>NC_058386.1:22247500-24647500 GCF_018350175.1 Felis catus
TGTAAATGGTAAGATTTTAACACTCATTTAATTGTGCACTTTTTTTTTATAATGAGTTAATATTCTGTGACTGCTAAACTCATTGATTTGTTCTGACAGATGGGTAGATAGAGAAATATAGATTCCTTTGGATTCTGTACAACTATAATCATGTCTCTGGATGAAGACATTTCTACTTCCTCTCCGATCTTAATGGATTTGTATTTCTTTACTTTGACTTATTAACTGTTTAGAAATTCTAACACAATGGTGAACAGAAGGGGGAATGTTCTTGCTCTGGTACCAATCTTAGGGCTACAGTTTTCCCTCAATCAGCACGTGTTATGTTAGCTGCCAGTCATTCATAGATAGGCTTTATGAGGTTGGAGATGTTCCATTCTGTTCTTAGATTGCTAAGGATTTTTAAAGTAAATTATTATTATTTATTGTAAATTTTTTTAACATTTATTTATTATTGAGAGAGAGAGAGAGGGACAAAGAGAGACAGAGCATGAGCAGGGGAGGGGCAGAGAGAGGGGAGGACACAGAGTCTGAAGCAGACTCCAGGCTCTGAGCTGTCAGCACAGAGCCCGATGTGGGGCTCGACCTCACAAACTGTGAGATCATGACCCAAGCCGAAGTCAGTCACTCAACCAATGGAGCCACACAGGCACCCCTAAAGTAAATTATTTTTACATTTTGTCGAAGTTTTACTGAAACCATTGAGATAATCGTGTTACATTGGCATCTTTTCAACATCAATATTGGAAATTACAGTGATTTTTGAATAAGAAAATCTTGCTTCATAGGATCAAGTTTACTTCTCCACTTTGTATTAAAAAAAAAAAAACTATCCATTTCAGAAGGATTTCTAATATTTATAAAGATCTCTGGATGTTCATCAGGTATAGCTATCTATATTTTCCTTTGTTCATAATTCTGTCTGCTTTTGGTATCAGGCTTGTAGTAGCTTCATAAAATGAGTTGGGGAGGGGCCTAGCCTCTCTTTACTGGAAGAATTTGTTCAGAATTGTCATGTCTTCCTTAAATATTTGGTAGATACTTAATTTTGCAAATTTGTTTTAATACGAGCACTTAAAGTCACAAATTTTATTTTACACGTTGCTTTTTACATTCTACAAATTTTGATTTTGCAGTTTATTTTTATTTAGTCCAAAGCATTTTCTAAAATCATCTGTGATTTCCTCTTTTCCCCATGGGTTATGCAAAAGTACAGGATTCCTAAATATTTGGTTATTTTCTGTTACCTTTTGCTATTAATTTCCAATTTGTTGGGCCAGATAACGAACCCTATATTCTTTCAATCTTCTTCGAAGGGTACTGAGGGTTCATTTATGACCCTGAAAATAGTTAATACTGGTGAACGGGTATACCACATGTAGTAGAAAAGGATATGTGTTCTGTACCTATTTGTGTACTATTCTAAAAAATGTTAGGTAAAGGTGAATGTTAGTATACTTCAAATATTTTATACTTTTACTGCTTTTGTATCTTCTTACATCAAGTACTGGGAGAAGTGTTGAAAAGTACAACAACCAAGGATGATTTGTTTATTTATCCCTTTAGTTTTGTTAGTCCTTCTTCTATGCCTAGGTTTATTAATAGGCCCTCCACATTTAAGTGTGGAGTATGTTTTTAATGAACTCACCATTTCAAAATTTTATTATAAAATAATTCTCTTTAAACCTTGTTAATATTCCTTATCCTGAAGTCTACTTTGTCTGACAGTAGTAAAGATTTTCCAGCATTCTTATTATTATGATTTGTGTATTTGATCTTTCTCATCAGTGTCTTTTAATCCTATCTATATTCTTCTATTTAAGGTTCATACTCATGCCTTGTAAATGGTATAGAGTCGAGTCTTGTTTATATTTTTATCTAGTTTAAAACTTCCTGCCTTTTAATTTGAATGTTTAGCCTACGTACATTTGACTTAGTAACTGATAAGGTTGGATTTCAATGTGTTGTCTTGTTATTTATTTTCCATTTGATCCGTATGTTCTGTTAACTTTTGCTCCTTTCGTAACTACTTTTGTATTGCGTGTATTTTTGTATTTCATTCTATTTCTCATGCCACCTAGGGTTTAACTAACTTTTTCCTTTTCTGTTTAAATTAAAAAAAAAACACCTATTTTTGAGAGAGAGCATGCAAGCAGGAGAGGGGCAGAGAGAGAGGGGGACAGAGGATCTGAAAAGCTTCACACTGACAGCTGAGAGCTGGATGGGGGGCTCGAACTCACCAACTACAAGATCATGACTTGAGCCAGAAGTCAGCTGCTCAACCAACTGAGCCACCCAGGTGCCCCAACTTTTTCCTTTTTAAATTATTGCCATAGAGTTTATAATATACATCCTTAATTATAAAACAGGACAAGTCAATATTATATCTCTTCATGTATAATGTAAGAACTTGATACTAATATACTTCTACTTATTGCCCTCCTGCCCTTTGTGGTACTATTTTTGTACACTTTTTACATGTGTATATTCATTTATTTATGATGTATGTATACACACAGACATATGCACATGATATCTGTCCATCTATCTCATCTTTTTTCTCACTATGCTCCAGTTTGCATACTTTCTATTGCCCTATCTTCAGTTGAGATATTTTCTTCTGTAATAATCGTTTCTAGTTTGCTAGTTTTCTAGTCTGCTGTTGAGTCTGTACCATTAATTGTTCATTTCAGATATCATATACTCCAGTTATAGAATTCCTCTATTATTCTTCCTCATACTATCCATTTTCTATAAGATTCTTATATTTATAACTTTTCTTTAAATTATTAAAGCATGTCTAATAGCTTTTTAAATAACTTTTCTGCTAATTACATTTCTCCGTTTCTATTAATTAATTTTAGCCTCATTATGGGTCACAATTTTCTTCATCTCTTCTTGACCTAGAATATTCTAAGCTATATTCACGCAACCAAAGACTCAACCAGATCCCTGTGCAGATTTCTGGAGTCCATTCTCTTTGCAAAGTCTTCTTTATTGATAGCATGCCCCACAAATTCCAGCCACTTTAGTAGACCTGAACTACAATCTTGATCTCTCAAACTTAATATGAGATCTTTATGCTGTTTGGGCTCCAGCCCTATGCCATGATCTAGAAAGTGCTTCCAGACATCAACGCAGTCACTTTGTTTGCCTTCGCTCAGGTATGTGAGTCCTGTCCTACTTGTTACCCAATGTTTGTAAATTATTGTGTCATATGCTTTGTCCAGCTTTATCAATTTTTATGTTGCAGGGAGATATTATGGTACCAAGTATCCACCATGCCTGAATGCAGAAATCTGTTATTTTTCATTCGCTTTTAAAATCAGTTCATTAGTTCATTATCTCCTTGAGCATTTATTTATAAACAGTAGATGCTAACAGTAACACACAATGATTAATAAGATACTACCCCTGACTTGAGAGAGCTTTCAGTCTATAAGGAGTCCTGACTGATAACATAATTTCAATGCAATGTGATAAGCATAGAAAGGGAAGATTTAAAAGGCAGTGCTAAGGGATAAAAGCAGAAGTATTTATTATACACTTCCCTCAGGCCAAAGTCAAGTTTTCATGTTTTCTAAGATCATGAATTTCAACCGTGGCTACAATGCCGAAAGCCCCTCGGGAAACTCTAAAAAGTACTGATGCATGGGTCCTACCCCAAATTTCCTGATTTAATTGATCTGGGGTGTGGCCTGGGCTTTTGACTTTTTTCTTTTCTTTCTTTTCTTTCTTTTTTCTGTTCTTTTCTTTTTTCTTTCTTTCTTTCTTTCTTTCTTTCTTTCTTTCTTTCTTTCTTTCTTTCTTTCTTTCTTTCTTTCTAATTTCAGAGAGAGACCATGTGTGAGCTGGGGTGAGGGGGCAGAGAGAGAGAGAGAGACAGAGAATCTCACGATCCTGGGGTCATGGCCCAAAGTGAAATCAAGAGTTGGACACTTAAATGACTAAGCCACCCAGACACCCCTTGGCTTATTAAAAGCTCCAGTTAATATGCACTTTGAAGCTAAAGGTGACTTAGAAAGTCAGCCCACAGTAATTTTTATTGAATGGGTCTTATGTACAAATGTGTGGATTGGTAATAACTATAAAACTATTCTACTTGCAAAAATGTTTACTCTGCGTTTTCTGTTGCCAATGTCTAAAAACAGTTGTTTCATTTTTTCCAGTATTAGAGATTTATCCTGTTTTGATTAAATTACAGTGATTGAATTGGCATCGTATCCATTCATCTAACAAACCCTTAAGTTGGCCCATGTACATCTGCATTCTTGTTAAAGTGCATATACTGATTTGAATGTGCAACCATATTTGTGACCCGATTGACCGTTCTGAAAACCCTAAAAATTAACCAGGTTTTCTAGATTCTGAGGACAACCATCCCAGCGAAAAAACAGCACACATATACTTAATTCATACACTGCAAAAGGTCAAGAGGGAACCTGGGAAAGGTATAAATAAAGCCATCTGAATCTCTAGTATCTACTTAAATTTTTAAAAAGCTATGCTGATAAGATCATACAAAAAACAAGGCTTGAAAAACTAATCCATATATTTATATTATAAACAGTATAAACATTCATTTTTGTTTACAAGTGGGAGATATGTGTGAGGCAGGTTCCGATTTGAAAGTGAAGCACAGGTTTGCCATATTGAAAAGAGCATGTAATCTAATTAAATTTGGAACTCTCCTAGCATCTGAAATGCAATGACAAGAACAATGACTCTTTTTGCACCTAAAGGAGAACAAACTAACAGAAGGTAACAGACACAAACAACGTGCCAATTAGAAATGCTAAATAGTGGATCTCATCAAGCAAGCTGCTCACTAATACAATATCCAGGTAGCAGGAAACAAAGTCTGTTTGGGCAAGCGGAAAAGATCACCTCTAATTTGAATGGCCACACAGCGCTAGCAATTTTCAGTCCATTTAGTCTTGCTGTAGCAAGTTTCAACCTTGTGCATCTTGCTTGCTATTTTCATGGCTTAGCCTCCCGCCAGCAGCAACCTGTTTGCTATCTTGATAATAATTATTTTATGGTGAGGTATCTATATGACATTTGGTATCTGGAGATGGAAATTCTTAACTGTATACTTTACTTCCAATAATTCCTTGACATGCCACATTTTCTAAAGCAATTTCTGACTCTCAACATGTGTTACCTACAGACCCCTGAGATATTCAGTATGTCGATGGTAAATCTTTTTAATCTGGAGCATCTTACACCCTTGAATAAAGCAATGACTGGAAAAAATCTGGGAGATACTTTCTTTCTCTCTTCCTCTACAAGCCTAAAATCACTTTTTCAAGAATACTTCTAAAAGAAAATAGAGGGTAAAATACCAATTAGCACTATCTTTATCCTCTGTCAAATGCCCATCTTCTGACAGATGCTTAAGTAATTTAAACTGAAAACATTACTTCTGTGGAATTTAATACTTAAATCACTTAGCGGGCATTTATTCATTAAGTAAAAATAGAGTGATGCTGAAAAAGCTTAATTTTTAGAGCAATGGATCTCTATTCAAAGTCCAGTCCTGACAAATAGCACATTCATTAGGTTGGGAGCCATTTAAAATTGATGTGTGCTCTCAATTTCTGATTTGAAGATCTAAGAACCACATTTTCCTACGATGCACTTTGATATTCTTAAAGTAATTAAAACCAAGTCCTTTTATTACGGCACTTGAAGTTAAAACTAGTCTTTTAAGTTGAGATATAATTGACATATAACATTTTATTATTTCCAGGTATACAACATGGTGTTGCAATATAGGTGTACACTGTGAAACGATCACCACAATGAGTCCAGTTAACTAACATCCACCTAATTTTTTGATGATAGGAAGAAACGATGGGACAGGAAGAAAAAATGGGTGATTTCAGATGGATACCATGGAATATTAACACAAAGGTGATGGTACTAGAAAAATCTCTTACTCAGAGTCACTGGCAATTGATACTCTTCAGAGGACAATATTTATGACAGCATCTTACTTCCAGGGTTATCTTTCCCTCCCCAATTACAGTGTAAGACGGGGAGCTTCATAGAAAAACATAAAACTAATGTTTTAGCCCAAGGACTATCTTGTTCTTTTCCACTTGATTCTAAGCTTCATGAGGACAAAGTCTATGTCTGCTTTGCTTACTGGTGCATCGCCAGAGCTGGGGGCTGGAATAACTGGATTTGTACGAAATATAGAGTATGGGGGAAAGAATCCTTACTGGAAAGTCAAGACTCTCCATCACCCATACATAGAGGGGTCCCCTAACATCACTGGACCTCAGACATAGGAAGAAAATGAGAATCAGATTAGACAGTTTTTAAAATTCTCTTCGGCTCTAACATATAGAACTCTAAACTGATGAATGCCTCAAAACCCTAATTTACAAAGTGTGTTTCTACCAGTGAGCATCATCCACAAGGGCTGCAGGTAATGTTGTATAACAGGAACAGCAGGGCGCTGTTAGCAGTAGGTGCTTATTTTTAGCAGTAGGGTCTTTATAGATGGTGTCAGCCTTCAGTTTCCTGCAATTTCTACTCACATATGATAAAAGTGAAAACAAGCCGCCATGTTATGGTTTGAAGTTGTTATGTTTTGTTAATCTTTGTTATGATTAAATCAATGATATACTCGGTATATATATCCAGTCACCTACTCCATAAACAGTAGCTATTATAACTTTAAAATATTTAAAATATTTTTTATAAGTAATACTATAGGCTTTATGGAGGCTTCTGTGAAGTACATAATACCCGACTCGTGGAAAAGAGGGCAAGTTCCCCATGGTGAGGACTTCCTCCTTTCCATTTTTCAAGCCCAGTGCCCATTTTTGCCATATGGTAATTCTCCAGTATACATTTTTTATATTTGAGTTAGATCTTAAGCGAATAAGATACATATCAGATACATTCTCAGGCACGAGTTTAAGAATTGTATGCGTTACTGTCTCTTTAAAAATGGAAATGAGGGTAAATGAGTCACTGGAAATGCATCAGTCATGTAACAAAATTGACTGTAAAAGGTCTTTTTTCCCCACCAGCACTGTTTTCTCCCAGAGGTCCATTTGGAGAGACATCACATCGCTCATTATTATGTTATCTGAAAAGAATTAAAAAAAACACATTTATGGGGTTTTTTTTGCTTACTTGGCAAAATCATAAAAGAGGAAAGTTGGCCAAGCAGAGGTTGTTTTAGAAGATTAGAAGAGTTAACGTATCATTATCAAATGGCCGATTCAAAATTTAAATCATCCAGAGCCCCAGACTTAAATTTTACATCAAAATACACAGTTATGCGTTGGAGCTGGTTTTTGAATTCACTATTAACTGCTCCAATTTCCCATGAATTTAACAACACATTGAAGGACATAGAAGTAAGAAAATCTTTCTATTTTTCACATTCATTTTGCTTCCAATGCTGTAGAAAAGAAGGCAAATACTAATTATCCTGTTTACAATCATCTAATTATTGGCAGGAAAGGGATTAAGAACCTCCCCCTAGCAATGTCTTTCTAGATGCAAAATAAACACCACAATTAGGGGGAAAAAGCAGCAAGTGGAAGGAAGGAGGGTTTTCTAATTTTACCATCCCAGATGCTTCACATTGTCTCCCCAAATGAACTAATACTTTAATTAATAGTCCAAATCAATCAAGAAAATTTATTGAGAATTCCATCTACTTCCTCACGTCCAGAGGGGACAATGCAAGCTCTCCTGTTATTTACTAAACCTGACATTAAAAAAAAAAAAAAAAAAAAACTGCTGCCAGTAGAGGCTATTTAACAACTGTAGTCTGTCTTGCCTCCAGCCACACGTAGTTCAGGTAACGTAAGTACATACAGAGAAATAGTCTTTTAGACATGTCAGTGAAACACTGACATTAGCAAGAGGGGCCAGTAACGATAGCTATTGCACACTTGTTATATGCCAAGCACTTTTTCAAGTGTTGTACATACATTATCTCAGTTAATTCCTGGAAGTATAAAACATGAGCCGAGTGCTTTCATAATCCCCTTTCATAGATGACAGTAACTAAGTTGGAGGCTTCGTGAGTTTATGAACCTTGACCCATGTCACACAACATCTCCTTCAACACATCAGTCTAACTCGAGAACCCAGGTTCTTTAGCACGGATCTCATCACTAAGGTCAATGGGTGAATAGGGAAACAATGTCACAGGAAGAGATGGCAAAAGAAGGCAAAATACCAGAGCACTTATGTCAAATAAAAAGAAAAAATACTTTTTAACTGAAGCGTGATGGTAATTAGTATCCCACTTCCTTCACTGCCTGGTAGAGATGGCCGCTGTATAATTGTTACATTTCTAACTTAAGATGCTGTCTCTCTTTTTTTTTTTTTTTTAATCTTTTATTTATTTTTGAGAGAGAGAGAGAGAGAGACAGAGACAGAGACAGAGCATGAGCAGGGGAGGGGCAGAGAGAGGGAGACATAGAGTCCAAAGCAGGCTCCAGGCTCTGAGCTGTCAGCACAGAGCCCGATGCGGGGCTCGAACTCACGAACCATGAAACCATGAGACCTGAGCCTAAGTCAGACGCTTAACCGACCCAGCCACCCAGGTGCCCCCTAAGATGCTGTCTCAGGTGGCTGGATGACGATCCTGGAAAACACAGTTAACTTCCTCAAGTAATGAAATTTGCTTATTAATATACTATGACAAAAACACCATGTAGATTTCTCCTTTGGCCTGAGCCTACCTTCCTAAGCAAAATGTGAATAAGGTTTGTGTTTGTTTGTTTCTCTTTTGGCTGATTTAAGTTTCTTGATTTCTTTTTAATTTTATTTTCCACTGGTGAAAAGCGTTGGACTATGTGACACAGGAACCAAAGATACACACATACAGGTATTCACACTGTGGGGGCCCCTAGCTACCATTTTAGCACAAGGTAGGCCATAGAAGGCCATTTAATGTAGAATCCTATTAAGAACTAATCTGCAGGGGCTGAAACGACCAGCAATAATGATTCCCTCTTAGAGCCATCAAAGATTTTCCGGGCTCCATTCTACACAAGAGACAAAAGCTTTGCTTTCATCAAGAGTAATACGCTAGAAAAAAGAGAATTCAGGTTATGTCCGAAGGAAGTAAATCTGTTTTATTCTACGTACAGCAGTTAAACATTGGGGAAAATAAAATAGCTATCCAAGTGTCACAAGCGTAAAACAAAACAAAAAACACTCTTGCTCAAAATAGGACTGCAAATATTGTCTTTTCAACTCTCTTTTGGCTCCACCTGCCTCAGAGTTAACAAATCTAAGTGCAATCTACGTGAACTGTTCAAAATTGGAATGTATTGTATTTTGTAGGTAGAAATGAACAAAATACACATTACAATAAGTCAGAAGAAATCTGTTCCAGTGTAAAACCTAAGGGCAGCTCAGAACTCGTAACTAACCATAGCCTATTCTTAGTGGCACACAAATACAGGGCCATGAGAGGAAGAGCTGAAAGCAAAATTAAAGTAAGACTGTACTACACACAGTAGCCTTAGCAGGTTGAACAGTGACAGTACCATTACATAGTACGCTGCCCAAACTTCCTTTGTACTGTTAGTCAATATTGGCTCTCACTCAGGGGATGGAGGTAACTCTCGTTCAACTTGACATGTAAGTATTCAAAAGGAAAGACACTGGAATGTATTATGTTTTTAATCTATTTTTTAAAGTAAATTGAAAGCGGATTAAACAGTAGGACAATATTAAAAGAATGCCATGAAATTTTAACTAAAGGGGTGCCTGGGTGGCTCAGGTGGTTGAGCACCTGACTCCAGATTTCAGCTCAGGTCACGATCCCAGGGTCATGGGATTGAGCCCTGAGTCGGGCTCTGT
This sequence comes from Felis catus, assembly GCF_018350175.1. NCBI lineage: Eukaryota > Metazoa > Chordata > Mammalia > Carnivora > Felidae > Felis > Felis catus. The sequence continues at coordinate 22,257,350 of NC_058386.1, forward strand.
ACTGAACGTGGAGCCTGCTTAAGTGTCTTTTTGCCTCTCCCTATACCCCTCTCCCCTGCTCATGCTGGCTCACTCTCTTGAAAAAAAAAATTAAATAAAATATTTATCGTTAAGTCATTCTCCATTTACTCATTCAAGAGAAAAATAGATCAATACCAAACAATCTATATACAAAAAACTTTTTAAAAAAAGTTATCTGTGTATATGCTTTCCAATAAGAAAAGAGGTAAAGTAAATTTGGGGCCACTGAAATGTGACTATAAAAGTTTACCCTGAGTTTTAATGCTCATCTGAGTATCTTTCAAATGATTAAAAATAAAAATAGGCCTTGAGAGCAAGAAGAACTGGATCTCCTCTATGCAAAATTGTCAAAATACATTTCAAGAAGATTATAAAATCCTATACTGCAGAAAGTAGTGGTTGTCTCCTTGACATAAGACAGAAACATACATGCATTCTGAGCATCTAAATTTTGCAGATGTTCTCGAACCTAAGTAATTTATTTACAGCACTCTGTTCCTGTTGTGTTCCTCTTTAAACTTCAGCACTTTTTAAAAGAAACCGAGAATACAGAATCTGGTAAATGAATTAACTCCTTTATTTTCTGACGAACAACAATAAAAGGCAAAGCCCGGCACCCGTGAAGAGTAAGTGACGGTTTAAAACAAATCTTGGATTTTATTTTTTCCCCCCAGATGTCAGACCCAGGATACAGACTCGGGGATTTGAATCTGCTACTTGAAAGAAGCAGTTGGCTGTGGAGAGAGCCAAAGATGCAATTTTATAACCAGCAAAGGTTTCAATTATTCATAAAGGAAATGGTTTTTATTTTTATTTTTAGAGATAAATCAGCCACTGAACTGCTGAAGTGAATTAAACTAAACTGGTCAACAAAAATAAGGACAGTAAAGATTCCGAAGAATGAGCACAGCAAAATACTCCTGGACTCAGCACTTTGTTGAAATTGGAAAGGGGGGTGGAGGGCATTGCACGAAATCTACTTTAAAAGATCATATGAATGTTTGGGTTTCAATTTCCTTTGCCGCAGGATTACTTCTGATTATTACCCTGTTCAAAATATGTTCTTTAAATGTTACAAAGTGAGATTTTCCATTACTAAAGCAAATGCTAAAAAGTATCTTCAGTGGGTGAACCCTTTTACAATTTGAGAGCTACAGTATCTCAAATTCTTTGAATGCCTTGATAAAACTCTATGTACTTGTTTAGGAAGGTTAGAAGAAACGCAGTAAGAATTTCTGATTTCCAGGGAACGTGGCTTTGGGACAACATTTTGATAAAGTTTCTATTACCTAAAAAGATTTTTCACGTCTGTTTGCAAAATTGTTTGAATTCTCCCATTTTTTAAAGCCAGAACAAGTAGATAGACATCTATAACTATGAAATTATCTCCAAAGTCTCACTGGTATCATTTTTTTTATACAAAAGACTTAAAAACTTCTCAAAACATGTAATTCACATAGATACACACACATTTATAGACAGACATTTTGAGTACCAGTTCATCCCAACATTTCCTTCCTCTTAATATTTCTGCATAAATATAATTGTTGTTTATGAGTCAACAGTGGAAATATTTCACCAAGTTCATGGCTTTTCTATAAATATTTACATTAATCTGAAATGTTCTCGATGAATGTTGCATTTTCAACTAATCTGCTCTGAGAACAACACATTGCATAATCTTAGTCTGCAGAGCAAGGCTAGTCAAGAGAAAAAATAACGAAGATGATGATAGAATGTACTTGTGGGTACAGACTTCAGTGTAGAAGGAAGACTGAGGTTTTGGCAACAACACCTAGGATAGTGGAACGTCAGGGAAAGTGAATTTGTCACCAATAACAATGCCAAACAAAGCCACAAGGAAAAGGCACCTTTACCGTGGTACCTACACTTGAGTCTATCTGAAGCCAATAATCAGAAATTTGTAATGATTGTGTGATTGACCAACGTGGGCCAGTGAAATGACCACCTCTTTTTTGGAACACTAAATTGACATTGCAGCTGAAGTTCAATAGTATTGTTGGTGGCTCCAATCAGTAAGATTTGCTAGGACTCCAACATCATCTGCATAATATAGTAATAATTGTTTTTACTTAGGACTGCTATCACAAAGTAACTCAACACCTCCCACATAAACAAACAAAATGGTTGACAGACCCTATTTTTCATTAGAGTAATTGCAGGAAGACTGATGAGTGGCCAGGTTAAGTTCTTTGGACTTCATACTGGAAGCTTCAGAAGCTGGAAAAAGTGATACTTTGTAAATACAGCTCTTGTCTGTCTTATGGTAAACTGATTAAGGGATCAAGCCAACCTCCATTGTGTTTTTCTTGTCCCTATGTTTTCATGCACTGTGGGTGGCTCTTCCTCACCACTTTTAAAGTATAGTCAGAACAGATGCCATGCTGAACCAGCTAGCTGCAAATTAGCTCCGAGAGTGGACAATGATTGGAAATGTTCTGTACAGTATTAATTCCACCACAAACCCATCTCAGGTTCATTCCTCCTGCTGTACATTGAGGGTAGAAGACAGGAGGCCTTTGATTGGATCAGGGTAAACTTTCCAAGGGACCTTTCCAATAAACATTTGAAGGATACTGCAGTTCGATTTTAGCAGTTCCTCTGGACAGTTTCTGAACTTAAATAGCTAGAGAACTTGGTTCAACCACACATTCATTTCTACAATATATATCTTCACAGCGTTCAGAGTATATACAAACAACCAGACTTCCAAAACACCTACTTCATGATTCTTAGGCAAATATGCTGTAATGAAGAGATGACTGTGTTTGAACAAAGAAGACCTGACCTCCTACTAAAGTACCTATTTGCATACGCCCGTCCAATAAATCCTACCAGGTATCTGGTGGAGGAAGGTCCTGGGGATATTAGGATAATGTGAATCTAGAACTAATTTGAGAAACTGCAGTCTCGTGATTTGCCTGGTCATAAGTAGAAACATAGTTATTTTCTGTCGTATAAACAAGTTTAAATGAAAATCTCATGTAACATCTAAACAGGTATGTGCCCTTTCAAAGTATGCCTCTTGGGCAATGTTTACTTATTCCAGTCATTACCACATAAGCCTTAAGTCACTGACTATAAATAATATAAACAAATCAATTTAGATGTAAGTAACTGCTGGCTCATGTCCTTGTTTAATTAATACATGCAATATTTATTAAGTACCAACCATGTAATCAGGCACTATGGAGGGCATTTGTAACACATAAGTGAACAGATGAGATCCGTTTTTCTCATGATATTTTATACATTCTTCAAATAATCTGAAAGTAAATGGATCATCAGCAATTGGTGCCAATTCGCATTTGTACAACTTACCCTATTATTTATTTTATTATTTTTTAGAGAGAGTGCATGAGCCTGAGTGGGGGAGAAGGGCAGAGGGAGATAGAGAATCTCAAGCAGGGTCCATGCTCAGCATCAAGCCGGAAACAGGACTCAATCCCATGACCCTGGGATCATGACCTGAGCTGAAATCAAGAGTCAGGTGTTCAAGTGATTGAGCCAACCAGGTGTCCCCAACTGATCCGATTTTTAACCATGTTTTAGCTGGCTAAAATTCTGTACCTCATGATGGCTAAGTTGCTTTAAATATTTCTATGTGAATTATAAAAATAGAACCATAGAATAAGTATATAATGTCTATTTGGTAGGTTACACTAAAGTTACAGCCAGAGATTGCCTTCTGAAAGCCATAAGCATCTTGAATTGCCCCAAGGAGAGAAAGATTAGTATATGAAACAGAATCATCGCACTAATTTTATTTTCACTCTCTATTTGATAAATGCTCTGAGTATTATTAATAGGTATACTTTATTTGCCCCAAGTTTACTGTTCTGCTGGATGTGATAAGGGAACTAAACTGCTCAATCTATTAAAATATGAACATAATGTGAAAACAATTTTACTTTTGAGTGCTGTACTAGCGTCACTTCTCCTAAATCTTAAAAAACACACCTAATTTAGTAAAATTTAATGATTTTCAAATATATTTTCCATGACTTTATATATATGTGACTTATAAATATTAGCTTTATATATAAAGCTATATATATATATAAATATATATATATATAAAGCTATATATATATTTATATATATATAATATATATATATATACACAAAACTAAAAAGTTAGCATATATATATATATATATATATATATATGCTAACTTTTTAGTAATAACATTAATCCTGGCTTTTCACCAAGATTTTTTTTAAGTTTATCTATTTTTTAGACAGCATGCACACAAGTGGGGAAGGGGCAGAGAGAGCAAGACAGAGAATCCCAAGCGGGCTCTGCAATGACAGTGCAGAGCCCAATGTGAGGCTCAACCCCACGAACAGTGAGGTCATGACCTGAACTGAAATCAAGAGTCAGATGCTTAACTGACCGAGCCACCCAGGCGCCCCTTTTGGAACGTTAAGTATTGGAATGATCTCTGGCTATGTTTTGCAACAAAACAAAACAAAACCAACCAAACGAACAAACAAACAAACAAAAAAACAACCCACATAAATACACATAACAAGCCATCTGAAATAAAATTTTTAAATGGTATTTGTAGTGAATAGCATTTTTATATTTCAATCCTTTGTTGATTGGATTTTAATTACTGCTCTGAGAGCTCATAAGAAATGTCTACTAAGGATGTTTTTTATACTTGGGTGAACTTGGATTGCTGAGATCTGAAAATGAGTATAGTATCATTTGCCTACTTGAAAAGCCATTTGATTCATCTAAGACGTTAGTTCACATATTTATGACAAGAAATGTGTTAATAAATGATCTAGGGCATAAAACTTTTAAGCAGTTTGGTATCTTTAAATGAGAGGTTTGTCAATGTTTTAATATCCTGACAGAAACCAACTAACCTGTTCCAGTTAATCTAAGATCCATGGTTTGGCAGCTAACTCATTCATCTTCATCGAATTTGCAAACAACTTTTCTTTTCCTAAAACACTTTTGTTCACATTAGTGCAATTGTTTATTTTTTAGAAATTTCTCCTCACCAGTCAACATTTCTTTATCATATTGTTTTGTTGTGACACTATTTTCCATGTCATCTCTATTACAAGACTAAATATTTCAAATCATTCATATGCAGTAAAATGAAGGAGACTCAAATTCTGGCTCACACTCCCTTTTTTCAAGCTTATAAACTGACTGCCAAGAATTAGCTGTGAGGCTTCATAAAGAACTGCCAAAATCAGAACTAAGTTCCACAGAGATAATCAAATATAGTGAACTAATGAGAACTTCCAAACGGTAGTAATATTATAAAGGAAGCAAGTAAAATTATATTATGATTGTAAAATTGTACATGATCTTAGCCAATGAAAATTAGAACCTAAGGGTTAACGAACCCAACATCAAGGTCTATATTCAGCAAACACCAAAGCATATAGACAATTATTCCCTTTCGTGTGGAGACAAATAATATCTTTTTCAAGTGTATTTATTTATTTTGACAGAGAAAGAAAGAGAGAGGGAGAGAGTGAGCACGAGCAGGGGAGGGGCAAAGAGAGAGGGAGAGAGAATCCCAAGCAGGCCCAGCACTGTCAGAGCCCGACATGGTCCCTAACTTGGGAACCATTGAGATCATGACTGGAGCAGAAATCAAGAATCAGATGCTTAACCAACTGAGGCACCCAGGTGCCCCAAATAACCTTGAATCTGAACAGGTAATTAAAAGATGTAGGCAACATATGTCCCCAGAGGAAATTGGGGCCATATATGAATCCCTTGAGTACAACTTTATATCAAAAACAATTTATTAAAAAATTGAACTCTTCAGGGGCACCTGGGTTGCTCAGTCGGTCGAGCACCCGACTGCAGCTTAGGTTGTGATCTTGCAGTTCATGAGTTCAAGCCCCACATCAGGCTCTCTGCTGTCAGCCTGTCAGCACAGAGCCAGCCTTGGATCCTCTGTCCCCTCCCCCAACCCCTCCCCCACTTGTGCTTTCCCCGAAATAAATAAATTTTTAAAAATAACTGAACTATTCAGAAACTACGCATTGATAACTATTGAGTGTTTGCAATGACCCTAAAGAACTTCACAGACTAACAAGGGAGATGAAGGGTAGGCAGACATAAAAAAAATATTTTCAAACATGATAATCATCGTATTAGGGAAAGGACTCAGTGTATAATGCTAGCTTAGAGGACATCTGCTTCAGGAAATTCAGGAAGGCTGTGGACTAAAGACGATACTTGTACTGACAAGTACTCCAGGTAGAATACACTCATATGGATATTCCGAAAAGAAAGAAGATCTTCTAAAGAATAAATATGGTTTATGGCACAGTGTAAATGTATGTACATGCATGTGTTTAGGCAGCAAAAAATACATGGGCATGAGATAGGAGAAATATGCAGGAGGAGATCATTAAAGACTTGAAGTGAACTAAGAGTTTTAATTTCAATTTGGTAAGTAAATAGGGCTTACTGAAGAGTTTTAACATGTAAGTATCATGACTGATTTTGCACTTTCAAAAGACTATTCTGTTGATTAATGGTCCTAAGATACATTGCATAACACATCACCCCCACACATAGTTACCTGAGAAACCAATAACAGTTGATTAGTATTTTCTGACAGTTTACATAGCTCAGGAATTTAAGAGCTGCTTAACTCAAGGTTCTCATGTGGTTGCAGTCAGGATCTTGGTTGGGGCAGAATTCATCAGAAGGCTTGACAGGGGCTACTAGATATGCTGCAATACTTTTAGAAGTCACATGCTATTACTTCCAGCATGTTCCATTATTCAGGAAAACAAAACAAAACAAAACCTCAAACTTTGATTCATTGTGGCAGCAGCCTCCACAAGAGACCTAAGAGAGATGATGATTATCAGGGGCCATTGTGGATGCTATCTATTACAGAACAGAGCCAAGTATCAGGGAAACTAAACCAGATATAAAAGGTAGTTAGCTTTGAGAATCCAAAGCAGAAATAATGGCCATCTGATTTATAATCATAAAAGAGGGGATAAAGAGAGGAGGCCTTATTTGAGACACATTTAAAAAGGAGACTTCACAAATATGATCACTGATTGGCTATGGAAGGAAGGGGTGTGCCGAGAACATCAGATGATTGCCAGGTTTCAGGTTTGGATTATGAAGAAAGGGGTGGGGCAGGAAATGATGATAAAGGAAAAAAAAAATCAAGATTAAGATGGAAAAGTGATCCTTTATTTCCTAAGATGGCATTCAATGTCCTGAGAGACTCTCACATGGATATAATAATCATAATCACAGGCGGCATTCACTGAGAAATTTTTGTGGGCAGGTACTCTTTTAAGTGCTTTGCATATTCATGTATTAACTAATTTAAACTTAAGGACAAATGCTTGAAGTAGGAACTGACATTATTCCCACATTATAAATGAAGCAAAGACAGATCAAGTCATTAAGCATAAAATTCCACACCAAGTATCTTTATTCACATTAGAGCTAGGGATCAAAGTCACCTTTAGTTGGGCCTAACTATCTTAATTGCCAGTGCCCTTCACCCCCATGCTAACCATCCCTTCTGTCTGAACAATCTGATAAAATCACTCTTATGAAGTTGTTTAAGCCTTAAGACACCAGATTCTTTGGAGATTTCCCAATATGAAATACAGAGAAAACTTAATTCCAATAGATCAGTTCCCATGAGAGAATTTCTATTACTAAAGAGAAAAGGCATGGGATTAGATATTACGTAGCGTATCAAATTATACTCAAATAAATCTGTTTCACCAATCCTTAAGATCATAAACACAGATTAACAGTAATTGTAAATTTGTGAAAGCAAACTTTGTTAATATTTCTGTCATCACATCCTATCAAGTAATTCTATTATATAAGGTATATCGCCTTTTGGAAAGGTCATTCAATTTCTTAAGTGAATGAAGTATGTTTGAGTTCCAAAAGCACATAAATGTCAGGCATGTCACATATCAGAGCAGTAAAAACATTATCAATAATTCAAGCAAAGTATAAGAATCACTTATAGTAATAAAGGCTTACCCTTTCACATTGATTTGAAAATTCAAAAAAGATGTGAGCAACGATCATTCTTTTTCATTGTGAGATTTTGAGATCTATAATTTAATCCTTATCTTGACTCTATCTACCTGTAATCCTCCCACAAACAACTGTAGAGTAGGAATTTTAATTCCTATTGTACAGATAAAGAATGTACTGCTTGACAGGAATAAGCAATTTGTAAAAAAAAAAAAAAAAAAAAAAAAAATTACATATTCAAACCAGGGGAAGAAAAACCGGAAAGCAGTTATGGTAGAATGTGAGATTCTGTGATGCTTCTCTGAATGATCATGGGACTTGTGTTTTACGGTCATGGAAGCTGCAGAATAAAAGAAGCAAGGAATATCAAAACATTTTGGGTTTCAATGGAGAAATACACATTGGGAAAGATATAAAATTGTCCAATAATTTAATTGTCTTAGCACAAATGTTTTAAATTAGAAAACAAGAAATGCATCAATTTATTGAACAAGCTATGGGTAACAAGGTCCCAAGAAAGAAGTCAATGGGTACCTTGATAACCAGTAACCATCTGTGACGGACAGGTTGAGCTAACAGAAACTTTCTCTGTTAACCATCTATACTATAGTTCTACTTATGCCAACCTACAAACATGATGTTCGGCTGTCACCTGTACTCAGCTTCATTCCTTTCTACACTATGCTTATTCCTCTACTTGATTTTTAAAAAGTATCTCAATAACCAGTTATAACTCCTCCAGCATTCATTGCTTTAACTATAACCTGACCTCAATGAACCCTCCCTCGTAGCTCAGCAAGAAGGTGGATATGTTTCATCTCTAGGGAAGATTGTGCACTGGTCACCAAATTTGAAGTAAAACAAAGATAGAGGGGGTGCCTGGCACTGACTTCAGACGCAGTCAGTTAAGTGTCCGACTTCGGCTCAGGTCATGATCTCACGATAGGTGGGTTCTAGTCCTGCGTCGGGTTCTGTGCAGACAGCTTGGTGCCTGGAGCCTCTATTGGGTTCTGTGTTTCTGTCTCTCTCTGACCCTCCCCCGCTCACATTCTGTTGATCTCTCAAAGATAAATGACATTAAAAATTAATTAAAAAAAAAAGAAAGAAGATGTAAGCAAAAATTTTTGTTGGCCCAAACTTTCATTCATGATGGCTAGTGATGATGGCTACACATAAAATAAAGATGTCATGTATTCAGCACGTAATATTCTGCTCCAGGGATACTTGTTATATGAGACAGACTTTATTCACAAACAAAAGCAAGAGCTTGCGGGGAGGGACGGACAGCAGGTGATGGGATAAGGAAGAATCCAGGGCTGCCGTGAACAGCTGCGCAAGATGTTCACTGACCAAAAGAATTTGGCAAAGGGGCAACTGAGTTTGGCTTTAAAGCCTATGCTTCCCCTTGAAAAGATGGGCATTTTTCCAATTCTTACAAAGATGCCACTTGGGTTAAGTCCAGATCAGCAGGTCAGAGATGGTTTCTTCAGAGCAAGTGATGCACTAAACCATTTTTAACCGACCCTGCCCCACTACTTACAATGGTCTCTCCTCCTTCCCTTTACCTCGATCTTTTTCTTTTTAAAAGTCTCCTAGATCCTTAATTTCCTCCGAGTTACTGACAGTTGTAAGGGAATGTACAAACACCTGTGGGTCAGGTTCAGGTCACATGTTTTTTTGTGTGCCCTGCAAACTACAATAGGTTTTTATATTTTTAAATGGTTGAAAAAATTAAGTTTTTTGTTTAAGTTTTATTTATTTCTTTTGAGAGAGACAGAGACAGCATGAGTGGGGGAGGAAGAGAGAATTCCAAGAAGGCTCCACGCTGTCAGTGTAGAGCCCCATGTGGGGCTCAAACCCACAAACCATGAGATCGTGACCTGAGCTGTAACCAAGGGTCAGATGTTTAAGTGACTGAGTCACCCAGGCACCAGAAAAAAAAAATGAAGTATTTAAGGACGTGCGGCAATTCTACAAGATTCACGCTTCAATGCGCATAAGTTTTTTAGGCTGCAGAGCCATGCTTATACATTTATATACTGTGAACCCTTTTATGCTAGTGTTGAGTAGTTGCAATACAGTATGGTATCCTCAGCTGAAAATATTCAGTATCTGAAACTTTATGTGAAGTTTACCAACCCATGAGCTAGTAAGTTCACGTTAATTTACATGGCCTATCATTTTATTTTGTATATTCCTACTTTCTCTGAGCCCTTAACCTGGAGGTATAAATATCTCGACTCAAGACATGAGTCATCAGAGAACTCTTCAGAATCTGGTTCCAAACAGGGGCACCTGGGGGAGCCCCGTTGGTTAAGTGACGATTTCGGCTCAGGTCATGATCTCACTTGTGGAATCCAGTACCCCATCACGGAGCCTGCTTGGGATCCTCTCTCTCTGCACCCCTCTTGCCCTGCTTGCACCACACATGCATACTCTGTCACTCCCTCAAAATAAATAAATAAGCCTAAAAAAAATATCTGGTTCCAAACAGTCATTCAGGTCTCCATTCGGGACCAAGTTCTATCTTCACAGATCCCACACCACAATCACTCTCAATATCCTAAGGTTCCTGACCATACATTCTTTCATACCTCAGAGGACCTCAAAGTGCTCTGAGTTCAGGCCAGGGCAAAAATCCCTTCAGTGCCAGTTGAAAGCTGCATGGCTTCAGACAATTACTCAAGCATTTAGATTCATGGTTTGTAATTTTTGTTTTTTTTAAATTTTTAAATTTTTAAATTTTTATTTTTTATTTTTGTTTTTATTTTTCAAAGAGGATTGCTAATCGTTTCCTCAGAGGATGCTTGTGATGAACCGATTACAGAATATGAATTGCCTAGAAAATTACATAGTAACTTCTAGTTTTCTTTTACTTTCCTTCAACTTGCCTTTTCTTTGGGAAGTCATTTCAAATTTTAAGGCAATTCGTGTATCATCTCCTCTGGGCAACTACCTTGGATTCTCTCACACAGAGCTAGGTACTTTTCCAACAAAGCCGGTTGTCGCCGTGGGCTCCCTTTGCCTTCTCAGAGGGGAATTTGTAACATTACAGCAGAAATACTGGACTTATAAGGTTGCTTTGCTATAAAGGCTAAATGATCACAGTTATGAAAATGCCTTGTCAAAGAGGAGACTCTGAAAAGGCCACTGCTCTTTCATTAGTTCTGATACTAGCCCCCAGTACTCACTCAGCACCTAACATGCGCTAGGAAGACAGAAATATGGGACAGGTGAATGAATAAATAAATGAATGAACGGGCTAGAGCAATGATTCTCAAATGTTAGTCTGCATCATAATTAGCCAGGGGGCTTATGAAAACCCAGGTTGCTGGGTCCAAAGGCAGAGTTTTTGATTCCAGAGGTCTGGGATATGGCTCGATTTTGCATTTCTAATAAGCCCTTTAAAAATGGTGGCAATGCTGACCTGGGAGATGCAATCCGAGAACCACTAACTTAGAATAATCTTAAGTTCTTAATACCAACCATTCTGTCACCACATCACCCAGGTATCAATTTGTTTGGTTTTGCACATTTGGCTGCTCTGTATCTGAAAATGGTCTTTAAAACTCCAGAATATTCTACACTCTTATTTATCCACATTTTTACTGAAAGGATAGGACAATGAGAGAGTCAACTTTACTTGGTTAAATTAGAAAATATTTTATCAAGTGTGTATGTGGATGAGTAAATAGCACTTTGCCACTAAAAGAAATATAAATAATGACAAGAGCTAAAATGAAACCCACAATATCATGTTTATGTTTCAATAAATGTTTTAACAAAATGTATAGTACATAACAGATACAAAACTATAAAAAATCAGTTATAAAAATAATATTTTAAAAAGACAATAGGTTAAGAGGTAAAACTTTAATGGCACTAGGGCATTGTCTCCATTGAAACCTAGAAACACCTACAGTCAATGTTATATTTAAATTTATTGTACTTGTATTACTCTTGAAAAAGATTACCTTTTTACTATAAGGGAAATTATTATCAAGCATATTCTAAAATGGTTTATGTCACGTTTTTTTTTTAATTTTTTTTTCAACATTGATTTATTTTTGGGACAGAGAGACAGAGCACGAACGGGGGAGGGGCAGAGAGAGAGGGAGACACAGAATCGGAAACAAGCTCCAGGCTCTGAGCCATCAGCACAGAGCCTGACGCGGGGCTCGAACTCACGGACCGCGAGATCGTGACCTGGGTGAAGTCGGACGCTTAACCGACTGCGCCACCCAGGCGCCCCCTATTTCACATGTTTTTATTGATAAATGTTTACAAAAATGTCTGCAAATAAAATTTTTAAAGATTAAGAAACACATAGGGCCTAAATTGACTATAAAGTATATATCACACATTGAACATTGACATTTCATTATGATAGGCTAATTCAGATGTCAAGGGGATGTCATTTTACTTCCTGAATGATGTAGGGGTGGAAAAATTGTTTTCCCTCTATGCTTCTAGGTTCTTGGGTGACAGCCACTTTAAGAAAAGACAGATTCATAGGGGAAAAAAGGCTAATAACTTGTCTTTTCTATGTATACAGGAAGTATATGTGTTATTAAACTTGAACACTATTTGTTGTTTTCTCCTGCTATTCTCTCTTTTATTCCAGGGGAGTCTCAGGTAAGCATCTAAAGTGGTAGAAGGAAAATCATTTTTCCTTTGCCACACCAGGAAAACTGAATTCCTCCCTGAAATGGTTCAAGGCATAACCCTAAATACCATCTTTCGTTAAAATCAAAAGAATACGTTGCCCGATATTTACTGCAGCATTATTTACAACATCCAAGATATGGGAGCAACCTAAATGTCCATCAATAGACTGACAAGGAAAATGTGATCGATACATACAATGGAGTATTACACGGCCATAAACATGGGTGAAATTGTGCCTTTTGAGGCAACATGGATGGACCTAGAGGGTACCTTACAAATGAAATAAGTTCACCTGAGAAATACCAATACTGCGTGATTCCACTCATAAGTGGAATCTTAAAAAAATGCACAAACAAAAAGCAGAATCAGAACTACAGAGAACAGAGTCATGGATGCTAGAGGGAAGGGGTGGTGGGAGGGTTGAGCAAAATGGGTGAAGACAAGTGGAAGACACAGGCCTCCAGTTACAGAATGAGTAAGTCATGGGAATAAAAAGCAAAGCATAAGAAATATAGTCAATGCTATTGCAATAGCAATGTAATGGGACAGGTGGTAGCTATACTTGCACTGAACAGAGCATAATGTATAAATTTGTCAAGTCACCAAACTGTGAAAAAAAAAAAAAAAAGATGATGCTGGGGATGGGGAGTCAGTTACAGAAGGGTACCAGAAAGAACACAGAAAACAAGGGTGTGGTTGCTATGCAGATTTAAGTCCTTCCCTTCTACGATGTTAAGAGTTTCTGGAGATTCAGAGAGATCCCTGTATTCCTGCGACAGAGAGAGAGAGACAGCCTTACAAACGGAGCTTTCCCTTATAAATGCAAACATCTCTTACAAAAAGGTGACTTCTGTGCTGAATTTCTACTGTTTCTTAAAAATAACCAGCTCAGAATACTGTTAACAATGAAGAAACATAATCTGGGGTGACAAATTCTGCTCCCTTTCAATGAGTATGTTGGTTACAGCACCACGTGAAATAGCTTTTTTCCGTTTCATTTTTCATTCTCAACTCTGTACTTCAAAGGTCGAAGTGGATGCAAACTCATGTCATGGCCTGCTTCCACAGTGTAAGTAAGACTAAGAATGTATCTAAAGCCACTTTTCTGTTTTAATGAAGAATAAAGTGAACAGATCCAGAACATGAAAGATTATCCACGCACAGCGAGATGGACAATTCACTGCAAGTGATTCTGAGTTACACCTCCAACCCTTTAAAGTGGATGGATAATAAGTATTACATCTTAGGAACGCTCAGTTCCTTTAAATCTCCAAGCTCTGTAGGTTTTATTTTCTTCTGAAGTGTCTAGCAGTCTTTTAAGCTATTTTGGACTAGTCTATGTTTATTTTTGTCATAAGAATATTTAGAATCAAAGGACAAAAATGAAAATGATGTTCTCCCTTTTAATTCTCAACTGTGAATGTCTGTGGATTTCTAACCTCATCTGTCCTTTACAAGGCTGTGCCCGTTATCAGTGACAAGCAGCCATCAGGGCAGTTAGTTATGCAATCTCCCTGAGCAGCCTTACAGGCAACATTCTGAGGAAAAAAAGGTACATGTCATTTCTCTTTCAGGGAAATTGTGTTTTGCACCCAAATCAATGGAAGCATGCAAATACTAGTAGGACGAATGGCAGTCCAACAGACGGGTACTCACATAGCTCTACTTTGTCAGAAAGCAAGGACCTAGCATTTCTCTTAAGGAGATGTTTTCAGAGATGGGTGAAATGCATGGGCTGTGCAATAAAAAAAATATTTGCCCTAATTCTTAACTCTACCACTTCCTACTTACATGATCTTATACACGTTTCTTAAACTTTCTGGAACTTTGTACTCTAATCTGCTCAGTGGACATAATGACACTGATTTAGGGTTTTTTGGGGGGGGGGGCGGATAAAGCTAGTGTGTAATTTGCACAATATGGTATTAAGTGTGGCAATATTTTCTTCACTAATTTATATCAGGATAATAGCAATAATATCATGATTCATGCTTGTTAACAAGTCATGCATTTGCCACAAATTAATTGTGAGATTATCATTATTTGGGTATAAATTAGCGAATATAACATAAAGCTTAATTAACAGGAAAAAAGGAAATAAACTATCAAATGAAGATACACATTTAGGCTAAATTCCATTCATATGTGGTGACAGGAATTAAGGGTGGGCATTATTAAAAAAGCTGATGAGGATAATGTTAACTCCGACAGTTGTGAGAAACAGAAACAGCCATGTGACAATGGACAGGAAGAATGCTCAAGGCAAAATAAACAGTGTGACTAAAGGGGTAGATACTATCAGAGAGTTCATTAACAATATTATTAGGATAAATTGAGCAGATTTCAGCACATTTGCCTCCATTCCATTATTTACATATGTGCTTTGGGTGGGGGGGGGGGAAGAGTAAACACAGTAATTTGGATTTGATTTTAGGAAAAACTAGGAGAATTTAAAGTTTTTATACACACCGGACATGTGCTTAACACTGTTCAGGAAAAAATCATCCTGACACTTGTTAAAATAATGAGGAAGACTATTCAGGACAATTGCGATGGGTGTCAACACTATGGCCAAAGACAAGAGAGATGGCGCTCAACTTCATATACAGTGGAGACAGCTGAGGATTTAGAGCCAAGGAACAGACTCGGGTTGGGAGGTAATGCATGGAAAATTGGTTAGAGGAGACATCAAGGGTGGGGAAGGATTCTTGCTGAAGGCAGGCCAGGATCAAGTAACAAGGACGGGGGATGAGGAATTTGGTTAAGATATCCTGTGCAATGTGCTATCAAGGGGACGGAGAGTCTCACTCATCTAACCTGGAAGGATCCTCACTACAACCGATGAAGCAGGTTGAAGATAGGGACCAGGACGAGGCCTCTTCAAAAGAGGGTTCAGAGGAGTCTGTATAAAGTATGGTCAAGGACAGTCCTGTCGACACAATGACCTTGCTGCTAATTCCTGAATTAGTCTTATCAGATTTGCTGTATTTGACTAGCCTTCCATTGAAAACGCTTTTAGTTTGCAAATCAAATAGAAGAGCCCACACTCCTGCCTACCACAATCTTCTACTGCTATAAATCCACTGACATTTTACTTCTTTTTGATGCTAATAAAAGACACAAAG
This sequence comes from Felis catus, assembly GCF_018350175.1. Lineage (NCBI taxonomy): Eukaryota > Metazoa > Chordata > Mammalia > Carnivora > Felidae > Felis > Felis catus. The sequence continues at coordinate 22,273,199 of NC_058386.1, forward strand.
ATGGTGAATCATGAATTGATGCTATATCTTCCTGCTTTACAAAGCAGCCCTTAAACAAAGGCAAAGGGAAAGAAACCTTTTTCCAGTGGTTTCATTGCCTCTTTTAAACCTGTTTACAAGTATCTACAAAATGAGGCAAAAAAAAGCAGACGATGGAATAATAAATCAGTGTAGTGCCTCCAAGCCAAATTTGGGGTTTTCAACAGATTCAGAGGATGTGGGGCCCAGAGATATGAAAGGTTGGAGAGGGGCTAAACAGCAGTAATTGGAAGAAATCAGAACTTCTTTACCCAGAATGAAGCCTACAGCTAATACCAGGGAAACTTGCTTTATCAGACACATTTTAGACTAGATCTTGCATTCGAAGATCCTATGAACTCAATGGGTAGGCATGTGCAGTTACTGCAAATAGTGATCTGGCAATTAATTAAATTTCCAAAATGTAAAAGGCTATCAGACTCCAAGTTCCTTAAGGGTAGACATCACGCCTTGTTCTTTGAGATCCTTGGAGTTAGGAACACTGTCTTCCTTCATTCATATACACTCACGTAACATTATTGCGAATAAACACAAACTTCAGGCTTTAGGGTATGGATATATTTTTAAGGAGTTCACAGCCTAGGTGCAAAGAAACATCATGGAATATACACAGGAGAGCACAACAAACTACTACAATGAGGATATACAGAGTAAATTATTAGAAAACAAGCAAGGAGTATAGAGAGATCAAGAAAGGGAAAGTACAGTAGTGGAAGAAGTCACCTGATCTGCCAACAGGAGTTAACTAGAAAATAAAGTTCATTTATAGCAGTTCCTACTGACGGGTGGAGACCGATTTTTCAAAGGACACAGACTATTTATCACCAGGAGAGGTCAGGAAACAGCATCAAGGTATGGATGAACTGTGCATTGATTCCATGTGGGATGGAGAGACCAAAAGTGAGCGCTGGGAAGGTGAGCAAGGAGGCCATGGGGACAAAGAGTTTGAATTTTATTTTGAGAACCTGTAAAAGATTTTAAGCGGGTGAAACTGGAAAGAAGACCAGCTAAGAGATTTCTTCAGTAATCCAAATAAGTAATTATTGTGAGAGCCTTAACTACAGCATTGGCAGAAAAAAAAAACAGAGAAGCAGCAAGGCATAAAAGGAATTTTGGAGTAAAATTCATAAGGATGAAAATCACTTAATGTGGGGACTGGAGGACAAAACAGACAGTGGAGGCCAGGTGTCTGGATTTGTCAATTTACATCTTCCCAATACCTTGCCGATGCTTAGTATATAATAGGTGCCAAGGAAGCATTTGTTTAAAATATGCAAAAACAAATTATATGACCTTGTTGCTTTGCGGAGAAATTTCTCCTACTACCTCTTCTGAATTCAACTGCAGCCACTGTAGATGGGTTCGCTGCAAATTAGCAGATTGTCACCTCAGGTGTTTATCGCTTTACTTCCTGGAGGGCTTCCAGTAGAACACCTGAGTCTTGATGGACCCACATTCAGAGGAGCTAAGAAATGCCAGGGATTAATCAACCCCAGGGATATCCCTCCACCAGTGAACAATGTGCCAGCTTCCCCCTTCCTCCTTCCTTCTTCCTTCTTGGGACAAATATGAGATCCATTCACATAGTACCTGAGAGCTTCCACAATGGGACTGAGCTCTAGCTGCCCAAAGCAGTAATCCCTTTGGAACTCACCCCTGATTTTCTTCCTTTCCTACCTCTGTTTCCCTGCTTTCTCACTTGTACTTCCTGGGCTCACTTCTCCGGTAATCCGTCTGTACTACCATGTCTTGCCTGAGTTCTGCTTCCGAGGAGGCAAATTTCATACAGGACAGACGGAGGCGAATAAGTAGACTTTTGAGAGAAAATGGGAATCCTCTTTTCATCACAACAATGAACATATATTAACACAATAATAAAAATTCCAACGGGTCCTTAAGATGATGGGTTTGCATTTTTTTTCCAGAAAAACTCAAGCAAGGAAAAATAAATCCACTTGAGAGTTGCCACATGAGATAGAATAATCCTTCTCAAATAATAAACAGAGAACATCAATTACACTGTTCCCACACACTAAAGAAAGACTGTCGAAAATAATTTCACTCTCCTAATACATGACCCTCAACTATCTCAGGCCTGTCTCTCCTTTGATCCAAGTGATCTTTTGGCAGTCTCACTCCACATGGTGTTATTAAGCCCAAAGCCAGGGTACAAAGCACAAATCCAAAGTCTGTTGAATTTGCTTAGCAGCTCAGGGAGTTTCTCTCCTAGACCAGTTTTCATCTTTCTCAAAAGCAAGTGAATTTCACTTTTGAACAGGTGGTATCCAGATATGAAACTTAACTTCAACAAATGCTTAGGATTTTTGACAAAATGCAGACTCACCGCACTCTTCAAGGTTAAAGAAACCAGTCCCCCAGAAGGGTAATCACAGTGATTAAGCACATATTTCTCAAATGCTGTGCTTGGTTCTTAGGAACCGTAAGGGCAATACATGAAAAAGACACAAATCAAATGTAGGGCATGGTGATTATGGTTAGTCCTGCTGAACTGTATACTTGAAATGTGCTAAGGGTGGGTCTTAAGTGTTCTCACCACACACACACACACACACACACACACACACACACACACACACACAAACGGTAACTGTGAGGTGATAGGTGTTCATCAGCTTGATAGCAATAATTATTTCATAATGTCTACGTATGCTAAATCATCACATTACACCTGTAAGTTTACTTTCTACAGCAAAAAATATCTACCCTTTTTTATTTTTCAACCATATCTCAATATAACAAGAAAAAAAATTTTAACTAAACTAAGTTTTCAAAACAGAGGGCCTGGCTTCAATCAAGACATCATCACGGATGTAGAATCTCTGGGATTATTTTCCACACACAACTGAAAGGTATTGTAAAGGTAAGTGATTAAGATACATACAAGCTCTTTATAAATTATCACCATATATTAAAAAAATAGTACTATTTGTAGCTTCTGGCATCCAGGCTTAGGTATTTGAATGAATCCTCTATGCAGTGAAGTTCTAGTAAAATGTTCTAAGAATGGTACAAAGATGATTAAATCAGTATTTTTTTTACAAAGAGAAATCATATAGCAAGAGCACATAAAATGAACAGTTCTGCAAAAGGAGGGAATAGAGAAAGCAGAAAATTACATTTTGTAGTTCTTCATGTATTACGTAAGAAAGCCCTCCACTAAGATCCCAGTCGTGGGCATGAAGGAGAAGGAAATGTAAATGTTCCATTAGAGGAAGGAATGGGATGATTTCAGAATTACTGAGCTAAAAAATATGAAGGAAATGGAAATTGACCGCAGCTCTGTGTTTCTTAAGTGGCTGAATAATGCTGCCTCTTATCAAAATAGGAAGTTGGGATGGGAAATTTATTTCAGACGAATAGATGCATTTACCTGTTTTAAACTTTTTAGTATTTGTACCGTTTTTTACTTTTCTGTTGTTCTGAATATTGTAGGGGCCAAGGGCAGGTTGCCCCAAGATGGGCCACTCAACATGAATGTTAGCCTGAGTTAAAAGCCAACAAAACCCAGCAGATTCAAAAAAGACTTTTTACCTCCCCATCAACAGCCTGCCTATACCAAGAAGACAGCTATTGACAGAGATTCCTGTTTACCTAAGAAATCTATCTGCCTAACAGGGCAACCCTTGTGTTCCAAACATCTCCTCTCACCTTCCTGCTAACTGTCTTCCCTTTATATTCTCTGACCCTTAACCCTCTCCTTAACTCACATCAACACCTTGTTGCCTAATATTCTTTGGAATTTCCATGTCTGTGGGGATTACTCATATGTCCGCTATGAAATTTTATTTTCTCCTGTTAATCTGTCTCATGTCAATTTGATTCTTAGTCCATCCCCAAGGACCTTGAGGAGCAGAGAGAATTCTTCCTACTCAACAGTATTAAAGATCTTAGCTTTGTTAGATAGAAAATGGCTGATTATCCAATAATACCATATGGTTTGTAAATCTTTACTTAGGAAATCACATAAATAACCTCTCCAAAATTACTATCTATTTGTCATCACTATTTTTAAGAGTATAACTGGTATAAGGGAAGTGAAGAAACTCCATGAAGAACGGTCTTCTTTTTGGCTTTTTCAGCTTCTATGCTTGCTAGAATCTCTACCCCTGGCTTACACATACCTTTTCTTACAAATGATGCATGTCCTACTTAGAAGGGTCAAGATGTTAACGGTTTCCTTGGAGTCTCCCAACACACCATGTAACATCTAAGAAATGACTGGGCTAGGCAATCATGTGCGTATTCCAGGCCACCGAATCTAGACATCTTGATGCCAAGAACCCCTGGCTCCAGGGAAAAAGTGACATGGAGGATACCTGGACACCTGTTCTTGCTCTGACCAGTTCCTGGATGCCTGAGAAGACATGTACACCAGATCACAATCTCCAATAAAAACCCCAGACCCCAAGCAAAGGTGAGGCTCACTCTTCTTTCCTTCCTGAGTCTCTCAGATGCTCTGTTCGTTATCTGTACTTTCTCTATATACCTTCGATAAACTGCTCTCACTTCCTGCTAGTGGACATTTGATTTCTATCCTGTGTGAAGGCAAGAACTTTCCTGGCTGGTCCTACGGGACCCCTTCTGGGTCTTTGGACGTGGCCTGCCTACATCATAACTGATAATGCAGTGCCTATACGTATCTGCCATGAAGAACTTTATCATTTCAATTCATTACCATCATTTACCTATAAGATCCCTATGAGTTAGATTTATTTTAAAAACATCACTTTTGGGGGGGGGCACCCGGGTGGCTCAATCAGTTAAGCACCTGACTCTTGGTTTCAGCTCAGGTCACGATCTCATGGTTCATGACATGGAGCCCCATGTCAGGCTTTGTGCTGACAGTGAGGAGCCTGCTGGGGATTCTCTCCCTCCCTCCCTCACCAACTTGTTCTCTCTTTCTCTCTCTCAAAATAAATAAACATTAAAAAAACACTTTTTGTTGAAGTCAAAGTTACAATTTTAAATGAAAAAAAGACTATGCATCAATGCTACACACTATATTTATTAAAATGTATTTTAGGACCAAACTTTCATCTCTCATTATAAAGGTCGTGTTTTTATCATTATCCATTTCTCTATCAAATTCTGATAAAGATAATACTACAATTGTATTAACACCTTAAAATTTAGTGCAAAAAAGTAAAGATCAAGTTTTGCTATCCTTCATCATTTCAGTGAAGCCTAGAACTTGCTAATTATTCCATCTCATTTGCTAACAACAAAACAAAACAAAAAAGCAAAACTTCACAATTGTCCCCCTAGGAGTATCTGGCACTCCAACTATTTTAAACACTGAAGAGAGGTCAAAATCATGAACTGGATCTTAGTGGATTTCTATTTATCTGGGTAATAAATTCTAACTAAAATATTCAGTTAAACGTGACTATTGCTATCTTTTTAGTAATATCTAATTGATTGGAGACAACTATGTAAACGACTATATTTCCCATGGCTCATCATCACATTCAGCACTGGAGAAACAAGTTCATGGATCTATTAGGGTTATTTTGTTACACACCGGGTCAAGCAGGATTAGGAAACATAATTTAAACAATTAGAAGTATGCAAGAGTAAATGTGAAATTATGTCATGAACGTAGCAAATTCCTCTAGATAATGTTTTCACTAGCACCTTGATTCAAAACGATATCCTAGTAGTATACAATATTGTAAAACATTGTAAGGAAACCTTTCATAAGAAATTCCTGAGGGCGTCAAGCATGTTTCATGTATTGTCACAGTTGGTAGAGCCAATACTTTAATTTTGTTTTTACAAAAGAATCTTCTGAAAAAGTAACATTCTTCTCTTTGCTCCTCTACCAACTATAAATAGCCTGAATGATAAGCTCCAATGTACTCGAGCACTGGGATAATGAAGAGATGACAAAAAATAGTTTAATAATGGAATTATCGTGTAAAAATAAACGATCTCTGTACTGGTGTCATCACATACGTATAACAAAGTAATGCACAGAATTAAATTGTGATGAATAATTCAAATATATTACAAAATGTAGGCCTGCTGTTATTTTCGAAGTAGTAATTTCCAACACAAAAGAAAGAGTACATTGGTTTAGAGACTACTTGCTAGACTATTTTTCCAAAGTACAGTTTTACTGAAATTATTCACTGATTAAATTCTTCAATGATGTGAACAAGCCAACAGTTTGTTAGTTTTACTTCAACACTTAGGTTCAAGTGAAATAATACGCCTGGTTTAAGAGGTGCCTAAAATTCACAACCTGATAAATAATATATATGTTACTAAAAGCAGCACTATCATTAGAAGCTCAAAATAACTAGACGCTTGTTATTAAATCTATTTATAAGTAAGCTTCTATTTTTAAGGAGCTATGATAATTTTTGCCCTAAAATCAGCAGACACTGAGATATAATAATCTAAGATTATTTTGACTTTGGTTTTATGCCTCTTATGTTGTTCTCCAACTCATTATTGTTAGGTTTAATCATTAAGGCATTAACACAAAAAAATTTACTAAAATTTAGTGTTTGCTATAGTTTTCTCTGAAGAATGAAGGGAATTCAATTGTTTCCATTGTATAAGTATATATTTTTTCAGTAATATTTTTTGATTTGGGAGTGAATTCGTAAGAAATATCCCCTGGGCAATAATGTAAAGACAAGTAAACATATTCAACATTTTCTATAATCATCAAACCAATAACCCTCACTGAGAAATAGGATCTTAGCAGATATAATTCAGGATCTCAAGATGGAATCTTCTTGGATTTAGACGGGACCCTAAATCCAATGACTGCTGTTCTCTAAAAACAAAGAATAAGGAGACTTGGATGCACAGAGACACAGAGACCAAGAGGATACAGACACACAAGGATAAGAAGGCCATGTGAAATTCCAAGCAGAGGTTGGAATTAGGCTCCCATAAACAAAGGAATGCCAGGAGCAACCAGTAAATTCAAAGAGGCAAGGAAGGAGTCTTCCCAAGAGGCTTTGAATGATGTGACCCTGCTCACAGATGACTTCAGACTACCAGACTCTGTTGTTTTAATCCACCAAGTTTGTGGTACTTTGTTGCCATAGCTCTAGGCAACTAACACAGATATGATGGTACTTTTGCACTTATAAGAGATCTAGTTGCCTATGAATGGATTAAATTCCTAAACCATTTTCTTTCAGATTGCCTCTTGATTTTCCTTTTTTTTTTTTACAATTCCCTTTGTTATTAATAAAATGGCTGAGAATAGCTGCCAATGAGTTTGTAGGAATTAGAGTAAAAATATTAAGTTGAGTTACATTTTAATACAGCTTCACTGCTTCTGAGAATTTTAAGAGTCAGATTTAAAGATCATTTATTCTATGAATTTTCCAAAGACACACAGTATCTTTCCTCTTTTTCTTTCAAACTCAAAAGATAAATCAACCCTGATTGTTTGGGGAAGTAAGAATTTCCTGTGCCCTTCAAGCTCCCGTAAGCAGGAAAGTGATGGGGGAAGTAAAGAGCTTTTCCTAAATCTGCCTTTTGATTTCCTAAATCTGCCTTTTGATTTCCTAAATCTGACTTTTGATTGCTTTTAACTCAAAACAATGTTCATGGCAACATGGCTCATCTTGAGGCAGCCTGTTTTGGCCCAGACAATTGTAACTGTGAAATAATAGAACTTGAGAGGCAGAATCAATAAACCTATCAATGCCATGATCACATCCCTCTATATTTTACAATTATTCCTAGTAAGACAAAGTTTAGATACAAATCTAAGAGTATGTTATAATTGAGGATTTAAGAATAAATAGTTAAACTTATGTCAATCATAAAAAAGGAAGGACATCTTAATTCCTTGTTCTTTTGGTAACTTCTTGCAGAAAATTAATTTAATCTTTTGGATCTCCTTTTCTTGCCAATAAAAAAGTCTCAAATAAACAAATGAAACTTACACCATAATGAACTAGAAAAACAAAGAACAGACTAAGCTCAAAGACAGTAGATGTAAAAAATAATTAAATTCAGAGGAGAAATAAATTACAAAATAGTTCTGTTAGTTTTTTTCTAGTGTTTTTGTAAGAGTTAGTTTTTATAAAGATAAGTAAAATTGACAAATCTTTTAGCTAGACTAAGAAAAAAAGGAGCCTCAAATAAAATTAGAAATGACATAGGAAATATTGCAAATGGTAACACAAACATACAAAGGATCATGAGAATACCATCAAGAATTATACACCACATTTGGATAATCCAGAAGAAATGGGTAAATTCCTGGAAACATAATTTGCCAACACTGAATCAAGAAGAAATAAAAAATGTGAACAGACCAAATTATGTATACAGTAAATGAATTAACAATCCAAGCCATCCCAACAAAGTCCAGGACCCAATATCTTCACAGGTGAATTCCACCCGACATTTAAAGGGGATTGACACAGATCCTTAAAGTCTTCCAAAAATTGAAGAGGGAACACTTCCAAAATCATTTTATGTTTTTTATTTTTTTTAAGTTTATTTATTTTGAAAGAGAAAGAGAGCGCAGGCAGGGGAGGGGCAGAGAGGGAGAAAGAGAGAATCCCAAGCAGGCTCTGCATTGCTAGTGTGGAGCCTGAAATGGGGCTCAAACTTGCGAACCATGAGATCATGACCTGAGCTAAAATCAATAGTCAGATGCTTAATTGACTGAGCCACGCAGGCACTCCTCCCAAACTCATTTTATGACGCCAGCATCATACCAAAGCCAGACTAAGGCATTATACAAAAACTATGAGCCAATATTCCTGTTGACATAGATGAAAAATTCTTCACAAAATACTCGTAAGCCAAATTTTACAGCACATTAAAAAGATAATACACCATGAAAAAATGGGATTTATTCCTGGCATGCAAGGAAAGTTCAACATATGCAAATGAGTAGGTATGTACATCACATTAATAAAGGGTAAAAATCACATAATTATCTCAATAGAAGCAAAATAAATTCTGTTAAAATTGAACACCGTTTTATGGTAAAAACTATCAGCAACAAGGTAGTTGTTATAGATGGTATTTACCTCAACATAATAAAGGATTTATAGGACAAGCTCACAGATCACATCATACCCAATGATGAAAACCTGCAAACTTTTCCGCTAAAATCGGGAACAACATTAGGATGTCCACTCAAGCCGCATCAATTCAGCATAGTGGAAGTCCCAGCCAGAGTAATTAGGCAAGTAAAAGATATAAAGGCATCCAAATCAGAAAAGAACTAAATGATCTCTGCTTGCAGATGACAGGATCTTGTATGTAGAAAAGCCTAAAGACTACACACACATAAAACCACTGGAACTAACAAACAAATTCAATAAAGTGGCAGGATATATACTCAGCATAAAAAAATCAATGGTGTTTCTATGCAGTAAAAGCAAGCCATCTCAAAAAGAAATTATCACAAATTCCCATTTAAAAGAGCATAAAAAGAATAAAAAATTAAGAAATTTAATCAAGGAGATGAAAAACTTGTACAGTGAAAACAGTACATTGCTGAAAAAAATTAAGACACAAATAAATGGAAACACATCAGAGTTCGTGAAGACTTGATATTATTAAAATATCCATACTCCCCAAGTGATCTATAGATTCAATGCAATCCCTATCAAAATCCTACTACATTTTTTTACTGACAAAGAAAAAGAAATCCCCAAATATACATGGAATGACAAAAGGCCCAAATAGCCACAGAAATCTTGAGAAAGAACAGAGCTAGAGGCATCACACTTCCTATTTTCAAAAATAACACAAAGCTACACTAAGTAAAATAGTATGCTTCTGGTTTAAAAATAGACATAGAGGCCCATGGAACAGAACAGAGAGTTAGTTCATAAATAAACCCACACATATATGGCCAACTGATCATTAACAAGGTACCAAGAATACACAATGAAGAAAGGATAATACCTTTAACAAATGGTAATGGGAAAACTGAGTATCTACATGCAAAAGATTGAAACTGTGGACACTTATCTTACACTTTCTACAAAAATTAACTCAAAATGGATTAATAATTTAAATCTAAGACCTTCAAACTATAAACTCCTACAAGAATTCATAATGGAAAAGCTTTATGACAATGGACTTGTCAGTGATTTTTTTGGATCTGAAACCGACATCACAAGCAATAAAAGGAAAAGTACACAAGTATGACTGTATCCAATGAAAAAGGTTTTGCAAAGCAAAGGAAGCAACACAGTAAAAAGGCAACATAACGAATGGGAGAATATATTTGCAAACTATATTTTCAATAAGGAGTTAAATCTAAAATATATTAGCGACTTCCACAACTCAATAGTTTAAAAAACTCAATTAAAATTTTTCTATTGTACTCGAATACACGTTTCTCCAAAGAAGACATACAAATGGCCAGCAGGTACATGGAAAAAATGTTCAACATCACTAAACATCAGGGAAATGCAAATCAGAATCAAAATGAGATATCACCTCACATCTGTTAGAATGGCTACTCTAAAGAAAACAAAAGATAACAAGTATTGGTGATGAGGTAGAAAAATTGGAATCCTTTCCAGCTGTTCAGGGGAATATAAAATGTAATAGACACTAGAAAAAACAGTATGGATGTTTCTTATAAAATTAAAAATAAAAAACCTATATGACCCACCAATTTGACTTCTGAGTTTATGTTGAAAAGTATTGAAATCTGGATCTCAGAGATATAATACGCACTCCCAGGTTCATTGCAGAAGCGTTCACAAAAGCCTAGAAGTAGAAACAACTTCACTGTCCATCAATTGATGAATGTGTAAAGAAAATGTGGTATTTACATGCAATGGAATATTAATTAGCCATACAAATGAAGGAATCATATTTTCACGTTTATTTTTTAAAATTTTTTGATGTAATTTATCGTGAAATTGGCTAACATACACTGTGTAAAGTGTGTTCTTGGTTTTTGAGGTAGATTCCCGTGGTTGATAACTTACATACAACACCCAGGGCTCATCCCAACAAGTGCCCTCCTCAGTGCCCATCGCCCATTTTCCCCTCTCCCCCACCCCCATCAACCTTCAGTTTGTTCTCTGTATTTAACAGTCTCTTATGGTTTGCCTCCCTCCCTCTCTGTATGTAACTATTTTTTCCCCTTTCCTTCCCCCATGGTCTTCTGTGAAGTTTCTCAAGATCGGCATACGAGTGAAAACATACATCTGTCCTTCTCTGACTGACTTATTTCACTTAGCATAATACCCACCAGTTCCATCCATGTTGATGCAATATTTTCACTTTTAAAAAGAAGGAAATCCTCCCATATGTGACAACATGGATGAATCTGGAAGGCATAATATTGTATGAAATCAAACAGTCAGACAAAGACAAGTACTGAATGATTCCACTTTTATGAATTATCTAAAATAGTTACATTCATAGAAACAAAGAGTAGAATGGTGGTGGCCAGGGACTGGCTACAGAGGGAAATTAAAAGTTATTCTTCAACAAATATGAAGTTTTTTATACAAGATAAATGAGTTCTAGGGATTTGCTGTACAACATGGTGCTAATAATACTACATCATTTCACTTAACAATACTTAACAGTGTTATACTTAACAATACTATACTGTGCATTTAAAATTTTATTACAGGGGTAGCTCTGTTTTAAGTGTTCTTACTATAGTAAGTTAAAAAATATTAAAAAAGGACTTTTAAAAATATTTTAACGTTCCAGTATATAAAAATTTTAAACACATTTTAAAATCCCAAATGCAAAATTTGGGCTAAGAAAATGAGTTCTATTTTCTATTTTATTTTACTTAAATTTTTTTCTATTTTATTTATTCTATTTTATTTACTTAAAATTTTTTTAATGTTTATTTATTTTTGAGAGAGAGAGAAAAAGACAGAGCATGAGCAGGGGAGGGGGCTCCAGGCTCTGAGCTTTCAGCATAGAGCCCAACATGGGGCTTGAACTCATGAGCCGCGAGATCATGACCTGAGTTGAAGTTGGATGCTTAAATGCCCGAGCCACCCAGGTGCCCCAAGTATTTTTTAGTAACAAAATAGGTATGCATGTCTCTTTTCAGTCAAAAATAAAATCAACTAGAATACCTAAGAATCTTCTGTCTTTAAGTACTGAGGTTAATGGGAATTTATAATTCCCACAGCTCACGATAGGATATTACTATTCATAAAGAAGGCACATGTCTGTACATTTTGTTCAAATAAGCAATTAAATAAAGAGCTACATCTAACAAAACACGAAAATAAACAGAACTTGATTTCTAGGTAAGTGAAAACTAAATGGAAAACATTTAAAAATAAAAATAATAGGAAGAAATCCAAACTCATTCAAACACACTAACAGTGCTATCTAATATCCACTTTTGAAACCTAGGAAATGTTCAATTCTTAGAACATTAATCCACTGGTTAATGGTTAAGTGATTCTGTATCTACATTACCCATCATATTTAAACAAGAAAGACATAGGACTTTGTCCTGCAGAGTCGATATACTTAAAAATCTAACACTTGAGTTTATGATTGGAGCGTGAAATAATTTAAACATTAACATACATACTTTAACTTTTACATGTCTCATTTCCAGCATCTACATCACAAGTGTCTTATGAGGTTGACAGGGCTGGTGCTACTACCTACTACTACTGGCCCGGCCATTTACTGCCTGTGAGCTGAGGCCCTGTATTACCTGTCCAAAATTCTTCCCCAGTTGCCATTGACAGTTAAGAGTCAAGGCCCGTAATTCACTAGTTCTTACTCCAGAGTGCTTTTGATTGGAATATTTACTTTATAGAGGAAAAACAAAAACCCTGTGAAAAATCTATGGAAAAAATTTGCACTAGCTCATGTAAAAGGGTTGAACGGTATTTTTGAGCATAAACTAAGATTTTGATTGCTTTTAGGTGGATTTACAAATACAAGTTTCAGTTGAACATGTTTTGCTGTTTTTGCCTACAAGATAGAAGGAAACCAACAAAACAACCGCTTTAAAAAGAATCAAGATAAAATATGTTTTACGACACCTTTTATGAACTAAAATTAAGGATTCCATTTGCTCCCATGATACTCAATTATGAATATAAAAAGTGGACATAGTAACACCAATAACCACTCCTACTTACGGACCCTTAATATAGTTTCAAGAATTTAAGTGTCATCATACCGCTTTGTAGCAGGCTCAAATATTCTCCCACTATACAGCTAAGAAGATAAAGCACAGATCAATTAAAGAACTTTCCTTAGCTAACAACTGATCAATGTCACTCCTATATTCAAATACAAAGTGCCTATAGAGGGAGGCCTCCTAGGCTTTGGAGCTATATGAAACAGTAAAACCCTGACATATGATGTCTATTTTATAGTTGAAGAATTCTGCAATTCTCTCATTCATTAATACATTCGTACTTTCATTTATATATAATACCATGGATTAAAAGATAAATAACGGAATATTTATCATTCCAAAGTTGTCTGTAGGCTTAAAATCACAACTTTCAGTATTTAATAGAACAGGCAATTTTTCTTACTATTTTGAAGGAGGAAAACATTTGAGATATTTTTCTTTGTAACTACTGTAGCAAGGCAAAGTAGTGACTGCAATTAATTTTGATACTACTATTCCTTTGAATATTACCTCTTTCAGATAGAAATAAATGATGGAGCTACCATATCAGAAACAGAAACAAAATAAAAACCCTATTTTGGAAAATGTTTATGACTATTAACTGTGAAAAGACATTTCACTCATACTAATGGAACACTACTAAAAGAACTCAGAAGTTTTGTCAAAGAGCTGTAAACTTCTTGCTTATCAACGTTTATATGCAAGAATACAACAGAGGACTTTGTACATAGTTGGCATAAATAATTTTCACAGGAGCCTTAATAAAGTCTGAAGCCTATATTCCAGAAGCCTCTTTAATTTTCAGAAAGCTCTATTTAAATACTCTTGGCTTCCTTTGCTGGATTTAAGTCTGCAGGAAGGCTGTGCTCCAAGCCAATTACATAACAACATAAAGGAGGTCAGCTGTGTATTGTGTAAACCAGGTGCATAATTAAGTCTGTGCCTTAGTTCCGCTGTTTTGATCTTTCCCCGCTGCCTTGTGTGGACCCTGCAAGACTCTGTGCGCCAACATCTGCCCGTGAGTCCCTGAAATCTGTCCTGCCACTTCACGAACCTTCTTATCTTCTTAGTATTATCTTTGTGTTTGACAAAAACATTCCTGATACCTCAGTAAACATCCCGTTATTCTGAACCACTACCCTCCTCTACTCACAAATACACAGACGCTCACATATAATGAAATAAAAAAATAAGAGTTTTTTTTTTCAGTTTGGAGTTGTAATAATCTCTTCCTCACTTGGTGTTGGAGGAAATTTTGCAAAAAAAGTAAAGCTTCTATGAAAGCACCTCTTTTAATGGTATCCGAAATCCACTGGCGTTCACATACTACCAAGCTCACAGCTTTTCAGGAATAATGGCTCTAACTGATTCTGTGATTATAGTTAAAAAGAATGTAAACGGATTTTGTTATGAATGGTCATTGACTTACAGAAGACCTGCTGTTTGTCCTTGTGTTCCAAAGGAGAAAGTAGTCACAGTTTAATTAAAACCAACAAGTCAGCAGTTACAGATAAGTAACAGGCTCACATGAAAAGGAACTGAAGGTATCAAATATCTATCAAGCGAAAGATATTAAAATTTTCATTGTGATGCTTGATTTCAGTAATAGCTGCATTTAGACTCAGGATAATTATGTTTTGTTAACCTATCAAAAGGTCCAAAACACACAGCACATTATGTACCATTCTCATCAATGTATTTGATGTACAGAGTGAAAATATTTTAATGTCTTAAATTTATTTCATTTAATTTTCAAATAGTCTCCCTAAGATCATACAGCCAGGAATGACCCCTCAATAAATAATGGTTGACCGAAGAGGGCAAATGTTATGAAAGATGGGTGTCCTCTGTTCGGATAGCCACTCTGTCTCTCTCCCCTTCTCTCTTTTTACACACACACACACACACACACACACACACACACACACACACAATGACAAAATTAAAAAGAAAAACAAAAAAATGCTAAGGCATATCTAGAAGATCGTCAACAACAATAAAACCAGACTTGTTTCCGCTTTCTTCTAAAGGGAAAATTGAGGCAAAGAGTAAAAAGGAAAAAATAAAAATAAAAACTTACAGTAGCCAGGACTCAATTCATAAGGGTTTTATAAACCAAAGCCAACAACATGAATTGTTCTTGGAAGCAAATGTACGATCATAGCCAGTCTTGGAGCATGGCTATCACATGCAACATATGGCAGATTTGTTCAAGCATATGGTACTGCAATTTACACTTATGCAAACTTCCTCCTCTCCCCTCCATCCTTTTCTTGGGCTGAGTGTGTTTCTGGGGTTAACAAAGCAATAGCAATAGGATAAAGAACGTAATAGACTTGTATGCTCAAATAGAACAAGAAAGTATAGGGTGAGACGTGGTTCTAGGCACAATAGGAAAGATCGAGGAGCTATAGTATTTGGAGGCTAGAGCATTAAAGACTGAAGGAGATCCTAGTAGTTTACATTCAGTAAATAGCATTCATTATGAGCCAAGAGACAGACTGACCTTGGGCAGATAGGGATAAGCGGCCCCTTGTTAACAACAACAGAGCACAAAGTACAGGGCCTTCTGAGACACCCACTCCCTGGAACAAACCCACCAGACCTCATCCTGGTTCAGCAGCTGCACAGTAACTCCCCCTCAAAAGGCCCCACAACTGCAACCCATATAAATCCTCCCTCTCAGACGCCTTCGTGGCCTCCTCCATAAGGAGCCCCTCCCTGAGAGCGGGAGTCTTTTGTTTCATTCTCACCCTAACAAACTTGGTGCCTGTATTGCTCTTAACCTTGTTGGTCTGTTCCATTCCTAGGCTCCGACACAACACAATCCCAGCGTTTAAAAAAAAAAAAAAAAAAAAGAAACAAAAAGTGGTTACAATTACATTGCTATGGTGTTTTCAGGGTCCTTGGAATAGGTTCCTTTTAAACCAGGGGATAATCTGGGGTCCACAGAAGTACAAGGGCTCTGTGGAAAGAATTCAGGGGAGTCCTGAACTTAAATGGAAAAAATGTCTTCAATAGGGTTAACTGAAATTGCTCTTTTTCCTTCATCATGACGAAGTCATAAAGAACAGTAGTATTAGCAGTAACTACGATTTTTAAAAAATGTTTATTTTGGAGAGAGAGAGAGAGAGAGAGAGAGAGAGCGCCCACACATGGGCTCAGGGGAGGGGCAGAGCGAGAGGGGGGGCAGAGGATCCGAAGCTGGCTCTGTGCTGACATCAGAGTGCCCCATGTGGGGCTCAGACTCACAAAGCATGAGATCATGACCTGAGGCTTAACCCACCGAGCCACCCACACACCCCAGTAACTAGGATTTTTAACCAACAGAAGTCACAGACATTATACTTGTTTCAGGTCTCTTAAAATATCTTTTATTGTTATGATTTCAAAAGTGCTATAGTTATTATTCCTGCCAATAGATATTGCTATTAAAAACATCAAGACATGTATGTACTCTTATACTGCAAATTTAACATTTTGATGAATGCATTTTAAGTGCTTCCACTATAATCTTATATATTTAATCTACCCATTTAATAATGTTATTCTGAGAGAGCATATGTACTCATCACCAGAGTTCCAAGAAATTTGTGACTTTCCAAAGGTTAAGGACACCTATCTTAAATATCTCCAAAAACTCTTAAGGGTTCACACACGGTTGTGGGTGATGCTGACAGCAGGCTAGATATTGTCCTTAATGCAAGATTTTGCTTAGTCTGAAATGAAAAATTTGACAACTATTTGAAATAATACTGTTAACGATGTATCAGAGATCTAAGCTTTAGTTACACTGCCACCATCTGTGAAATTTACATGTTTCTGGGCAAGTCAGAAAATTGGAAAGTGCTAACGAGCAGTAGTTTCATTGTGTGAGGGAATGAAGAAGACGGTGAAGTTCTACGTGTGTTACTCAAATTCGAACTGGGAAGATTTTTATAAAACCGTGAGCACACACCCAATGGACCTATGCACACTTACAAGAACACATACATGTCCAAGAATTTCAATCCCCATTCATCCAAATAGGAGTATCTGCTCATCTTTACAGGAATCGTTTCTGAGTCAATCCTTAAAGCAAACTTTCATCTGCATCTAATTATCACACATCCTTGACAGTTTAAGCTGTAAAATTGACATTCTAATCTTAAGCCTCTATATATAATACTGACCCTTGAATCTTAAAATTCTACACTTAAAACTGACATTTTATTCTGCTGAGTTAGCAGTTTATGTTGTCATGAAAATGCCAATTGACTTTCAGTGTTTTTACTTATTTTGTATTTTTTTTTTTATTGCATAGGGCACACTTGGGGAAGGTTTTTTTTTGTTTTTTCTTTTCACCAAAGGGTTTTAGCCAATTCTTTTTCAAGTAAATGTGTTTATTTTAGTCTCAGTTCCCAGCGGATTTAATAGCACTCAGAGGAAATGGTAGCTATGTTCTGTATAGGCAAAGGGCCCAGAACAATCTATAAAAGTTTCAGAACAAAGCCACAAAGAAACCAGCTAAACAAGATTATTTTAATTGTCTTAGCCTGAGGTCATTGGTGAGAGTTGACTCCAGAGTTTGAAAAGCAGGAGTACAAGCAAAATGACGCCGGCAAGAGCAGAGCCAGTAGTGAGGATACCAAATGCCAATTGTAAAGACCAAGAGACCACCAGAAAGTCTTCAGCAGTCAACAAGCAGCAGAAATGAAAATTGGGGTCAAGACTATCAACACAGGGGTGCCTGGGTGGCTCAGTGGGTTTAGCATCTGACTCCTGATTTCGGCTCAAGTCATGATCTCACAATTCCTTAATTCAAGCCCTGAGTCAGGCTCTGTGCTGACAGTGCAGAGCCTGATTGAGATTTTCTCTTTCTCCCTCTCTGTACCCCTCCCCCACTTGTGCACACGTGCTCTCTGTCGCTCTCTCTCAAAATAAATAAACTGTAGAGAAAAGGCTATCAAGGCAGCCAAGGTCCAGAGGTGAGAGAACCCAGAAAATAAGTAAGACATAGCCTCACCAAGTCATAAAACCTAAAGCATAATAAATATAAATAAAATCATAAATAAGTACACCCTACATTAATGAAAATAAAATATAAAGAGCAAATCTTGAAGAAGGCAGATGAAACGATACATTACCTTCAAACACTAAGACTTAAGAGTTGGTTTTTCAATGAAAAATACAAAAGCCATGAAAAAAAAAGCAAGCCATTTTTAAAGTACAAGTAACTGCTAATCTAGAACTCGATGTTCATTTAAAAAGCTTTCATTATCAATATGACATTTGGATTGTTTCAAATAAATCAAAGGGAGAGCTCATGACCAGCAGAAGTGCCCTATAACATATGCAAAGGAAATTCTTCAGGGAGAAAGAAAATCACCTCAAGTAGAAGCATTTGTTTCTGGAAATGCAGGAACAAAGGACGAAGACTACACGGGATTAATAGATATCATTATATAAATTAATAGGGGATATTATACACAGTGCTCATTATGTCTCACAGCATTAAATATGTATAAAATAAAAATATATAACAGTATTTCAAACAATGAGATGGCAGTAAAAACGATGTTCAAACTTTCTAATATTGTCTGGAAAGTTTAAAAATACTACATCATTGTCAACCATAATAAGCCACCAAAAGAAGAATAGAGGACTAATGACCTAAAATGAAGGATTGCTTAAATTAAAACAATGTAAAACAAAACTTGATCATTCCAAATGTGGGTAAAAAGGGTAAAAACACAAGTAACATTAATGAAGAAAAATTTAAGAATAATTTCTTAAGTCTAAATCCAACCATATGAAGAGAATGAGAAGACAAGCCACAGACTGGGAGAAAATATTTGCAAAAGACACATCTGTTACCCAAACAATGTTATCCAAAACACACAACAAATTCTTAGAAGTCAACAAGAAAATACACAACAGGAATAATAAATGGGCCAAAGACCTTAACAAGCACCTCGGCAAAGAAAATATCCAAATGGCACGTAGGCCTATGAAAAGCTGCTCCACACCGTATGTCATCTTGGAAGCGCAAATGAAAACAACAGTAAGATACCTCTACACACCTATCAGAATGGCCAAAATCCAGATCAATGACAACGGCAAATGCTGGGGAGGATGTCGAACAACAGGAACTCTCCTCCTTTGACGGCAGGAATGCAAAATGGTACAGCCACTTTGGAGAACAGCTTGGCAGTTGCTTACAAAACCCAACAATGACTTTTTGGTATTTACCCAAAACAGCTGAGAGCTTATATCCACATAAACACCTGCACAGGGATGTTTATAGCAGCTTTATTAGTAATTGCCAGATTTTGAAGCAATCAAGATGTCCTTCAAAACGTGATAGATAAATAAACGTGATACATCCAAACAATGTAGTATTATTCAGTGCCAAAAAGAAATGAGCTATCAAGCCATGACAAGACTTGATAATGGACGGGCATTAAATGCACATTATTAAGTGAAAGAAGCCCGTCTGTAAAACAAAACAAAACAAAAAACTATGTAGGTGATAATTCCAACTGTACGACATTCTGGAAAAGGCAAAACTAAAGAGACAGTAAAAAGATTAGCAGTTGTCAGGGATTGGGAAGAGGAGGGAGGAAAGATGAAGAGGCAGAGCAGAGAGGATTTTCGGGGCAGTGAAAGCAAGCTATACGATGCCATAATGATGGATACATTTCCTTACACACTTGTCCAAGTCCAAGATGTATAATACCAAAAGTCAATTGTAACATAAACTACGGACTTTGCATGATAATGATGTACCACTATAGGTTCATCCCCAGTAAAAATAGTACCATCCTGGGGGTACCTGGCTGGCTCAGTCAGTCGAGTGTGCAACTCTTGATTTTGGAGGTGTGAGTTCGAGCCCCACATTGGGTGTAGAGACCACTTAAAAATAGAATCTTAAAAAAAAAAAACTGTACCATTCCGGTGGGTGATATTGATAAGGAGGCAGAGGGAGACGATGCATGTGTTGGGACAGCAGTTATAAAGAAAATCTCTGTACCTTCCCCTCAGTTTTGCTGTAAACTTAAAATTGCTAGAAAATATAAAGTCTTAATTATTTTTTATTAAGTAAGCTCCATGCCCAACGTGGGGTTTGAAATCATGACCCCGGGATCAAGAGTCACATTCTCTACTGACTGAGCTAGCCAGGTGCCCCAAGTCTTGATTTTTAAAAAAAAATTATACAAAAATTGGAAATGGACAAGACTACTAAACATTATCCAAAAGACAGTTGATGTAACAATATTTAGGTCAAACAAAGTACACTTCAAGTCAAGTCTACTCCTTGAAGCAAAAAGGGACTTAATAGTTCAGACACAGTAGACATTTATAAAATGCTTTCTTCGAGAACTTCTAGAATATATATTGTTTGAAGCACTCTTGAAGCACATAAACTCAAAATGACCATATTCTGGGTCATAAAACAAACCTCAAAAATTATGAAAGGACAGACATAGTTTGAATACTCCCTCTGACCAAAGCAAAATAAAACCAGTAATAAAAATAATTAAAGAAAGGATATCCTTAAATGTTTGTAAAAACACTGCCAAATATTTTTTTCAGATACAGACATTTTATAAAATTCAATGCCTGTTAATAAACTCTCGTGGCAAACTAAACATGGAAGGAAACTTTTTAAGTGTGATAAATGGAATCTACTATAATAACAACATAGGCAATCCCATGCTTGCTTACTATTAACATGGAAAGGCTGGATGAGCTCTCCCATTATTGAAAGTGAGAACTCGGGGCACCTAGGTGGCTCAGTCAATTAAGCGTCTGACTCTGGATTTCAGCTCCGGTCACGATCTCATTGTTCATGGGATCAAGCCCTGTTAGGCCTCCGAGCTGACAGTGTGGAGCCTGCCTGGGGTTCTCTGCCTCCTCCTCTCTCTGCTCCTACCCTGCGTGCACACTCACTCAGTCTCTCTGTCTCTCTCCCTCCTCCCCCAAAATAAGACACTTAACAACAGCAAAAACAACCCCTGGGAACTCAAGTTCTGGAAGGAAGATATGCCAAGTAATTGGGCCAATCACTTTGGACCACCTTGGGCTGAAAATCAATCACCCTAAACAAGCTAGAAACCTAAGCCTGTGCTATGTAGGAGTGGATTTGCATTTATACCAATCTCTGAGGGTAGGAAATAACAGCCAAAGAATTAACAAGATAGTAAGTCCAACATTGTTAACATTTACACAGATAAACAAGTAAAGCTCACTGGAATGCCTCCAGTCAAAGGCAAAGAGAGATTTCAGAGAAAAATAAAAATCCATCGCAAGTACACAAAAGTATAGCATTCAAGGAAACAAAGCCATGATAAAGTTGAAAGAATTAATTTATACTCTGAAAAAGTATAGATTGATCATAAATCAATCTGAATGACACTTTAAGATAACTGTACTTAAATTCAAAGAACTTAATTATCTATCAATAAGCAACTGGATATATAAATTATGGTGTATTTGTTTAGTGGGATCCTCCACTGTGTTTAAATGAAGCACCTCTAGAATTCTGTGAAACATTCTTTAAGATATAGTTTCAGGATTTAAAAAAAGGTGCAGACAAGTGTTTATAATATGCGATCTTTTCTGAAAAATACACACACACACACACACACACACACACACTCCTAT
This sequence comes from Felis catus, assembly GCF_018350175.1. Classification (NCBI taxonomy): domain Eukaryota; kingdom Metazoa; phylum Chordata; class Mammalia; order Carnivora; family Felidae; genus Felis; species Felis catus. The sequence goes on from NC_058386.1 coordinate 22,295,001, forward strand.
CTTTGGAAAAAAACCTAAGACACTGTGAACTCTGTTTGCCTCTATAGACATGAACTCAATGGCCAAGTAATAGGAGAGGGAAACCATTTGTACAGCTATTGTATCCTTCGAATTTCATTTCTTGTTTATGTATTATGTACCAAAAAGTTTTTTAAATCAGTGAAAATTAAAATGTAAAACATGGAGACGATGGTTATAAAACCAAGTCATGACAGGGGAACATGACAATAGATTTTAGTCTGGGCCCACATGGGTTTCTCTGAAGCATCCATGAATACTTTGAAAGGCTCTGAGACGTGGTATTTTAAGACAGTTACTGCTCAATTCTCTGTGGAACTCTGAAAACAAACATAACCACTGTCCCTTACAAACCCTAGCTTACCCTAGTGACCTAGTGACAGAATGAAGCAAGTTTCAAACCTAATTTCTGCATTTCTCCCTTTATCAAAAAGGTAGCTGATAAACTAGGTCTTTTCCCATCAATTCTTCTGTTTCCAAGGGCTGCAGGACATCTTAAAAAGTGTATTTACAGTTTGCATCATTGCAGAAATAATTTCCAAACGCCTGCGAGTTCGTCCTACGAGGGCATACTGAAAGATACAGGAACTGTCATGTCGCATATCTTCGTGTTCCATGCTAATTCCACAACCTTCTTCCTCTTTTCTTCTGTTAACTGAAGGTGTGGCCTTTTTCTCTTATCAGCTCCTTTACCTATTCCCTCATCGTTACTATTCAAAGGTCTAAGGATCATTAGGAAATAGCTATGAACAACAACAAAGTTATACATGGGTCGTCCTCAGGGCTGAGTTTGGACGATGATGAGTTTTGGTAAAGGGAAGGAAGGAAAGAAGTTCAGATATTAGCATTGCTGCCCGTGAACTCCATTATACGTTAGCTTTTATCTGTCAAAGGGTTTCATGAGGCAACAGATCCCAAGTTTCCGGACATTAGAGGATCCTTGGGCTCTAGTGGTAGAAATGTAAATTGGTAGAGCCAAAATGGCCAACTGAATGGTGCTTTCTCAAAAAGTTATAAATAGCCACCATACGATCCTACAATCCCACATTTGGGGATTTATCCAAAGAATTTAAATCTAGATCTCAAAGAGGTATCTGCACTCCCAATTCTCTACAGCATTATTCAAAACAGCCAATAGGTGGAAACAACCTCAACGTCCATCATTGGATGAACAGGTAAGGAAAACGTGGCACGTACATAAAATGGAATATTACACAATATTTAGAAAAGAAGGAAATCCTACCAATCGTAATAACATGGATGGGCCTAGAAGACATTATGCTAAGTGAAGTAAGACAACCACAGAAGGACAAATACTGTATGGTCCCATGAATGTGAGGTATTTGAAATAGTCAAACTCATAAAAACAGAAGGTTTGGAATGATGGCTGCCGGGGGCTAGGAGGAGGGAGAAACATTGGAGTTGCTGTTTCACAGAGGGCATATTTAACATAGTGCATACAGTTAACCATACTATATGATGCACTTAAAATTTTGTTAGGAGGGTAGATTCTCCTGTTTAGTGTTTGGAAGAACAGTTGCTCTGGTAAAAGAGCCAACAGCTGTCAGAGGAAATAAGCAAAATTGCTATGGAAATCAAAAGCTGCATTTCAAATTGCTAAAATAAGGGGCAATGGCTCCCCTCCAAATTGGTGTATTTTCAAATATGAAAGTCCTTTATGTTGAGCCAGTAGGAATTTCAAAGTCAAAGCAAAGGTTGGTGTGCTGCTGCACTATAAACCAAAATTTCCTCGAGCAGATTTTTTTGGTAGGATCACTCCCACAGACCGCAATTCAAGTGTTAGCAGGGGGCTGACTCCTGTCAGTAAAAAGAGAGGGTTTGAGCAGAAAATCCACACATTGTCACTACAACCTGTTCTAGTCGGTGTCAGCTTCCATGTGACACTGCTATCACCGAAAACAAAGTTCTGACCTCAGATTCTTCCTAAATGTGATTATTACTGTTGGGGGGAAAATTTTTTTGGTTATTTTTTTAATATCTAACATTTCTCGAAAAGGCTTTTCAAAGCAAGGACATCCTACTTCTTGTTGTTCATTTAAACCACCACCACCACCACCAAAAAAAAAAAAAAAATCTTCGTTTTATTAAGTGCTCGTTCTAGGACAAGACCTTTTCTAAATACGCTCTGCGTGTGCTGCTTCATTAACTTTTAATAATAACCCACAGGAAGTGTTATTATTAGCATCATTTCACAGATTACAAAACTGATCCAAGAAGTGACCTGCCCAAAGTTACAAAATGAGTACACCAGGTACTGAATACGAGACCACATTATCATGGAATTATAGTTTTTCTGGGGCAGCACACCACTGTGCCAGATGAATACTTTTTCATGTCTATACGTTGTCAGTTTTGATTAGGTGAATTTCATGTGGCAGTGGGACGAAAGTAACAAGAATGAAGAAACACTTTGTAAAATACAGACAGTACTTTGTGAGACACAGCCTAATCCTTAACTGTATAGACTGGCTTGCTCCATTTGTGTACCTACTTGTTGATTTTCTATCGTCTTCACAAATATAAAAGTCCTACGAAGAGAAAGAACTGTTTTTTTCTCCCAAGTACTTCCATCACTTAGAACGGGAACGAGCACATGGCAAACATGAAATAAATATTTGATGAACGAATGACTTAATGCATAATAGGACAACATATTTCCTGTTATTTCCTTCAGTTGCATTTTAATTAACACTGTATATAACGTTTAAGACTTTTTTCCTCTCCCTCCACCACAGATAATAGTATGCAATGAAAGTAATTTACTTCCTGAGCATTTCCTGAATTATTACGTTAAAAGGCACATGTTGTGAAAAATTAGACTTTTCCCTTCATCTGTTTCTTCCTGCCCTTATTTACTCTTCCTTAAGCTCTACTTTGCAATTTTCAAAGTGAAAATCAGAAAATTGAGAAATTAATGAAAGATATGAGAGAAAAGAAGACAATCCAACACTTGCCAAGAGACTGGTCCTGAAGAAATCATGACAAATAGGCAGTAAGAGAGCCGAACACAAGCCTGTAGCAGGAGGTGGAGACGTTTTTAGTGAGGGACAAGTTTCGGCTGCCCAGGAAACTCAACAGATGGTGAGGAGACCGCTGGAAAAGCTGACTGACAATGGGTTTCCCATCTATGGTCACATGCCCCTCAGCTCAACTGGACGGGCGGTGCCACTGAAGAGGCCAACGTCTGTCTGATACTCAACAGCTATTGTAGGAGAATGTGGATTCTTGCCCCGTGACCTCTGAGGCTTTCCAGGAGCTGTATTTGTCACATTCTTCTGTTGTCAAACAGCTAGGTGGTTGGGAGGGTAAATGCACAGCTCTCCCAGGCACCGGGCCCGAAAGGCCTCAGGGAATATCTCCCAGGCCACCAGGCAGGGGGAACACAGGTGTTAAGTAATTTCTCTGACAGTAAAACCTACATTCTGGGGGGAAATTAAAAGAAAAAAAAACCCACACACTTGTCAAGTATCAGTAATTAAAGAAAACCAATTCTACAGAGCTCATGATGGCCATCTGGAGTTTCTTTGACCTTTCTCTTTAAGAGTCAGCCGAGGCACAGCCATTAGGCACTTAAAAACCATATTTTCATCATACGTTGTTGACCACACACCTGCACTATTAGGCTGTTAAAACAATCATCAGGAGTGCAAAATATTCTCCTACCTTGCCTAGCAGGAACGAAATTGTAAACAGAAGTGCCTGATGGCTTTCAAGGTGACATGCAGTTTTCCAATCATGTCTTCCACGGTGCACTATCTGCTCATAGGTAGTCACCTAAGCAATGTCATTAAAGGACTCAAGTGTCATTTCATTACTTCACCTTTTAGGATCCAATTCATCCAGCAGTTTTTTTTTTTAAACCAGGAGTTTGAAGCTCAAATCTTTTACAACTCTCAGAACAGATGGCACAGCCATATTAGCAATGACACTATATATACACACACCAAGTCAACTGGTGCTATTATCTGGTTAAGTGACTGTCAGCATTTCCATTACAAACCCCAGCATTCAAGGGTCTATAATTCAGATACTTTAAATAACATCTGGCTGAAACTTGGTGTAAAGAAATGATGACTGTTGAGTAAAAATTAGTATAATTTTGCGAATGTGTAAATACTTCTAGAAGACTCAGCTTGATCAATCGAGTCCTTTTTTTAGGGATGTCTTCCACTTATCGGTTTATTTTGGGGGTCCTAGCACATGCCATTCATTTATTCAAGTCAGTCATTCATTCAGCAAGTATTTCACATTTACCATGTGCCCAGGCCTTGTTCTAAGTGATACAGACACTGGACAACAGTTTCCTCTCCCTACAGGGCTTATATATTCATCAAGAAAAAATAAAAATTAGCAACTATATATGCCAGTAAATAAATCTCAAGCCAGTATGCACAGTTAAGGATTAGAGTACACTTCTCACAGTATTCTCAGTGTTTTAAATAATACATCTTGATCCTTCTAATCTTATTTTAATTTCACTGCTGCAAAGTTGGCTCAGTCATAGTTAATGGAAATAAACTCAAAGCACACCACAAAATAATTCAGCTGCCTGAAAAATTTCAACTGATCTCACAAATTTTGAATGGACAAAAAAAATCGTTGAAAATGTGGCAGATGGGTTTTCAAATGAAATCCTGTAGTTTTAAGATAACTCATGTTTTATTGCTAAAGGGGGAAGGGGCACTCAGGTTTTGGAGGTCTTGAGGCTTATACAGTATGGGGAGTCCTGTTGTATAAGAAGGCAGCTCCAGTAACAAGTACAAACTTAGGTATAAAAGTTAATATTGAGAATGAGAGAAAAATAAAAAGTTATGCATTTATAAAAGCTCACATATATTTCGACATCCAAAAACCCAGCTCCTAGATGGACACCCATGTAAGTGACTGCCTCTGAAGCTTTAGCATTTACAATCTTCAAGGTAAATTTGTCTCCGGATAGAGGAATTGCTGAAAGGCAATATGGAGAACTGATACCAATCTTAAATCCAAGGAATTTTTTTAAAAGTTAGATGCAAATTTGAAAGAAAATACTACACATGCCCAGTACGGACTGGATTGTGAGAAACGAGAAGCAGACATTTAAGCAACATAAAGCCCACGTGTAAACGTCTGTCTGTCTGGTGCCTAAGATATTTTTTCCCTCTAAAACCATGTATTGCTGTCTGAAAACCGATGTTTTCAAGGCTCTCCCCCTACTTGATAGATTAATTTCACGTAGCAAACCCTGTTTCAGCAGTAGTGACTAGTGGGAGCATCCAAGAGAAGTATGGTAAGGCCTTATCTCATTCGGGTGAACAAGAGCATTCTGATAAGCCAAGGATCATATGCATATGAGTGGTGAGTAATCATGGGTGGCCCCCAAATTTTACTTCTTAAGTATCGGAGTGTAGAAGAAAGAGGCCAGGGTTGGGATACATAGTCAAATCAATTTCTTCACACTTTACTAGATCCAAGTACTGAGGTAAATTGATGTCTCTCTAAATCTCAGTCATTTTATCGACAAAATTTCAATTGTGGTATCTTTACTGTAAGCATTTTTCAGGCTTCAACGATATTCCTGTATCTCTGTAACTAGAGAACCATGCACAAAAAACACAGTCAACCAATACCAGCTTCGCCTCCATCTGTACTGCAAGTAATGTGAACTTGGAACATGGGTAGAAAAGCAGTATCTGTTGTATGTAACCCCGTCTTCTTTGTGGTAACCCATGAATCTCATTCTGGTAGTATCCAGTCACCATAAGGTGATCTCAGCACTGAATGGTAACATCATCTATTATAAGAGCTTCTGGGTACTTACATTATCTTCTAAAAAAAAACCCATCTCTGTGCATTACAGAATTATTTGTTTATCATGCATAGTATCCTGTAGGTATAATGATCACAGTTCCTTTGTTCGAAGATATCCCATTAGCCAGCCAATTATGTTGGTGATCTGTTAGTCTCCTTTACGGCCCAAATGCTCCCTGCTCTCCAATTCATATGAACCTTTAAGAACACCATATGTTCAAATTGCTTCACTCAGTACTAAGTCCCTTTCCTACTATTATCCCCATCTGTGTAACCGCATGCGTTGGGGAATGAATACTTGACTTTTCGTTGGTTTTAAATCCAAGTTACTGCCCGGTTTATTTACATGTGCTTTCTTTAATTGCTTTCTTCGGGTATTTCTTTCATGTTTACTTGACTAAAAATCTTGGTCGAAACAGTCTGTTATAAGAATATGTGGAAAGTTTCCAAGTTGCTCATCTTGTTCCTAGTTTGCCATTCTAAAGATGTGACCGTTTATGTCTCAGTATGGTTGACGAGACACATCCTGGCTTTGCTCCTTTTATCAGTGCAGACTGGTTCTCGGACTACATTTTCTAAACTTATCTTTCTTTAATTCATGCCGCTTGGCTTAGGTGAGGAAAAGACCTAAATCCTTCTCATTAATGAAAATTTACTTAATGAAAATCAATTAATTAAAAGTTCATTAATTGTCATGAAAATGTCATTTAAAGTCAAATAATGGCTATATGGCCGGTAACAAGAGATTGACAAAGTGATGCAATCATCATGGTTGTCACTGGAACGTTCTGGTAAACCCTGAGACTATATGATTAACTTGATGTTTTCATTAATGTCAGCATTGTTTCACTATTTGCTTTCAGATCGATTCTGACTGTCCCTTCAACCTGAGACACCATATTTATATACCTCTGAAGAACTGGCTAGTATATATGATAAAGATACGATTACCTAAATGGCCACATTGCTTTGGATCAAAATGCTATTTATGGTACCTTATGAAAGGAGTAAATGATTTCATGAATGGTACTAGATTATCCTTCTACAGTATAGGGAAAGTAATAAAAAAATAAAAAAGGTAGGAAAGCATGTTGTAAAGCTATTTGGGTCAAGCTTTTCTCTACCTAAAGGCAAAGGCTTTTCTATGTATTTCAGAATACACTATTTCTAAAACAGTATGGAGGATTTCAGAAAGACAGTCGAGTTAAACACAAACTTTATGCTCATTTATGAGTCCCCGTATTAGTGAACAGATGTCGGATTCATCGAAGAGGCATCATTTTGCCAATACTTCTCAAACTGGAGCTCCAAAGACACTTACCAGGGAATGCCAGATCAACACAAAACTCAAGTTAAGTAGGATGCATCTTCTGCAAATATTCATTCTATCAGAAACTGGGGGGGAGTGTCAAATAATTTAATAGCATGTAATTTTTTACATGCTATTTAATACCGTGTGTTAAAGTCTTTTTGATTGGACATGAGACTTCAAAAATATTCAATTCTGGTGGTGAGCTACTATGTGTAATGATCCATTGGTGCCAGGCGAACATGGCCATTCTCTGCTGTTTTGAGTGTTACCTTGGCAGAAATGATTTATGAAGTATGGCCTTATACAACTCAAAGTCCCATTCCACTGTGCCTCTTAGCAAAGCCTGTCTAGAAGGGTTTTCCAGAAACGAAACTGTTCGACCATTAAAGACTTACAGTTAAGAGGAGAAATTGGAAAACCCACGATAGATGGTACACAATGTCTTTTGCTATCTTATCACTGTCATGGACATTTGCAAACAAAGGGGAGACAGGGATCATGATACAGACATCCAAGCAAATGTGACATCAATTCACACATATGTAATTTTTATACCTACTTTATTTGAACCATATACGAAAATTAAGGTGGGATTAATTCATTATCATTTTACTTATTGTGATTAAAGAGTAACCAGTACATGTATTCAGGTAATTCTGAAATGATATTGTGTCTAAGTATTCATAAGGCACTTGGATTTGGTTAATAGGCTGAACACGTATTTCAGGTTACTAGTACTTTTTAATAAAATATTGTTTTTCTGGTCAAGTAAAATTGAGGAAGACAGCATAATATCATTATACAACAACACTCATTCATTAGAACCTCAGTCATTGGAAACTAATGATAATTTGAACTACACTGTACTGATCTGAGCTTGGCATTTACACTACTTACCAAGACAGTAAAAATACCATGCAAGATTTTAGAATAATAGACTAATATGAGGGAAGAAACATCATTGATATTTTATTGCCAACATTCTAATTACACAATTAATTCTGCCCAATAAAGTCACTGGCTGGCAATAATTTCAAAATTTTCATCTCGTGTGCATAAGCTAGAGATGTAGTATTGCCTTTCTAAAGGTAGTTATTTGAGTTAAACTCTTTTCCAACCCATGGGTGCCTGGCTGGCTCAATTGGAAGAGCATGCAACTCTTGATCTAGGGGTCGAGAGTTTGAGCCCCATGTTGGGTGTAGAGATTACTAAAAAACAAATAAGCTAGGGTGCACCTGGCAGCTCAGTCAGTTAAGCAACTCTTGATTTTGGCTCAGATCATGATCTCGCGATTCATAGGTTCTAGCCCTGCATGGGGCTCTGCGCTTATGGTGCAGAGCCTGCTTGGGATTCTCTGTCTCCCTCTCTCTCTCCCCCTCCCTCACTCGTACTGTCTCTGCCTCTCTGAAAATAAATAAATAAACTTAAAAAAATATTAAAATATAACCAAAAAAATAACACTTATAAAGGGGCCCCTGGAAACATAACAACACAAGAAACAACAGGTGTTGGTGAGGATGCAGAGAAAGGGGAACCATCCTGCACCACTGGCGGGAACGCAAACTGGTGTAGCCACTCCAGAAAACAGTAAAGAGGTTCTCAAAAAACTAAAAATATGATCCAGCAATTGCACTACTAGGTATTTACACAAAGGACACAAAATACAGATTTGAAGGGGCACATGCACCCCAATGTTTAGAGCAGCATTATCATCGCTTCTCGGCCTTTTGGCTAAGATCAAGTGTAGAGCAGCATTATCAACAACAGCAAACCTATAGAGACAGCCCAAATGTCCATCAACTGATGAATGGATAAAAAAGAAGTGGGGTGTGTGTGTGTATGTATGTATACACACACACACACACACACATACACACACACACACACACACACACACACAATGGAATAGTACTCAGCCATTAAAAAGAATGATATCTTACCATTTGCAATGACATGGATGGAGCTCAACTGTATTATGCTAAGCAAAGTAAGTCAGAGAAAGACAAATACCATATAATTTCACTCATATGTGAAATTTAAAAAACAAAACTGATGAACATATGGAAAGGGGGGAAAAAGAGCAGAGGGGGAAACAAACCACAGGGGACTCTTAGCAAAAGAGAACAAACTGAGAGTTGACTGAGGGAGACAGGTGGGAGATGGACTAGAAGGCTGATGGATATTAAGGAGGGCACTTGTGATAAGCACTGGGCCTTGTATTTAAGTGAGAAAACACTGAATTCTACTCCTAAAACCAATATTGCACTGTATGTTAACTGAAATTTAAATAATAAAGAAAAAGAAATTTACAGTAAAAAAAAAATACATAAGGGGCACCTGGCTGGGTTAGTCAGAAGAAGACACTCGACTCTTGGTAACATTGGGTGCAGAGATTAATTAAATAAATAAGTAAACTTAAAAATTTTCTCCAACTCACATTTTTCTAATTGGTCTAAGATACATCAGTCACATTTACCGTGACATCCAAATCCACTCCTAAGAGATTGGTAGTATTACCTAGCATTAGTATATTTATAGCTTCTTGGACTGAGAGCTGAACATGTAGGTACATAAAGTTGGAGCCTGCCTGTTGTTTATGTACATTCACATATAATTTTGACCAATACAAGAAAACTAGACAGAAAGAGGTCCAAAAGAGTGTACTTCAGATATTAATTTTAGATCTCTCTTGCTATGGACTTCATAAATGAAATTATTTCTTAAAATCATCAGTCTACCCACACTCTTCTCATTCTTTGTCTCCTCCTCCTCGTTCCCCTCCTCCTCTTTTTTCCCCAACTCCATCTCTCAAATGGAAAATGACAATGATTTTCAAGACATATATTGCTAACAAATAAGTCAATGAATAATTGAATAAAATGATGCAACACTTAAGGTGCTTAGGGAAAACCCCAAACCTGGCTTTGCCTTTTCTAGCTTAGCAGATCAACACACAGTTCGAAGTCTCCTATAGGGGGCGCTGCCGCACTATTAAATGCTGAAGACCTGGCCTACAGTTAAAGGTCTACAATTTTAAGCCTACTTTACATAAATAGAAAAGAAATAGTAAGGGCTTATTAACATGTAATTGTGGAACACGATTTTTTTCCTCCTTCACAATGTCACTGATGTCAACTGAATGTTTCTAAAGAAGTTGATACTACAATCTGTTGGTAAAACATGGAATTTTTTTGTTTTGTTTTTAGAAGATCATAGACCAGGTGTCAAAGCAATGTATTAAATGTGGGCTGCATAGTACAGGGCAAGACAGATGACTTTACAAAAGAATAAAATGATAACAATTTCAGAGGAGTGAGTCACAAAGGAGGGACGTTTCCCCCATTCTTCTGCACCAATAGCAAAGGGAAATATCACAGTACAATACAAATTTTATTAAATTTATGTCAAATCTTAATGGCTGATCCTGGAAATGTGGTTTTGTAACAAATGATCGAATCATCATCAAGGGGAGACAGGAAGTAATTAAGATGAGATTTGTCAACTCTTTTTTATATTCTCAGAAGCACCAAGCTATAACTCGCTAAATTTAATTAAGTTCTGATGGAAACCTCAGTGTCTTTATTTGTTTCCTGACTCTTGGCTAAGGGTTATGAATACTAATTATTTTCAGTTATTGTTTTCAAGAGAATCTAAGAATCTAAATTAAAGTATAAATCAGTTATTAGTAAACAAATACATTAAATTATTAGGTGCATATAATAATGCTACTGAAGAACTGAAATACAATAATTCGAAGATTTAAGGCAAAGTTCCGAGGGTTATAAAAAGTATTAGTCAATGAAGACATTTGAAATCCAGCAAAGCTGTGCTTAAGCAATCAAATTATATCTTTCGTAAAATTAAGCATCTAAATAAAAAATGTGGTGTCCTTTAATGGTGAAATTTATGGTAATTGCTTTGTTTGCTTTTCCAATTTACCCAAAGAATTGTAAATTTGTTAGCTTTCTTATTTGAATTCAAGAAAAGTATTCTATTTTATGATCATGTTTTAGATAATAGAGTTGGTTATATTACAAAAGTTTAAATATTTACAACGCTTTATACCTGGATGATTTATACAGACTATGAACAGACCATTTACAATATTTCTCTAAAGCTCTATTTTCCCTTTTATAGTCGCTAAATTCAATGCCTGAATCAAGCTCATAAATCACATGAATTATTGTTAGTACAGTTACTATTGCTTTTTCCACATGCTAAAATCTTAATCATAACCTTTACAATGTATAAATTGACAGTGAAAGGGCCAAGAGTTTTTTTGACCTCAACTAATTTCTACTAACTAATTATTCTGAAATTTACTGATTGACGACGGAGAACAATGAATTTGCAAGTTTTTAGCAAGGGCACATCATCATTCCCCTTGAGGATTTGAAAGAATAGGTACAACAAAGAAAACAGAATTTGGGGCAAAAATAATTTCATAGGAATACAAAAATCTATTTTTATATCCTTAGTCTCAGAGGTTTACTGGTATCAACAAATCTCACTGATATCATTTCTCTGACACTGGCACGTATCAAAAGAATGACTGAGGGTCGTAGGATGGGATAAATGATTATTTTCACCTACAAGGCTGTTTGATACCACCTTTCATCCTAGGAATTTCAGAGCCCTTAGCATGTCAAATGACTTACTGAATACATCATGCATGCACTCAACTTCATTTGAACCAAAAGAAGTGAAATGTGAGGCTCATCCATTAGTTAACTTGAAAAGTAGTATCATTCACTACTTTAACAAAGGTTCAGGAAGCATTACCACCTGGCATTGTAATGATCCTTGGAAACAAACATGCTCGTTCTCCAGTGGGCACATCTAAATATGCAGCAAACCTAAGGATGTGAATAGGGAGAGAAGAGAGTTGTAAAACTCAGGGATCTGTATTCATACAGATAACCCAAAACTCGGAGATGTTAGTACAGCGACAAGGAAAGGAATAGAGACATTGCGAGAGAGCTTGCCAAAGCAATCAATATTGAAGTCTACTTGTAGGCGCAAATATAAATTAATCATCCCCCATTGTTCCAGTGAGACAACATGCACACGCATAAATTCACATACAAGTATTTTGGTTAATTTAAACATAAAACCTCAGGTAAATATAGAGGGAAAGGTCAAATACCTATCTACAATATCTGATTTCATTCAGTTACATGTCTTTAAATCTCAAATATTAAAATATAACATTTTGAAATGATTCTTTATTCCACTCACATTTAACCAAGTAATTTTATTAAAATGCTTCAAAGGCAACACCAACATCAATGTCCTCCTATCACCCTGATGCCTTTTCTGAGTCCTCTAACACTGTTCCAGAGAAAAGACCTACCACTTTAGTCTAAATAATTTGAGACACAGCCTACTGTTGAATTTGCATTTGGTATTCTTACTGGAAATGTTAACTGAAGCCATGAGTGCCTATTTGCATATTATGGAGACTTGAAAAAAAATGTCCTTTTGGAGCATTTTTGTGATCTCCACAAAATACTTCTAATTTAATTAAAGATTTATTCCTTTTGGGTATAGGCACTGTGGGGTGGTACAGAGATTTGGAATGAAGCTTTGCCATTTTAATGTTTTATTTATTTTTGAGAGAGATAGCGTGAGTAGGAGCGGGACAGACACAAAGAAGGACAGAGAGAGGGTGGGACACAGGATCCGAAGAGGGATCTGCACTGAGAGCAATGAGCCTGACGTGGGGCTCAAACTCACGAACAAGGAAATCATGACCTGAGCCAAAATTGGATGCTCAACCACCTGAGCCACCCAGGTGTCCCAAGGCTTTGTTTTTTTTTTTTTTTTTTTAAGTAAACTCTACCTCCAACGTGGAGCTTGAACTCAAAACCCCAAGATCAAGAGTCACATCCTCTTCCAACTGAGCCAACAAGGTGCCCCTGATAATCCTTTTAAACATATTTTCGGTATTTATTTTTGAGAAAGACAGTGTGTGAGTGAGGCAGGGGCAGATGGATAGGGAGACACAGAACCTGAAGCAGGCTCCAGGCTCTGAGTTGTTAGTACAGAGTCTGACACGGGGCTCAAACCCATGAACCGTGAGATCGTGACCTGAGCCGAAGTTGGACACTTAAAGCCAGACACCCCACTTGATAATCCTTTTAAGAGTAATCTTCAAAAGATATGCTTTAAGTGACATTTGACTATGTAAATATTGAGGTATGAGGTATAAGGTAACAGATTTCTACCGGGTGTGTGGGGGGGGGCAACTGCTACATGAGCATTTTTCAGAGTTAAGGGGTACTTAGACATGTTCCTAGTGTGAGAGTTTTGGGTGATGCTCACTTAAGCTTTGTGGAAACTTCATTTACTGGTATGCAGCGTGAATTTACAGGAAGGAAATATAATAGGTGATAGTTTTTTTTTTTTTTAAGTGCCATAACTTTTTTTTCTTTTTTCGGCAGAGCATGTTTTAAGAGTGAGGCTCTGGCACATGTTGCAAGCCAGGAAGCCGTGTTTTACTACCAGTGATACAAATAAGGGACTCCAACACTGTAAAATGTAACGCGTGCAGTGACAGCACATAAACCTGCAAAGGTCCTTGGGGCCCTTGTACACCAGGCTAAGGGCTGGGAACTGTGTGGAGTTGGCGTTTATTCACAGGGGACTTTGGGAGCAGGCCTGGGAAGTGGAAGAAGATATATTCCAGAAATTACTGCACACGGTCAATTTCGAGTGACGCTTAGGAGTTGAATTAAATAGAATTCGGTGGAATAATCCATGAGAAACATAAGTCTCAATCTATCAAGTTTCAATCCATTCAACATTTTATCCCAAAATGACTTCTGTATTTTGGCGGGAGCTACCAGAATGCCTTATTTTCAAATATTCACACAATATAATCGCCATTTGGGAATCATAGATGAAGCCGTTAGTTATGCAGTGGCCTTCTGTGAGTTTGGGGGTGGTGGTGCTAAGCATACCTTCAGTCTAATAGAGATTGCTGGCTAGCGCTGGAGTCCAGCTCCAGCAGGTGCAGGGGTTCCTGAAGGAAGAATGGCGTCGGTGAAAATAAAACAAAACTAAAATAAAAAACTAAAAAATAAAAAAACTAAAATAAAAATGGACGCAGACAACCGCAGTGTGTTGAACTGGCCGATTTATTGCAGCAAACGTGGCATTATATATGCTAGTGATTTCCTTCTAGCGTACGTCATCTATGTTTTTCTAACATTATCTAATTTTGAAAATATTCCTATGTATAAATGACCTTTAAGAAATAACATGGTGATTTTCCCCTTATTTTCCCACATACCCTTTGATTACTGATTAATTTCTTACATTATTCCATTATGCATCTGCGTTTATCTATAATCTACAAAGCGTTTGCTTTGCCGTTCTCGTGAAAGGCCCTCCATTTCTCAACACCTCAAGTGGAACAGTTACAGGGACGTCACCTCCTAACCACATGAGACCAAGGCAAGGTGCACCACCTTGGTCCAAGGTGCCAGGAAGGGGCCAAAAACGCCTCAGAAACCCTTGCCTCACACATTCTCAGACGGTGCACCTAGGAATTAATGAACCATTCTGTAGCTTAACCGACTAGGTTCAGTCATCATCTGGAATGCCTCCGGGGGGCCAGGTGGGCCTAGGGGTTGAAGTCACCCGTGCCCAGAGATACACTCCTTAGTTGCCAGCGTGGGGCTTTCAAATCCGTATGTCTCTCCTTTACAGGCCCTCTTTGCTGGCAAAGGCATGAGGCTATCCTTCCTGTAAGTAGAGGAGTCTCCATGGGGGATGGCAAGGGCTAGACGTAAGGCCGCACAATTTCTGGCGGAACCTTATTTTCGTCCCTAATGCTTCTTTTCCCAGGGGGCCTGCCGAGGGCCATTCCCAGACAGACAATACCCCAGGTAGTTTTAAGGCCGAATTACCTAAAAGCGGGAGTACAAGAAGGAGATGCACTGGCTGTGAAGGCAGAGTTGCAGTATGGAATATGGATGGGCTTCAGAGAGGGCAAAGAGGGAGGAGGAGGGTGGCTTTTCACCCGCCCCATCTCTGGAAATGTGTTAACTACCAGCATCCCCTTCCCTTTCACTTCCCAGCTTCTGGCTCACATCATGGTCTGTCTTCTCTCACTCACTTTTCAAGTACAAAGTAGAGATGAGTAGGAGAGGAGGCATCACACTGTCAAATAAAGCTATTTCTAAATTTCCTATCTACATACCCCAGGACTCGAGGGATTTATTTCTGTTAGACTGTCCACATTACGGTGTCCAATTTTGTGGTATTAATGCCATTCTGGCTTATGGTCCCATCACTCCTGAAGTTACTCTTGTAAATGTCAAGTTGACAAAATCCAACGGACACTTTTATGACATCAATACCAGAGCGGTATTAAGTTGATCACAGCTACTGCTTCTTATGACGCTGCCCCAAAGAGCTTTTCCTTGAACTCATCTGGCCACTCCTGTATCAATTTCTTTGACTAGTTCCACCTTCTGTGAACAAACCTGAAAATCTTTATAAATCTTGGCAGCTTTATCTTGCGAGATTTACAGTTCTGGATCTCTTTTGACTTATTTCTCTCTGTTAAGGGTGGCCAACTCTTCTGAGCTGCAACTGAGCGTTGAGTGCCTTGACCTGAATGGCCTCCTGCCTAATGACATACTCCTATTTTGATGGTTAGGAGAGTCATCTACCCAGTTCCCACATTTTTATTTTTTTGGGGGGGGGGTACTCTTATTATTTGTTTTTATCCATTTTGCCATGGTTTACACATAAAGACTGAAAGAAACTTTTTCACATAGTATGGAAAATATATGTGGTACAATTTGGGTGGAAAATAGTGAAAATGGCTTGTAAGAATATCCTAGCTCTTTTTTCTTTACTTCCTGTAGGTCTCCTACATAATGGGTTGAGAAGTCTTTCAGAAACTATGTATCTCATGGGGGTCATTGGCTTAACAAAGAGGTCTCATGGCTTCTTCTTGGAGAAAGAAACAGTACGTGAATATACCTGAAGTGCAACATTTTTTTTCAGCCCTCAACCGGTATGTAGTTCACCACTCTAAAATGTAGTGACTTAAAAGAACATTTAGTTTGCTCAGAAATCTGTAGTGTAGGTAGGGCATGGCAAGGATGGCTTGAAGTCTCTTCCATGTGGCATCTGGAACCAGGAATAGAGTGAAAGCACATTCCTCTGACGTCGGGTGCTTGGGCTTGGAAACACCAACAGCAAAGGGCTGAAACAGATGAGGCTTCTTTGGTTTCTTTCTCTATCCCTAAGGGGTCTCTCCAGCACGGTAGCTTTGAAGTAGCTAGACTTTTTGGATGTCAGCTCAGGGTTCCCAAGACTTGTATCCCAAGGGAAAGGGAGTCTGGCAAAAGCTTATCTCCTTTTAGGACCTAGCTCCAGACATAATACATCATCACTTTATTCTATTCACAGAAACAGACATCCAGTCCCTTCCAGCCAATTGTCTCAGGTTCAAGGGGAGTTGAAATACACACCACCTCTTGATGGAAATGGATCAAGATTCTAGCCACTTAAGCAAAATACAATCTGTCAAGTATTTGTAGCTGAGTAAATTTTTTTCTCTTGGTCCAAATAAAGTCAGGGTCACAAATAGTCACATTATATCAAACACAGTAAGTGAATGCTTACTATATTACAAATGATATTTTGCTTGGGAAAACTGACTAGATAAATATTGCCATGCAGACTGTAGTAATATAAAATATTATCTAGAACCTCAAAATAAATACCTTGGAAATAAAGTCACTAAAGCAATCCAAGAGACATACAACAGATATTAACTTAGGTTGAGAAAAATACATTTGAAAAGGCTGCCTACCCTTTTAAAGTTCTAAATGGACCTATCCTTTTCAGCAATTACACAGGTAGCCAGAACACTAAAAGCCCTCTTCAAATATAAAGTATAGGATCTAGAAAATGCATCACTTTCATGTCATTTATATTTCATTTTTAATTTAAGCCTCAATCAGTCTTCCTTTCCTAATTTGACCCATCCATTTTCCACTTTCTACATTATAACACTCATTTAATAACATAATCCCTTTCGTAATAGATGGTTTTTCTAAGAGTAAAATAACTTCAATTATAAGACCGAAGGAGGGAAGGTTGAAGTTAAACGCTTCAAGTAATTCCATATTAAGTACCTAAGAAGAGGAAATCATGAGTGCTGACACGGCAGAGCAGAGGAATAGATATCAAAGGAGAATCTTCTTTAATAATTACTGATCCCCTCACGATTTCTGTGCGAAGCTGCACCTTACTAGTTGAGACTCTACACTATCAAAACAGCCAACTGAGAAAGGAGTCATTTTATCATGTGCTTCATCTTAGGAGAATCGTTCCTATAAAGTTAGCCAAAGAGCTGTCTTGAATTAGCCTCTTCAAACATTTGACTCAAGTGAAAGTGGTACCATTTCTTCACTGATTGCTCACTCACATGCACGTGTATTTCTCACTGCTCCCTGATGGGCTTCCTCTACTGTTCACATAACTAAAAGCATTTGGGGTTCTGTGTGTCTCATTTAATCCTAAGAGAGCTTCTACTGATATCCAATAAAACATACAATGGAGTGCGTATGGTATCATGATCCCTTAAAAAATCATTCTCTCAGAGGCTTAACTCTCCTGGGAAGCACAAAGGAAAGGAATGTTAGAAAAAAGATAGGAGAGAGAGACAGAGACACATACATATGAGAAGACATATGATTATTCTCCTTTGTAACTCAACCAATAAAATCAGACCACAATCTCTAATGTATTAGAGTGAACATTTTCCCATTCTCCCCATCCCAGACACTCACTTCTGAAGTGGAGAGGGTAGCAGACATTGTGAAAATGTGTCCTCTTTTGGGCACACTTAAGGTGCAATAGGCCTCAATTGCTAACAGGTTGGTTAAGTGTCTGCTCAGGAGACTCATCTTAAATCTCCTTGTATGGTTTCCTAAGAGGAATGGGAGACTTTTATAAGTAGAATGCATGAGGAATTCCACTTTGACCTCAAAATTTCTGACAACCCAGTTCTAGGGGATACAAAATAGTATCATGCGATACCTTTATTTTAATTGCGCTAATACAACTGAGTGCAATATTCATGTCTTCATCTTGGAGGCCAACGTGGCAGAGAAGTAGGGGGGTCCAAAGTTCCCTCATCTCTCAAACAAAGGTGTGTTTAAGCTAAAGAACTTTGAACTCTGAGAGTCCTGGAGGAAAAGACACTGTCGCTTCCAGGGACTCACTGGGACAACCTGATGGTCATAGATGCATGACTACGAACTGGGAAAAATAAAATGAATGGAGGGGAGGAATCCCCTTCTGTGGAGAGACAAAAGGATAAGAAAGAGTGGCTTGGGAAGCATAGGACTGTATCTGGACAAGAAAAAAAAAAAAACACGGACAGGGATGGAGAAAGAGCCAATCTCTAACTGAGTGGTATTCTCCGGACGGGAGCCAGCTGCCCTCATCTTTGTTAACTACTTTTATTATAGATCTTAAAGATAGTAGTTAAAATACCTGTAATAGATTTATAGATATTTTTATGATACATTCTGATAAGAAGTTTTTAATATCACTATTAGAATTTATCTATACTTTTATAATTTTTCCTACATATGCATTGAAAAATTCCTCATTCTTGAATCATAAGGATAATTCACCTCTATTTTCTTCTAAATATTTTGTTTTCATTTAACATTTGAGAGATTTCTCCACCTAAAAAGGTATTTGTGTGTGTATATAATTTAAAGTACACCATGTTTTTGCTTCTTGAATGGACAGCATCATTTGTTCCTTTAATTTAGAAGACCATCTGTTCCCCACAGATCTTCCTTGGTACCTATGCTATGCATTCACACACACACACACACACACACACACACACACACACACACACAAACACAATTGCTGGTATCTGTCTTTTACATTCTGTTTCAAACAAAAGTTTGTCTATAACTGCAAAAACCACACCATCTTTATTGTTAAAAGCATATATTAACGAGACTTGTTTGTTTTCTAGAACGTGTTGCCAATTCTTTGGATTTTGTTCCTGCTTAAAGATTTGTCAAAGCTCTTTCATGAAATCTATTAAAAAATTTATAATCTTCATTTGAACTGTAACTATAATGCTTCATTTGGAGCAGTGGCATCTATATGAGACATGGGTTATATCCACTTACTTGTCATCTTTTCTTTTTTAAACTAAAAAGGAAACCTTGTAGTAACATTCAGCCATCTTCTGACACTTATTAGTAGGTAACTTATACATAACACTTAGTAGGGAATCATCTTTTAACTCATATTTTTGAGCTGCTTGTTACACGACTTTCTGTTGATCACTCATATTGGTTAACTTTCTATATTCTCTTACTCAATTTTAAAAAATCCATTCTGATTTTTGAGGTATTTTACATCGACAATCATATCTCTCGCTACAAATGGTATTATTTTTTCTTCATTTCCAAGCCACAAACCATTACTTCGTTTTATTTCTGTTACTGTCCTACCTAGACCCTACTTACAATTTGAGATTAAAGAAATTGCTATGGGCATCTGTATCTTTTTTTCCTCTTTACACGTAAGTACTACCACTATTTTATCATTAAGAATTATGTTGGCTTGTTAACTTTCCCAGATAATAATTCATTGGGGCAGAAAACAGTTTGACACTCCCTAATCCCATTTCTGGGGCACAAAGGAAAAGTACCTTTCTCAACCTTCATCAGGGTTGTGAAGGAATCCTATTAGGGAATTTTGACCACTAGCATGTGGGAAAAAAATCAAGTACACCATTTCCAAAAATAAATCGTGACTTCCAGTCATAAAAGACTGTGGTGTATCTTCCAAAGTGCTGCTCTGTGTGTCTAAGACTGGAAGCAGGAGACACCAGACTGTTAGTGCCATAGAACAGAAGGGGCACTGTGTTTCAGACCAGGTTCATCATGAAACAGTCTCTGAGGTTGAGATGAACGTGCAGGCTTACTGGTGTACTCTTAAGAAAAGATCTATAGCAGGGACAAGGAGAAGTTGAGAACAAAGGAGTCTCAATGGAGGCTTCCACTAATGCTAAGAAGCACTGTAAGTGAGCCCACTCTTCAGCTGTCCTAGCCCTTGTATCCACATGTCAATCAGTCTTTGGATGCAGGTGACCCCCAAAATGGGCATGCTCTTGGGCACGGCACTTAATTAGCTGATGCAATCCCAAAAGAGAATGACAACTTATACCTTTGTAGTAGTAGCACAGCCTCTGGGCGAACAGGCTTTTTATTGTTTAAGGTGACTAACAGGTGGATCACACTGTCTATCTGCTTCAGAGAGAGCTGTCGAAAGCACAGGAAACTCCGACTAGAGTGAATACCAAAAATATAAATAATCACCTTCAACTCCAGAGATGCAGGACTTCATCCACTTCTATAGCCGGGGTTCCTTCCCTTACCTAGTACATCAGTTCAATGAAGTTTTCTTCTATTCCCTCTTGGCTAAGAAGTTTTAAAACGATGAATGGTATTGACTTGAAGAGAAAGTGTGTTCAGCTACTATTATGTGGTCTTTTCCTTAAATCAGACTGCGCAATTGCTGTTCCAATGTTCAACAACTCTTAGGCTACTTGTTTGAACTCAGACTGACTAGTGGGTGTTATTTGTATGCATAACTAGATGTGATGTATTTATATTTTATTTAGGTAATATTAGTTTTATAGACTGAGGTCATTATTATTCTTATTTGCCTATACTCTGGAGATTTTACAGAAGACTCCAAGTATCTTTAAGTTAAAAATGGAGAAACAATTGTCCATAATTTGGGGCTTGGTGCTTTCTTTCTGGAAAAAAAAAACAAGACTATTCAACTTCTCTAAGGACTACAAGATACTTGGGGTTTTTTTTATGGTTCCTTGAGGTGATACTTTCAAGATTTTAAAAATTTACAAGCTTACATTTTCTTATTTTTAAAAATGTGGGATTTTTTTGGTGGTCTCTCATCACATACTCAGTTTTTACTCCTATGTTGTATTTTGAAAAATATTTAATACAGAGCTATTTGATATTCTTCACCAGATGATTCCAACATTTCAAGTTCTTGGGGGTCTAAATCTGTCATGTACTGCTTCCCCTGATTCTATGTCACTGCGGCTTGTTTCTCTATTTTTGTTGACATTTGCTTATGAGGTTATCCATGGTTGAATGTCATGATAGGAACCAAAATACAGATTCAAAGGCCAGAACCAGACTGGGAGATTGTCTCCTTCTCTGAGCATGTTTGCCTAGCATGGAATCTCAGGTTCTGTTCCTCTACTCTGTGGAGGACCCAAGGCTCAAACTTGTATTCTTAGCACAGCATGATCATAGATTGACAGTTTGTTTTCAGTACACTACCCCCTCCCTTTTTACTCTCTTTCCCATTAGAACCCCCCTTACTTTTTTTCAAATCAGCCGCAGAGTAGGTGATACATTTGGCACAAAATTTTATAAACTGTGAAAGGAAAGTAAATCTATGAGGACATCAGAAATTCATTAATGACCATTTCCCTATTTCTAGGCCAGAAACAAATAATAGAGAAGGCCAAACAGAAAGACTATGAATTAAATAATATGGGACTACTAAGACACCCTCATTGCTGCCACCACCACTGCTCTAACTTCCAACTCTTTAACTATGTAAGTCCACATGCTATTCAAACATTTGCTGGAGTCTCCCAGATCTTATTAAATAATGACAATAAAGGAAGGGACTTTCCCTTCTCCTTCACCTTATGGGCCATTTACCCTTTCCCTTCCCCTTCCTTTTCACATCAATTCAGTTCTAAAGCTATTAGGTTGCTTTACACAAAGTCTGGTTAGTAAGGAGGTCTGTAAAGGCATAAGCAGTCAACGTCCAAGCAGACTGATACGGCTACCGATCCACAGAAGGGAAAGAGGCCTGGAAGAAGGGGCCAAGTCCTGAGCAGAGTGCGAATGGCAAGTCAGCAGCGTCAGAGCCCACGTGGGGTAAGAAGTTTCAGAACTAGAGTAAAGAGGTCCTCCTGTGTGTGGATACAGCCAAGTGTCAGAGCCCAAGCAGGGTGAGGAGGGAACCCACAGAGTGGATGGCCCTGTGCAGCCTTTGAGACCAAGAGAAGGAAGGCAAGTCTTCAAGGAAGTAAAGTTTGGAATGGATTCCAGATGCCAAGTGGGGTGAAGGTCATATTCGTGGGTATGGGAGTCCAGCATGGGAAGTCAGAGACTAAGTAGAGTGAAGAAGGTGTCAATATATCGAGCCTATGTGTGTATCAGAGCCTGACTACAGTGAAGGGGGCATCCTTGTGGGGAAGGCCTGGTGTGACCAGTCAGAAAAGAGGTAGAGCGAGGAGGGCAACTACGTACGTGGGTGACAGCAGCAGTGGTGGCATACTGGTTATATACAGGAAATCTTATCAGGTACCAAATATATTAACGTTAATGGGAGCCAAGATTCTCAGTGGTGGAGAAACAATTTACAAATATGAAAAGAGGGAAAAATAGAAAGGGTCTTAGGATTTTGTAATATGTTTGTGTGGATGTATACCTTATATATGTGTGCCATATACACACATTTATACATCATATATGAGATATATATTTCATACATGTTCATACATAAGATAAACATTTCATATATTAATAAATATAATACATACAGGACATATACCTTAGGGCAGTGACACACACAAGAGCACCAAACTATTGGCAACCACATCTTGGTTTCTAAATACCAGTCTCTACTAGAAGAAGCCAAGGATTTGGAAGATGGATGATTCAGAGACTGGGGCAGAGAAAATACGAGATGTACTTGGAATATTCTGTTGCATCAGGTAACAAGAAAGTGGTCCAAGAGTGACCGTGCAAGACAAAAGGATACAAGTTACATACGCTTCTAATAGCCAAAACTGAGATCAAGATAAATAATGATAATAGTGGACAGGACATTTAATACAATTGTAAATCGTGTCTATGTTGAAATCACCCAATAAATAAACAAGGTATTTAAATAATTTCAAAGTACTTTGCCCAACAAATACTTAGTAATTCAACAGAAGAGTTGATTTTCCAGTGCCTCGAAAGTGACATTTTTCTCAAGAAAACAAAGTGAACATTATCAGTAATAAGTCAAATCAAAATTGCTCCTTTCCTAGAAGAAGTATTGAGAATACCACAGCATCCCTTCCTACCTTGAATATAATTCTAAGGAAATGTCAGACAAACCCAAATTGAAGGAAATTCTCCAAAGTAAGTGGCCTATAATCCTCAAAATTGTTAAGTATCATGAAAGGCACAGACTGAAGAACAATTTCAGACCGACAGAAACCAAGAAGATAAATTACTGTAATATCTTATTCTGAACTAAATCATCTTGTTATAAAGAACATCATTGGGAAAATTATTCTATGAATAGGATTTGAAATCAGATAGTGGTCATCTAATAATGTTAATGTTTCGGCTTTAAAACAAGGGCATCCCCTAAGTCACTTACGTAGAAGCAGAAAGTAAACATTTTGGAGGGGTTAGGGCATCAAGGTAGCAACCTATGCTCTCATAGCTCAGGATGAAAAAAAAATTAGGGTGCCTGGGTAGCTCAGTAGGTTAAGTGTGTGACTGGATTTGGCTCAGGTCATGATCTCACAGTTGGTGAGTTCAAGCCCTGCGTCAGGCTCTACACTGACAGTGCGGAGCCTGCTTAAGATACTCTCTCTTCCTCTCTGTCCTGCCCCATTCCCTCTCTCCCTCTCTCAAATTAAATAAACTTTAAAAATACAACAAAACAAAATGAAAAAAATATTTTTTAACATTAATTTTTGAGAGAGACACAATATGAGCGGGGGGGGGGGGGGCAGAGATTTCAGGCTTCAGGCTCTGAGCTGTCAGCACAGAGCCCAACATGGGGCTTGCCTTACGAACTGTGGTATCATGACCTGAGCCAAAGTCCGACACTTTACTGACTGAGCCACCCAAGCACCCCCAAATGAAAAAAAAATACGTTAATTAAATCTCATTTTTGACTTTACATTTATTATATATATATACACACACACACAGAAAGCATACCATATGGTATTATATCATACAGTTATGATATGTACCTGTATATATAGTCTTGTATGATATGTACTTGTATATATGTAGTCAAACCAACTTATCTATATTAAAAGTTATGCACAATGGACAACTTTTAATTTTTTTAATTAAAGCAATTTAATACTTCTTTAAAAATATTTCATTATTTGGGAAAAATAAATTTAGCTCCTTTATTTTAATGAAAATAAGCATCACTTGTATGTATAAAATACTTTAAAACTGGAACACTAAAAGACCCAAGTTCTATTATCTTTCAATATACTGAGCTAATGTAGACTTGACAAATAGAGAAAGGCTTTTACTATTTCAGTAAACAGCATGATCACGGAAGAAGTTTTATCTTTAAAGGAAGCAAGTTGGTAGTAATTAAACATGTACATTAGATGAATAATACAGTTCCTTTTAAGAGAGGGTCTTCATTTGTAACACTTGCTTAGATGCTAATGTGTAATTTAAATTCTTGGGGGATTTTCAAATAAGGCAGGATAGTAGTACACAGATAAATACTCTCATCCTAAAATTAAAAACAAAACTCACACAACTTCATGAAGAGAAACCACCTCCAAAGCAAAAGGTTAACATTTAACGTGAGGAAACAAAAACGTTAATCTCAAAGTTTCCAATAGATTAGATACAATAGCAGTTTTTCAACAGGATGATAAGGGCATTACAACACTAATTATCTTTGTGACATCATCCTTTTTAATAGAAAATTTCACGTGGTTAACTTTAGTTTTGTTTTTTTTAAACATGCTGTCCCCTTTGGTTCACATTAGACAGGTTATTTTTTATTTTTTTATTTATTTATTTTTTTATTTTTTTTAAATTTTTTTTTCAACGTTTTTTATTTATTTTTGGGACAGAGAGAGACAGAGCATGAACGGGGCAGGGGCAGAGACAGAGGGAGACACAGAATCAGAAGCAGGCTCCAGGCTCCGAGCCATCAGCCCAGAGCCTGATGTGGGGCTCGAACTCACGGACCGCGAGATTGTGACCTGGCTGAAGTCGGACGCTCAACCGACTGCGCCACCCAGGCGCCCCTTTATTTTAATGTACTAGATGGGTTATAAATAATAATCTGCACGCATCCATATTTTATCCTTTAAAATAATAATGTCATTTAAGTGGGGGATCTTAAACATAATAAAAATATATTGAAATCAGGAACATTAAGACTTTTTTAAATGAGCTTTTTCATTTTCTTTTGTATTATTGTCACAGAAACTATGGGCTGCTTCTTGGGAGAAAGGGTACATGAACATCCAGTAAGCTCTTATCTGCTTCCTGACCATTTTCACTTTGTCCATTAACGCATTTATATCCGCAACCATTTTTTTCCCAAATTGATTTATGCCCCATTGAATTATATATGAATAATCACGTGGTTAAGACCTTCTCATGTATATTTTCTCTCTCCCTTTAAAGGTTCATATTTGAGTCAAGTACATTTTGAATATTCAGGCATATGCATAAAAGTTTGCATGTTTCCTCTTAATCCCAGCTAATTGAGATAATATCTTTATATTTTTGTTGTTGTTTATTTTTGAGAAAAAGAGAGAGAGACAGGATGTGAATGGGGGGAGGGGCAGAAAGAGAGAGAGACACAGAGTCCCAAGGAGGCTCCAGGCTCCCAACTGTCAGCACAGAGCCTGATGGAGGGCTGGAACTCACTAACTGTGAGATCATGACCTTATCCCAAGTCTGATGCTTAATGACTAAGCCACCCAGGTACCCCACATCCTTGCATTAAGATCTGAGATTTGCTCAGAACTCTCTACAACCCTACTTATAAATACAATAAAAATTGGAGAGTTTTTGGAATATATTTTTGGTTGTTAAAGCTCTGCCTGGGACACCAGTTAGTCTGATTACAACCTATAAAGAATTGCAAAGAGTACACACATACTTTCGCCTAGTTACTATCACAAGCTTCTCTGGGCAAAAGATAAATAGTTCCAACAGTGAGATCGTGTATCTCCTGCCTTCCCAGACAATATGTTTTATAAACCCAACCATACCTCCTGCAACTGGGAATACTGTGATGGAAGGGAAAATAAATTGGTGGAAGAGAAAAGGTCAGATCCAGCCTAAAAAATCATGTGATACCCCCTTTTCTCACATTTAGTTGTACTGGCTTCCACGTACAATGGAGCCTGTCAATAAGATACCCTAATAGCTTGCTTAACAAATGGTGTCCATTTTTAACACACCTGATTTCCAGAATCTAGAATTTAGGACTAGTGGTGAAGGCATAACAGGGGTGTGCAGTGGGAGGGGTCCCAATTTCTAATCACAAAGTTCCTCCCTGGCCATTTTTCTACACAATTTTTACTGGGTCTAACAGATGGTGACAGGAAGCTACTCTTGGTATGTTGTTACGATCATCCTGTGTAGGATGGCTTCTCTGTGCCTAACAGTCGTTCCCTGAAGAGCTGGGGATGGAAAATATTCCCATAAGCAAAATATTCCCCGAAAATAATCCCCTGGCTTTATTACAGTGTCATGTGAGGATACACATTTGTCCCCAAGTACATAGGTTTCCTCCTCCCGACTTGCCACCTGGTTTCTTTTTGTCATGGTTAAATACCTAACATAAAATCTACCATTTCAACCATTTTTAAGTATATAATTCAGTGGCATTAAGTTCATTCACAGTGTCATACAATCATAAGCAATATCCATTTCCAGAACTTTATCATTCCAAACAGAAACTCAATAGCCAATCAACAATAATTCCCATTCACTCCAAATGCCAGCACCGGGCACCCATCATTTTCTTTCTGTCTCTATGAATGTGCCTATTCTACACAGCTCATATACGTAGAATCATACAACTGTCTTTTTAAGTCTAGCTTATTTAACTTAGCATAACGTTTTTAACTTTCCTTCACATTGTAGCAAAAATCAGAATTTTATTCCTTTTTAAGGATATTACATTGCATACACATACGAGCGCATGAATATATACCCATATACATACACATACATGCAAGCATACCAACACAGCAAACATGGTTATTGATTCATCTGTGGGTGGACACTTGTGGTGTTTCAACCTTCAGGCTGTTTTGCATAACGCTGCTGTGAACATTGGTATACAAATATCTGTTTAAGTCCCTGATTTTTTGTTTGTTTATTTGAGAGAAAGAGTGCACATGTGAGTTGGGGAGGGGCTGAGAGGGAGGGGCGCAGATAGAGAATCCCAAGCAGGCTTCATACTATTAGCACGGAGCCCCACCTGGTGCTCGAACACCTGAACCATGAGATCACGGCTTGTGCCGAAGCCAGACACTTGACCAAGTGAACCACCCAGGCACCCCTCAAGTTCCTGCTTTCAATTACTTCAGGCATATACCTAGGAGTGCAAGTGCTGGATGATATGGTAATTCTTTTTCAACAACTACCATCCTGGTTCCCCAGGGGATGCACCACTTGACATTGCCATCGGCAATGGGCAATGCGCAAGCATTCTAATTTCTCCAGAACTTCAACAGTTGTTAATTTTCACTTTTAACGAGAGCCACCTTAATGTGGCATAATATACACTCGAGTATACACATTTTTTGAACTTTCTCAGTTTATAGGGTGTACAGACTTCTAATGCTGAGGTATACAGTATTTCTATTTTCTTCCTCATATTGCCTCAGGAAACATCTACTGTTTCTTGAATACCCAGCTTTACCAATATTTGGTCATTGAACATTTTCTTATTTGGAATTCTATTCCTTCATAATACCTTGAGGATAGAGAGGGAACTCAAGATAATCATCAAACACTTATTTGAATGGGAAGATAATATTCTATTCCAACAGGCAGGTAACAGAGAATTTAAGATCTATGAAAAAAATCATGGAGACACAGCTAAATAAGAAGCCAAGGAAAAATATCCAGCTATCGTCACGCCTTTACACCTAGTATTCTAATAACTCAGCACTACTTAAAGGACAGATGTGATATTAACTTTATGCTTGGCATTACAATAGTAAAAATAGGTTCTTCCTTTTTCATTACATTAACAATACAATCTTTATTTTACTTTCAGTTGTATCCCTATTCATTGGGTTGAATACCCGGCTGAAGCCAAAATACATGTTTTACCACCAGGCTAAACTAGACGAAATTCAAAGATGAGGAGAAATGCAGTCCACATTGCCCCATGGTGGCAGGAAACACGAGGGGGTAACATCAGTGAAAACCTTCAGATCTGGCAGGTTTCCATTTCTAAATAGATGATCTCAATGGCAATTACTTCTACTTGCTGCTTCCCAGTGGCCCTCCCTAGAGTAGCTAAAAGGAAAAGGGAACCAGGCACAATGTGGGGCATTTATTAACACACAAAAATCAGGTGAGAGACTATAACCATGGAGCGCAATCAGTAGAGTGTATGCTCTCCAACTGTCCCCCTAACTGGTTCTTCCTGGGAGCCACAAGATTAGCAATTGTGATTAAAGCCTTCTTATGTATAAAAATAAAGGTGATGTATTTAAAAGCACATTGTAAATGTTAAAGCTACATGCAAATATAGAGTATTATTGGCATATTTTACAATATATAAGGCATTCTTAGAAAAAATGTAAAGCTTTTTAAGTGTTACTAAAGGTAAGTTATTGTAAAGGGCAGAAATAACCTTACTGGTGAGCAAGTAGCTTCAGGATAAGTCCACTGTTTTCAAAACAAGGGGGAGGATGTACTTGAAAAGAGACATAGGGCATTCATTGAGTTAATGGGATTTTCTCTTTTATAAATTAATTTATATGAATATACATTATCTATGATCATATATTCTAATCAGATATTAATTTCTAAGGCTAAATTATGTCTTACCTAACATGTAAATCACTTCTCTTTACGTTTATAGTTTATTCAGCTAAAAGTGAAAAAAAAGCCCACTAGATTAATTAGGTATCCTCTCCCAAATCTACCTTCATTTTCCAGGTAATTTAAACTAAAGTCAGTCT
The DNA here is from genome assembly GCF_018350175.1 of Felis catus. Classification (NCBI taxonomy): domain Eukaryota; kingdom Metazoa; phylum Chordata; class Mammalia; order Carnivora; family Felidae; genus Felis; species Felis catus. The sequence goes on from NC_058386.1 coordinate 22,324,196, forward strand.
GAAAATGGTGTGTAACACACTGTAAAATGCTGATTCCAAGTGGATACTAGTGATTGTTTCTCAAACTGTCTTTCCCTGGGGAATAGGAAAAGGAAGCAATTGATTTTCTGTTGGCTTTGCTGCTTGGTAACAATTGGAAATTGGTTTGGGAGCTAATGAAGTTACAGACCCTTTAAACTTGTCATTCTGAGCATTCTCTGAGGAGACTGAACAGAGGAGTGAACCTTGCATTTATAATGGTTAGTCTCTTGAAAAGTATACACATAAACACTTGATCAGTTAAGAGCCACGAAGTGACCTTTGTTTGTACTACTTGAAGGACAGAAACATTAATTCCAAAACTTGTGGAAAGAATCCATTTTCTGTATTTCATTATCTCATCCTATCTCAAGGAACCATGATCATTGATTCAGATAAAGTATCTAGACACATAAATCCATAATATTAGCAAAAGAATAGAAAATAGATCAGTGCAACAGAACTGCCAGGTTAGACCAGAAATATCTGTATGGAAAAGATGAGTGTTTGATAAAGATGCCATTTTAAACTACCAGGTGAGTTTGATAACCATTTAGAGGAAAAAAGAAAAAAAAAAAAAAAAAAGGAAATGCAGACACATCTGTAACTTATACTCTTCATAAAAAGAAAACTCAAGGTGAATTGAACACTTAACATAAAGAAAAAAAATAAGTGTAAGAAAGAAGACAATGTTTAGGATCTTGAGCTAGGAATGGATTCTTTAATAGCAAAGAAAAAAATTTAAAAAGGAAATCAAATTTCACTAAGTAAATCTGTTTTTTGTACGGCAAATGACAGCAAGAAGTTATAAATCAAGAGTAAGATTATAGGACTGTATTTGGAAAACATTTAAAAAACAGTATTAGTATGATTAACATGAAAAATATTACTATAAATAATAAGAAAAAACAAATTGAAGAGCAGGTAAAATTCACAAGAAGCAATTCATAAAAGGAATTTCAAAGAATTGGGAGAACAAATGGTCTGTAACAGATTAAAAGATGTGCAACCAATAAGGGAAATTCAAACTTTAAAAAAAGATAATACACACCATTGCTTTTAACCCACCAGAGTAACATGAAGTTAAGACATCTGCAAAAAACATTATTGATGTGGTTGGAGAGCAGTAAGATCTCTCCTACACTACCGTTGAGAGTGTAACTGGCACTTTGGTAAAATTATTAACCATAAAAACATACATAGCTCATGACTTCATTATTCCTGTGTGTAAGAATAGTAACCCCAACATACTTGGAAAGCAAATGTAATTCACCTTTGTAACAACATAAAAAGGAAGGTATGTATATGTCGATCAGTAGTGTTAGAACTAAAAAACTGGGTATAGCCACACACTGGAATACCATATAGCAGTTAAAAAGAATGAGATATATCTCAATAAATTTGGCTATTTATCTCCTTAGGGCACATTGCTTAGTTTAAGAAGGCATGTTGCATGACCCACGTATGTAAAGCTCACAATAAAAATAAGTAACACATCAAACATTAGTATCTCTTTGACATATTTTATGTTTTAATTTCATAAGAATATTTTATTTCTGTGTATTTGTAAGCAGAATAATTTATAAGCAAAATAATGGCCTATGAAATCAATAAAATTGTACCTATCATGGCTATTTTAGTGGTGCAGATGGGTAAGAATATGAAAAAAAATATAGGAAATTTTATAATGATACATGGTAAGGAAAAGTGATAAAGTGGGAAAGGAGAGGACCTGTGACAGACAAAATGAAAAATTTAAATTGGGTTGCCCAAAAAAGCATCACTGAGAAGGTAATATGGTATAAAATTTTGCAGAAAATGAGGGCGCCAGCCATAAAGTTACGTGCAAGAAGAACATTCCAGACAGAAAAGTGCAAAGCCCCAAGAGGACAGCATGGCTGACATGTTCGAGAAAGAATAAAGAAGCCAGCCTAGAAGGTCAAAGATTTATATGGTGAGGAAGGGGCACATACCAGATAGATCCTTGATATTCAAAGAAAAATCTTTGTCTTTTTCTCTGAGGGAAATATAACCCATTGCACAATGTTGAGTTCAAGAGTGACATCATCTGACCTAATTTTTAACATAACCATCTACACTGCTCTCTTAAGAAGACATTCCACAGGAAAAGAAAAAAGCTGGAGCAGCGGTTACATTACTGCAGAATACTGTCCAAGGGATGATGGTGATTTATTGTAAGAATGGAGAGGGTAAAGTGTCTGTAATTTAAAGGCTGGGTCTACACAATTCGCTACCAGAGAGGAGGTGGGATGGTAAACAGAGTAAAAAGTCAAGTATGCTGACAAGATTTTTGACTCGAGAAACTCGAAGCATGGAATTGCCATTAACTGAAATGGAAAAAACTGAAAAAGGAACATCTTTGTAGAGGGGCTGCAGCATCAACGTTACACATGTTAAGCTTGAAATGCCAGTCTGAATATCACATATAAATGTCAAAAGCCCGGACTAGAAATACACATACAGGAGTCCTTAAGAGAAAAATGACATTTCCAGCTATGTTCTTGGATAAGGATCCAGGTTTTGGTGACAAAGGGGTGAATGTAGATAGAACAGGGATCCAAGAACTGAGTCTGAGGGCCACTGAACATGTAGATGGCAGGGTCATTACCTAGGAAAAGATAACCTAGAAAACAATGACGAGTTGAATAGCCACAAAGAAAAAAATGATTAAAAAAAAAAAAAAAAGTCTGTGTGATGTCCTGGGAACTAAGTGGGGATGAAGCATTTCTGGAGTTACCCGCTCTGCCAAAGCTACTGAGAGAGCAAATAATATAAATGTTAAGAACCTTCCACTGGATTTAGCAATGGAAGTTTTTGGTGAAGTTTTCCTACACTGAAAAATGGCAGATTCCAAAGAAACTGAAAAGCAGAAAAGGTGGAGACAGCAGTATTAAAAATAAACAAACAAACAAAAAAAGAAAAAAACTCCAAGAGTTTTGCTTGAGAGGGAAGGAAGAAAATGTGATTGAGGCTGAAGCTAGAAGTGAGGTTAATTTATAGCTTTTAATGTTTATTTATTTTGAGAGAGGGAGAGACCATGAGCAGGAAAGGGGTGAGGGTGAGAGAGAGAGAGAGAGAGAGAGAGAGAGAATGAATGAGAATCTCAAGTAAGCTCTGCACTGTTAGTGCAGAGCCTGACATGGGGCTTGATCCCATGACCTGGACATCATGACCTGAGCTGAAATCAAGAGTTAGGTGCTTAATTGACTGAGCCACCCAGGCACCGCTAGAAGTTAGGCCAATTTAGGGAGAATGACACCCTGTTTCTATGCAGATGGAAATGATTCAGCAGATGAAAAGGTTTTATAGGAGGTAAGATTCAAAAGAAAAAGTGTTGGACTCAGATGGAGAAGGGATTGTTTATTAGTGGGGGATTTGGCCTTATCTGGGCATCTGGACAGTTTACTCATAGATATTCTAAAGCATAAAGACACAGATAAAGCTAAGTGGGCAGATGTGGTGGTGAAGAAAACTTGTATTTTCTTCTGATTGCTTTATGTTTTTTCGATGAAATGGAATACAACATCATCGGCTGAGGGTGATTGTGCAAAAGGAGGTGTTGAGAATGTACACAAAAAAAGAATTACCAACTAGTTCCCTAGGAGAAAATGGACTAGGGAAATATAGGGTGTTTGTTAGAAAACATTAGGATAACATGAAGTGACTGACAATGAACTTAAGTGGGGCATGGTATATGGGTTGCTCCAGCTATATTTAAGTATGAGAGTGCCATCAAGGACTAGGCAGAAAAATGGATTTAATCAGCTATAGTATATCTAAGAAGGTGTGACTTACAGAAGGAAAAGAGATTTGAGATATGTGTAAGGAAGGAATAATAATCATGGAACATGGAATTTAAATTGGGTTAAAAAAAAAGGAACTGAGGACAAGAGTGACATGAAAGACATGAAAAAAAGTGACAAAATCAATGAAGTGAAGGTACAGTGGTAGTTGACTTGAGGAAATAAGTTGAAAGATGGCAGGTGGTAACTGGATGGTGGAGGCTTGACCTGGAATTCTGAAGAGGATGTATTTACTGATAGCAACAAATTCTATGGTCTTTAGTTGACAGTTAAGGTAAGATGAAAGACAAAAATCACTGGACAAAATAAAGGTAAGGGAATGAAAGTTGAGTAATGGAATAGTCATCAAAATGGATCCTGGTGGGGCACCTGGGTGGCTCAGTCAGTTAAGCACTGGACTCTTGATTTCACCTCAGGTCATGGTCTCACGATTTGTGAATTGGAGACCCACGTTGGGCTGTGCGTTGACAGCATGGAACTGCTTGGGATTTTTTTCTCCCTCTCTCTCTGCCCCTCACTGCTCTGTCTCTCTCTCTCAAAAATAGATAAACTTAAAAAAAATGGATATTGAAATCAGCTGTCAGGTACCATTTTAAGAGCAGTAGCATACCAGAAAAGGTCAATGATGCAGGGGCTACCATATTAGTAAAACAACAGGCATAAGCCTGAGGAGCTGTGAATGGCTGCAGTCAGGAATAATGGATATTAAGAACCAATGACATAAAATTAAAATACTTTGGTACTTTAAGAAGAGATAGGGGCGCCTGGGTGGCGCAGTCGGTTAAGCGTCCGACTTTAGCCAGGTCACGATCTCGCGGTCCGTGAGTTCGAGCCCCGCGTCAGGCTCTGGGCTGATGGCTCAGAGCCTGGAGCCTGTTTCCCATTCTGTGTCTCCCTCTCTCTCTGCCCCTCCCCCGTTCATGCCCTGTCTCTCTCTGTCCCAAAAATAAATAAACGTTGAAAAAAAAAATTAAAAAAAAAAAGAAGAGATAAGGTGAATGGTCTGCAACCAACAATGAAGAGCAATACCACTTATAGATAAAAAGAGGAGTAGAGGAAGCATACAGCGACCAGTTATGATGCTATCAAGGGAAGCAGTGTTTTTAAGGAACAATTCCCAGTTTGTTTGATCGAGAAGAAGGCAACTTTTATTTGAGCTAAAATGGACATATAGAGTATTTTATTAGTTTCAGGTGTACAATATAATTTGATATTTGTATACATTGCAAAATGATCACCACCATTATTCGAGTAATGCACTATGCAATTGCAAAAAAGTATTTTTTAACTGTGATGGGAACTTTTTTTTTTACTCTCTTAGCAACTTTTAAAAATGTAGTACACTATTACTCACTACAGTGATCCCTGCTGTATTTTACATCTCCATGACTTATTTTGTGGAAGGTTGTAACCTTTTGATCCCCTTCACTCATTTCAGAGACCCCTCACTCCTTTCCTCTCTGGAAACCACCAGAATCTGTTCTCTTTATCTATAAGCTTCTTTTGGGGGCTTTTTTAAAAAGTTTATTTATTTTGAGAGAGACAGAGAGCAAGAGACCAAGAGGGAAGGGGCAGAGGGAGAGGGAGAGAAAGAATCCCAAACAGTCTCCATGCTGTCAGGGCACAGCCTGATGTGGGTCTCCATCTCATGAACTGTGAGATCTTGACCTGAGCCAAAATTAACAGTCAAATGCTCAAATAATTAAGCCACCCAGGTGCCCCATAGATCCCACATACAAGTGAGATCATACAGTATTTGTTTTCCTCTTTCTGACTTATTTTACTTAACCTAATGCCATCAACATCCACCAATGTTGTTGCATTTGGCAAGATTTCATTCTTTTTTTTTTTTTGCAACTCATTAGTATTCCATTGAATATATACACCACATCTTCTTTATCCATTCATCCATTAGTAGACACATAGGTTGTTTCCATACCTTGGCAATGAAGATGGGGGTGCATGTGTCTTTTCAAATTAATGTTTTCATTTTCTAAAAATACCCAGAAAAAAACCAGATAAATCATACGATAGTTCCAATTTTTGAATTCTTGGAAGAACATCCATAGTGGTTGCACCAGTTAACATTTCCACCAACAGTATAAAGGTTCCCCTTTCTTCACATCCTTGTCACCACTTATTTCTTGTCTATTTGAAAGTAGCTGTTCTGACACATCTAAGATGATAGCTCACTGTTGTTGTAATTTGTGTTCCTAGGTTATTAGTGATGTTGGTCATCTGTGTTCATTGGGAAAAAAAGGACATTCAAATCTTCTGCCCATGTATTAATTGGTTTGTTAGTATTTTGTTTGTTGTTTTTGTTATTGAGTGGTATGGGTTGGATATTAACTCCTTACCACATCTGATTTGCAAATATTTTCTCCATTCAGAAGGTTGCTTTTTTATTTTGTTGATAATTTCCCTGGCTGTGCAGAAGCTTATTAGGGTGGGGGCACCTGGGTGGCTCAAGTCAATTAAGTGTCCAACTTCAGCTCAGGTCATGATCTTATGGTTCGTGACTTCAAGCACCACATTGGGCTCTGTGCTGACAGCTCAGAGCCTCGAGTATGCTTTGGATTTTGTTTCCCTCTCTCTCTGCCCCTCCCCTGCTCATACTCTATCTCTCAAAAATAAACAAACATTAAAAATTAAAAAAAAAAGAACCTTTTTAGTTGATGTAGACCTACCTATTTCTTTTTGCTTTTGTTGACTTTGCTTTTGGAGTCATATCCAAAAAATCATCACCATGACTGATGTCAAGGAGTTTACCACCTATGTTTTCTTTCAGGAGTTTCATGGTTTAGGGAGAAAGGAACATTTTGAACACATATGTAAAATACAGCAGATTTACCTGATAATTGGTCTTGAGGTACACTGGGTAAGATGAAGTAATTTTGGTAGAGGGGAAGAAACATGTTTTACCACCACCCCCCTCAAAATTCATTCTCCACTCTCCTTTGCTCTGCTGGAATCTGACTACTGTGGACCACGTCACCTGGCTTCCTTATTGCTCACCATTGTTTAGGGTTTGGAAAAGAGGCAACACTGTTAGGAGACTGGATAAGAGCAAAGAGAGAACTGGGGTATGGTTTTTTGCCCCCTGCTGTTTTCCTGTTTCAGACCACTGTTCTAACAAGGGTCCTCTCCATCACAAAAACTCCCATCATCCTCCTTTCCTGCTGGAGCTTTCACTCAGCTCCTTAAACACTCCTTTCTCCCCCTATCCTTAAGGTAATGATTTCTTTTTGTTGTTTGTCTCTGGAGACATCAAATTCTTCTTGTTGCTTTAACTCTACTCAGACCTCTTCATACTGCCCCTTCATCACATCTCTTCAGCTGAACCATGTAGGTGTCATTCTGTTTCATGATAGGAGCCTAATTCAGACTATAAAGAGAGGGTCAGAACAGATCTGTGTGTAAATTACAATAAACAGGATGACCAAGGATTCCTATGGGGACTTCCAAGAAAGAAATAAAGCATATGAAGAGATCATTGGTGATTTTTCCAAAGCAGAAAATCTCTGATTTGTTAGGGGGAGTAAAAAATTGGTGGATTCTTGCCAGGATCCTGCAGAATTCTGGGTCTCTAATGGACTCCTTATGGAGACATACAATTCTCTAGGGGATGGTTAATGTAAGCGTAGAGGTTCTTTATTGACTTGCTGGTTGACATTTAGAAGATGAAAAATTAATGTATATAGTATGAGGCCACAAAAATAAAATACATGGAAACAGAAGGCAAATATTAAGCCATGCAATGAATGGACATTACGGGGTTTGGTGTGTATTATTTACAGATGAAAAGGGACAAGGGTTCTTGAATCTAGAAAGAAGTATAAAGCTTCATAGGAAAAAAAGCATAGTTGTGTAACATATTTTGATGCAACAGCACTTTGTAAATAGCTTTCCTAAACATTATGCAATGTAAAAACCTTCTAATTTCAGACCTATATTTTCAAGCAACATTGGAAATAGTAAAATCTGGAATACAAGGGCATTCAAGATCAAATTAAACCTTTTCTTACTGGTATTTGAGTCATGGATCAGGGAACACAGACATAGCAGTTACAACTCTAAACTACAGAAGATGAGGGTAAGGTCCTGACTTGGTTGACCACTCAGCTGCTCCTTCCTTTGTAACTCTAATCTTCCTACCTTTTTAAGTCATGCACTCAGGGTAATGTATTCATTGGGACCAGTTTTGAGTCTGGGAAGGAATTCTGATATAATAAGAACAATTTCTACATGAAACTTATGAAAATTAACATTTTCTTATTTAATAGATACAAAGTCAAGTGTATTTCTTGCAGTTTGTGTGGAAGGACTGTTATTCAGCTCTAGTTTCTAGATTCTACCCATTCATCCAGAATTTCCATTTTTACCTTTGCTATAAGACACTGTGCCTGTGTTCCAGGTCACTGGTCCTTACTTTCCTAGCTTAACCTTCTAGATGCTGGATTTAATGACACTAGATGGGTTGTTCATGACTCTAGTAGTATTTTTTACTTGTCGTCTGATCCTTGTAATGTATAGTGCTTCTAAGAAACACTGTATCTGTCTCCTCTTTTCTCTTTGTACAAGTTTATCTCAAATCAGACCCTCTAAGCTCTCCTGGTAACTGGTGAACTCTATTGCCTTACTAGTCAAGTCTGCAAATAACATGAAACAATAAAACTTTTTATGTTTTTCAAAGATATATTGCTATCTCCCAATTTGGCACACACAGATTTTGTTTTACTAAATAAAGGTATTTAATCTAATAAATTTAAATTGTTTATTAATATAATGGCCATCATAAAGAACAAAGAAGGGTTTCATGTGGATAATTTCTGGAGTGAAATCAGCAACAGGAACAGTGTCCCTGATAATGACATTATTTGTATAACTGAAAAAATCTCATTCCATCCTCTCTATATGCTTCTAGGAATATAATTTATGTTCTTAAAGCAGAAGTTTATGCCAGAGGTTCATTTCCAAAGGTATTTCATATTGTGTTTCAAGTTATGCCTAGTAGAGTCTCATACAATATTGGTTGGAAAGCATAGTGAAGTGGGTACACACCAGGTACACGGGGAAAATGTAATACTATGTTAAAAAAAAATGATACAAGAAAAAATCAGAAGTTTTAGAGGAGAACATCACTCTCCCTAAATTGAATGTGGAAAAAAATAACTCCAGAATTTTCTTTCTACCAAATATAACAATCTACATTGAAGTGAATCTGTTTCTACCCCGTGACTTTGATTTGTTCTCCCTGCCACCTTTTCCCGCCTAACTTCCCCCACGTCCCTCAGGATTTTTGAAAAACGAATCAAAAACTGTAACTCTGGAAAACAAATTCAATTCCTATCTCCACAGAAGAGGTATGTATATAAATGCCCACACACCCATCTATCTATAAATTAGCCTCAGCAGCCTCTCTGCTTACTCTCAGAAGGGCAGCATTAATCAGTAAGCATATCCATTGTTACTGACTAGCCCAGATCTAGGGTAGACTCTAAAGATATTCCCAGGGCGCCTGGGTGGCTCAGTTGGTTAAGTGTCTGACTTCAGCTCAGGTCATGATCTCACGGTCCGTGAGTTCGAGCCCTGCGTCGGGCTCTGTGCTGACAGCTCAGAGCCTGGAGCCTGCTGCAGATTCTGTGTCTCCCTCTCTCTGACCCTCCCCCGTTCATGCTCTTTCTCTGTCTCAAAAATAAATGATTAAAAAAAATTAAGATTAAATTAAAAATTTAATTTAATGAAAAATTAAAAATTAAACTGAATTTAATTTAAATTACATTTGCATTTAAAATTAAATTAAAAAATTTTTTTAAGATAGTCCCATTCACCATGTTCGCTGTACGTAAATAACTACTCCTATTCAGAACAGTACTCTGACTTCTATAGTCTTCATTAGTCTATTGGTTTAATTATTTCTCTGAGCATTCATGGGTTCTATTGACTATGGGATCCATAAAAATGACAGCAACTTCACTCTATCTCAGTTATCTGCCCACTCTTCTTTAACATGCTACCACATGTCGCACCCCTGGTAGGGTGGCTCTCCTACTCTAAGCCCAAAAACAGAGAGAGAAAGAGCATGCTGCTTAGTGGTAAAAGAGGGGTTAAAAAATGACATGTTCTAAAAAATATCAGTCAGGATTTACTTTCAGACAATAGAAGCCACTCGAGATAAAGTGACAAAGAAATTTTTATATGAAACGTAATGGCTCATAGTATTCCTGGAGAAGCTTTACAAACCCAAGATAATCTGACCGTGATATATTGGATTACTGTTGCCAAGTCTTTGCTCCCTCCATGTTATAGGTTTGTACATCCACACTCTGTCATGTGACCATGAAATGTCTCCTAGTAGACCAGAATATATGTCCCCACCGCATCCACTGTAACCAAACGTATGACGCTCTGGCAGTTCTGACTAGATTCTTTAAGAAACATTGTACATTTCCACTCACTCTCTAGTTCTCCTGCCACGCAGCACGAGAGGAAGATGGCTTAGGAAGTTGCTGCTACTACTTCAGCCTGGATCCCAGACGGATACATTTTTGGAGCATAGTTGAACCTAGTCTGCAGCCTAAAGCAGAGCTGTCATGGCCAACTCACAGACCCGTGAGGGAGAGAGAGATGTTGTAGACAAGTGAAATTTTAGGCAAAAGTTGACCAATAACGTGTGGTTTTGAGAATGGCTCTGAAAGTCACACCAGAGACTTGAGTCCCCAAAAGACAAGTCCTAGAATCCACTTTGCACTGTACCCTCCTGAAGAGAATTTATGTACATTTCCACAGTCAGTTTCAAGGGACACGTTTTCTGCATTTTGGGCAGTCATTTGCCAGGTTAATTTCATAATCCTGGAAAAGAAGGGAAAGATCCTAAACAATCGATTATAATTAAGGATTTCTTTTAAAAATCAGTAAAGATAGGGAAATGCCTGGGTGGCTTAGTCAGTTAAGCATCTGACTCTTGATTTCGGCTCAGGTCTTGATCCCATGGTTTGTCAGTCCCAGCCCTGTGTCAGGCTATGGGATTCTTAAAGAATCTAGTCAGAACATCAAGGAGTGCTTGGGGTTCTCTCTCTGCTGCTCCCTTCCTATTTCTCTCCCCCTCCACTTCTTAAAATAAACAAACAAACTGTAAAAATCAGTTAAGATAGTATTATTTTTAGGGGTACGTGGGTGGCTCAGTCAGTTGAGCATCTGACCTCCGTTCAGGTCATGATCTCGTGGTTTGTGAGTTCAAGGCCCACATCAAGTTTCCTGCTTTCAGTTCTGGGCCTGCTTTGGATCCTCTGCCCACCACTCTCTTTCTCAAAAATAAATTAAAAAAAAAAAACATTAAAAAAAGAGGTTTTTTTTAAAAGATGTGAAGCATATGAAGCATAAATTGAAAAGAACTACCATTAACAAATAATAATAGTGATGAACAAAATGTAACAACGTAAGTAGCAAGATATCTGTTGTCTGCAAATACTAGGGAAATATTTATCTGTACCTAAGTCTGTATGTAAACCTATTATCCCAGAACTGAAGATAATGGAATTATGAACAGTAACCTCCATAATTACAGATCATCTTAAGCAAAATTAAAACGAAGTTTGCAAGGAAATCACCAGTGCAATGGTATTTAACAGGAGGAAAAACAACTTTTTTCGGTGCAGTTTGGCAATATGTATCACAAGTTCTAAAGCTTTTCAGGTAGTTACATTTCTAGGAATCTGCCTTAAGTAACCATAATTATGACTTACTATAAACTAATTCTCAATACAAGGGAAATTATATTTGTGATATGAAATACCACTAAATTTCCAACAAAAAGAGGTCGGACAGAATTCATTCATTCATTCAATTGAGGATTAGAAGTTTGCAGAATAAAGTTATATTAAAAATGCATGTTTTGTAAACCACACAACACTGGTATTTAAATCAGTGCTCCAGTACATATTATCAGTATGATCAGGGTCAAGTTATTCTATTTATTCATTTATTTATTTAAAATTTTTTCAATTAATTTTTTTTTTTTGTTTTACAGAGAGAGAGAATGAGCGGGGAAGGGGGCAGAAGGAGAGAGAGAGGGGAGAGAGAGAGAGAGAGAGAGAGAGCATCTTAAGCAGGCTCCACGCTCAGGACGGAGCCAAAGGTGGGGCTGAAATCAAGAGTTGGACGCTCAACTGACTGAGCCACCCAGGTACCCCAGGGGCAAGTTATTTGTTCTTTTAAACATTTAATTGTATTATCTCTAAAATGAAGATAATACTTCAAATTGTTACGATATAGATTGTTGAAACACACCTGTAACTTACTTATTAAAATCTAATATTCACTATATTGTGGCTATTATCATGACATTATTGACATCGCAGTATTAAAAAACTATTTTGTGACATGTCAAGTGTGCAAAGCCCATGTAACGAATAAGTACCTAGAGAATGATTCTAATTTTGCAGGAAATACATAGGAAAAAAATGCATAGGAGAAATGGACAAGATGAAAATGAGATATCTACTTTTTATACTTTATTCTCCTTACAAATATATATGTAAATATAAATATATGAATATATTAATTTATAAATATAAATTTATATTTTATATAAGTATATATGCTATATATGTAATTTTGTTAACTTTCAAAAATGACAGTTTGTTTTATTGTCAAAGATTACAATTTCTTATTGTCACCAAATAGGTTATATAGGCAGTGACCTAGGCAATAATTTTGCTGTTTTATTTGTAGAAATATTGTTTGTCATGAAACACATTAAAATAACGTTTAAGAAACTTTAGGACCATCGACTAAACACCTTATTCACGAAGAGGAAATTATAAGAGCAATGAGTTTTACGTCTGTTTAGAAAGCTCCTTTATTTACAACTCCATATATATATACTATCAATATATTGAAATAAGAATGGATAACGCAAAAACTACTCTTCCAAGGGGACTGAAGAAAGACCAGGCAAAATTTGTGGAAGGGAAATTAAAATGAGAAAAGCTTGGAAGCAAATTTACCCTGGTATACCACGATGCCAAATCGATTTGGTGAGAGTTAGCTAATCGATTACTTGGTGGTTAATCTACTAAAATGAAGAAAGTGAAAAGCATTACATACATGCTGAGGCTGCCCTGATATGGGAAGCCAGCTCTGCTCGATTTTCACAGCAGTCAACCCCCTGATGAAGTCAGAGGCAACACCCAAAATCACCACCACACACACACACACTCACAGGCACGTAACTACTCAAATTCTTATTCTTTGACTCATGGTTTCAAACCAAGCTCATAGCCACCTCACAAATGGAACAGGCATTGTCTTATCAAAGCGGAAGACAGTTAACACAGCCTCAGGGATTCTATTTCTTGGAACTTCCAGGAAATCTTGGTAAAGGATCAGGAAAAATTCACCACTTCATTCTTTCAGAAAACTCCCAGTTTATGGACTGGGAGATAGATTTAATGGGTTATTATATAATTCTATCATGTTTCTTCGTCTAGAAACACAGAGCATGCATTTGCTCTCCAATATTTAATGTTATATTCACTCTTATTTTTTCTAATACCATTTCTGCTACTTCTTTTCACTCCCCTCCCTGGCCCCCCCCCACCCCCCTGCCAAAACCCATTTAAGTGGTACAATTAGTGCCTTTTTTTATTTTCTGGCTTTCAGGTCATATTCTGTGAGCAAGTCAAACACATATAATCACTAGGCTAGCATTGTGAATGTAGTGAAATATTTCTTCCAGAAGGCTGATTTTAATTATGATTCTATTTAAATGGTATCAGTAACATGGTAAAATTTACATCTACTATTCTTCTCTAAAATAATAAGGACTTCATAACTTTTTTTGTTTAAATCAGTTTTATTATTTTCATTGAATGACGTGTTAAAAATATTCAAACGCTACCAATAACCCCACCAAAAATAATTATATTACTTTGTTGAAAATTACTATTAATATTTAATCCACAGATGAGTTACTATGATTGTAACTAAATCTCCTTTTCAAAAATTCATAGTTTCCGCTCACCAGGCACACATGAACAATACATGACATATGCATTCTCTAAGACAGGCTTATCCAACATTGAATCAAAACGTTCCCTCCTACTCCTAAATTAAATGAGTTTGATACTATCAAAGATTTTAGATAACAGATTTCAACTAAAGCTAAAATGTCATAGTTTTCTCTGAATGATCATTTGCATGTCATGTTACTGAAAGCAGTATTCATCATATTGAAAGCAATACCCTCTTCAAATTTGCCCCATTTACTAATAGTGATTTGTGACCATGTATTAATAGCAACTTTGATGAGTTAATTGATATACAACAAAAAACCTTCTAACCGTCTCCCCAAAGCACTTAGTTCCCCCCAAAACCCTGTGAGTAAATAATACTGTTATCTCTATTTCACAGACAAGGACACTAAGACTCTAACTAAATTGCCCAAGTTCACACACGTGATGACACAGGGCATGTATCAAATGCTTTCTCCTATATGACACCTAAACACAAGCTTCCATGTACTTTGCATGCAATAGGCAAGATTCATATCAAAAGAGACACAGCTAAATACTGAGGGTCCAACTTTCTTTGTTTGCCCAAGACATTAGTTTCCTGTGATGTGCAACTTTCAGTATTAAAACCAGGCAGGTCCTAAGCAGAGGGGGATAAAGCGTTCACCCCGAAATAATCTAATAAATATGAAGTAGTGAAAATATTGCTTGACTCATAGTCAGTACTTTTTCCTTCCCCTACTCACTGGTAGGATGGATGGACTCTGTATACATCTAATGACAACACCTTCTCCTGTTGTAGTGAATGGACTCACCCTTTCCTATTTTAAAAAACTTTTCCTCAAGCCACGGACTGGAAAACTCATTATCATTACAATGGTGATGCTCCCCTAAATGGGCCTATAAATTCAACACAATCTTTATCAAAATCCTAGCAGGACCTTTTTGGGGTAGAAATTAACAAGCTGATCCTAAAATTTATATAAAAATGCTAACATTCAGAATAACCAAAACAATCTTAAAAAAGAAGAACAAACTTAGAAAGCTCACACTTCCTATTTCAAACTTACTATAAAGCCACAGTAAATAAGGCAATGTGGTACTGCTATAAGGAAAGACATATAGATCCATGGCCAGATTAATGGCCAGCTGATTATTGGCAACAGTTTTAAGTGAATTCAATTGAGAAAAAAAATTGCATTGTCAATAATCTTCTTATAAGACAACTACATATCCACATGCGCAAGATCAATTTAGACTTTTTGTTGACAACAACTACAAAAATTAACTCAAAACGGATCATAGATCTCAATATGAGAGCCCAAACTATAAAACTGCTAAACGACACAGGAAAAAATCTTTATGAATTTGACATAGGTACAGAGTTCTGAGATAGGACACCAAAAGCCAAATCAATAAAATTTTGAAAAATGATAAATTGGACTTTTGTGTTTCAAACCACACCTTTAAGAAAACTCAAAGTTTTGGCCAGGATGTGGAGAAGCTAAAACCCTAAAACATAGCTACTTAGAATGTAAAATGGTACAGTCACTTCGGAAAACAGTTTAGTGATACTTAAAAAGTTTATCATAAATTTACCATGTAACCCAATAATTCTGCTCCTAGTTTTTTTCTTTTTTAGTTTATTTATTTTGAGAGAGACAAAGTGGGGGATGAAAGAGATAAAAAGAGAATCTCAAGTAGGCTACACACTATCAGTGAGACATGGGGCTCAAAGCCATGAACAATGAGATCAAAATCAAGAGTCAGATGCTCAAGCAACTGAGCCACCCTCTACTAGTTCCTACCGAAAAGAAATGAAAACCCATTGAAGACTTGTGCACAAATGTTCGTAGCAGCATTATTCATAATAGCCCCAAAGTGGAAACAATCCAAATGTCTATCAACTGTTGAATGGATAAACAAAACATGGTATTTCATGTAACACTGCAGTGTTATCAGTCAAAAGGAACAGACCATTGATGCATGCTACTACATTGAAGAACCTTAAAAACATGCTAACTGAAAGAAGCAAGATTCAAAAGGCTATATATGCCATGTAAATCCATTATGAGGAATGTCCAGAAAAGGCAAATGTATACAGATAGAAAGCAGATTAATGGCTATCTAGGACTGGAGATTAGAATGGATAGTGATTGCAAATGGACATAAGGGGTCTTTCCAGCATAATGAAAAGGTCCAAAACCGAATTATGGTGATGGTTGCATAAATATACTAAAATTCATTGAAATGTGCATTTAAAATGGATCATTTTATATTATATAAATTACATCTCAAAGAAACTGTTAACAAAAAGGATATGTTAGCCATAGAGGAGTCAAGAGTGGCGAAGGGGACAAGTGAGGAGATGAAAAGATAAGAGATAGGTAAGGTTCCTGGGATGACAGCTGGATTCTGAGGCCAAATAATAATATATGGCCAGTGGAAAAATCCCAGGGGAAATATGGCCAAGAAACTATAAGAACGAAGAATGTTTAAATGATGTTCAATTTCCAAATTTTCTAATGTGTTATGAAAACACAGATAATGCAGCATCAATTCTGCTGTTCCTTACATTAATACATCCTTTTTTTTTTTTTTTTTTAACTAGGCACATCTTTCCCTTTCCTCATGGGTGAAGAATGTCTTATTCATTCTCTGTAACAGCATAGGAAGTAATGCCACTATGATATACTTTGGGGAGGGGGGGAGTGAGAAGAGGCACAAATTTATTCAGATCTCTTCTACTTAGAGGTAAGCATTTCGTAGACTGGCTCTGTAAAATTCAGATGATTGTTCCCACTTCCCAACTGGAGTTTGGACGAAATTCCATCTTGTGACTTCCTACTATCTATGGGGAAATTAATTCTTGGCCTTTCTGTCATGCTCCTGAAATACATAGTAACTAATGAAAATGTGACAAACATTCTGACTAGAGGGGTCATGAGATACTATGGCAAGAGAATCCATGGATTTGCTTTTGGATCCACCACTACTAGCCTGGTTTGTATATTTGCTCAGATTCATGTTATTACTGAATATACCTACTAGACTGCACTAGAAGTACACTGTGCCTTGCCTAACATTAGTAGAACTCAGAATGAATCTCTCAAAAGAATTTCTTGTATCGAACTATGGTACAGACACAATGGTGTACTACCACACACTGAAAGTTCATCGAGACGTATGTTTAAATCTCAACTCTATTATTGGTTTGCTATTTGTGTTTGGAGTAGTACCTTAATCTTGTTGAAGTTCATTTTACCTATGTGCAAAAATGGGGATAATTACATTTAATTCATAATAAGCTACTATGAGGCTGAAATTAAAAGGTATATCACAGTCCATCACATATAGAGGACAAATGGATTTACAGAGGTAACTTTATTATCTGTTATTGCTGCATATTTTCTCTACTGGCAGAATCAACGTGTGATTTAAAATTTATCTCACCTCCTTGGAGATATTCTGTTCAGTAACCCTTTATTCCAGTGAAAAATGAGAAATTATTAATCTATTCAACCACACACCTATCCCTACCTATGATTCTCTAAATATAATTTTAAAAGTGTTGTTTAATATATTTAAAATAGGAATAATTCCAATGAATGTTGCAATGTACATAGAAATTCCTCATATGAGATGTTACTATCAAGTAACAAGGTAGATTTCAAATAATAACACAGACTTCCACAAACAGGAAATTAATCTTATCATTTTAGAGACATGGGTTATATAACATGGAGAGAGAATTCTACTGCTTTAAGTCCTACTGGGGAACAATAAAGTAATTGTAATGTATCTTTTATAGTCCAAATATATAAAACTCTACAATTCATAGATGCCTCAATTATGAATTAACTTATTTATACAAGGGATTTGTGTGTTAAAATAATACCAAGCTATATTTGATAAACCAAGGCATTATAGGTTTGGAATACGTTTAAACAACTATGTATTCCATATCAAAGAATCTTTGGGTAGTGAGTCTGTTCAAAATTTATGCATGTTGTGGAAGTGAGCTGGCAAATTTGTTTTTTTTGCCTTAAGACCCATTCATAGGCTCTATTTTGCAAATCGTCTACAATTCATGTATTTTCTCCTCAGGCCATTGTGTGTCCTTGGCCTTCGACTGATCTAAGTGTGAACATATACCCCTTATTTGGTAAATGGAAAATGTACTTTACTTCTCTGGGAGTATGGTCCCTCCCTGAAAAAAGTATCATCTTTCCTCTCTTGTTTTCTGCTTTAGATGTTGCCATTTGAGACTATGATGCCTGGAACTATTGTAGCCATCCCATTTCTGTAAGCAAAGGACTGAAGGAGTATGGGGACCAAAAAACACTGCCAGTCTCTGAACTTCTTGTCAAATAAACAAGAAATGACATTTTGACTTAAGCCAGAGGTGTTCAATCTAGATTATACAGACCTCTAGCTCAGGCAAAGACTTCAGTACAACAGAAAGCATAGATGGTCCAAAATTAGTCATTTCCAGGTTTTTAATGTCCATAGTCTTACCAAAAATGAATGTAAGAAGGGCATCCATAGGGGAGCCTGAGTGGCTCAGGCAGCTAAGCGTCTGACTCTTGTTCGTAGCTCATGTTATGATCTCATGGTTTGTGAAATCAAGCCCCATGTTGGGCTATGTGCTGACAGCATGGAGCCTGCTTAGGATTCTCTCCCTCTCCCTCCCTATGCCTCTCCCCCAAGCACATGCTCTCTCTCTCTCAAACAAACATGAAAAAATAAAAGAAAAGAAACTAACAGCATACATATGATGGAGGTGCACGCTCTATTCTTCCTCTACAACTTTCTGGAGCCCTTGTAAGAGAGAGGAAACCTCCATGCTATCCCTAAACATTGTCCAAGATGGTAAAACCCTCCAGGATACTAAACAAAGGGATAATTTGCTATAATATAATTATATTGGTTTGGGGGGAAAAGAATGATTCTAATCACTGGATAACAAATCATTTTGTGAGGCAAGTGATTTCCACTTCCTTTGTTTCCAAGGTATTGAAGGGAAATCTAATCAAGTTGTCAGCTCAAAGATGATTATAAAATACTATTTGATGGTAGACCTTTTAGTTATTTTTGCATATAACTTTGGAGCTTAGAAAAGTGAATCACTAAAACAAAACTCTTACTCCTCTACTTCTCGTTAACAGGTTTATCAATGCTCTCTATTAATAAGTTTAAAAGTGAGGATGAGGTATACTCAACTCTGGCTCATCCTAGCAATAAGTAATATTCATTCAGGAACACATCAGTTATAAAAAGGAAAACAAAACCCCAATTCATCTCATTAAAAGACAAATTTTTCAAGAAACTGTTTTTCATGTTTAGTAATTATTTCTCAAAAGTCTATCATGTTTATATTCTTTTGATCACTTGTGTGTTAATTCATATCATAATTCCTTCAACAAATAAGTTTTATATTATAGCAAATTAAAAAACATAATACTTCAAAATATAAATATATTAGCCACTGGAATATGAGAGGGAAATGAATTATAAGCAGAAAAGTATATCACTTTATGTTAAATTCTGTGGGAGACATGGACTGGAAATGCTTATTCAAATAGAAAAAATGAATGAGGTAACATTTCCAACTATTAATGACTATTTGGGGGTACCTGGGTGGCTCAGTCGGCTGAGCATCTCACTTCTGCTCAGGTCATGATCTTGCAGTTCATGGGTTCAAGCCCCAAGTCGGGCTCTGTGCTGACAGCTCATAGCCTGGAGTCTGCTTCTGATTCCATCTCTCCCTCTCTCTCTGCTCCTCCCTCTCTTGCAGTCTGCCCCTCCCCTCAAAAATAAGTAAATATTACAGAAAAATTTTAAAAAAGAGCTATTTATGTTTAAGCAAATGACAATGGATATCAAGATAATATACTATGCTTCATTGGAAATAACTAAAATATCTAACTTCATCTTCGAATGTCACTATTTATAATTCACTATCAATTGTTTCCTCCGAAATTATTTTAATATTGCAACCTGAACATAACTTAAATGTGAGAGGGAGTGCATCATTTACAAAATACTTTTCTGGGGTGTGAGAGTCAAGTATTTTGAAACCAGTGGGTTTAAGATAAAGACAAAATCTGGACATTCACACTTATAGGTCATCTTAAAAAGCCAAACTCATATACATTAGAATCGTAGTTGCCAGGGGCGTGTGGGTGGAGGACATGGGATGTTCTTTCAAGGCTACAAACTCCCAGCTGTAAGATAAATAACATCTAGCCATCTAATGCATACCATGGGGACTGGAATTAATTGGCAATACTGTATTATAAACAATTGACCCTTGAACCACGTGGGTCTGAAATGACAGATCCACGCGGATTGTTACCAGTACAGTATTATGAGTGTATATCCTCTTATGATTTTCTCAATGACATTTTTTTCTACCCAACTTATTTTGAGAATATCCAATCTCTGACCCCTGTACCAAGCATGGTTCTCTCCCCTTGTACCAAGAGGTGGCACCCCCTTGCCCATTTAAAGACAAAATATACTCTACAAACGAAGCGAAATGTATAATATAGAGACGTTCTAGAGTAGCCGAGTTCCCCTAAATCTGGGGCCTTTTTGTATCTGGGAGGTAGGAATGGGATACTGGCACTTGAGAATCCTTCAGTTCAGTGAAGACTAAAGAAACTAGCCACAGGGGACACCTGAGATGGAGAACAATCACCAGATTAGACATGACCGAGAATAATTTTACTGCCCTCTTTTCTCTCGGCCCAAAACAAGCTACAATCCATCTTATGGAGATGGCATCCCAGTGGGAAAGACATAAAAAATACCAACAAATAAATGCACAACAACCAAGTCCTGATTAGGGCAGGCCCTGCAGATCAAGTAATGCATGGTAAGGAAACTGAGGGAGACTGTATCAGAAATCAGGAGGTCAAGAAAAGCCTCTTTCTGAAAGATACGTATGAGGAGTCAACTGAGTAAAATCAAAGAGTGAATCATGGACAAGGTGGAATTGAATCTTACAGAAACTTTTTTAAATGGTATGTTAAGGGGCGCCTGGGTGGTGCAGTCGGCTAAGCATCCGACTTCAGCCAGGTCACGATCTCGCGGTCCGTGAGTTCAAGCCCCGCGTCGGGCTCTGGGCTGATGGCTCAGAGCCTGGAGCCTGTTTCCGATTCTGTGTCTCCCTCTCTCTCTGCCCCTCCCCCGTTCATGCTCTGTCTCTCTCTGTCCCCAAAATAAATAAACGTTGAAAAAAAAATAAAATCAGCAAGGAGCACCTCTTTCTTTAAAAAAAAAATAAAATAAATGGTATGTTAAAAGATTTAAATTATTTCTATTTTATCAAATGTGAAGATCTGACTTTTAATGCACTAGCAATTTTGGTCTACCTATATGTTTCATGTTATTTTGGTCGCACTATTTCTTTACGTATTCATCAACAGGAACACAATCATACCTTCTTTTCTCTTTCTTGCCTTTAATCTGGTCATTTTAGTCTTCTATATCCCTTATTTTTATAAATAGTTGTTCATTTCTCTATTAGTTTTCACGTTGGTCTTTCTTTATTCTTTCATAAGATACTTGTACTTTTTGTACCAACTTATATTAAAATGTTTATATGGAATTATATGAATAAGGAATTTGTATATGTTTGTGTGTGTGTGTGTGTATATATATATATACACAATGTATTATACATAGATACATTCCCCTTCATTCTCCTGTCCAATATCTCCCACACCCATAGCAATAGCTTTTATTTTCAGTCACAGATTATAAAATTAGCAAATAAAATGACAACATTATGAAATAGTAAAGACCTTAAAACAAGAACAACTTTGTTTTTGCAATTATGCTATAGTCTTGAGTGAAGTGACTGACATGTAATTTTAATGTTACACTTTGCATTGTTCCTACTCTTTTTCTGTCCAATCTCCACCCAACCTGCCATTCCCAGTATCTTGCAAGAGTTTGAATCTTCTTGACAGCATTAACCACTGAACGTGGGCTTTCCACTGCTTAAAACCTTGATAAACGGAACAAGTTTCAGAGTCATTTCCATGAGCAAATACAAAATTGATACTCAGCAACAATAACCGAAGAATTGGAACAGAGAGCTCAGGTAATATCCAGTTATATTTGTAAGTGCTTCCCTCCTGTTCTCCCATGTCTTCTTTTCCACCCCACTCACACTATTGCTGGCTTTGTTGTTCCAAGTGCTGGCAGATCTTAAGCCTTCCTTCTTTAAGTTTTGGATTTTCAGCTATCTTACAGATCTTTCCTGAAGATATGAGAGCAACTGTCAGGAGGCACAAGGAATGAACAGTTTTGTGCATAGGCTACAAGATACAAGGCCCTTCCTACTCAATGTCTCATGTCTTGGTCTTTATGCCTGGGCCTCAGTTAAGGGCATTTTGGGGGCAAAAGGGTCATGAAAGGAAGCAAAATGGTGAAATCATGCTCGTAGTCTGAAGCACAACATAGTGTCAAGATTCCTCATTATGGGTGGAAAAATGGAAATAAATTTTAGGACTGGTTTACCATACAGACTTAAGTCCTCTTGTTTGTTTATACATGAAATCCACACATTCAGTTACTTGAGAAAATATACCAACATCTCTTTTTTTCTAGTTGATAACAGGAAATTATTTTATCTTATTTTCTCATAGTTTTTTTTCTGGTAGTTTTTTTTTTGGGGGGGGGAGGAGTTGTTGTATGTGTGATATGCTATTTAGCAAATGTTCTCAATATAAAAAAAATAGTCAAAATTGAAAAACGCGATCACTTCAAACTGTCACTGTTAAGTTCCTATAACTGTAAGTCACTACTTCAAATTACTTTCAACACCTATTAAAATGGCCAGAATTCAAAGCACTGACAACAGATGCTGACGAGGGTGTGGAGCAACAGGAATGCAAAATGGTATGGCCACCTTGGATGACAGTTTGGCAATTTCTTACAGAGCTAGACGTAGTCTTGACATAAGATCCTGCCATCACTGCTCTTGATATTTATGCCAAAGAATTGAAAACTCATGGCCAGAGAAAATTCCATACATCAGCATTTATAGCAACATTATTCATAAATGTCAAATAAGGGAAGAAAAGTATCCTTCAGTAGATGGATAAATAAACTGGTACATTCTTACAATGAAATTTTATTTAGTGACAAGCAATGAGCTATCAAAAAAAAAAAAAAAAAAGAAGGAAAAGAAACAGGGGCACATGGGTGGCTCACTTAGTGAAGCAACCGACTCTTGATTTTAGCTCAGGTCATCATCTCACTGTTTGTGAGTTCAAGCCCCACCTTGGGCTCACCACTGACAGTGTGGGGCCTGCTTGGGATTCTCTCTCCCGCTCTCTCCCTGCCCCTCCCCCACTCTTTCCCTCAAAATAAATAAATTTATAAAAGGAAGAAAAAAGAAAAAAATTTGGGTGCCCATCTAGTTTCAGTCAGTAAAGCACTCAACGTTTAATCTTGGGGTCATGAGTTCAAGACCCATGTTGAGTATAAAGCTTACTTTAAAAAGAAAAAAAAAAGCAAGCAATGAGCTAACAAGCCATGCAAAGACATGAAGGAACCTCTCAAATGCATATTGCTAAGGGAAGAAGCCAGTCTGAAAAGGATGATTACTGTAATTCTCAGAGTATGACATTCTGGAATTGGCAAAAATGGTAGTGCAAGAAAGATAAAGAGGGACTCACTTCCAGGCATCGATGTGAACATTAGTTTTCCTACATTTACTTCATTCTTTATAATAAGTGCATATTAACTATGTACTGTGATTACACCAACGTGAACCCAGAAACTTCCTTAGTCTTGCACATTTATGGTTTCCAATTTTAAATGAATGCAAATTATAATGTAATGGGTATTCTTGTGTTTTATATAAATATCCCCTTAGGAAAGATTATTAGATGTATGATTGCAGGGTCAGCCCATCAGTATTGCAAAATATTGGCAGATCTTGCCAATTCAATTCCCAAAATGTTCCAGCAGTTTTCACTTCAATCAATGTTATATGAGAGAGCTAGAGTCTGTTTCTTTATATCATTTGATCACACATTTTAAGATTTTATTTATTTACTTTTTAAGTAATCTTCACACTCATTGTGGGATTCAAAATTACAATCTG
The DNA here is from genome assembly GCF_018350175.1 of Felis catus. NCBI lineage: Eukaryota > Metazoa > Chordata > Mammalia > Carnivora > Felidae > Felis > Felis catus. Next base: position 22,348,177 of record NC_058386.1, read on the forward strand.
GAGAACAAGACTTGTATGCTCTAATGACTGAGACAGTCAGGTACACCAACTATACTTTTCAATAGATGGCGATCTAAACCTCAAAATAATCTGATTTGGGGGGCACCTGGGAGGCTCAGTCGGTTAAGCATCAGACTTCGGCTCAGGTCATGATCGCGCAGCTGGTGACTTCTAGACTCACTCCGGCTCTCTGGTGTCAGCATGCAGCATGCTTCAGATCCTCTGTCCCCTCCCCTCTCTGTGCCCTACCCTCTCCCCCCTCACAAATAAATAAATATTAATCACCATCCCTTGTTCTTAAAATAACAATAATAAACTCATTTTTGCTTTAACTCGTATTTTACTGATTTCTACTAAGGTGAGTACTAGTGAAGTGTTTACTGACTATTTGCATTGGTCGTTTCACAATTTGCTTTGTACTGGCTTTTTTCCCATGTGTGTACTACCTATCCTTATTGCTTTAAAGAAATTTTGAACCTTGTGTGGAGAGTGGCCATATGTCTTTTACATATGTGCAAGTATTTTCTTCCAATTATCTTCTTGCCCTTTAATTTTATTAATCTTATCTTGTTCTGTGCCAACACTGTTATTTGTATTATTTTCATGAAGGTAAATCTGTTTAACCTCATGAAAGCTTTGTTTCTTCCTTCCTTCTATTTATGGGTTCTGATTTCCCAAAGGAGGCCAGCTATTTATACAACGTTATAAAAATACATCTCCTCCATACTTCTATAATACTTATTTTTTTAATACAGTTCAATGATTTTTCTTCCAACAGCATTTAATCTACTTTTACTATAACATTTCCCTGTTTGTTTGAAATGCACCTTTATCGTAAATTGAACTCTTATCTATACTTGAATCTTTTTTCTGGATTCTCTCTTCTGCTATATCAAATTCTGCTTCTTTCTCTAATTCTACCTTATTTCAGTTACTATAGTTTTATTTTATGTTTTGGTTTCAAATAAGGCTACTTTCCTATCTTTGTTCTTTTAAAACTATTTTTTGACATTTCTCATGTTTTTTCTCTATTGCCGTATCAACTTTAGATTCAGTTTGTTGGTTTCTTTCTATAATAGAATCATCTGGGTACTCCATACCAAGACTACATATCCAGTATAAGTTTAGAAAGAACGGATAGATTTATTAAATTGCTAACTTTAGTCAGAGCAATTTAAATTTCAAAAATATCAACAAGATGGAAAAATACAGGGGTACCCATCTGGCTCAGTCGGTAAAGCATTCGACTCTTCATCTCTGACTGTGAGTTCGAGCTCCAGGTTGGGTGTAGAGATTACTTTAACAATGATGGAAAAATACAGAACTAAGAGATTAATCTTTCACATCATCCCCAGTTATGTACATTCCTAATTTCTACCTCCTGTCATGGCCATTGCAGCATGAGGCGATATGGATAGTTTAGACTAAGCTTGTATTAAGACTGAAGTTTCTTCGGCGTAACTAAAAAGAACCAAAATATAAAAACAAGAAGCCCATAAGAACATACCTGAAAATAAGAGACTGGAAGCTGTTGACTCCAGCCAAGGTAACCGTGTGCCAGACTAAAAATTGTGCAGGATCTTTTCAACTGTTTACTTTGAGTGTCTACAGCACTCTTGGCTCCTGAATGAAGCCACAATGTGTCAGTGATTTTACCTCCTCCTCTATCCATTCTCTTCCACTCCCATCTCCCAAAGCTCTCTCTCTTTCTCTGTTGAATACAAGGTAAATACTTTCTTGTATATTTTAGGTTAATTTTTTATTTTGAGAGAATTGTAGAACCACAAGCAGTTGTGAGAAATAATACAGAAAGAGCCTCCTTCACCCAGTTTCCCCAATGGTAGCATCTTCTATAACTACAGCTCAATACCACAACCAGGAAATTGACAGTGATACAATGTACTGATCTTGTTGACATTTCCCTAGCTTTACTTGTAGGTGTGGGCGTGCATCCCCTTGGTCTTTTTTTTTTTACTTCAGATTTAATTAACTACTGTACATCAAGCATGTAAGTATTTTATCTTAATTACAGAATTACAGTTTGTTTAACAGTTTTGCTGTAGATGTGATATACTGTGTGGCCCAGAATGATTTTTCAGAGCTTAAATGTATTTAATATATATTAATAATATTAATGTATTATGGAAATTAAACCATAAGACCATGAATTTGTGGCTTGTGAACACAAATGGTTCAAGAGAGATATTGCTATTTGTGAGGAAGAGGTTGGTTTCTCATCTGCTGATTTTAATTTATTGGTATGCAGTCTAGGTGATCGGCTTTCCAAATGAGTTTTTGCTTTCACATTATTCCAGTGAGACATTTATAATTAATGCTACAGAAAAATTACACTAGGTTAATATTTAGTCAATCTTTGTCAATATGAAACAAAAGCATAAATCTAACACTAGATGGAAAAAACAGAATACAAGATTGCTTTAGAATAAATAGGCTAAATACTGATTAATTTACTTGCAAACACATTTTTCTTTGATGAAATTCTATTTGGGTGGCATGACTATCTTTATTTAAATTCATTGTTTCATCTTGTCATAACTATTATTCATTTATACACAGCCATTTGCACTTAAAAAATAAACTCATTGCTTAAAAGGACAAGCTCTAGTGGTTATTCCTTATTTTAAACCATTCTGTGGGTCTTACTTTTCACCATTATGCTTGGCTCATCATAATAGGAAAGAATATTCAGTCTCAAAAATATTCTAACTCAATTCAAAGAGGATTCTCTTCGAGACCAATGATAAGAATAAAAACTTTACAAGTGGAGAAAACATTTTCTTTTCTGGTTTATCTTTTTTTGTTTATCATTGGTGGTGTTATCATCTACAATGGTTGTCAATTTCTTTTATTTGGGGTTTTTCCCATGGAGTTCTGGGCTATATGACATTCTCGGATTTAAAAAAAAAAATTTTCCCCATTGTTTATGTATTTTTGAGAGAATGAGAGAAAGCACATGAGGGGAGGGGCAGAGAGAGATGGAGACACAGAATCTGAAGCAGGCTCTGGGTCTGAGCTGTCAGCACAGAGTCTGACTCGGGGTTCCAACTCATGAGCCACAAGATCATGACCTGAGCCAGAGTGGATCACCTAACCAACTGAGCCACCCAAGCGCCCTACCCCGACTTAAAAAATATTTTTTTTCAAGTGAAATACTTGGATTCTCTTCAATTTGGCATATTTCTGGGTACAATTTATTCTGATTTTTAACAGCTATTTTACAAAATAGGGCAAAGGTCAAAGAAAGTATAAGTAGATCAGTTAGCATAACTGTTAAACTTAAAGTCAAAGAGAGGAGCCCATGCTAGCTGGGATTCAGATGATCTTCTCTGGATTTACTTTTGCCAACCCCGAAGAGGTGATTACATTCTGCTTTTGTGAAATTTCAAAGAAAGTCAACAGAGAAATAACTACCTGCATCCTCATCATTCTTACCATTTTGTTCACCACAAAGTCTGATATCAAGCAAAGTTAAGTGAAAGAGGCAGGCAAAAAGATATTATGATTAACATTTTCTTGAATGAAGCCACTCTATTCAGAAATAGATCTGTTAGGTCATTTTATTTTACGTCACTGCAGATTTAGTGTTAATTGCTATTACATTGGTATGAAGGGCACCTGGTTGGCTCAGTTGGTTAAGCATCCAACTTTTGATTTTGTCTCAGGTCAGAATCTCATAGTTCATAAGTTTGAGCCCCACATCAGGCTCTGTGTTGACAGTACAGAACTTTCTTGGGATTCTCTCTGCCTCTCCCCCACACATGCGCACAAGCACATATACTCTTCCTCTCTCTCAAAACACATAAATAAACTTTAAAAAATAATAGATTGGTATGAGTACACTTAATGTTTATTTTCCACATCTGCAAAGAAGAGGATAATAGTATAAATTTCATGTAAGATGAAAATTAGAAGATAATTTTACTAGACTGAGAAGATAGATAAAAGAATTCAGATAAGGGAACAATATTAGCAAACGTGCAAAAACATGCATATGAAGCATGATGTGACGTATATCCAGAACAAAGAGTACAGTGCTATGAATTACCATGAAAAATAATTCGATGTAAGATAATGAAGGGCTTTGGATACTGTGAAAAATGATTTATGGTATTAACATCTTCAAGGACATTTTGAAGATTTCATTTCCTACCTAGCCCTCTTCTGTGGGTCTGACACTTTCTTCTTCTTAGCTACTGTAATGCAATCTTGTGCCCACTTTCCTGTTAATGTTACCTTCTAGCAAGGTCCCCAATGCTCCTTATTCAACAAGAATTTTAGATCTGTTTTTATTTTTTTTTTTGAAATCTTATATAAAGAAATTGAATTCACAAAGGCAAATGTGGTCACGTGTGAAACAGAAGTTGAGCAAGTGCCTGGTTAAGTGTTCTCCTCAGTGAGGCAGAGGTGGCAATCAGAACAACGCTCCCATGATTCTGTCGGGTAAGGCCAAGGGTTTGGAGTTCACATACAATACTGAAGTTTGAGGTGGAAAGCAATGAGCCTAAGTGAAGAGTCTCAGAATAAAGATGGACACTTCAACTACCAGAGCAAAGGTCTCCCTGTATCCCTAGCACATCTTACATCCTCACAAGTGTGCCTCAAATAAAGCTTCGTTCTTTTTTTGCATAAGGAAAACACTGTACTCGGCTTTAGATGAATAGGTAGAACAGGAAAGATGTGACATGCTGCTAAGCCCAAGTAATCATATAAACACCAGGATTCCCCTCAACAATGTATGTTTACTCAGCATCTCACTCTGAGCCAGGCTACTTTTCCTGGCATTGGTGACAAGGTTCTTGGCCTCACAGAACTTAGATTCTAAAGGAAGAGGAGACCAATCATTAAAATAAAAGATGAATATACTGTATTTCAACATAATTTATCAAGTCCTGTAGTGACTAATACTTTCAAGTAATTTCAGGAAGATGCAATAGCTATAAATAGATGTTGCTCCTGAACTGAACTGAAGTGAACCCTGAGGAAATCACTTGCAGGATTTAGGTCAAGAAGGAACGTATTTGATGTGAACTGCCCATTTCTCTAACAGACACAATGGAAGTGCCCAGATGAAGAACAGCTAATGTTTTTGTGTAGCATAGTTTTTTCCTTGCCTTTCCTACAGGGGCATCTGGGACACTTTCTGAATAAGTAGGCTCTTACTCGAAATGGAAAGGAACCTAATTCTCTTAAGGTGTTTTTATAATGCTTTTTATGAAATATACTCATTATTTGGGAAGAACTCACATTAATAATCCAAGTGTTTCTCTTCAGGAGAGTGATCACAAATTTCAGGGTTTCTGGATTCCTAGACCAAAATCAGGGTGAGTCGGGATGCATCTTCAGTAAAGGGGAGGAAACAGAATCGGTGCCACAATGTTTTAGAAGACTGTCTTTGGTGTCAGAACTTCAAAATTCTGTAAAGGCTATTTCTCCATTGTCAACCCCCACACTCCAATTCTCAATTGATGTATTTAATCAATTTGAGTATGATACTCTTAATTAGAGCTCCCAATGATGAGTTATTTCACGATTAACCTGTATCTTGACCCTTTACTACCTTGGTTGAGGTCCTTGTATGACTTTTCCCCATTTCCCACCCCATCTGCTGGAGTGCTTGTTTTAGCTTAGCAGAGCTTAAGCTATGCAACAAAGGGAAAGAGGGACAGAGGCCTGGCTAGAGGACAAGGAGGTCAGCCAAGAACATAAGGTGCATCTTTATTAGACACCATCACACTCTGTTGCACATTTCTGTGTGTTTCTTAAATTCTATATTGAGTTCCTTATAAAAATATTTATTGAGTATCTATGAGTGCCACGCATGGCATTAGAACTATGAAGGTCATTTATCACCTTATGAAAGTCATACTCAGATGGCAAAATAAGTTCATGTAGTTAAGCCCACAGGGTAAACATTCATTGTAAGTATTTATACAAAATCCCAGGAAACAAATATTCAAAATGATGAGCATTTACTCTCTACACAGAAATGGTGAAACAGCAAACTCCAGTAGCTACGTAAACCAAAGATCAAATACGTATTATGAGTATACAGTGACCGTTTTAAAACAAGCCCTGCAACCTGAGAGATGGTGTGGCCTGTTTCTGAGCTATAGATGACATGGCCAATTAAAAGGGAAGCATACCATAAGACGCTCTTAAATACCGAGAACAAACTGAGGGTGGATGGGAGGGGGTGGGGGAGAGGGGAAAATGGGTGATGGGCACTGAGGAAGGCACTTGTTGGGATGAGCCCTGGGTGTTATATGCAAGTGATGAACCATGGGAATCTAGCCCCAAAACCAAGAGCATACTTGACACACTGTATGTTAGCTAATTTGACAATAAATTATGTTTTAAAAAAGGAAATAAAATAAAAATAATATACTTTGCATCAATAACAAATTGTCAACGCTTTATTGAGAATTACTTTATCAGCAACTATGTAGAGTGATAAATCATCATTACCCATCTCCCAAGACTACTCAAGAATACTAGTAAGCTTCCTCAGAGCTCGATGACAGTTTCTCCTTTATGATTAACCCACATTAAAAGGTTGTAGGTTATTATTCCACCAGAATGAGCAGCAATGACACAAATGTGGCTGAGAACAGCTGTGATACAGGTGTTTTATGTTTGGTGTGCTGGGAATCGTTCATCACTCATGGAAACGCTTTTATTTTTTATTTTTTTTTTACTCATTCTGTTGCATGAAATGGAGAAAGACACTTAGAATTCTCATTTATAAGTTGTTAGAAGACAATCGAGGGAACAAACATTTTTGCCACTGGGATACTAAAATACATGTTTTAATGTTTTAAGACATAAGGCTTTTATGTTAAGATTCATAATACTCCATTAGGTTACAAAAAAAGTGAACAAGAGTTGACAAGACTCCTACTGGTCAAACAGGGACAATCTGAACATCAAAAAGAATAGTAATGTTAATGGGTTTACATTATACTGAATAAAAAAAAAAATCACTGAGTCCATAGGAACACTCAAAAAGTGGAGAAGGGAAAGATCTTCACTACAGAAAACCACTAACGCATTTATATGTAACAATACAATTAGACAACCACCAATGATCTTTGCAACCACTAATTTTTGATTTAGGCAAGAATCATCAACAGATGCTAACGCCATTAAGTGAAATGTTCATTCTTCAACCTAACAGCAATTAGACAAACTGACATAATGTGTTTTCTGATAAACTAGGATACAACGCAAACATTACACTCAATTATTTTAAAAACAAATATTTAACATGAATTAGCAAGGAAACATTTAGATGAATGAAAATGTTGGTCATTCTGCAAGACAACTGGCCTAGTGTCTTCAAAATATCACTGTCATCAAACACAAAAAGAGAAGTGGGAATTTTCTAGACTCAAAGAATTTCTAAGGACATAACAACCAAATGTAGCAAGTGCTCCTTGAATGGATCCTGATCCCAAAACAAAAATCTATTTAAAAAAAAAAGTATTTGGAGAAATTTTGGGAAATTTGAAAAGGAACAGTATGTTGACTAACATTATTTTATGATTGCTTAACTCATTGGGACTGATGCTCGTCTCGGGGTTACGTAGGAAACTGTCCTTATTCCTGGGAGATAGAGGACAAGGTATTTGTAATCTAATGTTATCATATCTACAATTTAATATCAAGTGGTTCAGTCAAGATGATCGACAGTTTTCGCAAATGTGGGAAAATGTTTTTAAATCACCTTTTGATGAAAGAATTTATTATGTTGTGGCTATCTCAGATTTTCTTAGTTGCGCGGTTAAAAATGTAGTCTTAAAATACATCAGCCAGTTTCCATACTGCACGTAAATTATAAAGTGGAAAAAAAGATGGTTTCATTTTATATTTAAATATTGATGAAAAATTTGACCATGAACCACATCCCATACTAATAAAAAAATAACGTTATGAGAAAGAAAAGGAGAGGTAATTTAACAGATTTTCACAAGTGAAAAGACTGGAGAAAAGCAAAGAAATTTACACTGATTGTCCTCATTTTTTACACTCCATGAAGACACGGATTTTTATATGTTTCATGCACTACTTTATTCCAATTGTCTAGGATAGTGCTGCCACAAATTAGGTGTTAAATAGTAGATATTTCAAAGTGTTAGGAAAAAATCTGTTATATGATATCCAACAGGACTGATAAGGGAATTTCAGTCCCTGCCTTAAAACTTCCCTTCTGGTTCTTCTTCCCACCCTGCTTGCCTCAGGCACCAAAATACTACTAATGAGGAATGCGGAAGTAACAGACTATAAATTGCCCCTTCTGTTGATGCTTTGGGCTCAGATCTCTGGAGAATGATCTCTGCGCCCACTGGTGTAAAATAAAACTCCTTCCTTCCAAGATCTCCGAGTGCCGCTGGGTTCTTCTACCGGGTGATCCAGACCAATTTCCATAACAAAAGAATATGGGGTTTACTAACTGCCTTCAAACACACTATCTCATGTAAACTTATACAACAAATGAGGGAGGTGGGGAAATCTCCTATTTTGCATAGGATGGAACAGAGACTCAACTACGCACTGGGATATACTGGAGCAGTGGCATGAGTTGAGCTCTATTCAATTGCAAAGCCTATACCTATCTATCAGGTATACAGCCCCAGAGATCATCATCTAGTCCTTTCCTTTCCATTATGAGAAAGGAAGCAGAGAAGTGGGAATCTCTCTTTATTAAGGTACTGTAGGCAGAACAAAGACAATGACCTATATTCTTTACCCTAGTCTAAGCAAGAAATACAATTCTAATATTCTTTGCTGATAAGGGTAATGAATATCATAGAGAACACTGCTCTGACTTTAGATTTAGAGGTTGCTGTGTTCAAATCTTAATTCTGCTCCTACTGCCACATAGTTGTAAGTATTAAGTAATTACACATTTCATGTTACTACTCAAGCTACAGAAGGATCCTTCTGCAGTGTTTACATGATCACCAAGGCAATAAATATCATTTGAGTTAATTACTTAGCAGAAATTTTGGTAGACCATCCCAATCAATACTAGAAATAATTTTTCATCAAAAAAAAAAAATACAGCCAAGGTAAAGCTAATGATGATGAGAGGGAAAAATGAAATATTACTAGCATCCATGACATTTTTAAAAAGCCTTTGAGTAGAATCATCATTTTCAGGGAACGGTGAAGACATACTGTGATCTCCATTATTTTAAAATATTGAATAGGGTTACACAGGGAGCCCATGTAATTATGAGAGTCAAGAAAATAGTCATAAAAAGAAGAAAGTAGTCATAATTGTTAGAGAGATTGATTAAAGAAGCTGCTCCATCTCTAAATAAACTAAAAGGTGTCCATAGCATTGACAGAGTTTGGGAAGGGATTGCAGTGAGGGGCAGGGTGGGGAAGGATTTCCACCTTCCTTATCAGCCTCTCAGTGATTTAAATCACATGAACCAGGAGATCATGACCTGAGCCAAAACCGAATTGGATACTTAACTGACCGAGCCACCTAGGTGCTCCACATTATATATTTTAATAAAACTTTTAAATTACAATAATTTTACATTTATAGAAAAGCCACAAAGACAAAATAGAGTAATCTTATGTACTCCACACCTAGTTTCCTCTATTATTAACTTCTTACATTAGTGTGGTACATTTAGTACCATATTATTAGTAGCAATAAAATGTTATTAACTGAAATCCCTATTTTATGCAGATTTCATTAGTTTGTGCCTAATTTCCTTTTACCTTGTAGGATCTCATTCAAGTTACCCTGTTGTATTTAATCATCATGTCTTCTCAAGCTCCTCTAGCCTATGATAGTTCCTCAAATTTTTCTTGTTTTTACCTATCTTGACAGTTTTCTGGAGTACCAATCAGGTATTTTGTAAAATATCCCTCCATTTGGTGTTGTGTGGTATGTTTCTCAAGATTAGACTGGATTTATGGGTTTTGGGAAGAAGACTATCAAGTACTGGTCTACTCAAATCATATCAACGGTTCATGCTATCATCATGCTTTATCATTAGTGATGTTAACCTTATTACCTGGCTGACGTAGGGATTGTCACATGCCTCCACTCAAGTTACTCTCCCCCCCCGCCTTCTCTGTACTGTTCACTTTGGAAGGAAGTGACTATGCACAGCCTGCACTTAAAGGGTTGAAAGTTAAGTGCCACTCCGTTGAATGGGAAAAATCTATACAACTTATTTGGAATTTTTCTGCATGGGATATTTGCCCATTCTCTCCCAGTAATTTATTCATTCAATTATTTATCGCAGTATGCTCTCTTATTTTATATACTTTGAATTATAATGCAATACTACATTGTTTATTTTGTTAAAACTGTTTATGCTTTGGCCATTGGGAGCCCCTGCACTTGGTTCCTTTATCACTTTGACATAACATCATTGCTGTGAATTTTTTTTATCACCTCCTTATTTTATGGCATTACAAGACACTCCAGGTTCATCTTTTATTCTCCTTGCCCTAGTCCTACAATCAGCTATTTCCCAAGGAGTCCGAGTTCCTTGTCTTGGGGAATGATATTAGAAAACAAGCACACTCTTTCTCCAGGGGAGTCATTATTTCTAGGCCCTCTCAGCTGAAAGCATAAGAAAATACATGGGATCTAAAACATGCATGTATACATATCTTATTTCTTTGTGTATTCATTTATCTATACAGTAAATTTAACACAAGTTCGTAACTAATGTTTCTAACCCTAATCTAGCATGAAATGGATTATTCTAACCTTTCCATTTTGTTTATGTGTAATCTCTCTCTCCAACAATGAAAACTCAGGGTATGCCCATCCACCATCCATTTACTTGATTATTCAATTCCACTACAAAGGCATACATACTAAGGCCTAACATTTCTGAAATGTTAGGCCTTAGCCCAGGGGAAATAACTTTATTAGCTCAAGTGTTTACGCACATTTCCTTCTGCCTTTAGTCTTACAGACTCCACTCATTTCCAAAACTACTTAGGTCAGCAACTTCTACCCACCTATTTCTTCAATGAGGTAATCTCATATATTGGTAATTCATATTCTTTTGTTACAGTAGGCATTTCTTTCTGGGTTTCCCGACCTCTTAAATGTTGTTGTTATTTTAATATATGAAACTTAACGCTATGCTAGAAAATTCAATGGGACTTGTCGCATGCACTCTTTCATGTATCCACTACTACAGTATCATACAGAATACCCTAAAACATCCCCTGCACTTCACTTTTTCGCCCTATTCCCTTCCCCAATCCCTGCTGCCCACTACTGTACTGTTTGCCATCCCTACATCTTTGCCCTTTGTGGATGTAATACAAATGGAGTCATACGTTATGGAGCTTTTCCAACTGCTTTTTTTTTCCTACCTAGTAATATGCTTTTAAGATTCATCCATGTCTTTGCATTTCTAACTCTTGCCTTTTTATCAATAAGTATTACTTCATTTTATGGATGTACCATATTTCACTTATTGGCTTTTTGACGGATATCTTGGTTGCTTCAAGTTTTTGTGGTGATGAATAAATCTGCTACACACAATTACGTGCAGGTGTTTGCATGTACCTAAGTTTTCAAACCAGTTAGAGAAATACCTAGGAACCTGACTGTTGGACTGTATTGGTGAGATTATTCTTAGCTTTATAAGAAACTGCCAAAATGTCTTCCAAAATGGCGTATCCACATTACATCTTACAAAAAAAAAAAAAAAAAAAAAAAAAAAAAAAAAAAAAAAAACCTGCTCTGGATGTTAGCATTTGTAGGTAGATACCACAATCATGGAAATGGATTCATTAATAACAGTGAATTGAGTAAAGCCTATTTCAGGCTCACTCCATGGGGCATTCATCACAGAGCAGTCCCAATACACTCAATCCTAATGTGTCCACTCAAGAATGAGCTTTTGATGTTGAGGCAATTTGGCCTGTAGCCATATGGTGTGAAATGGCTTTGTGCATTAATACCGTAAAAAGTTCTAGAGCCCAGTGCTCATTATTTGCCAGCTACTATGGAAGCTGTGTAATTTTTTTTTTTTTGAGATTTTACTTAAATACCAATTAGTTAACATACAGTGTAGGCATCTGGTTTAAGGGAGAGCCTTGAAACTAGCCATTCTGCATTGCAGCGGTAATAACAGAAGTTATCAGTCTTTTTCACACAGAATTAACTCCAACAGCACTCAGCTCACTAAAGGAAGAAATGAAAATTCTATTTCTCAGATGTGAGTGAAATCTAAGTAAGATTAAAGCCATAGCCGAATTATAAAATCTCAGAAAATTCAGAAAGACAAGCTAGATTCAAGTCTTCAATTTATTCCCTTTCCTACCCTTGGCCTATTATTTTGACTCTTAAGGATTAAAGTCAAACTACTGCACCTTTAGCATACATAAGAATCACCTGGAAGGCCAATGAAAACATAAATCGCTGGGATCCAACCCTCAGATTTTTGATGCGGTAAGTCTGGGGTAGAGCCAGACACTTTTTCTCTTCTATAATGTTCCAGGGGAGGCTGACACACTGATCCAGGGTCAAAATACTGCCTAGTAATGGACTAAGATACTACATTCCTAAGTTTCCAAAGTCTTTTGAGACTTTTAAAAAACTTATCCTTTACATAGGTTGAAGTCACACATTTTGAAATTTGTAAATGAAATGCTATTTTACCTAAACAACTCAGTCATCACTTTCTGCTATGCAACTCAAGAAGAAAGCATCTGAATTCACTGTACCGCAAAGGGGGAAACATTTTTGATATTCATTTTCCATACAACCAACATTATCAAATAATCTCATTAGGTGCCCCAGATGGTCATCATTAAAGTGATTTAGCTCCAATGTTATTTGTAATCCCTCAGCCCAGTGACTGTGTTAAATTTAAGAGAGGGACATTGATTATGTATTTCGACCCTTCTTTTTCTAAATTCCCCCTCCGAAACTAACAGGACTCCATTTTGCACATTTCCTGTAAAGCTTAGACATCATCGTTTCTTTCTTGCATCTATCTCAATGTATGTACTCAAAAAAAGTTTTTATAGTGTCATATGTAAATTTAACAATGCTACCTTTTCTTTCTTTAAATGCATGCTTTGTGTTCTTTATTCATCACCTAAGATTTCCATTTTACCCCTGCTGTCTCCATTTTACCCCCGCTGTCCAAAACCACAATCTTCTTCCCTTGCAGCTTTATGTACTATCTTCTCGTTTTCAAGGCTGAACATCTAGTATACAAAACTGAGGTCACAGTATTTATTCGTTGGCTAGTTTTTTTTTTTTTAATCTACTTCTCTTGGACATCTTTACACATCAGAAAATAAGATATTATTTCATTTTATTTACAGAAAAATTATACTTGTTCCAAGTAATTTATCAGTTCAGAATCATGCAAAATACCAAAGTTCTTCCGACCTCCATTATACATTTTCCCTAAGGTGATCCTTGTTCTTTCTGGTGTGTTTAATTACATTTTACATTATGTAAAGTGAATACCCACACTTTAAAAATGAAAAATTTTAAGTTAGTTGAATTACACTGTACATACTTGTTAACCATTTCCATTTTTGAAGATATGTTCCAAGTCTTTACATTTTAGCACATGGAATTGTACTTAATTTTCTTAAGCTATGCCTGATATTCTACTGAATGCATGGGATAGGATTTAGTCATTTCCTATTCATGGACATTAGTTTGTTTTCTGTGATTTTATAACAAATGAATATATTTCTTTTAGAACTTGTGTGAACTTTTCTGTAGAATCAATTCCTCCCCCCAAAATACTGTATTATATGCTTATTACATTTTAACATATATTACCAAATTGCCCTGCAAAGAAGTCACACCAATCTACCAGTAACTCAATGGTATGAGGGTCTGTTACACACATGTGTATGTGTATAATTGGGTTAAGGTATTTTTTAAATCTCAGAGCTAATTATGTTATTGAAGTTGAAAAAATTTCTAGAATTCTGTGGTCTATCTGCATTCCTAATTTTTCATTCTAATTTATGTTTTCAGTGGTATGTGACCACAATTTTTTCTTCATACATTTGACTTTTATGGAATATTCTTTTTTTATTCAAAGTATAGTTGACATACAATGTTGTACTACTTATAGGTATACAACATAGTGATTTGACCATTCCTTACACATTACAAAATGCTCACCAGCATTAAGTATAGTCATCATCTGTCACCATACAACTGGAGGTTTGAACTTCTTAATCCCCTTCACCTATTTCACCCATCCATGTTGTCACACAGGGCTAGATGCAAAGGCTGACAAAACAAGTATTCAGCATGGGTGAACATCTATTTTGGAATGTGGTATCTATCATTAGGGAAATACAAATCAAAACCACATTGAGATACCACCTCACACTAGTCAGAGTGGCTAAAATGAACAACTCAGGCAACCACAGATGTTGGCGAGGATGTGGAGAAACGGGAACCCTCTTGCACTGCTGGTGGGAATGCACACTAGTGTAGCCACTCTGGCAAACGGTGTGGAGGTTCCTCAAAAAATTAAAAATAGAACGGCCCTACGACCCGGCAAAAGCACTAAGAGGAATTTATCCAAAGGATACAAGAGTGCTGATGCACAGGGGCACATGCACCCCAGTGTTTATAGCAGCACTTTCAACATTAGCCAGATTATGGAAAGAGCCCAAATGTCCATCAACTGATAAAGGAGATGTGGTTTATATATACAATGGAACACCACTTGGCAATGAGAAAGAATGCAATCTTCCCATTTGCAACAACGTGGATGGAATGGGAGGGTATCACGCTCAGTGAAGTCAGTCAGTCAAAGACAGATACCTTATGTTTTCATTCATAGGTGGAACTTGAGAAACTTAACAGAAGACCATGAGGGAAGGAAAGGGAAAAAAATTAGTTTCCAACGGAGAGGGAGGCAAACCACACAAGACTCTTAAATATGGAGAACAAATGAGGGTGGATTGGGGGGGGAGGGGGGAGGGGGAGAGGGGAAAATGAGTGATGGGCATTAAGGAGGGCACTTGTTGGGATAAGCACTGGGTGTTGTATTTAAGACGTGAATCACAGGAATCTACCTCCAAAACCAAGAGCACACCGTATACACTGTAGGTTAGCTAACTTGATAATAAATTATATTTTTTAAAAAAAAGGAAAAAAAATGTGGTAGGGACTGAAATTACATGAATGATCACAGACAGACAATGTCATGGTGATGAAAAAGAAATACCACCGTTTATTCCGTGATGACTTCTATCAACTTGCTATGATATTTTCCATTTTCCTATCTTTCCCGAATATTCTCTAGGCTCTCACCATAAACTTCAAAGGCCCTCAATTACTTTATATCACCTTCTGTTTTCCTTGTGTTTTCTTACTACCCTGCCATTATGATACTTCCATCTTTTGCTGCCAGAATTTTTGCTCATTCTTCGAGTTACACTGCTGCCTACACGTGGAGGTAATTGAACTAAACAACTTCAAGAATGTGTCCAGTATTATACGTTTACAAGAACAATCACTACAAATGATAATTAAAATGGTTCATTTTGGGGTGAGGCATTAAACCTATTATACTCTGATTAGTATTTCCAAATTGTTCTATAACATCTTGTAGTACAACATCAAAGGTGATATTTCTAATTATAATATAAAAGCCAGATATATAAAGGGTGTCCCATTAGAATTATAAATAAACATACAACATAAAAAATAAAAGATGAAACATTAAGTTACTGATAATTTATCTAATATACAGCTCAGTCTTTTTAACAAGTTAGAATATTAAGGCTGAAGAGTAAAAATGATAGAGAAATGAAGAGGACTTTTTCAAAATACACAAATTTTGTTTGAGTAGAGGAGTAAGATCCTAATATTATAGTCACTTTTTGTTTTACTAATACTACTTCAGAAACAGTTATCCATTACTTTACCCTTTCTCTGCTAAGTGAGTGGAATATTGGGAATTAGTTCAAGTAATAATATTTTCTAACAGGTAAGTAAAAAACCATTCAATATATACTTTAAAATGAGGACTGAATTAGCATTAGTGGGATTTTCGGAGTGCATGTTGTCTGTTTCTAAAATTTCACCTTGCTCTTTCAGTTGAAGTGTTATGTACAAAATATGCTGGTGTTCACACAAAGATGGTATCAGTTGTTGGCATACAAGAAAGTGCATATGTTAACCACAAAGTCTAGATTACGACCCTGACCTCTAAGTGTGGGGTAACTAGATTGCTCTGAATACTTTTAATTACATGCTGTTCTGTAATTCACCCCTCTTTCTTCAGATCCAATCAGCTTCTTACGTTAGGGCTTCGAAATAATTGAATTATGATCAAGTAATGATTCTTCCTACTCTCAAACAGAGGGGTTACTTAACTCTGCTCTAAACTTGTTATTTTTCATAGAATAGGAGTTATTTTTCACAGAATATGAGTATTGTTAATCTTTCTTAAAATCAGCCCATACTACATTCTGAAAGTTGAGCCTAAACTCCAATGCACCAACAAAAGTATATTTTAAATAGTATTCTAAACCAGTGAACAGATTACCTTTTTATGGTTTTGTTCAGTCTCAAATATACTTCTAAAATTTTAAACATTTGCATCAACATATATTCTTACTGTTCTTCGCTAATTCCTCTATATTCCAGTTCATTATCCAACTACCACAACTGACTATATGGTGGTAATTCCAGAGTTTAAAACTATACTTTTAATCTCTACTGTGTTTGGTAAGCATTTATTGCACAATTATTATGTTCAGCTTGTTACACATCTTTGCCTTTAAGGGCATATTTGGAGAACAACATATTTACACGTACAGAGAAAATAAAGTACAAAGCAAAAAGCAGATGCCAAAAAGCCCAATGAGTCCATCAGGCCACGTATTTTCAAAAAAACTCAGAGACAAAGGAGATAACAGCTTCACAGAGAAAGAAAGGAGCTTTGTATTTTGACTTTCATTACTGCTAACTTTACCAGTACTTTCTATGTACTAGGCATTGTGCAAAGCTCTATGCCATTTCTTACTATTTTGAGAAAAAGGCACAAAGCAGAACAATCATCAGACATGATTCTTACAGCCAAATGTGAAGTAAAAGTAGCCAACTAGAAAACTAGTCTATTGAGAGCAGTGTTTTCAAGTAACAGCTCGGTGAAATTAAGGATCAAAGGAAACTGTATTCCAGAAAGCTCAATGTGCCAGAAACACATTGACCCAGTTGTCGGGGTGTTTGGGGTTCAATGTATGCTTCCATTGTGCAGGTATACCACATAGGCAAACTTTGTCACCGATGTTTCTCATTGCTCTCATGTAAAACACGGCTAGTGGACTTGATGGCAAACGAGGTTTTCAGCTCTAAAAGACCATGGCTCAATAGCAAATGCTTGCAGTTTTGACTGCAAGAATGATGTGAAAAAGAAGTGGCCAATCTATCAAACAGAAGATAGAGAAGACTAAGTCTGGAGGCCAAGAGAACAAGAGAACAAAGAGTAGAATACTGTAATGTGTTGTGCTTGAAGAACTGTGCTGTTCAGTTTATTATATATAATGATGGTGTGCCTTATTTAGTATCGTGTTCATGGGTATTTTCTTCAAAGGCTATTTTCTGTTTTGATGCTATTTAGAATTTGAGAAACAAAATCCCTATTTTGCTTTGTCTCTTTCGTTTCACAGCTTTGTATTTTTAAGTTGACCTTCATTTTAATTGTGAAATATCTCTGTTCTTCTTTTTAATACCCTAGCCTACTTCCCATTCAACTGGTACTTCTATTTGAATTTTAGATCATTGTTATTATTTTGCCTACTTAAGTTCTTTGAAGCCACCCTATACTTTTAAATACAATCCCACTGTTTTTACTTCTTAATTTCCCTAATGGATTCTATTTCTTTGAACTGATTTCTTTGTTTTGTTAACTTTATTCATTCTAGATACAAACACCATCTGTTTTAGATCACTTTTAATAAAAATGCTTTCGTATTTAGAATCACCATTCAATCCTTCCCTGTTTGTGATTCTGCACAGACAAAAAAAAATTATTCCAGTCATTCCCTAGAAAAATGTTGAACATTTTATGAATGCTTAACTCAGAAAAAATAGAAATTTAGGCCGACCTAAGTTTCCTTTGTGGTGTTTATGCTGTTAAGATGGTAAGTAAAATATCTACTACGTCTACAAATGGGATAAGCAAAAAATATGTTTTTTTCTATAAAGGACTACATAGGAAGTATTGGGGGCTTTGCAGGCCATAATTACTCAAGTCTGCCACCATAGCATGAAAGCAGCTGTAGACAATACAAAGAATGGATGCAGCTGTAGGTCAAATAAAGCTCTTTACAGCAGGTTGGATTTGGTCCACAGGTCAGAGTTTGACGAATCCTGTTCTACAATACCAAATATTTGATAAACTTTCCTAAAAATGTTATTTCCCCTTTCGAAAAAAAAATGAGAAAATGTTTACTCATTAAATCATTTTTATATTATAAGCCTGAAAATTTTATTATTGGTATCCACAATTTAGCATTCTCATATAACAGAACTCTTACAAAACATTAAGTCATTACATAAAGAACATTTGTTTAGAGTTCAACTTTTACAAGATGACAATTTTCCTAAATGATCAAAATGATAAATATCAGTCTTTAGGTTTAGGATTGAACATGAAAAAAATTAATTTGTTCGAGAGTTCTAAAGCTGAAATTCCTTGATTTTTTTTTTTACATTTACTTATTAGTTTTGAGAGGGAAAGAGAGAATATGAATGAGAATGAGGACACAAGAGTGGGCAAGAGGCAGAGAGTATTCCTCGTGGGATCCTAGCTGTCAGGAAGGAAACTGAGGCAGGGCTCGATCCCATGAAGTGTGAGATCACGACCTGAGCTGAAATCAAGAATCAGATGCTCAACAGACTGAGCCACCAAGGCGGCCCCAACCCTTGACTGATTTTAATTGCTCTTCCCTCTAGCATAAAAGGGAAGCCTGTGGACCACTTACATGTATATTTCACAAACCTGGGCACAGTGATAGAAACAGAGCCTGAATTAGTTAGAATCACTCTGAGAAAAATGCAGTACAGTCAGAAAAATTCAAGTAAACAAGAAGTTTGTTGTCAAAACATAACAGAATCTCACTGAACAGAAACTTGCAGAAAATATATTCTAAGTCCATAGGGCATAGAAAATCATCTAAGACCTATTCTCTTGATTTCTCTTTTTCCTACCACAGAGTTTTCCATCCATGCTTCTTTATCACATCTGTTTCATCATCCTCTCTGAAACCAACTCATATCTGAAAAGCTTTTAATGTTTGTTCATTCAAAATTTTGACATGTACACATTTCTGGGCTTGCCCCATACTGGTTCGGGATCCTACTTTACCAGAGGTTTCGGTTCTGGATTTCAAGGTCTTGCAGCTAAAAGGACTCTTAATCAGGGATTCTGACTGCCTGCTGGCTGGCAGTAGATTGCTTCACTTTGGATTAGTTTCTCCCCATTCAAAATAGCCATAGTGAGGAAGGATAGGGTCATGTGACCCGATGCCAAAACTACGGCCATTCTATGTTGAAATAAATTTTCTGAGTAGGAGCTGAGGTAAAGGAAGGAAAACAGAATGGTATGTCTGCTAGTCTTAGAAATACGATTCCTGCAGTCAGGAGAGTTATTCTTCTTAAAATTAAAAATAAAAAAGAGAACTCTTTTAACACTACGGCTCATAAGAGACAAAGATTGTTGACATCAGTCAATAGCTGGGGGGACCAGTGAGCAGGCTGAATAAGCACATGATCTTTAAACCTTCCCAGAATAATCACAGACCTAGGCTACGAGAGGGAGGTTGTTATTCACGGGCAAAATCTTTTGTGAGGGGATGGTGGGCTGTGACACTTCAGAGTTTCAAGAGGCAAAATGCCATGGAGGAGACCCGATTACCTTCAAAGAATTTTCTAGCCATAATCAAGTGGCTTCAGTAGTCAAAAACCCGTTTCTTTCTCTTGCCTTTGTGCATCTGGGCAAACTATCTCATTTGCTGCAAATGTTTGTTTGTTTTTTTTCTGAACTCATTCATCCTTAAGCCCTAGTGAAATCATTCATCTCCTCTAAAACATTCCATACTTAAGATTTAAGTCCTCACTATTGCACATTGTCAAGCCACACCACAGGTATATGTGTGTATATGTACATATACAATACATATATGGGAAATTATTAAATTATGCTGTGATTATCACATTTATCAATTGTACAGTGGACACTAAGCTTGTAGAGAGACTATTTTATTCATCTTCATAAAGCAGTCCTCTTGTAGGCACACAGCAGGTACCGAAGAATGACAAAATCCCATCTATGTAATTGGAGTGACCTAAATTTCACCTACCCAGAGGAGTATAACTAGACTTTGGGGTAAAAGATACTGGTATCAGTGGCTTTGATAGGGTAGAAACAACTTCTAGGTCTACAAGAGAATTCAGGAAGCCAGGCTCTACGTGGCTCACATTCTTAAAGCAAACCCAAGGAATACTTTGAGAGGTGGCAGAAGGGTCGTGGCTAAGGTACCATCAGAGCCTTAGCAGCAGCAGGTGACCTAAAAAGGCACAGGTAGATATTGCTGCTTTTGAGGGTCTTTAGGATGGTATCTGAACTGGATGCTAGAGATTGAAACAGAAGATGTGATCCTCATATAAGGGTAATATAGATGCTTGACCTTGATACCTTGGATCTCTCTCTGTCCATTCTTATGCTTTCCTCTTCAGTATATGTTCACTTGACCCGACAGAGTCCCGCCATGAGACGGGACTGAAGGAACCCTCCGTACCAGCTCATCTAAGAGTGTGCACATCTCTAGCTTCCTTCCACTGCCTGTCCTGACTCCCCTTCTAACTTGTCGTCTTCTCCTGGGCACTGTTTCTTATTACTTGGAAAGAATCCTTATCTCAAGGTCTTAAACAAGATCTCAAAACAAGGTCTGTTTTTGAGTTAACCTGCTCTAAGACACCTTCCCAGAAAAAATTAAGGCCAGTGGGGTAGCTAGAGAGAGCTGTCAGGGAAAAGAGACCACCAGCAACAACTCAAATTTGGACACAAACAGACATCAGAGATTATAGAGCATTTATATAAACTAAAGAAATATCCCAACTATTTGGTGAGTCACATAAATAAAGTTGATTTTTTTTTCCAAGCTGTGCCCTCCAATCAAGTAATTACACTAGATTTTTATCAGAAACTGTTTTCAAATTCTAGCCACAATTATAGCAATTCAGAGGAAAACAAATTAACCAAAGTCGACAAGAAGGTTGAAGCTATTACTAATGCTGAATTAACAGAACACTTTGAGTACTAACAGTAATCCTCAGAATCAGAATAAGGTTAACAATGGGGTGCTTATTTTCAAATCCCAAGATCGTGTGTTACTTTTACAAGACTTCTATTTTACCATAAATCAATGCTTTCTCATATTCTTGATGTGCTCTCCCACAGATATCATAAGCCTGTTTTTGAACCCCTTTGCATCTTTCTAAGTTATCTTTTTAGTGGGATCCTCTACTCCCTCTTCTCTTTAAATGCCACCCTCCTTTTCTGAGGCAGTATCATTGATGATTATGATTTCCCTTTTCTTTCATAGGCTAATAACCCCTAAGTCTTTTTTTTTTTCTACACACAGCCTTTCTTCTAAATGCCAACAATATATAGCTTGTTTTTTATTTCTCACCTCCACCAGTTAGAAACCAGAAATTTCCTTCCAGGCCCAAGCTCTACAATACTGCTACTGGACTGACATTTCTAACATGCAAATCTAATCTTCATACGTCTCTGTTTCATGTATTTATCCATGGCTTACAGGATAAAGTCAAACCTCCTTTTCATGTCTCCCACAATCCTTTATGATCCTGTAGCTTCCTACTCCTTCTTGCTCATTTGTTAAGCCCTGACTCACGTTGCCATTGAATTTACTGGTCTTCCAACCAGTGACATCATCTCTTGGTGCAGTATTTCAAATACTCTTGTTGTTCTTTTCTAGGACTGACATAGTCATGTGAATAGAGTATGAATGTCACTTGTGGTATAAGCAACTCACCTTTCCCGGGATGTGTGAGTGGGCAGGACTAAAAGCCCAGTGGGATATTAATCCAGCAATGTCTACGTGTTTTTAAAATTCATACAGAATCCCTACAAAGACTAGTTGACTTGATTACAGATGGAGATTTCTGTTTGAAGATAGACTTCTGGGCATGATTCATATTGGCTTCACGGAAAGTGTGCTCACTGCTCCAATAATATTGTATAACAATCAGCTACAAAACTTCAGCATCAGATAAGAGAGTTTAGTTCATGAGTTTGTAGGAATAAGCTGATCTACACTAGACTCCTATCTTGACTACCAGGCTGTACGTGGCAATCTGCAACTTGGCCAGGTAGCTCTGCTGATCTTTGTTGGGATCATCTCTATTTCTGGAGGTTAGTTTGTTGCTCACTCATCTTAGGATATCCTTGGCTGGGATAACTGAGTTAAGTCACTTTTGCTCCCTAGGTCTCATCCTGCAGCAAGGTAGTCCAGGCAAAACTTCCTCATGGGGATGAAGGGGGACAAAAACACCAAACAGAAAAACCCAAAGGGCTTTCAAAATCCTTCTTGGATCCTATTTGTAAACATGCTTTTTATCAAAGCAAAGCATGTAACCAAGTCCTGTACCAGTTTTGGAGATCACTACTGAGCATGGATGGGAGGAGAAGAGGATGAATTTAACTCTGAAATCAATGATGCCAACATACTGGGGAATACATGTAAGCAAGTCAACCTAGTGATTAGAAGACAATTAACCAAAGAGTACCTTCATGGTTCAATTATCTGTTGTGGAATATATAATTTTATCTTGAATATTTAAACCCCCAAAAGTGTTGCTCCTTCCAGGGGCAAGAGGTCTGTTTTGAGTTACATCAGTAATGCCCGGAGTGAATGGTCTTGTAAACCTTGTAGTAGACAGTTTTTCCCTCCCTGAAAAACTGTAGTCATTTTTGAGACAAGGAAACATTCTTATTTACTGGATTTTGATTCGTCAATGGAATATGCATCTGCTCAACCAAAACAGAATCCAAATAATGTTTCTGTAATTTTCGGAGTACTAGATCAGGAGAAAAACACACCCAGACTCGATAGGAATTCATCCTGAACTTCCATCTCCATATTTTGCTTTGAAACAATGTATATTCTGTAACTGAACATTGAACTAAGTTGCACTGATAGGATTCTAACTGCAAAAGGGGAAACAAATGCGTTTGTGGGTTTTTTTTCTTTCCTTGTTATCAGTAGGCAAACACTCTTGTGGTCTCATTGACTGCTATATTGCTGGAGATGCTAATGATCTAAATACAACAGATGCTTCAAAGTAAACCACAAGTTAAAATATGCATCCAACAGAATTTTTTTTTAAAAATGTGGGCTGTTTGACACACACACACAGAACTCTTCCTATAATTAGAGATAATTACCAATGTTAGGAGATCAAAAGCATCTTTTTTTGGTCCTTGAAAAGCTAAATATAAACTGCAAACACACACCAGCAGGTACACTGAATTTCTAAGATGCATAATTTCTTATGAGAAGGGGCCAACCCATTTTATAGCTCTTCATCTTCTTAGTACTTTATGTACACTTTTCAAAATATATCTTAAATAAGTGATTTGCCACATATAGTTTCTAGCAGCATAATTTATTTTTCGTGGGAAAACACTCACTCCCTATAGCTAAAAAAAGCAAAGAACCATGGCGAACTTCTCCAAAATGAAAACAAGTTTTCTCTGCAAATGTGTTCCCATTGGATTGCTCTACCTGAGACAGTAAGTTTTTAAACTAAATTTGCATTTCAGGATTATAGTAAAACATTAAAATACCAAATAGAGGTACAACACAACCTGTCTTTATTATTCATGTTTAAGCCCTGTCTTAGTTTATCTATGCTATTTGATTTCCAAGATACTCTGATTTACCCCCCTTCCCTATTTATATAAAGTATAGAGAATTCATACAGTCCTACTGACAAAAAATTTATGTCAAACATACCTCAATTAAAAAAAATAATAGTAACAGGCTTTAGGTATCCTACAAACTACTGCCAATGGAAATTTTTGCCTACCAAATATGTATCTTTATTTTCCTTACTCACAGAATAAAGCATCTTTTTTAGTTTTGCCCCCCAATGAAAGGCAGATGTGATCATTCATCTGACACTCAGGATTACTCCTGGAACTGTTCCTCAAATCAGAGTGCTCAATGAAAGGGGTAATGTGTACTAGGCAGGTAATTAACAATACCTTGTATATAACTTGTGTTTTTTTGTAAATAATGAGACTATACGGAGCTCTGAAGAATAGATGCATATATATTCTCTTCACATATAATTATCTCCCCATTTCCTACAGGGTATGTACTAAACTTCTAAATATTACATTCAAGATCCATTTACAATATGGCACCTGCTTCCGTTTTTAAATTCATCCTTAATTATTCTCTCCAACACATCCCCTCTTTTGCTTTCCACCCCGTCTCATCTCTTCAGAGATTTCCTTCTGAGACAACTCATAAGTCAACTTGGGGCAACCTCACCTGGTCCCCACATGCATATTTAAGTATAGACCTGTCTCCCCAAACACTTTGAATAGATCTTGACTGCATATGTTTTCACCTCAATTTGTATTCATATTCCATTATCTGCATATCCATTCCTCCTAGATGTTACAATAGGTACGCCACTTCCAGCTTACCTAGAATCCAGCATAGGATCTTACACATTTTGTTTATGAGTGCTCAGAAAAATGTTCCACAATCCATGATCATACTGAGAATTTAAATACCAGTTTACAGAGGAGTCAGCAAAGTGTAGCCCAAAGGCATATAGCTTGCTTCTCCAAAGCTTTATTGGGACACAGCCATACGCATTCATTTACGCATTTTTGTTGCAAAAGAAGTCATACGGTCTGCAGCCCTGAAATACACACTGTCTGCCCCTTTACTGGGAAAATTTGCTGACTGCTTGTTGGGAGCAATCTAGAGTAGTACAACCATGAGAATAAATATGTACAGGGGGCACAATGTGTCGAGTTAATCTAAGCAGTATTTATTGCACTAAGTGGCAATTTAATAAAAAATACATGGTGATAGTCAGTTTTATGTGTCATCTTGGCTAGTATATAGTCTCTAGTTATTCATTCAGCCAAACATTAATGTAGGTGTTTCTGTGAAGTTATTTTGTAGCAAAGTGAAGTCCATACTCAGTTGATGTTAAATAACAGCGATTGTCCTAGAAAATCCAGGTAGGCCTGATTCAATCTGTTCAAAGGCCTTACCAAAAAAAAATCAAGATTTATAAGAAGAAAAATTTTCCAGTTTGCCTTTTCCTGGTGACACGTCCCACAGATTTCAGATTAAATTAGCTAGCCACTACAACTATGTAAGAGTTTACAGTAAATAATATGTATCTCCTATTGATTATGTTTCCTTGATTGAATACTGACAAATACATAGATGTCTGTGACCTGAACAGGTTCACCCTAACTGCAATAAAGGAGTTTATTTATTTTTTTTGTAACGTTTATTTTATTTTTGAGACAGAGAGAGACAGAGCATGAACGGGGGAGGGGCAGAGAGAGAGGGAGACACAGAATCGGAAACAGGCTCCAGGTTCCGAGCCATCAGCCCAGAGCCTGACGCGGGGCTCGAACTCACGGACTGTGAGATCGTGACCTGAGCTGAAGTCGGACGCTTAACCGACTGCGCCACCCAGGCGCCCCATGATAAAGGATTTTAAAAGCAGCAAGAGAAAAGAAAACAGCGACATACCAGAGAAGCCCCCAAAAGGCTATCAATTGATTTTTCAGCAGAAACTTTGCAGGCTAGAACCAAGTAGCATGATATATGCAAAGGGCTGAAAGGAAAAAAAAAATGTGCAGTCAAGAATACTCTAGGCAGCAAGGATATCATTCAGAATAGGAGGAGACAGGCAGAGTTTCC
Source organism: Felis catus (assembly GCF_018350175.1). Classification (NCBI taxonomy): domain Eukaryota; kingdom Metazoa; phylum Chordata; class Mammalia; order Carnivora; family Felidae; genus Felis; species Felis catus. The sequence goes on from NC_058386.1 coordinate 22,374,184, forward strand.
CAGATAAACCAAAGTTAAAGGAATCCATCACCATTAAACAAGTAGAAAGACCCTAAGTAGGATTAAGAAAAGTAGGGATCAAAAATCAGTAAAAATAAGTATAAATAAAAAGCAGTAAAAATCAGTCAAGAGATTCATGAAATAAAAGAACGTAAAGTATGACAACATATACTGAAAATATGGAAGGGAAGAAGAGTACAGAATGGGTTCAAACATAAGTGACCATCAACTTAATACACAATGCTATATGAATAAGCTGTCATATATAAACCTACAAGCAACCAAAAGTCAAAAAGCAGTAATAGGTATGGAAAACAAAGAGAAAGACATCCACGTATATCACTAAAGAAAGCCCAGCAAACCAGTAGAGAGCAAGAGAAGAACTACAGAAACAACCATAAAACAAGACACAACACTAAGTATATACCTATCAATAATGACTTTGAATGTGAATGGACTAAATGTTTCAATCAGAAGACAAAGAATGACAGAATGGATTAAAAAAGCAAGACCCATCTATATGCTGCCTACAAGAGAGTCATTACAGACCTAAGGAAACATACAGATTGAAAATAAAGGGATAGAAAAACATTTATCATGCAAATGGAAGCAAAAAGAAAGCTGGGAGAGCCATACTTACATCAGACAAAACAGACTTTAAAAGAAAGACTCTAACAAGAGACAAAGAAGACACTATGTAATCATAAAGGGAACAATCCAACAGGATGATAAAACCATTAGAAATATTTATGCAGCCAACATGATAGCACCCAAATATATAAAGCAGCTAATAACCAACAAAAAGGAAGTAATCAACAGTAATCCGATAATAGGAGTCTTTAACACCCCACTTACATCAATGGATAGATCATCCAAACAGAATATCAACAAGGAAACAGTGCCTTTGAATGAAACATTGGACCAGATAGATCTAACAGCTATATTCAGAACATTATGCACTGAAACAGCAAAACACACATTCTTTTCAAGTACACATGGCACATTCTCCACAATAGAACACCTATTAAGCCACAACACAAGTCTCAACAAACTCAAAAAGACTGAAGTCATACCACGCATCTTTTCCAACCACAAGGCTACGAGACTAGAAATCGGAAACAAGAAAAATCTGAAAGAGTGCAAATACATGGAGGTGTAATAACATGCCACTAAACAATGAATGGATCAAGTGAGAAATCAACCATGAAATAAAAGAAAAAAAATACACAGAGACCAATGGAAGTGAAAACACCACGGTACAAAATCTTTGGTGTGCAGCAAAAGCTGTTCTAAGAGTTAAGTTCATACCAATACAGGCCTACCCAAGAAGCAAGAAAAATCTCAAATAAACAACCTAACCCTATACCTAAAGGAACTAGAAAAAGAACAAACAAAACCCCAAAACAGTAGAAGGAAATAATAAAGACTAGGGCAGAAATAAATGAAATAGAAACTACAAAACAAACAAAACAATTGAACAAATCAATGCAACAGAGGAGCTGGTTCTATGAATAGATCAACGATTAAGATAAATCTTTAGCAAGGCTCATCAAGGGTGGGTGGGGGGTGGGGTGGAGAGAAAGAATTCAACCAAAATCAGAATGAGAGAGAAGAAATAATAACCAACACCACTGAAATACCAAAATTATAAGAGATCATCATGAAAGATTACATCGCAACAAACTGGACTACCTAGAAGAAATGAATAAATTCCTACAAACATATAACCTCCCAAAACTAAACTGGGGAGAAATAGGAAATTTGGACAGATTACCAGCAATAAAATTAATTAATCTTCAAAAGATCCCAAAAAACAAAAATCCAGGATCAAATGGCTTCACAGATGAATGCTACAAAACATTTAAAGAAGAATTCCAAAAAACAGAAGATGAATAAAAGCTTCCAAATTCATTCTATGAAGTCAGCATTACCTTTATACTAACACAAAACAAAGACACTACAAAAAAAAAGAACTAAAGGCCATTATCTCTGGTGAACATAAAAGCAAATATCCTCAACAAAATTACAGCAATCCAAATCCAACAATACATTAAATCATCCACCATGATCAAGTGGGATTTATTACCAGGATGCCAGGGTGGTTTAACATTTGCAAATCAATCATACTTATACCTCACATCAACAAGAGAAAGGATACAAACCGTATGATCATTTCAATAGATGCCAAAGAATTATTTGACAAAGTGCAAGATCTATTCATGTTAAAAAAACAAAAACAGAAACACCTCAACAAAGTAGGTTTAGGGGAACATACCTCAACATAATGAGCCATGCATGAAAAACCCACAACTGAGATCATATGCAATGGTAAAACCTGACAACTTTTCCCCTAAGATGAGGAAAAAGTCAAGGATGTCTTGTTAGGATGGAAGTCCTAACCATGACAATTAGACAACATAATGAAATAAAAGGCATCCAAACTGGTAAGGAAGAAGTCAAACATTCACTCTTTACAGATTACGTGTTACTACGTAAAGAAAAACCTGAAGATTTCACCAAAAACTATTACCACTGATGAAGGAATTCAGTAAAACTACAGGATACAAAAACCAATATGCAAAAATCTGTTGCATTTTTATGAAGTAATAATGAAGCAGCAGAAATAGAAATGAAGAAAACGATTCCATTTACAATTGCACCCAAAATAATAAAATACTAAAGCATAAAGTTAACCAGTGAGGTCAAAGACCTGTACTGTGAAAACTGTGCAACACTGGTGAAGGAAATTGAACACAACACAAATGGGGTTACATGCATGTGTTAGGATATTCCATTCATACGGATTGAAGAATATTGTTAAAATGGCCATACTACCCAAAGCAATGTACAGATTTAACAAAATCCCTATCAAAATACTGACAAGAACTAGAACAATCTTAAAATGTTTACATAATCACATCATGTCCCAAATAGCCAAAGCAATCTTGAAAAAGAAGAACAAAACTGGAGGTACCCCAATCCCAGATTTCAAAATATGCTACAAAAGTGTAGTGATCACAAGAGCATAGTACTGGCACAAAAGGAGACACATAGGTCGAAGGAATAGAATACAGGGCCCAGAAATAAACCCACACTTATATGGTCAACTCTCATCTTCAAAAGAGGCAGCAAGAATATGACCTGGGGAAGAGACAAGCTCTTCAACAAAGGCATTGGAAAAACTGGAGAGCTACATGACAAATAATGAAAATGGATCACTGTCTTATACCACACACAAAAATAAACTCAAAATGGATTAAGGACCTAACTACGAGGCCTGAACCCACAAAAATCCCAGAAGAGAGTACAGGCAGCAATTTCAGGGATAGGAGTTGCAGCAACTTTTTTCTAGCTGGGTCTCCTAAGGAGGGAAACAAAAGCAAAATAACAAGCTTCTACACAGCAAAGGCAACAATCAACCAAATTAAAACATATTGAATGGGATAAGTTATCTGCAAATGACATACCCAGTAAAGCATTAGTACCCAAAATACATAAAGAACTTACACATCTCAGCACCAAAAAGAGAAATAACCCAACTTAAAAATATGGAGAAGACACAGACATTTCTCCAAAGACATCCAGATGGCCAAGATACATGGAAAGGTGCTCAACAACACTCAACATAACAGAAATGAAAATTAAAACCACAACGAGAGATCACCTCACACCTGTCAGAATGGCCAAAATCAAAAACCCAAGAAACAAGTGTTGATAAGAATGCAGAGAAAAGGAACCCTGATGCACTGTTGGTGGGGATGTATATTGGTACAGCCAACGGAAAAGAGTATGGAGGTACCTCGAAAAACTAAAAATAGAACTACCTTGTGAGTCAGTAGTTGTACTACTGGATATTTACCCCCAAAATGCAACAATCCTAATTTGAGAAGTTGCACCCCTATGTTTACTGCAGCAATGTTTACAATAGCCGAAGTATGGAAGCAACTCCAGAGTCCATGAATAAAGGATAAAGAACATGTGCTACACAGAGACAAGAGAATATCAGTCAGCCAAAAAAAAACAAACAAACAAAAAAAAAAATAAAAGGATGAAATCTTGCTATTTACAACAACATGGATGAAGCTACAGAGTGCAATGCTAAATGAAATAAGCCAGTCAGAGAAAGACAAATACCATATAATGTCACTCATCTATGGAATTTAAAAACAAAACAAAACAACAACAAAAACCAAAGGAGCAAGGAAAAAAAAAAAAAAGATAAACCATAATAGAGACTCTTAACTATGGACAACAATCAGATGGTTACCGAGGAGGGGTGGGTAGAGGTATGGGTGAAAGACATTAAGACTACCTGTGTCACGGGGCACCTGGGTGGCTCAGGGATATTAGCTCAGGTCATGATCTCACTGCAGGGCTCCAGCTCACAGACTACATTTATCATGATGAGCACTGAGTAATGTATAGAATTGTTGAATCACTGTATTGTACACCTAAAACTAATATAACCCTGTATGATAATAACACTGAAATTAAAATTAAAAAAATAATACAACTAAAAATTAAGTTAAAATGATAAAATTATATCAAGCATATTGGACAAAAAAACCCCACTTTTGTACGTAAGTGATGAATCACAGGAATCTACTCCTAAAACCAAGAACACACTGTATACAACCAAAAGATGGGGAAAAAGCAAAAAAAGTCGTTTTCATTGTGTACTTGAAAACACGTTTATTTATTTGCAGAGACAGAGCAGGGAAAGGGCAGAGAGAGAGAGGGAGAGAGAGAATCCCAAGCAGGCTAAACACTGTATGTTAGTTAACCTGGCAATAAATTAAAAAAAAATAAAACGTGTTTCAACCTTTTTACAGGAGGCCTGAGAAGCAGAACTATGATAATATTGCCTTGACTTGTGAGGAGGAGAAACACATTAAGATTTTTTTTAACTGGCTCACCTATTTCAACCCATTATGCAATTCTCATTTCTTTTATTTGAATATAGTCAACATTAACTGATGATTAATGAAAAAATAATTTACTTCTTAAAATCCCATCTATTTCCCCTAATTCTGTGACATCCAAAAGATATATACCACTATTTTATTGATAGCACATGTTACTTCCTCATTTGTTAGAATGACTGAATTTTCAATTAGGGGGTAGTAGCAGTGAAAAAGTCAAGTATAACCAAAAGATGGGGGAAAAGCAAAAACAGTCATTTTCATGGTCTACTTTAAAAAGTGTTTATTCAGTTTCAGAGACAGAGCAGGGGAGGGGCAGATAGAGAGAGAGAGGGAAAGGGAGGGAGGGAAAGGGAGGGAGGGAGAGGGAGAGGGAGGGGGAGAGAGGGAGAGGGGGAGAGAGGGAGGGAGAGAGGGAGAGGGGGAGGGAGGGAGGGAGGGAGGGAGAGAGAATCAATCCCAAGCAGGCTGTATGCTGTCATCACAGAGCCAGATGTGGGGCCCAATCCCAGAAATCATGAGATCATGACCTGAGCCTAATTGTCGCCTGCCTAACCAAACTAAAGCACCCAGGCACCCCCATTGTGTCATCTTTTCTTTGGATACATCAGTATCGTATTTCCTTTTTATGTGAAAATGAAGGCTGCCTCTTTGCCTTTGCTTATCAAGGAACCTTCCTTCCTCATGACAGCAAAGACTTCTGCTTTGCAATTAAGTTCCCGTCACCCTCTGACCTTCCAAAGAAGTCAAGTCACAATCTTCACTGGGCATTGTTATTTTCCATCAGTATCCAAAACATAACACCGCAGGGGCATTGGGTCCCTGAATCTGTGTTTATACATTTTTTAAAAGTACATCCAGGTTTTTTTTTTTTAAAAACTAGTTATATCATTCTTAATCGCATATGCAAGATCATTGAACTGGAGGTCAGATTTCCTAGGATCTCAGCTTGATTTCTAAAATTATTACCTGTATGCTTGGGCCAGTCACTTAACATTCATGAGTCTCGTTCTCTTATGTGTAAATGAGAAGGATCATTTTTTATTTCTCTCCACCATCTTATTTTCAGAATCAAAAGAAGTAATCAGGGTAAAGTTGCTTTGAGAACTTCAATGCAAGGGTGGTATTACTTTGAGGGGCAGTGTGACAAAAGCTTCCAAGAACATGACGAAAGCTACAGGTACTTTCATTAGAAAAAGTTACGTATTGCCACACGCATGAAACTGTGCTCATGAGTACACCAGGTTCGCAGTCCACTGGAACCCCACCTTTGAGCCAGTCCATGGAACTTTATTTAGAACCTCTCCTTTAAAGCGCTATATTGATTTAAAATCTTATTTTATACATATGTACATTATATACAATCTAAAGGAAATGAAATAAATGCGGCACATTTAAGCTTTTCGCATTTTTTTACATTCTATTTTTGACAGATGTGTTTACCATGTTATTCTACTGCTAATCGTCAATTTCTCTTCCACCACTTAGCCTTTGGGTAGAGTTATAAGGAACTAGACAGTAAAGGACTATTCTAAGACAAAGGTGCCATGTGAAAGCTCTCTGAGCATTAGAAACAAAAGGGAGGAGACATACATCACACAGGACATAGATTTGCGGTAGTTGTTTTTGTAGCAGGTTTTTGCTCTGGGATTGCAGTAATTCTTATTTGGAAGTAGCCAATGCAGCCTTCATTGTTTAGAGTTCAAGGTGTTCTTCTGATCTGGATGCTTACCACTAAGCCTAGAATACACTGGGCCTCAAGCGCCTTGGTCTATTTGAATTTCTATTGAGAGGCAATTGGGAAACCTTTCAAAATACAGGCTAAGTAGATTAACTCACATAAGAAAGAACAATAATGAAAAACCACCTATCTTATTATAGCCATATTTTCTGCAGTTACGTTTTTTTTAAAGGGAACCTCCCAAATTATTACTATCAGCAAAATAACCTTGGTGATATCCAGCTCATCTATGTTTTGCATCAATGAAACTAAGAGAATTCTCATTTAGATTGTCCTGCAATCAATACACACATGCGTGTGCACACACACCCCTAAAACATTTGATGCAAAACATTCAAAAGGAGAACAACGTGATCAAATATATTCAATCTCTTTTAAGCCTTGGCTATGATTAATATTGACTGGGTAAGTTTTATGTTTCCAGTAATAATGACGATCTTTTCAAGATTACTGAGTTTTCTGATCAGGAGTAATAAATTGCTCCTATTACTCAAGAGAAATATATACATGAAGCTTTCAGTACTCTAAAACGTCAAGATAATGACCAAAGTTCGATTTATTTCCCCTGATTTGTTTTCTCTCTTTTAATACGCAAAAAAACCCAAGGTAGTAAGAAGATCATATTAGAAAAAGTGTTTTTCGGGGCACTTGGGTGGCTCATTCAGTTAAGCATCTGACTTCAGCTCAGGTCATGATCTCATGGTTCATGAGTTTGAACCCCACAGAGCCCCCTTCTGCTCCTTTGTTCCCCTCTCCTCTGCCCCTCTCCCCTCAAAAATATACACTAACAAAAAAGAAAAAGTGTATATGAAATCAGAAATCATGGTTTAGAAAAAATAGAGTATTTAGTTTTATTGTTTTTCTACAACTCAACTGAAATGACCTACATTCTACCATCAAATACTACAGTCTGATTGTTTTCACATGGTAGTAGATTAATTATACTAACAAATAAATCTGGTTCTCTTAGAGATGTTACTAAGGCTCAGGGAAGTATATTTTAGGTTATGGCGAACTACTATACATGAATACTCCTGCACATTCTTACACCTTATTTCTAAATGAAACCACCCGTTTCCCTTTCTGACCCCATTCGGATACTTTGGAGCAAAGTACAGATACTTGTGCAAGCAATGCAGTTTGGAAGTATTTATACAGTCTCATGCATGGAGACATAATTTCTGCGTCTTCCCTTCCAGGTCTTTAGAAAGCAAAAACAAAGGGTATAATATTGAGAAATGAAATTTGGTTTTGTGTCATCACCAAGCCTTGTTCTTACGCTCCTCTGTTTTTAGTGACTGCTAACCACTTCCGAAGGTGCTTGCAAATTTTTCAGAGAATGTAGCATAGTATCATCAGGCATGGTTCACAATTCCGACAGGGCTAGTTGAGTCCCATGCCAAATGCACAAAGCTCACGTATAGTTGACATACTGTACTTGCAAGGGTGGAAAAGGTGTTTCAGTGTCCAGACATGAAGGAGACATTAAGTAATTTTAGCGAGTACTAAGCAGATTTAGAGAATGCATTTCATGCAACGTCAGAGCTAAAGTCATTCTAAAATTCTTGTAAGAATATGACCTGAATATGAAGAGTATTAATAAAGGAAAACTTTCCCAGAGTTGAGTGTATAAAAGCCTTATTATGATGTCAATTACTCCAATTTTGTTTCTTAAAATAAACATATTTAGTTATCACCCACATTTTCCTCAAATCATAGTTAAAAATTTCATCTTTTCTTTGTAGATCATATCTTCCTTAATTGATTCCATTTTTCTGTATCCTTCACTTAAAAATGGTTAACTTTTTCTTAGCTTCCAGGCTTCTTAAGCAATTTAACAATAGCACTATTATTAGTACAGTCTATAAATATAAAGGCCACATGTAATAAAGAGTTGATTGATCCAATTTCATGCAATTTGAGCAAAATGAGTGAAATTTTTGACTTGACTGCTTGTGCAGCCTAATATAAGTAATTCTCCTTGATGGTTGTTCTACACATGTTGGCTTTAGAGAGGAGATAAATTCTTAAATAGTTTACAAACAATGCCAAGATATAAACATAATGACTTCATACTTTGTAACTATGGTATTTTTTTCCCATTTAAAACATACACCTTCCACAGAAAGGATAAGGAACCATACATAAGGTAAGTTTTGAGTGGCTCTTTTACCCTTCAAAAGATCTCATTTACCAGTCTCCAAATCCTGAAATTTCATTATTAGAATCATGTGCCACCGATTCTTCTTCTTCTTCAAAGTACAGTTAGTTCACAAACAGTACGACCTTATGTACAGAATGATCTGGTGGACAGATATTCTGTTATAATAGATTTTCTTACATGTAAAATAGAATACTGTGGCTGCAAAAGATTAGAAACATCAAGAAAAAATATCAAAGAGAAAAATAAGTCACTGAAAGACAGACTTCACCAGGTTTACAAACTTGCCAGTGACTAGTTTTGCTACTTAAAATATATATATATATATACATTTATTGACTATGAGTAGTCTCAGTTAAAGGGAGTAAAACTAAGAAGCTGAAGACTATTTGTCAAACAACAACAAAAAGAAAGATTGGTCAAAAGTTTTGTGAGCTATTGCAGCAAAGATATTTTCCATTAAAGAGGAATGATAAAGAGAAAAAATGAAGACATCAGCAGAGAAACAGAATTTTTGATGGCCCATATGCAACCACACTGGACCTTTTTGTAAGAATTGCAGTAGCCAAGGAATCGCAAATACTCAACTGTGATAACATGTAGTTATATTGCTAATTCAACAGGAGGTACACGTCTTAAAAATGAAGGTTAACCTCAATTTAGCCACGTGTCAGCACTAACCATGAATAGACAGCAATCTCCCATAAGCACAATTGAATTAGTTAAAAAAAAATGAAAATAACTTTAAAGCAGAAATGCTGACCTTGACTATTATTTTCTTTTAAAATGTTATTTATATCAACAGTTAAAAAAAAAGAGATACAATAGAAGATTAGTTTTATGGTTGGATCATTTTTTTCCAGTTTTGTCTTGTTTGTCTCTTTACAAAATGCTTCTCATTAAATATATTTATATTTTCTTGAATGGAGTCAAGAATTTTAATAAAGACATCATTACGTCTGCATATACACTCCAACTCTCACGGCGACAGAAAATGTCAAATGTAAAATAAATTCTGTGGCTATAAAACAAGTAGCTTAATTGAAGTACATTTATTTTGGTCTGCCTTCCACAAGTAACAGTTATTTCAGTTAACAGATGGGGAAAAGTCTGCAGGTCTTAAACCTAATACTACTCTAATAAACTCAACATAAGGTTCTTATTTCTCTAACATAAAGCAACTCAATGCAAATGAGGATACAAGGTAAATATTACTCGGTGCTCATTATGAAGTGATAAATCCATCATCACAGCATGTGGTTCAGGACCTACCCACTTAATCTACCCAGTAACATAACATGGCTGTGTAAATATGCACTCCCTCAGAATCTAACGTGTATTTCATTTGTTAAAACCTGTAATTTTTGAGTACTTTCTAAGTGGTGTCCTATAAACAGAATGATTAAGATTAATTACAATGATTTGTCTTTTAAGTAAGGATACCTTATTTAAATAAGGTACCACTAATGAAAGGCCAGATTAAATTAATGTCCATCATTAGCAGGACAATAAGAAATTTATGAGATGTTTGTCACTGACGTTAACTCTTCCTAACTATCAACCTTTGAAACTCTTGCAGGTTTTTGTTCCAATTGTGAAAGTGTAAATTTATTCATCAGCGCCAGATTGATTCATCGAGTATGACATCAATAAATAGGATATAAAAATACATTGAAAAACTTCCACATGTTATAACATGTCACATAAGAGCAGTTAAATGTTATTAACTGATGTTTACATTTGTCTCCTGTATGTGTATATGTACGTTTACACACACACACACACACACACACTTAATTAGAACAAACCTGTTTTAGCTATCCCAATGACTGCAAAATAAGAGGACCAAACATAAAGTTTTCTCCCCCCATTAACTGTCGATTGAAATGGAAAATATTCCAAGTGTATTTTATGTATCAGATTCAGAATGACTTCTATTTTGGACTAAGTTACTAGCATAGGGTGTGTTTTCTTTGTTTGGATCATTGAAATTAGCCCTGTTTTAACAAAAGGCCTGAGAAGAAAAAGACATAAAGGAAAGGAAAAATGTAGGCACAAGATTGAAGCCACATTTCTGTTAGCCCTGAAATAAATTTAGAAAACATTCAAGATCTAGGTATTACTCGAGGTTGATAGACTTTATGTCATCCTGACCACTTTGGGTGAAGAACTTGGTCACTGCCCCATTATTGATCGATGACAGCCCCATTCAAGGCCCCATTTTTGATCGATGATCCTATTCTTATGAGGAGTGGCATTAGGAGTTGTTGAGTGTCACAATTCCTATGAAAAATCAGAATATACTGGGACAAAATTCTCAAAACCTGCTAGGGGAAATCAACCTTCTCATACTTCCCCTATCCTCAGTCACCATGGCCTTTATTCACCATGAATAAAATTGTTCTTTCTCCCCCAATGTTACATCAGAGGTGGTGCCTCATCTCTCCTTAGTTAATTCCCTGCTGTCCCCACATAAACCATAACCATATTCTGAAGGTCAATTTCAAAATAAAGGTTGCCTTCTGCTTTGCCTGAATTCACCTTAGTTAAGGTTAGAAAATCAGAAACAGCACCTTAAAACATTCCTATAAATGGCCGCCACGGGAGGCAATTGGAATTATAGAACTCTCAAGTATATTTGAAGCCAAGAGTTTGTATCCTCTAATATCACTATTTTCCACACGAACAGAATGAGGCTCTGAGCACCAAAGTGACTTGCAAGACTGGTGCTCATTCCACACATCCACATACCTCTCACCATACTGCACCATATTGAAAAAATTTTTTTAATCTTTATTTTTGAGAGAGGGAGACAAGAGGGGGAGCAGGAGAGGAAGAGAGAAAGAGGGAGACAAAGAATCCAAAGCAGGCCCCAGGCTCTGAGCTGTCAGCACAGAATCCAACGCGGGGCTCTAATTCATGAACCCTGAGATCATGACTTGAGCTGAAGTCGGACACTTAACCAACTGAGCTACCCAGGAGCCCCCGTACTGCACCATATTAATAAATAACATAGTCACTATTAGTTGAATATTCTGTTATGCAGGTCCAAAAGCATGCTGATAATGCCACAGCTACACTGAATGTAAAGTCAACTATCCTGTCAAGTCTTAACCAAAATATCTAAATATTGAAAAGTATTTTAATTTTGGTTTCTATTGTCATTAGGATCTTATATATTAATGGAAAAACTGTCATATCAAAATTAAATTACTAATTTTCTACTCACCTAGTAACAATATATGATGCATATGTCCCTAAAAACTGGTATGCTTTTCAATATAAAGCCTCTAAACCAGCAGTGTTACTTTCATTGGCATGAATATTCTTACGTTCTAAGAGAGAACAAAGTTTGATAGAATGCAAATTTATTTAATAATGTGTATTTTATTTACCGGCACTATGAAAGAGGTTAGGGTGGAATGTGAAACTTAATATGTTTGTGATGTAACTCATAGTCATGTGTTCAAAATAAACCTTTGGATTAGAACCAGGTATTCTCACTGAATAAGATCTAGCAACTGTTCCAAAGTTTTGGAAGTTAAATTATTTCAGTCCTATGGAATTTCTTAAAAGATCTTTGTGGCTTAATGTTGGTCAAAAGGTACAAACTTTCAGTTATAAGATGAATAAATTCCAGGGATCTAATGTACAGCGTGGTGACTATAATTAACAATACTGTATTGCATACCTGAAACTTGCATTAATATCTTAAACGTCCTCACCATAACAACAACAACAATAAAGTGTTAAGTGTGTGAGGTAAAGGATGTGTTAACTAACCATACTGTGGTAAACCTTTCTCAACATATATGTATATCAAATCATCACATTGTACACCCTCAACTTATACAATGTTACATGCCAATTAGATCTCAATGAAAATAGAAAAGTGTTTTTATAAAATTGTTCTTTGAAATGTAGCAATATTCCAAAGGTTTTTTTCCTATTTATAAATTGTGTAAGATTGTATCTGTCATATTTATAATGATCTTTTAAGAAATAACTCCTTTATATTAACAAAGATTATATAGGTATAATACAAATATATTAAAGAATACATTAAGATTTTTATGTATTTTCTTTTTAGACTTCAGGCACAGAGAATATTTAGTGCTATTTTATCAGATTAGCAGGCTATGCAAGACCCCAGTCTTGTTTTGTTTCATTTTTTAAAAAAAAATTATTTGATGTTTGTCCATTAATCCTAATGTCCACTCTCACTTTCTCCCCAGCTTCCTTACCACCATGGGTACCCACTTTAATAGTGTTATATCCTAACACATGGCATGTAACCCTGATAATGCCTTACTGTTTACGTGTTTTAACAATCACATATGACAGGTTATATTTCTTGTATTTCTAACATTTTTCAATGAGCCATATTTTATGATTTATATCTTGGGCTTTATGTATAGCTAGTTAATTATTCCTTAATGCTGTAAGCATCAATTACTTTTAAAAATAGCCCACTTTTACTCATCTTCCTGTTCTTTCCTAAAATGCCTGTTTTCTCATCTTCCTGTTCTTTCCTAAAATGCCTGTTTTCTCATTTGTCATAACATAAGTATTTTATAATAGAATAATTTTGGGCTTTCACTATTTTTAAAAAGACTTAAAATCATTATGAAACAAAAGCCAGCAGTGTACTATATTGAAAACATAGTCTTGATGGTGATTCTTTAACGTTCCTTTTCATCCTCTATGGTCCAAATAACACAGGACCGGGCGTTACCAAGTGTGGATATAATCCTATGACTGACTGCACCTTCTCTCTGATGTTTCGTCAGTCACTTAATGTCTCTCAACTTCTTTGTTTTCACTAATAAAATCTGGAGTTTGACAATATTCAAAAACCTGGTAGGTTCTAAAATCGAAGCTACTCTAAATTGTTTAGGATACTTCAGAAAGAGAAAACTTATCTGATGGTGGTTTAACCATGACGGGCTGATGGGCACAGGAGTTGGTTTGTATTGAGCTTTGACCAGGATCGGAGAATGATGCTAAATATAACCCTCTTGAACTTCAGGGATCTCTACACACTTCACGGCATTAACCTTGTTGAAAATGATCAATGGTAACACATATAGACTTAATCTTAGAAGAACAACAACTGCCAACAATTGATAAATGTTCAAAATGATTATTTCTGAGAACAGTACAGATAATCTGCTGTTGCTAAACTCTTGCTTTAAAGTTCAAACCCCAATGTTGAAACTTAAAAATTATTTGACTTTTGACATATTATTAAATCTCCTAATATTCCATCAAATGGGAAGTGAGAATAATGGCACTGTTTTGTATTAAAGGTAAAAGAGGGCACCTGGATGGATTCTTCAGTTGAGCAACTGACTCCTGATTTCAGCTCAGTTCACTATCTCACGGTTCATGGGATCGAGCCCCGTGTCAGGCTCTGCACTGACAGCACAGAGCCTACTTGGGATCCTCTCATTCCCTCTTTCTCTGCTCCTCCCCCACTTGCATGCTGGCACACACTCTCTCTCAAAATAAGTAAACTTAAAAAAAAAAGAAAATGTCACACAGTTGTTTGTTGTTAACATACCGTTAATCACTGTAAGGTGGGGACTGTCACCAAGAATAATGTGTACTACAGTACTTATTCCACGTTCTGTGAAAAAATGAATACATTAATGAATCATATTGGGTCTATTTCATGTCTTTATAAATGTGCATTTTTAAATGCAATGAATCTTACTGTACTGAGAATAAGAACTGTTTGGCCGCTTGACATACAGGAAACATGATTTCTACCTTCCCATAGCATATAGAACTGAATCATAAGCAATGATCAAACCATCAGCATACTATAGCACTAACAAAGACTGTGGAGAGGGGCATTTCTAGTTCATTTACTTGAACCTTTATTATAACAACACTTTGCATCAGATATACTGTCAGTCAGTGATCTAGTGTTTTCTTTGGACATTTAGAAATTTCTATCCCTGTGTCATCATGCAGATAAAGCATCTTGGTGGTTAATTATTTCCTTTAGTTGCACATTTTAAAAACCTATAGCAAAAGTCTACTGTTTTGCCTGTAAGTATAATACATTATAGATTAATAAATCGACTTGACCTATAAGATTAGCATTGTTAATTCTTGACTCATTTTATCAAGTAACACACATAGCTTAACATTACATATGATTGCCAAGTTTAAAATGAAAGTATGACATTGTTCTACCCCCTCACCCATCTCCCAATTCCTCTGTCCTATAGGTAAATACTTTTGAATCTTTCAGCTGCTTAATCTGGCATTTTTGTATCTCCGTATTTCCACATCACATGTGTATGTCCATTTTTATTTACCAATATGACCGAACTCCAAGATTCGGCACTTAGTTTTGTCACTTAGATCTTAATTTTCCCAAAGCTCCTGAAAAGTATACTGATAAATTCAGAGAAGAAACACACACGTGGGTGCACATGCATACACCTCAGGAGGGAAGCCTACACTTACTGGTTTCTTCCTGGGGTAAATGACAGATCAGCTCTTCCATCTGTTATTCCTGTTTCCCTTCCTTCAGACAACAGTTAGTGTCCCAGCACAAAACGTAGTTCAATCGTATATTCAGGACAAATGTTATCATGCTTTAATCAGGACTGGTATCTTTCCTGTTCTCTGAATGCCATTTCAGGCACTTTCCTCCCTCAGACTTCTGTGGCTGGAGGGCATTCTTTGGTAAATTATTTTTGCAAGATACAGGACAAGTCTATTTTTAAGATGTTCGTCTGGAAAATATTTTCTTCTTGCATGCTTGATTAGTTATATTTTTTTACATTTATTATTTATTTTGGCACAGAGTGAGAGCACAAGCAGACGAGGGGCATAGAGAAATGGGGGGAGAGAGAACCCCAAGCAGGCTCTTGCACTGCCAGTGCATAGTCCGACACATGGCTTGAACTCACAAACCATGAGATCATGACCTGAGCTGAGACCAAGAGTCAGACGCTTAAACATCTGAGCCATCCAGGCGCCCCAGTTACATTACATTTTTGATATACTGCTCTGAGGTTTCTTTTTGCGCTTGTGTCCCTGTTGAGATGTCCAAAGCCATTCTCATGACCCATCCTTTGGATATGACATTCAGTTTTCCTCTTAACAATCTTATGGGAACTTCATTTTGTCTCCAGTGTTCTGAAATTTCATCTGCTGCGCTGGGCACTCAGTGGATTCATTTAGTCTGGAAATTAACGTACTCGAGTTCTGGAAAATTTCTTGAATTTGCTTATTTCCTCTCACGTATTACCTCTGTTTTCTTTAAGAAGATTATTCTTCAGCCATCAGGCTTCCTGGCACAACCCAGAAGTTTCCTACTGTTCTTTGTCTTTTGCTTTACTCTTGGGGATTTGCCTCATTTTATCTTCCAACTCACCCACTGAGATTTTCATTTTTCTTCCTACAGGCAGGCAGTGTTGGGCAGAATCCTTTAAGGAGAAAGAAATTACATCCTGTTTGGACCGGTGAGAATTTAGCAGAAAATTAGCTCTAAGTTTGTTGACTTGGCAATGGAAAAGGTAGGAAAAGACCTCACAGTTTGGGTGGGCAGGAAGCAACTACCACCCTAGGGCAAAAGGAAAAAAGGTAAGCAGTTGAAATAATCAAAGCCTAAAAACAGACCTGAGGTGTCTCAGAGAGAGAATACCCAGATGGCAAAAAGGGACAATTACTCAATTGGTGCTTCTGTCTCCTCAGTTCAGGAGAGGGGCACTCCACAACTGTGACCTAGACCTGGAAGTGGGGGCTCTAGGGGACCAGTCCTAATCTCTCTCTGATGGGTGTCAGCCTGATGAAGCTAGTTTTACCAGTGCTGGGACAGCAGCAAACTATTTCACTATTGCCATGAGCAGCAAGCAGTGCAGGGGTGAAGCAGCTCTGCAGGGAAGCCAGCAGACCTAAGTCCTTTGTCCTTGCTCCAGCGTTCCTTAGTCCCTCTCATAGCCCTGGTAACCCGACAGACTGGGAGCACCTAGCCAAGCACAAACAGGCTTTCCACCATCTCAGTTGGCCAGCTTCACAAGACAACGGGGAGAAGGATGGGTTTGGAGAGGAGAAACAGTGTCTTAACAACTCTAATTTTATTTTCTTCTCAAGGTTTCTTCTTTTAGAACATTCTGATCTAACGTCACGATGTGTTATTTTCTCTTATTCCTCTGTACATATTGAAATGTTATTCCTTGTGTAGCATCTATTCCTTGTTCCTTTTCATTTGTTGCCTTCCTCCTTTCTTTTTTTTTTTTCCCCTCTGCAGTTATAGTTTATGCCTCCAACTTTCTGAGAACACTCAGGCATCTGCCTATAATCACAACTGGCAAACAAAAACTCTTCAGTATGCGGAAGGAGCTGAACAAATATAAGCTTTATCCTAGGTCCATTTGAATAAGGATTCCTTGAGGAAATCCTGGTGGCATTGTCTTTGGATGCTTCCTTTAAGGCTGATGGGCTCCTCAAAGAACTCTCACAGCCTCCTACCTGATGGGTAACACTGGACCCATCAAGCCCAGTAAGGCAAGAGTTCAGAGATCTCATTATCCCAAGACATCAATTACTAGCCATACACCTGCTTTACAAAATTTTGTTTTCCCGGTTTTCATTCTTTCCAGTCTAATGCCAGGAGTGTAGATATCACGCAACGACCTTCAGTGCATTCATGTTGTAATACTTTTATTAGTCCAGCAAATCTCCATCTTAACACGGATGTTGTGTTATTTTTGGAGCTCTTTATTAACAATATACACACAAGTAATTCTGAAATGAAGTACTAATTATTGGGACTAGAAAATTCAGGCTAACAGAATCATCTGAGAGTTTTCTTACTACCCTTCTCTGGCATCTTTCACTCCTCAGTGGCTCTTAAAAATGTTTGCAGACTTAAATTTGTAAACTTTTAGGATTACCGAGTATATAATCCCATTTAATTATCTTCAACTTGTAGCACAGGTTGCCTAAATTATTTATTTTTTATGAATAAGAATTTGGAAAATACTCAGCATGGAATCCTGAAATGTGTGATGGTAGACAATTTACTCTTTCTAAAATGTGATTTAAAAAGAAAGTAAGAGTAACACTTCTGGAGTCACTTAACTCTCTAACTCTATAGTGCCGTGCAAAGTAACTTTTACCAGAGTTTCTATGTGTCCCGCAGGAATCTCTGTGCATCACACAGGTTAAGAAAATAAATGGCCAGATTTCACCTCAAGGATATTGTCACTAACCAAGGCTGATACCTTAATAGGGCTATACATGTAATTATAGTTTAATTTGAAATTGAATTTCAATTAGTTCTTCTGGAAAGAATGAATCATTATTACCAAGCATTATTAGAACCTCAAAAATCATATATCTATTTGTTTTCAAGTCAATAAAATGTAGTTTTCACTTATCAACATTTTAATATCAGGTATCTATTTTGAAATTACCCAAATATCAATGTAATTGGAAAGTACCACTGGTAGTATTAAATGAGCATGCATTCTGATTTGATCCTTTGATGATTCAGATTAATGTAGATTCAGTGTGTAGATATTATGAGCTTCATTTTTTTTTGGCTTCAATACACTTCATATACAGCCAAATGTATAATTTGAAATTCCCCTGCCAGAAAGAGTATTCAGTATAATATCAAAAACCAAGTTACTTGTTACAAACATACAAAGTACCTAATCTACAGCTACACAAAAGATACACAAATATTTTACTATAATAATTACCATTATTTATTAGTCAATGTATATTACACAGTTGCAAAGACCTTTATGTATATAATTGCATTTAATCCTCCCAACAAAATAATATACATATTACCATTATCCCCAATTATACAGATGACAAAATTAACAGTTAAGTAACTTTCATTATCTTGCCCAAAATACATGCAGCTTAAAAATAGGTAAGGTAGGGGTTCCTGGCTGACTCAGTTGGTAGAGCATGTGACTATTGATCTCGGGGCTGTGAATTGAAACCCCAAGTTGGATGTTAAGATTACTTAAAAAAATAATAATACCAGGAAGTCCATTGTATATTATATGATGTCAGTAAAGGTGCTATAATGCAGTGTGTGTGTGCATCCATGTGCACTTGCACCCATGTGCATAAAATAGTATCTTGTTCTAATATCACTATTAGCCCAATCTACTTGCAATGATATATCTTATATGCAGGATAATGAACCCCTAAAGATGTCCACATACTAGTCCCCAGAACCTGAGAATATGTTAGGTTGCATGGTAAACGAGAATTAAGTTTAAAAATGGAATTAACTCAACACATCTACGGAGGCAAGGGAAACAAAAGCAAAAATGAACTACTGGGACCTCATCAAAATAAAAAGCTTCTGCACAGCAAAGGAAACAATCAGCAAAACTAAAAGGCAACTGACAGAATGGGAGAAGATATTTGCAAATGACCTATCAGATAAAGGGTTAGTATCCAAAATCTACAAAGAACTTACCAAACTCAACACCCAAATAACAAATAATCCAGTGAAGAAATGGGCAAAAGGCATGAATAGACACTTCTCCAAAGAAGACATCCAGATGGCCAACCGACACATGAAAACATGCTCAACATCACTCATCATCAGGGAAATACAAATGAAAACCCCAATGAGATACCACCTGACACCTGTCAGAATGGCTAACAGTAACAACTCAGGCAACAACAGATGTTGGCGAGGATGAGGAGAAAGAGGATCTCTTTTGCATTGTTGGTGGCAATGCAAGCTGGTGCAGCCACTCTGGAAAACAGTATGGAGGTTCCTCCAAAAACTAAAAATAGAACTACCCTACGACCCAGCAACGGCACTACTAGGCATTTATCCACGGGATACAGGGGTGCTATTTCGAAGGGACACATGCACCCATGTTTATAGCAGCACTATCCACAATAGCCAAAGTATGGAAAGAGCCCAAATGTCCATCGATAGATGAATGGATAAAGAAGATGTAGTATATGTGTGTGTGTGTGTGTGTGTGTGTGTGTGTGTGTATATATATATATATAAAATGGAGTATTATAATGTATATATATATAATGTAGTATGTGTGTGTGTATATGTGTATATATATATGTGTATATGTGTATATGTATATGTGTATATATATATAATGGAGTATTACTCGGCAATGAAAAAGAATGAAATCTTGCCATTTGCAACTATGTGGATGGAAATGGAGGGTATTATGCTAAATGAAATTAGAGAAAGACAAAAATCATATGACTTCACTCATAGGAGGACTTTAAGAGACACAACAGATGAACATAAGGGAAGGGAAACAAAAATAATATAAAAACTGGGAGGGGGACAAAACAGCAGAGACTCCTAAATATGGAGAATAAACTGAGGGTTACGACAGGAGTTGTGGGAGGGGGGATGTGCTAAATCAGTAAAGGCCACTAAGGAATCTACCCCTGAAATCATTGTTGCCGTCAATACAAGGCGCCTGTTTATCCCAGGAAAGTAAGCGGAGCCTAACTAAATCCTCAGGCTCCTTATTGCAAACAATCAGGAAATGCAAAAAAATAAACTAACAGAAGTTTTACTCAAGTTAGATTTCTAACCAAGATAAAATTTGAAGAGCCAAGCTAACATTTTAATTTTCCTTTCCAATTTTAAATTTGTTCTTCACCCCATGCACATGTGTGTGAGCATGCAAATTCCTGACGAAGAAGGTTGAGTGGATGAGGATGGAGTGTGGAAGGTACCAGCAACTCTAGTATCGAAAGAAGAGGTTGCCACTATGTAATCCTGGTTGGGGGTGAGGGGGCGTGCTGAATTTATTGCCAGTTAAGCAAGCCAGACCTGTGTTAGTACACCACCTTTCAACAAAGCAAAGTGCTGATCCTGTTACAGAATTCAGGGAAGCAAGAACTTCTGAGATGGACACATCTCAGAAGCAGCGTCTTTAGGCACTGGTTAATCTTTAGCCACAGAAGCGTAATCACTGAAGTGTGACTGTTGCTGATTAGTTGCCGTCCAGAAGGGTGAGGCTATTACAGATTGGCTGTTTTTCAAAAGCCTGTTTAATGGTCATCGATTCACTGAAACCTGTTTAATACTTTATTTTGTGGTCAGGTGTTACAGTGGCCAGAAAATCAGTTTTGTCCTAAGAAGAAAGTTGTTTTTGATTTTTGTTTCTGAAATTCTCAATAGGACTCCGAGTCTATTTCTGTGCCCCATCTGAGTACACCGTGTAAAACTGCAATGCTGCCTATAACAAAATACTATCTTAATATAAATTACATTATAGGCTTTCAGGCAGTTTTTGCTTATCACCTCCTGTTCCTTACAATCTCTGAAAAGTCAAGCATCAAGAAAAATGTCCAACCTAAGCAATCCTGGAGAGGCTAGCCGAGTGTATATAATACTTTTTAGCATCAGGTATTTTCAAACAATGGCCAAGCGAATGAGAAAGATTTTATCAGAAAAGATTATAGTAAATGGCCTGTATACCATTTCAAGAGGTTTTTAAACATAAAAAAGCTTATTTGAATATTTCAAATTAAAACAACTAGAAAAGTATTAACCCAAATATTAACAGAAACTATTTATGACACACGGTTAAAGAAGTGCTAAGCTAAATACCAAGTTCTTAAAAAAAAATAAAAAATATCACCTGATTCAAATAAGGTGAACATTTTATTCTCAAGAAACATAAGTCATTCCTCCTATGAAAGATTACTAGCAGGGGCGCCTGGGTGGCGCAGTCGGTTAAGCGTCCGACTTCAGCCAGGTCACGATCTCGCGGTCCGTGAGTTCGAGCCCCGCGTCGGGCTCTGGGCTGATGGCTCAGAGCCTGGAGCCTGTTTCTGATTCTGTGTCTCCCTGTCTCTCTGCCCCTCCCCCGTTCATGCTCTGTCTCTCTCTGTCCCAAAAATAAATAAACGTTGGAAAAAAAATAAAAAAAAAAAGATTACTAGCAATATAAATTATAATGCTCACTTCTAAGCTCCGGTTTCTTCCAACATCACCCCATCAAAATGACAACTAAAAAAAATGGTAATTGTTAAGTGGCTGGCAAACTGAGGCTGCCGCCTTGCTTACAGAAATTGCTTTCTAATCACACCTGTACTAGGTTTCTCACTGCATTAGTCTCCAATTCCTACCATAACCAATTACCACACAGTAGCTTATAGCAACACAAGTTTATTGTCCCATATTCCATAGGTCACAGATAGACACAGGTCTCCCTGGGCTAACATCAGCGTGTTGGCAGGGCTTTGTTCCTTCTGGAGGCTCTATGAGAGAATCCATTTCCTGGCCATTTCCATCTTCCAGAGGCCACCCTTAACCCTGGCTCATGGTTCCCTTCCTTGATCTTCAAAGCCAGGAGCATAGCATCTCTCTGGCCCTTCTTCCATTGTCCATTCTCTGTTTTCTTTCTCCCCTTTTCAGTTTTAAGGATCCTTGTGGTTACATTGGGCACACGTGGATAATCTCCCATTTTAAGGTCACTTGATTAATTCCCATGCCAACTCAATAGTCATTTGCCATGTAAACAAATCCATTCACAGGTCTCAAGGATTACGTCTTACACACCTTGGGAAAGGGAGCATTATTCTACCAACTACCCCCTTTTATGCTAACAGATACTATCCGGATTCCAATCAGAGAGGTGAGCAAGAGGGTAACCGAATGAATTTAGATGATCAGATTTTCTTTACTTGGTCATCAAAACAACCATTCAGAGAATAGGGAGGCATGTGACCCAAATAGGCACTCACATAGGGGCAGTTAAAACTTTTCTTGGGATTTTCATACTGGAGACTCACCAGGAACCTATGAGAATGTGACCTAGGGAGGTATTGTCCTTTTGATACACTCTCTTTTGTTCTTTAATGTGGTTCAAATTGGCTTTCCTTCCTTGCCACCAGAGTCTTCTGCATCCTTTTCCTGCAAGTGACTGTACACAACTCTGATACACAGGGGAGCATTTTTTTTTCAACCTGACTATCCACTTCTTAAATTGGTACTAGTTGAGAGTGATATGAACAGTGATTTATTGTCTAATTTACTTTATTTTCTGAGGAAAGAGTGTGAAAACCTCAAGAAAGGAGTCATAATCTTATTTCTTAACTGAATCCCTATCAGCAGCTAAAAGGCTGTGGCACTGGAGGGTAATAAATCAGCTTAATATGGTATTGACTAATGGTTTTGTAATTTTCAAAGTGCCTGTATTGTTCTAAATCTCATTAGGATTTTACACTACATTGATATGATTTCTTTTTGTAAAAAATAATATGCTCAAACTTATTGGTGACCTTCCAGTTTCATTTCTTCGCTCAACTGAAACCATGGCAACCTGTGGATGCATCCTTTCATTTTTTTTCTGTGTTAAAGGGATCTCAATCTCCTAGGACTAACCTTTCAGAGAAAAATTGCTCTACTATAGATACATAATAGGAGTGCATTTCCCTAAACCTTGAAATAGATCCAAATACATTTTGTATACTTTAATACCATCTAAATAAGTGGTTAAAAATGTCTAAGAAGGTGATTTCTTTCAATTCATTTTTTCAACAGCTATCAACATGTTTTACAAAAGACAATTACCATTTCTTTAATAAGGCATATTCTCTGTTTCCGTAGTAAACTATGAGAAGTAAAAACGGAACTGAGTGACTAAATTCTCTATCATGGGTCACAATCCAGTTTAACTACAGTCTGAACCAGAGGCCATTTTATGAGCAACTTCTCAGTTCTGTTAAAGCATAAAATGCATTTTATTTATTTTAAGCATAAAACCAGTCTATGGAAACTACAGAGTACTGTTTGTAATAAAATGGTAATATTAATAGGAAAAGTGGCATTATGATGTTATAGATGGAGCTTCTGTTTGGGCATCGAGCTATTTGGGATCTGGATATACTTTGGTTGTCCATTCAAGAACTATTGGTAGAGTGCTTGCTGTATGCCATGCTGTGCACCACACCCCGGGGTGTCAACGGTGAAATAAATGAAAAAATCCTTAGTCCTCACGGGGCCTAATTGAAAAATAAAAAGTAATGACTGCTATGAGGAATGATATTTGGGTATGATAAGAGAATAAAAGGGGTACAGAGGCATAGGTGGTTTGTGTAAGATCCTCCCGCAAAACTGTCCACATCCTATCTGCTAGAATCTGTGACTACCTTACCTTACATGGCATAAGAAATTTGGAAGGTATCATTAAGGTAAGGATTTTGAGATGAGGGGGGCATCCTGGATTACCTAGGTAGGACCAATGTATTAACAAGCGTCCTTATAAAAAGGAAAAAAAAAAAAAACTCAAGAAGGTCAGAGTCACAGAAAGATGTAGTGACTGAGGTCGAAGAGGAGGGCTCAAACTCATGAGCTGTGAGACCAGGACCAGAGTTGAAATCAAGAGTGGCACACTTAACCAAGTGAGTCATCCAGGCACCCCTTAACTGATTGATTTATTTATTTTTATTTCATGTACTGAAGAACCTCTTGATCTGACAAGTTTTTAATCACCTACTCCAGGATCTGAATCTGAAAATCTCAAAAATGATTCCACCTCATGTGGCCAATTCACACACACAAACTAGTGACACTGTATACCAGATAAGTCCGTTCATTAGAGTTGCTCATGTGTGTGAAATACAACATTAAAAGTACCATTTCCCCAAAAGAGCAATTTCACTATGTATTATGTATGAAACCCACATGCCTTGGAGAAATCTCCTACAGAGCTCACTCTGGAGTATCTCATCCAAGCAATGAATTTCCTTCCTATTCATGGATTTAAAAGAATTTGTCTGAAGTAAAATAAATGAGTGTGTGGTTCTTTACTTTTTAATGCTATCAAGCAAATCTGACTGGAGTCATGTTTTTCTTTCAACTTGATAAAATGGTAACAAATTTTCAATGATCCCTTAAAAGTAAGAGAGAAAAGTTTTCCAATTTACGAAAACAATACTTTTGAGGGCTCTTTGAATCCTTACAATATAAATGTCTGGTTTTTTTCCGCTCTCTTAGCCTCTTTACTCTTTCATTGTGGTCCCACTGTCGAGTCACCCTGCATACCAGAACAGAAAATTACTCTTAAAGTTTGAGGAAGCACGTTGGGTATTCACAATACAAACCTAACTCCTCACCTGTGGTAAAACCTCCTATTAATTCGCAACACAGAGATAAATTCACAGTTTATTATGCCCATACTGCAAATACCTGGATAAAAGGTAGAATAACCAGGAAAACAAAAATTATTTCTGGTATTTGGGATGTTTAGGGATTTGTTGTCACTTAATTTATCCAGATGTGATAGTCATTTTAAACAAGTTGAGTCTTTCTCAACTTACAAAAAGTCCAGTCATGGCCACTCATGTTTTAAAATTAAATCTTGATCTGTGCTCAGGGCATCATCTCAGGGTTCATGGGTTCGAGCCCCACAGAGGCTTCTGTGGCTGATGGTGCTGAGCCTGCAGGGGATTCTGTCTCTGTCTCTGCCCTCCCTCCTCCCCACTTGGGTACGCATGCACTCTCTCTAAAAAGGAAAAAAAAACCTTAAAAAAGAAATCAAGTATTAAAACCTACCTTGCAAAGGCTGCTGTGCCTAAATACGATAAACTGTGAAGGATTCATCTGAAAGATATGCCATGTTCTTTTTTATAAAGCATCTTTAAATATTAAACTGAACGACATTCATAGGCAAAGGCCCTGTGACTTACTGCTGATATTTTCCAGGAATAACTGAGACATTACTGCAGAATGCTAAGGAGATGCGAGGCATCCTTAAAAACTGATTATTTTCTCAAATGTTGACTTGTAACAGTTTTCCTAAATGGAATCTGAATTTGAATCCTAGTCTCCTTTTTAATAATAACATTTTGCATTGCATCTGTCTTCTACTGGCAATACTGCCAGTTTGTACTGATTTTGGGCGTATTTTCCCTCTTAATTGCCGCTCCATGTTCTACAGCATTATTATGCACTGATTTCAAATAAAAGTAAATGGTGATTAAACACTTTACACCCTGAAAAAAGGGAATTTGAAAGCCTTTTGGAAATGGAAGCAATCCTTGCAAACTCTATTAAAATATGAAGAAAATCATTTTCTATTGGGCATTTTAAGAACGAAATCTATTTCCAGCATCTGTGATTGCGGTTTTCCTTAACTGAAAACAACTCCTGATTCATCTTTATAAGTTTTTTGCCTTTGTGACAAACACTACATAATAAGCATGTTTCATTTCAAAAAAGAGATATGGGAAGGTAATTCCTGGGTGTGGCGTGTTTATTTATAACCACCAATGTGTGAATTCTATACTATTGTCCCAGAAAGTTACAATTTTTTTCAGACTACCTGTAAGAAATCTTAGTTTTCCTTTGTTTATAAAAAGTAAATAATTCCCATTAGTTCATTATCCAATTTTTCATACAATTCTCATGTTATAGAATCTAGACTCAATAAATACAGCAATTCTGTTCAGAAGACAAATAGCAACCTTTTTATTTTGCATGAAGAAGTCAGGAGAGAGTTGGTTCCCTAGCCTGTTGCTTATTTATGTCAAAAACTTAAATTAACTGCTGGTTTTGAACTCATTGCCACGTATTTAAATCTATCAAGGAAGAATCAGAGGGTCAATGCAAATGTATTTAAGATTTCAAGAAAGATTCAAAGATTTATTACTAGAATCTAAGTTTTCTATGAATTCCAGAATACTGTAATCAGAATTAGATTATCCTGGCCGACTGGCGCCCTAATGGCATTGTGAAATGGCACGATTCTGATCCTAACGCTCTGTGAAGAAAAACGAAGTGTCCATAAGGCATGCCATCAGGATTTGTCTTAATACAGATTTGACAATATATGAACTTGTGCTGTTACATCTATGAAATTCTTTTTTATCCTTTCTTTCCACACTCGCTAATCCCATAAAGTTTTCCTATTTAGTCTTAGAAATCTTTTAGTGTATGTCACAAGGCCAAGTTTTAGCTTGGGAAATGTTTAACATTCATCTCTCTGGCTTTGGCAACTCAATTAGCCAAACTGAGTAACTGAATAGGTCCACTTATAAATTGGTCCCTTCCAGGGGCTTTGAAAAGTCTGGTCAAATATTCTTAGGATACTCCTAAAATGATATCATAGGCCATAAGGAAAACTCCAGTATGTTTCCAAATGTGGATTTTGTACTGTTGTCACTAGTGGAACATAGTTCAATAAAACTAGAAATTAAAAGCAAAACTTTAAGTAAAAAAATATTTGGGGGAGAACACCTTACCAAAAATATTTTGGAAAAAAGGAGAGGTTAGGATAGAAATGGTGATTTAGACTGTTTTGCATAAATCAAAATGAGAAAATATCCTGTGTCAAAAAATCTGTTGGGGCTAAATTTGTTCTCAAGAAAAAAATTAAAAGCACTGTGAATCTTAGTTCATTGAATGAGAAAGCATATGAAATAAATTCACTCCAAGAAGTTAGAAAAGCAACAAATAAAAAGTAGGAGAAATAATATAGAGATGTAATTAGATAAATTTCCTTAGAAAACAAACATTACATTTTTTTTAAATACAGGAAACATTTTTTTAATAAATCAATATATCCATGATTGACAAACTTTTTCTGTGAAAGCTCAGGGAGTAATTTTTTTTTTAAGCTTGGCAGGCCATAGGATCTCTGTAGTAACTACTCAAACTTCTCAGGGTAGCATGAAAACAATCATAGACAACAGGTAAGTTAAGGGTTGTGGTTATATTCCAATTCAATTTTATATAAAAACGAACAACAGACAGGATTTGGTTTGTTTGCATAGTTGGCTGACCTCCGAATTAAACCAAACTTTCTCAAAAAGAATCCCCATTAGTGTTCTACAGTAATGGGAGTGTTCAGGAAATGAATGCCTATCAAAATTCCTTGAACACTAAGAGGAAACAAAGCAAAAGAAAACAAATTATTTAAGTAGCAAAAAGAGGTGTATACCATAGACCATTTTACAAAATTTATATGGATTTGAAGATAAAACAGGACTCCAAAGAAAACATTATGCTTCTTGCTGAAACCTAGGAACTTGAATGTACTCAATGTATTAGGAACAAGCACTGGAAAAATTCAACAATCAGGGATGACAGCCTCTGGTAAAACTAAACCCCTAAAACAAGATGTGAAGACATACAGTATTAGAAGACAAGATTTATGTAACAACTTGTACATAACAACTGATCTGGAAGTTACTACCTTTATAAAGGAGTAAAAGTATCTATGTAGTTTTCTTTATGTAAACAAGCACTATGATCAACTCAGGTGTATTGTTTTCATGCAACCATTAGCCATTATTTGAATGTCTTTCTTTACAAGTTCTTTGATTTTTTGAAAAATCTAAGATAAATAACAAAAAATCAAGTAAATATCATTTAGGAAACTTCCCTTTGAGTAAACTAGTATTAAATGATTACTTATTTTAAATCAATAACCAATAAAAACATTTTAAGAGAAAACAGTAAGAGGAATAAGCCAAATAAGAAATGTATATAGTCAAGATGAATACAAATTTAAAACTATGAGACACAAAAGATTTGGTAAAATGGAGACCTGTAATGATCTTGATAAGGAAAATTCCTTATTGTTGAATGTATGTATGTATGTGTGTGTGTGTGTGTGTGTGTGTATATATATATATATATATATATATATATATATATACACAGTGTGTGTGTATATATGTATATATATACACACACACACACACACACACACACATACATACATATACTTATCTTCAATATCTACATTCCATTTGTGATTACATTACATTAGTATTTGGAGTTTGGAAAATGGATCCTAAATATAGTGTGAAGAAATAAAAAGGAAATTAGCCTACATTTATGAAAAGATTCTCAGACCAGCAGCAAGGACTGTGGTCAGGAGTCTCCAACTCTTGGCTTCTTAAGGATCCACCTCAGCTTTTGAGCTGAGTTCACAATGGTCGTATATTACCCCCCAAAAACAATTGAGCAAGTAGTTCTGATTCCTATGTCACTCACCACCACTGCACCTTGTTATTTCCTGAGCTCATAACTATCTCTATATAAGAAATCTTAAATGACTACCTGAATTAAGAAAAACCTGGCCTGGTTTACAGATGTCAGCACAGAATAGGAGACAATTCTTGAAAGGGAGAAAGGCTATACCATAGAAACTCTCAGGAATGACTTTAAGAGTGGAGAGGGAAAAATCTTCTCATTGGGCCAAACTTGGAACAATACACCTCATCATTCACTTTATGTCAAGTAAGTAATTACCCCAGGTTACAAGATTACATATACATATATATGTGTGTGTGTGTGTATAATACACACACACACACATATATATACACACACACACACGTATGTAAGTTTGTTGTTTTTTTCACAGCTGGTGTCAAATGGCCTCATCAGCCGATTAATGTCCTAGAAAGAGAAACAATGGGAGACCAGACACAATAAAGTCTAGAATAATGGTTTGTGGATGGATAGCAAAGTGGAAAGTAAATGAGGATACCTTTGTATCACTTGTTACTGCCCTCCAGAAAGCATCCTCCATACAAGTGGCACTAAACAACCAAATAGACAAAATGATTTAGCCAGTTTATATTAGCCAACCTTCAACAATGCCTATCCCATAATTGTCATGACTGGTACACCAATAGAGTGGTCAAGGCAGCAGAGATGGATGGTGGTGTGGGCTCGACAACATGGGCCCCATACTTAGCAAGGTTAACCTAGCTCTTTCTGCCTATACCAGCCAGAGAAACCAACAATGAGCTCTTGGTATGATAGCCTTCTTCACAGAGACTTCTCAAAGAACCAAGGGTGCATTATTCAAGTATAAATCTCTCTTCTGGGTTAGGGATTTTCTTTCCCAGAGTATCTCAGCCAGCATCATTATTGGTAGCCATTTAATCTCTACTTTAGATATTTAGAAATATAAATAATATATGGTGACAAACAGTATCAGAGCCCATGATCATTGAACTATGTATGTATGTATATAGAAAAAAAAAATGTCCCAGAGAGATTACAGTGATGATCTGAGTGGTTCTTTTTTAAAAAAAATTTTTTTTTCAACATTTATTTATTTTTGGGACAGAGAGAGGCAGAGCATGAACGGGGGAGGGGCAGAGAGACAGGGAGACACAGAATCGGAAACAGGCTCCAGGCTCTGAGCCATCAGCCCAGAGACCGACGCGGGGCTCGAACTCACGGACCGCCAGATCGTGACCTGGCTGAAGTCGGACGCTCAACCGACTGCGCCACCCAGGCGCCCCCTGAGTGGTTCTTTTTTATGTGGATTTTCCTTTCATTTTTTTCCCATGCTACAGGCTGATTTTCCTGTAAGAAATATCAAATACTCTTTTTTAAATTTTTTTTTCCAACGTTTATTTATTTTTGGGACAGAGAGAGACAAAGCATGAACAGGGGAGGGGCAGAGAGAGAGGGAGACACAGAATCGGAAACAGGCTCCAGGCTCTGAGCCATCAGCCCAGAGCCTGACGCAGGGCTCGAACTCACAGACCGCGAGATCGTGAACTGGCTGAAGTCAGACGCTTAACCGACTGCGCCACCCAGGCGCCCCTATTTTTAAATTTAAATATAAACTAAATCATTCGTTCTCAGAGTATCAGTGGATGCCACAATGGTTTGATATTCCATCTCATGTAACTGAACATCTTGTATTCCAAATAAAGTTGTGACTTTTGTAGACAATCTCTACACTGACCAGACATAATTCTATTAGAGCATGTTGGAGGTCATGTGTATGCTTTCATCTGTAACTACTGTAGCCAATGGGGATGGAGTGTGCAATGCTATAGTCTATTTGAACAATTACTGCTAAATACAAAGGCAAGGGCTCAAGTTTACAGCTCGTTCTCAATCTTCTTCAGCTGAAGAACTATACTATTAAATGAAAATTCACTTTATTTAAAAATAAATAACCTTATATATGTATTTGTTTTATCTTCTCCCAATCCTTTTCATGAAAGGAAGGGCTGGTGATAAGTATAAAATTTTACCAATTGTATATAAAGTAAGCAATGCCAACAAGCTTTTGTCCCTGGGGATCCATAGACTGCCAAACAGCTGTGAGTCTCTGTGACTGTTATCTAAAAGAAATATTCAAAAGGCTCCTTGGGGACAAAACAATATAGAATATGAATTGGTGGTTAGTACATATTTGTTGAAAGAGGTATGGTAAGCCAAATATGAATTTCTTATTTAGCAACTACACAACTATGTTTTCTAAACAATGGTCAGTAACATTAGCATTTACTCCTCCTTTATATTGTTGCAAAGAAAGAAATAGGTGTCATTTTATGCCTACAAGTGGGCACCTACAGCCCAAAGCTGAAACTGTATGCTTTCTGTGAAGATTTATCATTTTTATGTCTTTCTCTTTCCCCTTTGCGGAGTTCATTTTAGAAAAAGATAACATTAATAACCATACACTAATCTTATTTTTATCTAAAATTCTAAAGCATATTAGTGTGCAATTAAGATGTAGATAACTTTTGTAAGTAGAGAAACAGACCAACTGTCTGTTTCCAAGCATCAGGAATAATACGATAAACGCTTTCTCACTAAAATGAACATATTTAATTCAGATGACAACACTAATATGCCATATATCACCTCAATTATTTCATTATGATGCAAGACTAAGTATTTCTCTTTCACATTGACCTCCTTTTTTCCAGACTAATAAAGATTAATTCAATAGAGGAAAATCATGTGTGTGACAATATGAAATTCTCAAATATATGTAGTTCAAAGGGCACTGTCTCTCCCTTTCTTCCTACTAACGAAAGCCTCAGTTTTACAGACAAGCATTTAATACTTTCAAGTATTTTTTCTAAGCAGGTTATTTGTGTTAAATCATCGTAACTGAACATCTCCATATATTGTAGAATTCAATTGAGTATTACTTTCCCTACTCAGAAATTTTAACTATGCTGTTTTCTTTTCCCTTATTCAATATCACAGTAGGTATGCATAAATTAAAAGCATTGGATGTGGATAAAGCCTTGTAAAAAGCATGGTCTTCAACTATAGCTGTTTTCATCCACCACTTGAGACTTACTTTCTAAGCTAGAAAAAAAGCTGTATCAGCAAATTACAAAATGCTATTTGCTCTGTTACCCTGTTCAGACAGCATCTGTCTAATCCTATTTCCAGGGGAGCCGCAGTTGAGCTGTGAAAAAGTAGAAAGAACAGTAGCAACTGTTAACAGATCAAGCTTAGGCTCTTGTGGAGTACGACGGAAGAGTTCCCAAGGACTAAAAAAGTTTCTAGAGTTTTCTCAGTGCTGCTTCCTACCTCCTTTCAGCAAAATCAAAAGGAGCCGGTTATCTAAAAGGTCACTCTATCAGGTCAACTTAGGCTTGATGAAGAATCCAAACTAGCAGTGGGTTAAACAAGATAGAAGTTAATTTTTATTTTTTAAAATAAAAGCCTAGACTAGTTATACCCAAGATTATTAGCAGTTACTGCTGGCTACTTTGTTGTGCTACCGTCCTTACATGGGACATCCTCTTCTAACAAACTTCAAACAATTTTTTCAGAGGACTCTCAACTACATTGCATTGTCCAGAATTTCATCACATGGCCATACTTACACGTCACCGAAGATGCAAGATATAATTGGTTCGTGTATACTCAGGTAAGAATTAAGAGTTTTGCTACTGTAGATAAAGGGCAGATACAGCCACAAACTTGGAGAGAAGTGCTCTCAATTCTCTTTTTGAGACCAATGCAATAGTATTAACACAGACGTATATAGAATTTGATAGGCAGAATGTGAAAACATGGAACAAACACGGAATATCAAGGGGAGATTCACTTTTCATAGTAAGCGATTTATACATTTTTGTCTTAAACTAAATGCAATTAAAGTTATCCTTTAAGGGGAGTGTGAGTGGCTCAGTAGATCAAATGTCCGACTCTTGGTTTCAGCTCATGTCATGAACTCACGGTTCATGAGTGCGAGCCCCGCATCGGGCTCTGTGCTGACAGTACAGAGCATGCTTGGGGTTCGTTCATTCTTTCTCTCTCTCTCTCCCTGTCCCTCCCTCCTTCTAAGTAAGTCAATAAGCTTTAAAAAAAATAAAGTTTTCCTTTCAAATGACTTTTGTTCATTTGCTTTTAACTACATAGGTAATTGTATCTTTGCTTTCCTTCATGAATATGAACCTAATATTATATGCTTTGAAAATCAGGTGAAGTATTTTATGTAAAAGAAAGGAGGAAAGACACTAAAACTCCAAAGATGTTTGGAGGGAGTAGCAGATCTCAAGTAGTAAGCCCTGTTTGTATGACCCAAAAAACTGATATTCTTTCCTTAACTCCAAACTACTTGCCCCTTTACTGTCTCTTTCATATATAAACGTGTAAGCTTTCAAATCTATTTGTGGATCATTCTTACTATTGTAATATGTCTGAAAATATATTGTTTAATATATATTTACCAAATGCTTATTAATATATATTATGAGGCAATAATTAGAGTATATGGATAAAATAGAATATAAATATATGTAGATACAGTTTATTACTTTTCATTGCTGAGAAATCCAGATAAGCTCCAGAAGCCTAAAGGAAATAAAAATCCACCAACTCCCACAATGTATAGGTCATATATGTTCATCTAAAATTTGGAAAAATTTTTTTTTGCTCCAAATTTTGTTCCTTCTTTGTGCATTTAATGGGGCGCCTGGGTGGCGCAGTCGGTTAAGCGCCCGACTTCAGCCAGGTCACGATCTCGCGGTCCGGGAGTTCGAGCCCCGCGTCGGGCTCTGGGCTGATGGCTCGGAGCCTGGAGCCTGTTTCCGATTCTGTGTCTCCCTCTCTCTCTGCCCCTCCCCCGTTCATGCTCTGTCTCTCTCTGTCCCAAAAATAAATAAACGTTGAAAAGAAAAAGAAAAATAAATAAATAAATAAAACAGTAAAGAGGCTTCACCTCACTTGAGAAGATAGAGCTAAGAAAAACTTAGAACAAGGTATGCATCATGACAATTAGGAAGATAATTTAGTACACGGAGATTTAAAACCAATGCAGAGAGGGAGGAAAACAAAAAGGATGGATTCTGAAACTGAGGATCGGGAAAATAGCTTGACTGATGATACCCGTTTTAGAGTGCTGTGTTCTCATGTTTGTGTGGCTTTTTTGTTTTTGTTGTTGTTTTTTTCCCTGCTACAATAGTTACATTAGCATGACGTTGAGACGAGTGGCAGCCTGGGCGGATGGCCACATACGGAGGGAATGCTGAAACCCCTGTGACCTTTGAACACTAATCTGAATCTACCTTGTCACAACCTGTGTTTGTAACATGTCCTCCCCAGACTTCTCACTAACCACGCTCTCAGTCATTCGTTTTGGGCCGCAAGACTGTCTTTGAAGAGACATCAAAGCATACCATGTGACTTGAAAGACTTTGTGACTCAGAGCCCATGATTCTATTCTCATCCACTTTATTACTTTCTTTACCAGGTCATACAGGCCTCACAGAAATTGTTCGACTGTGAATACGGGTGATACCATGACTGCTGGAGAGAAAAAGTGTTATTATTTCATAAAGAATTCATACCTATTTAAGCAAAGAAGCGACACTCCATCACTATTCTCTCCCTAACGAGTGTAGCCATCTAGTACATGAGGGAATGTATAGTAGTACATCCATCACTATGAATTTACGGTGATTTATATACATTTTTTTACTTTTCTTTACGTCTCTTACATTGCTACCTTAATTACAAAAAATACAGAAAAACCAAAATCAAAGAAAAAAACAACAACCCAGAAGTCCCCTTATCGATGTGGTTAGGGATGTTCTGGAAATCCTGTTACTTTAGACTACCTGTGGCCAAAGAGAAGTCTCTGTAAACTACAGTTAAGGCAGAAGAATAAATGGCCTAAGAATTCAGAAGGATTGATTCCTTCTGGTGAGGATTAACCTAGGAAGGCTTTGTAGCAAAGTGGTATTTTTAGCCAACCTTGAATTATAATATTTTTGAATTTAGTTTAAAACTAATTTCATAAGCAGAGAGACCTAAAATCTAAAACTAATTAAGTGCAAGACAGCAGACTGCTTCTACTGAGAGGTTTCTAACACAGCAGCACCTTTACTTAGCTCTAAGAGAGACAAGCCACTGGCCACCTGGTGCTTTTAGAGGGCCCCATGTCAGAGACACACACACAAATCGAGTTCTTCTATCGCATCCGGGAGGCTAGGTTTCCGTGGGGTGTAATGCTCAGGTCAAACACAAAAACTTACATGCCTGAAACGTCTGTTCCCTCTCATCCAACAGGGAAACCCTTCCCCAGATCTTGTCCTCAATATAAAACAGTTTACAAGTTTACTACATCCCAATGCCAGAAAGGTTTAAAATTTGTGCCAATGCCAGTGCCAAAGGTAAACATTGCTTCAGAGCTTGGGCAGAACGTGAAAGGCAGAAACCTTTAAAGAAAAGACAAATTAATACGTTTCTGAGATGATTCCCACTGGCACACATCCAAGCAGGTTCTGCCTACTGACATGTAACATCTCAGCACTAGCTAGGAGTATACATTTTTTGCTTGAACGTTTCAACTTACAGTTCCAGAGGGATGGAAGAATTATAGTAGGAATCCCAAAATGTGCACATGGTGTGGAACATTATAGAATTTCTACTACTTTTAAATTTGTACATGCATAGCCTAAGACACAACATGATTTACATTGGCAAGGGGACACTAAACGCTAGAATTTCAAAAAGCTTATTTTGTGTATTTAATAATTCTAAACATGACTTTTAAAACTGAGTTTTAAATAATTCTGTTGTAAAATGGTCTCCATCACTTACAAATTCTATCTTGTCCTGATGTTTCATCATACCATTATTTATTTATCAGTGTAACTGACATTTTATATTATTTTCAGGCATATAGTATGGTGATTTGACTTTTGTACACATTGCAAAATGATCACCCCAGTAAGTCTAGTTACCATCTGTCACCATATAAAATTTATTAATGACCATATTCCCCATGCTGTATATCACATCCTCATATCTTATTTTAAAACTGGAGTTTATACTTGATCCCTTACACCCATCTTGCCACACCAAGCTCACCCCTCTCTGGCAACCACCAGCCTATTCTCTGTATCTATGAGGCACCACAGTACATGTATCTTTTTAAATTAGTGTTTTGGGAGCACCTGGGTGGCTCAGTTAGGCATCCAACCTTGGCACAGGTAATGATCTCACGGTTGCTGAGTTCGAGCCCCACATCAGGCTCTGTGCCGACAGCTTAGAACCCGGATCCTGCTTCAGATTCTGTGCTTCCCCTTCTCTATGTCCCTTCCCTGCTCATACTTGGTTTCTCTCACTTGCCCTCACTCTCAAAAACGAAATAAAAACATTAAAAAAATAGTGTTTTTGTTTTCCTCAACACCCAGAAGTGAGATTGCTGGGTCATATGGGATTTCGAGTTTTAATTTTTTGAGCAACCTCCACACAGTTTTCCACAGTGGCTGCACCAATTTACATTCCCACCAACAAAGCACATGAGAGATTCCTTTTTTCCACATCCTCGCCAACATGTTATTTCTTGTCTTTTTGATGGCTACTAATAGCTGTGAGGTGTTAGGTCATTGCGGTGCACATGCCCTTGAGAAAAACGTGTATTCTGCAGTTGTTGGATATAATGTTCTGTATAGGTTAGGTTCGTTTGCTCGAGTATTGTTCAAATCTGCAGTCTCCTGGAGACTGGAAGATGGCAGCATAGGAGGACACTGGGCTTGCCATGTCCTGATCACCTAGATTCCACCCACATCTGCCTAAATAACCCAGAAAACTGCCAGAGACTAGCAGAACGGACTCTCCGGAGCCAAGCATAGACAAGAGGCCCACGGAAGAAGGTAGGAAGGGTGGCGAGGCGGTGCGTGCTACACGGACTGGCAGGAGGGAGACGGGGCAGTGGAGAGGCAGCCCGCCTGGCAAGGCAGAGCCCCCGAGTCTGGCTTGCAAAAACGGAGGGGCTGGACTGCATGAGTTCTGACAGCCAGCGGGACTTAACATCTGGAATGTTATAGGTCAACAGCTCTGCTAGAAGAGCAGGAGGGGGAGAGGACACCAGGACGGAGCAGTGTTGAGCCCCAGAAGACAGAAGTCAGCTAGGCGAGGAACAAAGGTACTGACGAGCACTATCTCCCTCTCCCATACACCAGCCGAAATTCCAAAGAGACCCAGTTCCTGTCACCGAAATTGATTGCACTGCACAAACGCCCAACGTTGTACTTCTGCGGATCCATCTCTCCAATGGGTCTGCCTCCCTCCCAGTGCTGCAGGCCCCCTCCCACAGGGAACCACCCGTGGCAAAGCGAGCTGAACCTGCCCCTCCCACCCCTGTGCACCTTGCGGATCCACCCCGGCTGATATGCCAGATCCCATCGAAGCAGCACCACAAGCCTGGCGGTATGCAAGTAGCCCACACAGGGGCCACACCACTCCACAGTGAATCTCATCCCTGGGGGAGGGGAAGAGAAGGTACACACCAGTCTGACTGTGGCCCCAGCGGTAGGCTGGGGACAGGCATCGGGTCTGACTGCGGCCCTGCCCACCAACACAAGATATTCCAGACAGCACAGGGGAAGTGCCCTGCAGTTTGGAGCCACTCCAGGGAATACCCAAAACGACGAAATGGAGGAACTCTCCTCAAAAGAAACCGCAGGAAGCAGTGACAGCTAACAAATTGGTTAAAAATTATTTAAGTAATATAACGTAACAAGAATTTAGAATAATAGTCATAAAATTAATCGCTGCACTTAAAACAAGTATAGAGTACAGCAAACAATCTATTGCTACAGAGATCAAGGGACTAAAATAGTCATGAGGAGCTAAAAAATACTATAAATGAGGTGCAAAATCAAATGGAGGCGACCACAGCTCAGATTGAAGAGACAGAGGAGAGAATAGGTGAATTAGAAGATAAAATTATGGAAAAAGAGGAAGCTGAGAAAAAGAGACAAAAATCCAGGAGTATGAGGGGAGAATTAGAGAACTAAGTGATGCAATCAAACACAACAATATCCATATCATAGGAATTCCAGAGGAGGAAGAGAGAGAGAAAGGGGCTGAAGGTGTACTTGAACCCATCATAGCTGAGAACTTCCCTGACCTGGGGAAGGAAAAAGGCATTGAAATCCAAGAGGCACAGAGAACTCCCTTCAGACGTAACTTGAGTCGATCTTCTGCAAGACATATCATAGTGAAACTGGCAAAATACAAGGATAAAGAGAAAATTCTGAAAGCAACTAGGGATAAAGAGGCTCTAACCTACAAAAGGAGACCCATAAAACTAGTGGCAGGCCTATGTACTGAAACTTGACAGGCCAGAAAGGAATGGCAGGAAATCTTCAATGTGATGAACAGAAAAAAATATGCAGCCGAGAATCCTTTATTCAGCAAGTCTGTCATTCAGAATAGAAGGAGAGAAAAAGGTCTTCCCAAACAAAAAACTGAAGGAATTCATCACCAAATCTGCAGTTTCCTTATTGATTTTTCTATCTGGTCAATCCATTGATGAGAGCGGAGTAGTAACATGTCCTACTATTGTATGGCTATCAACCTCTCCCTTCATGACTAATATTTGCTTCATCTATGTAGGTACTCCTATATTTTAGACTACGTATGAATGTTCTTCTTGTTGGGATATACCCCTTTATCATTATGTAGTACCCCTCTTTGTTATTACAGTCTTTTTTAAAAGTCTGTTTTATCTAATGTGAGTAAAGCCACACCAAACTTTTCATTTTCATCTGCACAGAATACCTTTCTCCATCCCTTCATGTTTAGTCTGTGTGTGTCCTTATTCCCAAAGTGCTTCTTTTACAGGAATGTGTATGGGCTTTTTTTGTTTGTTTTTAATTATTCAGCCATTGGGTCTTTGGAGAATCTGGTTCCATCTACATTTAAAGCAATTACTGATACGTATCTATTTGCCATTATGTTCACAGTTTTGCAGACTGTTTTCGTAGCTCCTATCCATCCTTTCCTTCTCTATCTTCCCTGTTTGGGGACTTAGTGTAATGTTTTCATCCCTTTCTCATTTTCTTTTGTATATATACTGTAAGTTTTTGCTCAGTTATTATGAGGATCATGTATCATCACGTGGATTTAACAGTGTATTTGAAGTCCATTTTCACTTAAACGCTTTAACCTTCATAGTACATTTCTAAGTCAATCTACTACCTTACTATGTATTTACCTTTTCCAATCAGATTCTTGCTTTCTTCTGTTTTCTTTTTATTAGGGTCCTTTATGGCTCAAAAAAGCCCCTGTGGTGTTCTTCTTAAGGCTGCTTTAGTGATGATGAACACCTTTAGCTTCTGCCTGCTTGGAAAATTCTCTTCTTGAATTCTGAATGACAACCTTGCCAGGTAGAGTATTCTTGGTTGGAAGTTTTCTCGTTTCAGCACCTGGAATAGGTCATGTGACTCTCCTCTGGCCTGCAAAGTCACTGCTGAGAATTTTGTACTTAACAATTTGGTTTTTTTCTTTGAAGATCCTTACCCTTTTTTCTTTTCACCTTTTAATGATGTGTCTTGGTGAGGAACTCTTCCGGTTCATCTTTTATGCAACTCTCTGGGCTTCCGGGACCTTGAGGTCTACTTCCTTTTCTTGCTCTTCTGCTTCTAGGACCCCTATATTGTGAATATTATTGTGCCT
The DNA here is from genome assembly GCF_018350175.1 of Felis catus. Taxonomy (NCBI): domain Eukaryota; kingdom Metazoa; phylum Chordata; class Mammalia; order Carnivora; family Felidae; genus Felis; species Felis catus. The sequence goes on from NC_058386.1 coordinate 22,413,711, forward strand.
GATGTTGTCTCATAAGTCCCTCAAATTATTATTTTTTTTCCATACTTCTTTTGGCTTCTGTGTCTGGGTGAGTTCTATTGCTTTGTCTTCCAGTTCACTAATCTCTTCTTCTCCTTCATTCAGTGTGAACACCTCCAGTATATTTTATTCTTCTATTTTTCTGCTCTGTCACTGTGGTTTCGTAATTTCTTGTGTATTCTATCACTCTGTTCAAGTTCTCAGTTCATCCGATTTTTTCCTCTTGTTTAATGAACATCTTTATGACCATTACTTTGAATTCTTGATCAGGTAGATTACTTACCTCTATCATTTAGGTGTTTTTCTGAGGTTTTCTCTTGTTTTTTTGTTTGCTTACAACTTGTTTTCTCATTTTACTTCACTCTGGGTTTATTTATGTTTAATAAGGAAAACAGTTACCTCTCCCACTCTTCAAGGTGTGGCCTTGCATAGGTAAAGATCCTTCTCCTTCACCCCACCCTAGGCAAGGCCCTCAGTCTCAATAAGGCACCATTGTTGACGGTGTGCCAAGACCTATCAGAGACCAGAGAGCAAGAATCTCACTTAGTACCTAGTTTCAGGGTGATGGAAGTCAGGCCCTCAGGCAACAGCTTTTAAAGTAAGGACAGACTGTCCTTCAGAACCACAATCATAAACCCTATTAGCCTCCCAATTAGGAGATCTAGATCTCACAACACAGCTGTGAAAATCAGGGCTCTGGACCATGTAGAATGTCCTTTCTGGAATGTCTGGTTAAGCCATAGCAAGGCCAATCGGGTGCACAAGGATGACGTTGCTCTGCTTACATTCCATACCTATGCAGTGCTTTGGGGGTGGTGACCTGCCAAGAATGGTCTTTTCGATTGTTAAAGTCCCTGGAGGTGAAGTCCAGCAGGCCCAGGCAAAACAAGGGTTTCCCTTGTGTGGTCTGCCTGCACCCAGGGGCTTTAGCAGGGCAGGTGTAAAATGTAGTGGGGGTAGGGCAGCAGGGAAAATGCCTGTGGGCTTCAGCAATGCACGCAGGGAAGTACCATCTATGCATGTGCACGCAGGCCCCAGGATGGGCACAGAAGTATGCCGTGACCATGCACGTGGGCCAATCCCAACCAAGAAGTGGGCAAGCTCTGCAACCTCCATGCTCTCAGGCCTCAACAAGGCGGTACGAAGATGCCGCACACCCAAGCCTGTGTGCTTGCGCCAACAGGTTAGGTCAAGCGCACACTAACGGCTTCTGCCAATCCACAGAGAGCCCCAAATGTCCCCTGCACTCCAGGACATGCCTTTGGCCAGCAAATCTCGTTCATGTACAATCCCGATGTTTGTCAAACTGGTGCTTTTGCACTGGACCCGCAGGAAGACAGCGTCCACACATGAGTCCTTTAAAAGGAAAATTTCAGTTTCCTATAGCACTTTGGGTCCCTTTGATATCAGCCCTATTAGTTTTCTAATCCAGACCCCAGGGTCAGGGTGCCTGATGTGGGGCACCAAGTCCTAGCTCCTCTGGGACAAACACCAGACTGTTGAGATCCTCTCTACTGGGAGCCCCTGGGGCAGGAGGGGGATTTTGAGGAGATGGTCTCCACCTAACCCACCTGTACCAATGTAGCCCTTTTATTTTTTGTTGTGGAAGACAGTTCATCTAGTTTCAAATCTTTTTCAGAGGGAAATGATCCATAGGTAGCTAAAAGTCTGCTGTGCCCATGACAATAGAGGAGTTCATGATCTGTCTACTCTCCTACTCAGACCACTCTTCTAATTCTTAGTGAGTATATCTTAAATAAAGAAACTTTTATAAAAACACGCATGAAAAGCCATTTGAGTTTTTCTATTTCATTTAATTCTAATTTTTTATGAGTATATGTTCAAATCAGGTGAACTCTGAATCAAATGTTTAATTTCTTTATCTTTTAGATGAATGCTCCCCATTAATATTTGTTTTGAGTTTTTCTATTTAATTTAATTCTGATTTTTGATTACCACATGTTCAAATTAGGTGACCTCTGAATAAAATGTTTAATTTATTAATCTTTTAAATCAATGCTCACCATTAAAATTTTCTACCATGATGGAATTATTTTCTGCCTGCCCTGTCCAATATATTACCTACCAGGGATATGTAGCCATTAAGCCACTCATGTGACTATTATGGCTGATAAACTACATTTTGACTTTAATTAATTTTAATTTGAATAATCATGTGTGATTAGTGGCTACTCAATCCAACAGCACAGCTTTAGAGTATTACTTTCTACTCACACAAATTATGAAAATATTTCAAGGTACATTAAATAATTAGTATTTTGCTGAAATAAAGGCAAACACAGTAAGCTTTATAAAGTAATTATGTAGTAATTTTTAATTTTTTTTTAACATTTATTCATTTTTTTCAGAGACAAACAGAGCTTGAGTGGGGGAGGGGCAGAGAGAGAGGGAGACACAGAATCTAAAGCAAGCTCTAGGCTCCGAACTGAGAGCACAGAGCCCAATGCGGGGCTCAAACTTACAAACGGGGAGGTCATGACCTGAGCCGAAGTTTGATGCTTAACTGACTGAGCCACCCAGGTGCCCCAATAATTATGTAGTAGTTTTAACTCCAGAACTCCCCAACCATTATCAGAACGCCTAGAAAGGCGTTAAAAAAAATATTCATTCTTACTACTTGGCCCATTTTAAGTTTTATAAAAACATAACTTTATATGTATTTTCAATTTCACTGATTTGGGAGAAAATAAAAGGAGAAACATAAAATTTACTTATTTACTATATGGCTTAACTTACATCTCTTAAATACTTGGATACGTGGTATGTTGCCTGCGTTTTTCTTGTTTCCTCCTCCTGGAATGAGGAAGTTACAGAGGTTAAGACTGAAGACATTACCCAGATAGATGAATAGAGTTCTAGACCCTTCTAGGCTTGGATACTATTTGAAGAATAATGTGTAGATAACAACAATTAGAGCTATAGGATATCAGGTTTTATAAAAAATGATGTGGTATAGAACAGGAAGGAAAGATCTGAGGAAGAACAGGACTAGAGAAGGAGCACAGGTAAGGCTTTATGCGTGAGATACAGAAGGCTCAAAGTAGTGACCCTGTAAATGTGAATTAAAAAAAAAAATAACACACATTCAAGCATTTACATGTTTTTCCTTAAAAAATACATTAGGGCTGAAGATAGTGTTGTTAAAAGAAAAACAATTGGAATTTTTGAAATCCTCACTTTGTGGTAAAGGCACACCAATTGTAAACCAAGTCCCTGAATAAAGTTCTAGTTTTACTTTTCGGCTCTCTGGGAAACAAAGCATTACTGTTTCAATTCTTTGAACATTGGCTTTGTCATCTGTAATATGAGAACAATCATACATACCTTAGTGGAGGGCTTTGAGAATCAAGAGACAGAGCGTGGGCTGAAATGCTTAGTATAATCCAAAGTACTGTGCCAAGTATAATGGAAATCATTTTGTACTAATAATGGGAATTGTTACCCATTATATGATTCAACTTAGGTTAAGGTTTTTATATTTAGAAAAATCCTAAGTCCGTAATTTTTAAGGATTCCAAAACAGGCAACCGTGGTCAGAAATAGAACGCACATGATAAATTGTTCCGGCAAGAAAAACAGTCAGATTTGCAGTTTGTCATGCATTTATAAAGGTTATTACTTCTATTCATTCATTCCATTCATTCTCAGTTTAGGTAACTATTTGTCATGGCCTAAATGCTTAGCACCAAACGAATGGGCAGCTCAATAGATTCAGAGAGTCAGAGAGTCAGAGAGTCAGAGAGTCAGAGAGTCAGAGAGTCAGAGAGTCAGAGAGTCAGAGAGTCAGAGAGTCAGAGACAGAAGGGTAGGGATTATTTTTTACATTTTATTTAACAAATATCTACACCCAACATGGGGCTCAAATTCAAGACCCCAAGGTCCAGAATTGCATGCTCTACCGAGTGAACCAGCCAGGAGCCCCAAGACAGCTTTTTCAAGTACATGGCATCCAGAGCATATCATGAATACTTCAAGAATTTTCTGAAATAGACTATATTGTGTTTCTTCACCTTCGCAAAGATTCATTTCTTACATCACAATTAATAAAATATCAAAACTCGTATCTTTAATTCCCTTCAGGTAAAAATTAAACTATAGAGCCCATTTGATCAAACACATAGAAGAGGAAAACAGAATAATAAAATCCGGGGTTTAAAGTTTATACAACTGCCAGAAAGGACTTCTAGACAGCATAGGGCTTATGTTCATTTTGTTAACACAGAGTATGCAGAATTAAAAAGTTATAAGCTCTAGGGGCACCTGAGTGGCTTAGTTGTTTAAGCGTCTAACTTCAGCTCAGGTCATGATCTCATGGCTCATGGGTTTGAGCCCCACGTCGGGCTCTGTGCCGACACCTTGGAGCCTGGAGCCTGGAGCCTGCTTCGGATTCTGTGTCTCCCTCTCTCTCTGCCCCTAACCCAGTCACTTTCTGCCTCTGTCTCTCTCAAAAATAAACAAACATTAAAAAAATTTTTTTTAAAAGTTCTAAGCTCTATTACAGTTACATCAAAGACATACTTTGTGAAGAGCTTCAGAAAAGCACCTTAATAAGCAGATAAAGTTAATAAATTTATTCATATTTTTTAATGCCATATACATCACCAGAAACTATATCCAGGCTATTTTGGGCATATCTGGACATTTTAATAACTAAAAAGCTCTCTAAAATCAAGTTGTTAAAATAATTTTCAGTAACCATATTAACACCTAAAAGCTACCAGTTAATGAGTATCTCTTATGCACCAGGTAATATGTTAAACTCATTTGAAAAAAAAAAAAAAACCTCAAAGTTGTAAGTTTGAGCCCCACACTGGGTAAATATTACAAAAACAAGTAAACAAACAAGAACAAAAAGCCACACAAGCAAAACAAGTATTATTTAATGCCAGTAACAACTTTACGGTTTTTTTCCACCAAAAAAGCTAGCTGAGAGTCTACAAATCACTCTAGGTATATGAACAGCTAAAATTAACTTCAACACACAAGGAACGCTCCCAGTAACACCAAATAGCATCTGGAGAAAGAAGGTGTGAAAACCTACCATCTTCCTCCAAAATACACTTCACTACACCTTTAATTTATTCACCATCATCAGGAATGCATCCTATGTTCTGGGCATCTTCTCATATCACAACTTACTACCCTCTCCATCTTTAAACACTCTTTCATTTGGTTCCCCAGAAAACTTCTTAATGTTTATTATTTATTTTTGAGAGACAAAGATACCGAGTGTGAACGGGGAAGGGCAGAGAGAGGAGACAGAGTCCAAAGCAGGCTCCAAGGTCCCAGCTGTCAGTATAGAGCCCGATGTGGGGCTTGGACCCATGAACTGTGAGATCGTGACCTGAGCCAAGGTCAGACAATTAACCAACCGAGCCACCCAGGCACCCCCGAAAACCTTATCTTTTGTGAATATTCTTGCTATAACTTATAGCACACATTCTACCAAGGACAAGGATCTCCACGTAATCTTCTCAAGCATTTGTTCTCTTGCCTCTGTGCCTAGAAATATCATCAATGCTTTCCTTGGTTTCTCATCACCACTCCCAGGCAAATGCATGGTTACTCCCTGTCTGTGGTAACTTCACCTTGAAAGGTCAATACCACTGACTTATCACCTGCTATTCCTCTTTGATACAGGCCTCCATGCACCTTGAGGCTCCCCGGCCCCATTGTTAAACACATTTAGCTGCTGGCTCACTCACATTGTCCTCGTAACTACTCCTTTCCGAATTCCTGGTCATGTCTATTTGCAAATAATTGCCCAAACACTTGGCCTTCTTTCTGGTTAGTTTGGATAAATTGGCTGCGCTCCTGGTTAAGGCTAACACTTCCATTAGTACATAAAATCATCTCTTCTGATTTCCTTTCTCTGCACTTCTCAAGTCACTATTATTCCTTTCTCTCACCATGAAGTAACTTCAATCCCAGCAGACTATCCTCTAATATCACCTAGTGGCTTAAGTGTTCTTCTTTTACTATATACATACAGACTTAGATGTATATATATGTACATATAGCCTGAAAAAAGTCACGTATACAACTTGCTTTTACTTCCCTTCCTCCATTTCTTTCTTAGTTTGGTGTCAAACAAGATTTTTGGTTTCCTTAACAAAAAACCTGTTTCTGAGAAGCTCACCTAACTTCAGGTAGCAAATTTATTGGCCAATTCAAAGTTCTTTAAATTACTAGACATATTAGCAGCATTTCAAGTCATGTTCAACACCCTCCCTTTCTCAGACACTTTCTTCACTTTAAGTACACCTCTCACTCTGGGTTCCCCTCCTACCTCTTTCCTACTTTCAGTTGTGTTTGTCTATTCTTTCTTATCTTCCCATCCTCTAGTTGATAGAGTATCTTTGCACGTAGTCTTTCGTTACTTTGCTCTCAATGCTAATTTTATACAGACTCAGGCTGGTAACTTTCCAATTCATGTATCCCCTGAATGTCAGACTCACTGATTTAACTGCCTCCTTGACATCTGAATTTCAACTTCTAACAGGCATGTCAAACTTACCAAGTTAGAAACGGAATCACCCATCTCTCCCTACTTGGCAAATCTGTTCTTCCCATGGTCTTGTCATTTATCTCAGAATAGAAAGAAACCCTTACTTTGAACTACAAGGTTCTACATGAGCTGGACCTCTAAGACTCCCTTGACATTACATCCTATTACCCTACCCTCGCAGAGTCTACTCCAGCCAACTGGCCTTCTTGCTGCCTGAGAAAATCTGAGAAAAACCATCAGCCTCTCACACAGATGCACTGGGCTGACACCACTAGGCCTCAGGGCTACTACTACAAGCTGTCCGGATGCCAACAATTAGACCTCAATATTGTGATCAAGGGTGTTAGGTTCACAGCTAAGCCACATTGCTTCCTTGAAGACATCAATGGCACTATACAAAGTGTCAGGAATGTGGTCAACACTCAATAAATATTAGCTGAATAAAGAGATGAAATCATTGAGTGTCATAAACAAAGGCAGGTAGTATCGATTTTTCCATTGTAACCATACCACAGCTGAGGTATAAGGATGGCCCAAATTGCAATAAGCCCAAGTACACCTGTCTGAGCAGGTTCCAAGTGAATTTCTACTTATGATCATTATGTACTTCATTTCGCTTGCAGCAACTTCTAACTTATTTTAAAATTTGCTCTTGTCTGGTTATTTCATCTTCTAGAAGTACCTAGCTGATCACTGATTTGATTCTGTTTTTCCAAGAGTAAGAACTTGATTTTGCCCCAAGGTTATGTTTCTTGTAATTGTGTTACAACTTCAACTTAGCATCTCCCTACAAGAGCCCAAGAGTCAAGTGCTTAAATTCCTGGCTATTAGTTGCCTAGTTGTACCAGTAGCTCTGGATAAAGACTACTGATATAGGGCTACACTGTGATTTTGTTTTTGAATTGAATTTTTCTATCCCCAGGGCTGTCACATTTGCCTGCCCCCCCCCCCCTCCCGTTTATTTCATTTGATTTTCCAACTTCTTATTTATTTAGGGATATATATAGGTAAACTAAGAACTTAATCAGAATTTACCCTTTCAGGAGATTCCCGTCTAGGTAGAAAATAAGAAATCATGTTGATCAATGTATAAGTTGGCCGTAGTTCTTGTTTTTTTAAATATATGAAAATGTGCTCAAGTTTTAAGTTTCCAATGCTCATTTGTGTACATCAATATTAAATATTCACGTTATAATAAATATTGAATGACAATGAGTGTTAAGTATTCCCCTTACAACGCAAGTATTATATTAATAGGCCTAGGTATGAAGAACACAAATATATAATATTCATTAAGTAAGACAGTTATAATTTGTGTAATTTTTAAAAATGTTTAGGGGCGCCTGGGTGGCTCAGTCGGTTGAGCGTCCGACTTCAGCTCAGGTCATGATCTCGCGGTCCGTGAGTTTGAGCCCCGCGTCAGGCTCTGTGCTGACCTCTCAGAGCCTGGAGCCTGTTTTAGATTCTGTGTCTCCGTCTCTCTCTGACCCTCCCCCGTTCATGCTCTGTCTCTCTCTGTCTCAAATATAAATAAACGTTAAAAAAAATTTTTTAAAAATGTTTATATAATCTGGTTGCAGGTTAAGTTCCTTCAATGGAGAAGTATCTCTATTTTTTATGTAATTCATACTTTATAAGGATCTATCATTATTCTAAATAGAGAACCCCTGTAACTAATTTATTTAAACATCACATTCAGGGGGAAAAAATGTGCATTTATTTGCTTATATCTAAATGTGACTACACTGTGAGTTTGCTTATAGATTGTTTCTTTAATAAAAATACTAATAAGGAATTCTATATTTCATAGTATACAGACTGAAAAATCCAAATTTTAGATTTATCAATCAATGGCACTGCAGTTAGATTTTTCATGTGTTAGATTCTCTAAAATATCTTAGCAAGTTCTCTTTGCCACCTTCAGGAATAGCTTCTTTTTTTTACTCTAAGGAAAAAGGGACAGTTTGATTTTTCAAAAATTTGTTAAAGTACCTCAATCTGATAAAGGACATATATGAAGTATTTACAGAACACTCTCTTACTAAACTTGGGAACATGCCAAGAGTATCTGCTCTTACCATTTTGAACCAATACCGTTCAGTAGCCTCCCCCCACACCATTCATGGTTTTGCTTTCTGTGGTTAAGTTATCCACAGTCAACAGAGATCTGGATGCACATCACCTTCCTTCTGACATATCATCAGGTCAGTACGAGCCTAATAGTATCTCCCAATTCCAAGGTCATTCACCTCACTTAATCTTATCACATAAGCATGTTATCATCACAGGAAGGGTACAGAGTAGGGATCAATGATGATTTAAAGAGAGAACACATTCACAGTAGTTTTATTACAGTATATTGTTTTACTTATTCGATTTTCTTATTATTGTTAATTTTTTACTGTGTCCAATTGATAAGTTATCATAGGCATGTATGTATAAGACAAAACACTATGTATGTTTTGGCACAATCCATGGTTTCAGGCATCCACAGGAGGGCTTGGAACATATCCCCCACTAATAAAGATATATTACTATATTGGAAGTCATATCAAGTGCAATTAGGCAGAAAAATAAAGGCACAGAGTTTCTCACACAGTAAGCAAAATTAACTTTGTTCACAAACAACATAATTGACTTTATGTAACATCTTAAGGAATCCTTGGGTTTTTTTCCTAACGAATCATAAAAATCCTATTAGAGTTAATAAGCAGAATTTATATGCAAACATCAACTGTATTTTTTAATGAAAGGGAAAACTTGGAAAATAAAAGAACCATTCTAATTAAAATGGCCTAACTACTTAAATAGAGAATTTAACAAAAGGTACACCACTCCTCTACACTGCTAAGACAAGTCAAAGAAAAGCTTAATAGAGAGCTATACCCACGTTCATATATTTGGCACTTAAGATTGCTAAGATGTTTTCTAAATTGATCTACAGACACAGCACAATCCCTATCAGGAGCTCAGGGTCCTTTGTCGCAACATGTCAATGCCAGAGACCTACCTTTGCCACAACAATTTGGAAAAGAAAGAGTCAAAATTGCAGGACTTAATATTACTTGATATCAAGACTTACCATTAAACTTCCATAGTGAAAGCAGTGCAGTACTTATAGGTTATGCAATTAGATCAATGTAACAAAATCAAGAGGCCAGAAATAGAGCAACGCATATATGATGAATTAATTTTCACAAAACTGTTGAATTCGTTGGGAACAAAAAGTTTCAACAAGTGGTGATGTGATGACTGAAGATCCATCAGGAAAAATAAGAGCCTCAACCTTTACTCACACACACAAATTCAAGGTCAATCAGCCATAAAGGTCAGAGCTAAAACAAGCTTGTAAAACATAACAATGAAAATCTCTGCTGTCTTGATAAAGGCAGATATAGATAATAAATGCACTAAACCTAACAGGAAAACTTAGACTATGGATTTTGTCAGTAGTAATAATCTTCTACCCATCCAAAGACCATGAAGAAAATAAAGGCAAGACTCAAATCAGAACAAAGTATCTGCAGAGCAGGAACCTTAAAAAGACGTTGCATCCAAAATGTATTAAAAACTCTACCAACCTGGAAGTCTGTTTTGTTAACACTCTTTACAAAGTAAATTATATAAAAAAATTTTTGAGTAATACAACAGTTTCCTTACCTGAATCATTGCAGAAATATTCTGGAAATGGGGCATGCTGATCACTTGAATCCACTCATATATACCTAGGAATGCAACAAAGTAAAACACACTAAGAAAAAAAAAAAAATCCAAACAAAAAAAGACAATAGTAAAACAATAAAAATACCTATTCTTTGAAGCAAAAAACATTATATATATATATATATATATGTGTGTGTGTATATTATATATATATTATATATACATATATATATAATATATATATACATATACATATACATATATATTTGGTCTACTAAAATTCTTCTCATCTCCTTCTAAAGAAGGTTTGGGACAGGGAAAGTTTCAGATCAAAAATAATTTTAAGGGGTGCCTGGGTGGCTCAGTTGGTTAAGCGTCCAACTTCAACTCAGGTCATTATCCCACAGCTCGTGGGTTTGAGCCCCACGTCAGGCTCTGTGCTGACAGCTCAGAGCCTGGAGCCTGTTTCAGATTCTGTGTCTCCCTCTCTCTCTGCCCCTCCCCTGTTCATGCTCTCTGTCTCAAAAATAAATACACATTAAAAATTTTTTTTAAATAAATAATTATAAAATCATCAAGAACTACTCTCTAGCTAGTCGCTTTTCCTCTGGTTCCTCTACTCCCAACTCTACTCTTAGTTTACCAACTCCCAACACTGAAAATGATCTATTCATTTTTACCTTGAAACGTCAATCTTCATACTTGACATTTTAGGTTAGAACTTCTGGGGAAGGATCCTTAAAACATAATATTCACGTGTGCATAACATCAATTTACCTAACTTCCTCACACTGGACAATGACTTTCAAGTATAGAATATTGGAATTTCATTGAAATTTGGAGCCCTTGGGGCGCCTGGGTGGCGCAGTCGGTTAAGCGTCCGACTTCAGCCAGGTCACGATCTCGCGGTCCGTGAGTTCGAGCCCCGCGTCGGGCTCTGGGCTGATGGCTCAGAGCCTGGAGCCTGTTTCCGATTCTGTGTCTCCCTCTCTCTCTGCCCCTCCCCCGTTCATGCTCTGTCTCTGTCCCAAAAATAAATAAACGTTGAAAAAAAAATTAAAAAAAAAAAAAAGAAATTTGGAGCCCTTACCACATATGATTGAAACAAGGATCATCCAGCTACTTCATAAAAATATTTCTAAGACCTTTTCAAAAATTACACATTTCCAATATTAATATTTGGGAGTTTACATTCAATATGCAAAGTCTTAAAACCATTATGAATACGGTATTTAGAACATTTTCACTGATAAGAGACTGCATATAATTAAAGGGAACAAGATTATACGTTATGCATTTATTCTTATTTCCAGAGCTATCAATTTATAAGTAACGTCAAAGGACTGAAATAAGAAATGAAGATGTCACGTTGTTGTGGGAAATGTTAACTGCTTAAACAAACGTTCTTCCAAAACAAACCTCATCACTGAGGAGAAATTGCGAGCAGTATAATCCAAATTCAAGAAGACAGCAACAATAGAGGCAACGAAAAGCTAAGTTTCAAATAAAATCTCAAGAATGGAACATAGAAAAAAAAACAAAGAATGGAACACAGAAAAAGCAGAGCTCAGAATACATGAAGCAGGATTTATTGTTAATTCATGAAAACAAGAGAAGAGCAAACTCTAGAATGATGAACTTAGAAAAGCTATCCTGACTGGTTTGCTCTCTTAAAAGCACAGGAAACCAAATTTGATTTCAAAATGTCAAACCAACAAAAAAAAGATCCTGGTCAAAGCTCAATACAAACCAAAATCGTATTGTATCAACACTTCATTAACAGAAATGTATGCCCACAAACTAGATTTTTAAAAAGAAACTTAGATTTCAATCTAAAATTATTTTTCCACCTGTGCTGAGATACAACTGACATAACATTGTGTATTTAAGGTATAGCATGGGATAAGATACACGTACATATTGTAAAAGGTATACCATAATATAGTTAGCAAAGCCATCACCATACATGATAACTGTTCTTTCATATATGAGGAGAACATTTAAGATTTCTTTTCTTCATCAAGTACATAAGGTGCCCCTAAAATATTGATCCTGTTAAAGGTAGCTTGTACCACTTGACTAACATTTCATTTCCCACAAGCCCCCCAGCCCCTGGAATCTACCGTTCTATATTGTTTCTCTGAGATCAACTTTTTTTAGATTCTATACGTAAATGAGATAATGTATAATTTATTTTTCTCTTACTCATTTCACTTAGTATAATGCCTTCAAGTTCTACTCTTTTTATTCCCAATACCAGGATTTTGTTTTATAGCACTACTATCTCATTGTACATATACACATTTTCTTTATCCATTCCTATGTTCCTGGATACTTGGCCATAGGCTGTTTCTGCATCTTGGCTATTGTGAATAATGCAACAATAGTTGAGGGGGTGCAGACAGCTCTTCCACATAATGATTTTATTTCCTTAGGGTATACATCCAGTGTGATTGCTGCATCATACGGTAGTTACGTTTTTCATTTTTTAAGTTTATTCATTTTGAGAAACAGAGTGCATGTGAGTGAGGGAGGGGCAGAGAGAGAGGAAGAGAGCAAATTCAAGCGGGCTTCACACTGTCAGCACAGAGCCCTTTACCAACCCTTGACCCTTAACCAACCCAGCCACTTCCAGACTGCTTTCCATAGTGGCTACACCAATTTGTATTGGCTCCAGCAATACACAAGGGTTCCCTCTTATCCACATCCTCATCAACACTCATTAGCTCTTATCCTTTTGGTAATAGCCATGCAGGTTTGGACGAGCATTTCCCTCATCACTACTACTGTTTAGCACCTTTGCACATACTTGTCGTGCACACACCTTTACTTGTATGTCTTATTTGGATAAGGTTCTGTCCAGGTCTTGTGCCCGTTTTGTATTAGGTATGTTTTTATTGGGGCACCCGGGTGGCTCAGTTGGTTGAGCATCTGACTTCGGCTCAGGTCATGATCTCATGGTTTGTGGGTTCGAGCCCACATCAGGGTCTGGGCTGAAAGCTCAGTGCCTGGAGCCCGCTTCAGATTTTGTGTGTGTGTGTGTGTGTGTGTGTGTGTGTGTGTGTGTGTGTCTCTCTCTCTCTCTCTCTCTCTCTCTCTCTCGAACAAATAAAGGTATGTTATTATTCTTGATTTATAGGCATTCCTTATTTTGAAGATGAGACATTATCAGTTTGCAAATATTTTCTCCTATCCCCTAGGTTGTCTTTTTATTTTCTTGAATGTTTCTTTAGCTGCGCAGCAGCTTTTTAGTTTGATGTAGTCCCACTTGGCTTTTTTTGCTTATGTTTCTTGTGCTTTGTGTGTCTGATTGAAAACATTGTTACCAAAACCACCATCAATGAACTCTTCACCTGTCTTTTCTTCTACAAGTTTTATCATTTCAGGTCTTTGGGTGTACCTGCTCCACACTTGTTTCCTCTTCTCTGGAAGTAGGGGGTTCCTTAAGATTGATTGTAGGCCTTCACTCAAAGTGGCAAAGATCAAATGCACGCTCACAGGGTTTTTCCTTGCACAGTGCTGAATGTCTAAGTTTCTGTGCTTTCTCCAGACCCCAGAGAGTGTGGCTAGCTGTGTGTGTGTGTGTGTGTGTGTGTGTGTGTGTGTGTGTGTGTGGACACACATGCACACACGTTCCCTAGCCATCTGCAAAGTCTGTCACCACCCTCATGGGTCTGTACAGGGAGCTGGCCATGAAGTGGGTCTGTGGGTCAGTAAGGCACATGCCCAGTGGCTTGTGAGCCCATCTTGATGGAGTCCCTGAAGCAGTAGAATCTCCATCCCTCTGATGTCTTTTCAGAGCCTGGCTCGTGTTCTCCCAGTTGCTTCCTGCTCCTCAGTTGTGCAGGTGTTCTCAGTACTCTGGGTAGGGCAATGAAGTGGGCCTCTTTGGCATCGTTCCACACCACTATGGAAGCCAGGTGCTTGCTCACATTACCCTCACTTTCTTCTATGGGGGAAATCAGGAGCTAAGACTACACTTGCCACTGACCTGTGGAGCCTCAGGGTAGGGCTCATTGGGGTCAAGTCTTATGGTCTTCATTGCATCTAATTTTTTTTCTCTAGTGCTATGCTAGAATTTCTGTGGTAGACTCCCTCTCATCCACGGAGGATTTTAAGAATTGGTGTTATTGTTTGGGGGGATAGTGGCGGGCAGGGGTAAAGACAATAGAAAACTCATTCTGCCATTTTGTCACTCTCCTGAAGTTATTTAAAGTAATGGTCAGAGAATATTCAGAAGTGGAATTAGAAGAACATGCTAACGAGGTAACTGGAGAAAATACAGACTGGAACCAAGAACCAACCAGACTAAGAACTGTAACTCAAACCAAACTATTACAGATGTGGAAACTCAAAGGAAAAACAAATCAATACAAGGAATACTGTGTCATGTAAAGGAATGGATGAAATGAATCTTTTAATCACAAGGAATTAAATAATAAAGTTTAAAAAATACAGAAATAGGAACTGACAATACGTAGCCAAGAATCAACACATGTCTAAGTTTCCCTTCCCCCCAAATAAAGCCAACAGAATTTTTACATGCATTATGGAAGAAAATTTTCCTCAAATATAAACAAAAAGTATGAAAATACACACCACATACACGGGGGGAAATTATCAACCAAAACTATCAACACAGACCTACATTTTCATACAACTTTAGTAGGACTAGAAGAAAAAATTTACAATCACACATAAGGGCAACATAATCAAATTGTTAATCAGGTTTTCCAATGGTAATATTTCTTGCCAGAAGGTAATGGAAATGCCTATGCATTATACTTTAGCAAAGAAAATTTTAGAGCCTCCTGGGTGGCTCAGCCAGTTAAGCACCCGACTCGTGATTTTGGCTCAGGTCATGATCCCAGAGTAATGGGATCCAAGCCTGTGTTGGACTCTGCACTAGGCAGGGAGCATGGTTAAGATTCTCTCTATACCCCTCCCCTGGTCATGGATATACAGAAAAAAAAAAAAAAAAGAAAGAAAAGAGGGAAAAAAGGGGGAAAAAAAAGAGAAAGAAAAAGACAAAGAAGAAAAAAAAAGGAAGGGAGAGAGAGGAAGAGAGAGGAAGACAAAGGCAGAGACAGACACAGAGATGGACACATAGAAAGAAAAAGAATTTTAGCTAATAATTTTATATCCAGCCAATAAATATTCAAGTGTTAAGGCCAATCTTTTGAACATGCAAGACCTCAGCAATTATTTTTACCATGAGACTTCATACCTAGTAACATTCCAGGGAATCAACTTTAGGCATCTCAATGACTAGAGACATAGGGAATTCAACAGTGACAATGAGAATTACCTATACCAAATACCACAGGTTAATTTTAAGGGTGACAATATACAAAAGCTTTGTGTTCTGAAAATACAGATGGTCTCAAGTAAGAAAAATGGACAGAGAATGGGAAGAGTACCCGCAAAGATGAATACATTTGCATTCTCTCGCTCTCTGCCCCTCCATGGCCTGAGCTATCTTTGAAAAAGATATAAACATTAAAAAAAATTACTTTAAAAAATACACTTGCAGATTGCCTTCTAAGCATTAAATAAAATAGGACTATTTCAACTCTGATAATAAGACAAAGGGAAGACATGAGGAAGAAGATATTAGCTAAAACTAATCTTACACTTAGGAATCATTAAATTATAGCCAAATAAGTAAGAGTCAGGGGTGGCTGGGTGGCTCAATTAAGCATCAGACTCTTGGTTTCAGCTCAGGTCAGCATCTCATGGTTCATGGGTTCCAGCCCTGTAATGATCCCACCATTGAGCCCTATTGGGCTCTGTGCTAACAGCATGGAGCCTGTTTGGGATTCTCTGTCTCCCTCTCTCTCTGATCCTCCCCTGCTCACTTTTGCACTTGCACATGCGCCCTCTATAAACGTTAAAAAAAAAAAAAAGAGGCAAATGATACTGTAAAAGCAATCATTACTGCAAAGATCCAAAATTTTCCCAAATTGCAAAAGATATGGCCGAGAGACAGAGACAGACACATCAACAAGTGTTACTGGGTTGAGTTCAACTTTTAAAAAATGATTTCATGTTAACAGAGCTAAATCAAATCAAACGCTCTATTGAAGAGATAAAAACTTCTAAGGATGGACATAAAAAGAAAGTGGATTTCAGGAGATTTGTTTTTTACATCAATTTTCACTTTCTCTTCAGAAATTTGACATTCTGTAAGAAAAAGTGTGGCTTGCTTAATTAAACATCTGACTCTTGATTTCGGCTGAGGTCATGATCTCACCGTCATGAGATCAAGCCCCGTGTCACTGGTCATGGAGCCTGCTCAAGTTTCTTTCCCTCTACCCCTTCTCTGCTTGCATACACACTTGCCTGCTCTCAATAAATAAATAATGAAATAAATAAATATATCCTGTCTTTTCTTTAAGGGGCACTTGGATGGCTCAGCCGTTGAACATCCAACTCTTGGTTTCAGCTCAGGTCATGATCCCAGGGCCGTGGGATCAAGTGTTTTGTCGGACTCCAAGCTGAGCATGGACCCCCAATTAAGATTCTCTCTCTCCCCCTGCCCATCCCTCACCCCCACATGTACTCTCTAAATTAAACAAAAATTTTGAAAAAAGAGTAAACCTAAGCCTTTGTTAGAAAATACATGAGGACAATGAAAAATGAACTGATCCATTCAACACTGTCAGTATATATTAAACAGGATTGTTTGAAGATTGTTTAAATTTCCAGTATTTAATTACTTTTAACGTGGACATATACAGTTCTTGAAATACATTCCTATCATTAGTGTATTCCAGATTCTCTCTCTTTTTAATGGCAATAGAAGTGGCTACATACTTTTTATTTTGATTCAAAAGCAGCCTGGGGCCAACCTTTCATTATCATCACAGCATTCATTTACACTCTCAACACTAGTAATTGTCAAACTGTCACTGCGACAGGGTTAAAAAGAGACAACTAGAAATTAGAAATATTACAGGAAGTAACACAATATTTAAGCAGCTTAAAAACAGCCTTTGAAAATGAATTTGCTTGTCTGGTATGGTTTTAACAAACTGCCAACACATCACTAAAACTCAAGTATTGTTGAGAAACATTAGTTAATGTTTCTTTCATAATTGTAATGTCTTAACAATGCCATCTATCCTCCAAATTCCATCAGAACACTTTGAGGAGGTTTATGAATAAGAACCTATTCGCATCAACCTATTTTTAATAATACCATTTCTTCAAATCTCCTATTAACCACAATGTTTCATTTGTATTATAATAATTTCCGAGTATCATGAAATTTGACATGCCTGAAATGGTTTGTTTGAATTTATATCATATTAAAGTTTTTTGTCTTGTAAAGTTACTCAATGTTCTGATTTTCCTGTACTCTTAACTTTGTCTTCCTCTCGATTTAGACTTTTTCCCCTCTCATCTTCAGTCCTTATATATCGAATCAAAATGAGTCTGTTGAAAAATTTTCTGTGACTCACTAGTCCTTTTCAGCAGATGGCACTGTTACTTAGGCTAAACAACTTGTCAACAGGGCAAGGTTATTATTCTAAGATTTTTTTTCTATAACAATAGCATGTCTGTGTATTCAGTTAACATTGACTCATGCTAAGAAAAGGAAAATGAACTGAACAAATTCTCCATGAAATATGGTATACTAAAATCATGAAAGTGAAATATCACAACATACCCAAGTGAATGGGACCATTCTATTTCCATTTTTCTATTTTTATTTCTGTTAAAAACAAGGCTAATCCACTGCTAAAGGTAAAAATCAAACATGCTCTTTCACTTCTCCTGTTAGGATGATCAATAAAGTAGTCTCATAGAATTGATACAGTTCAATACTTTGCATTTATCTAATTTTCCTTAAATAGGTAACAAAGGCCAGGTTTCTACTGGAGTTGAGATTGGAAAGGGTTTCAGGGTTAAGAGTTCCAACACCAAGCCAATCACTTGTTAGCCAAGTGAAATTAGTCCTTTGTGGGTCTCCTCCGTTTTAGACATAAAATGGAAATGATAATACTGGAAATACAGGGTTGTAAGCTTAAGAGATAATGTACAAAATTACTGTTTACCCACTAGCTCAAATAAATATGAAGACAGAACACCTCAAGGAACAAGATCAAAAGGAATATTTTTTTCTAGCAACAGAAGTGACTTCTACACACAGTTCCATGTAAGCATTGCCACAGGACATCAAAGAACACCAACAGCAGCCTTACAGGTTTCACTTTTGTATCTGGTAAGCTGATTCCAGCTAAGCCAGAAGGTCACAGGACGTTTGGCATTTGCCAGGGGGAAGCTATTCATTACCATATAATCCAGTAGTCTATACATAGTGATCATCATGGAAAAATCTCAAGGACTTTGAAACATATTCTTAAAGCTTTGATTTTTTTAAACAGAATTATCTCGGTGTCTCTCTTGGCATCTCATTATCCAGCTCCCAACTACACAGGCTGTTCATTTTTGCTCCAGCTACCAAGAGACAGAACACAGCATGACATTCCAACTCACCATCCGCCACCACCTTGTCCCATCACAGTTCTTGGCAAATGAGAGCATGGTCTGATTACAGGGGAAGTTCCCCTAGGAAGTTCTCATAATGACCACATTAAGAACCAACTCTCTCTTTCAAAGGCCTACAAAATGTTTTTCAGATTCCTTAAAGATGACCAAGCTAACACCACAGTATAGCAAACAGCGAATATACCCTGGAATTGTAGGTATTCTCATAGCAAAGGGCCGAGTTGGGTTGGAAAGAAATGATTTCCCCAGGGAACAGGAAGTGCCGTCCTGTCTTGTGAGAAACATCTTTAAAAACACTTTCCCCTAGAAAGGACAGGATTTGGTAGTCCCTGAGCAGTGGATTTCAGAGACAAAACCTGTCAGCACAGCACTGAGGGGGGCCTATTAATTCCTTACATGTCTTATGGACTGCAGAAAAGGTGGATATAAAACAGATGAGAGGGTTCTGTGTGACACAAATAGAGAAGCTTGTACGACCCAGGAGTTTTGAAATCTTGGAAAGTAGACTGTGATCCACTTCTTTAGGAAAAGGACTCAAGCAGGTAGGTTTTAAAAATTATCCTTGGTGTGGGGCATCTGATGGCTCAATTGGTTGAGCATCCAACTTGATTTCTGCTCAGGTCATGACCTCGAGATCATGGGATGGAGCCCCACATCAGGCTTGGAGTCTGCCTAAGATTCTCTCTCTCTCTCCCTATGGCCTCCTCCCTCTCGTGTGTATGCTTGCTCTAAATTAAAAAAAAAAAAAAACAACAATCCTTGGGGTGTCTGGTTGGCTTAGTAAGGAGAGCACAGGACTCTTAATCTTAAAATCATGAGTTTGAGCCCCACAATGGGGATAGAGATTACTTGAAAAAAATAAATGAAAATGATCCTTAGGTTATTCTGACAAACTTTAACTGGAAACTTACAATAAAATACAGAAATGTAAAGCCAAGCTGTAAATATGGCTGCCATCAACTAGGTTCAGTAAGCACAAAGTCAGACATTTTGCTGCTTAGGGATAAACATAGGTGTAAACTGTGTAGATCAATCACGAAAATTCCTTTTGTATTAATTCATAGCCATCTGTATTAAGAGCAACTCTTCTGGGATGCCTGGGTCACTCAGTTGGTTAAGCATCTGACTTCAGCTCAGGTCATGATCTCACTTTTCATAGGTTTGAATCCCACATGGGGCTCTGTGGTGACAGTTCAGAGCCTGGAGCCTGCTTCGGATTCTGTGCCTCCCTATATAAAACTTAAGTAACTATAGTGACTCATTCCATCAATGCACAAATAACAGTCCATGGTCTTTAGCTTTATTTTACCTGGCTCTCAGAGTTATCTTTGAACACTACTGCTCTTCTTCATATTTGAGTAGATGAAAAGGTGTTTCTAAAAAATGCAACCTAATTGTGCTTTTCTCTCCTGTTCTTTGATGCAATTGGATTTATTTTGTGGGTCAGCAGCTTTTGCTGTCTTATTACAAAAAGTTCACTACTACCCTACAAAATACCATCCCACCACAGTCTTGCCAGTGGCAGGTTTGGCTCCAACATATCAGAAGGCTTTCTACAAAAGGTCCAATACAACAATGGAATAAAAAAGTAATAAATTTGATCCCCACAAACTCCATGTCTTATGCTACCTTCAAACAAAGGGAACATATTATTGCTTTCAAATAGAACAATGAAACATATTCACCTTCTACGGAGTATAAAATTCAGTCCAAAGCAGGAATTCTAAAAGGGTGTTCCACAGACCCTTGGCAATCCTTGAAACACATGCAGGGGTCTGTAAGCAAAACTATTTTCATACTAATCTGATGTCATTTGCCTTTTTCATGCTCACTCTCTCCCAAGTATTACACTTGAGTTATCCAATAGTTCTAGGACACAGGATATTTCAACAGATAGAGAAATATGGCAAAGCAACTGCATTGTACTAAGCCAAGAAGCAGTTGAAGATGGCAACCTAAGAAAACCCTCAACTTACTTCTTCCCATGGACACATCCAATTCTGTACCTACATACAGTACATACATACAGTCTGAAAAAGACATGAAAAATGAGTTAGCAGTTCGTTCACATCCACAACCACGAACAACAAAGGCCAAATCCAAGTGAGTAGGAGAGGCTAACAACCCATCTCACCATAAACCCCACCCTAACTTGGAGCCCACAGCTCAGGTCTCATTAACCTACAGTTTCCTCTGAAGGAGACTAGTATTCCTACTGCTCCTCCAACACCCAAACTTTTATGACTTGTGCCTCAAAGAGGAGACCCCAAAATACATGGCTTTAAAACCAATTAGAACTCAGTGTTGAAAAAGTGCCTGGTCTTTATACGCAAGAGAGGTCATTCCTAATCTTCAAGTGTCACCCAAGCAACGGGGACCTAATGGGATATTCTCCCGGATGCAATCTGGTCTGATGCCATTTCACGCTGTCCCTCTGCCAAAGCCTGCTAGGATTTTTTTTCCCCATATATTTTTTTGTTTTTCCTGAAAACAATTTGAGCTATTTAAAATATTTGCAGAAGTGTAACATTGCCCTATTTTTTTTTTACAATAGAAAATAAGGTCTTTACAACCAAATTATGTTAGTTATATCTAATGCAATCCATTTATTGTTCATACAGGTTTCATATTCTTTTCAGTGTTAATTCTAATATGGTAACCATCAACAGATTGAATCCACAAACATTTTTGGGATCCTCCATCATTTTTAACAGTTTAAATGGTTTCCCTGAAAGCAAAGACTTGGAGGACTGCTGACATGAAGACCTGACTATTTCTATCTGTTCCTTATTCATCTCAGTAACTATGACCTAACAAATGATTCAACAGTTGAAGGATATAGAGCTTCTTTTACATGTTTTTTTACATTTATTTTTCAGAGACAGGGAGAGACAGCATGAGGAGATGAGGGGCAGAGAAAGAGGGAGACAAAGAATCAGAACCAGGCTCCACGATCTGAGGTGTCAGCACAGAGCCCGACCCAGGCTTTGAACCCACACACTGAGATCATGACCTGAGCTCAAGTCAGACGCTTAACCGACTGAGCCACCCAGGCGCCCCGATTTTGATCTTCTTTTGAAGAAAATATATAATTCCATTGTTTTCAGAATGTGCCTTGGAAAATGCGATCCTAAACAAAGTAGAAAGTTCAATTGGCGGGAACACTTGTGGTAACTTGCAACGATGGATCAAATAACACCAAGACAACACCATAAGAAACATTTTCTGCCAGAATAAAAGTTTACTTATTACCCTTAAACAGTTCTTCTAGTGCTTTATTATTTAAAATTTTTTAAAAACGTAATTTTTTTAACCTTTGAGATTAATGTCACTGCTTTAAAAAATATGTAATTAAAAAATAATCTCAACTCAACAGTATTTTCCCTCCATGTGTTTCTCACTTTAGGATTATGAGAAACCACCAAATGCCAAGTACAAAGCACCTAATTTTTTTTTAATTTTTTTTTAACATTTATTTATTTTTGAGACAGAGAGAGACAGAGCATGAACGGGGGAGGGTCAGAGAGAGGGAGACACAGAATCCGAAACAGGCTACAGGCTCCAAGCTGTCAGCACAGAGCCCGACGCGGGGCTCGAACTCACAGACCGTGAGATGGTGACCTGAGCCGAAGTCGGCCCCTCAACCGACTGAGCCACCCAGGCGCCCCAGCACCTCATTATTTCATTGGAAAAAATCAAAATAGCCCATCTTGTGTTCAAGAATTGTGGTATCTTTCTTTTAAAAGCAATTCTTGGGGAGAACTCCGATAGAAGCTAATTTTACCACCAAACTCTGGCAAGACATCTAAACCTTGTGCTGAAATTACTGGTTCAGGGTTGGACTACTTCTAAGAAGAAATCTGCCCATCAACGTAAATTGTGTGGTGGCTTGTCAATCCTTGTCCACAAGCAATTAGAGGAAAATGACCTACAGCATCTCCATTTGAACAGCGGGAATTTAAAGGCCTGTCTCCAAAGGTGAAAGGCTATTTTATTAAGGCATTGCTGACAGCAAACGGAGACCCTCTTGATGGGAGTTCAACCCATAAATAACATTGTCCTGGCAATAAACACTAGTAATTGTGCCTTGGAACTGAAAGGAATTAGGGCAGACATACTAAATATAAAGCAAAAAGCCTACATTACAGTAATTTGCTTTACATTGTTTTGTTTTTTCTCTTAGAACAAAAATTTTTAAGCCTCCCAGATCGTGTAAACTTTTGGCATGTGTAGGAGTTGGGGCACTTGAGGGTTATGATAAAATAAAGCTGACAGAAGTTGTTTGCTAAGTGAAAACTTTGCTTCTGTATTCTCAGTATCAAATACGAGCCTTAGTTGTTTAATTTTGTGGTAAAACAAAAACCATTTACTATTTTTAAAGTTTTTACGTGTACTGTTTATTAAGTACATTCATATTTGTGTGCACCAGTTACCACTACCTCCACAACTCTAGCTCACAAAATCCCAACTCTACTCCCTTTAACAGTTGTTCTCTAGGACTCCCAACTCCCAGCCCCTGGCAACCACTATTCTGCTAAGAGGTGTGTGTGTGTGTCCCCCCAATTCCACATGTAAATGAGCTTACACAGTATTTGTATTTCTAGGTCTGATTTCACTTGGCATAATACCCAAAAGGTCTAGCACACATCAACTTCCTCCTTATGGCTGAATATTCCATTGCGTGTGCATTTACACACACACCAACACACACAGACACACACACCAACCTGTATTCATTCACCTGTCTGTGGGTAACAGGTTATTGCCTTATCTTTGGTCATTGTCAAATATACTGCCATGACCATGGGGGCACAGATAGGTCTTGGAGACAGTAATTTGATTTCCTACAAATACATACCCAGAAGGGGATTTACTCTAACATATGGTAGTTCTATTTTTAATTTTTTGAGAACTTTAATACTGTTTTTGATAATGACTCTATCAATTCATATTCCTACCAACAGAATACAATGGTTCCCTTTTCTCCACATCCTTGCCAATTATCATCTCTTCTTTTTGATAATAGACTCCTAAGATGCATGAGAGGATTATCTCATTGTTCTAATGTGCATTCTCCCCTCCCCCTAATTAATCATATTAAACCTCTTTTCATATAGCTACTTGCCACTTGTAGGTCTTCTTTGGAAAAATTTCTTTTTAGGTCCTCTGTCCATTAATCTGGGTCGGTATTTCCTGCTACTGAGCCGATCCTATTTTTTTCCACCTAGTGTGATATAGTTGAACAATGAAGTTTCAAGATTCCCAAGACCTGTTTTCTTCAAACAAGTCATTATCATGAATACAAATAAATGCTTTTTCACTTTCTAGAGGGAGAAAAATAACAATGGAATGTATTACCTTGAAAGATGAACATTTAGTGAACTAGTATGTATAACCAGATAAAACCCATGCATATTATAGTAGCTCTCTGGGATTCAGATCTAAGTGTGTGGAGCAAAGAATATTCCAATTACCCATCATGGTAGTTTTTCGTTTTTTTATGTCCATCTGGTATATAGAAAAAAGAAAAAAAAAACGTGACTGAGAACAACTCAACTATGTAAACATACGATTATTGTGTCTGTTGGTAGTACAGAATAAAAAAAAAAAAACTATCAGGGGCTTAAGCAACCATGTCAAGAGTTCAAATCTCACCTCCTTTCCCCCCCTTGCTTTATGACCAAGTTACTCAAGTTTTGTGAACTTCAGGATCCTCATGGGACCAAATAGAGAAGAGGATCTTTACCTTAAAGCAGTAAATCTCAAGTGGGCAACTATTTCCTTGAAGGGATATTTGGCAATGCCTGAAGACACAACTGCAAGGATTGCTACTGGCATCTCATGATGGAGAACAGGGTTGTGGCTAAACATCCTATGTCGCACAGGGTATCTCCCCTTCAAAAACCAAGAATTATCTTGCCCCAAATGTCAAACGTTAAGAAACCCTGCCTGAGAGGACTACTTTAAGGCTCAAAATAGATTCCCTACATCAACACAACTACAAATCCCGTAGGACCTAATGAGTGCCCCAAGTGTTATTACATCCCTTGTTAAATTCACCCTGCCTTGAGTACAAATGTATTGCCTATACAGACAACTTCAATTTGGATGTGCTGATCCTATCCTATTAGCTGGATGTCCAATCCTTTCCCTGAGTTCTACTCAATTCCAGTGAAACCCCCAGAAGGCATTTGTGTTTTATGTAAATACCCTGTATCTCGTGTGTTAGTTCCAGGGATGTTTTTTCTTGTAGTCTACTGAAGCAGGGCAGGTTGGGTGCAGGGAAAATTCAAGGTGCTTTCTTCCATACGGAGAGTCCCAGCCTTCAACTTTGCCCAGTGTTTGTCCTATTACCTTCAAATACAGTACAACCTCATTGCAAAGCAAAGGCTCAGTCATTGCAAAAATAATCGTAAAGTCTAAAAATTAAGTTTTGGTAGATATTAGGTTTAAGATGCTGCATTCATTACTGGTGGTGGCAGTGAATGGTGCCATCTAAGAAAAAAGCAGTATATGGATCCTCTAAAATGTAGTGATTCTACTCTAAGGTTATCAAGTATGATGGCCTCCATTGAATTTTTATTTGTACAATCTAGATGGATAGATAAAAAGCCATTCTTTAACACTGAGCCGTTTACAATAGTCAAAAGCAATTAATTACATCATAAATACATGGCCACAAACTGCAATATAGTAGTTAAGAAAGCAAAACAAAACAAATACCAGAATGAAAGGTACCATTCACATAAATATAAAATAGTTGCTTATAAATAAGACGTTTTCTGGGAATATCGAATACAACCATCAAATTTAACAGAATACATGTTCAGGGGTTCCCGGCTAGCTCAGTCAGTAAAACATGTGACTCTTGACCTGAGTTTTGACTTCAAGCCCCACGTTTAATGTCAAGGTTACTTTAAAAATAAGTGAATACAATATTTTCTTAAAAAATACATGTTCAGTTGTAGAAAATGAACAGGAGTGAAATAAAAGGGAGAGAAAGAATCAAAGCAGTCAGTATGGAAGGATGAAGAAAGGGGTCTTATACAGACTCACACTGTATTATAAACCTCCAAGCGTAACAATTAAATTTCCATTTAAGGTCAAACAAAGTAAAATTCAAAATTCAAGTGATACAGGAAACCAATTCTGGGAGGGTGTTGGTAAAGAATTGCTTGAACCGTACCCTATAACATTTGACAGAATGAGACCAGTTAAAAATTGAGGGATAAGAAAATTGACAAGGATTAAAAAAATGATAGGCACATCAAAAAGATTATTTGAATTTCAAAGAATCAAGAGCTATCTGCGAGGGGAAAAACAAACAAACAAAATCAATAAAACCCTGAAATTACTTTCCCTCACGGCCTTATGATCAAATTGTGGATGCTAGAGCGGGATGGGGAAATCAACTCATGAGTTATTCAGGTTTATTCATGATTTGCTCTAATTTACTATTTTTAGATGTGAGGTGAATTTAAGTTCCTTTTAAGAACCAAGATTTTTGAAATAATATACTATTTTTTGCCTAGAGTTTAGTAAGATTTTTTGCAGATTTTTTCCCCACTTAGGATTATCCTATACTAATGAACACCTGTACTGCTTCCTACTTCCCTTCTTCCATTCTGCCACTTGTGTCTGCTGCCACCATCTCCTTAAGACCACCAATATGATTTTCCCCTTATCTGTAGTGGGAAAATGCTTTGCTTTGTGCGTCCAGATCTTTCAGTGAAGCAGCCCACAGTTAGCTATTTGAGCACCACAAATACCCATCTTTCAGACCTCGGGCATCTGATTCCTGGAATTCACAGCCATGCTGAGTAGGAGATGGGGTGGAAGCAGAAAGACCATACAGTAGTTCTCTGATGCAACTAATACATTTGGTCCATTGACCCTATCAGATTTCAGTGCTCTTCACCATTGTATGCGCCTATTTTGTTATTTACCTTATTTGCTGCCTGCTAAAAAAATAAATCTCAAAATCTTGACTCAAACTCTGCACTCACCAGACAAAATA
This sequence comes from Felis catus, assembly GCF_018350175.1. Lineage (NCBI taxonomy): Eukaryota > Metazoa > Chordata > Mammalia > Carnivora > Felidae > Felis > Felis catus. The sequence continues at coordinate 22,440,452 of NC_058386.1, forward strand.
CTCACCTGAATTAAGTAAATCTTTCATCTAATGATGCTTGCTTTGGAGCAGGTGTAGGAGAGAAAAATAGGAAGAACTAACCCCACTTTAACTGTGTGACCCCAAATCCCAAGAGATCCCACAGAATGCCTGGTAAACTTACCTTACCTTTGGACAAATCACCTTCTCAGGCTTTCAGAGGATTATTTTATACCTTCTCCCCTCTCCCCCAATCATCGTTATGCTTTACACAGTCAGTGAGCCGACTTCTCATCCAAATACAACATGAGTGGGGAGAACCTCCCCCTATTCTGATTTCCATTACGAGATGTACTAACTTACTAAGATCCAGATGCCCATTTCCTGCCTTCCCTCTGGTTAAAATAGCTGACATGTCTCAGTTGCTCTCTGCCGGATCAACTCCTCCACTACACAGTCCATTCCAGTTCCTTGTGGCTCTTGAAGGCCTTCACCTGCCTCTCTTGCCTCATTTTTCAGTTTCAGGAATCACTTCCATCATCACAGAGACATGCTGTCATTTCTCCCTATCTTAAAAAAAAAAAAAAAAATCAACTGTTCTCAACCATTGATTTCCCCTTTCCTAGGATATTCTTTTCTCTAACATAAAAATCCTTGAATACGTTGATACTATCTTTATTGGTTTCAGACTATCTTCCCACCACTTCGAAGAAGTGACAAATACTTTACAAAGTTAATACAAAGTTAATATGGCAAATTTTACTTAAAAGTGAATTCCAGACCTCTACTAGCTTTGACAGCATAGCTTAAGTTGAAATGTCTCACTGAGAACAATTACCAAATCTCACACGTAAGAAAAATCTACTTGAAGAAATCAGAAACCGAACAGAACATCCAGGATGTGTCATCCCAGATTCAAGAGAAAAGAGAACATTGCTTTTTCCCTTGAGTTGTGTAAAGATTCCTAAGCAACACAAGAGTTAAAAGGACAACCTGCTGGGGCAGGGGCCCCTCTTGCTCAGTCAGTAGAACACATGACTCTGGATCTCAGGGCCCCATGATGAGTGTCAGAGATGACTGAAAAAAATAACATCTGAAAAAACAAAAACAAACCCAAAAAAGGGCAAGCTGGGTAGTGCCCAGGAGGTGTTACCGTCAAACTGCGCAGAGCTACATCAAGTTCGATACAGCTCAGGAGTTGAGCTAATGCCAAAAAGAATGGCTCTGATAATCACATTAGAATGTGTTTTGGGGTCTGTGAAGGACTGAGCAAAAAGGGCAACCCAGAAATAAATCAGCTCTCATTAATACTAAAACCAGCTTTGAATGGGTTCAATCCAAGGCAGAATAGATACAGGTCACCTTTGTCCTAAGGGTTGCCAGAAGGAAATGAAAATCCTCTTTGAAAAGGAAATTACTTAGATTCCTAAATTAACCCTAGAGTATTTCATATACAACGGATGGTAAACAAATTTATCACACATACCAGCACACAGGGCAAAAAATACATCATTAGCAAAGCATACAATACTATGCAATTTTTAATGGCAAAGGAAGGTGGAAAAAACTCTCAGAAGCCAATTACATGACTAAATCGACTAAATATTACATAACTAAAATACAGAAAGATAAAGACTATCTTTCTACACTTTCATGGAATTTTATCTAGGATGTATTTTTCACTTAAAAAAAGATAGCTTTACCTGTGCCAAGTATGGTTCTGGTTAACACAAAAATATGAAAACCTTCCTTAATAAGCGACAAGGATAAAAACTATTTAACGTGCTATACCCTGATTTTTGTATTTACTTTCGGCAGCGTGAATATATTTAATGTAATTATAAGTGGCAAGAGCCACACATAAATATCAAAACTATGCAAAATTAAACGGCCCCATTCTCTAGTGAGCTGATGCAATAAGCACAAGAACTATTTCAAGTTATTTTAAAAGCACAGTATGATGGTACATCACTAGTGACCTATGCTCTAAGAAAAAAGGATATGGGAAAAAAATATGAAACTGTTCTCAGTAATTAGTTGTTTTCTGCAATGTTGGTGTTGTGATTCCTAGACAGCTATCCGTGTATTTTGTAGAAAATAATCAAATTACCATTGGTAACCTCTTTTTTTTTTTTTTTTTGATGTGAGAGAAAAAGACATGAAAAATTTCTGAGGTTAAATCAAAACCTTCCTCTGCTGATAAATGTGAATTGAAATGCAGGGTATAAAATTCACGAAAAATGTCATAGCTCAGTTCACCAAAAAGTGATAGCAACAAAGACTAACCCAGTAAAAAATTTGCACTACCAGCCCCTAGACTGTGGTCTCTAAATACCATTTCCTATTAATAGGAATGGGAGTCCAAGGAAATGGCAGACTCCAGGGGTGATGTAAGAATAGCCTGGGTCATTTTGTCATACTAGAAAGCATGTATGATTTCAAAAATTGAGGGCATGGCAGAGAGCTTCAGAAGCCAACTTCAGTTTTCATCTGCTAGCCATCAATGTTGGCACAATTTAAGGAACAATAAAATAAAGACTGCACCAGATTGGAACATTTCAAGCGTGCTCACAGTCAAAAATTTAGGATGGCTTTTAAGAAAAATGAAGTTCATTGGTCATCTCTGAAGTATGCTAAGTAGCCAAGTCATTATTTCGAAACTGATAGAAATGCTTCTTTCATGCTTTCGTGCTTCTTTTACAAACTATTGCCCTATGCAACAAAATATTGATGAAAAGAATATTATCTATATAAATCTTGCACTAATGGTGGCAATTAAACACAGTTAAATTGCCTCAAGATGACTTACAGGACCTCAAAAGGCACTGCTTATAGATCTACAGTTTATTACAGGAATGAGCTACAATATGGCAAAATCATTAAAGTCAGTATATGCATCACAATTAAAAGCTGTCTCAAATAGAGTCAAAAGAAGCCAGGTTCTTTATCACCTATAAAGTAGGCTTGCAAAAAAGTAAAACCTGAACAGAGAAGACAAAGGAATTTAAGAAATGCTATCTGAATACAGTCAGCCAAATCCTGCAGAAAATAGCAAAAAAAAAAAATCTCATAAAATTGGAAAACAGAAAAAGGTAGAGTTATAAAGCAGAGAGCTTTCAGAACATTATCAACCAATTATAACTTGTAGATGTTATTTTGACTGATTCAAACAAATTACCGATTAATATTGTATATAAAAATGGGGTAAATTCAAAAACTGTATATAAAACTGTATTCAAAAACTGTAATAATTATTTCTAATGAAATAACATTAAAGACAAGTTTTTTAAAAATATACTAGAATGATATCCAAAACTTCATATGGGTGGTAGTAATATCAGTTCAGCTCCACTTCCTCTTCCTTGTAGTTCAATCAGATTTACATTGGCAAGGTCAACCAACTTTCATTACTTGTTCAACAGTATCTTCCATCATTTTCTTTTTCCATATACAGAGAGAAAAATTATGTAGACTCCTAAACTTGTGATGACATGGACATGACATTTTAAAAATTATAATGATCATTTTGTCTCATTTGAAAAAGTATAGTTAATATTTTACTTTTCTTCAATTTTTAAAGTGGCGAGAAAATACCTTTGCCTGAAGCAGAACATTTAGCATGGACTGAACTACCATTACTCTTAGAAAAACCTATACAACAAATTCTGCCCTCGTGCAAAATTAATCATTTTTATATGAAGGACATATTTCTTATAAAGAAAAAAGTAGGTTTGAGACGACATTGCAGACACACTGTGGGGATTTTTATGCATGCTGTGTTAAAAATATACTTTTAGTACAAGGAAATGTAAATTCATTATTTCTGGGTTCAATTTAACCACCTGACCTTCCTTAAGGCAAATCAAGAGCAACATGTTTAATGAGATAGTCACATTTATAATTTGCTTTTTGACAGAATGCTACCAAGGGCTTTAATTACAATTTCAAATTTTCACTTGCCTGTAATGTAAAAAAGATCTTAATCTGATGTCCAGATGGTTTTTTAACCTGTTACAGTTATCAAAAGGGGTTTCAATAATCCAGGTACCAGGCACCAAGCTTCACAACATCCCTTAAGATCTTAGCTCACTGGTGTGTACCACATGCATCATTCCTGGGACTGGTAGTATGATGGATTTTGCCTCTAAGCCTGGGGTGTATTATAGGGCATAGTTGGCTTTAACAAAGTTGGATTATCCAGATGAGGCTGATCTAAGGACAGGAGTCCTTTAAACCTAGGCCCAGAGGTCACACTGAGAGTAAATCAGAAATTTAAACCATGTGGGAACATTCTCCATTGCTGGCTTTCAAGACAGGGAGGTAGCTGCAGCCTAAGGACACGCAGACTCTAGGAACTCACAGGGGACAGAAGACAAGAGACATCCTCAGCCCATAGCCAGTGAAGCAGTACATTCTTTTGTCCAGGTCATTTAGGTATAATGGACAAAATTGTAGTATATTTAAGGTGTACAATGTGATGATTTCATATACATTCATTTTAAAATTACTATCAGTTAAGGGAAAACATGTATCACCTCCCATAGTTAACTGTTCCATTTTGTGCGCATGAATGATTAACCTCTATTCTTCTGGTGCCGGAGTCCAGCTCCAGCAGGTCCAGAGGTTCCCAGATTCTGGCAAATTTTAAGTATCCAACACAGTATCTTTAACTACAGTCACCAGGCTGTATATTAGATCCTCAAAACGTACGTACCTTGTAACTCAAAGTCTGCACCCTTTGACCCTTATCTCCCCATTGCCCCACCCCGTGACAACCACCAAAGGACTGTTTCTAGAAGTTAGGCTTTTTTGTTTTTTCTTTTAAATACTCCACATATAAGTGATACCATATGGTACTGGTCTTCCTACGTCCAGCTGTTTTCACTTAGCACTTGGCATACTGCCCTCAAGTTCATCCATGTTTCCACCAGTGACACAATGTTCCTTTTGTGGCTGAATATTCTATTGTATTTTTATATACAGGTATATGTATACACATCTATACATATACAACATGTAGGTTCTATACATACACAACATGTATGTGTATATGTATATACATATACATACATCCAAAACAAGTGTTTCCCGTCTAGCTCTATGGATTCATGTATCAATGGACACGAGTTGTTTCCGTGTCTCAGTTATTGTACATAAGGCTACAAAGAGCATGGGTGTGCAGCTTTCTCAGAGAAATCCAAGTGTTGCATCTTAGAGTTCTATTGCCAGTGTCTTGAGGAACCTGCATACTGTTTCCCCATAACGGCTCTGGCAGTTTGTATTGCCCAAAACAGAAGACCAGAGTTCTCTTTTCTCCACATCCTAACTTTTCTCACATCTTTTTTTTTTTTTAGAATAGCCATCCTAACAGGCTTAAGGTTTTTATCACGTTTTTATTTGATTTCTCTGATAATTGTTGAGTTGAGCATCTTTTCACAGTGTGTTGGCCATTTGCAGGTTTTCCTTGGAAAGATGTCCATCAAGGTTCTCTGCTCTTTTTTCTAATCAGTTTATTTGTTAGTGAGTTTTAAGACTTCTATTTTATTCATATGAATCCTTTAGTGGAAAACTGTTTGCCATTATGATCTCGTGTTTCATAAGCTGCCTTTTCATTTTGACTGTTTGCTGTGCAGAAGCTTTTCAGTTTCGTATAGTTAGATCCCCAAAACATCACTGCTAAGACCAAGCTTCCCTATGGTGTCTTCCAGGTGTTTTATTGTTTCAGGTCTAAATTCTACCAAACCGAAGGAGGTTAGAGGAGAACCCCAAACCCAAAAAGCAGTACTTTGTGGCCTTGTAATACCCTAAGCAGAGAAGCCAGCTGCACTGTGTCCAGCTTGTGACTTACAGAACTATGAGCTAGTAGGTGATTGTCATTTTAAACCACTACATTTCTACTAATTTGTCACACAAATTACGTAACAAGTTCATGCAATATTTGAATATAGGTAAAACAAATACAAAGGGGCACTCATTTTTCCTCAGGTAGAATTACTACCCGAGTAGTAAAATTACTCAGGTAGAAAAGGCACTGTGTCTTTAAAAACATTACCTATAATGTACTTATAATGTGTATTATCTATACATATATATTACATGTATACATATAATGGACATGATGAAATGTACTTGTTTTTCAACCTTAGAAACCTATTTTTCCATGCACAAAACCGTGAGGAGGAGTATTTAGCAAGGCAACAATTACATCAATTAGGATGTTAGCATCTTCGAAGGGCAGGTAAGTCCCTAGTGCATCACTACCGACTTAATTCGGTAACAATGTTAGCCATTGGCTTCCTGGGAATTCCAAAATTTAGCCTTCTTTACTTGAGGTCTCATTTTCCTTAGATATTTGTAGCTACTAGTAGGGATCAAAGGGTGACAATTTGAATTCATCTCCTGAGGCTCCAGGGCTATTCCTAGGAGTAATCTATTTCTTTGTTATTAGCTGCATTCTCCAAATGCCCAAGGGATAGGACAGGACTCTAGGAGATAAAATCCCTGGGGGCCTATCAAGTTTCAGCACAAAGGTAAAGTTTTGCCTAAGGAGTGCATCAAGAGAAACTGGAGAGGGTGAAATACTCTAAAAAGCTTTCCTGACAACCCATACAACTCAAGCATCATTTCTGCTAAGTGTACAGAACATACACAAGTGTTTTGTGAGAATATTAATTCATTTCAGTATGCATTTCATTGCTCAAGCATTGGCAATGAAGATGTTAAGAGGTTTATGGGGTACCAATGATTATTTTTAAGTGCAACTAATCTGGTCCAAGGATGATTGCATTTTAGACTCTTCTCAGCGGTCATACAGGGACATGACGTCCATTTTCTTCACAAGATAATAAAACTAAATTCCATTAGTGAAATTTTGCATATTTGAGGGTAATGAGATCTGAATTCATACATTCGTTTTTGCATGCTACCCTATCTTCCTCCACTTCTTCCGTCCACGTTTTTCTACCTGATTCTGGATTTAAATCAGAGTACATTTAGAACACATTCATAACCCGAAATACCTCTCCCTTCCCTGCTTCTTCCTGTACACCTAAGTCCTTGCACTGCTCACACCCTCATCCCTCCCTTTCTAGCTCTCACACCATATATACAATTCCCATTATACCGAACACTGTATTTACATGCCAGCGGGTGCCATTATACAGACCAACACCAGTTCAATTTTTATTTGATATTTTTATAATTGTTTGAATGCCAACAAATCTTGCATCCCAAGTCTTTTTTTTTTTTTGAAGTTTGTCTCCATCTCCATTTTCTGCTTTAGATTGGAGTCCATGGTTTAGTTTATGTTCCTTCAAACTCTTCAAGGCCAACGCATGTTACAATGTCCACTTGGCTGATTAAAAACATATTTTTATAATCATGATAAAACTAACTAGTGACCTGAGAAGAGGATAAGGAAAATCTTATTTGGCCTTTAAGCCCATCTCTGAAGCCTCTTGGCATTACAGCCTTTAGCAAATGAACCCAAAATCTCCGTTTCCTAATCTATAACTTTTTTACCTTAGAGGCCTTTGGGTGGAATTAATAATGTGTGAATCACTAGGAGATCCACAGATGAAAAGCCCTCTCTAAATGCTAAGGATTGGTTTAATTATACCATAGGGGACATTTGGGTTTATATTGTAAAGCATGCATATTTATAGCTCTTTTATTTTAATGCTGGTTATTTTAGCTGAAGAAGCTATTTTTACTTCTGAGGATGCTTGGTATTTTCTTGTTAATAACTTTAAGATATAAATAGTATACTATACCCGCTAAAACCAAAGGTCAAACATGCTTCACACAAAAAAGGAATTTATATATTATCAATCCTTTTAATCACAGAACATAGGTCTTTAGTGTCTTACAGCTAATTTAACCCAAGAATGGAGAAATTCATTTTAGTAAAAAGCATAGTATTTAGTAAAAATACCCTGTTAGGTATAGCCTTACATGGTCAAGATAAAATTGTGTTGAATTTATTGTTTTCTCCTATTTTTTTTTTTCAATCCCATTTTATACTCTTTCTAAAAAATCAAAGAAAAATTGTTTCAACCATCTGTTTTCCATCTAAACCCCATGGAACAATATACCCTTATATGGAAGCCGACAGTACAGTCCCATTCCTATAGGACCTCAATCTACAAGGGCAGACCAAAAATAAACATATCCTTTCAATACAACTAGCTCTAAAATAGTCACTTGGAAACAAGGCTGTGAGGTGTCAGAAGTGATCAACTTCTTTCTTTTGCCATCTACAAAGACTTGAAAGAGGAAATGATTTTTGACTAGGTAGTTGAATGATTCCTTATTTAAGCAAAATAGGCCTTACAGAACAGAATTTCTGAAAAATAATCTTTCCCTGACTGTTTAAACAGAGAGGAAGATCATCCACTTAGTTGAATGAGGGATTTCAAACTATTAGCCCATCCCCAATATGCTTCCTTCTTTACACTTCAGAGGACTCTATAGTCTCACTTGTCAACTATACAGGAACGGATTTCCACACACCATGGGTGTTTTCTCTCCCTCCTATTAGAAAGCCAAGTCCGTAGCCATGATAGAGACCAAAATGCCAGTCATTCTGGTCCCAACCTCCCTTACTGATGGGTGTATTCTTGTAATTCAATTCTGACCAAAGGCCATGTGGGTAGGAGGAAGCAGGTGTCTCCTAACGCTATTTTCATCCTTGGTTAAGGGTCAGAACACGTGGGACGCCCTGGTGGCCCAGCTAGTTAAGCATCCGGATCTGAATCTTGATTTCAGTTCAGGTCATGATCTCATGGTTCATGTATTAGAGCCCTGCATCAGGCTTTGCGCTGACAGCAGGGAGCCTGCTTGGGGTTCTCTTCCTACTTCTCTCTGCCCCTTCCAGGCCCTCCCCAAAAAAACAAACATTAAAAAAAACAAAAAACAAAACAGTCAGAACACCTGAAACATGGTGTGTTAACCATACATCAATTAAAAAAAAAAAAAACGCATGAATGGTAATAAAAGAAAAAAAAACTTGTTCACTTGACCACGGGTGTATGCATATGTGTTACCTGTATTGTGTGAACATGCACATCTTAAGGATGAAAAGTCAGTTCTCCAGGTATAGAGGAAAATCATTTTGGTAACAGCCTGTGTACTTAAGAAATTACTCAGCAGCCCCACTGATTCTGGAGCTCCGTCTCTCCAGACTTTTTGGTAGGTAACTACTGTTCTTGATGTCAAAACTACACAAATAGATACAGCATTAAGAGAACCTCTGACAATTTACTGAATGATTTTAGTAATAAATGGTTTGATAGACATATTTTAGAGTATATACTTCATCACACAGTATCCAGAGGGGTGCCTGGCTTGGTCCACAAAGCATGCAACTCCTCATCTCAGGATCAAGAGTTTGAGCCCCACATTCAGGATAGAGATTACTTCCAAAAAAAAAAAAAAAATCAACCAAGAGCCAACATTCTAAAAGAACATTTTTAGTAAATGCATGTATCAATTTTAAGTAACACATCTGTCTTTCTTAGTCAATTTGACTTGTTCATGTACTGATGATGGCAACCAGAAAGGGTCCCATTATTGAAGGAGACTCACAGGACCAAAACAGCATGGTGTGTCTATTGATAGTTCACTGCAGGAAAAGCAGAGAATATAGAAATAATATTAAAGGCAGGCTATGCATAACAGCTATAGACTGCCTCACAGCAAGGGTCTCGAGACCAAATTTCAGCACCAATTACCCTCTGTCTTTAAGAGCCATGCTAAGACACAATTTCTCTTAGGAACCAGTGAGGTGTACGGGACACCTTGAAACCAGGGTGCCCCAAATGGAGTCTCAGCTTGGTCCTTTTATACACTTCTGTTAACTTAGACATATTCTTGCTATGTATTAGACATATTCTTGCTCCACGATCAGGGCCCTTTCAAAGTGCTAGGCAGGTGGGGCTGGCTGGGGAGGAGTATTTCCCTAAGCCAGGTGTCAATCATTAATCTCTAGGTCATCAGTAAGTGATGCTGATGAGTTGGTTTAAGCTTTCTGCTGGAACCCACGGTTACAAAACAACAGTATGAATATGTTTCACACTTGATGCACTGGTCAGTGTTGGGCAGGTACAGGTCTTACTCAAGCCAATTTCAAGCCAGGTACCTATCTGTCATCAAAAATAGATTTCGCAGTTTTCAATTTTCTCAAAACCCAATAGAACATTTTTTAAAAGCATTTTAAGTATGAAGAATTATATAAATAGAATTATACAAAAACCAAATTGTTTATTGCTTTTGTTTGGTATACTAGAGCTAGTTCTCAAACAGTCTTGGTATTTGGACCTGTTACACTCTTAAATATCATTGAAGACACCCAAAGGGCTTACTGGGGGGGGGGGGCAGGTTCATTAATATTTACACCATTAAATATCCAAGTAGGAAGGTTAAGGTCCTTTAAAATTAACTGACAAAAACTTAAGCATTAATACCATTGTTCTACATTACAAACCTATTAAATGTCTAGCTTTATAGAAAAGCCAAGTGAATCCTGATTCTTCCACACTCAATCTGTTACATGTTGCTTTAGAGGCCCAGGTATGAACAAAATTCGGCCTCCAATAGACAAGAATTTGGAAAAGGGAACAACATTTTAACAGCCTTTTAGGATAATTTTTGATGCTCTTCTGTAACGCTACACTCCAACTTCACACGTTAGTTTCATAAAAGTTGTAAGGTGGAATCTCCAACTCTTATCGATGGACTTTTTGTACTGTTAAAATGCATTGATAGATCTTTCACACGTGTAATTTTGTAACATCAAACTACTGTCATTGGAAGGAATCTTTTGGCTCACTGGCACTTTATTACCTATTATCAAAATTATACTCATTACTATCACCACCATTTTCACCAGACAAGCAATCCCCCAGAAGACATCAAGCTTACAAACCCACTTACAAGTTCCCCAAAATGCTAGGTTTTTGCCTCAAACTTCGCAAGTTTTTACTTGCAACAAATACTGTCAGGTATTTTCCGTGAAGTAGCAGGCTCATGTGAATCCTTTTGAGACCACGTCTTCCAAATACACAGATCTGAATAATCATTACTTGGCAGTCCGTTTGGTCAAATAAACAACTTAGTTGTTTCCAAAAAACATCTACTTCAGCTCACAACTCAAACTGCCCAAAGCCTTAAGACAATCATTTACTACAATAGGCAATCAAGATGTTGGAATAGTATGATTTTGCCCACTTGTACTAGGACATTAAGCAAAACCAGCAGTCTTAAAAAATACATAGTAGGTCACTGCCTGTCAAGTTGCTAGCTCTTTCATGCACTGTTGCTTTTGTAAATTCAGTGCAAATATTAACATGGTGAAAAAGAGAAATAATCTTATTTTTGAAAACTCAGACTATCTTAAACGATCTCACGGATACCCAAGATTAAGTGAACTGTATTTTGAGGACCATGGACCACCACCCATCCCACCCTAAAAAAGGTGACCATCAACTCTGAAAATACATATTCATATTCTGGGTCTGAAATTTTTCTAACTGCAATGTTGGGCAAATCAAAGAACCATTCTTAGTAATGCCCCCCCGCCCGGAGTTAATAGCTTGCGTTTATAGGGACAAAATGAGATAATGTAAAACAAACCTTTTTAGGTGAAGTAATATATGGTATGAAAAAACAATTTAGTTTTCACCGTCACCACTGGTTTTGTGTGAACATAAAAGCAGAGTATAAAATCCCTTTAACGTTTAGATACACCAGTGCTATGTGTTGGCAATACAATTTTATACAACATTTTGTATAAATGTTTGTATAAACAAAAGCTTTCCTCCTAAGTAATCAAGGTTCAAGCGATCACCCAACTGCATTTATTTTGGCTCTGTTGAGGCATTAGTAACTAACTCCTTTGGCAACCCTGTAACATGTGAAGTATCGGGAAAACGCAGACACGTCCACTACCAGAAATAAAACCTTAGTCTCAAAACATCACCACCGACATAGAACTAGTAACGTCACACACCGGACCATACGGTTGGAAGTGCAGGTCCTGGAACCAACACTTAAAGAATTTTTGAGACGTTTTCAAGGCAAAAAGGCGGTTCATTAAAGGACGTGAGCAGAAAGAGCTGCAGTGGGGTGGTAGGAAGCAGTTGATGATATACTTTGGAGTTAGGGGAGATCAAGACGAGCAAGTTTCCAGAAGGATTTTCATATGCTAAAGACAACGGACAGGATCCTGGAGACCTGACAAGACTCCAGCCCAGGTTGTTTTTTTCCCTCTAGCAAGACATTAACATTAAAACATTAGAGAGCTCCTGGAAGAATGTCACACTTTGCTGTGCCATAACTTTTGGTCGAGTAGCAGCAAATTACAAGGAAATTTAATTTCCTCTACATTTCTTTTGCCTTTGTTCTCCACATAAACAAGAGCCTACCTCGAGAAGAACGGTGGAGCTCCCTCCCTCTGGCTTTTCTTTCCCTTTCTGCCTGTGCCTGGCGCCTACTGCCCCCAACCTTGCAGCAAGCGTTTTGCCTGTTAATCGGCTCACTTCACTTGGTTTATCCTTGACGGAGAAACACCCAGGTCCTCAGGATCCTTCCTGAAAATAAGATGGCCGCCAGAAGGAGGCTTCTTATATTTTGGGCGCATAAGAATCACCTGGGGAAATATTTTTAACTATTACTCCCAAGGGCGCCATCCTCAGAGAACCTGACTCCTCTTGCAGGGGTTATGAATCTGTATTGGTCAAACATCCCAGGTGATAACTGCTGTTGCTACTTTCAGGATCACACTTTTGCTGGACGATTTTTTTCTTGCTCTCATAAAGACCACCTGAGAAACAGACTTCCGGGGTGTTATCATGCTAACCCTCATGGTCTCTTTTTTTTCCATCTCACCTAGATCACCTGGCTTGTAGGGCAGGGAAGCAGAGAAAATCAACATTCCAGATATTAAAAAAAAAAAACAAAAAACAAAAAACAGAAAACAACCCATGCCAAAACCAAAAAACAACAACAAATAAAAAAGGTAGATCTAAAAGTTGAAAAAAGAAGAAAAGCCAAAATAAACAATTCCTAAATGACACCGAATTGACAATTTAAATTTAGCCAGACATGAATTAAGGTAACGGTTGGTATTTAAAATAAACAGCTGATCATAGTTAATTTAATTTTCCCTTCTTATGGCTCATGGAGTTACCCAGTCAACTGGCACATAAAGGGAGTTTCTGCTAACTAGATTTTTTCCTCTTGCAATATTTGTTCTTTTCTATTTGTTTTATAGGTGGCATACTTTAGGGCTTGAATTTTCCTTTATTATCCTTTTTAATTTTCTGTTAGTAAAGTAATTAGAAATTTTTTAGTGATAAACCACTTGCAGAAATATGTTAGCGTAGAAGAAAAGTGAGGTTTCTAAGTATATTCATGGGCAATAATCAAAGATCTCTAAAACATCTGTCATGGGAAACTTGAGTGGATCCGTTCTTCAAACAGCCACTTAATTTAGAGTCAAGTCTTAGGAACCTTAGCTATGTATGTCCACAGAGTAGTATGTTAAATCATACTGAAGAAAAAAAAGGTTATTTTATGATTGTTTGTGAAAATGTAAAGAACAAACTGATTAGAAGAAACTTTCCAGTAGAAAAACTATTCCCAAGACCCAGCCCATCTTGCTAAGACTTTTTACGTGAGAATACAGCACAGTCACTACATCCCGTGAATGAGATGCAAAAATGCAAGGGAAGGTGATAAGAAAGGACACAAACAGCAGTTTATGCTTTAAATATGTAAATAGTTTTAACGATGAGGCATACACACCATGTTACTTGAAATTCCTTGATGTTACTTGATGTTACTTGAAATTCCTTTAAAGTCAATGATATTCGGAACTTCAGGATTTAGCTTTACACTTAATATTGTGCAAATACTAAAGACAATGTTTAAAATTGATGGACCAGATCAAGGATCCCCTTCTCATGTTTGAGAAAATGTATTTGACGCAAATTAATTACTTTCTTGAGGAGCCAAAATTATCTCCCGTTATCCAATCACTACAGCATTAAGGTTTCTAGACCTCTTCTTGTGTCTTAAGGTATCGTATACACATGTACTTCATTTTTTTTAGGGGTAACCCTCCCTTTTTTTTAACGATTATTCATTTTTGAGAGATGGAGACAGAGCACGAGTAGGGGAGGGGCAGAGAGAAAAAGAGACACAGAATCCAAAGCAGGCTCCAGGCTCTGACTGGTCAGCACACAGCCCAATGCGGGGCTCGAACTGAAGAACCATGAGATCATGACCTGAGGTGAAGTCTGATGCTCAAGGGACCGAGCCACCCAAGTACCCCACAAGCATATTTTCACAATAAAGGCATTTACCCAAACGCTGTACCTTTGTTCTCTCTTCTCTGTGAAGTGGAGATCAGCAAATGCTTTTAGAAAAGGAGACACATGAGCTAAGTCTTGGATTAACTGAAGTAACTCGGATGAGAGATATTATGAAGAATGTTATAATCTTTAGCTCATTCTTTTTTTTTTTTTCTTTAGCTCATTCTTAAGCATAGGGATTCATGGGGGTCTTCCTGAAAAATCTATGTGGAGACATGTCACTTCTTAAACATGCTAATAGTCCATATTACTAAAGACAAAGTACTTACAATTCCTTTAAGGCACTATATTGTCTAGCTCCCTTTTACCTCACTTTCTCTTTGTTCCCTTGGTTGGAGCCACAGGTCTTATTCCTCTAACAGGCCACTGAAACTACCTCCTCAGGACCTTTGCATTTGCCAGCGTAGAGGAGGAAAAATAATGATCCCTCTCCCCTTCTAGGTTCTAGGCTGAGACTCCCCTGGAATAAAAGATTAACAAGAAAAAAACCAAACAAGTTTAATAACGTGTATATCTCCTGTATACATGGTATCCTGGAATACTAACTCCCCCAAATGGCCTAGATAGCGTCTCCTGCTAAAGACAAAAGAAGGTGTTCAGTGTTTGGTGGAGGGTGGGAGCCAGATATGGGAGATTACCGGAAAAGCACTGTAAACAAAGGGACAGTTGTTTGGCAGATTTAAATCCTTGCCTTCTCAATTGATAGGAGTTTCTATCTCCCTCTTGGTTACAGAGAGGGAACCATCCTTGCAAATGCAGATTTCCCTTGTACCTGGAAATACGTCTTAGACAAGTGTAACTTCGCTAGGTTTTCAGATCTTCTCTTGTGTCTGCTCTTCCTTAAATATAATCAGCCTAAAATAATCCTTATGCCAAAGAGGCATATTTTAGGTGACATATTCTGCTTCCCTTCACTGGTGTCACTGTCTGCAACACCCTTCACTCACATATACACACAAATTATTGATCCCTGTCAAGGAGCAAGAATTCCTGTCCCCTTCAAGATTCTGCTAGCACGACTAAGAATCAAATCGACAAGAAACAGATGAACAGGAGAAAATCAAATATAATAGCACACATACGGGGAATCCACACAACATGGAAATTCCAAACACAGGCACGAATGAAGCCTGTAAGTCATCCTGAATTAAGCAGTTGGGGGTAGGAGGCAGGAACTTCAAAGGAAAGGAATGCAATTTACAAGATGAAAAAGAGTAAATGTTTGGTAAACAAATATTTACTGCTCCCTTTAGAAACAAAGGGACAAAGGGAAGACTTCAATCAAAGTGGCCTTGCTAGGTTCTTCCCTGTCTACCATTCCTAGTTCATATTATAATGTAGTTAACTATAACGATGGCTCTCTTCCTAGGAGCAGGTCTTTATCTAAATTCTTCAAGGAGGCTGGGGGTGGGGGGCGGTGTGAAGAGCTTTTCTTGACCCTGCTGGGTTTTGATTGCTTTTTAACTCAAAATAATCTTCATGCCAAAGTGGCCCATATTGGGGCATGTAAGGGTTAAATTGTAGTGTAGAGCTAACCTGTAGCCTTGAGAAATAACAGCTTTGTTTTGACACTGCAGACTAAGAGATAACAGCCTTGTTTTAAAAGTGGCGCCAGAGGCAGGGTCAAGGAGGTCAACTGGTTGCGGTTTAAAGGCAGAACTGTTTCCACCCCCATCTGGAAACTATTTCTTTGTTCTGTTCCCAGGTGATGATAAGATGATGTGGTTGGCTATAAAAACTCTGTACCCCGGCTGTTCGAGGCCACACTCGGTCCAGATCGGTCGGCCTTGCCTCTCGTTGCAATAAACTTTGCTGTGACTGTCACTGGTGCCCGTCGCATTCTGTTTCAGGAGTCGTGTGGATGCAACGGGGCGGCCTGTCAGTGGCCCCTACATCCCTGATCCCTAATTCCCTTTGGTGTTTATTCAAGTAGTATGTCAGTTAGTGATGCTTTCCCAGGCCATCATATGTCAAATTTCAACCCACCATCCCCTACTCTAAACCCATTACTACTTATTGCCATCCTCTACTTCATTTTTCCGTTTATTAAATCTAACTTTTTAACTTATTGTCTCCCATCCCTCAACAACGTCAACTCCAAGGGGGCAAGAATTTTTGTCTCTTTGCTTCACTCGTGTTCCCTGAAAGAATAATTAGAACATAGTAGGCACTCAATAAATCCTTGTAGAATGAAAGGAGTACTAAATGATTGTATTCATGAAGAAAGGGCTGAGTCTTAAAAAGTGAAGTCCACGTCTGGCTTTTAAAATGCTGGTATCCATTTCTAAACAAGAGCGTACTTTCCTAGTGTTACAGAAACTGGTCTCGATCTTCCGGCGGAAGAACCAGGCAGAAGAACCAAGCGGTACTCGGAGATCTTGGAAGGCAGGAGGTTTATCTTACACCCGTGGGCTCAGCGAAGATCAGACCTCCAGAGGTCTGAGCCCAGAGCATCAACAGAGGGGACAATTTATAGTCTGTTACTTCCGCATTCCTCATTAGTAGTAATTTGGCGCCTGTGGCACGCACGGTGGGAAGAAGAACCTGGAAGGGGAGTCTTCAGGCAGGGACTGGAGTTCCCTTATCAGTCCTGTGGGCCATCTTATAACAGATTTTTTCCCTAACACTAGCTTTGTAAATGAT
The DNA here is from genome assembly GCF_018350175.1 of Felis catus. NCBI lineage: Eukaryota > Metazoa > Chordata > Mammalia > Carnivora > Felidae > Felis > Felis catus. The sequence continues at coordinate 22,457,425 of NC_058386.1, forward strand.
GTAATCACCAGAAAGATTTCAGGATTACTAACCTGAATTGTGTGACATGGTGTAAAATCTGCTTGAGTCCAAACACAACAGCCTTTACAATCTCTTTGTTACTTTTTTCCTAGGTATGGAAGAATAGCATTACTTCTCAGGATTGAAATTATAGAATTGTTTTAATAAGACTAAGCATACACTCAACTAAAATCAACCCATATAATTGGTCCCTGGGTTATTTTTAAAGTGTTATGTATATGCATGCATTACCATTCTTATTTTACCATATGGCACAAAACACTTATAATCAAAAGACAATTTAGGCCAAATCTTCCAATCTCATTAGATTAAATGTATCTTACTGTGTCTATGTAATTAAAGTGAATTAAAGTCAGGATTCCTTTTTTTCTTTTTTCTTTCTTTCTTTCTTTCTTTTTTTTTTTTTTTTTGAGGATTCCTTTAAAACAATAGAATGAATCTGGGTAACTGACCTCCATTCAAGAAGGATGAACAAAAGCTGACCTGAGCCTGACACTGTGCCAAACAATCCACATAATTACCATTCTCAAGCAGACTTCTAGTGCTTGCTTCTTACCAGACATTCCTGAATCACTCAACACTACAGTTGATCTTACTTTTAAGGCATTTTTTTTTTTTTAATTTAAGTAATCTCTAGACCCAACGTGGGGCTCAAACTCAGGACACCAAGATCAAGAATAGCATGCTTTTCCGACTGAGCCAGTCAGACATCCCTTATGAAATCTTTTTTTTTTAATTTTTTTTTAACGTTTGTTCATTTTTTGATAGAAAGAGACAGAGCGTGAGTGGGAGAGGGGCAGAGAGAAAGGGAGGCACAGAATCCGAAGCAAGCTCCAGGCTCTGAACTGGCAGCACAGAGCCCGACTCGGGGCTCAGACCCATGGACCGTGAGATCATGACCTAAGCTGAAGTCCGATGCCCAACCAACTGAGCCACCCAGGTGCCCCGATCCCTTATGAAGTCTTGAATTGAAAAATGAATCTTCATGGAACACTGGCAAACAGTATGAACTACCATGGCTGGTCCATATACTCTTTCTTGTTAGTAATAGTTGTATTTATTATTTTAGAATTAAATATCTCAAACAAAGGGCACCTGGGTGGCTCAGTCAGTTATGTCTCTGACTCTTAATCTTGGCTCAGGTCACGATCTCACAGTTAGTGAATTCGAGCTCCGCATCGGATTCTGCACTGTCAGCGCGGAGCCTGCTTGGGATTTTGTCGCTCCCTCTCTCTGCCCCTTCCCTGCTTACACTCTCTCTCTCAAAATAAAGAAACTTAAAATATATCTCAAACAAAATACCAACTACTTATGTAATTGTCTATGCTTTCCCATTTCTATAATATATGTAATATATATTATACATATATACAACACATGAAAACTGTACAGTTTACTCCTTTTTTAACTTAGAAACTTATATTTGCATACATTTACCATTTTTAACAGTGACCTAGTGGCTGACTGATTCAATGTAACATAATTGGTTTAGTCATACCGCAAATTTTGAATTTTTGTAAGCTAATGAAAAATTAAGGGAGGTGATAAGTTTTTTTCTAAGATTCTCTACCACCTTTTTCTTGCCTCTTTGTTGGCTGGTACTTCTCTCCTTTACCTCCTCCAAACACTGGAATGCCCTAGAATTCAGTTCTGTGACCACTTATATTTTCACTCTACTTTGATTATTTTGATCATCTCATAGTTACACAGCCTCAAATGCATCTGTATTCTGATGACTACCCAATGTATATCTCTAGCCCATATCTCTTGTCTGACCTCTAGACTACTCAATACTCTCTTCTCTGTCTGATACCTCAGGTATATGTCCAAAACAGAGACTTTCTTTTTTCTCCCCATATCTGCACCCCCTTCAGTTTTCCCTATGTTAGTTCATGATAGCCACATCCTTACTGTTTTTCAATCCAAAATATTTGAGATAATCCTTGCTTCCTCTCATTCTCACAACTCACATCCAACTTGTCATGTTTTATCATCTCTATCTTCAAAGTATACACAGAATGTGACTGCTTCTCAGGGGTATTGTGCAGTACAACCCCAGGGAGCATGTTAACATGCATGCCATGTAAATGTTGGTCCCCAGAATGGTGCGATGAATGCATAACCATACATATAGATTGTGAAGTTAGGATAACCTAGCTATTTTGCAATATGGTGTCTAGGTTCACAACTTCCACCGACATGACTGTGGTCTAAGCAACCATAAGTTTTGGCCTGGAATACTATAACATCCTAAAAGCCCCCATAAATCCATTCATGCTCCACTGATAAAATATACCTCTCATTGTATCATTTCTAGTTATAGGTTTCTTTCTCATTTCCTGAATAAGCCTGGCATAGTGGTTCTGCTGTCCTGCATTCTGAAATGATCACACCCCAAATATCTGTAGAATTTCCTCTTAATTTCTTTAGGTCTTATATGTGACATGCCACTGTCTCAGGGGAGCTTTGTCTCCCATCTTATGCAAACTTTCAACCCCTTTTTGCCCTAATTACACTCTGCTTACTTGTGGTTACTAAATATCTCCCTCTAACATACTATTTTATTTATTTTTTTCTCTAACTTCCTAAGATGTAATTTCCATGAGGGAAGATATTTTTGCCTGTTTTGGTCACACCCATTTCTATACTATGTACAAGTGGGTCTGGCACAGGGGGCACCTGGCTGGCTCAGTCGGTAGAACGTGCAACTCTTGCTCTCAGGGTCATAAGTCCAAGTCCCACATTGGGCGTAGAGATTATTTAAAAAGTAAAAAAATAAATAAATAAAACTGCTAAAAAAAATTAAAAGAAAAAGCGTCTTGCACATATTTGGTGTTCAAAAGCCATCTGTTGAGTTAAAACAATGTATAAAACTGTGTAAATATAATTGAATCTCTATTACATGCAGCCAAAAGGAATCCAAAATGGTAAGACCATCAACTTAGTAACCTGCAATTAAATGATTTAAGTATACAAAGAATGAATTGTGTGTTGAGTTTCTCTTGACTCTTGGGAAGAATATTGTCAGAGTAGCTTGAAAAACAGTATACATACTGTATACTGTGTATACACAATATACACATATATTAGAATGACCATTCCACAATCATATAGGTTCTTCTCTATCTTCACTCATTTGTTAATTTTATTATTCCATACATGTTTGGGGTCAAAGAAGACACATCAGATGTGTATCCTAAAAAGGACACAGACCCATCCATATGGTATAAATATAAAATGGATATTACTGGGAAAACTTAAAGGCAGAAAAGCCACAGGGAACACAATTTCCTATTCTCTCATTATTCTGGATCTTGCATAGCTGGGTGTAGCATAAAAAGTGGTCCACCAGAAAGGGAACGCCCCTTCCCCCACCGACCACCACCATGTTGCTTGATATATTTATAGGGTAAGTACATGAGGGAGAAATTAGCTAGACAATTGTGTGATAATGGCAGGTTCTTGTTTGAATAATGGCAGGTTTTTGTCATATAGTAAGTCTTAGAGGAGACCTACCCTCTTCTAAGCCACCAGTTTGGGTAAAGCAAAAGATAGTGCCATATATATTTGAAAAAGTGGAAACTCACTAGTTTGGGAGGTTGGATAAATGTGAGCCTTGACTGAAGTTCTAGTTATATTTGGAAATGTAACTTTCTGGACATAGCTTATAGGATTTTAACTGACACAAAACCGATGGCTGGTTGGAAATGATGAATTGGTTAGTCAAAAGTTTCCTTTCATTGAGATGATCTGTATCTACTGGACCCATTAAGATACAAACAATTTCATCTCAAAGATCATCTACCAGGACAGTTTATATTAAACATATATATGAGGGGCGCCTGCGTGGCTCAGTTGGTTGAGCATCCAACTCTTGATTTCAGCTCAGGGAATGATCTCGGAATTCATGAGATTCTCTCTCTCCCTCTCTCTTTGCCCCGCCCATGCTCCTGTGCACTCTCTCTCTCAAAATAAAAAAAAATAAAAAAATAAAAAAAATAAACATATATATGAAAGCACATATTAGAATGGCTGGTTTATGTTGGACACTCAATTATACACTGATTCTGAATTTGAAACAAAAGAAGTGGGTTATTAATGAGAGTGTACCAAGGACTATTCTACATGATTTCTATATCTTATTTCTTTTATTCCTCACACCAACTCTATGAAATGTCCCCTATTATTTTCATCCACACTTAACATATGATAAATCTGAGGCTCAAAAAATTGTCCCAGATCACGCAGTTGTTAAGTTAAAAATCATAAACCAAATCCTAGCATGTTTCTTCCAGAATCTATACTCTTAACCACAGAGCATGATACCTCCTAAATCCCTTCCATAAATTTTGCACTAAGGTAATATTATGAAATGTCAAAGAAATCTTGTTTCTTTATTTCCATGGTAAAAAAAATCTACATTAATTTTGGGTTTATGTGCAAAAAGAGAAGTGGTTTCTTATGAATTTCATATTTGTATTATCCTGTGCTATTAGTGTGAGGAAATAACAAAGAAATAAGGATCTGCTTCTGTGACTGTAGTAACTTAATTAAAGGAAAGTCATTTAAATTCTTTTTTCCACTTTCTATAAAATTGGAGGAAATTGGCCACTTAACTTCTCAAGGCTAGTGATATTAATGAGTGACTGGCTGTAATAGGATCTGGAAATTTTGAGGAAAGGCAGTATGTAAGAATGAATCATAAATTGCTATGGTTAGGCATTTTCATTCTCAGACAGATTTAAATCCTTTAAGAAGGTGAATGAGTACTGATAAAGAGCACAGAATGAGAAAATGTTATGTCTGGACACAGGCAAGGAAAGTATAGGTGTAGAAATGGAAATTGTCACTGTCTTGGGAAACATAATTGTATTTGGGAAGATTTTAATAGCTTAAGAAGAAGTTTATTTCTTTTCTACTTTTGCCTTTTGGAGAACAAATTTAGATTACTGACATGATAGTTATAGAATATATCATGGTGTCTGATGGGGTCATTAAGCCAATATTATTCAGATCTACATTAATAGAGAGATTTCTCATTATATTTCTACTTGTGTTTAAAGATTTGCAGTGAGAGAAGTTTATTTGGGTAGAAGTTATTTGGATCATTCGTCTGTCTCTCTCCCATTACATGTTTGATTTTCCTAGGTCTGTTTAGTCACTCCAACACCTTGATCATATACCAAGTATCTGATTATTTTTTGGCAGTAGTTATAAAATAAACAGGAATCCCTATCAAGAGACCTTTGGGCATTTTTTAGAATGCCATTTTATTAACTTTGTTCTCTGTGTCTCCTTATTGTCTTTGGAATTTAAATATAAAATTAATTATCAGCTCTGTTAAAAAGAAAACCACAGGCCCAAGATGGCATCACTTAGGCCAAGTCATCAAACCAGGGCTTAATACCTAACCTAACTGCACTTTCAACCTCTGCCGGAAATGTATTCTTAACCAGTCAGTCAGGAATTTTCTGGTCAGCACCACTAAGGTAACCTGTCACATGGGCCCTCTAGATGAGGTAATCCACCTACTAAGCCCTTTTAGTGAGGACCCCACCCAAAATACATCTGTTTCCTTTATGACTTCCTTGTCTTACCTTTAAAAATCTTCCCCTTTCTGTAGCCCTTTGGAACTCCCCTCTACTTGCTACACGGGATGCTGCCTGATTCATAAATCCCTCAATAAAGCCAAGTCGATCTTGAAGTTTACTTGGTTGAATTTTGTTTTCTAATAGCTCCAATGCATTTTAAAAAACAAATAAATTAATTAACTATCTAGAGTTTCCAATTCGTGGCAGTCAGGATAATGCCCCCCCAAAGATTTCTATGCCATAATCCTTGGAATGTGAGAATATGTTCAATTACACGGCAAAGGAAAATTAAGGTTGCAGATGGAATTAAAGTCACTAATCAGCTGACTTTCACTTGTGAAGATTATTTTAGACTATCTGAGTGGGCTCAGCATAATCACAATGGTCCTTATAAGTGGAAAGGGGAGCAGAAGAGAGAGTACAAGATGCCACAGAATAAGAGCTTGCTATGATATGATTGTTCACTCTGAAGATGGAAGAGGATCATGCTCCAAGTAATGCAAGAAGCTTCTAGGAGCTGGAAAAAATATGAAAATAGACTGTCCCCTAGAGCTTCCAGAAAAAAAAAAAATCCTCCCAACTTTGTGATTTTAAACCAATAAGACCCATTTTCAACTTCTGGCTTTTAGAACTGTAAGGTAATAAATCTGTGTTGTTTTCACCCACTATGTTTGTGATAAATTGTTACAATACTGATAGTAAACTAAGAGTCATTTAGATTTTTTCTATGCTAAAGACGTATACAAATAAAATGTTTTAGTTGACTTCACTTGCATCAAAAAACTGTAATAACTGCTAACTTTGAGCTTTGTCACTGTTTAATAATTATTTGAAATACACTGATACTTGATTTAAGCAAATGTTATTCTTTTTTGGTATATTTTATTCTTTTAGTATGCTTTTATTTTATGTTTTTTTAAATGTTTTTATTTATTTTTGAGACAGAGAGAGACAGAGCATGAGCAGGGGAGGGGCAGAAAGAGAGGGAGACACAGAATCTGAAGATGGCTCCAGGCTCTTAGCTGTCGACACAGAGCCCGATGCAGGGCTCGAACTCATGGACTGTGAGATCATGACCTGAGCTGAAGTCGGACGCCCAACCGAGTGAGCCAGCCAGGTGCCCCTCTTTTAGTATGCTTTTAAAACCTATCTGTGTACATATTTATGCATGAACTTCGAAGGGGCTGCCTGCCATTATCTGAAAGTATTAGCATTTAAATGGATATAAAGTAATGAGAATAAAAGGAAAAAATGTATAGTTTATATTAGAAAATGCATATTAATGCAGAGAAGAAAGAGTAGAAAACATAGTGATGGTATAAACTGAGAAGTTTCAGGGGCTTATGGAATTATGCAAAGTGACAGCTTTAAATTTTGGTATTTTTTCAATTGCTACAAAAAATAATCATTGGATTTATGAGAGTAAGGAGGTATATTGTTTTTAAATTTATTACTTATTCTTACTTATTTTTAATTGAAGTAAAATGAACGTAACATAAAATTTTAAGAATTTTAAGAATTTTAACCATTCTTACACGTATAGTTCAGTAGCATTAAGTACACATACATTCTTTTGCAATCATCACAATTTCCATTTCATCTTATGAAATTGACTCTCTACCCATTAAACAACTTATCATTCCTCCCTGATGCCAACCCCTGAAAATCACCCTTCTACTTTGTCTCTGTTAATTTAACTACTCTAAGTACCTTATATAAGTGGAAACATAAAGTATTTATCCTTTTATCAGCCACCATAATCATGTAAGCCAATTTCGTATAACCAGTAGGATAGGATATATATGTACACCCACACATATATACATATACATATATGTATACATATACATATACATGTACATATATAGGAATGATTAGTCCTGGAGAACCATGATTAATATATGACACAAAACCTGCACAATAATGTTTACAGAAGCTTTAATCATAAGTTTTCAAAACTTGTCGGTAACCAAGATGTCTTTCGATAGGTAAGCACATAAACAAATTGTGGCACATCCATGTAATGGAATAGTATTCAGTGATAAAAAAAAAAGAAAGAAAGAAAGAAAGAAAGAAAGAAAGAAAGAAAGAAAGAAAGAAAGAAGCTATCAAGCTACCAAAATACATGAAAAAACTTTTACTTCATATTGCTAAGTGAAAGAAACTAATCCCAAAAGGCTACATTTTGTATGATTCCAACTATATGACACAGAAAAAGAAAAAAAAAAACTATGGAGACGGTAAAAAGACCAGTGGTTGCCAGGGGTTCAGGAGAAGAGAGAGGGGGAAATGAATACCTGGAGTGCAGGGGATTTTTAAGGCAGTGAAACCATTCTGTATGGAACTAATAGCGGATGCATTTATTTTTCATAGAATGTACAAAACAAAGACTGAAACTTAATGTGAAGTATGTACTTTACTTAATAATAATGTATTGGGGAGCCTGGGTGGCTCAGTCAGGTAAGCGTCCTACTTCAGCTCACATCATGATCTCATTATTTGTGAGTTCAAGCCCCACAACAGGCTCTCTGCTGTCAGCACACAGCCTTCTTTGGATCCTCTGTCCCACTCTCTCTCCGTGCCACCCCCACTCACATGTGCACACACACACTCTCTGTCTCTCAGAAAAGATGATGATGATGATGATGATGATAATGTATCAACTGGTCCCCAGGGCAGAACTAGGATCTCTTGGAATTGTTACTGAGGGTGGCATGGGGGTGGAGAAGATGGCAGGGGGTCTAAGACCGAGTCAAATGGAAGGTGATAAGGGGAAATACAGTCAAATTGAGATTTCTTCACAGTTTTATACATGGTCAGGTCAAATCCAAACCTGGAGATTTTGCTGTGTGGAATTAGGGGCCCTGATACCCTGAGGCAGTTTCTCTCACATTGAAACTGTTATGGTGTTTGAGTGATGTGTTCATCCATGGAGGTCCCAGAATCATCAGGATTTGTCCTATCAGAAGAATAGCAATAGTTAAAGAGCATTTTTATTTTTTGGTTTGGTTAAGAAAATACAGTTATTATTTTCAAAACAATGTTCATTCTCATTTTCCTGCATTTTGACCCTTTATACGTGCAATTTTAAAGATAAAATGAAATCAATATAAATAAAATTTTGTTATGACTTTGGTATTTAAAAAATATAATAATGTATCAATATTGGCTCATCACTTTTAACAAATAAACCACAAAAATGCAAGATGTTAATAAGAAGGTAAACTGAGGAAGGTGGGGAAGGGGCATAAGGGAATTCTCTGTACTTTCCACTTAATTTTTCCACAAACCTAAAAGCTGTAATCAAAACAATATGCTATTGACATAAAAAGAGACATATAGATCAGTGGAACAGGATGGAGAGCCCAGAAATAAATCTTATGCATATACGGTCAATTAACTTATAACAAAGGAGCCAAGGGGTGCCTGGGGGGCTCAGTTGGTTAAGTGTCTGACTCTTGATTTCAGCTCAGGTCGTGATTCATGAGCCCCGCATCAGGCTCTACACTGGGTGTGGAGCTTGCTTAACATTCTCTCTTTCTCTCTTTCCCTCTCTCTCTACCCCTTTCCTTCTCATGATCTCTCTCTCTCTCTCTAAAAACAGGGGTGGGGGGCAAGAATATAGTATGAGGAAAAAAGAGTCTTCAATACATGGTGTTGAGAGAACTGGACAGTCACATAGATAAAGAATGAAACTAGACTATCTTACACTATCCACAAAAATGAACTCAAAAAGGGATTAAAGGCTTGAATGTAAGACTTAAAATCATAAAATTCTGAGAAGAAAACATAGGCAACAAGTTCCTTGACATGGTCTTGACAATGATTTTTAGATTTAACTCCAAAATAAAAGGCAATAAAAGCAAAAATAAACAAGTAGATTGATGTCAAGCCAGAAAGCTTCTACACAGCAAAGGAAACCATTAACAAAATGAAAAGGCAACCTAGCAAATGGGAGAAAATATTTACAAATTTTAAAACTGATAAATAGATAAATAAAACTCATACAACTCACTACCAAGAAAACCAATCCAATTAATAAATAGGCAAAAGAGGGGTGTCCGGGTGGTTCAGTCAGTTAAGCATCCAACTCTTGGTTTCAACTCAGGTCATGATCTCATGGTTATGTGAGTTTGAGCCCCACGTTGGCCCCTATGCTGGCAATGAGGAACCTGCTTAGGATTCTCTCTCTCTCCCTCTATCTCTGCCCCTCCCCAAATCATGCCGTCTCTGTCTCTCTCAAAATAAGTAAGTAAACTTTTTAAAAAATGAGCAAAGGAAATTATAAATAAATAGGCAGAAAACCTGAATAGACATTTTTCCAGAAAAGACATCCAGATGGCCAAAAGACACATGAAAGGCTGTTCAACATCACTAGTCCTCAGGGAAATGCAAATCAAAATCACAGTGAGATATCACCTCACATATATTAGAATAGCTATTACCAAAAAGACAAGAAATAGTAAGTGTTGGTGAAGATATGGAGAGAAGGGAACCTTCTTACACTGTCAGTGAGAATGCAAACTGGTGCAGCCACTGTGGGAAACAATATGGAGGTTCCTCAAAAAATTAAAAATAGAGGGACGCCTGGGTGGCGCAGTCGGTTAAGCGTCCGACTTCAGCCAGGTCACGATCTCGCGGTCCGTGAGTTCGAGCCCCGCGTCAGGCTCTGGGCTGATGGCTCAGAGCCTGGAGCCTGTTTCCGATTCTGTGTCTCCCTCTCTCTCTGCCCCTCCCCCGTTCATGCTCTGTCTCTCTCTGTCCCAAAAATAAATAAACGTTGAAAAAAAATTTAAAAAAAAATTAAAAATAGAATTATCGTATGATCGAGCAATCCTACTTCTGAGTATATACTTGAAGGAAAAGAAATCACTATGTAAAGAAGATATCTGCACAGCCATATCCATTGCAGCATTATTCACAACAGCTAAGGCATGGAAACAACCTAAGTGTCTACTGACAGATAAAAGGGTAAAGAAAAAGTGAGATATATATATATATATATATATATATATATATATATATACACACACATATATATATACACATACATACACCAGACACTTGGTGATTGATTAGGGCCAAGTATTCTTTAAAATATACATACATATATCTGTAATACATATCAGTAATATGTATTATCATCATATATATAAATATTATTTAGCTGTAAAAAAGAATGAAATTCTACCATTTGCAACACGGATGAAACTTGAGGACATTATGCTAAATGAAATAAGTCAGCAATAGACTAACACTGTATGACCTCTTTTATATGTGGAATCTAAAAAATTACATTCAAAGAAGCAGAGAACACATTGGTGGTTGCCAGAGGTGGGGGTTAAGAGTGGAAGAAATGGGTGAAGTGGATCAAAAAGTACAAACTTCCAGTTATAAGTAAGCTTGGGGCATGTAATGTGTAACACAGTGACTACAGGTTATAATACTGTATTGAATATTTGGAACTTGCTAAGGGGTAGATTTTAAAAAGTTCTCATTAAAAGAAAAAGAATTGTAACTATGTGAGGTGACGAATGTGTTAATTAACCTTATTGTGGTCATCGTTTCTAAATGTACACAAAATCCTATCATTATGTTGTACACCTTTAACTTACACAATGTTATATATGTCAGTTATATCCCAATAAAGCAGGAACAAATAAAACACAGAGATTAAAAAATTAATTTAGACTTCATATAATTTTGATCTTCTAGATTTTTGGCAAAATCTTTATTTATATCCATAGATATTCTTTCTACTTCCTGCATGCATATACCTTTGGCAGATAAAAATATGTTAAAATATCAGGAGAATGAGTGTACTTCATATTTAAAGGTTAATAAAATGAAACTCTGAAGGAAATTTGTTTTCTTAAAGGAACTATTTTTTTTTAATGTTAAGACTATTCCAAGGCACTCTTAGAAGTTTGGAGCACATATACCTTTCTCCTTTTGTTTCTCCTTTCCTTCCTTATTCCCTCCACTTCCTTCCCTTTTTTCCCCTTCCTTCTTTCCTTCTTTCCTTCCTTCCTTCCTTTCTCTTTTTTTTCTCTTCTTCTTAGCTTAAGCTAAAATAGTGAACCTCCATCTTTCCAAAGTCCAGGCTCTATGTATCCTTATTTGGAAGACGAGACCTCTTTTATTCTTACAACTCACATTATGCAATACCCTAATATTGGTTTTGAGTTGCACTTTTAATTGGGGACAGCAGCAAAAACAATAAAAGGTGTAAAATATACTAAGTGCCTACTATGTACACGAAATGTTACTAGACTTGACAAGAAGTCTAAGAGAAATATTACGTCCACATCTTAAAAAAATGGACCTAATGAGGATTTCTTTAAAATGGTCACTCAGAACATTGGTGATGACATTATATGATGCAGAGAAGTTATCATATTGCACCCTATCCCAGGATAATTGGGTGGTAGGTCAGTATTAGTCCTTTAAGAGATGACTTCTTCAGCAATACAGGAAAAGCCCTCTACGCAAATACTGTGTGCAGATAATGGGATAATCCTAGCTACAAGACAGTTCCTAATAGGACACTAGCATTCTGTATATTTTGACTTTCAAATTAAAGGCCTATAGTTGTAGTATAGGCAAATAATACATTCCAAGAGTACATACACAATAGAAATGCAAAATGATAAGGCAACTTCTTATTAAATCGTTGGCCAGAAATGATGTACTTTCATTTGCTTGTGTTTAGTATTAAAATCTTGACTTTTTTGTGATTGATTTGTTTTAAGGTTAACTTCCATACACAGCAGGTATTCAATAAATAATGTTGACTGACAGATGGTTAAATGTTAGAATGTACCTCATCCTCACAGGCAAATAGACACTTGGTGATTGATTAGGGCCAAGTATTCTTTAAAATATATTTTGCACATGTTTCTGAATAATTACTTGCTAAATTTAATTCTGAATTTAAAATGGTTTACACTATCATTAATTAGTCTCATTTAGTTTTTATCATAGGGTTGCTGGATCTAAACTGGTTAAAATGTTTTAGTGCCACACTATTTGCTGTTTAAAATTCTATTTGAAAAATCTGTAAAGATATACAAGGTAGTTTTTCCTTCACTACTGCTGTAGTAAATTCTAGGAGAGTACCTCTAAAAGATGGCAGGATTAAAAAAAAAAGACTGGTCCTTAATTATTAACGAGAAATCAGCAAATTCTGTGTTCATTTCTTTTAACTCATGAAGCTGAGATCAGTTATATGAAGTCTGATTTTCTCACAACATAAGTTAGTGTTTGATAACTCTGTGATTTTTTTTTCCTAACATGGCAATAACTCTTTCAGGACCCTCTTCTTTAAAGCACTAGGAACCTATTAAGTGCATATTGTTAAGATAATCCGTGTGTATGTAATATTCTCCTTTAAATATTTCACTTCATCTCTTCTAGTATGAAGAATTCAGAGAAATTAGGTTCTCAGAAAATAGTTTCATGCCAGAACCCCAGGTATGGTTAACCAAATGAACAAATATATTGGACAAAAAAAGGTTAGATAGGTGACTTAAACCACTCCATAATACATCTTAAGCACTTATTTTTTAGAACACCCAAAAGCATCTTTTATTCAGACATTTTCACAATTTACAACTGGATACTTAGAAATAAAAACTACATTGAGATAACGTTTTATTTTAATCTACTGATTTAATAATATTTTATTTGAATAAAAACATCTCTAAACTAAACAGGTTAGATCAGTTTCCAAACTGATACTAGAATACTAATGTTAAAGCATAGAAAACTAGGTAAAATAATCAAAAGGCCATACTTGTGATGTGGAAAGAGTAATATGTAATATGTCAGCCATGCTTTTATGGTGGTATTTCGAATATCATAGAATGAGTGTTTGCTAAGATAATACGTGACACATTAGGAGTCATTCCTTTTTTCCTCCCATAAACTAATGACACATACTGTTGCAAAGACAACTAACTAAAACTCCGTGAAATTCCCCTTTATGACACGAGATAGGGGGGTGCCTGGCTGGCTCAGTTGGTAGAGCATGTGACTCTTGATCTCAGGGTCATGAGTTCAAACCCCACATTGGGTGTGGAGCCCACTTTAGAAAAAAAAAAAAAAAAAGATAACCATGACACCAAATGGAGCTTCCAATTATGAACTGGTTCTAAATAAATAATTCTTTGGAAATGCTATAGAATAATAGTACTAAAAAGGAAATTTTATTTTATCTAACCACTACTCTTATCACACCCCTGCATTTAATAAATGAAGAAATTATAAAAAGTTAAATGGGAAGTGACATTAGCAATGTCCCTCAAGTTTCTAATGATACACATGGGCAGGAACCCAAGAATGCTGACACCAGTTGTTTGAATTAGTTTTCATTATTCTGTACTAAAAATCCTGTTTCTGCACTCATAGTTACAGGAAACTGTTTATACAATATGCAAAAGGGAACTACTCTATGTAGATGCATGTGCATGTGCGGGTGTGTGTGTTTAACTAAAAAACAATCTGAGGTCAGTTCCTTCCATTATTATATCAATCTCACGTTCACCAATTCAATAATATTGTTTAAAAAACCTATACCTTCTCAAGGATTTTCCTTTTTTACTAAGTTGTGGCACATGAATAGCTAGCTATATCTTCAGGTAACGCTAGTTTGTACAATCCTATTTACCAAAAGAATTTCACTGGAATGTATAAATCGTTCCATATTTTCTAAGAAATATAGCATATTTCTAAAAATGTTTCCAATAAGAATTTAGGAATTGTCATGTAAGGTTTGGATTATTCTATATAACACCAAAACTCTATGGTGTTTCAATGAACACATCCAATAGGAATTTTAGAGGAAATATGATGAGAGGAGGCATGATTCTTTCCCTGTGCCATTTTCAAAAGTTAAAGATGTAGCCTTAAAAACACTAGCTCACCATTTTCCAATAATGGGGATGCATTACATCGATTGACCAATGTTTTTAAAAACAATCTGTATCTGGGGTGCCTGGGTGGCTCAGTGGTTAATTGTCAGACTTCAGCTCGGGTCACGATCTCACCATTAGTGAGTTTGAGCCCCTATTTGGGCTCTGTGCTGACACTGCAGAGCCCACTTCGGATTCTGTGTCACCCTCACTCTCTGCCCCTGCCTGTGTACTCTCTCTCTCTCAAAACTAAATAAAGCATTTTAAAAAGTAATAACATAAAAACAATTTCCATCTGTACCACCCCTTGTAATGTTGGAGAAAGCTCTTGTTGCCGTTTTGCCAAAAGATGATGGATCAGTTTGTTTCCTTCAGTCACTTAGGAAATGTACGGCAAGAATGAGCAAAAATTTGAGAAAGTAGAGGGGATCCAAGAATAAAACCATATGACATTATTAAAGTACAGATAGGGAGATGTAGTTCTAAGGAGGGTGGTGAGAAGGCAATGGGAGATCTGGGTCTGGGAGGCAGCCCAAAACAGTAGAGTTTCTAACCTAATCATTTATTTGTAGGCTGGTACTTACTTTGGAGTGTATGACCATCAGTGAATTGAATTAAATGATTCCTCATTTAAGGATATGCATCCTTAATTAAAATAATAGCCATTGTTTATCTACTATCTATCATGGCATCAAGTCCCTATAGATATTTAATGATATTCTGCAATTTATCAGATTTTATGTATCTTTTTACCAGTTGAATGAATGGATCCCTGATATTTATTGCATATCAATGATTTAAGAAAACTAGTAAACATGCATCGACATCTTTGCCTATGACTAAGGGTAAATCGAAACACTCCTTTTGAAAATAACTCATTTAGCACCACATTAATAGCCATATTAGAAGAAGAATGATGTCCAAATAATTTTCAGAAAAGGTCACTCTTGTGTCATTAGGGAAGTGCCCTTTTTAAGTGTCAAACCATTATAGTTAGCAACTGTCACTAAGAAGTAGCCATCTGTCACTATTTATTGTCAAAAGAAACATTCATTGACATTGCCTAAGTGAACTCTGCTTTCATTTTGCACTCTGGTTTAGTTATTATGTCTACAACTGTCCATTTGCATAAAAGCCCACTGGCAAAGTCTAACAAAGAATTTATAAAATTAGGTTTTATTTCAAGCACTATTTGGATTTAGTTTAGCGAAAAAAGAAGCAAGAGTTACAAAAAATAAATTTTTTTCGCATCAGCAATATTGCCTAGCTTATGACCATGAATATCTAATATCAGTAAGTTTTACCATTTTTACCTTCTAAAATCCATCACCAAATCTGCAAAAAATCTGTGTGTATTACTTCAGCATACCATGCCATCGAGAAATATTCTATTTTAGGAATAATATTAGGAAGTAGAGAAAAAGGGGGAAATATCATGTGATTATTAAGTATAATCTTTACTACTGAAAACAGAATTTTTAAGATGACTATAAAATATTCAATCATTTCCTTTTAATTACAGGATCCAAAATGGTTCATTTCTTTGCCTTGAGTACTTCTGTCTTTTTTCATTTGGAAGTCATTTGCCTTTCATTCTATTCATCTTTTCCCAATTTTATACCCTTAAGATAAATTTTAGACATATAACAAATTGCTCGTTAAATAGTTGGCCTTGTCAAACTGATGGGCAGAAAGGGAAAAAAATTGCTCACTTCTAAAGGTCCATTTACTTATTAATGACAGGGTAGGTTACTACATTTTCTATGTATGAATTACTTTATCCAAAGTAGAGAGCCTGGTAAAGGGAAGGGGGATGAAAGCTAGGCTTTTGAAATGCCACTTTAAAAACTTCTCTATGACTTAGATTCCATTTGTTATAGAAATGGTTTAGCAATATACACCTTTTATTTCACAAGGAGCCTGGAGGAAGGCAAAACAGCAGATCCAGTAAGCATCCTTCCTGTGAGCGAAACATTACTGGAAAAATCTGTTCAATTACTTACTATTACCTGTGAGGTTTTGGGCAAGACGCGTCATCTTCCTGAACCTTGGTTTTCTCATCTAAAACAAGGGTTGAAAATAACTACTGTGGAGTTATTTTGAGGATAAGCTATATAAAGTACTTAGAGTAGCTACCACAGTTGGCATTACATAATTGGTAACTATTATCATTATTATTATTATCACTAATGACACAAATATTGGGTGATGTTCATAAATTACAGTTATCTAATGGTCAATATTGTGTCTAGCCAAGAGTTCATATATAGTTTTGTTCTTTTTGTTAGGAAGCTTATCATTTCATGAATTAGAAGAAATCTTACATATTTGTCTTCATGCTATGTAATTGATCTTATATCCGTGTAATTGTGTTTGCTAATTGAGCCATTGTCAAATATTTAGGGATCACTATGTTTGTAACAGGGTCCTCTTTGTCCTTTTAGTCACTGGTGTGTCTTTTTCTGTCCAGTACATCAACAAGATAAATAACTTCCCCCCACAAAAAAAAAAAAATCAAGTGCAAAAACAAACAACCCAGCTTAATTCCAAGTGGTCTCCCAGCATTTGCTATGAATCCTTACTAATCACTGTTTTCCTATGAAGACAAGAGTATCTGATTTTTGTCACCTATCTGCTTAGATCCCTTCAGTGATTCTCACTACTTACAGGAACAAGAATAAAATGTTGAAGGTCAAGATTCAACTTCTCTCCGTGTTGACGTAATGCCACCCACGTTGTCTTTCTTCCTCTTCCTCAAAAATCATCATGCTCCCTCCTGCCGCAAAGATTTTCACATGCTGTCCCCTCTGACTGAAATGTTCATAGTTTCTTTGCACATAGCTTACACATATTCATCTTCTGATATTAACTTAGACATTACTTCCCCAGCAAAGGCATCACAATTTACCACACTGAAGTCCAGAAGCTTTTCCTCTCATTGTTTCACATTCCTTTCCATCAGCAAACAAACAAACAAAAACAAGCGGGGGGGGGGGGGGAGAAAAGAAAAAGACATATGATGATTAGATTTCCATTAAATAAGATACATGTGTGTGTGAGGGCATAAATGTGTGCGGATAAAAATTTTAAAATTTCCAGGCTTCTAAATTTTCCGTTAGAAGTTCTATATCTGGGATAGTGCATCAAGATGAATTTGGATTATTTAACTACAATCAGCATCAGTCCTGCTTTTGAAAACAAAATCTGTCTTTAAGAATACCTCTGTCACCATCCCACCCAGCAATTCTATTCCTAGGTATCTACCTAAAGTAAATGAAAACACAGGTCCACACAAATACTTGTACAATAATATTCGCAGCAGCTCTATTCATAATGGCCCCAAACTGGGAAAACCTAAATGTCCATCAATGTAAATGGAAACTTAAAGCAGGATATCCATGGAGAAGAATACTCTTCAGCTATAAAATGGAATGAAATATTAATACATGCACCAGTATTGATGAACATTAACAGCATTATGCTAAGAGAAAAAATCCAAACACAAGAGACTATGTATTGTAAGATTCCATTCATATGAAGTGTCTAGAAAATGCATATTTAGAGAAAAAGAAAGGAGATTACTGGCTGCCTGGGGCTAGGGCTGATAATGAGGATTAACTGTAAATGAGCACAGGGATCTTACTGGAGGGATTAGAATGTTCTAAAGCCAGTTTATGGTGCTGGTTGCATCATTTAGTAACTTTACTAAATGAATCACTAAATAGGTATAAAAAGGAAAAAGGAAAAATAAAGGGACTAATGCAATGCATGCAAAGCATGTGGAACAATATAAGGCCCAGAGTAAAAAGTCAAACCACTTTGGCTAATGGTATTTTTACAAAACAAATCCACTGTTCATTTGTGCATAGCCCCTTTGCCACTAAATGTCAAGATATGATATAAAAACAAGTGTTACCTCTTCAAACTGACGCTCCATTTAATGTCTCATGACAAATGTCTTTCTTACATACCACAGTTGTGGGAGATATACAGATGAAGCCATTAAAACACCTTGAAGGAGGGAAGGTAAGACATGTACTTCTTTCACCATAATACAAAACAGCGTATGGTTGGGACCAAGAGAGTGGGTATGTTTTTAATTTTTTTTTTTTTTTTAATTCCTCAATGCACCAGCTAAGACGACCTTGGGGCAACACCGTGTTTGAACGAAGCCCGCTGATATATACATACGCAGGTACATACATACATAGCCGTGTACATATATTTTGTTCATTCATACACAACTCTGTTCACTCACTAACCATATGTATGATACTCCCAATAAAAACTCCTATAACTATGGGGGACCTTAATATTAATGTAGATAGTTCTTTAATAGCCCTGGCTACTCAGTGTCGGGACCTCCTTTCCTTCCATGAGTTTCTCCTCAGCCAACTGTTCCCCGATCGCACACGAATTTAGTCAATACCAATATATGCTTGCTCATCCTTCAATAATATGAATTTCAAGCATTTCACTCGCTGAAGATTATTCCCTCCAGTACCCTGACTTCACCAATTCTTTGGCCTTCTAAGAACCAACAATCTATTAATGCTACTGGGTTTTTACATACTTTTCCACTGCTCTAAGTCCACTAGAGTATCCTTACTTTTCGCTTTATTCAGATCAGATTTCACAGTACAGCATGATGACAAATCCCTCACATGCACCCTTGGGGGTCATCTTCACTGACTTTGTTTTTTTTTTTTTTTTTTTTTCAGGGACACTTAGCTGAAATCTTGAGTTGTTACAATTTGAGGTAAGACCTGAAATACGATAATGTTAGTGGCGGTTTGGAAGAGACTGGAAATAGTCACTAAAATAAGTAGAGGAATTAATCAAGTCCCAGAAAAATATCTGACTCAACTGCTACAGTGATTGAGAAGAGTACCTGAGAAGTGTCAGAACAATCAAACATGGAGAAGACTCACACTTCTAAGCTGTTTTTTGAATTTTGTGCCTTGATCAGCCACACACCTTAAGAGACTAGTGTGTTAACAAATAAGAGCCAACCAAAAATTAAATCTGTCTGTATTTTTTGAAGACACAACGAAAAAGTGATTTCTTTTAAGGCTGTGTAACTTGAGAAATATAAACACGGTCTAGAGTCACCAAATTAAGGATAGAAATCAAAGGTTCAGTCTCAAGTGTACGGTGTTAAAGTATTATAACATCATTTTGATTTTTACTTGCTTTCCCCCAGGGGTAGGAAAATACTGGTTTCAGGTTCTGAGGTGTATTATCTAAAAGACTGCCAGTACCATATAAGTACTTTGCTAGAATCTGAGAAGCTAGCAAAATATATTTGTTTCTTGACGTCTAGCATGCAGCCAACAATGAGTTAGTTCCATCTGCTTTAGGCTTGTGCGGCATAATGAATGTCATTCAGTGACAGCTGAATTCTGTTGTGCTGATTATCTCAAACCTGAATTTTAGGGCAACTCAGACTCACTCTCTTGTTTACCTTTATATGCCTGATAGAATGTATAATTACAGTTGGGATTAGCCTAATCCATTCTCTACCTAATGAGCTGAACTAATATCAAACCCAAAACGGAAAGGAATTCAGCATATTTTAACTCTTCTTCACTCTGGAATGATTTCATTTTTACAGCTTCACTTAGCTTGATCCATTACCACCCTCCCTTTCATTCTGGCACACACTCTAAATTAATTCATTTCATCATCTCTTGAGCTGAAGTCAGTGGCATTTGACCTGCAAATAAAAATGTTATGATTATTAAACCACAAGGAGGCAACTGACAATTTGAATTGCAGTATTTGCATTATAATGCACATGTAGAAAGAACATTTTGATAATAATGATTTATCTGTGGGTGAAACAGTTTCTCTAAAGGAGGCTGAATAAAAAAGTCTGAGATGGCTGAAAGAGATTACCTTTATTATTAATATCAAAACTCATAACATATTCCTCTATGAATTTTACAGTAAAATTCATACAATAAAGAATAAATAAATAATGTACTTATGTTAAAATGCGTCTCTCTTTTTTCTGGTGTACCCATATCTTACAGACTCTGATAGGTAAAAAGGAAAATCAGCAATTGGTCACATAGAAAGCATTTAGGTTCTGGAAGCAAACCAAAAAATGTCTATTTAATGAACATCTATAATGTGTAAAGTGATGATCGAAGCATGGCAGAAATGACACTAATAGATTTGTTTCCTGTTTCAAATACGTTTTGAGCTATTTGTGCAGACCAGACAATACAAGTTCAGGGTACTATAGTAGAAGATTCAGCGAACTTAAACAGATAGCATAAAGGAAAACATTACATCATAAAGGAATCATCCACACATGAGGCTAGATTCTTTCAGAACCTCCTTCCTGCAGGAAACCATTATAGATTCTCGTGGAAAAACTACTTGGAGGCACTACAGTGTGGACAAAACTCAAAAGAAAAAAACCTAAAGGAAAGGCAAATGCTTTGAGGAAAATCCCCCAGGCAATACGGCTCCTTGCCTGAGGGCAGGGCCCAATTTTTGTGAGGCTACTAGAACTGGAGGAGAATACTGCAAGTGCTACTGGCTTTAGGAGGCAGAAGACAGAGGTGGGGTGTGCCTGAGCAGTTGGAAAGTGATGGAGAAATCTGGAAGGAGGAGACACAAAAGGGAGAGTCTCAAAATAGGCATATGAATTCTGCCTATATTCTTGACTAGTCCCTGAATGCAGCAAGAGGCAGGGAACTTACAAGAGCTTAAAGGCTGAAAGAAAGGAGCATGGTAGGGGCAGGTATAGAGTTGGAATTCAGATGACTCAAATTAACTTCCAGCTCGAACAAAAATAACACACAGAGAGAGAGAGAGAAATCAGAACCCAGGATTCCTACAACATTTCATCCAGCATGTGCACTATATAAGTAAAATTGCCTTATGTGTGGAAACAGAAAAAGACGACTCAGAAGAAAAAGACCTACATGTATTTGTACATTAATGTACAAATATCATTTGTACTTTCATATACTAGCAATGGGAAATGAAAGATAACAATAAATCATTTATAATAGCATTTAAAATGTTATAATATCATTTAAAATGCTGAAAAATCACGGTGCCTCTGTGGCTCAGTCGGTTAAGCATCTGACTCTTGATTTCGGCTCATGTTATGATCTGGTGGGTTCCAAAGCTGGAGTCCCTCCCTAACAACTTGGAGCCTGCCTGAGATTCTCTCCCTCCCTTTCCCTCTGTTCCTCCCTGTCCCCTGCTCGCGCACTTGTACTCGTGCGCACGCACTTTCTCAAAATAAATAAACTTAAAAAAAATAGTGAACAATGAATTTAATCAAAGACATCAAAGTTTGACTCATGAAAAGAACAAAACATTAAGGGGAAAAATCAGTGAAGACTTGAATAAATGAAGAGAGATACTAGTCAATGGGGATGGAAGACTTAATGTTGTCAAACTGTCAATTCTCCTCATATTGATATATAAAGTAAATTCATTCTGAATAATAACCCAAGCAGGGTATTCTTCGTAAAAATGAATGAATATGCTGAATCTAAAATGTATATGAAGACGTGGAGGATTTAAAATAAACTTAAAACATGACAACCACCTTGAAGGACTAAAGTACCTGACTTCAAGACTGAATATAAAGTTAGGATAATCCTTGCATAATGATAGATAATAGTTCAGGGCAGTAGATAATTGACATCTGACCAAGACATGAACACATGCTCCTGTCTGTGCACACATATGTGCTCACACATGTATTAAAGGGAAAAGGACAGTTTTTCCAACAAATGGTGCCGGAATAACTAGGATACAGAAAATAAATGAACCTTGACCCTTACCTCACAACCTACACAAAATGAATATAAAATGCATCACAGAGCTAACCATAACAAAGTTAAACATAAAATTTCAAGAAGAAACCAATAACTTGGAGTAGGCAAGATTTTCTTAGCCAACAGAAAAAAGAATCCATAACAGGTACAAAAATTACACTTTACATTTCATCCAAATTACAACTTTTGCTCGTCAAAGACACAATTAATTAGTAAACCAAAGACTTAGAGAAATGTTTTGCAAATTACATGGGTGACCAAGTATGGGTGTCCACAATACATAATTTCCTAAACTCAACAATAAAAAGAAAACAATTGAATAAAAATAGGCAAAAAATATCAAACAGGCATAACACAATGAAAAATACATAAATAGTGGCTAAAATGGAAAAGATTGACATCACCAAATATTGAAAAGAATGTGGAGCAACTGAAGAAAATGAAATTCAGTGTTTTTTGGCTTATAAAGTAACAACCATTCTTTTTTTTTTTTTTTTCCAACGTTTATTTATTTTTGGGACAGAGAGAGACAGAGCATGAATGGGGGAGGGGCAGAGAAAGAGAGGGAGACACAGAATCGGAAACAGGCTCCAGGCTCCGAGCCATCAGCCCAGAGACCGACGCGGGGCTCGAACTCACGGACCGCGAGATCGTGACCTGGCTGAAGTTGGACGCTTAACCGATTGCGCCACCCAGGCGCCCCAAGTAACAACCATTCTTAAAACTATGAAGAAGTTTTCTAAAAGCTAATCATACATATATACTATGATAGAGCAATTAAAATTCTAACTACTTCTCCAAAACAATTTTTTTAAATGCTCACTAAAGGATTTGGGCAATAATTTTAAAGACGCTTTATTCATAAAAACCCCCAACTAGATGCGATCCAATGTCCACCAACAGGAGAATGGATAAGAAAATTGTGGTATATCATATAAAAGTACACTACAAAGAAGAAAAAAAAAAAGAACTGCTGATACGCTCCATATCACGGACATTACAATGAGCAAAAGAATCTGGATACGAAAAGTTATAGGCTATATAATTTTATTTATATAAGGCTATAGAACAGAAAAAATAATCCATTGGGAAAATTTTCAGAAAAGTGGCTGTTAGGGTTCTGTGGAGTAGATAGGAAAGGGGCATAAGGAAAATTTATAGAATGATGGAAATATTGTACATCTTGATGGAGATATATGTGTCATGACCGTACACAAGTGTATGCATTTGTCACCATATGTCAAATCTCACAGTTAATGGGGCACCTTGGTGGCTCAGTCGGTTAAGCATCCAACTCTTGATTTTAGCTCAGGTCATGATCTCACCATTGTGAGATCAAGCCCCGTGTGGGGCTCCATGCGGGGTGTGAAGCCTGCTTAATATTCTCTATCTCTATTTCTGCCCCTCCCTGACTCATGGGCACGTGCTCTCTCTCTCTCTCTCTCTCTCTCTCAATAAACAAACAAATAAGTAAATAAACAAAAATAGTCTCACAGTTAAGATCTTTACAGATCTTTTTCAGAGTTTGTAAATTTCAACACACACACACACACACAAATAATGACAAAAATATTGAACTAAATTTGGGATTCATACTTTTCAGAGTCATGTGCATTAGCAATTCTGAAACTATTGTACATGTACCTGGGCTTGCAAAAATGGGTAAATATATTGAAGATACTAGGAGCTTATACAGTTTTCCACAGAGTTTCTGCTAATGTATAATCACACTACCAGTGTATGACAGTTCTCATTGTTCAACATCCTCATCATAACCAGATATTTCCTATCCTTGTACTCTATTCTGAATTTTTAGCCCCTACCCCACATTTGGTCAGGAGACTTTGTGTAGGATAGAACTCATATAGAGCACAGAGCTTAGAGCAGATTTCCATCAGGAATGTATCAGCAAGTAAGCAATACCTAGAAGAAAAATTAATAAGTTTCAGTGAGAAACTGCCAGTAGAATAGAGGGACAAATAGGGAAAACAGCACTGGGGAGACTAAGTGAAAAAAGGGGAAGGAAGAACTGTTCAACAGTGTAAAAGCTAGAAAAGTTTCATAAATTAACAATGGGAAAATGTTCATTTGATTTGGTGTTTAGAAAGTCAGTCTCATTAGTGAGATGAGAGAACATGTGGGGAGATGGAAGCTGTGTTCGGTTTAAGTTGATTGCTATGAATTGAGGAAACAATGAAATGTGTGAATATAATGGAAAATAGAGTGAGACTATAACTGAGGGGAATTTGGGACCAAGACTTTTTTTTTTTTTTAAGGATGTGTTAACTTGTTTATATGATAATAAAGAGTCAAAAAGGGACAGAGATTTAAAAAGAGTTAGAATAAAAATAATTTTTATGGACTATAGAAGGAAATAGGAGCTAGATGACAGTTTGGGGTTACTAGTAAGAATCCCCAAGGTAAAATTATGACAGCCAACATTTAGTGCTTACGATGTTCCGGGCACTACTATGTTATTTATAATTTTTAACATAACCAGATGAAGAAACTAAAACAGAGTCATGGATGAACCTTCACGAATCACACAGCTAGGGAATGAGAACCAGGATCCAAAACCACACAATATGGCTCTGGAAGGAAGGTTTTAATCACTACTCTACGTTGCCCTGGAATGGAAGGTAAAAGTAAAATATATGAATCGTTAGTAAAGTGTGATCATCATTTGATGCAGGTAAATCCAGACTTAGACTGAACAATTCAATCGTTATTCAAAAGCTCTATCCAAGATTTGACCTCTGCATGTTGTATGATATATTATTATATATCTTTTTTTTTGTACTGTGGCTTCCTAAAGTATGCATATCAAGAAGGGTGCCTTGCTTTCAACAGGAAAAAATTTCCTTAAATGTTAATAGAAACATTGTATGCTATTTTCGATTTTAGATGCACCTCTACACTGTTTTCCACAGTGGAGGGACAACATTCCCATCAACAAGGCACAAGGATTCCTTTTTCTCTACATCTTCGCCAACACTTATTATCTCTTGTCTTCTTGATGATAGCCATTCTAACAGGTGTTAGGTTTTTATTTTTTTCATTATGGTTTTGATTTTCATTTCCCTGATGATTAGTGAGGTTGAGTATCTTCTCGTGTACCTGTTGGCCATTTGGATGTCTTCTGTGGCAAACTGTCTATTCGGTTCTTCTGCACATTTTTAATTGGTATTTTGGGTTCTTGTTATTCAGTTGTATGAATAGTTTACATATTTTGGATATAAATCCCTTATCAGATATATGGTTTCAGCAATCCCATTTCTGGGACTATATCTAAAGGAAACGAAAACAAGGTATCGAAAACACATCTGCACCCCATGTTCACTGCAGCATTATTCACAACAGCCACGATATAGAAACAACCTAAGTGTCCCTCAACAGATGAAAGGATAAAGAAAATGTGCCCCCTCCCACACACAGAGGAATATTATTCAGCCTTGAGAAAGAAGGAAATATTGCCATTTGCACCAAGATGGATGGATGGATAATGAGAACATTTGCTAAGTGAGATGTCTGACAGAGAAAGACAAATACTGTATGACACCAATTATATGTGGAATCTAAAAAAAAACCCTGAATTTATAAAACAGATAGTAGAGTAGTGCTTATCAGAGCTGGGAGGTGGGGTGATTGGGGAGATGTTGTTTAAGAGTACAAACCTGTAGCTAGCAGTAAATAAATCCTGGAGAGCTAATGTACAATGTAGTGATTATACTCAGTGTTACTGTAGTATCAACTTCAAAGTTTACAAGAGGCTAGATTTTAATTGTTCTCACCACAAAAAAAGAACTGATAATCATGTGATGTTATGGAGGTGTTCACTAATGCTAAGGTGGTAATTAATTACAATATTTAGATGTATCAGATCAACACATTTGTACACCGTAATCTTACATAATGTTACACGTCGATTATATCTCAATAAAAATACATACACACATATCTTTGTACATTAACAACTAAGTGTCTCTCATATTGGTGCTGAGGTAGATCTTATGTGTGTTTATTAAAATATCCTCTATTTTTCACACTGCTGATTTGAAGTGAAGTATTGCCAGTTTATTCAAGAAAAAAAATGCTTAAGGTAGTATACAACTAAAATTACTAAACAAAACACAGAACTAAAATGTACATCTAAAATTATTAAATAATCAAATAAAAAGTGAAGTAACATGGTATTCATTGGTGCTCATAAATATGTCTCTTTGTAAGTTATTAACAATAGGAGACAGACCCATGCAACAATTGTGATAGAAATCTATGTCTTTTAATTTATTAGGGAGGTCATTTTCGTATAACGCAATTTTATTAATAGAATAAAGTGATCCTCATTCCAAAAGACTTTTTGAAATCTGCCATTAAAGAACCAAGGGAAACAAACTCCTTCTTGCTTAAGATCTGGTGTGTTTTCAAATCTCTTCTGCTTTCTATCTGCATAGACAACTCATTTGATAAGCTCAATATCCTCAGGGTACTCAAGTCAAATCCTAGCCACGATTTCCAAATTTGCCTATTTATTTCCAAACTCACTGCTTAGGATTCTGAATTAAACTCAACATCAACCTGCCAGATTTATCAAATTCTTTACTTCAGGGAGACTTACAAATCAGACTCTGCAATATTCATTCCATTACGATGACTTTAGAAAAATAGTTTTCTCTTTGGTATCCATACTGACCTTAATTCTAAGTGTTCTAGTTTTCCAGTGTGCTCCCTGGGAACTATATAGTGTGTACGGTGTACAAGCTAATCAGTTCTAGATCATTTATTACTCTTCCCATAACTTCTCATCATGCTCCTTCATTCATTCATTCAGCAAATATTATTGAAGATTTACTCTGTTCCTAGGGCATGTCTTCATGGAGTTTGCCATCTAATTGAATGGCTGCTCAAAAGAGGTTTCCACCATTTTGGAAATGTCCTATAATATCTGCATTGTTCAGTATGATAGACAGTAGCCACATGTGGCTATTGAACGCATGAACATGGCCAGTGTTACTGAATCCACTTTTAAAAATTTTTATTGAGATTTAATTAAAATATATACTTAAATGGCCACATGTGGTTAGCGGAACTATACTGAACCATGCAGAATATCAAAGTTGATAAGTTTTATGTAGAAAAATACAAAATGGGGCACCTGGCTGGCTCAGTCAGTATAGCATGTGACTCTTCGTCTTGTTTGAGCCCCACGCTGGGTGTAGAGATTACTGAAAACAAACCAATAAAATATAATATTTAAAACCTTAAAAACGAGAAAAATATAAAATGAAACAAAAACAGGATAAAGGGAGTGCAATGGGGATGTGGTTCAAAGAGAGATTAGAATTATAAACAAGATGGTGAGAGTGTATCTCACTAAGAAGGTGACAAGTGAAATGACAAGGACCTAAAGGAGGGAGAGAGTTGACCATGATAAAATCTGGGGGAAAACAATTCACGCATGCTTCATGCAAAAATTCCTTTTGATGAATTTGTCCCAGTATGTTGAGGTAAAAATCTGCATCCCTGTCTCTTCAACCCATTGAATCTAGGTCTTTTTCAAAACAAATTCTTTCTTACTTTTTTTTTTTTTTTTCAAAATGGCAATCCCTTCAAATATTTGAAGACTATGTACATATCATGCCTACAATTCTGGGTACTCCCTACTAAATTTTCCAATGATATATTTGTTGGTCTATTTATTTATTATTTAAATTAAAAATATGTTTAAATTTAAGTCCTTCTCTCCCACAAAGAGGTAGCCTACAGGTAATGCATGTGGGGGGAAAAGGGCTCAAAATATATCAAAGTAAGGACCCTTTTTTATAAAAAAAATGGTTACGATAAAGTTACATATAAAATAAGAGATATTGTGGAATTCTAGAAATTTGAACAATTCGAATACTGAATTTAAGCAATGAATTTGCCTTCAAAATTCCTAGAACTTATGAGACAAAAGTAATGGGAAGTTATATAGTTTGTCTAGTACAAGAAGGGAAAATACAATCATCGGGTTCCTTAAGTAAAGAAATATTTTTCTTGTCTCTGGAAAGAAAAGTTTTTTTAATTTAAAAAACATTTTTAATGTTTATTTATTTTTAAGAGAGAGAGTGAGAGAGAGAGACAGAGCGTGAGCAGGGGAGGGGCAGAGCAAAAGAGAGGCAGACACAGAATCCAAAGCAGGCTCCAGGCTCCGTGCTCTTAGCACAGAGCCCGACATGGGGCTGGAACCCACAAACCACAAGATCACGACCTGAGCTGCAGTTGGATGCTCAGCCGACTGAGCCACCCAGGCACCTTTTATTTTTTAATTTTGAAGTAATCTGTATACCCAACTGGGGCTCGAACTCACAACCTTGAGATCAAGAGTCTCATGCTCCAATGACTGAGCCAGCCAGGCACCCTAAGAAAAAACATTTTACAGAACTCTTTTTATAAGTGCAAAATAATGCTGACAATATCTATAAATATAGAGCCAGAGTGAATGGAGTATTTTCACTTAATTTATAATTGCACTTGCAGTATATAAATATAGAAATATACTGGTAGGTATTTTATTTATTTATTTATTTATTTATTTATTTATTTATTTAGAGACAGAGCACAAGCAGGGGGAGGGGCAGAGAGAGGGAGTCACAGAATCCTAAGCAGTCTCCAGGCTCTGAGCTGTCAGCACAGAGCCCAATGTGGGGCTCCAATTCGTAAACTATGAGATCATAACCTGAGCCCAAGTCCAATGCTTAACCGACTGAGCCACCCAGGTGCTCCTATTGGTAGATACTTTAAAATATCTCGAAGACTAACGACCCCTCTGACTACTTGGAATGGTTTTCCTTACTCTTCTGCATACCCATTTCCTCTTTCTTGGAGGTAACCAGTAATATGTTAGATATATAACATACCTGAACTTGGGCCACATACTGGCATAAACATCTATTTATATACTGATAGAAACTTATAATATTGTTTTTCTGTATGTTTTTCATACATTAGGTCATTTTTCAACATGTTTTGTCTCTAAGCAAGATGGTTTGAAGTTCTGTCTAGGACATACATTTTGAGCATTTACTCTAATCACTGCATGGCGCTTTATGAAATGAATATTCCACAGTTAGTCAAGCTATACCATTTTTGATGGTCCAGTAAGTGGTTTTTATTATAAATAATACTGAAATGAGCATCTGTGTATCAAATCCTCTTCATGTTCATGTGTAAAGTTTTTCTAAAATACAGGCACTCAGAGAAGGAATTTCTGCATTTTCTTTTTAATATATTCTTTTGAATTACATTTCAAATTGTTTAGAGTTATACACACACACAGTAGGATTATAGGAGCACAACCCTCCTCTGGAGCCCTTAATCAATATATATATTTTCCAATTTCTAAATGATTGACAATCTAATGGTTGAGAATAATCTGACTATTACTTTTATTTTACCCTTTTGTGATGACTAATGGGATTGAACATTACTTCACATATTCATTTGTAACTTAAATTTACCTCTTCGATTCTCTCATTCTTATTTCTTGCCTATACTTCCATTCACTTACTTCTCTTCCTTTCTGATTTGTAATGCTTCCTTAAATAATACAGAATCTAAATATATATATTTCCTTTCTACCTGTTGAATTATTCAAGTGTTTAGAGAGTTTTTTTCATATATTTGGTCAATTTTAAGGGAGTCATATTACCAATTTTTTTTCAAGGTCTTTGCTGTTTGTGTCTGCTTAAAAATACATTTTTGCCACCTAAGATCATAACTATATTCACCTATGTTTTCTATTAATCTCCGTGCTTCATTTTGTTTTTTTAAAGTTTATTTGAGAGAGAAAGAGGGAGAGGGAGAGGGGGAGAGAGAGACAGAGACAGAGAGCACATGTGAGCTGGAGAAGGGAAGAGAGAGAGGAGAGAGAGAATCCCAAGCAGGCTCTGCACTATCAGCACAGAGCCTGATGCAGGGCTTGAACCCATGAACGATGAGATCATGACCTGAGCCCAAATCAAGAGTCGACGCTCAACCAACTGAGCCACCCAGGTACCGCTCTTTCATTTTGAATTTATTTTTCTAAGGGGAAAAGTATCAAACTTTTTCTCCACAACAGCCAACTGGCCTATACTCTGTTCAGTAGCCTTTGTTTTCTCTCATAATTTGAAATGTCACTTTTTCTCATATAGTAAATTTATTATATACATGGATCTACTTTGGGACTCTAGTTTGCTCCAGTTCTGCACCAACACCACACTATAGCCTTTGGTTTTAGTTTCCTACTACTGTGTTAGCACATTACCACAAATTTGGTAGCTTCACACAATATAAATTTATTATCTTACAGTTGTTTACATCAGAAGGCTGACAAGGATCTTCCTGGGCTGAAATCAAGGTGATGGCAGACTGTATTCCTTCCTAGGGACTCCAGAGGTGAATCCTCTTACTGATCTTGCCAGTTATTGGCAGAATTCAGTCTCTTTCATTTGTAGGACTGGTCTTGTTTTGTAGCTGGCTGCCAGCTGAGGGCTGTCCCCAGCTTCCTTGGCTTGTGGTCTTGGTCTTCCATTTTCAAAGCCAGCAGTGGCAGGTGAAGTCCGGGTCATGCCTCACATCTGTCCTCCTTGTACTTCAGGCTCCTATTTCCAACCCTGTGGAATGGTTCTCCCTTCTTAATGACTGCAGTTAAAGTAACCAGGATAACCAGGATAGTCTCATCTGGTCAAAATCCAGAACTTCATCATATCTGCAAAGTCCTTCTTGCCATGGGAGGAAACATATACACCAAGGGTCCTGTCTTTATCTTTAAAACTCTTCTTGCCTAATCATTCACATATTTTCAATGCCTCAAATAGAATCAGCTTATTCAGTTTTATGAGCAATTTTGGTGTGATTTTGGTTTTTATGATTTTGAATTTAATGATCACTTTGAGAAAACCTGGTAATTTAATGATATTTAATTTTTCCAGGAATGGAGTATAGCTCTCTACTTTTAAAGTCTTCCTTAGGGCTCTTCAGTAATATTTCACTGTTTTCCCCATAAAGATCTTGCTGTTTGTAATCTCTTTACACACACACACACACACACACACACACACACACAGTTTTTAATACGGTCTTTTTTTTTGCCATAACTTCTTAAAATGATTCTTACATGCCCATAGGAATACCTGTCAATATTCTTGCTTTATAAAGCAAACTTAATCATTCATTCCACTGATGATACATAAAAGTTGGTCACTGGTTCTTTTGTATCTTAGGATACAAACACTTTCTGTAAATTATAAATGCCCATACTTCTTTTAAAAAACTGTGTAAGTCTATTTTTTATCATATCTTATTGTAATTATAAGCACTACCAGCTTGTTGAAGAATTACAGATGAGGTATGCTTGCCATATTTGCGACTTACACAAAAATGAACCTAACATTTCGCGACGATTCATCACATTCCCTACCAACGTCTTGCTGATATCTCTCATCATGTTGTAGGACAAAGGAGTGCATAGATGTTCAGTACCAAGAGAAAAAGACTATTCAGATGCTTCTGGCTTTCTTCCCAAAAATCATTCTTTTCTTGTTGAGAGAATCCCAGCTGCTTGTTTGTTTAAGGAATAGGCAGCTTCGGTTTTAGGGAAGTGGGACTGGCTTCAGACCCTGGGGTTCATTGCCGAAAGTAAATTTGGTAGTCTCTTTTTTTTCCCCTCATCACTTATGATTTAGATTTGGCTTTATGACCCTATCCTGGCATATGGGGTCAGCTGAGCAGTTTTAGGAGAAGATTTGCCAGTCTTTTTTTTTTTTCAGCATTGTGTTAATCAGTGTCTATTTACAAAAAGCACAGACCTCCCGAAGCTTTGTTGTCTCCAAAGCTTTCAAATATCAGCTTTTCTTTTTCATCCAAATTTACACTTATCCTCAATGGAGACTT
Source organism: Felis catus (assembly GCF_018350175.1). Classification (NCBI taxonomy): domain Eukaryota; kingdom Metazoa; phylum Chordata; class Mammalia; order Carnivora; family Felidae; genus Felis; species Felis catus. The sequence goes on from NC_058386.1 coordinate 22,489,672, forward strand.
TTGTCTGATACAAATTACCCAATTATATCTGGAAGCCAATGTTTGTACATACAAATTTAATACCTCTGTACACTAAAAATCAAAAGCAACTTCTATTTTAGTTTGACTATTTAAATGTAATTTATGTGATTTTATTGGTTTTAAAAGCAAACAAAAATAACCTATAAACAAAGTGAAAAATTATATCCTGGAAACAGAAAATATTAAGTGTTGAAAAATATATTAACACCTGTAGAAAATGTGTTCAAGGTGAAAATTGCATTTCTCAAAGATTAAAATGTGTATACCTAGCAAGAGAACACAATTCAAGTTTGTTAGAAATTATAAGAATATAAAATTAAATTTATGACCTTTTAAAATGTGTGGATAATGAGATTGTAAACAAGAATAACACAATGGGCTGGTGTGGACAGAGTCACAGAAGTATTCTTTTTTTTACTGTCATCCATTGTGGAGCTGCACAGCATGTGCCTTAAAACTATTTTTTAATGCATCAAGAGTTTCAGTGAGAGGAACGAACCTTTAATAACATCATTTCTCTTTGTAGATTATATCCTGAGTAAAACATAGCTACATATATCCACACAAAGACACACTTAAATGTACTTCAACAGGAAAAGAGTTTGATATGAATAGACGGATATGACAGAATCTTAGGCATTACATTTTTACAACATGTCTAAAACCGTTCATTTTCTTCATTTATGACATCTTCGACCTTGAACAGGTTATTTACCCTCTTTTTCGCAATTTCCTCATATGTAAATGAGAACGTTGATATCTCAGGGATTTGTTAAACAGATTACAAATTCTCATCACAGTGCTTATCACACAACAGGTCCCTTAAAAGTATCATCTAGTACCTATTCTTCTACACTGAAATAGCACAAGTACTTGGAGAAGGGCAGTTACTAATCCCTTAATCCTTGTACTAAGAAACCACTTTGATTCTGAAAACTTCTGATGCTTAACAGAGTGTACACCAGCAAGCATAAATAATCTAAATAATCTGTAGTATAGACCAGTCCTTCTCAAACTTTAATGAGTATATGAATCACCTAAGATCTTGTTAAACTGCAGATTGTGATTCACTAGCTCTGGTTTGGAATCCACATTTCTAATAAACTCCCAGGTAATTTCGATTCAACTGGCCCACACAACACACTTTGAGTGAGACTACAGACAAGTGGTCAGCAAAAAAAGGCTCCCAGACCAAATCCAGCCTGCAATAAGTTTAGTTAACAAAATTTTCTTGGAACACATTTTGCACTTGTCTGTTTCCGTATCATTTATGGATGCTTTCATAAGATATAAAGGCAGAGTTGAACAGTTGTGACAAAGATCACATGGTCCACAAAACCTAAGATATTTACACTGGTCCTTACAAGAGACTTTGCTGATCCTTGGCAGAGACAACATGCTTTATTAGTATGTTTTGTATTAAGAGAATATAGAATATCAATAATAGAATATATTAGAATAAAGTCATATTTTATAAGAATTCTAAAATAGAAGAGCAAGAATTAATACTAAACATAAATTACTAGTCGAAATTTGAAACTTTTCACTCCTTCTCTATACTATCACTCGTCTGCTCTTAATCACTCCAATTAAGTACAAAAACCCATAGATCAAAGTGGAAGAAAATGTATTGTTTCTGCCAAGTCTATAAAGACCATCTTATGTTTTTAAATATAATCTCCACCCCAATGTGGAGCTCAAACTCATTACCCTGAGATCAAGAGTCACATGCTTTACTGACAGAGCCAGCCTGGCACCCCGTTATGAAGACCATCTTAGTGAAGACCAGGGAGAAGCATAAGTAAAATGTTCAAAAGATGCAACTTCTTGCTAATAAATCTCTTTAAATGCTGATTAGGTCTATAGGTCAGATGTAGTCAACCAAATTAATAAGACATTAAGAGTCTTAAAAGTGTTTCTGCAAATCAGAAGTCAGAAAAACAGTGGTAATTCCATCTGTATAAGAGGTGTTTTCGGAAATGGGAGGAAGATGGCGGCGTAGGAGGATGCTGGGCTCACCGTGTCCTGCTCATCACTTAGATTCCACCCACATCTGCCTAAATAACCCATAAAACTGCCAGAAGACTAGCAGAACAGACTCTCCAGAGCCAAGCCTAGACAAGAGGCCCACGGAAGAGGGTAGGAAGGGCGGAGAGGCAGTGTGCGCTCCACGGGCTGGCAGGAGGGAGCCGGGGCAGCAGAGGGGCAGCCCGCCCAGCAAAGCAGAGCCCCCGAAGTCTGGCTTGCAAAAGTGGAGGGGCCGGACTGAATGAGTTCTGACAGCCAACGGGACTTAACATCTGGAATGTTAGAAGTCAACAGCTCTGCTCAGAGACTGGGATGGCTAGAGGACAATGGGAGGGAGAGGTGTTGAGCCCTGGAGGACAGACTCAGCATGGCAGGGAACAAAGACGCTGGGAAGCACCATCTCCCTCACCCATCCTCCAGCCAAAATCCCAAAGGGAATCAGTTCCCGTCACGGAACTTGCTTGCACCACGCAAATGCCCAACACTGTGCTTCTGTAGATCCATCTCTCCGACAGGTCTGCCTCCCTCCCGGTGCTGCAGGGCCCCTCCTGCAGCGGACCACCAAAGGCAAAGGGACCTGAGCCTGCCCCTCCTGCCCCTGTGCACCTTGCAGATCCACCCTGGCTGATATGCCAGATCCCATTGAAGCAGTACCACAAGACTGGCAGTGTGCAAGTAGCCCAGACAGAGGCCACACCACTCCACAGTGAGTCCTGCCCCTGGGAGAGGGGAAGATAAGGTAACACCAGTCTGACTGTGGCCCCAGCGGTGGGCTGGGGGCAGACATCAGGTCTAACTGCAGCCACATCCACCAACACAAGTTACTCCAGACAGCACAGGCGAAGTGCCCCACAGTTCTGCGCCACTCCAGGGACTATCCAAAATGATGAAACGGAAGAATTCTCCTCAAAAGAAACTCTAGGAAGTAGCAACAGCTAATGAAGTGATCAAAAACGATTTAAGCAATATAACAGAAAGTGAATTTAAAATAATAGTCATAAAATTAATCGCTGGGCTTGAAAAAAGTATAGAGGACAGCAGAGAATATTACTACAGAGATCAAGGGACTAAGAAACAGCAGGAGCTAAAAAATGCTATAAATGAGCTGCATAATAAAATGGAGGCCACCACAGCTCAGATTGAAGAGGCAGAGGAGAGAATAGGTGAATTAGAAGATAAAACTATGGAAAAAGAAGAAGCTGAGAAAAAGAGAGATAAAAAAATCCAGGAGTATGAGGGGAGAATTAGAGAACTAAGTGATGTGATGAAACACAATAATACACGTATAATAGGGATTCCAGAGCAGGAAGAGAGAGAGAAAGGGGCTGAAGGTGTACTTGAACCCATCATAGCTGAGAACTTCCCTGATCTGGGGAAGGAAAAAGGCATTGAAATCCAAGAGGCACAGAGAACTCCCTTCAGACGTAACTTGAATTGATCTTCTGCATGACATATCATAGTGAAGCTGGCAAAATACAAGGATAAAGAGAGAATTCTGAAAGCAGCTAGGGATAAACATGCTCTAACATATCAAGGGAGACTGATAAGATTCGTGATGGATCTCTCTACTGAAACTTGGCAGGCCAGAAAGGAATGGCAGGAAATCTTCAATGTGGTGAACAGAAAAAATATGCAGCTGAGGATCCTTTATCCAGCAAGTCTGTCATTCAGAATAGAAAGAGAGATAAAGGTCTTCCCAAACCAACAAAAACTGAAGGAATTCATCACCACTAAACCAGCCCTACAAGAGATCCTAAGGGGGATCCTGCGAGACAAAGTACCAGAGACATCGCTACAAGCATGAAACCTATGGACATTACAATGACTCTAAACCCATATCTTTCTATAATAACACTGAATGTAAATGGACTAAATGCTCCAACCAAAAGACATAGTTTATCAGAATGGATAAAAAAACAAGACCCATCTATTTGCTGTCTACAAGAGACTCGTTTTAGACCTGAGGACACCTTCAGACTGAAAGTGAGGGGATGGAGAACTATCTGTCATGCTACTGGAACCCAAAAGAAAGCTGGAGTAGCCATACTTATATCAGACAAACTAGACTTTAAATTAAAGGCTGTAACAAGAGATGAAGAAGGGCATTATATAATAATCACAGGGTCTATCCATCAGGAAGAGCTAACAATTATAAATGACTATGTGCCGAATGCAGGAGCCCCAAATATATAAAACAATTCATCACAAATATAAGCAACCTTATTGATAAGAATGTGGTAATTGCAGGGGACTTTTATACTCCACTTACAACAATGGATAGATCATCTAGACACAGGATCAATAAAGAAACAAGGGCCCTGAACGATACATTGGATCAGATGGACTTGACAGATATATTTAGAACTCTGCATCCCACAGCAACAGAATATACTTTCTTCTCGAGTGCACATGGAACATTCTCCAAGATAGATCACATACTGGGTCACAAAACAGCCCTTCCTAAGTATACAAGAATTGAGATCATACAATGCATACTTTCAGACCACTATGCTATGAAGCTTGAAATCAACCACAGGAAAAAGTCTGGAAAACCTCCAAAAGCATGGAGGTTAAAGTACACCCTACTAAAGAATGAATGGGTCAACCAGGAAATTAGAGAAGAAATTTAAAAATATATGGAAACAAAGGAAAATGAAAATAGAATCCAAATGCTTTGGGATGCAGCGAAGGCAGTCCTGAGAGGAAAATACATTGCAATCCAGGCCTATCTCAAGAAACAACAAAAATCCCAAATACAAAATCTAACAGCACACTTAAAGGAACTAGAAGCAGAACAGCAAAGACACCCCAAACCCAACAGAAGAAGAGAAATAATAAAGATCAGGGCAGAAATAAACAATATAGAATCTAAAAAAACTGTAGAGCAGATCAATGAAACCAAGAGTTGGTTTTTTGAAAAAATAAACAAAATTGACAAACCTCTAGCCAGGCTTCTCAAAAAGAAAAGGGAGATGACCCAAATAGATAAAATCATGAATGAAAATGGAATTATTACAACTAATCCTTCAGAAATACAAGCAATTATCAGGGAATACTGTGAACAATTATATGCCAACAAACTGGACAACCTGGAAGAAATGGACAAATTCCTAAACACCCACACACTTCCAAAACTCAAACAGGAAGAAATAGAAAGCTTGAAGAGACCCATAACCAGCGAAGAAATTGAATCAGTTATCAAAAATCTCCCAACAAATAAGAGTCCAGGACCAGGTGGCTTCCCAGGGGAGTTCTACCAGACGTTTAAAGCACAGATAATACCTATCCTTCTCAAGCTATTCCAAGAAATAGAAAGGGAAGGAAAACTTCCAGACTCATTCTATGAAGCCAGCATTACTTTGATTCCTAAACCAGACAGAGACCCAGCAAAAAAAGAGAACTACAGGCCAATATCCCTGATGAATATGGATGCAAAAATTCTCAAAAAGATACTAGCAAATCAAGTTCAACAGAATATAAAAAGAATTATTCACCATGATCAAGTGGGATTCATTCCTGGGATGCAGGGCTGGTTCAACATTCACAAATCAACCAATGTGCTACATCACATTAATAAAAGAAAAGATAAGAACCATATGATCCTGTCAATCGATGCAAAAAAGCATTTGACAAAATTCAGCATCCTTTCTTAATAAAAACCCTCGAGAAAGTCGGGATAGAAGGAACATACTTAAACATCATCAAAGTCCTTTAGGAAAAACCCACAGGTAATATCATCCTCAATGGGGAAAAACTGAGAGCTTTTCCCTGAGATCAGGAACACGACAGGGATGTCCACCCTCACCGCTGTTGTGTAACATAGTGTTGGAAGTTCTAGCATCAGCAATCAGACAACAAAAGGAAATCAAAGGCATCAAAATTGGCAAAGATGAAGTTAAGCTTCCACTTTTTGCAGATGACATACTATACGTGGAAAATCTGATAGACTCCACACCAAGTCTGCTAGAACCGATACATGAATTCAGCAAAGTCGCAGGATACAAAATCAATGTACAGAAATCAGTTGCATTCTTATACACTAATAATGAAACAACAGAAAGACAAATAAAGAAACTGATCCCATTCACAATTGCACCAAGAAGCATAAAATACCTAGGAATAAATCTAACCAAAGATGTAAAAGATCTGTATGCTGAAAACCATAGAAAGCTTATGAAGGAAATTGAAGAAGATATAAAGAAATGGAAAAACATTCCGTGCTCATGGATTGGAAGAATAAATATTGTTAAAATTTCAGTACTACCCAAAGCTATCTACACATTCAATGCAATCCCAATCAAAATTGCACCAGCATTCTTCTCGAAGCTAGAACAAGCAACCCTAAAATTTGTATGGAACCACTAAAGACTCCGAATAGACAAATTAATTTTGAAGAAGAAGACCAAAGCAGGAGGCATCACAATCCCAGACTTTAGCCTCTACTACAAAGCTGTCATCATCAAGACAGCATGGTATTGGCACAAAAACAGACACATAGACCAATGGAATAGAATAGAAACCCCAGAATTAGACCCACAAATGTATGGCCAACTCATCTTTGACAAAGCAGGAAAGAACATCCAATGGAAAAAAGACAGTCTCTTTAACAAATGGTGCTGGGAGAACTGGACAGCAACATGCAGAAGATTGAAACTAGACCACTTTCTTACACCATTCACAAAAATAAACTCAAAATGGATCAAGGACCTGAATGTGAGACAGGAAACCATCAAAACCCTAGAGGAGAAAGCAGGAAAAGACCTCTCTGACCTCAGCCGTAGCAATTTCTTACTTGAAACATCCCCAAAGGCAAGGGAATTAAAAGCAAACATGAACTATTGGGACCTCATGAAGATAAAAAGCATCTGCACAGCAAAGGAAACAATCAACAAAACTAAAAGGCAACCAACGGAATGGGAAAAGATATTTGCAAATGACATATCGGACAAAGGGCTAGTATCCAAAATCTATAAAGAGCTCACCAAACTCCACACCCGAAAAACAAATAATCTAGTGAAGAAATGGGCAGAAAACATGAATAGACACTTCTCTAAAGAAGACATCTGGATGGCCAACAGGCACATGAAAGGATGCTCAACATCACTGCTCATCAGGGAAATACAAATCAAAACCACACTCGGATATCACCTCATGCCAGAGTGTCTAAAATGAACAAATCAGGAGACTATAGATGCTGGAGAGGATGTGGAGAAACGGGAACCCTCTTGTACTGTTGGTGGGAATGCAAACTGGTACAGCCACTCTGGAAAACAGTGTGGAGGTTCCTCAAAAAATTAAAAATAGACCTACCCTATGACCCAGCAATAGCACTGCTAGCAATTTACCCAAGGGATACAGGAGTACTGATGCATAGGGGCACTTGTACCCCAATGTTTATAGCAGCACTTTCAACAACAGCCAAATTATGGAAAGATCCTAAATGTCCATCAACTGATGAATGGGTAAAGAAATTGTGGTTTATATACACAATGGAATATTATGTGGCAATGAGAAAGAATGAAATATGGCCCTTCGTAGCAACGTGGATGGAACTGGAGAGTGTGATGCTAAGTGAAATAAGCCATACAGAGAAAGACAGATACCATATATTTTCACTCTTATGCGGATCCTGAGAAACTTAACAGAAGTCCATGGGGGAGGGGAAGGAAAAAAAAAAGAGGTTAGAGAGGGAGAGAGCCAAAGCATAAGAGACTCTTAAAAACTGAGAACAAACTGAGGGTAGATGGGGGGTGGGAGGGAGGGGAGGGTGGGTGATGGGTATTGAGGAGGGCACCATTTGAGATGAAAACTGGGTGTTGTATGGAAACCAATTTGACAATAAATTTCATATTTAGAAAAAATATGCTAGTAAAGAGGAAAGACATATGGGATATTATGTAGAGCTGAGGTGGGAAAAAAAAAAGAGGTGTTTTCACGGGGGCGCCTGGGTGGTTCAGGTGGTTGAGCATTCGACTGACTTCGACTCAGGCCATGATCTCATGGTTTATGAGTTTGAGCCCCACCTCGGGCTCTCTGCTGTCAGAGAGGAGCCCACTTCAGATCCTCTATCCCCCCCTCTCTCTCTGCACTTCCCTGGCTTGCACTCTCTCTCCCAAAACCAAACGTTTGTAAAAAAAAAAAAAAAGTTTCACTTCCACTGAATATTATCTACTCACATGGCTACATACATTAAGTAACATTCTTGATTTTGGATCAGGCTTCTACAAAAATGCATGCCTTTCCAGGAGAGATAATAAGTTGAAGACAGAAACTTCAACTTTATGATTAAAGTAGATTAAGGAAAGGAGGAATGAGTTACTATGGATATGGGAGTTCAGCAATGATCTCTCGAAGTTTGCAAACACAGTACTAGGTATTCTCATCTTATATGCATGCATTCTTAAATATTTATGCATATAGTATTGGATTATGTATGTCACACTTCTTCTTACTTTTTTTTTTTTTTTTTTGCCACTCAGCACTCATTATGTTTTAAGATCCAGAGAGCTTTCTCTGTATCTCATTTGTTGCTTCAAACTCTTGCATATTCAGGATGTGCTATCATTATATTTCCTACCCACTACCTCAATTATGGATACTCAGACTGCCTTCACTTCTCTGTCTCCAGAGAAAATACCACAATAAAAATCCTCAGGAATGTACTCATATAATCCTTTGAATATAGTAGGTTTTCAGTAAACATGCATTGAATTCTACATATTTGAAGAGTATTCAATTATTTTGAAAACTGGTATTTCGTTCAATGATAATGTGTTTACCCTAACAGCATATACATTATAATATTTTTATATGCACATATGGATATGCATATATACGTGTATATGAAGGAATATATGCAATAATAGCATTAAATGGATAAACATAGACTTTTTCTTCTTCATGATCACATATATATTCTAATATTTCTACAGTAAATATGCTTATTTGTAAATAATCAGGACACTAAAGGAAGATGGAAGGTTCTATGTGTATGTGAGGCAGAGCCTAAAACTGGAATTAATAAATGAATTAATAAATATTTGTATGTATTTGTTTTTTCATTAATTTATCTGTTTCTATATAAATATGTGAATATATGTTTATGTATATATGCCTATGTATATCTGTGTGTGCATGTGTCCATGTGTGTGTAAAACATATGTTGCTTTAAGGAGTGACAATATCCTTATTCTGAGTTAAGGATAACTGAGCCAAGTATAGATGCCTGGGTTAAAAAAACAAAACCAAATAAACAAAAAACATTGTGAATTCTGAAGAAATTTGTTTCACAGGATGGCTACTGACCAATCCAGTTGTTCCTGTGTATAACTTACACGCTGCCCGCCCTCACTCAAGGAATTTTCCTCTCAATATTTATGCCATTGTGACTGATATGACAGACATGATGTAGGGCTGCTACTCGTGACTGTAGGCAGAAAGAGTTAGGGGTCTCTGGAAAAAGACGAGACAGCATTTTCTTGACATATGAAAAATCATTTTAGTTCCTCCACCTTATTGTGATCTATGCCTGATTGGCACTACTTGCCCAAAGCACATTTCTTGCAAAACTTCCTGGGATATGTTCAAATTGCAGGAGAACAGACCTGAGTAACTAATGATTTTAATGGGATAAAATAATGTAAGAATGAACAGCCACTATCAGGCCAGGAGATCATCTAATTATATCAGGGACAATAAATCTAGGATAAAACTCCTAGTTCTGGTAAAGACTGACCTGATGCACATTCTTGAGTTATCTTTGCAGGATTTAAACTCTTTTGGGCACTCAAATACCAGACCAACTAGAGCCAGAGAATTGATGATGTTGACCCTTGCTTACCCTCATGACTTCAATCAACAAGACCTGGACTCTGTCACCTTAAGATGACTTTTGTTCCCATTATATGTTGAATCCCCCATCGCCCCAGCTCCTTCATGAATGTGTATACCCCCTTTAGCTTAAAATTCTGTAGTTTTGGGGCGCCTAGGTGGCTCAGTCGATTAAGCGTCCAACTTCAGCTCAGGTCATGATCTCACGGTTGGTGGGTTCAAGACCCACATCGGGCCCTGTGCTGACATTTCAGAGCCTGGAGCCTGCTTCGGATTCTGTGTCTCCCTCTCTCTCTGCCCTTCCCCCACTCACACTCTGTCTCTCTCGATCTCCAAAATGAATAAGCATTAAAAAAGATTTTTTTTTTTAATTCCTTAGTTTTGTTTTTCAGGGAGACTCTGCTTTGGGAAAATAGCCCAGGTGATCTTCACTTGTTGGAAGTGAACCCTTATTTCTCCTATTCTTTGGCTTGACACTCACCAAGAGGCAAACCCAGTTTCAGGTAACATTAGTACACTCACTGTCTTGGGCACTAAATGGGTTCTTTCATATAAAATTGATGTTGTCCAATTCTGAAAAAATTTCCTGTTACGTTCCCTTTTCTCCATTTCCCCCCTCTCCACTGCTAAAACTCCTCTTATTTCGTTATTCGATCTTGTGGACTCATCCTCCAATCTTCATTTCTTCTATCTTCTAATTCTCTTTTTCTTTTTGCTCTACTTTTGGGGAAGTGTTTATTTTTTAGCCCTGCTATTTGGTTATAAATAACCCGACGTTTCTTTCTTTTTAAAAAATTTTTTTAAATGGTTTTATTTATTTTTGAGACAGAGGCACAGCATGAGCAGGGGAGGGGCAGAGAGGGAGAGGGAGACACAGAATCCGAAGCAGGCTCCAGGCTCTGAGCTGTCAGCATAGAGCCCGATGCAGGGCTCAAACCCACGGACTGTGAGATCATGACCTGAGCTGAAGTCGGATGCTCAGCCGACTGAGCCACCCAGCCACCCCAAACCGACATTTATTCTTAATGTTGGTTAGCCTATCTCCAATTCCCAAGAGCTCTTTCTTAAGATAACTTCATTAAAATACTTTAATTCCACTTTCACTTATAATGTCACAATGAAACTACTAATTCTTTAAAAAAACCTTTATCTTCTTCATCACTTTTTTTTTTAACCAATTTTACTTTTTTTTTTTTTGCTTTGTTTTGTTTTGGGTTTTTATTGATGCTTATCTTTCACCTTACAGGCTTTTCTCATATGTTTAATCATCTTTGGTTGAAAAGATGATTGTGTGTGTACAAAGAGGCTTATTTGCAGATAGATTCACAATGCATTGAATGGATGATGAGTTTTAAATTGGAGGAGTCCTCAAAATTTCAGAAGCTGAAGTCTTATCTCTAGGGTTATGAGTATCTCTAGCATACAATTCATCAGGATCTTGCCTAGACTTCCTAGTTCAAAGTGTTTACAAAGCCGAACAGTGGGAGGGCAATGCAGACCTTGGCATTCACTATACAGATTGCCACTGACAGCCTCTGTTCAGTGTCCCCTTTCCCCACGACTTCTGCCAGACAGGAATGCCAACTAACCCTGAATTAGGAGACACTTTACATCAATTGCTCCAGAAAATAACCCACAGGTTTCCTAATTGGGAGAACGGTAGCCACATGCAGAGGGTGAGAGGGAGATAATTAATGGGTACTTAATTCACTCAGGAGAAAAATTTTAATTACATAACTTACTTCAAAGGGAAGGAAATTACCATTTTCGACCCTTAACTTTGTTGGGCATTATATTTTAAATGTCTTTTGCACTTATTTTTAAAATGAATTTCAATGATTTTTAAATTTCTTCATATTATTACAATTATTTTCTGTATTATTTCTGAATACACAGAGCATGCTTATGAAATTATGGGGCAAATTATAACATCATCTCTTCACTGTGTGATCCTTAAAAACTCCTTTTGGCATTTACAGAAAGACTACATTATATTCTGTTTTTATTTACAGTAGTTCTTGAATCAATAAATTTTATAGTCACATTTTGTTTCAGATACAGATATATTGAGTTACAGCTGCCTCATTCTTCTGAAGGCATTATAAAGTAACTGAAACCAGAAGGTTTCTAAAAGTCAAATCCAGTATTATATTACCCCTAACCCTGTTATATTCGTCACCAGGGATTCAGTATTCTGGATCTTAACGGAAGTTTTGGAGAATAATAACATCCTAAAATATCATACCAAGCTAAATAACTTTCATGAAAGAAGATAAAGAATGATAAATACAATGATCCTGTTACAAAGAACACCATAAGTATTCAAACAATGTTTTGAAAGATTTGATAAGGCAATAAAACAAAGGAAGACATTTCAGAAGCTTCAGTTTTCTTCATATTCGAGGTGAGCACAGCAAAATAGGATATAATCATCTTTTGAGAGAGGGGTGGGAAATACAGGGGCCTAAAAGCAGGTGAAAAGTAATTCCCTATACTGATGTTGAGTAAAACATGACAGAATTAGGAATGCGCTCTGTGTTGGGTGTTCTAGTTTGAGGCAATCCTTGAAATTCAGGCCCTTTTTTCATTATCTTTCTCGTCCTTTATTTTGGTTTCCTTTCTGAACTGCCTTGGACCTCACTTTACCCTCTAATCATCTCTTTAGAATTTGCAACATTTAATACAAATTCTGTAGATAAGTCAATATTCAAATGAGAAAGTATTCTGAGGTTTAATGTAACAACTAGAGTTAGAAAATAAATTGCATTGGGTTCAATAGAGGTTTGGCACAGAGTGGCCCAGACTGTCCTGGTTTTGAAATTGAAAGTCCCATGTCCCAGGGAACCCCCATTCCTGGGAAAACCAGGGTAATTGGTCAGTCTAGTTTGGAATATAATTTGACAAAAAAAAAAAAGTTTACAACAAAGTATGTGGCAAGGCTAATAAATACTATATAGATAATAAATATCATGGAAGTCATCAAGTCAGAATTAAAATACCAGTAGCTTAGTTTCTCTTGTATTTTAACTTCATCCTCAGCCTTGGAAGAGAATCATTTGATTTATTTCGTATTTGTAGAAACCACATGAACAGCATCCTGCCGATAGCCACGATCAGACCTACTGGCTGAGTAGTCGGGTGTGCTCTGCTCCTAATGTCATTCTCATTGCTTTACTTGTCTAAGCCATGGTTCCCAAATTTATTTGCACATTAGAATCGCCTTCAAATCATATAAAAATACCGATTCTTGACTCCACTTAGATTTTTCAGTCTCAGCTATCTTGGGTAAGACCTGGGCATCAGCATTTTGAAGAGCTTTCCAGATGATTCTAATACGAGCAAATTTGGGGACCCACTGTGCTAACATAACAGTACACAACTATTTGCCATGAGAATCATTTGGAAAAATTTTAAACCTAAATTTAAAACAATATCTTAACTTTGCCACTGACCGATTATATCAGTTTCTGGGAATGGTGTCTAAGCATCCATATTTTTAAAAATCTCTATTAGGGCTCCTGGGTAGCTCAGTCAATTAAGCATCCGACTGCAGCTCAGGTCATGATCTCATAGTTCGTGAGTTTGAACTCATGAGGCTCTGTGCTGACAGCTCAGAGCCTGGAGCCTCCTTCAGATTCTGTTTCCCTCTTGGCCCCTCCCCCACTCACACTCCTCATGTCTCTCTCAAAAAATTAATAAACCATAAAAAAATTAAAAACCTCTTTTCATGATTCCAATGTGTACCAAGGACTGAGAACCACTGCCCTATAGGTTTGTGGATTATCCATTTCTCCCCAAACAAGAAACAACACTTTCTTTGTCCTGTTTATATACCTTACCCACGACATCTCCAGTTACCTAAAGTGAGTGTTTTTATGCCCAGTTCCACAGGAGGGTTTAGATTCTCAGAATTTCATCATTTAATACAATACTTTATTCAAATCTATTCAGTAACAGTTTTTAACTGTTAGTGACTTTGGCCTTAATCATCCTACCTGGTCAAAAAGTTTCATGTATTCTCAGCACCAAGATTGGAATTGATAAATGTCATTTCGTTCAAGTAGAGTTGGAGCTTCCAGATTCACCTCCATCATTTTATAAAGACACATATTGAGATTTAACTGGCAACAGCTATTGGAGTTTTCTTCCCAGATGCTTTGATTGCTTAGCTTGGAATAGGTTGGAAGTAGCACTAAACATGTAAAAAACAAAACAAAAAAAACAAAACAAACAAACAAAAAAAACACAACTCCATGGACTTTGATATTGTATGTCTATAAGAGTTATGAATTATTGTCTTTTAGACTCTTATTCAGCAGTGAAGGGAAACATAACTGACAGAAAATAGCAGTCTCAGCCCTAGGGATTATTGTTTTTAACTCTTTATAGTGCCAGGGATGTGTGTATATGTATGTGTTCCTACCACTAAACTCCTAAGTAAGACTTCCCTGTAACTTATTTTCTGAAAGTCTCAATTTACTTCACAATGAAGGAAGAAAAACTTAATTCAAGTTATTTACTCTTTCCCTTGTTGCCACTTCTAAGTATGGATAGCTATATTATTTTTAGATCTACAATTGGTTGTTACCACAATTTTGTTTCTTTTTCTTCAGTCTTGTTCCAGACAGATTTTTTTATATATAGGCAAATGCTTCCTAAAATTAATTTTTTAAAAATTATAACTAATGATTCTGACTTTTTTTAAATTTTTTAAATGTTTTTATTTATTTTTGAGACAGAGAGAGACAGAGCATGAACGGGGGAGGGTCAGAGAGAGAGGGAGACACAGAATCCGAAACAGGCTGCAGGCTCTGAGCTGTCAGCACAGAGCCCCGATGCGGGGCTCGAACTCACGGACCGCGAGATCATGACCCGAGCCGCAGTCGGATGCTTAACCGACTGAGCCACCCACGCGCCCCTAATGTTTCTGACTCTTGCTTTTTTTTCATTTAGCATGGTGGGAATCATACCATATGTATAGATAGAGTCTTCTCTACCCTTTTGACAGTATTCCATCGTATGGACAGGTGCACTACTGTTTATTAACCAGATCCATACTGGTACACATTTAGGTTTCTCCCAACTTTTTGCTATCATAAAAGAAAATGTAGCAACGGTTAAATAAATATTTAACTTCAGAGTCTCCCCATCTCCTTGGGCCCAAACTAGATGGTGAAACAGTCCTACCAAAGCCTGCATTTTCAGTTCCTGCTGACAGTCTCCTTGGTTCTTTGCAAGATGTAGAGCTAAGATGCTTCTCACGGACTTTCACCTATGCCTGAACTCCTCTGCACTCAGAAGGCCTTCCATTTCTTTGATGGATTAGGGTTTAGTTGTCCCATAGATCCAATACAAATAAAAATTAAAAATGGAATTTGCATTTTAATTTCCAGGTCCCATTGTTGCTCTTAGATGATTTCAAGGGATAAGAAGAAGGAATCCTGGTTTTTCACCACCTTCAAAGAGAATTTCCAGTCACTATAATTTTCAAGAATATATTAAAATCTCAATTGCTTGGTGTAGAAATATTAGACAATAACTGTTGATGCTCTGCTACGTAAGTGGAGGTAAATGACTGTCATTTTAGAACACCCATTTCTCCCATACCCACCTGTATCTTTAATAATGAATACTTCATTAGTTACAGGTCAATATAAATAAAATAGTTACACACCCTGATATTTGAAAAATAATTGAGTAAGTGAGAACATAGTTGAGATGAAGGCAGAGGCAGGGAGAGGTAGGCATGTTTTTGTTTTTGTTTTTTTGTTTTTTTCCCTCTGATTATGGGAATGAGTTAAGGAAGGAAGGAGGTAAAAAATGGAAGAAAGAAACTTAGTTGTGTCAGTGTGATGGGTAAATTCTTTCTATGACTTGCACCACAGCCACACACCTTCAGTGATTCCCACGGGAGCTGTGGGAACTGAGAACAGGAAGGACCTCTTGTAGACAACTCTCTGAGCACAGGCCGTCTCTCCATCTTGCCATGGTCTGTGCCAGAGTTCTGCCACCTCAATTCTGTCCTCTCTGACTACTGGCTGTTTCCTACATCCTTGGCAACTGGTGACAGGTTCACATTGGTTACAGTGGTACCAAACCAGCCTCTGCAAGACTCACACATCTACAGGGCACCTGGGTGGCTCAGTTGGGTGAGCATCCGACTCTTGATTTTGGCTCACATCCTCATCTCAAGGTTCATGGGATTGAGCCCCGAGTCGGACTGTGTGCTGACAGTGAGGAGCCTGCTTGGGATTCTCTCTCTCTCTCTTTCTCTCTCTCTCTCTGCCTCTCCCCCCTCTCAACTCTCTCTCTCTCAAAAATAAACATTAAAAATAAAAAGACGCATACATCTAATTTTAGTTGCCATGTTTCTTCTCAATTTTCAGTTATAGCTTTTCAACTTCAGGTTTTAAAGGTACATTAAGAAGTCTTACAATATCTAATTCATTATTTTAATAAGTGAGCACTTATCATGTACAAGGAAGTGACTGAGATGTTCAAAAAAATAAAATAAAATAAGGGCAGGCACACATCCTACCTTCAAGAAGGTTACAGTTTCATATTATTTAACAGGCCTAACTGTATCTAATGAAAGGTTAAAAAAATATGATTAAAATTCCACTGTAAGTGCCTAAATTAGACAAACTGGTACCCAAAGATACTTGCTAATTGCTCTACCCCCCAAATTTTTATATCATTGAACCTATGAATTATTACGGTAAGAGCACACAAAAAAAGCCAATAAATGATTACTTTATGCCAACATTCTGGGCTGAGTTTTCGTGTAATATTCCTTAGGACTTACCCACTGTAAATGTCAACTCTTACATTTAATGAGGAGAAATGACCATTCAGTTTGCAACCTGAAAAAGCATGCAAATCTTTTACATTCATCCTGTAGACCAGGGCACATATCTAGCACACTGAATCTGCATTGGTTTAAATTTTTTAATGTCTTTTAGAGGTAATACACTTACAGTCTTACCATCATCGGATCATTACGTTTGCCAACAACATGAATGTTCTTTGTGATAAGGTTTGCAAGCACAACATACTAGCTTTTTTAGAATAGCAAAGGGGTGTCACATACTGCATTTTAACCTGTTTTATACTTTCATTAATCTATTCAGCAACTTCTTCATTATTTTTATAAACCAATAGTTAAGAATAATTGTCATTTTCATTTCCTCCCGAACTGCACACATTCTGCAGAAGATTTTGTATACAGGATATCGTTTCAAACTTTTAACAATGATGTCATGGGATTACTATCATTGTCACCTTAAAAATAAGGAAAATAAGACTCAGAAAAATTAAGTAACATATCTTACAACTGTTGAGATTCTGTACTAGGTCCTTTTTATTTTGTATAATTATGCCTACCATGTTGTTGTGGCCTTGTTAGGTAATCAGGATCCTAAATAAATAAATTACCTCAGTTCTTGGATTTCTGAATTGGTATTACAAATTTAGTTATTTTTCAGTTTAAGATAGAAAACAAGATTATAAAGTATTTGGGGAAATAATACAGTGCTGAAAGGAAAACGCATCTACCTGATTTTTGAGGCAATAGCAGGCTATTAAGAGCACATTTTTCATTAGAGAGAAAGACAGAGAAACCAAAATTAAGGAAGTGAAGCACTCTACGTGTGTTAGAGAAAATTGCACTTATGTATACATACATGCATACATACATACATACATACATATACAATTAACCCTTGAACAACACAGGCTTGACCGGTGCAGTTTCCCCTGTTTGTGGATTTTTAAAATAAATACACGACAGTACTGTAAATGTATTTTCTCTTCCTTGTGATTTCTGTAAGAACATTTTCTTTTCTCTAGCTTACTTTATTGTAAGAATACAGTATATAATACATAGAGCATGAAAATATGTGTTAATTGTTTACGTTATCAGTGCAGCTTCTGGTCAACATCAAGCTATTAGTAGTTAAGTTTTGGAAGTCAAAAGTTACAGGCAAGTTTGGGACTGCACAGCAGGTTGGCATCCCTTCCCCCACATTGTTCAAGGGTCAAATGTACATGTAATCACTACTATGTAATTGTTTTTTAATTACATTTACTTTTAATGACTTTTATTAATTTTCCATTTCTTTGAAAGTAAGTTCTACTTTAGATTATTTGTGCTAATGCTGTTCAACTTAACGCTTTATGATCAATGCCAAGTTTTTGTGGTAGTCATTTCCTCTTTAAATGTTCCTTGATTAAATCAATGCCCTGCTATAATTTGGTCATCTGGAAGAGATACATTGAAACCAGTACCAATTTTTCAGTTTCCTGGAAGATGAAAAACATTCATTTCATCTATGCAGAACTTAAGTGAGAAAGTTTAATCTGTACTCTACATTTGTCTTCCCCAAACTCAAATAATACCAAAAGAACAGAAAGTATGCGTTTTGGTGAACGATGCCACAATGTATTTATGTATTGCATTTGCTGTTGTAAATTTTCTTTGGCTTTTTAATCATGCACAGAAATGAGCCTCGGTGTTTAAGGATGCAACACACTGGAAATAGTTTTAGGGAACAAATAATTAGCCTTTTGGAAGTGTGTGTTCATTTCACACAGCAATCTGTTCCTTCATCTCCTCCTCCTTCCTGTTTTGAAGGCAATCGTGTGTGTTACGTGCACCATCTGCAGCCTTACTGACAGGTGCAGGGTCAGTATTATCCCTCCAAGCATGGAGTTTAGCGCAAGCTGGAAATTTCACCAAGGCAATTTAGGAGATTTGAAACCAACCAAACATTGACAGCCTATTTTATCAGTAGATGTGAGCGCTTGTTAGAAATGTTGATGATGGTGCTTTCAAGACCATATATACATAGGCTTATCTGGTTTGGGGTGTTATCCAACAATAGGCCCACATCAATAATGCATCTTTTCACCACATGTAGATTAGAAATAATATAAAGAGAAAATTTGGCAACCTGCCATATATTTAGTAACAAATTATTTGATTAGGGTAATATGAACAACATTTTGCCACCTCTCTACTAAGGCCCACATAGTCCTCACTCCACTGGGATCCTGTGTCTGGACCAGTTGGGACAAAAACGGTCCCTGTGAGCCTATCTGGAGTTGTGAAGATGTGAGGAGATATATTTGGGAGGCCCAGGTGGGAAATCACCACTTCCCTTCGGCTTCATGTCATCCATAAATATTAGCTTCTATAAATCAGTTATAGTATTAATGAAATCAACATTTATGAGTTAATCTAGGTAGTTAACCATCATTTTTAAGATCAATTTAGCTAACCCCAGCAAGATTCTTGAGATTTCATACACTTTATCATAAGCACTTAGTAATCACACTGAAAAAGATCAATGTCAGGGGCAGTCACATATTAATATTTTTTGAGACAGTGCATTAAAACATGTAAGACAGTTTATTACTTAAAAATTAGACACCCTGTCCATAATAAAACTTAAATTAACTTGATGCCCATCAGCAGGGAGCAGGCATGATAAATTAAGTTAGAGCCATATCATAGAATACTAGTCATTAATTTATTAAATAATCTCTGAAATATGGGGATAAAGAAAATGTCTGGAAGTGTATACAAAAAGAAAATTGTCAGTGCTCACGGAAAGTAGGTCTGAGTTTGAAAAGACTGGAACTGCCATGGCTTACCTGTGTTCCCATAACCACCAACGTGTTTTCGCACGGATAGATTTATGCCCGATACCATCTATTCTCAAAAGGTTACCTCATCTGTAGGGAATAAGGGAAAAATGATTTCAAAATCCTGTTTAAAATGTTTAATTTCATCATATTAAAACAATGATATAATGAAATTAGGAGGGAGAGCTGTGCTTTGGGATTCTACTACTCGAAATATGCTGGGCAAAACGTTTCCCCCGGATAGTGCTTTGCTGATTTCTTTGGCT
Source organism: Felis catus (assembly GCF_018350175.1). Lineage (NCBI taxonomy): Eukaryota > Metazoa > Chordata > Mammalia > Carnivora > Felidae > Felis > Felis catus. The sequence goes on from NC_058386.1 coordinate 22,509,462, forward strand.
ACTTCAGCTTCTCTGTGTATCCATGGCAAACCAAATCCCTTTCATTAATACAGTCTTTCTTTAGGTATGTAATAAATTTCTCCACAGGCAAAGGTCCTCTTACCTGGAATATCTTACCTGGAATACTGCAATAAATATTCTGTTCAAGTTTGAATACTCATTCAATTTTAATCACTATATATTTTTTATTACCACTACATCAATACACTATTATTGTCCATTAATGTATTTTCCTTCACTTTCGTATCAAGGGGACTTAAGGTTTATCTTGAGTACCAACCTTCTTTTAGATGATGGTAAAACTACTGTTCTTTCCAGGTTCTTTCATGCTAATTAGTATCTGTTGCACTACTGCCTATAACAACTTAAGCTTCCTTTTTTTTTTTTTTTTTTGAGATTAAGGGTAACTTTTATTTCCTTATTTACATTTTCTTGAGCTTTTAAATTCTTTGCAACGCATGCATCAATTTTATAATCCAAAACAGTATTGCTTTCAAAACCGTATTAAGTAAGTATCCCAACTTCTAACTGCTGGTTTTGAGGTAAAACAGATCTCAGGGTCCACTGGAAGCCTATTTATACAGACGACCATAGAACTAGTCCATTCTCCTGTCCCCCCGGTCTATGGACAGTAGTTATTTAACTTATGTATTCATGTAACATAAAATGACTTTATTGACCTTTATCATTTCATAGGAAGTCAGTATTTGTCAAATAACTCAAGGTAAACTTGACCTCAGTGATGTGTGCTAGCAGGTCGTCCATTAACTTTGTATCACTAATAAATCATATATATGTGATATAAACAATTCTGTGATTTTTCATTCTTTCAGAAATTCTAGCTTTAGTTCTACAGTGAATAGGCTGAAAGGCCTAGAAAAGAAAGCAATATTCATTCTTGTTCCTCTACCTCATTTTTCTGTGTTTCATAGGACCCTATTTTAGTATCATTTTTCTCTAGTTTCCCTGTAGGTGTGAAAAAAAATAAGTCAAATATATATAGATGACTGCAAATAACCACTGCCAGGCAACTTGGTTTTTAGAAGTAATTTGTTAAACAGCCTAATGTACTATGATTTTTTAACCAACAACTCTCATCAAGAGTCTTGCCAAAAGTTCTTGTACAAAGTTACATTTGTAAATGGAATAACATTCCTTTCCTCCACCATGTACCATAAAAGGAAAATGTGTAATCATCTGAAAGAACACCTTGAAAAGGGAAGAAGCCATCTGGAGATGCTTTTCCCTCAAATGTAAGTATGATGGACCCTTTTAATCATAAATGAAATCAACATTTTACATCTGTGTTGAAGTTTTTTGCTTGTTTGTTTGTTTTTCTGCATTTGTAACTTAAGGCTGTAATTGTCTGAAGTGGGGAAAAAACGGTCAAAATTATCACTTGATATTATGCAGGAAAGGGCATAGGTGGCTAAATATCACCTTGGGCCTGCTATGTAGGTACGTATCTGAAATGTGATTTTAAAATAACATGTTCCTATCCTAAACCGTGATTCTGCTAAGAATAACAATAGCTCTCTTTTCTTGAGCATTATGCTAAGTTTTTGCATTCTTTATCTTATTTCTACATAATAATCTAGTGTGGTATTATTTCTTTGTCCCGAGGAAGTAGATATGGAAGGAGAATAAGTGATAGAAAAGCCAAGATTTTCTAAAGAGTTTCTTAATACAACGTTTTTCAATCCATGCTATCTCTAGACTCCTTTACACACATAAAAATTATTGAAGACGCCAAGGAGGCTTATGTTTGTGTGGGTTACATCTATCAATATTTACCATATTATTTCATTTAATAATATTATTTCATATAACATATATTATTTCATTTAAATATATGCTACTTCATTTAAAATGACTCTAACATGGTCTTTACACATCAACCAAAAACATATTTTATGAAAAATACACTTTCACAAAAAAAAATTAGTGAAAAGAACGGTTTTTTTCTTTTTGCAAATCTTTTGAATTACTGGCTTAATAAAGCATAGCTGGGTTACCATACCTGCTTCTGTGTCCAATTTGTTAACAATCATTTCATGTAGCCTTTGAAAAACTCCACAGCGCACTCAGGAGACAATGAGGTGAAAAGGCAAATAACATCTTAGTACTACTATGAAAGTAGTTTTGACCTCACAGACCACCTGAAGAGGTCTCAGTGGCCCCCAGAGTTTACCATAGAATACATGGAGAACTGCTAACTTAATAGATTAGATCATGAATCATTCTCAGCATGTAAATTAATTAAAGAAAGAGTATGTGTGTGTGTGTGTGTGTGCACATGTGTCTGTGTGTGTGTGTGTGTGTGTGTGTATATATATATATATACATATACATATATACATAAATATATATATACATATATATATATATATATAAAACAATCTAAGTCCAAGTTCATATTTGTAGTCTAAAATCTTTTAATAAAGCAAATTCATTGAATTTTGCTATTATTAACAATAAAAAAAGAAATACCTTATAGCATGATATAAGGGGCAGTGTAATCTTGAAAAACTCCTGGGATATTTTAAATATTGTGGAAAGCCATCATTAAGGTATATGTAGAGGACATGAGTGATCTAATTTAGGTTTTTAAAAGGTCACCGTGGTGATTTGGTACTAAATGGTTTAGAGAGGAGCAAGAATTGAATGCAGGTAGAAAGCTGTTGCAGTTGTTGAGGCAAGAGCTAATTTGGATTGAAAATATGATTGTTGTCATACAGCTTATGAGAAGTGACTAGGTTCAGAGGAAATTTTAAATTGGTCTAGCCAAATACGTTGATGGATTTTATGTAGTGGGCAGAGAAAAAAAAAACTTCAGAAAGCCTTCTACATTAAGGACTACTCCTGAATAACCAAGAAGACACATATTGGTAGAGTTGCAGATCAAGAAGTTAAAAAGTTGTATTTGGGACACATTAACTTTAAATTGCCTATTAGAGAGCTTCATAGCATGACTGCCTATAACAGCAAATCAATCATTTGTACTTAATTGATGAGTTTTGGTTTGTTACTTATGTAATATATACCCTAAAAACTTACTAATTCAATTTCAACATTAAGCCAATTGTATTATGAAAAATAAACTCTTTATTGACTTGCAAAGTTTCCAAAATTCATAGGACATTATTTTTAATTTTTTTTTAACGTTTATTTACTTTTGAGACAGAGACAGAGCATGAACGGGGGAGGGTCAGAGAGAGAGGGAGACACAGAATCCGAAACAGGCCCCAGGCTCTGAGCCGTCAGCACAGAGCCCGACGCAGGGCTCGAACTCACGGACTGCGAGATCATGACCTGAGCCGAAGTCGGACGCTTAGCTGACTGAGCTACCCAGGCGCCCCCATAGGACATTATTAAGGTAGTTTCCATTAACTATTACCAAAAGGCATGAATACATTCAATGAATCCAGGGTATGCCAGACAACCATATACGAAAATGTTTCTTTCTCCCCTTTTTACAATTTCAGCATAACTCTCTGAGATCTTTTTATTTTCAAAGTGTGTCACTTCCATATTTAAATTTAAAATAAACTCCACAGAACTATAGTTTCTATGCAAAAAAATTGTTAATTTATGTGTGCAATTCGGTGAGTTTTCACATCTATTTGGTTGTGAGATGACCACCAACATCATAATCTAGAACAACTCCATCAGCCCCAAATGTTCTATTTGAAACCAACCTCTCCTCGAACCACTCATTTCTGGTACCTATTGATATGCTTTCTGTAACTATAATTTTGTCTTTTCTAGAATTTCATATATATAGAATCAAACAGTATGCTTTAAGGTTCTTTCATATTTGTGTATGTATCAGTTCATCACATTTTATTGCTCAGTAGGGTTCTATTGAAAAGAAGTACCAAAGTGTTATATATATATATATATATATATATATATATATATATATATATATATATTATATAATATATATTATTATTATATTGATATATATATATTGATTTACTATATATTGATTTATTGTTACCAATAGAGCTGCCATAAACACTTAAGTACAAATCTTTGGGTACACATATGGTTTCATTTCTCTTAAGTACATACTTAGGAGTGGGATTGCTGAGGCATTGTGAAATCCATATTTAATTTCATATGAAAGTGTCAAATTGCTTTCTAATGTTGTACAATTTTGCATTTGTATTAGCAAAGTATGAAAGGTCCAGCTGCTGTGTGTCTTCACCAAAACTTATGATCAGATTTAAAAATTTAATCATCTTTTTTTTAAATTAAAAACAATTCTTTAATGTTTATTTAGTTCTGGAAGAGAGAGAGAGAGAGAGCACGCGCACGCGACCGTGAACGGGGGAGGGGCAGAGAGGGAGGGAGACACAGACTCCAAAGCAGGCTCCAGGCCCCTCGCTGTCAGCAGAGAGCCCAATGTAGGGCTCGAACTCATGAGCAGTGAGATCATGACATGAGCCAAAGTCACTCAACTGACTGAACCACCCAGGTGCCTCCCAAAAATTTCAACCATCTTAATGTGTATATAATAATATAAAATTGTATGTTTTTTTTTTTTTTTTTTTTTTTTTTTCCCTGATGAAGAGAGTCCTCCAAGTTAAAATGAACAGTGCTGGAAGCCGAGCTACCCAGCCTGAGTGGCAAGGCACGGGCTGTGGACGGATTGGTGTGTGAAGGGCGGCCCACGGACAGCGAAGCTTCTTGTCCTCCCGCTTTTAGGTAATTCGGCCTTAAAACTACCTGGGGTATTGTCTGTCTGGGAATGGCCCTCGGGAGGCCCCCTGGGAAAAGAAGCATTAGGGAAGAAAATAAGGTTCCGCCAGAAATTGTGCGGCCTTACGTTGAGCCATTGCCATCCCCCATGGAGACTCCTCTACTTACAGGAAGGATAGCCTCATACTTTTGCCAGCAAAGAGGGCCTGTAAAGGAGAGATATATGGATTTGAAAGCCCCACTCCGGCAACTAAGGAGTGTATCTCTGGGCACGGGTGACTTCAACTCCTAGGCCCACCTGGCCCCCTGGAGACATTCCAGATGATGACTGAACCTAGTCGGTTAAGCTACAGAATGGTTCATTGGTTCCTAGGTGCATGGTCTGAGAATGTGTGAGGCATGGGTATCTAAGGCCTTTTCGGCCCCTTCCTGGCACCTCGGACGAGGTGAACACATTGTTCTTCTGGCCCCATGTGGTCAGGAGGTGACGTCCCTGTAACTGTTCCGCTTGAGGTGTTGAGAAATGGAGGGCCTTTCACGAGAACGGCAAAGCAAACGCTTTGTAGATTGTAGATAAACGCAGATGCATAATGGAATAATGTAAGAAATTAATCTATAATCAAAGGGTATGTGGGAAAGTTAGGGGAAAATCGCCATGTTCTTTCTTAAAGGTCGATGACACATAGGAACTTTTTCAAAATTAGATAATGTTAGAAAAACATAGATGATGTACGCTACAAGGAAATCACTAGCATATATAATGCCACATTTACTGCAATAAATAGGCCAGTTCAACACACTGCTGTTGTCTGTGTCCATTTTTATTTTAGTTTTTTATTTTAGCTTTTTATTTTAGTTTTTTGTTTTTATTTTTATTTTTGTTTTGTTTTATTTTCACTTTTTCGCTGACGCCGTTCATCCTTCGGGAAGCCCTGGACCTGCTGGAGCTGGACTCCGGCAGAACAGAGTCTACCAGCAGCACAAAACCATGTGAAAATATAAAACTCCCTGGTAGAAGTAAATATATAGGCAATTATAGAATCCTGTAGTAATGTAATATAGGTGTATAAGTCAGAAATGAGAAAGGAATCAAAATTTATCATTACACAAAACAAATGAAATAGAAAAGAAAGCAGCAAAACAGGAAAGAAGGGACAAAAAAGCTATAAGGCACACAGAATATAATTAACAAAACGGCACTCAGTAATTACTTTAAGGGCAAATGGGTTAAACTTGCTAATTAGGAGACAGAATTTGGTTGATTGGATTAAGAAGAACAAGAATCAGCTGTGTGTTGCTTACAGGCGATCCACTTTAGATCTAAGGACACACAGAGGCTGAAAGTGAAAGGAGAGAAAAAGATATTTCATGCAAAAGGGAACCTAAAACAAACAGTGATGGCCATAATTACATTAGAAAAAATAGACTTTATGTCAAAACTGTCACAAGAGATAAAGGACATTACATAGTGATAAAAAGGTTAATTTACCAGGAAGACAGAATATTCATAAATATATATGCACTTAAGAGGAGAGCTCTGAATATATGGAGCAAATTTTCACAGCACTGAGAAATAAACAGCAACATAATAATAGTAGGAAAATTCTATGCCCCTCTTTCACTTATGCATAAAACAACCATACAAAAAAACAAGAAGATTTAAACAACATCATAGACTAATTGGAGCTAACAAACCTGTACATAATACTCCACCCAACAACAGCAGAATAAACATTCCTAGCAAGTGCACACAGAACATTTTCCAAAATAGACCACATATTAGCTGCAAAACAAGTCTCAAGATATTTAAGACTGAAATTGTAGAAAGCATCTTCTCTAACCAGAATGGAAGGAAACTAGAAATCGACAGCAGAAGAAAAACAGGAAAATCCACAAATATATGGAAATAAAAAACCTCATTTTTGAATAACCAATGAGTCAAAGAAGAAATTAGAAGGGAATTTAGAAAACATCTTGAGAAGAATGAAAAGAAAAACAAAACTTATGGGACGCAGCAAAAGCATTACTGTGACAAAAGTTCCTAGGTGTAAATGCTTACAGAAAGAAAGGAAGAAAGTAAGAAAGAGATCTCAAATCAACAACCCAACTTTATACCTCAAGAAATTAGAAAAAGGTGAACAAACTGAAACCAAAATTACCAGAAAAAGGAAGTAATACAGATTGGAGCAGAAAGAAACAAAATAGAGAATATAAATACAATAGAAAAACTAAAGAAAACAGAGTTGTTGTTTTTTTTCCCAAAGATCAACACAAGTGACACTTAGAATTACAAAGAAAAAAGAGAAAAATATGAATAACTAAAATTAAAAATGAAAAAGGGGACATCATAACTAATACTACAGAAATATCAATAATTAGAATAGTATAAAAATTATATGCCAAAAAATTAGACAACCTAAAAGAAATGGACAAATTCTTAGAAACATACAATCTATCACGAAAAAATAAAGCCTAAACAGATCTACCAATACTAAGGAGATTTAATCAGTTATCAAAATAGTTAACAAAGAAAAGCTCAGGACCATATGTTTTCATAGGAGAATTCTACCAAAGTTTAAGGAAGAAGTAAGACCAATCCTTCTAAACTCTTCCAAAAAAATACTCCTCTAAGTATTTTTATTCTAAGAGAATACTCCCAAATTCATTCTATGAGGATAGGATTACCCTGATACCAAAACTGGACAAACACAGTAAGAAAGGAAAACCATAGACCAATACCACTGATGAATACTGATGTTAAAATCTTCAAAAAAAAAAAAAAAGAAAAAACCTACCAAACCAAACTCAGCACCACATTAAGCATCGTGCACCATGATCAAGTAAAATTTATACGTGAGAAAGGATGGTTCAACATATGAAACACAATTAATGTAACACACCACATTAACAGAATAAAGAAAAAAATGCACATGGCCATCTCAATTGATGCAGAGAAAGCATTTGACAAAATACCAGTCCCTTTCATCATGAAAACTCTCAACAAGGTAGGAATAGAAGGAAACTACCTCAAAGTAATAAAAGCCATGTATGCAAAACACACAGCCAACATCACACTCAGTGCTGAAAGATTAAACTTTAAATCAGGAGAAAGGCAAGGATATTCACTTTCATCACATCTGTTCAACATAGTACTTGATGTCCTAGCAAGAACAAGTATATAAGAAAAAGAAATAAAAAGCATCAAACCTGGAAAAGAAGAAGTAAAATTATCTCTGTTCACAGATGACACAATCTTACATCTGGAAGGCCCTAAAGAAACCACAAAAAACCTGTTAAAACTAATAAATTTCAGCAAAGTTTCAGAATACAAAGTTAACCCACAAAAATCAGTTGCATTCCATATACTAACAATGAAATTAAGAAATTAAGAAAATAAGAAGACAACAATTCAAAAAAGAAATTTAAAAAAGGCAATTCGGCTTACAATAGGATCAAAAAGAATAAAATTTTTAGGAATAAATTTAATCAAGGAAGCAAAAGATTTGTATGCTGAAAACTACAAAACTTTGGTAAAAGAAATAAAAAAAACATATAAATGAGCAGATATCCTATATTTGTCAGTTAAAAGATTTAATATTGTTAAAATCCATATTATCCATATCACCCAAAGCAATCTACATATTCAATACAATCTATATCAAAATGCCAATGGTATTTTTTTTTGCAGAAATAGTAAAATTTTAAAAATCCTAAAAATCCTATGGAATCTAAAGGGTCTCTGAAAAGTCAAAATAATCTTGAGAAAGAAAAACAAGGAAACAAAGAGGCCTCATACCTCCTGATTTCAACACATATTACAAAGCTATAATAATCAAATAAATGTTACACAAACATATAGACAGATATTTAGACCAATGGAACAGAATGGAGACAAGAAATAAATCCTTGCATACATGGTCATAAGATCTACCAGGTTGCCAGTACTACACAACGGTGAAAAGATAGTTTTTTCAATAAATAGTGGTGGAAAAACCAGATTTCCATATTCCAAAAAATGAAGTTAGACCTTTAACTTACACCATATATAAAAATTAATTCAAAATGGGTTAAAGACCTTAATGAAAGACCTAAAACTACAAAGTTCTTAGAGGAAAATACAGGGGAACAACTTCAGATATTGAATTTGGTAATAACTTCTTGGATACACCACCAAAAGCACAGGCAACAAAAACAAAAATCGACAAATGGCACTAAATAAAAGTTCAAAACTTTTGTGAATCAAAGGAAACAATGAGGTGAGTGAAAAAGCAACCTACAGAATGGGAGAAAATACTTGCTGATCATAGATCTGATGAGTGGTTTATATCCAGAATATATAAGGAACTCTTACAACTCAACAACAACAAAACAACTATTATTAAAAAATGGGTAAAGAATTTGAATAAACAATTCTCCAATGAAGATATATACAAATAGCCAACAATCATATGAAAAGATGTTCAACATCATCAATCACAAGGGAAACAGAAATCAGAATCACAGTTAGGATGGCCACTATAAAAAGAACAGGAAATAAATGTTGACAAAGACGCAGAGAAAATGAAATCCCTGCACCATGTTGGTGGGAAAGTAAAATGGTACAACCACTGTGGGAAAACAGTATGGACGCTTCCCAAAATAATAAAAACACAATCACCATATGATCCAGTGATTCCACTTCTTGATGTATATCTAAAAGAATTCGAAGCAGGATCTCAAGGAAATATTTGTATATCAATGTTCATTGCAGTATTATTCACAATAGCCAAGAGATGGAAGCAACACATGTGTCAGCAAAAGTTAAATGGATGAAGACAATGAGATATATACATATGATAGAATAGTATGCAACCTTAAAAAATAAGGAAATCCTACAACATTCTAAAATACGGATGAACCCCAAGGACATTATGCTAAATTAAATAAGCCAGTCACAGAAGGATACTGTATGATCCCACTCTGATGAAGTATCGAAAATAGTCAAAATTAGAGGTGTCTGGCTGGCTTAGTTTGCAGAGCACACAACTTTGATTTCCAGCTTGTGTGTTCAAGACTCACATTGGGCTTAGAGTCTACTGAAGGAAAAAAAAATGCAAAAAGAAAAGCAAAAAAAAAAAAAAAAAGAAAAGAAAAGAAAAAGAAAAAGAAAAAAGAAAAGAAAGAAAGAAAAAAGAAAAAAGCAAAAGTCTAGTAGTCAAAATCACAGAGAAAATGGAAAGATGGTTGTCAAGAGCTAGGGGAATGGAAACAAGGGTTTAATAGGGTTTAATGGATACAGAGTTCAGTTTTGCAAGATGAAAAAGTTCTAGGAATCTGTTGTACAACATTGTGAATATACTTTTTTTTAAGTGGCACAGTCACCCTTGAAAAGGGGAGGGGACAGGGGGAACCACCTAGTCCCGCCTAGCATATCCCACTGCTACATGCTACAAGGCATGTACAGGCAACTTTCAAGGCTTGGGGGCAGTGGACCAGAGGGGACCACTTCTTATCAGTCCCACAAGCTGTCAAGTCCAGGGAGTGGGAGAGGTGGACCCATACCCACCCTCTTCACCCTCCCCTACCACCACTTCCCTCCAGCAAGGGCTCAGGGCCAGTATACTTAACGCTACTGAAATATACACTTGATAATGGTTAAGGTGGTACATTTAATATTAAGTGTTTTTTACCAAAATAATAAAAAAAATGTCTGCAGCCTTTAAAAGAAATGTCAAAAGGGGAGAAAGATATTCATAACACTCAAAATGAATGAAATTTTAATCGAGAAGATATGATGAACTCTTGCAAAAACAATGAGACAATGTATCCCATAGAAAACTAACAATAACTTTCCAGCAGACATTTCATAGACAGAAAACATGACCAGTAATTATATGAAAATATGTTCAATTATGTTAGTAATCAGGTAATGAAAATTGAAAACGACACACACTCGATACGATGTAATTTTAGAAGATCATAAAGCCTTATTAAAGGTTGTGCAGCATCTTGCATTGCCAAACATATTGTTCATCAGAAATTCTCATAAACTGGTATACACACTTTTAAAACTGTTTGAATATCAGCTGTTCCAATTTTATACATCTATAATCTAGATAAATGTTTGCACATTTGCACAAAGGAAAAAGTAAACATTTTGATAGTGTCATAGTTTGTAATAGCAGGCAACCTACAACAAGCTGAATGATCGTCACCAGAAGAATGGATAAACACACTGTGATACATTTACTGGATTGATCGCTATGTGAGAATGAATCAGAAAAAATAACAAATCAAAATGAATAAATATATTACTGAATTTAAAAGTAGCTATAGAAAAAGAATTATGTGATTCCATTTACATAGAGTTAAACTTGCAAAATTAATGACACATTATAAAACTGTGAAATAAAACAAATAACCCTTGGGCAGTTTTGGATAGCAGTTATCTCCAGAGAATAGCAAAGATTCACAGTGGCATTTCAAAGATATTGATCATGTTTACTGATACTGATCAGTAGGATTTCAAAAATATTTATCAGAATCACTTTCTTAAGCTATATGGTAGAGATCAATCAATGTATCTATCTCTGTGTATAACATGTTTCTAAAAATTGATCAATTTAATATATTTTCTAAATCACATTAGTATATAGTGCAGTACCACTGAGCATTCAGTGAACACTTGAGGGAAAGAGTCGACAGATGGGTATATAGCTGCTCTTGGGCTCAGGAACCTCCACATTAGAATCTGTCCTATCACCCAATATTAAAAGTTCTCTACAGATTCAGGTAGTATCCCCTCACCGACACTCTACAAGTACGGTGGATTCCTCTACTTCCTTTCCACCAGGCATGAGAACAGGTGTGGGTCTCCTTTCTGCTGAGAAGGGCTTTTGACTCTGCGGAGCTTAGCTCTAACACGTGTTTTTGTGTCTTCAATTTCTGGTTCTTACAGTGAGGGCAACACTCTCTTTTAACTTTCTACATCTAAGCTTGAATCAAAACAAAAACTTTTTCATTTTTAAGGTTTAAGCATATAAAGCTTTATCCCTTAACAATTAGATATTTAAGAGGCAAGTATTTAAATATGTCCCTTTTATACTTGCCCTTGAAATCTCCCATCATGTTAAGATTGTCTGGGTTTTTAGTTCTAGATTGATATTATATACATCGTTTCTAACCTTTGGGGAATTAGCTTTTATTTATTTTAAGGACCACAAAAAGTCTACTAAAAGATTATACCCTTCCTACATCTCTTACATAGTGAAATGTATTTCTGGGTTTGTTTCTCTTATAATTTTTCCAAGTGTATACATATATAATTTTTTTTTTGGACAAACATTCCAACGCTATTTCTGAAAATCAGTTTTTATTATGCTCTCACATTTGAATGATAATGAGATTCAATATTGCATTCTTAATCTAAACATGTTTTCTTTTAATTCTTTATAACATTATTTCTTTTTTGGTGTTGAATTGTGCTGTTGAGAATTCTGATATAGTGACTCAACCTTATTTTTCTGCAAATTATTTTCTTTTCATAGTATCATTTAAAATTTGTATCTGTCATTGGTGTTCCACATTATAATGTGTCTAGGTATGGATTTATTTCCTCTTAGCTCTCTAGAAATACCATAAATCTAGTTTTGATCTGTTTTTCTTAAATTTTGGAGAATTTTTCAATACTAGTTCTTCAAACATTAGTTTTATATTTTGACTTATTTTTTAAGTTACCTTCTAGATTTCATCAACTTCATCTTTCAACTCATTAATTCTTCATATGTATCTTTCTGCTTATCTAAACACTGTATCCTTATTTCGAATAGTGTAAATTTTATATCATATGTTCCCACTTAGTTCTTACTGAAGTTTCTTTGTTAATGACTTTGATTGCTTATATCATCTGTTAATTATTTAAGCATGCTTAAATGTTTGGTGCTTCTGTTCTGCTTCATATGAAATATTTCGTTTGGATTGGTGCCTTTTTTTTTTTTTAATGTGACTGTGTTTTGTCATACTTGGTTCGAGAGCACATGTTCCCTGATAGTGTCAACTATTCTGCTTGGTATTGGAATAAGGTCAAAGTCAAGATCTTGGACAACTCCTCAGGGTGAATTTTTAAAAGAGAGGCAGAATATCTAGAACTCCAGGAGCACTGTATGTCACTCCCCACAGCTACCACTCAGTGAAATAACCCTCTGGCCAGGATTTCACTTTAAACTCTTCGGAAAAAGCAGCATGGGTGGAGATGGTCTCCCTTGGTTATAATCCACTGGCCTGTAGAATTGGAGTGTGAGGCATAGAGAAGTGAACGGCCATAAGTGCCTGGTTAGTCCACATCCGTTATTTTGAACTCAACCTTACATGACTTTTTTTTATTTTCTACACCAGTGGTCTATTCTATTGCTGCAGAATTCTTTGCTAAAGCGCTGATGGCTATTGTTTCAGGGTAAAAGAGAGAGGCAAAACAGAACTTAACATATTCCTTCCATCATTTCCTTTTATCTCTGTCTCAGGCTACTCCTTACCCCAAGCTACAGCACACCTGATAAATACACACACAGTTTAAGGAAGCCTATGACTCTCCAGGTATTTCCCAACTTTTTGTTATTTTTGCTCAAATCAGTGCTACCTTTCTATCTCTACAGTGTCCTCAAAGTCGATTTTGGAGGTAAGTGGCAGACACACTTTAAGGTGAACCCCAATGAGTCACACCCTTATATGATCCCCTCCTCTTTAATGCAGGCAGAACCTGAGACTTAATAATTACCCATAGAATATGACAAAGATGATAGGATGTCATTCCCATAATGAAATTTTGTTATGTATGACTCTGTCATAGCAGATGAGAGAGAGAGAAAGAGAGAGACAGACAGACAGCGATATTCTCCTGGTGGCCTTAAAGGAACAAAGAGCCATGTTAAGAACTGCCTATGAAAGGGGCCACATGGCAGAGAAGTGTGGTTGTCCACCAGCCAAAAGCCAGTAGGCAGTCAGAGACCTCAGTCATACAGCCATAAGCAAATTAATTCTGTCAACAGCCTGAATAAGCTTGAAAGCAGATTCTTCTCTAGTCAAGCATCCAGTAAGACTCCAGCCGGCCAATATCTTGATTGCAGCCTGAGTAGAGGACCCTGCCAAACCATGCCCAGATTCTTGGCCACAGAAACTGGGAGATAATAAATATGTGTTGCTGTAAGCCACTGTATCTGTGGCAATTTGCTATGCAACAGCAGAAAACTAATACAACAGGAAATAGCCTGAGCTAGTTCTAGAACTTGATAGGATCTGGAAGCAAGGGATGGGTGGGGAAGGAAAAAATGTGTATACTTTTATCATCTCACAAAGAGGAGTGAAAATCATTTAGAAGGTAGAAATGCCAGAGTTAAATAAAGATCACCTACTGCAAATTTTTTAGGATCACAAATATTTCCAGATCTTTTTTTTTTTAATTCTAGTAAAGAGCTATGGTCTATTATAGATGGTTAAGGAAGACTATCAATATTTCTTATGTTTCACTGCTCTGTAGAATGTCAATAAAATGGATTAACTTCACTGTTATTCATCCTAATGTTCTATAAATTAATACTCGTTCTTTCAACAGGAAATTTCCCCAAGTGTCACATAAATTTATGTTATGTAGAGAATCATAATTTTTATTGAAGTTTACTATCTTTAAAATAAAACTAATTTAACATTCATGAAGAAGTAATATATCAGCCTAATAGAATCCAGTCATAGTTTATCAGAACCGATTACAATGTTGGCATTATAGTTATTTTGCCCATATTTCTCTTTTAAAAACTATCCTTAGGAGAGGCTCACTGCAGTCTTTCAGGGTATACCTTATGAATGGGGGCAAAATGAGTAGATTAAAGTCTATGTGATCTTTACATAGGTAATTTCCTGATAAATAGATGACAAAAATGGGATTAGCTCTTCCTGATAATTACCAATTTCCTGGAAAGCTCCAAAAATGTCGATTACTTTCCTTAATACCCATTGATTATATCAAAGAATTTGTACTGATTGGAATATAACAAGTATCTGCTGAAAGTTACAACTTTTTCTTTCCTGCTCAGACACACTACCTAATGACCATTTCATAACCACCAATTCTATCATTTTTGCCTGTATCTTCCTGTTTTATTAACTAATTTTAAATACTAACGATGATGAAGTGTAAGGCACTGCTTACAACAAAAACTCCTTTTATAGTACTCAGCTATTCACAATATGGACTCTGCCAAGCCTTAGTTTTCAAGATACCAACAAAATTTGTAGACATGAATATTCAACGAAGCTTAGCTGTTTTGGTTTTCTTTTTTCTTTCTTTCTTTCTTTCTTTCTTTCTTTCTTTCTTTCTTTCTTTCTTCCTTCCTTCCTTCCTTCCTTCCTTCCTTCCTTCCTTTATTTCTTCTTTCATTCATAAAGCAGAAGAATAAATAAAATTATTTTCCCTCACATTCAGGAAAGATTGGAAGATTAAATAAACTATCACCACCAAAAGAGGGGAAAATAATATGTTAGTTGTTAATAATTTTGTCTTTGAAATAAAAGGCCATCATAATTTATTATGTAAAAAATAAGGGAATAAAAGGAAAAAGGGGTGGGATGAAGGGAAAGAGTGTATGTGGGAAAGAACCCTGGGGGAGATTTCAGAGAAGAGGAAGTAATGTTGTGGATTATTAGAAATGTTGCAGAAGCTTCAGTGTAGATTCTGGGGATGTTGCAGAAAAGGCAATAGGGCCTACTGTCTGGGAAGATATGGATGAGTAAAAATAAAATGAAATGTCTTATGGAGCAGAGTTTGACGCATAACATCTATGCAGAAGTTAATTCCTCACCTGCTATGAGGAATTCTTTCCTTGAATCACCAATTCTTTCCTTGAATAAGAACTCATGTCATATTCTCAAAAGCTAGCTGATCTCTGCCTCTCTCCAAAAACAAATTTGCTCTTTTTTTCATCAGCATCTTAATTGCTGAGGGCCCAGAAGGAGATTGTTAGCAAAAGTGGTTACCTTTGCTTAGTTTACTGTCCTGGGGACAAGAGTTAACTCATCAAAAAACATGTCAACATGCTCACGTAGGAGTGTTCATCAGTTATAACTTATAGCCTAAACTAGCCAATCTCCAATTTCTTGCCTTGGAAGACCCACCTTAAACCACTTGTTTTCACTTGATCTCCTAACACTCTATCCTACAATAATATTAAGACTCTGTGAAGATAGTGTCCTCCTTTGCAAAAGTGTGTTTAATTAAGTTTGTTTTCCTTGATTAACAGGTTTTCTGGTGGTCTCTTGGGAAATCAATAGTACCAAAGCCACTGAATCTGTACTTGAGCAGGGGGGTTGAATGAAACAGTTAAGAACACTTCCATTATACTTATAGAAAATGCTGATGCATCAACATCTTAATATGATAATTTAATGTCAATTCCCTTTTGAGTCTACTTCTTATGTGATTCATAATACAGTCCACAAGACAACAGGGAATGAAGACTAAGTAGAATAAAGTATAGGTGAACAATAAAACCCAGTAATTTATCATGAAATTAATACTTATCTCTAACGTATCTTTGCAAAAAAGAAAAAGAAGGATCACTCTTTTGGCTGATAAGATATGGTATATGTCACATCTTAGGAACTTACAAGAACAAATACCAAGTTCTTTGACTATATCAGTGATGTGTGTGTTTGTGTATGGGTAAGAGAGAAGCATATGTCACATGCACTCCATATTAACCATTTCAAATAAGTTTTTTCCACTGGGTTGTAATTATTGCTTTTCATAATCAATTTGTCAAAACTATGTTTTGCATATTTTATGTAATTTCCCTTTGTCATTATCAGAGAAACAAAATTCCTTTATAAAAAAGCACTTGTGTTTCAGTAATTGCTCTTCATAATCAATTTAATCACTTCTTGGCCACTGTAACGGTAGTTTACTCTTCAAGTTATCCTTTTACTTACTCCATTGTTACTTGATGATCTCTGCCAGACACTGATACACAAAGACATACCAAGACTAATGATTTTAATTCTGACATTCAAAATGCTAAACAGACTGTAGCAATACACTATTTTTTAAAATTTGTTATTTTCTTTTTTAGAGAGGAAGAGAGAGTGCATGAGCAGGGGAGGGGCAGAGGGAGAGAGAATCTTAAGCAGGCTTCATGCCCAGCTCAGAGCCTGGTGTGGGGCTTCATCTCAAAACTGTGAGATCATCACCTAAGCCATAATCAAGAGTTGGATGCTGACCTGACTGAGCCACTCAGTCACTCCTACAGCATCTCAGTATAAACTTCAGAATTTTTTCCATGAGAAACAGCCAAAGGTGGCAATTCACACCTGGAACTAGTAGAATGATGTAGAATTCCATTAGGGCTTAATGGACTAAAGGTAGGACTGCTTACAACTGTTGGAAGACCTGAGCCCAGGATAGATCCCAATAAGGATTACAACACCTTTGAAGTCTTCAGATGTAGGTCAGCTAAGAATCTCAGGTAAGGCTATATTAATGTCATAACTCAAACTGTCCAACCAGCCTTGTGTTTCCTATGCTAACTTTAGTTAGAGAAACAAAATGAAGAAGCTTATTTTCCACTTTAGTGGGGATGTTTTGAGATATGACCATTGATGTAATTCCAAGAGACCCATTTCTCACTGCTATGCTGAATAGGTATTTTTGGGTTAAATGGCTCCTGCCCATTTCATTTATCAAAGTGTAAATAAATGCTATTATCACTATAGTGAATTTGCTATACTTTTATTTTTACATCTATGTGATGTGCTACTTACATATCTGCTAACAACTACAAACATCAGCAGAGTTTTGTAAATTAGTTTTGGGCAAATTGATGGGTGTTGTGTACTTGCTATACATATATAAAAATGGATAACACGGTTATTGATTCTTATAGTCAGGTTTTACAACATTGTGATCCCATCCCCCTCCAAATTCTCCAAAATATGTGTACAGTTCTGTTACTGCACAAGAACAAACTAAGTCCAAAGACGGTAGAAGGAAGAAAATAATAAAGGCTAGAGCAGGAATAAATGAAATAGAGACTAGAAAGAATATAGAAAAGTTATTTTTCTTTAAAAAATAAAGATAATGAAATTTTAGCTAGACTAACCAAGAAAAAAGACCCAAATACCAAAATTCTAAATAAAAGAGAAGGCATTACAACTGACAACACAGAAATACAAAGGAGCAGAAGAGCCTACTATGAACAAGTGTATACCAACAAATTACATAGCCTAGAAGAAACAAATTCCTAGAAACATAAATCCTACCAAGACCGTTACGAACATTAACAAAAAATAGAGTAATAAGATGGAAACAATAATTAAAAATCTCCCAATAACAGCAACAACAAAAAATCCCAAGACCCGATGGTTTCACTGGGGAATTCTACCAAACATTTAAAGAAGAATTAACAATACTCCTTCCGAAATTCTTGCAGAAAATTCAAGAGCAGAGAACACACCCAAACTCACTTTGTGAGTTCAGTGTTACCTTGATACAAAATTTAGATAAGGATACTACAAGAAAACTATGGTCAATAATATGCCTGATGAGTAAAGATGCAAAAATTCTGAACAAAATTCTAGCAAAACATATTCAATACACATTGAAAGGATCATACAGCATGACAATTATGATTCATCTCTGGGATGCAAGGGTAGTTCAACACACTTAAATCAATGAACATGATACCCCACATTATAGAATGATGAATAAAAACATATGATCTTGTCAATAAATCCAGAAAAAGCATATGAAAATTTTAACACCCTTTCATGAAAAGCTCTCAAGAAGTTGAGTATAGAAGGGAAATACTTCAACATAATAAAGGCCATACATGATAAGCTCACAGCCAACATCATACTCAATAGTGAAAAATGATAAACTTTTCTTCTAAACTCAGGAACAAGACACTAGTACTCAGGTTCACCCTAATACAATATAGTATTGGAAATCCTAGGTGTAATGAGTAGACAAGGAAAAGAAACAAAAAGCATCAAATTTGGAAAAGAGGAAGAAAAACAGTCTCTGTTTGAAGAGGACATGGTTTTATAAATACAAAACCCTAAAGACTCTACCAAAAAACTGTCAGAAGAGATGAATTTAATAAAGTCACAGGATACAAAGTCAACATACAAAAATCACTTCAATTTCCATGAACTAACAACAAAATATCTGAAAGAGAAATAAAGAAAATTATCCCATTTACAACACCGTCAAAAACAATAAAATGCTCAGGAATAAATTTAACCAAGGAGGTGAAAGATCGGTACTCTGAAGTCTACAAGATATTGATAAAAGAAATCAAAGAAGAAATAAACAAGTGGAAAGTCATCTCATGTTCTTAAACTGAAAGAAATAATTTTACTAAAATGTCCATTCTACCCCACACCATCTATAAATTCAATGCAACTTCTATCAAAATTCCAATTGCATTGTCCACAGAAATAAAAAGCAGAAACTCAAAAGGCCACCAATACCTGAAACAATCTTGAGAAAAAAGAAGAAAACTGGAGGCACCATACTTCCTGATTTCAAACTATACTACAAAACTACAGTACTCAAAACCAGAATAGTCTGGAATAAAAATAGACACCTGGACCAACAAAATAGAACAGAGAGGCCAGAAATAAAATCAAGCATATATGATTAACTAACATTTGGCAAAGAAATAAACAATATGAATCGGAAAAAAGATAGTCCTTTTATTAAATGGTGCTGGGAAAACGAGAGATTCACATACAAAAATAATGAAATTGGACCCCTCTCTTACACTACTCACAAAAATTAACTTCAAATGGGTTAAAGATAACTTGACATTGGTCTTCGGAATGATCTTTTGGATCTGACTCCAAAAGCACAAGCAACAAAAGCAGAAATAATCAAGCAGGATGACATCAAACTAAAAACTTCTGTACAGAGCAGGAAAAAAAATCAACACAATGAAAAGACAGCTTATGGAATGGGAGAAAATATTTGCATACCATATATCAGATACAGGATTAATATCCAAAATAAGAAACTCATATATCTCAATAGCAAGAAAAGAAACAACCCAAGTAATAAATGGGTAGAGGGATGAAATGGATACTTTCCTAAAGAAGACATACAAATGGCCAACGGACGCAAGAAAAGATGCTGAGCATCACTCATTATCAGGGAAATGTAAATCCAATCCACAATAAGATATAACCTCACACCTGTGAAATGGCTATCATTAAAAAGATAAAAGATAACAAGTATTGGTGCGATGTGAAGAAAAGGGAACCATCGCGCACGCTTGATGGGAAAGTTGACTGGTACTGCCACTATGGAACACAGTAAAAAGGTTCCTCAAAAAATTCAAAATAAAACAGCCATATGACCCAGCAATCCCACACCTGTGTATGTATTCAAAGGAAGTTAAATCACTATCTGGAAGAACTATCTGCACCTCCATGTTCACTGCAGCCTTATTCACGGTAGCCGAGACATAGAAACAACCTAAGTTATCACTGACAGATGAATGTATGAAGAAAATGTTGTGTGTATATACACAGAGGATTATTATTCAGCTTTAAAAAGGGAAATCCTGCTATTGGTGACAACATGGAAGGATATTGAGGGTATTATGCTAGGTGAAATAAGTCAGACAAAAAAAGACAAATACATATATGTGGGATCTAAGAAAAACCCCACCAAACTGATAGAAACAAAGTAAAATGGTGATTGCCAGGTGGTAGGCAGGGGAGAAAATGGGGAGATGATGGTTAAAGTTGTACTTCTAGTTAGAAGATGAGTAAGTTCTGGGGATCTAATGTATAGTGTGGTTACTATAGAATATTTTATACTTGAGAGCTGCTAAGGGGTACATCTTGTATGTTCTCGTCACATACAAAACATTTTAATTATGTGAGATGCTAGATGTTCTAACTGACCATACTGCGGTAATCGTTTCACAATATAAATGTACATCAATTCATCATGCTATACGCTTTAAACTTACATAATTTGTTAATTATATCTCAGTAGTAGAAAAAACCAAGGCACTCTCCTAGAGCTCATGAATTGACACTGTTAAGAAATACTTTATGATAAAAAGAAATATGTGGACTTTTTAAAAATATTGAATAATTGTTGTTATAATTGTTCAATGTATTTTTTAAAACTTTTTTTTAACGTTTACTTATTTTTGGGAGAGAGAGAGCATGAGTTGGGGGAGGGCAGAGAGAGACAGAGGGAGACACAGAATCTGAGCTGTCAGCACAGAGCCCGACTAGGGGCTGAACTCCAGAACAGCGAGATCATGACCTAGGCCAAAGTCAGATGCTTAACCAAATGAGCTGCCCAGGCACCCCAAGTTCAATGTCTGTTAAAAGGTACTTAGCTAGGGGCACCTAGGTCAGTCAGTTAAGTGTCTGACTTTGGCTCAAGTCATGATCTCACGGTTCATGAGTTCCAGCCCTACATCGGGCTCTCTGCTGTCAGTGTAGAGCCACTTTGGATCCTCTGTCTCTCTCTGCCCCTCCCCTGGTCACACATACACTCCTCTCTTTCTCTCTCTCTGTCTTTGTCTCTCTCTCTCTCTCTCTCAAAAATAAATAAGCATTAAAGAAAAAAAGGTCCTTACCTAGACATATTTCTCCTCAGGGATACTTTCCAATACATATGTCAAAACAGAGACCTGAGGGTGACAAGAAGGCAAAACCATTTAATGCTATAATTAATACTGGACTTCTGACTTCTGAAACTCTTCCTGAGAACAAGAAAAATAAAACCTAACTTGATTAAATAAAAGTCATTTCTGTACCTGGTTAACAGCACCTGAATATAGTCCCAACTGCTACAGTTCTAATAGTCTTTTTCAAATCACAGTAACTGGAGGGAGTAACTGATTTAATAACTTGAGGCAAGAAAAAAAATGAATAATGGATTGGAAGACCTTGTTGCCAGAAAAGAGAGACACCTTCAAAATAGATCTACAGTAAAGTTAAAAGATCAAAGCTGTGCCCTAAAAATGCTCTCACTAGCCAAGTTGTGAAAAACTGAAAAATCAAAAAGAAAAAAATAATTATAATTATTTGGAACTTGTTTCATCTATGAAAACTCCTGAGTACATAATGATACTAGCAAATGTAAAAGCTATTTTAAAATGTACGAAAGTTAATTATAAAGGAAGATGACTAACAGAAAATGCTTACCTATTGGGAAATAGAAATAGGAATGGAAACCTATTGGGAATTTCCTTTTTTTGTTGTTGTTTTCTTTTCTTTTTAATTATGGGTTGCTATATAGATTGGTATCTCCTTTAAATATGGGACACTGGCTACAAGGAACTGTAGGGAAACCTACATAATGCCTGGAAGTTAAGCACTGTATAAAATCAGGAGGAGTAATCAGTACTGGCATTCACTCACAATGACCTGACAAATGACAGTGTAGCAATGAGGTACAAGATGATAAATTAGCCATAAATCCAGATTCAAGAACTGATCACATACACACAATACACAGTCTTTTTGGAGTGCATCTAGATAAACTAATATCTAATAATAAATTTCCATAAGGTATTATAATTTTTATTTATTTATTTATTTTTATTTTTGAGACAGAGAGAGGAGACAGAGCCTGAGTGGGGAAGGGTCAGAGAGAGAGGGAGACACAGACTCCAAAGCAGGCTCCAGGCTCCGAGCTGTCAGCGCAGAGCCCGATGTGGGGCTCGAACTCGTGAACCCCAAGATCATGACCAGAGCCAAAGTCGGATGCTTAACCAACTGAGCCACCCAGGTGCCCCTCTATAAGGTATTGTAAAATAATAAATTGAGGAATAATATTCCCAGATCAAAACATGATGGAAAGGTAAGGAGAGAGGAATACCACAACCTGAAATCAGGCATGAATTTGTAAATTCCAACTGAATTAGCAAAGAATCTCTTATTTTTTAGTTTTTTTTTATTTTAAGAAAGGTTTAAAGTTTATTTGTTTTCAGAGAGAAAGAGAGCAGGGGAGGGACAGAGAGAGAGGGAGGGAGAGAGGCTCCGCACTGTCGGAACAGAGCCTGATGCGGGGCTTGAACTCGCTAACAGAGCGATCACGACCTGAGATGAAAAGAGTCAGACGCTTAACCAACTGAGCCATTCAGGTGCCCATGAAGTAGCAAAGAATCTTAACTCGACAGTGGGACCTAGCCAGTGAATTTTGGGTAAAGTTTAAACCCCATTCAAAGATAAAATACGCCTGTAAATGGGCAATCCGACACAGCACACTTTCTTTGGGATCTAGCAGTATTTCTGTACCCTTAGGTAGAATTAGACATGTATAGAGTTAACAAAGAAATAGAACAAATCATCAACGTTGATATTTAATATTAGTTTAGCTGTATATATAAACTAACTTTTATTATCATAGTAAAATCTATATATTGTGAAGGTATTAGAAGGAATTGAGGACCTTTGACTTATTGGACTTATTATACAGATACATTTAAGAGCATTTCACTAAGTTTATAATCAACATTTAAATGCCTAGCAATACTTAGTATATTTTATTTATTTTAATGATATTATTGGTAAAAGAGTATTTAAATATTTTTAAAATTGATTCATGAAATTATAACACTACTATGTATCAGAAAAGTAGTAGCAAATATTCTTTTCCATACACAAAAGTCTTTCAGTCAGTAACATTTCCTACACCACTTGTCTAACACCCATAATATTCTCTAAAGACTAAACTCCATAAAAAATTATTACTTCCAGGACAATGTGCACAAAAAAATTTAGTAACCATTCACGTTCAAAATTAAGTAATTATGACAAGGGGCGCCTGGGTAGCTCAGTCGGTTGAGCGTCTGACTTTGGCAAAGGTCATGATCTTGTGATTTGTGGGTTTGAGCCCTGCATTGCACCCTGTGCTGACAGCTAGGAGCCTGGATCCTGCTTCGGATTCTGTGTCTCCCTCTCTCTCTGCCCCTGCCCCACTTGTGCTCTGTCTCCTTCTCTCTGTCTCAAATACAAACATTAAAAAAAATTAAAGAAAAATAATAATTATGATGAAACCAGCATGAATTGTAGAAACAGCACACAAACACACTTAAGAAAGTAAATACAAGAAAGGAAAAACTACACCATGATAAAAAGCATTCCAACAAGTAATTTTTCATCACCTTAATGAAATTGGTGACAAGGTTCTTTTTTCCCCCTAAAAGCAATACAAAGCTGTTTAATGTTTCGTGTAAAGGTTTTAAAGAACATAATAGACTTCAGGAGAGTAAAGGAAATAATCTGTGAGTTGCTAGAACTCCAGGAATTCAAAGAAGAAAAATATTTTCAGAGATTACAGACATGTTAGAATTAACACAAATGAACAGGCATCTGAAAACTTAATGGAGACCAGGATTGAGATTATTACCAAAACAAAACTGAAAAGATCAAGCCTGAAGACTAACCAGGGATTATAGGAATGGTTAATATGTAATAGAAACAAAATATAAAAAGTATTTAAATGTAAAATAGAAGAAGCCATCAGTGAAATAAAGATTTTAATGTGTACACCAAAAGGGCCCATTGTTTCTAGAAACACTGAAATGAAAGGCTGAATGCCAAAGTAAAATACTGGTGGCAAAATGCTGAGTATTAAATATATTAAACTACATAAATGGACACTACTTGAGGCAAAACAAATCACAAACAAGGTGTCCTATATATCAACATTCAATTCAAGAAGAGTATGAACCAAAAGTATCCCACTGTGAAAGAGAGACTGTTTCAAGAATTTTATACCCAGCCAAGTCTTCCAAGTGAAAAGACAAGAGAAAATATTCTGAGGCATGTAAAACCCAAAAAATAAAACTTCCTTCTTCTAAATTGAATTTATAAACAAAAACTACTTGATTGTAAAATATAACTAACTGGTTGTATGATTTAAAATAAAGAAATCAGGAATGACACAGACACTAAGCTTGGTGATGAAAAATAAATTGAGGTGAAGAATTGATGCTATTTTAAGTTTAAAGTTAGAGAAGAGTATATAAATGTTATAAAACCTGACAATAACAAAAGTGTTACAAGTGAGTAAAAGCTCAGGATGGTGAAAGCAAAGCTGAAATCAGTTAAATGGTTAAGGGCTCATTTTCTCAAATTTCCCAAAGGTGTCAAAATGTATCACATAGATTTGAAACATGAACATGTGTTCACACCAAAATGGTTCCAAATTCTCAATGTCTTTGGAAATCTAAATTTTTTTAGATATTTATTTTTAAGTAATCTCTACACCCATTGTGGGGCTTGAACTCACAACCCTGAGATCAAAAGGCACATACTCCATCGAATGAGCCATGCTGGTGCCCTGAAAATCTAATTTTTAATTAATTATATCATTTAGATGTTTAAAATAAACATTTATCTGAAGCTCTGCTCTTCCATGTTTCCCTTCAATTTATTTTCTTCTATTTTTCGTTTTCATAAAAATAAATGCATTACCTTGCAATTCTAAAAAAGCATATATAGGGACACCAGGTTGATTCAGTCCATTAAGCATCCAACTCTTAGCTTCAGCTCAAGTCACGATCTCACAGTTCATGGGTTCAAGTCCCATGTTGGGCTCTGTGCTGACAACGTGAAGCCTGCTTAGGATTCTCTTTCTCCCTCTCTCTTTGTGCCTCCCCTACTCACGCTCTCTCTCTCTCTCAAAATAAATAAACTTAAGAAAAAAAAAGAGCACATATAGAGTACTGAGTAATATACAGATCTATTGAATCACGATATTATACACCTGAAACTAAAATAACACTTCATGTTAATTATACTGAAATTAAAAAATAAATATTTTAAAAAGAATACATGTAGTATGATTCTATTTTTCTAAAATTGTCAGAACTTGGGGCGCCTGGGTGTCTCAGTTGGTTAAGCGTCCGACTTGGGCTCAGGACATGATCTCATGGCTCGTGAGTTCAAGCCCCGTGTTGGGCTCTGTGCTGACAGCTCAGAGCCTGGGGCCTGCTTCAGATTCTGTGTCTCCCTCTCTTTCTCTCTGCCCCTCCCCCACTCACACTCTGTGTCTCTCTCTCTCTCAAAAATAAAATAAAAACATTAAAAAATTTTTGAATTGTCAGAACTTTTTAGTATAATTTACCATTGAACAATGCAGATTTAAAACACTTGGGTGCACTTATATGTAAATTGTTTTCAATATATACAATATAGTACCTTAAGTTTCTCTTATGATTTTCTTAACGACATTTTCTTTAGTTTATTATAAGAATATAGTACATAATATGTAACGCATAAAAAATGTGTTAATTTGGGGCACCTGAGTGGCTCAATAGGTTAAGCGTCTGACTTCAGCTCAGGTCATGATCTCAAAGTTCATGAGTATGAGTCTTGCATTGGGATCTGTGTTGACAGCTCAGCTCAGAGCCTGGAGCCTGCTAAGGATTCTGTGTCTCCCTCTCTCTCTGGCCCTCCCCTGTTCATGCTCATGTTTGCACACTCTCTCTCTTTCTCTTTCTCTCTCAAAAATCAATAAAAACATTAAAAAAATAATTTAAAAAACTACATGTGTTAATCGACTGATTATGTTATCAGTAAAGTTTCCAGTCATAAGTAGGCTATTAGCAGTCAAGTTTTTGTGGAGTCAAAAGTTACACATGAATTTTTGACCACGCAGGGGGTCTGTGCCCCTAACTCTTTTGTTGTTCAAGGATCAACTGCAGTTGAACTTTTATAAATGAGTGTGTTTCAATTTTTAACAAACAATAATATCATTACCTTTTGTTAAAAATAACTAAAACACTTGCATTTGGAGGTGTCTTATATGTACCATACACCAACACACAAATAAAAGCAACAGGGTTGGACATAGCTAATCATTGTGAATCATTTTTTTTATTAAAATTTTTTTTTGTTTTGTTTTTTTCTTTTAATTTTATTTTTGAGAGAGAGACAGAGTGCGAGTGAGGGAGGGACAGAGAGAGAGGGAGACAGAATCCAAAGCCAGCTCTAGGCTCTGAACTGTCAGCGCAGATCCTGACATGGGACTTGAACTCACGAGCCATGAGATCATGTCCTGAGCCGAAGTCGGACACCCAACCTACTGAGCCAGCCGGGCACCCCCATTGTGCATCATTTGTACTCTAGAAGCCTGCACTAGAAATCACACTGCATTTGCAGAGACATCTCCCATCTTCCTCATTCTTTCATGCTGTATTCATAGAGATCAGACCTAAGCGATTCTTAAGGAACAAGTGAGCAGTTGTGCTCTGCAACTGACAAACTTCCCATTAAGGAAGTCCAATTAAAAGCTCATTTCTGTAATTGAGCAGAGATGTAATCAAGCTTAAAGAGAAGCAGAAGAACAAGATACATGCAGTTTGTTTAGGGGAACAGGCATAGCAATTCTGAACATTAATAATTTTAAAATAATGTCTGTGGTTCCATAAAGTACTTTAAATTTCTCCTCTATTCTCTTCAAGATCAGTGGCTAGAATAGAGCCACCATGTCAATATATTGAGAACAACTAAAATCCTAAATATGAATGAGGTTTGAAAGCATGCAGGTTTACAGCCAAAGGCAATCCTTTAAGTTCCTTGTTTTAAAAATGGTTATAAAGCATTCACGCACAGGAAAGGTATATGCTATCTTCATGCTTCACAGATTAAGAAATCTAAGCCTTGAGCAATTGTAGAATTTTCTAGAACTCTATAGTGAAATTATATCAAAGTGAAATCACTGTTATTGTTTAATTTCAGTGAATTTTACATCTATGACTAAACTTAACTTTCAATTTTTTTCAAAAAACTGGTCTGAAGTTGATAGAAATTATACATTGCTGAATTTACTGAAAAGGCTGTACTTCATAATAACACAAATGAAATCAATATCATGGGGTCAGTAATATTCACTTAGTCACAAAAGCTTTGAGAACTAAACTAAGCTAAAAATATCTAGCATATTTATATACCAAGTAATATTCTGCATATTATTCTGCTTCTCATAAACTTTTCAATGCAAATATTTCATATCGACTTTCTAGTAAGAATTCCAACATTTATCCAAACTAAAATAATCAACAAATAGACTCTATTAAGTTTATTTTGCTTTACAATATTATTGTACTACCTTATACAACTAAGAATAAAAAATAAAAATTACATATTATAACTTTTTTTAAAAGTTTATTTATTTATTTTGGGAGAGAGAGAGAGAGGGAGAAAGTGCAAGCAGAGCAGGGGCAGAGAGAGAGAAGGAGAGAGAGAGAATCCCAAGCAGGTACCTTGCCCAGCATGGAGCCCGATACGGGGCTTGATCTCACAAATGTGAGATCATGACCATGAGACCACGACCTGAACCAAACCAAGAGTAAGACACTTAAGTGACTGACCCACTCAGGCATCCCAATATTATAACTCATAAATGCAAACTGACTCCTTAAGGAAGTATTTTAAGTTATTGCACGTTAATTTACAAAAGGGCATTTTTCAAAAGCTGATGTATATAATTAATCAAAATACTTCAATCCTTTTTTTCTTGGGGAAAGGAGTTCAAAAACTGGGGGGAAAATATATTCATTCTTTCTTTTCCCTAAATCCTAAAGGTAGCTATTTGCATATCCAGTTCACTTAGAAAAATCAGTAGTGCTGGTTTAGAACTTCATAAAAAGTCTCAAAGTACAAGTCACATTCTCTGTCATCTAACATCATGTCGTTACAATTAATCTTCAACTTTGTGGTGCCTGGGTGGCTCACTGGGTTGAGCATCTGACTTCGACTCAGGTCATGATCTTACAGTGTCTGAGTCTGGGCCCGCATCGGGCTCTGTGCTGACAGCCTGGAGCCTGCTTCAGATTCTGTGTCTCCCTCTCTCTCTGCCCCTCCCCAACTTGTGCTCTGTCTCTCTCTGTCTCTCAAAAATAAATACGTGTAAAAAAAATATTTTTAATTTAATCTTCACCTTCAACCCAAGGCATGAGAAGATTATATACACATTTGTTCTATTTTCTTTCTCTAGTGCTATAAAATATTTTTAAATTACATCTCTTATTTGTCATATTTCCATTGTGAAACACTTAATTACATTTCCACAGATGAACTTAAATTACTTCACTGACATTATAGACTAATGAGAATTAGTAAAGTGCAACACAGAAATAGTTTTGCTGCTCTTTCACTAAAACCTCTAGGGTTTGGTGTTGAAAGCTTTATGAATGGAGCACCTGGGTGGCTCAGTTGGTTAAGCATCCAGCTTTGGCTCAGGTCATGATCTCCTAGTTCCTAAGTTTGAGTCCCGTATTGGGGTCTTTGCTGACAGCTCAGAGCCTGGAGCCTGCTTCAGGTTCTGTGTCTTCTCTCTTGGCCCCTCCCCTGCTCATTCTCTCTCTCTCTCTCTCTCTCTCTCTCTCTCTAAAATAAATAAACATTAAAAAGCTTTATAAATTTATCCTCTTGAAAAGAGAAAATTCAGAAAAGATATTGTGGAATTGTAAATAATTTCTATTCTTAATTGCTTGTTACATCATCAAACAGTAAAGACATGATACAATATAACATAACACAATATGTAATCAAATGGTTGATGAAAGATCATTTTTTGAACATTCAGATAGCACTCATCTCATTTTGATTATAAAAGCAATAGCACATATAATACATTTTAGCAAGACGTCATTAAATAAAAATTATAGTAATTTTCAATTTTACTAAAATAAAGAGTACCACTCTAAAAGAACAGGTTTCCCAGGGCTACTATGCTCCATATTTGGTTTTTAATTTTTGATATATTTGCTTGTTTGTAATGCATTCCTTGGAACAGGAATATCTGCTTTGTATGTTAGCTATTCTTACATAAATGTGAATAGCTGTTTAGTTAAGAAAGTAAAGGTCTCTCAATTCCTTGACTGTTGTTTAATTACAAATGATAGTTAAAGTAGCTAATAAAATGTGTTTTTTATCCAACTATCATGTTGTGATGAACAGAGAGAAGAACTATACAGTTTCACTTCCAGGAAGGACCTGTTGCCCCAGTTCATCCCAGACTGTTCAGATATTGTTTTGATGCAGTTTTGGAGTGGTGGGGGTCCAGAGCCGAAGGCCGAGAAAGAATTCTTGATACAAAATGCATTTGGTGCAAAAGGGTGATTTTATCAAACCACAGGGACAGGACCTGTGGTCAGAAAGAGCTGCACTGGGGTTGTGAGGAGTGACAGATTATATATTATAGAGTTGGGAGAGGTGAAGTGAGTTTTCCAAAAGGACTTTCATATGCTAAAGAGGACTCATAAGATACTGGAGGCCTAGCCATTGTCTTGCTATGGTTGTTTTTCCTCTACTAAGGCATTAACATTAAGACAGTAGGGAGTTGCTGGAGAAATGTTATACTCTATCTCAAGTATTTGTCAATGGGATTCAGGTTATAAGAAAATTTACTCTTACCTACCATTTCCTTCTTGCCTTTGTTCCCCACATCACTATGGTGAGGAGAGTGATGTTGGGGCTCCAGGAAACTGCATCTATAGACTTCTGGAGATTAGGCTTTTGATGAGATTGCCTTTTTCTTGTAATATACTAAGACATTTATAAACTGATGGAGACTCATGTCTTGTGTGACTGCGATCTCTATCAGTTAACCATTGGAAACCCTTTCCTTTGTTCTTGGGAAGCCAGGAGTGCCTAAGACATGTCACATAAACCCAATTTGGCAGGGGGTGGGGTGGGGGTTGCTAGCTTGGGCTTTGCCCTCAGCTTGCCTTATGTTCCCTCATCAGACCTAATTCAAGAACATCCCCCATGGGATGGGCTGAGACTCTTGATGAGCTTACCTCAAGATTGTGGACTTCTTCTTCTTTCCACTTCTGCTTTCTTCTCCTCCCTTTCACAAGTTTGATCCCAAGGGTACTCTAGCATAAAAGTCCTGCAAACTAAATGTTGTCTCAGAGTTGGCTTCCCAGGAAACCCAACCTATGATCCATCTCTTCACAAATTGCTATTGCAGGTGGGCAAATCTTGCCACCCCAAGATATGGCTTCCTGGCAGGTTGATTATTTTAGGCTGATTATTAAATATAAAACTGCAGACACAAGAGAAGCTCTGAAAACCAAGTAGGAGTTACCCTTTGGGGAGACATTTACAAGGATAAGGGAAATCTCCATTTGTAAAGGTTTCTCCTTACACCTCTCAGGAAGAAGGGGTTGACTCTAAATCTCTGCAAACTGTTATCAATGGAGAAGGTAAGGACTTAAATCTGCATAATAACCTTACTCCTACTTACTAGGCTTTCCCTAATAACCTCCAAATAACTGAATCCCCAGCCTCAACATTCTCTTTTATTTCTAGTTGAAGACTATATTTAAGGTGATAGCTTCAGCCACTTCAAGAAGTTAACTCAGTTTTCCTGTGTATCTCCCATGTTTATAGGAGGTATACATGTTTTCCAGATTTTTATTTTCTCCTATTAATCTGCCTCAGGTCAATTTAATTCTTAGACAAGTCAAAAGAATCTTCAAGAGTAAAGAAAAATTTTTCCTCCTCAATACTGTACAAGTAAATAACTTTAAAAATCCATCACACTATAGTGGAGTACCTGTAAATAATTGTATAGGGATTTTTAAAAGTCATAGAAGTTCTCTACACTCAACAGGGCACATATTTCCTAAAACTATCATGAGCAAAGACCTCAACTAATGTATTATATGCAAAGTTGTCAGAGTGCTCTGATTAGGGTACTATGTAATAATGTAGTAGAAATGTTTTTAAAAAACTAGTACACTAACCTATAATAAATGAAGAATTAAGGAATATCTGATCTGTAGTCCACACAAGTGACTCAGAGATAAAAATGGAGGGATTTTAGGTTATGTGAATTGAAATGAAGATTTTGAAATACATGACGCAAGCAACTATCATGTATTTAATTATTGTTGTGTTTACTCTTTACAAAGTTGGTTATTAAGAAATTTTACATAGGGCACCTCATTGGCTCAGTCTGTTAAGTGTTTGACTTTAGCTCAGGTCATGATCTCATGGTTCATGAGTTCAAGCCCCACATCAGGCTGGCTGCTGTCAGCACGGAGCCCACTTCGGATACTCTGTCCCCCTCTCTTTCTGGCCCTCCCCTTCTCTCTCTCTCTCTCAAAATAAATACATGAACTAAAGAAAAAAAAGAAATTATATATATTTATTTTTTTCAAGACAAATTTCTTGCAAAAATATTTAGAAATCCTTGCTACACAGTAGAAAACTTTTAAAGGAAATAGACTTTTACAGTAAGATCTTCCCATAAACTAAGGTAACTTCTGGTTACCAGTCTGACATATAAAGAACTTGAAGTCAGAAACTGCTATTCCAACAAAGAGATGAACAAACTAAAAGTCAACAACTTATCTGAGATCCATTACAGAAATGAGGGCACAAGGCAATCCGCTGGTCCAAAAACTAGAGAGAGAGAGATGAACAAAAAGAATCAGTGCTGACCATGAGCAGAAGCTACAGCTAGAGATTGGTACAAACACATAAAAGCAAATGATTGTTGTAGACTGAGTGTGAACTAATTTGAGATAAAATGTCCTGCAGCCCATCCTTAGGGAGGCTCCACACTTTTACCACCAGGTATTAAATTTTACCACCAGATTTTCTGGATGAAAATCAGAGAAAAATCTCCTGTATTCGTCAGTGGGAAGGGAAGAGTTACCATATTGTAATACACCTAGAGGACCTTTCTCATTAACAAGAGTGCCCGTGATGGAAATTATTCTACCAGAACCTGACCAATGTGGATTTTAACAGAGCCTAACTGAGATGGGCAAAGAGCAATATCCAACTCTAGGCCTCTCTAGCCTTCCATGTGAGGGAAGGGAAATACCCAAATCCAGCCCATTCTAGCCATCTTGTATCATATGGAAATGCCAAGAAGCACTTGTGAAGGTCACAGCCCAGTGCCACAGAACTACTAACATACTGAGACCTAATCACAGGAATACAGAACACTTCCCCTCTTCTCCCTACTTAGCACCACTTCAGTAGGGCTCCTGAATAACAGCAGAGCATTGCAGCAGAAAAGAATTCCAAGGCTCAGATTTTATTAAAGGAGTCTCTAGGAAAACCCAAACACACCAAGAGTGACAGAAACAAGAACACTAGAAGAAATTTTAGCCTCTGACACCAACACTACAGGAAACGGTAAATACAGCTTAACATATATTTAGATTAACCTAAAGCCTCACACAAAAGACCTATTTACCTTGATCCCTCTTACCTACCGCACCATAAAAGGTACTAAGCAGGGCAAAAGGCAAAAAACAGTCTGAAGAAACAAACCAAGCACCAGAACCTGACTCAGATATACCAGACATGTTGGAATTATCAGACTGGGAATTTAAAATAACTAAGATAAATATACTAAGGGCTCTAATGAAAAATTGGACAACATGTAAGAACAGACAGGTAATGTAAACAGAGAGTTGGAAACTCTAAGAAAGAATCAAAAGGAAATACTGGAAATGCAACTGGACATGGTGAAGAAAGAAACAATGAACTTGAGGATATGTCAATAAAATCATCCAAAACTGAAAAGCAAAGAGAAAAAGAATGAAAAAAAACAACAACAAAAAAGAAGGGATATCCAAGAACTGCAGGACAGCTACAAAAAGGTGAAATATATCTGGAATGGGAATACCAAAGGAGGTGAAAGAGAAAAGAACAGAGCATCTGTTTGGGATGATGAAAAAAAAAAATTGAAATAGATAAGAGTAATGTCATTAATGTCATCAAATTACACACATAATATGGTTAAAATAGCCAATTTTACATTTTTCATGTTTTTCCACAATTATGAAAAAGAGTGAAGGAGAAATAAAGGCTTTCGCACACAAGCATAAATTGAGACAGATTTTTTTGCCAGTAGACCTGCATTGCAAGAAATGTTTAAAGAAGTACATCAGAGGGACTGAAAATCATATAGGTCAGAGACTTACACCTATATGATGATGGGACGAGCAGTAGAGAATGATTAAATGGAAATAAACTTTTTTTGCTTTTCTTATTCTTAATTGACCTAACAGATAACAGTTGACTCAAAACAAAGAATAGCAACAATGTACCCAATGCCTATATATTACAGATAAGTGGAATAAATGATAACAATTTTATAAGGTTGACAGAAGAAATGGAAATATTTTAATATAACAGTTATAATATATAATATTAGAATAGTCCCCACACTATCTGTGAAGTATTATAGTTATTCGTAAATAGATTAGTAGTCATAAGTATAGTAATCATAAATATGTACCGCCAAACACTAAATTTAAAAATATATGCTAAAGAGAGAAATCGAAATCCGACAAAATGCTCAATTAAAGCCAGAGAAGGCAGAAAAAGAGAGGAAAGCAAATAAACAAACAAAAAACAAACAAACCCACAAAGAAAAACAGAAAAAAAAAAGGCAACAAATATAAACCAGTTAAAATGTGGTCAATGTTAATCAAAGTATATCCATAATTAGTTTAAAATATGAATGGTCTGATTACACCAATTAAATGACAGAGATTGTCCGAACAGTTAAAAATACAAGACTCAACTATATATTGTTCACAAGAAAACTAATTTAATTGTAAAGAGATTAAAAGTAAAAGGGTGGAGAAATACATACCAGGATGACACTAATCAAAAGACAGTTGGAGTGGGGCGCCTGGGTGGCTCACTCTGTTAAGTGTCCAACTCTTGATTTTGGCTCGGGTCATGACCTCATGGGTCCTGGGAATGAGTCCCACTTTGGGCTCTGTGCTGAAAAGCAATGGAGCCTGCTTAGGATTCTCTCTCCCTTTCTTTCTCTGTCTCTCCCCCAATCTCTCTCTCTCTCTCTCTCTCTCTCAAAATAAATAAACATTAAAAAAAAAAGGTGGAGTAGCTATGTCATTTTCAAATAAAGCAGACTTTACAACAAGGAAAGTTATATGGAATAAAGAGGGGTATCACATAACAATAAAACAGGATAATTCTCTAAGAACACATAACAATCCCACAAACTCTCATTAGGACACTAGTCTTATACCTCTGTGTTACTTCACCATTAACTCTCAGAATCTGCTTAATGATACAGAGTGTGTCATTAATCAGGCTATATTAAAAATATATTCTTTTAGGTATAGACATAAGATTATTAATGATGAACTTTCAGAATTCTCATGACCCTGAGATCAAGAGTCACATGCTCTACTGACTGAGCCAGCCAGGAGCTCCTGGCGTAATACTTTTACCAAACATTTTTGACCCACACCTCCATGACTGACAGAATACCTTATATTAACAACTAGGCAGGTAGCCAGGGTTATGTAACACTATTCGGCCTACTTCAGGAAATGCAGTTAATTTAAAGTCAGTGCCACTGAGAGGCCCCTGGCGGGGCTCAGTCAGTTAAGTATCCGACTTCAGCTCAGGTCACGATCTTGTGGTTCATGCGTTTAAGTCCTGCATCTGGTTCTGTGCCGACAGCTAAGAGCTTGGAGCCTGCTTCAGACTCTGTGTCTCCCTCCCTCTCTCTCTGCCCCTCCTCTGCTCGTGCTCTGTCTCTCTCCCTCAAAAATAAATAAACATTAAAATAAAAATTTAAAACAATGCAATGCCGCTGTTTGCTTTTGTACCTACATTTAGAATACATTGCAATTAATCAAGCTGCTTCAAATCTCTTTTCCTATGTTAACATCTTCTTAATCTAAGAAAATAAAAATTAAATAGGTTCTGGTACTAGTTCCGGTGGTGGGAGCTTCCACAGCAAGAAGCAATTCTTGGGACACCAGGGGAACGTTCTGCACTTCACCTCAATTCCAGCACTACACAGAGATAGCATCAGATTCCATAGCTTAAGGGTTCAGTCCTACATGACTGCCTCCCAACCTGCACCACCACCATCCCCCCCTCAACTTCAGACACACGTCCTGTTGCAAACCCAGGTTATTACTTGTGCTTCTGATTGACTGACTATAAATCAGAGGTTCCCATGGGTTCGATTCATTTCCCAGTGCAGCTCACAGAACTCAGAGAAGCATTTTACTTATTACATTAGTGGTGTAGTAGAAAAGGAGATAACTCAAAAATAGCCAGACAAGACAGATGCATAGAAGAAAGCCTAAGGAAAGGGTGCCAAACTTATGCTCTCTGAACATGCCACTTCCTCCACGCCTCTACATGTTTACCAATCTGTACATTCTCCAAACCCAGTCCTTTTGAGTGTTTGTGGAGGCATCATTACATAGCCATGATTGATTAGATCACTGGCCATTGATGATTGGTTCAATGTTCAGCCTCTCTCCCTTCCCTTCCATAGAGGTAGGGGATGGGAGGGAAAGTTCCAACCTTCTACCCACGTGGTTGGGTCCCCTGGCAACCAACTCTCCAGGCTTAGTCACCTTATTAACATAACAAAAGACACCTTTATCACTCTCACAGCTCAGGAAAGAGACTTTAGGAGCTCAGGACCAGAAAGAAACAGGTGAAAACCAAATATACATTGCTTACTGTAAATCAGAATTTCACAAAGCTCTCTTGTCTAAGTTTATTGTGATCGACATTTCACACCTAAGAATGATATTCACAAGCTAAAAATAATCAAAAACACCACCACGTAACAAAGCTCAGTGGAATCAGATTGCCTACCTTATGTGATCTGGGGCAAGGGATGTAATCTTGAGGATCCTTGTTTTCCTAGTGGGAAAAATGGGGGAAAAAATGGTTTGTTATAAGGATTAAGAATAAAGGGCATCCAGGTGCTTGGAGTATATACAATTAGTTTTGAAAAAAGATTAACTCTATGCAATGCAAATCTAAAGCAGATACATTGTGTGGCTATCAAAGTATATTAATTTTGTTCAAGTTTTT
Organism: Felis catus; assembly: GCF_018350175.1. Taxonomy (NCBI): domain Eukaryota; kingdom Metazoa; phylum Chordata; class Mammalia; order Carnivora; family Felidae; genus Felis; species Felis catus. The sequence goes on from NC_058386.1 coordinate 22,546,026, forward strand.
TTTTTAATTTTATGTAAACGTTTTCTGATTTAAAAAAAATTAATTCTAATATAGTTATATACAGTGTTGACATAGTGTTACATTAGTGTCAAGTGTACGATATAGCGATTCAACACTTCCATATATTACTCAGGGCTCCTCAAGATAAGTTTACTCTTGGGGTACCTTGGGTGGCTTATTTGGTTAAGCGTCAAACTCTTACCTCATGGTTCGTGAGTTCAAGCCCCGCATCTGGCTCTGTGCTGACAGCTCAGAGCCTGGAGCCTGCTTCAGATTCTGTGTCTCCCTCTCTCTCTTCCTCTCCCTCTCTCACGCTCTGGTCATGATGTCTGGGTTCATGAGATTGAGCCCCGCACTGGGCTCTGCGCTGACAGTGCACAGAGCCTGCCGGGGATTGTCTCTCTCCGTCTCTTTCTGACCAGCACACTCATTCTCTCAAAATAAATTAACTTTAAAAAAAAAAAAAGATAAGTGTATTCTTAATTCCCTTCACCTATTTCACCCACCCACTCCAGCCCCCACACTGGTAACCATCTGTTTGTTCTGTATAATTAAAAGTCTGCTTTGGCACCTGGCTGGCTTAGTCAGTAGAGCATGCAACTCTTGGGCTTGGGGTCATGAGTTGCAGCCCCACGTTGGAGGTAGAATTTACTTAAAAAAATAAAGGGGGGCATTTATTTTTATTTATTTATTTAAATCCAAGTTAGTTAAGATACAGTGTAATAATGATTTCAGGAGTAGAATTCAGTGATTCATCACTTACCTATAACACCCAGTGTTCATCCCAACAAGTGCCCTTTTTTTTTAATGTTTTATTATATTTTTGAGAGAGAGAGAGAGAGACAGAGACAGAGACAGAGACAGACAGAGTGTGAGGGGGGAGAGGAAGAGAGAGAAGGAGACACAAAATCTGAAGCAGGCTCCAGGCTATGAGCTGTCAGCACAGAGTCAGATGTGGGGTTTGAACTCATGAACCGTGAGGCAATGACCTGAGCTGAAGTCGGATGCTTAACCGACTGAGCCACCCAGGTACCACCACCAAGTGCCCTCCTTAATACTCATCACCCATTTAGCCCATCCCCCCACCATCACCCCTCCAGCAACCCTCAATATGTTCTCTGTATTTAAGAGTCTCTCATGGTTTCCCTCCCTCTCAGTTTTTATCTTAAAAAATGAAGGGGTTATTTAAAAAATAATTAAAAACTATCACAACAAAAGAATACATATGTTTACAAAAAAAGTCTTTTGGGGGGTATTATCTCTTTTCTTCTTTTTCCCTTTTTCTCCTTTTTTTTTAATGTTTATTTAGTTTTGAGAGAGAGACAATGAGAGAGCGTGCAAGTGGGGAAGAGGGAGAGTGAGAGAGTGAGACAGAGAATCCCAAGCAGGCTCCACACTGTCAGCACAGAGCCCGACGTGGGGTTTCAAACCCACAAATCATCAGATCATGACTTGAGCCGAAATCAAGAGTTGGATGCTCAACCAACTAAGCCACCCAGGCACCCCTGTTTTGTTTCTTAAATTCCACAAATGAGTGAGATCGTATGTTATTGTCTTTTGCTTACTGGCTAATTTCACTTAACATTATACTCTCTAGAGCCATCAGTGTTGTTGTAAATGGCAAGATTTCATTATTTTCCATGGCTGAATAAAATTCCTATATATATATATATATATATATATATATATATATATATATATATATATATATACACACACACACACACCACAAGAACACTAATTCAAAGGGCTATATGCACCCCTATGTTTATTGCAGCATTATTTACAACAGCCAAAATACGGAAGCAGCCCAAGGGTCCACTGATAGATGAATGGATAAAGAAGATGTGGGATATGTCTGATATATGAATACATATCTGAAAGTATATGAATATTATTCAGCCATTAAAAAAAGAATGAGATCAAGTTCTTTTTTTAAATATGAAATTTATTGTCAAGTTGGTTTCCATTCAACACCCAGTGCTCATCCCAAAAGGTGCCCTCCTCAATACCCATCACCCACCCCCCATCAACCCTCAGTTTGTTCTCAGTTGATCAAGTTCTATTTAATGCAGACTGAAAGTTCAGCACACATCTATTAATGGCAAGTATCTGTCAGACATTAGGCTGGGTTGGAAAAAAAAAATATGTGGCAGAGTTTGGCACGTTGTTCAACAATAACTATGTTCTCTTTTTCCACAAACCCCTGTAGTAAAGTTTGGGTCACATGATGAAGTTCTGGCCTATAGCATGTAGGCAGAATTTATAAATGGCACTTCCAATCTCACTGAACTCCCAGACTACTAAACACACTTGCTAAGCCCATGTCTGTTATCTTTCCATTGTCTCTATGCTTGCTGCAGAAGGTTCAGAAGAGATCCCTGAGGCCCTAAAAGTGGTGGATCCACTGAATTAAAGGAATATCTCATTCTGAATCCTTTGAAAAGCTTCGCACCAAATAGCCAAATTATCTATAACATAAAAGGAGATATATCTCCATTTTGTTAAGCCGCTAAGATCTACTGCAAATAAGACACAAAAATAAGACATGACCCCTTTACTTGAGGTCCTTACTTTTTTAATAGCAGAGAGCACATATACATATATTTTATCATTGCCTAATATTGTCTTCCTCCGCCATACGACAATTTCTTACTTCCGGAGGCAAACTCTTCTGCTTGGCTTTTTAAAAACGAAATTATCTGTTGGTTTCCTCCTCGGAATATTGTAACAGATTTAAGCCATATCTTGTATCCCCAGTAACCTAGTAAAAGTCTTGGTGCCTAAGAGGCACTTAATAAATACTTGATGAATAAATGAATTTCATGTGGACTCTAAATCCATCAAACAAATAAGCACTTAATAAATTGTCTTTAGAATGACAGTAATGCAGTAACACATAAGATATTTCATCTTGTAAAATTTCTAAATTCTTTTTTTTTAATTGCTTTAACTTTTTTAATGTTTATTTATTTATTTTGAGAGAGAGCAAGTGAGCAGGGGACGGGAAGAGAGGGAGACAGAATCCTAAGCAGGCTCTGTGCTGTCAGCATATAGCCTGATGCGGGGCTCGAGCTCATGAACTGTGAGATTATGACCTGAGCTGAGATCGAGTGCTTAACTGACTGAGCCACCCAGGGGCCCCAAAATTCCTAAATACTTATGTGTTGTAAGTATGCTTATTTCCTTAAAAGTTAACACGCACAACGATATATAATTCAGTTCTATTTCCTGTTGCCATTGCTACTTTCATCTCATTAAAACATAATATTCGAAAATATGCCTTTTAAATTCTACACACAGGGGAAGGTAATAAAAAAATAATGAGTTATTTTAGAAGGAACAAAATATATATTTAAATACAGAACATATAACTATTCCTTGATTATTCCTAGAGGTACAAATTAAATAACTAATTTTATATTCTAGGTATACATCCCAACAATTTATCAAAAGGCAAAATAAATAGCTCAATACACAATGATATTTCTAAATGTATGTTTCTGCCATTACTTATTCTAAAACTTTATTTTAGTCACTAACACCAAATTATGTGCAATCACCTTTTTTTAAAAAGTAAACTAATGGTGGAATTATTTACTTAGGTATTGTAGGAAATTTCCCTCTATTTCCTTCTAATATTTACTAAATATTAGCAAGCATAAAAGAAAAAAATTTATATACTTGTGTTCTTCGTAATTTGATCCATTCCTAAGAAATAGAAATCTGAGAGAAAAACTTAACAGGACTTAATATGAAGTGTAAAAGTGCTGACCACGCTGAATCCATGTCTGGCCCTTCATTTTGTTCACATCTGCATGATGACCTCCCTTGGGGCTACATGTTGCAGGCCCATTGGGAGTATATGTATGCCCTTGACTGGAACATGGAAAGGTTTATTGGGGTATTCCGTAAAGTTGTTTAGATAACTAGCAAAGATCACAGTTTCCCTTTCCACTTCTGGCACACAGGTGGCACAAGGCCTGTTAAGTGTTAGAACCTCACCACAATGCCCTCTACACATCACCTCACTCCATAAAATCTGTGGACTAAGGTCTGGACTTTGTAGAGAAGAGCTGCACAGCTCTGGGTCATCAATTGCCCCATCCCTGGTATGAGTTACCCTGAGTAAAACACTGTGTAAACCGTATAGAGTCACTTGCTTTGTTCTCTGGTCTAAAAGTGCCTTCTCAGTTTAGAGGATACTTTACTGTCTCTTCCTCACCTTCTAATAATCAAGTATCTTATCTGTTCACATAATAAACTTGATTGTTTAGAGAGCAACTAATGGAACATGGATTTATAGAGGAAAATATAAAAAATGCCATTACAAACCAAGGACAGAAGTGATGCGTCATGATCACAACCCAAGGTCAAGTGATTTTACTAATGTCTGAAAATCTATAATGTACATAAAGGACTATTTTTCATTATAAATAGTTTCCTGTAATTCATATGAGGAATTAAATTATTAATGAAGCTATTTTAGTTATCTCTTACTCTTGATTTCATATTGGGCTTGGGGTTGCATAGGTTTATTTAAGAGGAGTTTCCATGCAATTCATTTACTGTGTTTCTATATATTTTCACATTTTTGTTGAATTTAACTTTGCAATTTCTAAACAGGGTCTTTTAAAAGATGTTTTAAAGTGTATTTATTTTGAGAGAGAGAGAGACAGAAAGAATCCCAAGCAGGCTCCACACTGTCAGTGCAGAGCCCAATGCAGGGCTTGAACTCATGAATCATGAACTGCAAGATCAAGACCTGAGCTGAAATCAAGAGTCAGATGTTTAGCTGATGGAGCCACTCAGGCACCCCTCTGACTAGTGTTCTTAAATATTATGTGTATATCTTCTCAGTTTTACTTTGAGTTAAATGCATGAAATTGAATAAACACAAAATAATACATTTTCTTATAAGTAGATATAAGTGTATGAAAGTCTTTATATGCCTCAGTTTCCTTATATGTGAAATGGGGACATTATTGATTCATAAATTGATTGTGGGAAGTCAATAAAAATGTAAAAAGAAATTAATGCAATATCTGACATATGTAAGTGTTTAATAAAACTTTAGTAATTATAATTTAGTTTGGGTTCCAACTACAAATTAAGGAAAATTGAAATAAAGTACTGTAAGATTAAAACAAAAACAATGCTATATAATGAGTTAAAGGAGATTCACATGCTAGATGCTTTAAGCTCTAAATGGTACTGTCTCCAGGAGGAGCCAAGATGGCAGAACAGCATGGGAGTTTTTTGCGTGTCTCTCGTCCCTGAAATACAGCCAGACCAACACTAAACCATCCTGCACACCTAGAAAATCAATCTGAGGATTAACACAACAATCTGCACAACCTGAACCACAGAACTCAGCAGGTACATAGCGCGGAGAGCTGAACTGGGGGAGAGAGAAGCCACAAAGGGCAGGGAGGTGTTTTGTGTGCGGAGAGAGGATGGAGACGAGGGGGGTGGGTGGGGGGAGAAAAGCACCCCCCCCCAAAGCAGCTGGAGAGAAAGTGGAAAAGTGGAAACAGCTGCAGGGACTGAACTAAACTGTATCGTCTCTCATTCCTCAAGTTTGGAATAGAGTTATCACTAGTTTCAAACTAAGGATCATCAAAAATTGACTATCCTACTCTCATGTGAATGTAAATCTTTGAAAACCTTAATTTTGCTCTGTAACTGTTTAAGAAATTGATATAGGGGCACCTGGGTGACTCAGTCGGTTAAGTGTCCAACGCTTGATATCACCTCAGTTCATGATCTCATGGTTCTTGAGATTGAGTCCCATGTTGGGATCTGCGCTGACAGTGCAGAGCCTGCCTGGGATTCTCCCTCTCCTTCTCTCTCTCTGTCCCTCCCCCGCCCTCTCTCAAAATAAATAAACATTAAAAACAAAAAAGAATTTGATTTAAACTGTAGATGATACAAAGGAGGGACTTTTCAAATTACATGTGGAATTGTTATACAAAATATTACTGTTAGAGTTTGTACAGAGTTTTAGAGAGGATTTTCCCTGCAACAATATGAGAGAAGGGTAAAGTAGTTGGGGCCAAGAAAAGCTTCCCTGCACATATATGCATTTCCCACTGGGAGGAAGCTAAATTGGTAGAATACTGTAGCTCAGGTGCTGCCTCCGATTTGAAGAGGGTGTTGTCAAAGCGAATGTGAAACCCAATTTAGAGTTTGATTGTTTTTCCTTTTCCATTACATATTTACAAATACAGCACTCTGGGCAACAAATCAGACTGCTAGTGTGCAGATCTTTTGAGGTTGATTTCTGGTGGTGGATTGGGAACTACCAATAATGCAATATGTATAAATCTATTCCACCATAATTGTGGAGAAATAACTTTTTATCTCTACTTTAAAACCCAACTGTGTTGTTTAATTGTGTTTTTTAGAGTTACGTCCTGCAGAAAGAGACTAAGTTACAGAGGAACAGAAGTCAGAGTTACAGAAAATACTGAATTGTATCAAAGGACAAAGAGGCAAGCAGAGAGAAAAATTAATCTTCTAATCTAAAAGAGGATAACCAGGAGGTGAATATGCTGGCATGGGAAATAAATAAGTAGGTTTGAAATTTCTTTTTGCTTTTGGTTATGAATTCTTTTCAAAAGAAGGAGGAGAAACAGAACTTCCAAACGGCCAAATTTGAAGTCCATAAAAGATGAATTTTAACGATTTCTGGTTTGTCTCCTACATTCTGAACCATTATTCTCCAAGCTGTATAAATAATTTAAAAATATATATTTATGTTATTTCATCTCAAGTGCTAAATTGAGACAATCTACATACTGACAGTTTGCAAAACTGTCAAAGGAAGCACATCTCCATTACTATGTTTTAAGTTCAATGAAACTCAAGGAAGTAGGTAGTATTGTACAAAAAGTTTACTGATGACTTCTGATAAACAATTTTGAGATAGGGAAACTGATGTGACTCCGCTTTTACAAAGGATCCATCTCTGCTGTTTTTCTGCTAGGCCCCATTTACTCATGTTCTGTGTTTTGTATCTGAGTAAACCAAAGAAGCGACGTTCCCTCTCCAAGGGGTGAGCAATAAATAAAGTGAATCATTCTCTGAGTTTCACCCTAGGCCCTCAAACAGCTGGTGACATCTGAGAAGAACTAGATCCCAAACATGTTCAAGGACATTAGCTTCAAATGAGCCTCTGCTGATGCTGGCATCAACATCGCCTACCTTTTGCGACTGATGAAATAGCACATTTTATTCACCTAACACTCACCTTTGATCTGACCCTACCCTGGATTCCTGAAGGAACACATGCCCTGCACCCCTTTCCAATATAAATCCCTAACCCTGAATGACAGATACTCCTTCTCCTTTCATTTCTGAGTCTCCCAGACACTACATCTGCTATACTCTGTCACTTTCACTATCCAATAAAACTGTTTTCACTTCTTTCTGCTACATGTTTGATTTCTATCCTGTTTTAAGCCAAGGATCTTCCTGGCTGGTCAGGAGGCTGCCTGTGTCGGTTTGATCATTTCTAACAAAAGCAAGACTGTGCATACCCTACAACCCACCATTTTTACTCCTTGGTGCATTAGACAGGGGAATATTTTTTACTAAATTTTTTTAACATTTATTTATTTTTGAGACAGAGAGAGAGCATGAACAGGGAGGGTCAGAGAAAGAGGGAGACACAGAATCTGAAACAGGCTCCAGGCTCTGAGCTGTCAGCACAGAGCCCTACGCGGGGCTCGAACCCACGGACCATGGTGAGATCATGACCTGAGCCGAAGTCAGACGCTTAACCGACTGGGCCACCCAGGTGCCCCAAGACAGGGGAATATTTATAGCAACATTGCTTGTACTACAAACAACAGGAAACAAACTCCGAATAAATCAAGTGATTCAAAGAGAGTAAACTGTATCAATATAGAGGGATCTCTAAATCTGATGTTGCACAAAGAGACAATTTGCTGATGGACAATTGTAGTAAAATGTCATTTGTATGAAGATTAAATTTGCATAAGAATAATCTATAATACTTGACATATATGTAGAAAACATATAGGACATTATTAAGAATAATAAGCAGCATTGCAAGATAGTGGTTATTTCATAAGAGGAGGTTGCACCAAGAGTTGTTATTACCTTTTGTAATTTTCATTTCTTAAACCGGGTAATTAACATATGAGTGCTATTTTAATCTTTATAAATGTTCTGTATGTCTTAAAGTTAATTAAAAAAAAAGTCTGTAGAATACTAAACCATTAAAAATGTTTGTGCTTAGGAGGGAAAAAGTAGCTGCTAATAAATATCCTCCTATTGTTTTAGTTATCTATTGTTGCATATCTAACTACCTCAAAAACTTAGAGGTTTAAACCACCACTTTATTTGCTCATGAAACCATACTCAGGAATTCAAAGCTCAGGTAGGTTGTTGTTCTGTGCGAGTAACTCAGCTGCAATCACCTGGTGACTGGGCTAGGCTCAAAGTCTATGCCTGCTTCCCTCAGAGGTCTGGCACCTTCGTTCTCTTCCCTGTGGCCTTCCTCTCTCCTCATGGTGCTTACTTGAGCTTTTTCACAGCAAGGTTGCCTTAGGGTAGTTGTTATGTCTTATCTGTTGATTTTTTCCTAGGAGGAAGCATTTCAAGGGGTACAGTGTGTAGTCACAGATTTCTTAATGTCTACTATGAATATGACAAGTTACCCTCTGTCTCTTATTCCACATTCTATTGCAGAGTCCAGATTCAACCGGAAGGAAAACAGACCCCACTTCTAGATGGGACATGGCAGGATCATATTGCAAAAGACCATAATGTGGTTTCTAACCTTCTAAACAATAAAATACGAAAATCAAAACATACAAACATACAAACCAAACCTCTCCTTTGGCTCCTTATCCTGTCAAACTATTGTGCCACCCCCCCCCCCCCCAGGTTTTTTTTTTTTTCCTCTAGCTTTTAAAGACAATCTTCTAAAATGATTGGATCTCCAATCATTGGATCTCTCTAAAATCATTGCATCTCCATTCTCTGACCTTTCATTCAATTTTTAACCCATTCTAATTTGCTTTCCACCTCATCACTATAAAAAATTGTCCTGTTTGAAGGTCACCAAACATTTAAGTAAAGCCAATACTGGGAATGACAAAATAGCAACTCAAGAAATAGAAGGTACACGCAGAGAAAAAATTTTAATGTAACTACAAGCGCAGGAAATTAAAATCAGTTTAGTTAGTGTCAAAATTACATGCATGGAGCAGGGAAAGGAAGTTATTTTAAAACATGGCATTATTATGTATAAGATATAACTAGAGATGATGACTCAGTGGCAGAATGGACAGAAGACAAACAGATTAGAGAACTGGAAATTATGCCCAATTAATGAGGTTTTTTTCCCAAATGGCAATATAAAGCAAACTGAAAATTTTTTTCAAAGAGAACTTGAAAGGTAAAGAAGATTTAGTTAGAAGTCCCAACATCTATTTAAAAGATGATTCAGCAGGAGAAAATAGTGAGACTAGAAAAAAGACAATAGCTTAATTTATCATGTTCCAAAGGTAATCAGTCATCACTGTCAGCTTGTACATGTCATACATTTATGCTAAGTGTCTAAATAAATAAATATATTTTCCATGCATTTATAAATTATAAAAATATCTGTGTATTAGGGGCACATTTCAGGCCGCACCAACATAGGCCACTTTGGCATGAACACTGTTTTCAGTTAAAAGCACTCAAAACCTAGCAGATTCAGGAAAACTCTTCACCTCCCCCTGAACTGCCTGCTGGGACCAGGAAGAGAGCTATTTACAGAAATTCCTCTCTACCTAAGAAATTTATTTACATAATAGAGCAACCTTTGATTTCCAAACATCTCTTTTCACCTTTCTAATAATGGTCTATACTCAGACCTTCAGACCCCCTACCCCTCTCCTGAGCTCATAGAAGCAACTTGTTGCCTCACTTTCTTTGCAATTTCCGTGTCTGTGTGGATTCCCTGTTTGTACAATGTTAAATTTCATTTTCTCTTGTTGGTCTTTTTCAAGTCAATTGGGTTCTTCGTTCAGGTAGAAGTACCTTGAAGGATAGAGGAAATTCTTCCTCTTCAACATACACATTGTGCAAACATAAATATAAACACATTTTATTTATTTACATTTTAAATATTGATACCAAAGCTTATGTAGTTTTATCTACATATTAACCATTTTATTTTCATTCTAATTCTTCTTTCATCTTTGTCCTTACATTCAGGATTATTTCCTTCTCTCTGAAGGACATTCTTTGTAATTTCCTTCACTGTGGGTCCTCTGACTGCCAAACACTCAGTATTGGTTTAGGGGCCAAGGGCAGGCCACCCCAAGATGGGCCACTTTGGCATGAATGTTGAGTTAAAAGCAATCAAAACCCAGCACATTCAGGAAAAGCTCTTCGCTTCTCCCTCAATAGCCTGCCTGTATCAGGAAGAGAGCTATTAACAGAGCTTCCTCTTTACTTAAGAAACTTATCGGGACAACTTTTGTTTTCCAGACATCGCTCACCTTCCTGCTAATGGTCTTCCTCACCTTTGTAATCTTAGACCATGGACTCCCACTTTCGTCCATTTAAACTTGCAAGGCTGCCAAAAAGAATATATCCAGCTCTCAGCCATTTCTTTTTAAATTTTTTTTAATGTTTATTTATTTTTGAGAGAGAGAGAGAGAGAGAGAGAGAGAGCGAGAGCGCGTGCATGAGTGGGGTAGGGGCAGAGAGAGAGAGGGAGACACAGAATCCGAAGCAGGTTCCAGGCTCTGAGCTGTCAGCACAGAGTTCAATGCGGGGCTCGAACCCACGAACCGCGAGATCATGACCTGAACCGAAGTCAGGTGCTCAACTGACTGGGCCACCCGGGTGCCCCTCAGCCATTTCTTTTTGATTGGTATATACGCTCAGTACCACTAGTTGCATCTCTCAGTGTCTCCATCCTCTCCTAGATCTTAATTTTTCACAATTGTTACCCCTTTGATCCCTTTAAGATAAAAAAAATTAAAAGGAATCCAACTTGTCTTAGGTTGAATAATCATATATGAATTATGTAGTGTACTATAGGTGTGTGAAACTGACTGGGTGGGTTGTAGAGGTATGGCTATACAATAGTAACCCTTGATATAATTCACTCCTACTAATTTTGCCCAGAGAGTATATTCAACCAAGATGAGGCAAAGAGTAACAATATCAAAACTCAGATCTCCTAACTGCCTCTCTGAATGTTTTTTCCAAACTGTCAGAGTAATGTGTATCATATTTTAGATGTTCAATAAATATTTATTGAAGAATCAATATATTTATGTAATGTGCATTCATATAAAATTCCATAATGTGAATAATGCTGAAGTGCATTTGCAGTTACTGCTTATACACTGCTTAAAAAAGTAATGTGAAATCCTCTTCTGAGTGGCATTCACTGGTTTCATACTTAGGGAAAACAGTCAGCAGGATTGATTTACGTAACTTCATATTCTAATGTGCTTTTCATTTACTCTGCCAAAAATCCTACAATTATCCCTTGGCTTCTTAATTTTCAACCTAGAGGGAGAGTTTCCTTAAATGCAAATATAATTATTATCCAAGTCCTAGGTTCTAACATGGGACTAGATGCTCTACAGAGCAGAATTTAAAATTTGCCTTGCCTATGCTGAATCTGAGCCCAAAGTGACACCATAGTTACATTTTGCCATTCAAGCAAAAGTTATATTTAAAGTTTTCCGGGGAAAGAACATTCCCATATCATTTTATTGATAGAGGTAAGTCGTTTTCTTTCTTTTTTTTTTTTTTAAATCAAAAGGAGTACCATCTTCTCCCTAGAATTTAGACAGCTGGAAAGGCTGTCATTTCCACACTAACAATGAGTAAAAAGCAGTGCAAACTATAAAATCATGCATTTTGTTTAACCCATCAGCCTTTTTGTATGATCAACAACAAGGCTGAAATCTTTGAAAAGATAGGCACTTCCAAGATGAGATGTGGCACAACCATGGACTCACCTCTGGCAGAACACAGGAGGAAGAAGGGGCTAGCATAGAAGTGGCTAAAAAGGTTTCAACTAAAATATTTGACCATTTGCAAAAGGCTGAGTATTGCATAGCATGAGATGGTAGAGTTCGCGAGAGCTACAAACACAAAGTGAGACTGTGTACACTTGAGGGCTCTTCTCCAGAGATTTCACCAGGTGGTGAAGAGAAAGACTGTGAGCAGGAATATTGGAGAAAGCATCCCTTGGTAGTTTAGAATGATCAATGCGATACACCATCTCAACAGACTGAAGAAGCAAAACAATACAATTGTTTCAATAAACGCAGAAAAAGATTACACACCAAATTCAATATACATTTATGATAAAAATTCTCAGAAAACTAGAGAAATGAACTTTCTCTATCTGATAAAGGGTATCTACAAAGAAAAACCTCTACAAACAGTATAGTACTTTTTGATGAAAGACAGAATACTTTGCTCACAGTTACAGGAGAAAGGCAAGGATGTCTATTCTCATTAGTCCTATTGAACATGGTATCTTAAGTCCTAGCCAATGCAATGAGACAATACATACAAATATACATACATACATATGTTCATGCATATATAAATGACATACGGATTGGATATGAAAAAATAAAACAGTAACTATTTGCAGATGACATGATTTTCTACATTGGATATCCAATATAATCTACAAAAAGCTAAAAGAACTAACAAGTGAGTTTAGCGAGATCACAGGATAAAAGGTCAATACAGAAAAATCAATTGTATTTCTATGTACTAACAGTGAAAAACAGGAAACAACTTTGAAAATACCATTTAAAAATCAGCTTTGCAGTGGAGAACTGTGGCAAACTTAATTATGCCAAATGATCAAAGTTAACATCAACAGTCATAAGTCATGCCAATAGCATGTACTCCTAATATGATGTGATGAGAAAGGCACTTGATCTCTGTAGCCTTCTTCCCAAACTCCCAACTCCAGTCTAAACATAAGAAAAAGATCAGATGAATCTCAACTGAAAAGAATTCTACAAGATATCTGACTAATACTCCTCAAAATTGTTAAGATCACCACCAACAAGGAAAGTTTGAGAAAGTGTAGCAGATCAGAGGACCTAAGGAGACATGACAACTAAATACACGTAAGGTGGTATTTGGAATAGGATCTAGGAACAGAAAAAGGACAATAAGGAAGTACTAACAAAGAGTGAAGTTTTATTAATAACAAACGAACAGTGTTGGTTTCTTAGTTGTTAACAATGGGTGAGGGCTATACTGGAACTCTGTACTTTGAAAATTTTGTTAACCTAACTCTATTCTAAAATTTTTAAAGGTTTACAAAAAAAATTTAAATTTGCACCTAAACATGAAACACTTAGCTATGAATCTGACAAAATATAGGCAAGATCTGTGTGCTGGAAAGTATAAATTACTGATAATGGTAATCAAAAAAAGAAATAAGTAGAGTTCATACATTGGAAGACTCAATAGTGTTAACATGGCAAGTCTAACAAAACTGATCTAAAGATTCAACTAATACAGCAAGAATCAAAATCCCAGCAAGAATTTTCCTCAAAATAAACAAGTTGATTCTAAAAATTTATATGAAAATACTAAGGTACTAGAAGAGCAAAAGGGCATTTTTGAAAAAGAATGAAATTGAAAGATACACTTTACTCGATGTTAGTAATTGTTATAAAGTTAGATTAGTTAAGAAAATGTGGTATTGGAGAAAGGATAGAAACATAAATCCATGGTGCAAAATAAACATCTTAATATAAACCTATACATTTGGTTAATTAATGTTTTTAAAGACTTAATTATTTAGAGAAGTTTTCCGTTCACAAAACTGAGAAGAAAGCACAGACATTTCCCACATGTTCCTTTCCCCATCATCATCATCACTCACTGGAAGGGTACATTTATTGCAAAAGAGGAACCTACAGTGACACATCATAATCACTCCAAGTTCATAGTTCACCTTAGGGTTCACCCTTGGTGTTATACATTCCATGGGGCTGGAAAAATACATAATGATATCCATCATTAGGGTATTATAGAGAGTATATTCACTGTCCTAGAAATCCTGGAAAGTATAAATTACTGATAATGGTAATCAAAAAAAGAACTTAATAAGTTCTATTTTATGCTCTGCCTATGCTCTGCCTATTCATCCTTTTCTTTCTCCCTCCAACCCTGGCAATCACTGATCTTTTTCTTTTTCTTATCCCCATAGTTCTGTCTTTTCCAGAATATCATTCACTTATTAATGTACATTGAAGTATCCTCCATGTCTTTTTATGGCTTGCTATTTCACTTCTTTTTAGCACTGAATAATATTCCATTGTCTGGATGTACCACCATTTATCCATTCACCTACTGAAGGACACCTTGGTTGCTTCCAAGTTTTGGCGATTAAGAATGGAGCTATTATAAACACCTGTACCTAGGGTTTTGTGTGAACCTAAGTTTCCAGCTCCTTTGGGTGAATACCAGGGAGCACAATTGCTGGACTCTATGGTAAGAGGCGGTCTAGTTTTGTAAGAAATTGCCAAATTGTCTTCCAAAGTGTGCCATTTTGCATTTTCACCAGAAATGATAAGAGTTTCTCTTGCTCTGCATCCTCACCAGCACTTGATGTCAGTATTCTGGGTGATGGTCATTCTAATAGACACACAGTGGTCTCTCATTGCTGTTTTAATTTGCATTTCTCTGATGACATATGATATGGAGCACTTCTTCATATGTTTATTTGCCAGCTCTATATCTTTGGTGTGGTATTTGCTAATGCCTTTGACCCATTTTTAGTTGTTTTTCTTTTCCTTATTAAGAGTTTTTTGTTTTCTATATTCTGAATAGTAGTCCTTTATCAGATGTGTCCTTTGTAAATTTTTTCCTCAGTTTTAAGATTGTCTTCTCATTCTCTTGACACTGTCTTAGAGCAGAAGTTTTTAATTTTAATAAAGTCCAGTTGATTAATAATTTTTTTCATGGATCATGTCTTTGGTGTTGTATCTAAAAAGTTATCCCCATCTTCAAGGCCATCTCGAATTTCTCTTATGTTACCTTCCAATTTTGTAATATTGCATTTTACTTTTAGGTCTACAGTTCATTTTGAGTTAATTTTTGTCAAGGGTATATGATATTTGTCTAGCTTATTAATATCATTTTTTTTGCATGCTGATTTCTACTTGTTCCACCACCACTTGTTGAAAAGGTGATCTTGGCCTTTGCTGCTCTTATCAAAATTCAGTTGACTATATTCATGGGAATCTATTTCCAGATTCTCTTCTGTTCCATCGATCTATTTATCTACTCTTTTGCCAATAACACACTGTCTTGATTGCTATAACTTTACAATAAGTCTTGAAGTAGAATGGGAGTCAGTCTTCCAACTTTGTTCTTCTCCTGTAATATTGTGTCACCGATTCTATGTCTTTTGCCTCTCCATGTAAATATTAGAATCAGTTTGTGTATATCCATAAAATAACTTTAGGAAATTTGACCAGTATTATGTGGAATCTATAGATCAAGTTGGGAAGCATTGACATCTAGACAATATTAATGAACATTACCTCATATAGATCTTGTACATATTTTGCTAGATTTATACTTCAGTATTTCATTTTGGGCAATGCTAATATGAATGGTATTATGTTTTTTATTTCAAGTTGCACTTGATCTTTATATAGGAAAGCAATGGACTTTTTTTGTCAATTTTTTCAGATTTTCTGGATAGATTATCAGGTCATCTGCAAAGACAGTTTTATTAGTCCTTTCCAATCTGTACACCTTCTACTTCCTTTTCTAAACTTATTGCATTAGCAAGGATTTCTAACACCATGTTGAAAAGGAGTGGTGAGAGGGTCGTCAATTGATTTTAAGAAAAGTGCAAAGGTAATACATTGGAGAAAGAATAGCATTTTCAACAAATGATCCTGCAAGTGTTAGATATCCATAAGGAAATATGAATATAAATACTGACAACAAACTGAGGGGTGATGGGAGGTGGGGGAGAGGGGAAAGTGGGTGATGGGCATGAAGGAGGGCACCTGTTGGGATGAGCACTGGGTGTTGTATGGAAACCAATTTGACAATAAATTATATTTAATATAAAAAATAACTTGTATTTTAAATAACATAAAAAAATGAAATCAACTTGAATCATAGACCTACATGTAAACCTGAAACCATAAAACTCATTGAAGAAACATAGAAAAGCATCTTTGTAAATCTGAGGTAGTAACATCTCTTTTACTTTTTTTTTAAATGTTTATTTATTTTTGAGAAAGAGAAAGCAAGAGTGGGGGAGGCAGACAGAGGATCCGAAGTGGGCTCCACATTGACAGCAGAGAGCTTGATGCGGGGCTTGAAGTCAAGACACCACGAGATCATGACCTGAGCCAAGATCAGATGTTTAACTGACTGAGCCGCCCAGGGGCCTGAGGTAGTAACATTTCCTAAACACAACGTCAAAACTGATTTGTAATAAATTTATAATGGATATTATATATGTGTAAAATTTCTGCTCTTCTAAAGATGTTAAAAGAATGAAAGGAAACACCACAGACTGTGGTAAACATTTACAAACATAGCTGGTAAGGGACTTGCATCTAAGATACATAGAGGAATCTCAAAACTCAATTACTAATAAGAAAACAAACATCCGAAGTACAAATGGATAAAGGATTTAAACAAACACATCAATGAGGAAAAGATGTCTGACATTAACCACAAGAAAGAGAGATCCTCAATATCATTATGCCACTATGAGATACCACTACCCACCAATTAGAAATGCCAAAACACAAATAAAATAAAAAGCAAAGTAGAAGGCTCAGATAAACAATCTGACAATCTCAAAGGCTAGAAAGGATGTTGAGCAACTGGAATGCTCACACATGGCTGCTTAAAATTCACAATATTATAGCAAGTCTGGAAAACAGTCTGGCCCTTGTGTTCAGGTTAAATATTTATTTTACCTGAGGGGGAAGAAATTTATCTTCACACAAGAAACGTATACATGAATATTTATGCATATGAGTATTTATGGTGGCTTTATTCATAATTGCCCCAAACTAGAAGCAAACCAAATGGCCTTCAGGGGGAGAATGGATAATCTGTGATATATCCTACAGTGGAGTATTGCTCAGCAATAAAAGATAATCTAATAAATACTTACCTGATAGGGGTGATAACATGATGATGAAGTTGGTTTTCCCAGAGCAAGGCTTGCCTGTCGCACTCTGGATGTGCAGACCCCCGTGATTTTCCCACATATGTGGAAAGTTTAACTGCAGAATTTGTGATAGTGGAGTTAAAAACTAAAACAAATGTAAAACTTATAAAAACATGAATGAATCATAAGTGCATTATGCTAGTGATAGGAAGCCAGGCTCAAAAGGTCACACAATTTATTATTCCTTTTATATCAAATTGTGGAAAAGTCACATCTATAGGGATTAGAAAATAGATCATTGGTTGCCAGAAACTGGAGGTGAGGGTTTGGGATTAAATACAAAGGGGCACAAAGGGCTGGAGTCATGGAATTGATCTATCAGGTAACTGTGGTGTTGCTTAGACCGCATACATTCGTCAAAACTCACAGAACCGCACTCTGAAAAAGATGGATTTTCCTACGCATTAATTATATTTTAATAAAGCTGACCAAATAAAAGAAAATGTTTTTAAGGCAAATGCCAAATGTTACTCTATTCTCTCAAGTTCGATTAAATATCACCTTTTGCCTTGAAAATAAGAGCACAAAACAGTTTCTGTCTAAAGCTGAGGTTTACTTCAATTCTACCTGCTACTATATTCTTGGTCCTCTCTTTGCCATCAAATGACCCATTTCTCCAATCCTGCTGCCCAGGCTGTTGCATGACATAACTATCCTCCTGCCCAAATTGCTGGTCTGAATTCCTGAACTGTTTGCAGCTGACCTTTTGTCTTGGTTTCTATGTCCTTGCCTACTATTATTAGTTTCTGATTCCTCTGAGTTATTTAGGCTCTATAATAAGCAGCTGATGAAAGCTTAATGAATAACCTCCTTTCTTCAGCCTTCCATTTTGATTTAAATCAATAGATGCACTTACTATATGAAACACGCACTGTGCTAGGAATTAGACATGTAATAATGAACAAGAGGGATACTGGTACTGGAATTATCTCCTGCCTTTACAGAACTTAAGAGGCTTATGGTAGAGAGCATAACTTGAGTTACAATCCAATGTGACCAACTCTGGGTTGAGATATGAGAACATGGAAAGGATACATAGGTCTGATGGAGTCAGCCAAGCCTTTGCAAAGTGATTTCCCAGTTGGGTTACAGAGGGTGAACAAGAATTACCCAAGGAAGTGAGAACGAGGGAGGGAAGAAGTCTTCCAGACAGGAAGAGCACAGTCTGAAAAGATCCAAAATTGAGAGACAACGAGGAAGTTAAATAATCTGAAAGGAGTTACTTTTTACAAAAACACATACAGTGAATTGGGTGCTGACTGAAACAGACATGGGTTAAGTCATGTAGAGCCTAATACACTACATTAAAGGCTTTTTATCCTTCCCGTTTCTGCACAGATACAATTATATTACAAATTGTTATTAATTATACACTAGTTTTGTGTGCATGATGATAATTTGAAAATGTTACACAGCTTTCAATCTGGATAGACCTTGGAATTAATCTTTTAGGGGCTCCCAAAGGCCTAGTCCTTTTATACTTTCTGCTCTGCTCTCCCAAACATGCCTTATATTTTAGAGAATTCATTATCCCTCCTCCTCATCCTTGACTCACACCAGACTGTCTCACAAACAAGTGGCTAATCCTAGAACTCATACTGGTGAAGGCTCATACTTTAATCCTAAAACGCCATTGTCATTTATCCTATTCTGATAATTGTTTTGACACTTTGTTTCTTTCTTTCCCATTGAGAAGCACGAGTTACTGTTATAATTGTGTTTATTTAACTTCTGAAATTCAGAGAATAAAATAAATAGCTATAAAGTTAGAATACTGCAGAGCTCAAAATAAAAACTCATTTTTATGTAGTAATTTTTTTTTAAGTATTCCAAGTGCTACATTTTTTTGATAAAGCTTTTCTCTGAGAGTCATAATCATCAGAGACCTTGACATTTCAGTCAATGTGATAAACAAAAGCTTTGGGGATATTTTTGCAAAAAAGAATCAGATGATAGACAATAGACAGAGAAGGTCAGTCTTAATTATGATGTCTGAATTTTCTATCATGATGTACATAGGTTTTGCTTCACAACCAATATTGAGTCAGAGAACAATTAAATTGGGTGGATAGCTGGGATTTTCAAAGCAACGGCTTTTACTCTTCTATTTATATTCCAATATTCCACTTGAGCAGATACTAGTCACGGTGCTTTTATTAACTACTAATAACAACATTGGGAATCTTACTAAAAGTGTTGTTATTCACAGTGAAATGAAATTAATGAGTTAGCAGTATTCATAGAATAATTTACTCATTCATTATCATCATCACTCGGTTGATATTTATTTAGTGAATACTTACCCTGTGCTAAGTACTGAGGATTTGAAAGTAAGGAAGAGAAAATTCTTTAATTCATGGTCTCAATCCACAACAAGGTTAAGAGACAATCATAGTAGCTAAACAATAAATGTAAAAAAAAAGAGGAATGTGATAAAAAAAAAAAAGCTTTTTCAAATTTTCAGGAAGTGATTCAATTAGTATTAGGACTGTGTACCGCTCCACATTCTGGTAGTCAGTCTAGAGTGGAAACAAAGACAATAAATGCACAATGATTGCTACCTACCTGGTGAGTCATCTAAACTACAGCTGGCATCTTGTTGAACCACTGAGAGCATTGCAACTCTGCTAAACACACAACACATCTTCGACATTTAACAGATACTATTGTTACAAGAAAGAATTTTTAGTTTTGTGGCAGAAAGAAGAAAAATCATTTCCCAAGTCAAAAAGATTTTACGAGTCGGTTCCAGGGGCTTAAAATGCTGCTGAAGAGGACAGCCAAAATGGGATTCTGGAATGACCCTGTATTATCAACAAACTTCTCAATGCTTTTCTCTTGTACCACCTTGTAGGGGTGTTGACCGAACCAAATCCGAGAGCATCCATGCCAAAAATTGGCATTTCTGCCTTTATATAGGTGCCTTACACGAAAAGGGAATATTCTACCTGTTCAATTCTGGCAATAAACACTTTCCTCTTGTAAAACGTATATGGTTTAAGTAAATTTTGATATTTCTGTTATTTTTAAGCACTTACTCACATCATAAATATTTTCTGTGATTTTTTAAATTATTTAGACCAGTATCATTTTCTATAATTTTGGTTAAATCCTAATGTCACAGATTGATTCAGTTGTGTGTATAGTTGCCTTATAGACCCAGCATATTAAACAGTCTCAAAAAGGGTTTTAATTCTACAAAGGAAAAGGCATTTAATTGCGATGCAGCTGTACTTTGCATTTGTCATCTGTTATACAAATGGGAGGGGAGACAGAACTACAAAATATCCAGGACGTATCATTTATTCCTAATCATCATAATCACAATTAATCATTATTCATCAGCTCCTCACACATATTCTCCATCCCTTTGGACATATGATTTGGCATCACCAAATATGTCATGTTTGTTCTCAAGTACTGGCTAAAAATGTATTGGTTTACAAAATAAAAAAAAAAAAAACTTAAAGGGGAACAGATCAGAGGGCACACGAATGCATTTATTTCCTTTAGTATAATTAAATATTTATGTTTAGATTTGTACATATGGAAAGTCATTATCCTCAAAAATAAAAATAATTTTTCTGGGAAAGTGATAATATACTGCAAAATTTTAGGATTTTGTGTACACGGAATTCTGGAAAGGGCATAGGTAATTTGTGACTGTTAGAAATGAATTTTTTTGACACATAATAAAACCCATAAAACTCGTAGACTCCCGGAAGATTTTTTTCACAAACTACAGAGGGAACTGTAAAGCTCCAAATTCTTCCCGAAGAATACTGGACGAGACAACTAAGCAAGTAAGCCATGTCTGACAGTAGATACATTTCATCACTGCTTGGTTTGCTTTCAGGGCCTAGTATGAATTCATACTGATTGTCCCTTACCTTTCCTCTTGATAGGATTGAAGACATCACACTGCAACTGTTTCAAGGACTAGCGAGATGAGAATTAGAGGAAAGAGCACCAGTCGCCTAAATTAACCCAAAATACACCTGCAAGTAATTGGATCCATGCTTAACTCTTTACTAGATAATTGGAGAAAGGTTTTTTTTTTTTTTTTCCCCTCCACAATGCTAAATTATTCCCTAAAGAAGGCATCAGGCTCTTCTTAGCTTTGGTAGGCCATAATTTAATCATTTGAAGCAGATCAGTGAATCAAATCATCACTGAAGTCTCTGGCAGCTCTAAAATGTTATGATATTACATAGAAGGAGAGATTTCTCCCTGGAGCTTTTTACTCTATTTTTTGCCATGGAGCCAGGTTTATAACAATGAAGTATTTTAGCTTGTATTAAATATGATAAATCTCCCACAGGGAACTCGGAGCATTTCCACATATATAGTGTTCAATATTAGTGCTGAAGCAAACAACGCTTGCAAGGATCGAGAAACTCAACAATTAAAGTATTTAGGTCTCTAATAACTTTAGAGTTTATTTTGAAGCAAAAGTATATTTTGAAAGAAAGGATAAAGGAGGTTATATAAGCTGTATATATTATGGACAGGTTTAATATCAAATCAGAGCAGTTGAACTGGAATAACAGAACTGGTCCTTGGTCGTTATCTTAGATGGACAAGCTTGACTCTCTCCTGTTTGTTCTCTGACCCTCTAGCTCCGTAATTTCCAGTGTATTCCTTAACGTCCCCTGATCTCTACATGCCTCAAAGAGACTAGAAGTAAAACAAACACAAAAACAGGTAATGTCTTACCATTATTATGAAAATATTTTTGAGTCTGTAAACCCTTGAAAGGGTCTCAGTGAGGCCAAGCATTTCCTGGAACACATTTTTAAAACTCTTGTAATGAAATCCTTGACTTACTTATCATTTAATAATTCAGTTATTCAGTAAGCATTTACTGAGCGTCTTCTGTGTGATGGAGACCATGATAGTTACTAGGAATGTAATGCTCAAAAGATAAAATCCTTGGCTGGTAAGGCTATATAGATTAGTGGAGAATACTGAGGAGTAAATAGGTGAGCACAGTGCTATCTAGCTAGAATGTCTGCAGGATGCTACTAGAGAATATAAAGCTAAAACCAAAATCATAAGAAATCAGAAAATAATAAAATCTTAGGTATGGGTGGGTGACTTAGATATCATCATGTCCAAACCTGTAGCCATTAGATGAACTAAATGACTCTTTCAGAAGACTTTATGTTTTATTGATTAGGATCCTGTATGCAGATCTTCTGACTTCTTGAGAAATACTCTGATATATCTATTCTTCTGGATTCTGGAACATACCCGGCATAAAAATTAATAGTGAGAAAAAAAAGATGTCTTTACCTCTAATAGTAGCTATAGTAACTTTTTCAAGCAATATTATTCCATTATCTAAAAATCTCTTGACCCTTCGTTTATGGCAGTATTCCAAACCTAGCTAAGATCAACCAATAACTTTCTTGGCACCTGATTCTAGATTATAGAATCAGCTGTAGAAACATATGCAACTGAGTTTTAGCCCATGGTCATGCTAAGAAAGGGCATACATTCACTGATTGTCGAGTGCAGGATTTTATACAAAGAAATTGTTGAGATCAACTTAGTATGTTGTACAAATATTCTATATTCTTAGTGTTATATCTGTTCAACATATAAATTTCTAAGGGAGATAAGTTAAAATCCTTCAGTATGATTGTGAAGTTGACCATTTCTTTCACTCACTCACTCTCTCACTCATTCATTCAGCTTTTATATGTTTTGATTCCATGTTATTAGGCACACAAAGTTTCAGGAATGTTTTTCTTTCTGGAATTAAACAGGAAGTAAATACAAATACATTTTAATGTGTTGTCCCTCTATTTGCTGAATCATAACTTTTTAAAAAAAATTTTTTTTAACGTTTATTTATTTTTGAGACAGAGAGAGACAGAGCATGAACAGGGGAGGGGCAAGAGAGAGAGGGAGACACAGAATCTGAAACAGGCTCCAGGCTCTGAGCTGTCAGCACAGAGCCTGACGCGGGGCTCGAACTCACGGACCGTGAGATCATGACCTGAGCTGAAGTTGGACGCTTAACCGACCAAGCCACCCAGGCGCCCCAGCTGAATCATAACTTTAAAAGCCACTTTTACTTTCAGTTTTAGCAATCAACTTGATCTTTTTTAGATTTGTTTTTAGCTAAGTCTTTTATTAAATTTTGCATTAGTAACTTTTCATGCTTCTTGAATTAGAAACAATTTATTTTCAATCTTAACTTGTTTTTTAATCCATGCATTTAAAACCAAAGCCTTTGCAATTTAATAAGTGCTTTTTATTTCTTTCCTGATTATGACTATACCATCTCACTTTTGCCTCCTCTTTTTTCCTTCTCCTTGGAGTAAATTCTCTAATAATTCTTTCAGAAAGGATCTGTGAGTGGGGCACCTGGGTGGCTCAGTCAGTTAAGCCTGTGACTTCGACTCAGGTCATGATCTTGTGGTTCGTGAGTTTGATCCCTGCATCAGGCTCAGTGCTGACAGCTAAGATCCTGGAGCCTGCTTCGGATTCTGTGTCTCCCTCCCTCTCTCTCTGCCTTTCCCTCTCTCTCTCTCTTTCTCAAAAACAAACATCAAAAAAATAAAATAAAAAAAAAGAATGGATCTGTGAGACACTTTCTGAAACCTTGTATAATTCAAATTGTTTTTATCTTTCTCAGTTGGTGATAGTTTACCTAAGCGTAAGATTCTAAGGCAAAGGTTACTCTCCTTCAGACCTTTGAAAACTAATGTATGTTATTTTAACATTCAGTATTAATAAGATGTTTTGCTGGTTATGTGACATGTACTCCCGTACGGATGGATATAAGCTACTCATTTCCCTTTCTAAAAGTTCTTAGGAATTCTCTCTTTATTCTTGCTTTTCTGAATTTATGTTATATCTAGGTTTGAGAACTAGTTGTTATTTTTCATATATTTATTATAGTTATTTAGTCTGTTCTGCATTCAGGGGATCTTTTCAATTTTGAGATACCTACCAGTTTTGTTTTTGTTTTTTTCCTGCTAATTTGAGACCTGTACTATCATTGCTTTATCATTTCTCTTTTTAAAATCCACTTTGGGTTGTCTGAGTGGCTCAGTCAGTTAAGCTTCTGACTCTTTGGTTTTGGTTGAGGTCATGATTTCACAGTTCGTGGGTTCGAGCCCCACAATGGGCTCCGTGCAGACAGCACAGAACCTGCTTGGGATTCTCTGTCTTCTTCTCTCTCTGCCCCTTCCCCGCTCGCAGGCTCTCTCTCTCAAAAATAAATGAATAAACATTAACAATATCATAAAAAATAACATAAAATCCACTTTGATTGGGCTGTCTGGCTGGCTCAGTCAGTAGATTATCTGACTCCTGGCCTCAGGGTTGTGAGTTCAAGCCCCATGTTGGGTGTGGAGCTTACTTACAAAAAATTTAAATCTACTTTATTAATTTTTCTTAAAATCTTTCTGCTTCATGCAATCATGTGAAACATTCAGTTTACCACCTATAATCAATAATTCCACCATCTGAATAACTCATAGCTCTCATTCTGCTGTTTGCTAATTCTGTTGACGTTTGCTTACAGTGATGAGTCCTACTGTTTTTTCTAATTTTAGACGGTGAGCTTCTGTTCAGCAGGAGTTTAATAGGGAGAATCCTTTGAGGTTTGGTTCGAAAGTACATTTTCCTGAGGATTTTTATATTTGCTACTCTTAGACGCACCCAGGGTCATTAGCAGTTCTGTACCAGTTTTTCTTACATTTTTAGCTTCCAGGTATTTAGTCAACGCAAGCAGTATAAATTAAATTTCCAAACCTTCATCAAGGCAAGTATGTGATTCAAATATTAATGTATGCTTTCTTCCCCAAAGTCCAGGTTAGTAAATACAAATTTTGGTTTCATCTCCCTTTGTTTTCCAACCGTTTAATCTCCTCCTTTCCCCCTTATATTCCATTGGAGGTACAGTCTTCCTGGACAACCTTATCAGAGGCTTCATGAATGCCTTTATTCTGAATTATATATCTGTGTGGCCATCGTGGCCCGAGACTTTGGTTAATGAAGCCAGCAAATTATTTTGGAAGACTCAAAGATTCTGCACCCATCGACCACTGTTCAAGTATTTAAGCAAGGACTCAATTAGACTGAGTGGCCCTACTGTGTTGGTAGCCTAAGTAAGCAAACCAACACCTAGCTCAGAGTCAACACATTTGAATCGTAGAAAATGAAACTTAAGAACAACCAATCACACACAGGCAACTAGGCTTTCCCAAATAAGGCAACTGCTTAAACTAAGGCCAAAGATTTTTCTTGTTTAGCTTACATGTTCTCTCTATGAAAAACCTGTCCCCTAGCTCTTGTCGGTGGAGCACGCCTAACCACTTTCGATGTGGTGCTGCTCCAGTCAAATCAATGAAGACTCAAACACATTCTTGTAAATTTTTAAAATGCCTCAGTTTATCTTTAACACCACCGAGGCTCTCATTACCTATGCCTTTTTTTTTTAAATCTGTGGGGATGCCCTCTTAATTTATTGTAAATTCTGTTCTATACTTAAGACTTGGTTGAATATTTTACTCAAAACTGCTAGATATTTTTCAGCAGAAGTTCCTTCAGGTTAATCTAGTCTTCATGGTATGTGAAATATTCCTTTCTGCTTTTCATTGTTATTTTCATTTGCTTTTCATTTGTTGTATCTTTTTCATATTTTGTCTTGGCTATGATTTATAAAATACATAACTTTTCCGTTATTCCTGTGAGTTTGAAGTAGGAGAGAGCAGTATATTCTTATATGACATCTTAAATTAGAGCTTCTAATTAGTACTTTATAGTAGAGTTAGAATTATATTTTATTGTAGGGCAAAATCAATCATGTCATGCCTATATTTAAAATTCTTCAAAGACTACCTATTGAGGTTGTAGAACAAGATACAAAGCCTTCAAAGTGCTTACCAGCTTTTTCGAAATTTGGTACCCAGCCAGAGGGATCATTAGTTAAAACTCTCCTGAATGTAATGATGATCAAGGGCTTCTCTTTGCCATAACTTTCTCCCACTAAAAAAAGTTTGCTAAGTAATTATATTCTTGGAGGTAGTTGTAAACTTTGGTGGTGGGAGACCCATGGGTTTTGGAAGAGGAAAAGTCCCTGGAGTTCAAATTCAGAGCAGTGGGAATATCTCCCAGGGAGTGAAGCCTCTACTTACCTTGCTTTTTTGGTACAGGGAGGACTTTATGACATCTAGCAGCCCCTGAGTACCAGAGAAGGCATAACTTGAGTACATGATGCTGCTTGACCCCTCTCCATGCAGTCCTGCTGACCTGTGGTAGGCAGGAGAGGAAGCATGCTCCTACCAAGAGTGCATGCCACCAAGAGTGGCCTCCTATAAAGAGGGGTCATGGTGCGACTTGAATGTATTGGAAGCCCCTCCTTCGAATAGCCAACTTAGGCATCAAGGTTTCGTCAGTGAAAACATCACCGTGCAAGGTCCTCAGGCAGCCCTGATGTAATATGTAATCTGTTTTGGCTTAGCTTTACCACTCTCCTGCCTACCTCTTCAGCCTCATCGTGGGCACCTCGCCTACATTGGGCAATCTGTTTGATATCTTCTAACCTCTATCTGGATACCTTTTAGTATCCTAAAGGCAACACACCTGCCATGCTCTGGTAGAAACACACACTTAACCATGCTGTACTGCCTCCCTCCCTCCCTCCTTCCCTCCCTCTTCCTCCCTCCTCTGGATCTGTGTCACAAATATTGTACAGTAGTTTCACTTGGCCTTAGTATTCCCAGGCTCTAGCATAGGTTGGGGTTAGTTCCTCCTGGAAAATATTCTTCTAGTGTGTGCTCTTCACACACTTGCACTATATCAAGTTTCAATGAACACACTTATATGATAATTGTGTTCCTACACATGCGCACATACACACAGACACTCATCAGTAAAGTCTATGAAGACGTTGGTCATTTTATTTTGTTGATGTAAGTAAGCTCAAAGCCGACACAAGCCGTAACCATAGGGTAATTGAATTAAAATTGTTACCTGCTATCCATTTTTCTGTGTGAGTATATTCCTATGTGAGCATATTTAATGTTTTGCATATTTCTTTGTTCTCATGCATATCATATGTTGACTCTTAAAATATTTGAATACCCTTTAGAACAAGACCAATGGTATTTTTTCATATAGGCCCCAGCATGACCATAATATTGAGATATGGTTTATTATCAAAAACATTTGCTGAATAGAATAGACACAATTAACAAATTAAGTACACAATTTAAGTTATGAATATAATTTTATGAATTCTGAAATGTTATGAATTAGAAACCACATGAAAAAATATCACTCTAAAAAATTTATTCTGATGCCTCAGGAAATCATGCAAAATCTCCTAAGAATATTATGATTGTGTAGAATAATAACGTACAACATCCTGAGTCACAGATATTAAAGGAACATCTAAAAGTATAATGTACAATTAATGAAGGAAAATTAAACATGCAATTGAGTTACTCTTTCTGCTGGAAGGAGAAATCAAATATACAGGAAGCATTAGTTTCCATTTATCTTCAAATTCTAATCTGTATTCACATACATGTATTTGCATTCGCAAGTTCAGATTTAATAAGCAGAAATGATTATTTTAGGCTGTAATTGATTATAGAAAGCCTGTGAGGATCAGACTTAAAATGTAACTCTCACAATTCCATGAAGTCAATCAAAACACAAATCACGGAGCTTGTGATTTAGCACTTCTCTGTCTTCATTAATTGTACTATTGCCCTGGGCAAATCCCAACTTTAGCTGAAGCTACTTGTAAGATGCCAACCTTTCCTGAATAAATACCATTTACCAACACCCTCTCAGGCTGTGTGCCTAAATGAAGATCCAGAATTACATTTTAATAGGCGAACCTTCTGTTTAGTTTCTGTTCTACATTTAAAATGATAACTTTCTTCAAAAAGGAAAAAAAAACCACAGATATTTCCATTTGCTTTGCATGCCACAGTTTGCAGAGATATAGTAGCTTTTATGAAAGAATTCTCATCTCTTGTTATGAGGGCAAGTCACGTGACTTCCCTTAAATTAGCGATTCTCAAACTTGCTGCACATACGAATCAACCTGGGGAGTATTTGTAAGGACTGATGCCTGGGTCGCACCCCCAGAGATTCTGAGGTAATTGGTTTGGAGTTCAGCTTCCTGGGCATGAGATTTTTAAAAGCTCCCCAAGTGATTCTAATGTGCAGCCAAGGTTAAAAATCACTACACTAATTAATAGAATAATAATGAATTGCCTAATCACAGAGAAGACCACACTGATAAAACTATGGTTATAATTGGGAACCTATTATTTTTCTGAAAGAATATTCTTGAAAGATTGAAAAAAATAATAACTTTGAGGTTTGTACAATTGTATGCAGCCTTTATTTCATAAAAGACTTGATAAATATCATGGTGGAGTATAATCAGGTGACTCACTACTAATTTTGTGTTTATTTTTTTATATAAGCAAAAAGTGAACCAATCAAGATTCATGTATTGATTAATTAAACAGATATGTATTAAGCCCTTAGACTATGTTACTCTTTCTGATTTGCTGGCTCTTGCTATAAAATAATTAGGAGGAACTTTGTTATTTCCAACATGGATCAACCCTAAATTGAGGAGAAGGGAAGAAGTCTTAAAGGAAAGAACTTTGCAAACACTGAGCTCACCATCAGCTTCCACAACTCAGATTGTTCTTTCTGTCAAAGGCATTACACTACTTGCTACACATAAAAATTAAGTGAAAAAATAAGATGCTATATGTAAAAGTCAAGCACAGGAGGTAGTGGGAACTCAATGAATATTGATTTCCCTTTATCTTCCTTGAAGCTTGGACCAGTATGGGATAATAACAATCTAAGTCACTGAAACATTCTTTCTACTCCTGTTACTATATTACTGCCAGATTAGTTTACAAAATTACTCTTGTGCAAATAACACAGAGATAGATAAAATAAAAAAGTTATAAATCTTACTTCCACAATCAAATCTCACTTTTCTTACTAGGAGTAATTATTGTTAAAAATGTGGTATATAACTCCTATAAATTTCAAGCGCAAATGCATAAAACCTTAAACGTGTGTACAAACGGAAGCATGTGGGGGGTGGTGTGAATTTCCATTTCAGCACTCATAGAACTATTTCATTTTAAGTATCTTACAAGTAACTTATGTATAAATTTATTTTATTTTCCCATATAACATATATATTTTAAATGGTTATTTTTTTTTGAGAGAGAGAGAGAGAGAGAGAGAGAGAGAGAGAGAGAGAGAGAACCAGCAGGGGAGGGGCAGAGAGAGAGGGAGACACAGAATCCGAAGCAGGCTCCAGGCTCTGAGCTATCAGCACAGAGCCCAACGCGGGGCTTGAACTCACAAACCGCAAGATCATGCCTGAGCTGAAGTCAGATGCTTAATTGACTTAGCCACCCAGGTGCCCCTTATTTTCTCATTTAAAAACTAAACTTGTTTTAAATTTTTAGCTAATTGAGAAATGTTTCTTTGAGAAGAATGTATTTGTATGCTAATGAGAATGATCCAGTAGAGTGAGATAAATTGATGATATCAGAGAGAATGTGATAACATAGAAATGAAGTCTTTAAGATGCTGAGAGAGGGCAGGACCCAGAGGAACTGGCTTTGATGCATGCATTTTATTTCATTTACAACATGAGAAGAGGCAGTGAATACATACAGATACAAATAATTTGGTCATATTGTTGAGACATGAGGACATTACTGGCCTACTTTTTTCTATATATTTTTTTCTTACAATACAGTTTTAGGAGGAAGACATACACAGAGTCTGGAAGATAAGTACACTGTGTGAAATAATCTGGAAGAATGAAAATGCATATATAGCAGAGACATGTTGAGGAAATTCTGACCAGCAGAGGGCGCCGTTTTAATATTAATAGTCATTCATTTAATGGTAAATAGATCCACTTATAATGTGCACTAATCTCCAATCAGCCTTCATCTGTTTAGGTAAACCCACTGGGCAGAAAAATACCTAGTTATAGCCGATATTGATCCTTTGCCAGTTGTGTACTATGCTGGGAGAGAAGGACGATGGTATTGAAATGAGCCACGCCAGTTTTGGAACACAAAGTCCAAGCTGGATAACAAAGGAAGGAGCTGTGTGTGAAGCTGTGGGGTTAATATGTAATAGTAATAAATAATACAACAAACTGGAAGTCTCAGTGAGCTTGAAAAATTACGGAAGACAAAATTCCAGACTAGATAAACTGAAAGGATAGGGAATCTTAGAGTGTAGGATGACGGCAGTGGAGATTTTAGAGCTGCGCAACTATTGGTAATAATAGCGGCACGAGAGCCAGAGATTGAGGTTGACGGAGGAAATGAAAATCGCAGCAGGTTGTTCAGGAACTGTGAAGACAAAGTATGAGAGAGATCATTCTTACAGATGCTGAGCTGTCCAAGTACATTATGACATGAGAAATGGTAGACAGCATAGCTACTGAACACAATGGTAAATGGGAAATGACGTAGCTAGCTGGCAGATCAAAGCATTAAGAGGAGCATCGGCTAATGAAGACTCACAGCACAAATTTCAGAAGACTTGGGGTTTTGAAGGAGAAGGAAGAAAAACAGTTTAAAAACCAGGAGTGAGAGCAAAGACGACACTTCTCCAATCCCTCAATATTTGTGTGGTTTAGACGGTTTCCATATATTTACAGGCCATTGGGGTTTTACCTTGTGTGAAATGCTTGTTCCAATCCGGTATCCAATTTTCTCTTGAATTGTTTGCTTGTGTCTTATTTGCAACAGTTTGTTATATATCCTGAGCTCTGATACTGTGTTTGATATATGTTCAAATAACTTTCCCCAGGCTTTGTCTTTTAACTTTTTATGTCATCTTTTTCTTTAACAGCATATTTAATTTTGAGGTAGTTACATTTGTCAATTTTCCCATTATAGTTTTTTTTCCCCTTTGTCACAAGCAATATACTGGTTTCTGGGATTCACACAGGGAGACGGGCTTCTTTACATTCCACTGTTCAGTCTTTTGGATCCCAACTCACCAAAAGTAGTTTAATACCCATCCTCACTACCAATTTCTGGTCTTTAAAAACCTGGGCTTCAAGAGTTTAGCTTCCATTCACTATTAGGGTTCCTATATGATACCGGATGGAGATATATATATATATATATATATATATATACACACATATAGTGGATATATATATGGATATATACATATATATGGATATATATATATATATAGTGGATATATATATAATGTGGATATACATATATGTATATATAATGTGGATATATATAATGTGTATATACATATATGTATATATAATGTGTATATACATATATGTATATATAGGTTTATATACATATATGTATATATAATGTGTATATACATGTATGTACATATGTACATATCTCCATATTCCTAGGCACACCTACATACATTTTTATATAAGTATTTTCTCAATAATTTCTACATGTTTAGATCAGAAGGTATACAAGTACAGTTGCTCTATAATGATGAGAAGTTAAGAACTTTTAATCCAAAGAAAAATACCTCAACCTTTGTAGATGCCAGACTCTCTCTCTAAAGAGACCATGTCAAATTTCCGTATAAGTACACTTGATTTAATAGCCCAGTTAACTGAACAGGCCAAAAGAAAAAAACAAAACAAAACAAAACAAAACCAGACACATACTTCATACACTATTCAAAATGCCTAAATGACCAATAATCATATATAAACATCCAATGAATGCATATTGAATTAAGAATGAAATACAATACGTCAACTATGAAAATGGTCACTAAAACCAATACTATTATCCTTAGAGAGTCCAGTTTATTGGCACATGGTTCCTTTTGGACACAACTCTAAGAGAGCACATTGATACAAATTTGCTTGAGACAAATAGTCAAAAATTTTAAAGTGTACAGACCCCTGGATTATTACTAATATTTTGAAGAAAATTATCATGCTTGTGTGCAAAGATTCATACAGAAGGAATTTCATGACTAAGGTATTTAAAATGATAAATGTTGGGAAAATATTAATAATCAAAAGGTGACTGGTAATCTAATGCAGTAATATATGACCATTAAAACTAAGATGTAGAGAATGATGCTAATGATAATGTGAAATGACTGCACTATTAAGAGGCAGGGGACAAAGAAGAAAGCTGCAGGGCAGTGAGGTCTCACGGTAAACTTACATGCCTATGTGTGTGTATGTTTATGTTTGTTTATGTGACTATGGATAAAAGAGCATACCTCCACACGTTAAGGACCTTAAATGTAATTCAGATAGTTTATTTTTTAGGTGGGGGGCGGGGGGAGATGATGCTATTTTCCATATAGATTACATGTGAAATAAACTTCTTCTTGTAAATAGATTTAAAAGGCTTTTTATAATTTCTTTTCTTTTTTATTTCAAGTTTTAATTTAAATTCTAGTTAGTCAGCATCTATGAGGGGCACCTGATTGGGTCAGTCTCTTAAGTGTCCGACTCTTGATTTCAGCTCCAGTCCTGATCTCACAAGCTGTGAGCTCGAGCCCTGCATCGGGCTGACAGCATGGAGACTGCTTGGGATTCTCTCTCTTTCCCTCTCTCTGCACCTCCTCACTCATGCACGCACTCTCTCTCTCTAAAAATAAATAAAACCTTAAAAAAATATATATGAAAAAGGGTGTTATCATTTCTTTAAAATTCTGTTGTTGTTGACAAACCTACACAGACATATCATAATCACCCAAAGTCCTCAGTTTACTTTAGGATTCACTCCTGGTGTTATATATTCTACAGGTTTCGATAAATGTAAAATGACATGTATCCAGCATTATAATGCTTTAGAGTATTTTCACTACCTTAAAAATCAACTGCACTCCACTTACTCATCCCTTTCCCAGCCACACTGTTAACAACTCATCTTTTTACTGTCTCCATAGTTTTGCCTTTTCCAGAATGTCATATACTTGGAATCATACAATATACAGATTGGCCTCTTTTATTTTGTAAAATGCATTTAAATTTCCTCCATATATTTTCATGGCTTGCAAGCTCATTTCTTTTTAACATTGAATATAATATTTCATCATTGAATGTACCATGGTTTATTTATCCATTCACTTACTGAAGGACATCTTGGTTGCTTCCAAGTTTTGGTGATCATAAATTAAGCTGTTATAGGGGCGCCTGGCTGGCTCAGTCGGTAGAGTATGCAACTCTTGATCTCAGGGTCGTGAGTTCGAGCCCCACGTTGGGTATAGAGATTACTTACAAAGAAAATCTTAAAAAAAAATAATTAAGCTGCTATAGACATCTGTGTGCAGGTTTTTGCATGAACAGAGTTTTCAGGTCCTTTGGGCAAATACCAAGGAAGGTGATTGCTGGATCATGTGGTAAGAGTATGTATAGTCTTTTAGGACACTAACAAACTTGTTGTTAGGATGGACTGGTGACTTCGAAGTTTCTTACATGCCAAACTAAAAACTAGCGGTCTTATCACCCTTTAATACTCATATAAGCAAAGGAGCTGATAAAGATCATACACTCCAACAGCTGTTTACTAGAATTCTGAAGAAAATGCTTCAGTTCTTATAACCTTACTTTCCTTCAATAACTTTAGGGCTATCGTCTCATTTGGATGTAATGTTTAAAATTATTTAAAAGTCAATTGCTTATTGTATTCGGAATATAGGCCCATATAATTCTTGCACATTCCTTCCAAACTCTATGTACAATTTCCTCAGGGAAGCCTGGGTTTATTTGATGCATATTCTACATGAAGGACAGAAAAAGTTTAGGCATTTCTCCTCCTCACCGTTTCCTAACAACTTAGAGGAAAATTTCAGAAGCAATAGGAAGTTGTTTATACCTTCTGCTGAATTTCCTTTGATCCTGAGCGGACACTAGGATGGGTTAAAGAGAGGTCAACATCAGTACCTGGATAATGCTGTGTGAGGACGTCCTAAGGAACAGATTTGAGTTTCTCTCCTCTTGGGAAATGGGAGAGCAATACTAAATTGATTGTAGATATTCATGTATTTAAGGTAGATATTTAAGTATCGAAAATGATGAGTCCAGCAATTACTTTTTATGAGTAAGCGTGTGTGTGTGTGTGTGTGTGTGTGTGTGTGTCCGTCTACAACACAAGTTTTACGTTATAGCAAATTTTGTATTTTCCTTCTCACTGCCCGCCGTAATATGTGAGCTTTTGTATGGTCTTGATTTTCACGTTGAGGTTGCAAAATCTTCCATGTAACATTTGCTATTTCACTGTGCAAGAAGCTCAAGACTGTGCATTTAATTTTGGTACATGGAAGGGAACTATTTAGTTTCAGGTTGTTGCAATTTTGTACTTAACTCCAAAATGAAACAGACCAATAACTTTTATAAGAAAAAAAAAGTATTGTTCTGAGTAAATGGATTAGATATTCTTTTGTTCACTATAATTGCAGAATATTTCTTTTAGTGTTTTGTAAATTAGATTTACTAAGAAAGTAATATAATTGGGCAAATTAGAAATAAGCCCTAACTGTAATGAGCGCTGACCATTAAGAATAACAAAGCTATTAGGAATGAACCCAAAGAGGGTTCTGGGAATATGGCAGAGTAGGATGTGTGAGGAATCTGTCTCCCCATCTAGATAACAACCACAGGGCAGAATCTGTTTGATACAACTATAATCTGTTGCAGGCTTGCAACTTCCAGGGGAAGACTTGAATGATAAATTGCTAATTTCCATTTCCGCCCTTAGCTCATGAGCAGGCACCCAGCCCCAGCCCTTAGCCACGTGGCAGGCAGCTATGCACATGTTCACCGAGCAGCTTTCACACAGCTTGCAGGAGCCAGGGTGGGAAAAAAGGACCCGGTTTTTTAAATCAAAAGGCACTATCCACAGAGTAAAAATACAACCCGCAGAATGGGAGAAAATATATGCAAATCAAATATTCGATAATGGACTCATATCCAGAAAAAATAGAGAATTCTTAAAACCCAACAACAAAATCTACAAACTACCCAGTTCAAAAATGGGCAAAGGACTTGAATAGATGTTTCTCCAAAGATATATGAATGGCCAGTACACACATGAAAACATGTTCAACATCACTTATCATTAGGGAAAGGCAAATCAAAATCGCAATGAGATACGACCTCACACACATTAGAAAAACCGCTATCAAACACAAACACAAACAAAAAACAAACAGAAAAGAACAGGTGATGAGAATGTGGAGAAATTAGAATCCTTGTGCACTGTTGGTGGCAATGTAAAATGGTGTGGCCACTGTGGTAAACAGTACGGCACTTCTTCAAAACATTAAAAATCGAATTACCATACAATCTAGCAATTCCACCTCCAAATATATACCTACAAGAATTGAAGGCAGGGACTCAAAGAGTTATTTGTACACCCTTGTTCATAGTAGCATTATTCATAACAGCTAAAACCTAGAAACAACCCGAATGTCCATCGACGGATGAATGGATAAACATATTATGGAGTATACATACAATGGGATATTATTTAGCCTTAAAAAGGATGAAAATTCAAAATATGTTATGACATGGATGAACCTTGAGGACCTCAAACTAAGTGAAATAAGCCAGTCACAAAAGGACAAAAAAAGGTACGATTCCCCTTACAGGAGATAGTGGTCAAAATCATAAAGACAGAAAGTATAATGGTGGTTTCCAGGGGTAGTAGGGAAGGGAGCATGAGGAGTTACTCTTTCATCAGTATAGAGTTTTGGTTTTACAAGCTGAGAAGAGTTCATGGGGATGGATGGTAATGATAGTTGCACAACAACGTGGATGTATTTAATACCACTGGACTGTATACTTAAAAACTGTTACATGTATTTCACCACCATTTTTTGAAAGTGGAAAAAAAACATGAACCCAAACTTCTAACATGGCAAGGATGAGCAAGATATATCACTATGAATCAGGTGCTAACTTCCAGTGACGGAAACTAATTATGACAAGCAACTTCACAGCTAACATTTGCATAGCTCTTTGCACCAAGCACTATTCTAAGTGTTTTCTATGTGGTAATTCTTATAACAACTCTATGCAATAGGTATTGTTATTATTATACTCGGAGATAAGCAAATTGAAGGATAGAGAGGTTAAGTAACTTGTCCAAGGGCACACTGGTAGGGTACATCATCAAGTATTAAAGCAGTTTGAGTTCCAGAGATTTTTTTTTTTTTAAGTAAGCTCTAGGCCCAACATGGGGCTTGAACTGACAACTCTGAGATCAATAGTCCCATGCTCTACCAACTGAGCCAGCCAGGTGCCCCCAAAGATCATATTTGAAGACAATACCGGTTGCTGTATCGAATCCCATTTATTCAGATAATGACTCGTAAGACCTAATGCTTATGTACTGGCATTTTCGCCAACAAAAAGTTCTAGCAGAGACTTGAAGAAAACAGAAGTTGAAAGGAGTCTACCCTGGAAGAGGACGTCTAAGCCATGAGAGTAACCTGCTCTGAGGCTAAGAATACTAAAAAGGCAATAGAGTCAGGTTCTGCTTCCTATTTTGACTATTAAATATGTCCAAAACTACCCTCAGCTCTTATTAGAACCTGGGTATAGAAGGCATTGCTTGGTTAGTCCATAATGATAGTGCGGACTATCACATGCAATTTTTCTCTCTGTATCAAGTATTTGTATTTTTATCTTTTTCACAAACGCTAATCACACAACACAGAGATACAGTCTCCCTGTAAAATAGTTTTTAAATTGCACATAAAAATAAGCTGCCTTTGGAAGAATAAGCCTGTATGAATTATTTTCTCACTATTCTGTGGGTCGGTAATTTCAGCTGGACTCAATTGTTCAGTGTGGTTTCTGCACTACTTGGTATCAGTTGGGTGCACTCACATGCATGTACCTCAGGTGGGGATGGCGGGGATGGAGGGGAAGGAAAAGAGGGCTGGGCCCCTCTCTGCAGATGACCTTTCAGTTGTCAGGTAGATAGTCTCAGGGTTCCAAGAGAGCGAGAACAGAAGGGCAAGGCCTTTTGAAACCTAGCCTTAGAATTTGAATGATTTGAGAACACAGGTGCCAAGGCCAATCCAGATTCCATGAGTAAAGAAATATACTCTACTTCTTAATCAGAGAAGTTGCAAAGAATTTGTGGCCATTTGCAATCTATCGCATTCCTGAATCCACCGATGTTCCCTTTCTGGACGTTATGCTCACAGAAACTGTCTATACATTGATGCGCATCCAAATAGAAAAGCATAGTGATATTTCGCAATTTATTTGCATAAACTGTAGCATAATATATGTGCCATTTTGCGGCTTGCTTTTTTTCCTTAACCGCCTATTGAACTGCACACTGGAGATTTTTTTCCAAATCAGCATGTATGCATCTTTATCATCAACTTTAATTGATGCATAGCATTCAAAATGAGGATACATTATGAGTTTGTATCTTGTTTAATTTTCTTAGTGGTGAACATTAGATCATAACCATTTTCTTTTTCACTGCTACAGATTTTACTGCAACGAAAAGACTTAGCCCTGCTATCATACGCACATATTTAAGTTTCTCTAATGTTGATATAAAGAAGGACCAATATAACAAGTGAGTAAAGTTGATTTAATATGCCTTCTACTTTGTGTTTTATCTCTTGATTGGTGGAGATCTTGGAAAAGAGCAGTGTGAATTACTGGGTGACTCTTCCAGCTCCAGGAGGGGATAAGTTACAAAGACTGTTTTTAGGATGGGAGTTACTAGGTTATCATTGAATGCATATGGAAATGATGTAGTTTTTTACCACAAGGTGTTTTCTAGAAGCACGCTGAAGATACAGGACAGAGAAGAGGTCATTGTAAGACCAGAGTTCCGGCAAGGCAAGGGTCACAGGGGACAAATGGAGGGCTTTACCTTTCTCCTATATAGATACCTATTTTCCATTATAAAATGAAAGAAAATGAGTCCCATGGGTAAGGATGCAAGTAGGTTTGTAGATTTTGTGATGGAAAGAGGATGTTATTTGGACTTCATATAAAGTGAATTTTCAGAATTACCTCATATATTAGACCATTAAAGTTTATAATAAGCTATCAAAATGGAACTGCTGGTTGAGGTATATTACAGAAAGAAATGCGAGGTCACTGACACTGAAGGTACAAAATTGTTGGGAGTAGGTGATTAGGAAAGACTTCTGTGAACAGGACCAAGTGTGTGCTGTAACAGAATATTGTGTTGTCAAAAGAAGGTGTTTGCTCCTTAGTCTCAATTCAAGAGAGAGGAGCTTTTAAAGAGTCCACTTAGAGGACCGAGTATGTGTCTTTCTTTTTGTTTTAGGATGGAAAAGGGAGCAATATCTGGGGTCTGGCCCATTGCATAGAAACATAAAAGACAAGAGGCAGGCTGAAGTGGTCTTCCATAACAGAACTGAGGATTGTGTTTTAGTACATAATTGCACTTCTCAAAGTGCTTCTGAGAGATTTGAACATGTGAACGTTCCCCTTGGGGCTATGTGTAAAAGAACACTTGTGGGCTTAGATACATCCCATCTAAAGGTTCTCTTAGAGAAGCAAGTAAGACTCCATGAATAATAAGCTAGAAAGTGCCAGATGCCTAGGTTATAAGGAAGTGATAGTAATTAGCTGGACTAGAAAAGAATTTTTCTTTGTCAAGGAAAAGATGGGCGAGGAAACCCTGGGGCTATTCCCAGGTTGGGAATGAAGGAAAGAATCTGAAGAACCTCTGGAAGCACTCCCTGAAAGAAATGGCCAACTCTAAACACTTTTCACCTGCACCGAAGCACCCCCAGAAGCACTAATGAAATAAGAACATCCCTGCGCTCTCTCTTTAAGTCATCTCACTTTCTCTAATACTTACCACTTCATCTGCTCCACCTGGAAAAGGACATAAAACATAGTAAGAAAGATGTAGAAGGACGGGTTGAAGTGAAAGTCTGGGAAAAAAATAAATAAATAAAGACCTTACATTGTCATTTTAAGACTGAGTTAAAAAAAAAACTTTTTTGATCGTTACATTGGAATAAATATCTTACCGACTAGCTAGATAAAACCAACATTATGATACTTTCCATAAATTTCATCCAGAGGCATGGGAAATGTAATCCTAGCAAGGAGTATTTAGGAGCATTAGGAGACAAAAATAAATTTTTCTGATTAAATCATTTAAGATCTGTATGTTCAGTGTAATATTGATTATTTACATGAAGCATGCCATAAAAAAACTGGCCATTTACTTTTTAACCTACCGTTGAACAGCTATTGAAGATATCATGTAATTGCAGTAAAACCTTGGCTTGCGAGCATAATTTGTTCTGGAAACATGCCTGCCATCGAAAGCACTTGTATATCAAAGGGTATTTCAAGAACCATTGTCTCAGTTGTGATCATGAGACATTCGATGTCACATACTACTCGTGCTGCAAGACATGGCTCATTCATCAAGTTAAAATTTATTAGCAATGTTTGCTCGTCTTACAGAACACACAATAAGTTACTCACAATCCAAGGCTTTACTGTATTGTACAAACCTGACTCTATGTGTACCTATGATAATGCATTTGCTATAAACTTCTCTTTAGAAAGAAAGATTTATGCATTTACTAAAATAGATTTTTAAATTGTTATTGTTTTGAATCTGATAAACATTGCATACCTTGATTTTTCTCTAGATTATTCCTTCCTTTTGGAAGCCGAGGTTGTATCAACTGACGTCTCAAAGGAAAATAAATGTCATGCTCAGTATAGAAAATGTCAAAGTCTAATGAAGAGACTATTTGCAAACGGATAACCAGTCTGTAGTGATGCCTTTAGGAATTGTACAGGGATCCTGTGATTGTAACAGCAAAGATTTTACCAGTTGTAGGCATGGAGTTATGAGGAACAAAATGGTGATCAGAACTCAAAATCTATTGTACATAGAGAGGAGGGCTTCCTTCAAAGAAACGGTAACTTACATGTGAGGAACACAGCCAGGCTGAGGTGATCCCACAGGTAAGAGCAAAAGAAATGAATACCCTGACCTCATTCCCTTGCTTCTCTACAACCTCCTACTGGGTACACCCATTGTGGAACTCAAGGAAACTGGAGGGCTAAGAAGCTTGTGGAAGTAGTCCATGGAAGAGGTAGATTCCAGAGTATAAAAGGATACAGAATTGCACTGCATGACTGAATAGAAGTTATTCAGCAAAGGGTTCTTAGCAACACATCTGGAATCTTCCATAAAATCTATGGTCATCTGCATTTATAGATTTCCTAGTATCCTAATTTTACTTTTGACTCTATTCTTTCTCTGTAGTTCTTTTTCCTTTAACCTAATATCTGAAATATACATTTTTAAAACTTTTCTCAACATAGGTATTTTTATCAGGCATCATTCTTGGAACAAAGCAAAATATAAACAAATATTTGAAAACATAAAGATATTATCAATTATTAATTACTTGATGCATTTATTGTATATTTTGTGCTTCCTATGAACTAAAAGCACTCAAGTACCCCAATACAGTCCTAATACATTTATTTATCCAAACATTTTACAAAAAGCATAATTACATAGACACTGAAAAAAATATTTTAAGAGAAGGAATATAAAAACCTATCTTCCATACTAAACAATAAAATATCAGTTTTCAGTTATACTTCAAGTGGTTTAAGATATAGTTACCTACAATTTCTATAAATGAACGAAGACTCATTTTTATACCACAAGGATACATTAAAAAACTGCATTTTCTGTCCCTGAAGAAAATGTCTCAAATCTGCCTTACCACTAACCCCCCAAAATGGCAGTATTTGCTCCAATAAGTTCTCTTCTTTTACTCTAATCATTTCTATATAGTTTGATATGTCAAGTATTGATAAAAGAAAGTTATGTGCTTGTGATTGACATTAGTTCTTTTTTTTAAATTTTTTAAAAGTTTATTTATTTATTTTGAGAGAGAGAGAGAGCACGTGCGCACACAAGCACGGGAGGGGCAGAGAGGAGAGACAGAATCCCAAGCAGGCTCTGTGCCCTCAGCGCACAGTCCTATGTGGGGCTCAAACTCTCAAACCGTGAGATCACGATCTGTGCCGAGATCAAGAATTGGACGTTTAACCAACTGTACCACCCGGTCACCCCTCATTAGTTCTATTCTAAATAATAATCTAGTAAAGTACATGCTTATCATTCCATTACGTATGCTTTTGATTGTAAGAATTAGGTCTTGAAATTTGATATCTTTAATTTTCACTTTCCATGGAAATTTCTACATAAGGATTCAAACATCAAGTTACTTATATGGCTGAATAAATGTGGCTTGCCCAGGAATAATGGCAAGATTCTTGCCTTTCAGCACTTAAATTAATATTTCAATTTCAATTATGTAGCTGAGAAATTATTTTTCAGATAATTAGAAATGCTTTCATACGACGTGGTATTTGCTCCCATGAGATCAACTGGCTGACTGGGAAGAGGCTTTCACGATTTTATAGAAATATCAGTGGTCTTAGATTCCGAAAAACTGTATTTTAATTACAGTTTTGGTAGTGAAATTTAATGGCCTTCATTTCTTTCATCTTAGGGGGTTAAGTAAGAGATATCATACAGATTGACTAGCACTCAAGAGTCAAGAATTTTTCAGGAAACCTCTGTAGGTTTTGGGGTATGGATATAATAGGTTGGGTACCTCCTAGAGCAAACCCTGACACAAGGATTCAAATGCAAGCAGTTTATTTGGAAAGTGACCCTGGAAACACCTGTTCGGGAGGGGAGACGAGGCATAGGTAGGGAAAAGAAGCCAACAAAGGGTGTGTTATTGATCAGGTTACTCTTGTGGGCACCGAAGGCATAATCCCACTGAGGAACTCTGGGATACCGTGCAAAATGTATGTCAGGGATCTCCTACCTGAGGGCCGAGGAAGCTTAGATATTTATTTTCAAATCCCATCTGTTATTGGTTGAGGGCTGCTCTTAGCAGAATCATTTCACATGGAATTCTGGCCTGTCTCACACACCAAGGGAGTTGCAGGCACTTTTGGTTGCATGCCGTAGATTTTTACCAGAATTGTGAGTAACGAGGGAATATAGGTCGAGCATCAACACATGTGCTAGAGGAGAAAGAAAAAAAAGCCAATGAATGTGACCTAAGTATTCAGTGTTTGCCCAAGCTGCCTGTGCTCTGGTAATGGACTGCCTTATCACTTAATGTTTCCCTTATCACAGGACATCTTACACTTTATTTTTTGCCTGTTTAATTTTATATCTACTCCTCTAGACATAAGAAAGTATACATCATGTCAATCATATAATCCATCGATGACTAGCAACATACCTTAGGATAGTGAGTTCTTTATACATATTGGAGGAATGAGTTAAGGCATGAATGAATGAAGCCTTAATGATGCGGGAATGGACTACACATTAGACAGTAGAGCCTCATATTAACTCATATTCCATTAGAAACAAATGAAAGGACCAAGACTGCATTTACTTACATGTGTGTTGTTGTTGTTGTTGTTGTTTTAGAGTTTCTAGAGAATTATAGTTACTCACTAAGTGCTTCTTCAGTTGAATTGGGAAAAGATTGTTTAGATCCCATTATGGCATTACCTAGGAATGTTAACTAGCAAACAAATGAAATGCTGAGCTTCTTTTGTTTTATATCTATAGGTATGGATGTTTGATATGTAGAAAAAAATGTAAAGTAGGGTAATATTTGGTGGCATTTTTGTTAATCGTGAATGGAAAAATCTGACATTTTGTTTAGAAATGTCAATTTCTAATTATGCAAAAATCTCATAATTTTACAAATAATCAGTGTATGTGTCCTTATCACTACACAAACGGGCATGACTTTAATGGTTATGAAACTTAATCTCATTGAAAGTGGTATAAATATTGGAGCCTTCTCCGAATTAAAATCAAATTTTAGGAGGCTTCCTGTAATCCATGATTTTTCTTCCTTTATTTTGGACAGCATCATTACACAGCACTGCAATCTTTAAGAACTTTCATTAACTGA
The DNA here is from genome assembly GCF_018350175.1 of Felis catus. Classification (NCBI taxonomy): domain Eukaryota; kingdom Metazoa; phylum Chordata; class Mammalia; order Carnivora; family Felidae; genus Felis; species Felis catus. The sequence goes on from NC_058386.1 coordinate 22,589,278, forward strand.
GCCAAATTATGCCATTTCAATATTGATCTATTGAAAAAGATCCATTTTTTCTACATGATAATGACAGAAATGAGCCTTTTATTTGATAACTCAGGGGGCCCAAGTAAGAATTAATATCCCTTGTCTATTTAAATACAAAATTAAAAAAAAATACCTAATGAGGTCACAATATGACTAAAACTCTAAACAAATGATCTCATCTGCAAAGTGGAGACAGAGATAACATGCCATATAGTACCATTATAAGAGCTGAATAACTATCAAAAACAAACCCTTTCACATAGGGCTGAGCATGTGTAGTGAAGAATTAATATTAAAAGGAAATTTTCCTTTAGTAGCTTCATAATCATTAAATAAATATATGATTAGGACGTAGAAGTAGTTACCATTCTTAACCATAATTCTGGAGATGTAAGAAAGAAAATAAGTCAATAGCAAGGACAAACAAAAGGGAAATGTGCTAAATTAGCTAATTCCAGAAATACATATGGAACTGAATGGCAGTGAGAAATTACTACAGATTTCTTACAAAAAATTGGCATTAGGAAACAGCATGCATGCCTGTGCTGAGGGATGATTCTGAATGCCATGACTGTATTAGTAATGCAGAGGGAACAGCGGTACCCCTGTTTCACACCAAACTCTCAATTTGCATTGGTTGAGTAGTACCCCAAGTGGAGGAAACCAGAACACTGGAATTCACCGGCTGGGATTCAGTTATTTTTCAGACAGTTAAAGAAATATCCAGGCAACTATGTCTGGGAAAATCATGGCAAGTGGAAAAAATAACGGCAAAGAAGTATGAATATTTAACTAAGGTTCAGCCATATTTTTAAATTGAAGAGGATAAGGATATTATATTTAACTTCTTTGTTGGCTCCCGGCCCCCTACCCTGAGGGTTTTATCCTACCTTCCCTGTCGGACACTCAGAATGAACAGGCTCTAACCCCGTGTTCCTCCAGGCTCTGGGTTTTCCACTGCTAGACTGGAAGGGAGTTCAAGATCTAAGAAGCTACTCTTTTACCTGTTTTTTAAACACAGTTTTGTAGAAGATCTCATCTGAAAAAAATGCATTCCTTTCAAGTTTGAAAAACATGATTCTAGCTCTCTTGAAATCCATCCTAAAGAAAGATTACTTGTTACAGATTTACCAGTGTGATTTCTAGATCACATTAGAACTCTCTCATTTGCTATATAAAAGGAGGGGGAATTTCAAAGTATTTTTGCTTTTTAAAGTGTTTCAACCCTAGAAAAGAAAAATATGAGGAATGTTTTATAAAGAAAGGAGGATCTTAGTTTTAAGGTTAATATAGAAACACCATGAAATTTGCTCTAGACATGCTTAAAACTATTTCCATAGAACTCAAAGACTTTATGAGCCTTGGTTTCCTCATCTGCAAAATAGGAAGAGTGCCTATTTTGAGGTGTTTTGGAGAAGGTTAAATTATATTAAAAAGCCCTAATGCAAAAGGCCTAGTCCACAACTTCAACACTGTTATTTACCACCAGGAAATCAAACTACACTGAAGGCTCCCAACTTTATCAATATTTTATGAATTTACCTAACATTTCTTTGAATATCTTCTTTATACTCTTGATTTCTTAAAAGAACATATCAGATAGTAAACTGTAAAATGGTACAAAACATGAAAAAACATGGAAGAACAAATAGGAAAACATACAGTTATTTAAAAATGTAGTCTGTTGGGGGCTCCTGGGTGGCTCAGTCAGTTTAGTGTCTGACACCAGCTCAGGTCAGGGTCTCACGGCTTGTGAGTTCAAGCCCCGCATTGGGCTCTGTGCTGACAGCTCAGAGCCTGGAGCCTGCTTCAGATTCTCTGTCTCCCTCTCTCTCTGCCGCTCTCTTGCTCATGCTCTCTCTCTCAAAATAAACAAACATTAAAACAGTTCTTTTAAATGTAGTATACTGAAATTAGAGATTCCTGCTCTCATGCAGCCAACCACAATGACAATATCAGAGATGACAAAGCAGAACCACGAGCCATTATCTGGAAGTATTATAACAACTCTGATCGTTGATGGATTCTAAGAGTTCTTGCTCTTAGAATTTACTTTGACGTTTGCACTCAGTTTCTCTAGCTCTGACCTTTTTTTGGCCACTGGCCTTATTCAATCTTCCTGCCTGGGTCCCATATTTCCTACAACAATACTTCCATACTTCCACTTCTGCAGTCTTCCAGGGCTGGCGGTACAGTGAGCTCATGGTTTATTCCTCTTGAGGCTTTGGATATGTATCCAGGTACCTTCCTTGAAAGATTAATGTATATCTCAGTTTCGTGTTCCTGATAATTGCAGGATTGTCCACAAAAAGTAGAACTTATTGGGAGGAGCCAAGATGGCAGAACAGCATGGAAGCTTTTTGTGTGTCTCATGTCCATGAAATACAGCCAGACCAACACTAAACCATCCTACACACCTAGAAAACCGACTGGAAGATTAACACAACAATCGTTACAACCTGAACCACAGAATTCAGCAGGTATGTGACATGAAGAGCTGAACTTGGGGAGCAAGAAGCCCCAAAAGGCAGGGAACCATTTTTGCAGGTGGAGAGGATGGAGACTGGGGAGAGGGGGAGCATAGGGGAAAAGCACCCCTCCCCAAAAGCAGCTGGAGAGAAAGTGGAAAATTGGAAACAGCTGCAGGGACTAAACTAAAAAGGGAGAAAGGAGAGGGTTTAAATTCCATTAAGACTGGAAACAAGGGAAGTGCAAAAGCTGCAACTCTGCAGCTCGATACCTGACAGTGCTCTGGTGAGAAAGATGAATCCCCAGGAACAGAGTGGGGTCCGGGAGGTTCTCGGGCCACACGGGGAAAAGCGGTTCCACTGATGGAAGGACATTTGGTAGAGACTGTTGAAGCCACCTGGTCCCAGCAGACCCCGGAAGGCAGCCACATTCGCTGGTGCTGGGGCAAGGTTGCTGAGGGTGAAGCCTGGTGTCAGATGTGTGTTGCGATTTTCCATGGTCCCTGAAATGCTGAGGCTACACTGTCTCGTGATTCTTTGGGGGGGGCAGGCTGGCACCTGGCTGCAGTCTCGGGGCACCAGCAACAGCAGGATCCAGCAGGCATTCCTGGGTGCAGCCGACATTCGGCCATTGGTCGGTGAGACCCTCCCACAGAGGGGCAGAGTGGGTCAAAGCTGCAGTCCTTCGGAAGTAAGGGGCCAGGGAAAACAGCCGCATCTGAGACAAAACTCGGGAGAGAGGTACTGCCTGGGGCCTGATCACAGGGAGTGGAAAAGCAGGCAGTGGACGAGAGCTGAAGATGGAGGACCAGTTCACGACTGCTGATCCGGGAGAAAAGACTCGGTGGCTGGGTGGTGCCATTTTTCACCGCTCCTGCGCATGCGGACCGACGAGCACCGCAACAATCCACCCCAGCAGGCTAGCAGCGCCATCTAGGGGAGAGCGGAGCCGTTACACTGAGCCCTGCCCAACTGGGCCAACTTCACTCTTCAAGAACACAAACCTCACCGCTGGCATAATTTATGGACTATAAAGAGCTACATGCACTGACCTCTAGGGGAAAATGAAGCAATTTCAGTCCCACTTCAGTCTGTTAGCAGGTTCATCTATTCAGTTTTTTTTTTCTCTCTTTCTCCTTTTTCTCTTTTACAATTCTTTTTCTTGAATACAGAAAGAGAAAAAACTCATTTTTATTTTCAATTTTTATTGAAAATATCGGTCTTTAAGTTTTATTACTATACTTTTTACTTTTGTGTAATTTTTTTCAAATTCTACTTTACTTCCATCATTTGATTTTAGTCTACTTCAGTGTACTCACCTTTTCAAATGTTTGAACAATTTCCTTTTTTCTTTTTCTTTTTTTGTCTTTTTCATTTCTTTTCTTTTTCTTGAATGCAGAAAGAGAAAAACTTCATTTTTACTTTCAATTTCTTTTAAAAATAATTTTATTTAATTTTTATTACTATATTTTTTGCTTTTATGTACATTTTTTCAAATTCTATCTTACTCCCATCATTTTATTTCAGTCTACTACAGCGTATTCACTTTTCAAATTTTCAAACAATTTCTTTTTTTGTCTTTTCCTTTTTCTTTTTTATCTTATTTTTTGTTTCTTTTCTTTTTTCTTAAATACAGAAAAAAATTCATATTTCTTTTTAATTTTTATTAAAAAATATTTTTCTATACTTTTTTTCTACTATATTCTCTACTTTTGTGTATTTTAGTCTACTTTAGTGTATTCATTTTCTCAAATTCTCAAACGATTTCCTTTTTTTTTCTCTCCCCCCACCTTTTTTTTTCTTTCTTTGTTTCTCTAATCTGTCAAACCACTTTCTGCACCCAGACCAAAACACACCTAGGATCTAGCATCATCTATTCGATTTTTGTGTGGGTGTGTTTTTAATTTTTAATTTTAATATTTTTTAATTTTAATTTTTTTAATTTCAATGTTTCTACCTCATTAATTCCTTTTCTCCCTTCAAAATGACAAAACGAAGGAATTCACCCCAAAAGAAAGAGCACGAAGAAATGACAGCCAGGGATTTAACCAACACAGACACAAGCAAGATGTCTAAACCAGAATTTAGAATCACGATAATAAGAATACTAGCTGGAGTTGAAAATAGATTAGAATCCCTTTCTGCAGAGATAAAAGAAGTAAAAAATAGCCAGAATGAAATTAAAAATGCTATAACTGAGCAGCAATCATGGATGGATGCAGCGTCGGCAAGGATGGACGAGGCAGAACAGAGAATCAGCGATATAGAGGACAAACTTATAGAGAATAACGAAGCAGAGAAAAAGAGGCAGATTAAGGCAAAAGAGCACGATTTAAGAATTAGAGAAATCAGTGACTCATTAAAAAGGAACAACATCAGAATCATAGGGGTCCCAGAGGAGGAAGAGAGAGAAATAGGGGTAGAAGGATTGTGTGAGCAAATCGTAGCGGAAAACTTTCCTAACCTGGGGAAAGACACAGACATCAAAATCCAGGAAGCACAGAGGACCCCCATTAGATTCAACCAAAACCAACCTTCAACAAGGCATATCATAGTCAAATTCACAAAATACTCAGGCTAGGAGAGAAACATGAAAGCAGCAAGGGGAAAAAAGTCCCTAACCTACAAGGGAAGACAGATCAGGTTTGCAGCAGACCTATCCACAGAAATCTGGCAGGCCAGAAAGGAGTGACGGAATATATTCAGTGTGCTGAATCAGAAAAATATGGAGCCAAGAATTCTTTATCCAGCAAGGCTGTCATTCAAAATAGAAGTAGAAGTAAAAAGTTTCCCAGACAAACAAAAACTAAAGGAGTTTGTGACCACTAAACCAGCCATGCAAGAAATATTAAGGGGGACTCTCTGAGGGGACAAAAGATGAAAATATATCTATATCTATATCTATATCTATATCTATATCTATATCTATATCTATCTATCTATATATATATAGATATATATACAGATATATATTTTTGTGTATATATATGTATATATATGTGTGTGTATATGTGTATATATGTGTATATATGTGTATACATATATATGTGTGTGTGTGTATTTGTTGTTTTTGGTATATATACACACACACACACACACACACACACACACACACACACACACATATATATATATATATATATATATATATATATATATATATATACCAAAAGCAACAAAAGATTATAAAGGACCAGAGAACACCACCAGAAACTCCAGAAACTCCAACCCTACAAGCATCATAATGGCAATAAATTCATATCTTTCAGTACTCACTCTAAACGTCAATGGACTCAAGGCTCCAATCAAAAGACACAGGGTATCAGAATGGATAAGAAAACAAGACCCATCTATATGCTGTTTACAAGAGACCCACTTTAGACCTAAAGACACCTACAGATTGAAAAGAAGGGGATGGAGAACCATCTATCATGCTAATGGTCAACAAAAGAAAGCCAGAGTAGCCATACTTATATCCAACAATCTAGACTTTAAAATAAAGACTGTATTAAGAGATGCAGAAGGGCATTATATCATAATCAAGGGGTCTATCCACCAAGAAGACCTATCAATTGTAAACATTTATGAGCCAAATGTGGCAGCACCCAAATATATAAATCAGTTAATCAACAACATAAATGCATCAATAGTAATACCATAATAGGAAACTTCAACACCCCACTCACAGCAATAGACACATCATCTAATCAAAAGATCAACAAGGAAACAATGGCTTTGAATGACACATTGGACCAGATGGACTTAACAGATATATTCAGAATATTCCATCCTAAAGCAGAATATATATTCTTCTCCAGTGCTCATGGAACGTTCTCCAGAGTAGACCATATACTGGGACACAAATCAGCCCTAAGTAAGTACAAAAAGATCGAGATCATACCGTGCCTATTTTCAGACCACAACGCTATGGAACTCGAAATCAACCACAAGAAAAAATTTGGAAAAGGAACAAATACTTGGAGACTGAAGAACATTCTACTAAAGAATGAACGGGCTAACCAAGCAGTTAAAGAAGAAATTAAAAAGTATATGGAAGTCAACGAAAATGATAGCACCACAACCCAAAACCTCTGGGATGCAGCAAAGGCAGTCATAAGAGGAAAGTATATAGCAATCCAGGCCTTCCTAAAGAAGGAAGAAAGATCTCAGATATACAACCAAACATAATGCCTTAAGGAGCTGGAAAAAGAACAGCAAATAAAACCCAAAACTAGCAGAAGACAGGAAATAATAAAGATTAAAGCAGAAATTAATGCTATTGAAACCAAAAAAACCCAGTAGAACAGATCAATGAAACCAGAAGCTGGTTCTTTGAAAGAATTAACAAAATTGATAAACCACTAGCCAGTTCGATCAAGAAGAAAAAGTAAAGGACCCAAATAAGTAAAATCAAGAATGAAAGAGGAGAAATCACAACCAACACAACAGAAATGAAACAATAATAAGAGAATATTATGAGCAATTCTATGCCAACAAAATGGGCAGTCTGGAAGAAATGGACGAATTGCTAGACACATATACACTACCAAAACTGAAACAGGAAGAAATAGAAAATTTGAACAGACCCATAACCAGTAAGGAAATCGAATTAGTAATCAAAAAGCAGCCAAAAAACAAGAGTCCAGGGTCAGATGGCTTTCCAGGGGAATTCTACCAAACATTTAAGGAAGAGTTAACATCTATTCTCTTGAAACTGTTCCAAAAAATAGAAATGGAAGGAAAACTTCCAAACTCTTTCTAAGAAGCCAGCATTACCCTGATTCCAAAACCAGACAGAGACCCCACTAAAAAGGAGAACTATAGACCAATTTCCCTGATGAACATGGATGCAAAAATCCTTAACAAGATATTAGCCAACCGGATCCAACAATACATTAAAAAAATTATTCACCACGACCAAGTGGGATTTATACCTGGGATGCAGGGCTGGTTCAAAACAATTAATGTGATTTATCACATCAATAAAAGAAAGGACAAGGACCATGTGATCCTCTCAATAGATGCAGAGAAAGCATTTGACAAAATACAGCATCCTTTCTTGATAAAAACCCTCAAGAAAGTAGGGATAGAAGAATCATACCTTGAGATGATAAAAGCCATATACGAGCGACCCAATGCTAATATCATCCTCAATGGGGAAAAACTGAGAGCTTACCTCCTAAGGTCAGGAACAAGACAGGGATGCTCACTCTCACCACTGTTATTCAACATAGTACTGGAAGTCTTAGCCTCTCCCATCAGACAACACAAAGAAATAAAAGGCATCCAAATCGGCCAGGAGGAGGTCAAACTTTCACTCTTCACAGATGACGTGATACTCTATATGGAAAACCCAAAAGAGTCCATCAAAAAACTCCTAGAACTGATTCATGAATTCAGCAAAGTTGCAGGATATAAAATCAATGCACAGAAATTGGTTGCATTCTCATACACCAACAATGAAGCGACAGAAAGAGAAATCAAGGAATCGATCCCATTTACAAATGCACCAAAAACCACAAAATACCTAGGAATAAATCTAAGTAAAGAGGTGAAAAATCTATACACTGAAAACCATAGAAAGCTGATGAAAGAAATGGAAGAAGGCACAAAAATGGAAAAAAGATTCCATGCTCCTGGATAGGAAGAACAAATATTGTTAAAATCCCGATACTACCCAAAGCAATCTACATAGTCAATGCAATCTGTATCAAAATAACACCAACATTCTTCACAGAGCTAGCACAAATAATCCTAAAATTTGTATGGAACCAGAAAAGACCCCAAATAGCCAAATAAATCTTGAAAAAGAACACCAAAGCAGGAGGCATCACAATCCCAGACTTCAAGCTATACTACAAAGCTGTAATCACCAAGACAGTATGGTACTGGCAAAAGAACAGACACTCAGATCAATGGAACAGAATAGAGAACCCAGAAATGGACCCACAAACGTATGGCCAACTCATCTTTGACAAAGCAGGAAAGAATGTCCAATGGAATAAAGACAGTCTCTTCAGCAAGTGGTGCTGGGAAAACTGGACAGCGACATGCAGAAGAATGAACCTGGACCACTTTCTTACACCATACACAAAAATAAACTCAAAGTGGATGAAAGACCTCAATGTAAGACAGGAAGCCATCAAAATCCTCGAGGAGAAAGCAGGCAAAAACCTCTTTGATCCTGCCCGCAGCAGTTTCTTACTCAACACGTCTCCAGAGGCAAGGGAAACAAAAGCAAAAATGAACTACTGGGACCTCATCAAAATAAAAAGCTTCTGCACTGCAAAGGAAACAATCAGCAAAACCAAAAGGCAACTGACAGAATGGGAGAAGATATTTGTAAATGACATATCAGATAAAGGGTTAGTATCCAAAATCTATAAAGAACTCACCAAACTCCACACCTGAAAAACAAATAATCCAGTGAAGAAATGGGCAAAAGACATGACTAGATACTTCTCCAAAGAAGACATCCAGATGGCCAACAGACACATGAAAAAATGCTCAACACCACTCATCATCAGGGAAATACAAATCAAAACCACCATGCGATACCACCTCCCACCGGTAAGAATGGCTAACATCAACAACTCAGGCAACAACAGATGTTGGTGAGGATGCAGAGAAAGAGGATCTCTTTTGCATTGTTGGTGGGAATGCAAGCTGGTGCAGCCACTCTGGAAAACAGTATGGAGGTTTCTCAAAAAACTAAAAATAGAACTACCCTATGACCCAGCAATTGCACTACTAGGCATTTATCCAAGGGATACAGGTGTGCTGTTTCAAAGGGACACATGCACCCCCATGTTTATAGCAGCACTATGCACAACAGCCAAAGTATGGAAAGAGCCCAAATGTCCATCGATGGATGAATGGATAAAGAAAAGGTGGTATATGTGTATACAATGGAGTATTACTCAGCAATCAAAAAGAATGAAATCTTGCCATTTGCAATTATGTGGATAGAACTGGAAGGTCTTATGCTAAGTGAAATTAGTCAGTCAGAGAAAGACAAAAATCATATGACTTCACTCATAGGAGGACTTTAAGAGACAAAACAGACGAACATAAGGGAAGGGAAACAAAAGTAATATAAAAACAGGGAGGGGGACAAAACAAAAGAGACTCATAAATATTGAGAACAAACAGGGTTGCTGGAGGGGTTGTGGGAGGGGGGAAGTGCTAAATGGGTAAGGGGCACTAAGGAATCTACTGAAATCATTGTGTCATATATACTAACTAATCTGGATGTAAATTTTAAAAAATAAAAAATAAAGTGAAATAAAAAATAAATAAATAAATAAATAAATAAATAAATAAATAAATAAATATAAAAATATAAAAAAAATAGAACTTATTTCCTTTCTTCCATCCTTCTTTCTTTCTTTTTTCCTAACTGTAAACCAAAGTAACTTGAGAGCCTACTATGTGTCTGGCTCTTTGGAGGGTCTTGGAGCTGCCACAGAAAAGAAAATCAGATATGACCTCTGCTCACATGGAGTATGTGGCTGGTGCAGGAAATGAACAACAAACATTAAACAAATACCCACACAAAGAATTTCAAAATGTTAAAACTACGCAGGTACTGTAGGAGTAGACAGTGTGGTAAGATTCTTTAACAGAAATATTTGTCTTCATGAGGAGTCACTGAAAAGGTCACACTAAAATTGAGATTAGAAAGACATGTAGGAGTTCCTTCTGTGAAGAGGAGGAGACATAAAATACATTGACTGGAAGAGATGTCATGAATAAAGACCTTATGGTGGGCAGGAGTAAGTAATCAAATGAATACGTTGAAAAGGACATTGTGGCTGTGATATAGATAATGGGAAAGGAACAAAATGGACGAAGTCAGAACATTTAGGAAGCCAATGAGGATCCAGATAAGACACATTTTTGTATGTGCTCCAGGATCAAAACTCACACTTTGTTCAAACCCTGATGCACACGAAAGTGAAAATCATAATGGATTTAGTTTCAAGTCATTTTTTAAGGGTTTTAGAAACCTTGTGTAAGGTTCAGGGTTTTTGACACCCTCAAATGCAGGGACAGCAGAACTAGAAGTTGCAGAGTCACACAAAATGAGGGCCAGCCAATGATTTTATTAAAGGAAGTTCATTACCTAGGAAAAGAAGAGACATGTCAATTTAAAGAGCAGGAAACCGGGGCCTAAAGAAGTTGAGAAATTTATACCAGAGGTACATGTTGGAGAAACATTGGACATCAGATTGTCTGTATTCTGCCCAAATAATTCATGTTATTTATTTATTAACACTTGATGTATGCTTATTATGTGGCAGTCATAATTTCAAATACTGGATATTCAATATGGGGCAAAGTAAAAAGGATGGCTTTGCTCATAAAACTCATAGTATTGTGAACAACCCTGAAAAATGCAATGTGAAAAGTTTATAACATGAGAAGTACACTTTGTAATGCAGGTGCATTTATGAAATAAACACCAAAAATAACCTTGCTGAGTTCAGGAATACTTCCATGAGGAAGTGGCATTCACTTTGAGGCAAGGCAGAGAGAGAAATATAAGACAGGCAAGAGGGGTCTGGGATGAGAACCTTCCTTAAAAAATTTTGTTTAACATTTATTCATTTTTGAGAGACAAATAGAGAGTGTGAGTGGGGGAGGGGTAGAGAGAGAGAGGGAGACACAGAATCGAAGCAGGCTCCAGGCTGTGAGCTGTCAGCACATGAGTCTGATGCAGGGCTTGAACTCACAAACTGTGAGATCATGCCCTGAGCTGAAGTTGGACACTTAACCAACTGAGCCACCCAGGCGTCCCAAGAACATTTCAATCAGAGACAACAGGACATGCAAAAGGGAAGAGCTGAGAAGAGATAAGTCGGTACTGAGAAATACGAATGAAGAGATGAAGAGGTAAATCATTTAGGAGTTTGTTAGCCATTATATTTATCCTAAGAGTGATGAGAATTCAGTACAGGAGCAATTAAGATCAGATTTGCATTTTAGAAGGACCCTTGTGGCAGTAGTGGCAGGGATGGACAGTAGAGGGGCAAAAGGGGGCAGGGACATGTGTTAAGAAGTTGCTTTAATCATACAGGCAAGTAGCAGGGTGTCTGTATTAGGATGGGAACAGTGAAGAGGAGGAGATAAGGATCAATTCTAGAAATGCACAGGAAGTGGAATCAACCAGCCTGGATGGTTAAATGTATCAGGGTAGGGGTGCCTGTGTGGCTCATTCCGTTAAGCGCGTCTAGCTCTTGACTTCGGCTCAGGTCACGATCTCACGGTTCTTGAGTTCCAGCCCCGTCTTGGACTCTGTTCTGACACTCTGGAGCCTGCCTGGGATTCTTTCTCTCTCCCCTTCTCTCTTCCCCTCCCCTGCTCATGTTTTCTTTTTCTCTCAAAATAAATAAATAAACAAAATTAAATAAAAAAATAGAATAAATGTATCAGGGTAGAAGATGGCAAAATAGGGAGAGAAGGAGGTATGAGAATAACGCCGAGGTTTTACCATAAATTCTACCTAAGGGGTATTTTTAAAAATGGGGAGTTGTAATGATCATAAACTTGTGTTTCTTTATAGTGGTTTCACACATTCTTAATGCATTGTTGAAATTTGCCAGTTTCTGAACTTTATATAAATGGAATGTTCTTCTGTGACTTGCTTCTTTCTCTCAGGATTATATGCTTGACATTCAGCTGTGCGGTTGTGTTTAGCATTTGCTCATTCAACTACATGGCTGTATAGTATGTTGAATGAATATACCAAAGTCAATTGATCTTTTAAATGAAATGATTTGCGTTTGAGAGTCTCCCAATTCTTTTCTGCTATAAACAGTGTGTCTAAGAACATCATTTTACACGTGTCTCCTGGAGCACACATACAACAATTTCTCTAGGATAATCATCTAGGAGTAGAACTTCTAGGTTGTATGTACTTTAGTGTCTACAGCAATTTATGCTTCACCTAGACTTGTAAATTTCAGTTGTGCCCGTTTCATGCTCATTCACGTCTGATAGTATCTGGCTTTTCTTTTCCTCCCTCCTCAATTCCTTTCTTCTTCCTTTCCCTCATTTCCTTTTTCTTTACTTTGATTTTTAAAGTAATCTCCACATGGAATGAGGGGCTCAAACCCACAACCCTGAGATCAAGAGTCGCATGCTTCACTGACTGATCCAGCCAGGCGCCCCCTCTCTCATTTCCTTTTGAATCTATTAGGTGTTAAGCTATAACTCAGTGTGTTTTTAAGTTCCATTTCCTTGACTTTTAATGAAGTTAAACATTTTTTTTCATATATCTGGTGTTCATTTATACTTCTCTACTGGAATTGTCTGTTCAAAAAGCTCCCACCTATGTTTTTCCATTGTGTTGCTTATGTTTTTCTTATTTTAGGAGTTTCATTTCTATGTTGTGAATACTAATGATATATCAGTTACATGTGTTGCAACTTTCCTCATTTGAAACTTATTTTCCACTTGCTACAAACAAAACAAATGAACAAAAGGGAAAAAAAGAGACACACAAACAAGAAACAAGACTCTTAACTATAGAGAACAAACTTATGGTTACCAGACGCCAGGTAGATGGGGGGATGGGGGAGACAGGTGAAGGGGATTAGGAGTGTACTTGTGATGAAAAAGAAAAATATCAGGGGCGCCTGGGTGGCGCAGTCGGTTAAGCGCCGACTTCAGCCAGGTCACGATCTCGAGGTCCGGGAGTTCGAGCGTCAGGCTCTGGGCTGATGGCTCGGAGCCTGGAGCCTGTTTCCGATTCTGTGTCTCCCTCTCTCTCTGCCCCTCCCCCGTTCATGCTCTGTCTCTCTCTGTCCCAAAAAAAATAAATAAAAACGTTGGAAAAAAGAATTAAAAAAAAAAAAAAGAAAAAGAAAAATATCCTGAGATAAAAGATAATTTAAAATGTTAAAGTATTAAGCATTATCAATCCTTCTTTAAATGTTTTTTTTACACTTTCTGTGTTAACTTTAAAAAAATTTTTTTTAACATTTATTTATTATTGAGAGACAGAGAGACACAGAGTATGAGCAGGGGAGGGGCCGAGAGATGGAGACAGAATCTGAAGCAGGCTCCAGGCTCTGAGCTGTCAGCACAAAGCCCTATGGGGGCTCAATCTCACAAACTGAGAGATCATGACCTGAGCCGAAGCTGGACGCTTAACCGACTGAGCCACCCAGGCAGCCCCTGTGTTAATTTTTAAAACCCTTCCCTTTTTCCACAGTCATGAAGATGATCTCCTACGTTATTTTCTGAAACATTATAGCTATGGCTTTCATATTTAAGACTGTAATTCAACAGAAAATGATTGTATCCATTATGGTTACAGTTTTCCCTGTAGATACTTTTCTCACTTCGTGTATAGCATGGGTTAATCTCAGCAGGACAGGATTGACCACATACTAAAGCCAGACAGACAACTCTGCAGCCTGGTACTCTTAGCCAAAGCTGTGAAATACAGTTAACTAGAGAAAAATGATATTCTGAAACCATGAGTATATGATTTGTTTCAGAGTAGGACTGTCTGTCCATGTTGTTTACTAATGATTGGATTTAAAATTTTTATCTAGTTTCAGTGGAGCCTAGGGTTTTTTGATGGTTAAGGCTGGTCTACACCTGCATGCATGTCAGGGGTTTGAGATCTGGACACAGAGTGTGTCCTCTGAGCCCCGGTGGTGGGCAGACAAGCAAGCTTGCTCCTGATATCTCAAGGCCCTTTAGTGCAGATACTTCACCTGCTGTTGGGAGAATGTATCTCTTCTCTCTAATAAAGCTGTTAAGTATAACTGAGTCCTGTGAGCTCTTCTGCAATTGAAACCTTAAAGCAATCAATGTCTAATTATGGCACTCCATTTCATTTATTAAGGTCTCTTAGTTCTAACATAAATTAAGTGTTCAATATACGGTGGTTCTTATTCTGGGGCATTTTTTGTACTTCCATTTGGCTATCTCTGCACGAACATCCTGTTATCCTAATTAATGATTGCTTTAAAATAATAATTAACATTTGATAAAATAACCCCCTACCACGTTCTTCTTAAGGAGCATCTTATGTATTCTTGGCACTTGGTTCTTCTACATAAATTTGAGAGTCTGGTTGGCAAGTTTATTAAAAACCACAACAAAAATAGTATGAAACTACCTGGCCCAGTGATTCCTTTGTAGGAACTTTTTTAAATGGCAGATTGAATTAGCCGGTTTGGAAATTATTCACATAAATAGTATATTCTTAAGTCTGTTTGCTGACCTCATGAAATGATTTTGGAAGTGTTCCTTTTTTTTCCCTCAATTTTCTGGAAGGGTTTGTGTAGTATTGATGTTAATTTTTCTTTAAATATTTGCTAGAATTCACCAGTGACACCATCTAATCCTGGGGTTTTTTTATTGGGAGGTTTTGATTACTGATTCTATCTTACTAGTTCTAGATCTGTTCAGGTTTTTTATTTCTTAATGATTCAGTCTTAGTAGATTGTGTGTTTCTAGGAATTTGCCCATTTCTTCTATCCAATTATTGCCCAGTTCTTCTATCCATTATCCAATTTATTGACATACAATTTTTTTTTATTTTTTTAACCATTTATTTTTTTTGAGAGAGACAGAGACAGAGTGTGAGCAGGGGAGGGGCAGAGAGAGAGGGAGACACAGAATCCGAAGTAGGCTCCAGGCTCTGAGCTGTCAGCACAGAACCCAACAAGGGGCTTGAACCCATCTAAACCACGAGATCATGACCTGAGCCAAAGTCATTGCTCAACTGGCTGAGCCGCCAGGCACCCGGACATACAATTATTTACAGTATTGTCTTATAATCCTTTTTATTTCTGTGTCATTGGTTGCAATGTCTCTTCTTTCTTTTCTGGTATTAGTTATTTGGGTCTTTTTTTTTTCTTTATTTTGTTGATCTTTTCAAAAAAAAACAACAACTCCTAGTTTAGTTGATATTATCTATTGTTTTTGTATTCTCTATTCCATTATTCTTTGCTCTCATCTTTATTTTTTCCTTCCTTCTGCTAGTTTTTGGTTTAGTTTGTTCTTTTTCTAGTTCTTTGAGGTGCAAAGTTAGGTTGCTAATTTGAGATCTTTCTTCTTTCAAATGTACACATTTTCAGCTATAAACTTTCCTCTTAGTATTTCTTTTGTTGCATCCCATAAATTTTGGTATGTTGTATTTTGGTTTTTATTTGTCTCAGGATAGTTTCTAATTTCCATTGTGACTCATTCTTTGACTCAGTAGTTGTTGATGAGTATATGGTTTACTTTCCACATACATGTGGGTTTTCCAAGTTTTCTTTTGCTATTGTTTTCTAGTTTCATGCCATTGTGATCAGAAAAGATACTTTGTATAATTCCAATCTCTTTAAATTTGTTGAGACTGGTTTTGTTGTCTGACACATCATCTATCCTGTAAAATATTCCGTGTACTCTTAAGAAGTATGTATATTCTACCGCTGTTGGAGGAAGTGTTCTGTATATTTTATGTCCACTTAGTCTAAAGTGTTGTTCGAGTCCTCTGTTACCTTACTGATCTTCTGTCTGGTTGTTCTATCCATTACCGAAGGTGGGGTATTGAGGTCTCCTACTATTACTGTATTTCAATTTCAATTGTATTTCAATAGTCTCCTACTATTATTATTTCAATTCTGTCAAATTTTGCCTCATTCATTTCAGAACTCTTATGTTTGGCATATCATATTTATAATTGTTAAGTCTTCTTGGCCAATTGACCCTTTAATCCTTAAATAATGTCCTTTTTTGCTTCTTGTAATAATTTTTGTCTGAAAGTCTATGTTTGTCTAATATTAATATAGTTATCCTTGCCTTTTGCTGGTTCCTCTTTGTATGGAGAATTTTTTTCCCCATCCTTTCAAGTGTAGCCTATGTGTTTGATCTGTAATTTTCCTTTCTTATAATATCTTCATATATTTTGGTATCAAAATTATGCTCACTTGAAATTTTTCTATTTTTTAGAAGAATTTGCCTTTATTTGCACTACATTTTTTATGAAATTCACGGCAAAGACATTGGGGGAAATTTTTTGGTGGGAAGAATTGCAAATTACAGATATAAATTCTGTAATTATCTTCTGGCTTTCTTATTTTTTTCCCCCCATGTAAAGTCAATTGTGTGTATTATTACTAATCATAGGGGTAATTTTTTTCCTCTAGTGTTCTAGAATTTTCTCTTCATGATTGACTTTTGGTAGTTTCAACTTTGGTGTACGAGGTGTGGATTTTTGTATTTATTTTTCTGGAATTGTTAGAGCTTTGTGACTTGATGCCTTTTATGACCCCTAAAAATTTCTCATCTGTTTTCCTTTTAAAATGTTGTTTGTTTCCCATTCTCTTCCCACTTTATGGGACTTTAATTAGAAGGATATTTAACTTTTCCACTGTATGCCAAATGACCATTATAAGGTCTCTTGTATTTTCATTATTTATCAACATACTTCTTTTTGAATATTCTCCTATGATTTCTTTAGCTCTAATCTGCCATTAACCACACACACTGCTTTTTAAATTTTTATTGTTTTCTTTGGTTCAAGGATTTTTATCTTGTCCTTTTTATAATTTTCATTTCACTTCCCAAGTTGTTATTCTCATTTTTATTTCCATAACATATTGAACATGGTCATTAAAAACCATAACTTGCACAATGTTATATGTCAATTGATCTCAATAAAGCTGGGGGAAAATAATAGTAAAATTAAAAAACATATGTCAATTAATTCCATTATCTGTGTTTCCCTCTGAATTTGTTTCTGTTTCCTTGATGTGTCTTCCGATTTTAATAATATTTCTCTTATCTACTTGTACACTTGTACAATTTTTGAGCTGCAGGCATCATATATGAAAAGACATATCAACAATTTTAAGTCTAGTTTGATCTATTTTTCCACAAAAGAGAACTTATTTTTGTCTCTTTCAGATAGGTAGAGCATTTTTTTTTAGGGCATGTACCCCATGCATTATTCACAACACAAGGGTTATAGAATTTGATAGGGAAACTAAATCTTAATTTTTGTTTCCCCAGCCCTGTGAATCTATCAGAAGCATCACTCAGCTTCTTAGCCTCACCACAGACTCTTTTATGCTTGTCAAATATTCCTTGGGGAAAAATCCCCAAATTCTCAATTCAATCTTTCTGGTTTTCCCATAATTCTTGCCTTCCATGTTAGTTCTTCAATGCCTTCAAATGAACACTTTCTTTTAGAAAACGTGCAAATGTTTGCTATTCTACATGAGAAAGTTGATCCAAATCAACTAGTCTACCATTACTGGAAACAGAACTTATTGGGCTTTTGTAATCCATATTTTGTAATGTTTCCTAGCTCTCTTCTAACTTATGTTTAGTCTTTGATTTCTCTAAAGTTATTTTTTAGAGTTTATTTCTTTTAAAGTTATTTACTTATTTTGAGAAAGAGAGAGAACACAAGTAGGGGAGAGGCAGAGAGAGAGGGAGAGACAGAATCCCAAGCTGGCTCCACTGTCACCGTGGAGCCCAACACGAGGCTTGATCTCAAAAACCATGAGATCATGACCTGAGCCGAAACCAAGAGTCAGACGCCTAACTGAGCCACCCAGGCGCCCCTGAAGTTATTAAGATATTACAATACATAGCTAATAATTCTAATGTTTATTTTATTGGTTGCTCTCATTTTGCCATTATTTCTTTTGACTCATACCCATGGTTGTTACTTTCTTTTTAAACTGATATTTTTTTAAAGGTGAGTTCCCATTTGTTAAAACTTTACATGTAGAAATTATTTGAGATCTGGCTTGAAAGTAAGATTCTCTTTATTGTCATTTTCTTTGGTAGATATGAGGCTCCTTAGTGTTTTACTAACACTGTGCTCAAGATACTCCACCCTTGTACATTGCTTCATCTCAAAGTAGTACACTATATACTTTGTTACAGAAACACAACAATTCCAGGTTAAAAAAAAATCTATTCCATTCATTTATTGCTGCACAGTAAACTACCCTGTGCTGAATGTTAAAATGATGACAATATTTCTCTTACACTTGAATCTATACTTTTGGCAAAAATCAAATAGGAAGACTGAAGCCATAAACGAAAAGGGAATGGAAAGTCACTGGCATAGGCTCTCGAGGCTCAGGACCAATTGGGGACGGAAACACTGTGGTGAGTTTCCAGAAGTGGTCCAAGAGTATAGAAGAGTTCACAGCATGCTTCCCATAGTTGTTCAGAGTCTAATCTGATAAAAAATCTGAACCGAGTCTGACAAATTTCAGGGTGGTTCTTAACTTAAATCCAAGTTGAACTAACAAAAATAGGAACCATTTAATCAAGCACAATGAGGTCTTTGTATTATTAAAAAAGGCCTTTTTATGTCTGTGGAGTCTGAAATCTCTGCTCCTACTCACTAGGTACGTGTGCATACACGTGCACACACACACAGAGAAAAATAAATGTTCCAAGGTTCTCTCACGTGAATATTACATTTTGTTGAAGCAATATAATCATGAGGCTTTGCTGGTATCTACATAACATTTCCCTATTATTGGCTACTGGAGAAAATATGCAATGGGAAAAAGAAGGAGCCAAGGCAAGAATCAATCACATAGTTATCTTAACTAGGATCACCAAGCTGAATAAAAAGGACAGAGAGTCATGGACTGACATGCTGATCATCCCAAGGCCCAGTCCAAAAATACAGTAAGCACTAGAATAGACAGAGCCAAATTATCTTTGCAATGTGATGCTTCATTAAATTATCTTTCATGGTTTGAGAAACCCATAGGTAATCTCATAGTCCAAAAGTTAGTGAAAATTATCCACAATCTAACCTTCCCTCTTAGATCAGTGGCCCTTAATAAAAATTATAGATTTCACTCACAGTGTTGATATGCTTTCCTTATTTTCATTAGAAACTGAAGGTGAATTTTTTTAACATTTCACTTTGGGCTATTTAACCTATTTTAAAATGCAAACTAGATAAATTCACACGTTTCATGTTTACGCATTTTAACATTTTAGGTCTCTTAGAAATGTTCAACAAAATATTTTCTGACTTAAAAGTATTACTTTAATTTTCCTGTGTAGTTTATGTTAATCTGGTATATGATTTCATTGTCACATGATATTTACCTTTATATTCATACTGTGTTTGTGTATGCATTTCCAGAGATCTAATAATAAAAAATAACGTTGGCAGTCACTAATAAGGGAAGTCAGGAATTTAGAGCTACCACTAGGTTCTTTTTTTTTTTTTTTTAATTTTTAATATTTCTTTTTAAGAGAGAGAGCACAAGCAGGGGAGGGGCAGAGAGAGGGGGAGACAGAGGATCCAAAGCAGGCTCCAGGCTCTGAGCTGTCAGCACATAGCCTGACACGGGGCTCGAACCCACAAACTATGAGATCATGACCTGAACCAAAGTCGGATGCTTAACCTACTGAGCCACCCAGGTGCCCCGTCCCCCTTTTTAAATGTTATTCTTCCTTCCTTCCTTCCTTCCTTCCTTCCTTCCTTCCTTCCTTCCTTCCTTCCTTTCTTTTTTATGTTTATTTATATTTGAGAGAGAGAGAGTGCCCAAGCTGGAGAAGGGCAGAGAGAGAAGGAGACAGAGGATCCAAAGCAGGATCTGTACTGAGCATCCAGAGCCTGATGCAGGGCTCAAACTCATGAATATGAGAGCATGACCTGAGCCAAAGTCAGACACGTAACCCACTGGGCCACCCAGGCTCCCCGAGACACCACTAGGTTTTGTTTTTGTGACTGAACAAATTTTTTAAAGTTTGTGCTTCATTTTCCTCTCCTATAAAATGAAGATGCTGCGGCACTTGGGTGGCTCAGTCAGTTGAGCGTCTGACTCTTGCTTTCAGTTCAGGTCATGGTCCCGAGGTCATTAGATTGAGCCCCACACTGGGCTCTGTGCTGGGCATGGAGCCTGTTTAAGATTTTCTCTCTCCCTCTCCCTCTCCACCCCGCTCTATCTCTCAAACTAAAAAATAAAATAATAAAATAAAATAAAATAAAATAAAATAAAATAAAATAAAATAAAATAAATAAAATAAAGATAATAAAATTAACCTTCCCTATTTTACAAGGGTGTTTTGACAATCAAAAAAAGATAATACTCGTTAAGGATACCTGTAAACTTTAAGGTTCTGTTAACATACTAGTAATCTCTTCATAGATAATAAGTAGAAAGACTGAGAATGTCTCCAGCTGACAAGCTTGTAACTCAGAGGAGCTTACTAGAATTCTGTCTAAACATTAGAAATCCCAAAGAGTCTCCCAGTCCCTCTTCCCATGGGGGGATGAGAGCACCGATAATACTGGTTACATCCTGAGATCCTCTTTTCAGAAACTTGGCAGTTAATGACTACGATAAACGTCCAAAGCCAGCACTTTTAGTACCCCAGTACTCCACAAGAGCTACCCGAGGCTCAAAGATACAAAGTTGTATTATTCAAGTAACTTGTTTACTGAAGAATTTTCACTGAGGGGAACGTAAGCAATTACTGCGTGCAATTAAGATGTTATTAATAGCTTATTCCCTTCGTGACATTTCAGGCACGTTCAGTTCAATCTCTCTCTTTTCTTCTTCCCAACGGGCGTTTGATCTGGGAGTTTGCTTATAAGTGGCTGAGGGGAACGAGATCAGCTTGAAGATATCTCCTACCCCTCCCTCCAACTCTCTTCAAAGGCCAGAGCATTGCCGTGAGGGGGAAGAAAAAAGAAAGCAAAAAGGTCTTTTTAGTTAGCTGGTAGTGGTTATAATCCCCTCCCCTTTTTCTCTTATGACTGCTTCTCTTACTAGAGCTGACTGATAGATCCGTGGCAGGTATTTAAAGGCAGTCTTTTTGTGGGGTACATTATTAGGGAATTCCCTCATCCACTATTCCCTGGCTTCCTAACTTTCTCGGTTTAGTTTGGATTCATGTTTAGAAGTGTACTGGAATTTGTCAGACCCAATTCAGGTCTTTTTATGAGACTAATCTCTGAACAACTATGGGAAGCAAGATCCGAACTCATTACTTTAGGACCCGTTCTGGAAATTCACCACAGTATTTCTGTCCCCAATTAGTCCGGAGTCTTGATGCCCTATACCAGTTACTTTCCATCTCCTCTTACTTGTAATTCAGTACTGCTTTTTGATTTCCTGAATTTGTTTCTGGGCTGTCATGGACTTCATTCAGATGTAGGCTCTTTGATTCACGTTGAATAGACAACCTGCATTAATTGGCTGCAGTCCCTCTCTTGGGCTTGTAATCTGAATAGTTTCAATGAGTATCCCTTAATGATCTGGCTCAGGCTCTACTCTTCAATCACCTATACTTGTTACACACCCAAAATTCCAGATCCTGTCATAAGGGCACTTCCAAGAGCTGCTGGAATAACCTTGACTAGTGGCCTGGCAACTATCTTGGGAAAGATACCAACAAGATGGCTCAGGTCCAGGTACCCAATGTGGCGCTCACAGAACATCCAAAACAGGGAATGCAAGTTGATCCATTGCCTCTAACCTTCTATGCCCTGACAACTCCATTTTACCATACTTGGATAAACACACAGCAGGTTATTGAACGTGATCCATTAGCAGACATCAAAATGGTTCATGAAAAGCCTTGTCCTCTTTTTTATACTTTTATCTCTACAAGTGATTCTCTTTGAATTTCTCCCCTTTATAAGGACTCAAGTATGGGGGAGAGCCTTTCACCATACAGTTTTTACTTTTGCTATATAGAAACCATTCCAAACCTGAGTGGCATAAAACAACAATTTTAGTGTGTTTACAGATTCTATGGATTAGGAATTTGAATACGGTATAGTGAGGACAGCTTTGGTCCAGGTAAGGAAAACACTGAGGCATGGACCCGAATCATCTGGAGGAAAATTTACTGACACGTCTAGCAGTTGATGTTGCTTGTGGCTTGGGATCTAAGCTGGGACTGAGAGCCAGAGCACCTACATGTGGATTCTCTATATGGCCTGAGCTTTCTCACAGCATAGTGTCCTCAGAATTTTTACATGGTGGCCCAGGGATACAAAGGCAAGTAGCCAAGGAAAACTAGGCTGAAGCTCTGTAGCCTTCTTCTCTGACCTAGCCACGGAAGTTCTACTGTGTCACTTCTGCTGCATTCTACTGATGATAAGTAAGTCACTAAGGTCAGCTCAGAGCCAAGAAAATTGACCTCTCAGTGGGAGGACTGCCAAAGAATCCACAGGTATCTTTTAAGACCATCACAGTCAACAAGTGTGACAACTGTTTCTACTGTTTATCTCTACTCCTAAAACCTATTTATAAAGACTGGAAAAGGGAGGGCAGTTTGCACAGTGCCTCCAGGGGATGAGCTGGCCCCACATTGAGGCACTTCTCTGTAGAATTCAGAACAACCATTTCTTCTTCTATTTTTCTTTAATAGTTTCATTGAGATATTATTCACACACCATACAAGTAACTCATTTAAAGTGTCCAATTCAGTGGTTTTTATCATTTTCATAAAATTGTATAACCATCACCACAATCAAACTTACACAATTTTATCATCCCCCAAAGAAACCATGTATCCATTGGTAGATATTCCTCATTAAGCCCAACCTCAGCTCCTGGCAACCACTCATCTACTGACTACACATGTGCCTATTCTGGCCGTTTCATATAAATGGCATCATATGCTATGTGGTATTTTGTGACTGGCTTCTTTCACTGAGCATAATCTTTTCAGGGCTCACTCATGTTGTAGCATGTATCAGTGTTTGATGACTTTCTATGATTAAATGATATCCATATTAGATGGATATGTGACATTTTGTAGTTCATGAAAACATGGATCGTTTCCAGTTTTTAGCTATGATACACATTCAGGTACAAGTTTTATTTTATTTCTCTTGAACATGTATGTAGGAGTGGAATTGCTGGGTAATATGGAAACTCTATGTTTAACATTTTGAGGACTTGCCATACTGTTTTCCAGAGAGCAGCTGCATCATTTTACATTCCCATGAGCAGGGTATGAGGGTTCAACGTTTCCATATTCTCACCAACTCTTGTTATCTGTCTTTTGTGTTATAGCCATTCTAGTGGGTGTGAAGTGGTATTTCATTGTCATTTTGATTTTTTTTTTCCTGATGGCTTATGATCTTAAGCATCTTTGCTTGTGTTTATTGGCCATCTTCTTTGGAGAAATGTCTGTTTGGATTCTTTACTCATTTTTAAACTAGTTTATTTGTTCTATTTTGTTTTTAATTATTGAGTTTTGAGTTCTGTATGAATTATGGAAACCAGTTCCTTATCAAATACATGACTAGTAAACATTTTTTTTCCCATTCTGTAGGTTGTCTTTTTACTTTCGTAATGGTATCCTTTCAAGCTCAAAAGTTTTAATTCTGATGACATGCCATTTATTTATTTTTTCTTTTGCCACCTATTTTTAGTATCCTCTATAAGAAGCCATTTCCTAACTCAAGGTTACAAAGACTTATTCCTATGGTTTCTCCTAAGAGTTTTATAGTTTTAGATTTTACATTTAGGTGTATGATCCATTTCAAATTTGTAAGTGGATGTCCAATTTTCTCTGGACCATGTGTTGAGAAAACTCTTTTTTCCCCCTCCATTGAATTGTCATGGCACCCTCGTCAAAGAATCAATTGACCATAATGTAAGGGTGCATTGCTAGACTCTCACTTCTCTTGTAATGATCTAGCTGTACTTATTTCTTCTTTGTTTCAGCTATAGAACCTATTCACCAACTCCAAAAAAAAGGAAAATGCAAACTTAACATATTTAATCATAACACTTCACCATATTGACATCCTCATGGATGAGAGGTAAGCTAACCTATGGCCTGAAGGGAGATTTAAATTTCCAAGTGAGTCTTCCTTCCATGTGAATAACAACAGTTTCCTAGATTACAAGGCTCCTAGGTTTAGAATCTATGGAAAGTCTGAATTAAATTTGCCCACATTCTTTTAAAGTGACAAAGCTTTACATTAATGGAAGGACTGATGAGTTGTGTTGGTGTTAATTGGCTGCCTAAAGATACAGGAGTGGCTTGAGTCACTTCTCTTAGCAACCAGTTTCCTCTTTCTAGTCCAGTAAGGCTGACCTCTGGCTAAAATTTTTCTATCTTTCATCTCAATTTTCATGACTAAGTGTATACTCAATTCTTAAAACGTGGTTTCAACCGCAAACTGAACTAAACCAGATCTTCCCCAAATATGCCATTCACCTACAAACACATTGAGCCTGGCAGCTCAGCCCTGACATGAAACTCTATACAGAAAAACCCTGTGCTAAAAGCAATTCAGCAGGCTTCTTTGCTGACCCTCAAGTCCTTTTGTCAAAGGCAAACTCTAATTTCATCAATGAAGATGAACAGCTTAAAATGCAATTCACTGGTAGGAGTGGCACATTGAAACTCATTTAAAAAGGGTTGCACATTGCAATTCATTTTAAAAAGAGTGTAATTAATTGAATGAATAAAAATGAGGTTTTGGTGAGAGGATAAGCTTAATAAAAGAGTAGGAAGTTGCAATAATAGCAAAAAAGAAAGAAAGAAAGAAAGAAAGAAAGAAAGAAAGAAAGAAAGAAAGAAAGAAAGAAAGAAAAAGAAAAAACCCTAGAAATGGAAACTAAGGGTGATTAAAAGAAAGTCTTAAGTGATGGCAGTTAAAAAAGATAATTAGCAGTGTATATTACAAATATTCAGACAATGATGTATATAAGCTATTTTGCACTGCACATCTGTATTCATGTGGAGTATATCAGGCACATAAATGATCCCTGCCAGTATGGCTGCCCTAACTTAAGAATATTTCTTAAAAGATAGCCAATATTTTAATAAAGGAGTTTCACTCCCAAAGTGTATGCTAATCACAGGATAACTCTGTTCATGTGCGGGAGTCTGTATTGCCGACAAGTGTAAATTTACCCAGTAGCAGCTGTGATCAATTACTTCCAAAATTCCTAATGACCTCACGGTCCAAACCAACCTACAGACAATGATTTGTATAATTTAGTCAATTATCTGTGACTTGGGATAGCAAAATTACACAAACATCAGCCCAAATAAGAAACTATTTATTCCTGTTTAGTATTACCTTTAAAAGTTATCAAAGAAGGGGCGCCTGGGTGGCTCAGTCGGTTGAGCGTCCGACTTCGGCTCAGGTCATGATCTCGTGGCTCGTGAATTCGAGCCCCTTGTTGGGCTCTGTGCTGACAGCTCCGACCCTGGAGCCTTCTTCTGCTTCTGTGTGTGTGTCTCTCTCTCTGCCCCTAACCCACTCACATTCTGTCTCTCTCTCAAAAATAAATAAACATTAAAAAATTTTTTTAAGTTATCAAAGAAAAAAGATTATTGAGACATAATACATACCTAATACATCCTTATAGGTTCAATAGCTAGTCCTGGACAAATCAGAAATTGCTTGACACCTAAATTTCTAAATATCCACTTGCAAATTAGTTAAGTATATCCCAAGTCTCTCAAACTTCACCAAGACATGTATATAAACATGAGAGATATTAATACGATGAATTACATTTCCCTCTCTCTTTCTCTTATTTGCCTATGCAAGTTGACCAGGCCCCTCAAAGTCTTACCCAGTTTTGGGGTCCCTAGTGGTATCTTATGTGGCTCAGGTTCTGCTCTGACCATTTGGTTGATGATGACAATAGAAGCCACTTAAAGATGGCGATTCCTCACTGCCAAGATGTGGTAAAAAACAAAAACAAAAACAAAAACAAAAACAAAAACAAAAAACCACGACTATATCTTGGTCTCAATTAGGTCATAGAGAAGCTGATATAACCCAAAGTAGTTAAACAACGACTCAGATTGGCCACTATTATCTCCTCCATCCTGCTTCGCCTCAAATTCCCTGGTAAATATCGAAACAGAAGTTTTTCCTTGTTCTTCCTTTACTCTGAAACTCTTAACATGCAAATTGTCTCCTGATGATGCCCAGTCTGCCACCTCTTCACACCAATCTGGGCATGACTCTTTCCATTTGGGGTTAAGAGCAGCCCCTCCTCCATTAATATAAATTTGAATTGAAATGAGTTTAGGCATAAAATCCCAGATTGGCGCATCTGCAAATAAAAACTCTCCCACATGTATATACTGCCTTTCTATCTATGCACAGAAAAGAGAGAGATAGGGAGCAGAGGAAGGATGAAGTGGGGAGGAAGAGACTGACAAAGAGAGTAAGGGAATGAAAGCATTCCCCCAAATCATCAATACTGAACTCATCACTTCAGAATTACTGAATTGAGGAGAAATTTGATAAAAGTAGTTTTTAAGAAAGATGTCAACTAGGAAACCTCGAGCCACTTATTAGTTTTTAGAGTGAAAACTTTTGAACCAAAAATAGGCAAGTAAACATTATTTTGTATTCCTTTCAGCACACTGATGATATTTTGCAGTGTGATGGATTGAAGTTATTTCAGATATTCTACAATTTCAGTGATTTTCACCCACTGAGACTCTATTCAGATAAAAGGATCAATCTAAATTCTGATGGTTAAGAATTGCGTGTGCCGCTTTTCAATCATATTTCAAGAAACCTCCTGAATATACCAATAATTCCAAAGCACCTTTGTCCTATCTCAGCCCTTTAGGTTGGGTTTCAGTGGGACCAAGTTTTAACCACTTGTTAGCAGAAAGTAGAAAGCAAGTCACACACAGAAGCCTTAAGACAAACATCAGGGGAGCTGTCATATTATATCTTGGATTTTCATGTAGAAATAACCACCAAGAAGCATTTTCACATTTTTCTCTTGTTCTGATCGGTCCATTTTGTTGAGAACGGGGAGAGAAACAGATAGGTTTCAAAACGAATGGATTTTCTAAAGCCTCGTGACAAGTGACTCACTAAGATACCAGAAACAAACTCACCCATTCCACATACTATCTCGCAATGGGACTCCCCACCCCCCACCCCATTAAGAGGAAGTGCCTATTGGCTTTCTTCTTGAATCTGGGCTGGCCCTGTGACTTTCGAATAGAATGTGGCAGAAGAGACATTGTGCAAATTCTAAGTGGGGCCTTAAGAGTACCACTTCATTTTGCACCTTCTAATGTTCTGAGGCCCCATGGCTACGCTGCTGGAGAGAAAGAGGAGCTATAGGTCTGTTGTAGATGGTACCAATCAGTAGACATGAGTGAAGCCATTTGGCCCCAGGTGAGTTTCTATATAATTGCTACCACATGAATGATCTCAGCCAACATACATGAAGTAGAAGATGTAGCCAAGGGAGCCTACAGAAGTATGAATAAAAACTCCTTGTTGATTTTGGGGTAGTTTGATATGCAGGGGTAGATAATGAACACAAGCCTCAAATGCCACTGGTGTCTCCTTCCCTTTAGTTATAATGACAATGATAATCCTTTTCCTAAGATTGCATTTCCACTTTTCCTCGTTCTCTCACATTTTCAAGGGACTTTCTGCTGTCAACTATGGCTTCTTTAATCTTGCAGATCATGTGTCTTCTACTACAGCTTCTCATTCAGTTCTTTCCTATTCATATTTAAACATCCCTTGTTCTTACTTAAAATATACTTTCACACCCATCATCACCTCCAGTAAGTAGCATATCTCTTCTCTTTATAACTCAACTATTTTATTTATTTATTTATTTATTTATTTATTTATTTATTTGAGAGAGAGAGAGAGAGAGAGAGAGAGGAGAGGTGGGGCTTGATCCCACAACCCTGGGATCATGACCTGAGCCAAAATTAGGAGTTGGATGCTCAACCCACTGAGCCAGCCAGGTGCCCCACAACTCAACAATTTTAAAGAGTTCCTTAAACTGAGTGATTTTACTCTTGCTTCATCTTTTTAACTCACTGAAATCTGACTTCTGGAGCATCACAGGAGGTAAATATCACGAAGAATCTTGCTATCCCTAAATCTAATATATATTTCTTAGTTTTTTTCTGACAAGACTTCCCTGTATCCCCTCACATCATTGGTCATTCCTTTATCCTGTAAACACTGCCTCCTCTTGACTTGGTAACACTTCATATTTTTCATTTTACTCTAACAGCTATCCTGTCCTCAGCAGTCTGTGATAATTCTTCTTAATCTGTTCACTCTGGTTTCCTTTAGACCGGTCAGTGGTCAGTGAAATTATGGCCTACAGGCCAAATCCTGACCTTCACCCATTTTTGTGAATAAAGTTTTATTGGAACATAGACTCACTCGTTCATTCATTGGCTATAGTTATGATCAATGACAAATGAATGAGTTGAGAAGTTGTAACACAGAGCATACAATCCACAAAGCCTAAAATGTTTTCGATATGGCCCTTTACACAAAAGTTTGCTGAGCGCTGATAGAGACCTCTGATATGTGTTCTATTCTATTTTCAGTAGATGACTTTCCTGAATGTGCTTACCCTTCTCTACCACAAACATACAATGAAAGTAGTATCTATATAGTAGGGAGCTTCTACAAACTCTGTGTCTGACCCAGGTTATAGATTCAGATCTTGTGTTGGCTATTCACTCCTTTATTTTTCTATGTGCATTATCCATTTTTTCTGCCTTGTTCTGTGATTGGAGAAGCTGAGCTCCATGGAATGGGCTCCCTTGCCCTTTGCTTTTAATTGGGTTCTTTCAGGTGGAGGCACTACTGGGAAATGGGAGGGCAAGGGAAGAGAAAGGTCAAGGTATATACTCCACTGTCTCCCTCAGTGACAGAACATGGTTTTGCACTGGTTTTGTTACCTTACTGAAGGCTATGTCTTTTGTCCTATAATGTTCTTCTATAACTATAGGTGTTATGGATCCTGGTAACTGCTCATTCCCCTTTCACTCTTAGGTCTAAGTAAGGGCTCCCTGCTGTTGCTAGCCTCAAGTGTCTCCCCAGCCTCTTGGGTTTCTTTAAATCCTACCTACATTTTATAAGTCTTTCCTGAAAATTTATCTTTTGGATATACCTTTTAGTTTTTCCACATTTTGATATAGGCAACTGCCTAGTGGATATATAAACATAGACATCTGATAGTCAATTCAACATAAGATATCCAAAATGAAAGATGTCTTCACTGTCCCCAATCTGCCAATAATAGCTCTTCTTTCTTTCTTTCTTTTTCTTTCTCTTTCTTTCTTTCTTTCTTTCTTTCTCTCGAGAGAAAGAGAGAGAGAGAGAGAGAGAGAGAGAGAGAGAGAGAACGTAAGCAGGGAAGAGGGGCAGAGGGAAAAAGGGAGAGACACTTAAGCAAGCTCCATGCTCAGCACAGAGCCTGATGCAGGGCTTGATCTCACGACCCTGAGACTATGACTTGAGCTGAAATCAAGAGTTGGATGCTTATCCAACTGAGCCACCCAGGTGCCCCAATTGCTCTTTATCCTGGACTTTTCATCCAAAAGATGAAATCACTGCCACAAACCAGAGTATTTATCATGACCTCTTTCCAGTCTTTCACAGCTCAACTAGAATCAACTTATTTTCTATTGCTCTAAATTGATGCTAAGGCCACTGACATCTCTTGCCTAAGCCCAGTGCAACTCCTGATCACTATCCCTGCCCCCATTTGCCCATCCCAGCATTCTATTTTTCATAATCAACCAAATGCTGCTTTCTAAATTAAAAATCTGGTCGTAGCAGTCTCTTTCATAAAACTCTTCAACTATCTCTAAAATAAAGGCTAAACCCTTTAACATGACATACCTGATCCTCCATGATCGGAGTCTGTTCCCAGCCTCAGCTCCTTCCACTTCCTACACTGTATTCCATGCTCTGAGCCACATTCAGATGCCTTTTAGTCCTTTGAAGGTGCCACATTTTATCTTGCTTCCGTCCATTCTAGCTTTTATTCCTCACACCTGGAACACTTTTCTCTTAAATTCTTTTGGATAATCTCTACTTTCCTTCTATTTCACTACTCCTGGGAGGTTTTCCTTTACACACTCAGACTCACTTTATTGCCCTGCTGTGTTTTACAACTGTGCTAAATAATACTTCTATGGTAGCAGTAATTGCATTATTTTATAATGTGTTTGATGCCCTTTTCCCAGGCTATAAACTGAGAAAGAGTAGGAACTCCATCTATGTCATTCACCATTATATCAATGGCATGTATCACATGCCTATACTTACCATAGTAATATAGATTTAAAATTATTTAATGAAATTAATTTAATAAAATGATTTACTATTTTAAATTGTGACACTTCTAGATTAGATTAAATTTCATGGCAAATATTTTATGGCAGCTAACACATGCATGACATTTGTAAAGGTCCTGCCTTCAATGTACTATAGAGTACAGGTATTTGAGGTAGGTCTTTGTGACCCCAGGTAATTTCATACTGGTCACAAAGGCAGGATAAATAGGAAATGTTGTGGTAACTTACAGGTATCACAAAGGAAGATGAATTAGGACTTTTGGAGTCTAAATCGCTTGAATGTCTTAAATGAATGAAAAACTATCCATTTATGTGTCCTTCTATCATGACATTTCCAGAATTAAAATTCCTGTACTCAGAATACCTGATTAAGATATTGACTTGAGCTAAAGAGACATATGAAAGCTACAAATGTTAAATGTAGAACCTCATTTAGAAAATGAAGAGGAAAACAAGGATCACCACATGCTTGAGGAAAAACAAGTACATGAAGGAGAGGTGCCAAACTTAAAACAATGAAGAAACTCACAATGAAAGTGAGAGTTAAAACAGAAAACAGAACATATATATTCAAAGTAATTATAATGCAAAATAAAATAAGTATAATGCATATCTTCAGAATAATACCAACAGATATTATTTCTGAAAGAAAAGACTTGGGGATGAAATAGATACAATTCAAATTCAAACCATGATTTCTGAAGTTAAAAACTCAAATTTACAGGCTAAATAATGCAAAGAATGACTTCAAAGAATAAAATTCATGAGCTGAGGTGTATTTCAAAATTGAGGGGAAAAGAATGAAGGGGTGAGAAATTTGAGGATAAAACTCAATATACCAGAAGGCATCCGCTGAAATGTCTGTACAGAGATTACAAAGAACAAAGGAGAGGGAAACAAATACTAAAAAATGCAGACAAAAGTTTTATGATCTGATGGAAGAATTGTGTTTATTCAGATTGGAAGAGGCCTTCAATGAGGAGCAATAAAGAGGACAAAAGATTCAATTCTAGGCCTACTTCTGGGTAAATTTCTGACACCTACATCAAAATATATATCTGGGATACATAATATCCTATTATATCAGGAAGATGTTCCAGGACAAATTCCAATTCTGCTTTTACATCCTTCCCACATGAACCTTCTGATAAGGAATCTGAACATTTTTACTGCATGGTATAATGGCACTTGAATTCTAATTGATATAATAAAAAGTGAGCCACACCTTTAATACCAATTTGGAGGCACTGGGCCCATAGTATGTTACAGTCCCCATTTCTCCACTCTGATTTACTGCCCCACTTTGCCTCCCACTGTCCTAGTGAGTTATAGTGAGAAATATAGTATTTCAGCTTGCAGGATTTTTTCCACTCTTCATTCTGCCAGACTCTCTTGACATTAGAAGATGGGAGGGGTATAAATTCCCCTATTTAATTCCCATATTAACAAGAAGTTGTTTTTGTAAATCGTCTTAAGAACCTCTAACCTACATTCACCTCACTTTTGGTATCTAGGTAAGTCATAAGCCTACTCCCCACCCTCAAAACAGAAGGTAGATTATAAGTATTGGTTCTTTAGCTCCTACAAGGAGTCCTCATAGCTGTAGCAATACTGGGAGGTTCTGCCCTGTATCAGTCTGTATTCTAGCATTGAGTAACGTATGGCCCATCAACTTGATGTCTACAAAATACATTTAAGTGTAGCTGAATACTGATTGAGCTCCCCTGATATCTCACCACCTCCCTCTGCATCCTAAAAAGGAGATTCACGGGCAGCCCACTTCTTGCCAAAGATCATGAAATAAGAGACAGGCAAGGGTGTAAATCTTCATGGGATTATAGGCACACACTAACAATTCCACTTGTTGTCTACAAAGTTTCTTCTGAGTTGTGGCAATTCCATAAAAAAAAAATAGTGAAATTTGGTTAGTTCTCTCTTACTGGTTAGTGTATCGTGGATTACCAGGAGGGAGACTCTGCCCTTCTACATTGTAGAGAGTGGTGTACTTTCCACAGAAAACAATTCTCAAAGTCTAACCCTTGATCAGACTGAGTTACATCATTGAAACTATATAGCAAATGGTACTTGACCCAGAATGACACAATGGTAGATTCCTTCTGGTTCCTGGTGAAATAAGTGTGCTCATAGTTGATGAAGTGAACATCATGACAATTGCATTAAGTTCTAGTGAGACGAAGTTTGTGCATTCTAATTGCAGGTACTTGCAGCTCTGAAAAGTCTCCAGGCTTTTGACCAGGACGTCGTTTGCTACCATCAATTCAAACCACTGGGCCCAAATTAGCTCTAAAGTATCTTCCCTGACCAAGTGACTGGAGTCATCAGACAACATCCTCCAACATGGGGAGTACTATGCTGGTGACAATATCGATAATTTCAATTATATTAGCACTAGGCACTGAAGTACTTAGTAGAACTCACAGTAATGAATTTATAGCCATTTCTTACTTATGCAGTAATAGTTACAAGACCTGTAGAGACATCCCTGAATCTTTTAGCAGAGAGCAATTGGTTCTTTCCCTTTTCACCCTCTCTCAGCTAGCAACTAGTTTGATGTTTGCTTCTCGACTCTTCCAATCTGACTGAAGTAGTTGTGATTTCTCTAGTGGCATGTGTTTTATGGTTACCATGGATGGTGTCACAGAAGGATGATGCAAAAACTCATCTCTACCACATTTTTTGCTTTAGTGTCCTAAGTTTGTCTTTCCTTTTTTTTATTATAAAGTTGATTTATAGGGCACCTGGGTGGATCAGTCAGTTGAGCGTCTGACTTCGGCTCAGGTCATGATCTCACACTCATGGGTTGGAGCCCCAGGTCAGGCTCTGCGCTGATAGCTCAGAGCCTGGAGCCTGCTTCGGATTCTGTCTCCTTCTCTGCCCCTCCCCCACTTGCATTCTGTCTCTCTCTCTCTCTCTCTTTCTCTCTCTCTCAAAATAAATAAACATAATATTTAAAAACATTTTTTAAGTTTATTTATTTATTTATTTAGAGAGTTGAAGAAGGGCAGAGAGAGAAGAAGAGACAGAGAATCCCAGTGTGGGACTTGAACTCATGAGCTGAGGAGATCATGACCTCAGCCAAAATCAAGAGTTGGGCCACTCAACTGACAGAGCCATCCAGGCGCCCTAGCTTGTCTTTCCTTTTAAGGAAATACAACATTTTAATAGATTTTTATGGGTTGCAAGTAGGAAAATGTGTCTACATGTCTTTGATATTTGATCTGATATGTAAGGAATACAGAAGTTTCAAACAGTGTAGCTACCCATTGCTGCCACACGATATTTTCTTCGTTGCCGGTAACATTTTATGCAAGTGGATTGTTGCCATTCTCTATTTCAAAAGGCACCTTCAAACTTGACAGTGATAGATCATTTTGGTTCAAGAATTTACCTTCCATAGTCTAAAATTTCAGTCTTAAATAATAGTGACTAGTAACTTATGTAACTTCTCTTTTACTTGACAAGACACAGCCTATGTGGATAATAAAGGACTGAGTGTGGTTATGAAATTTATGACATTTCTCTGTATCAGACACATCTTATATGCCACTTCAGATTCTCTTGATCCCACTTTACAGCCCTTGTCCACTGGTTCCAACAACCTACCCCAATAATTACACCAGCCACTGCTGAAGTTTGTACCAACTTTGTGTGGCTACATGCACCACAACACAGCATGACCTCAATTCATCTTTTTACCTGTGCCTCTGGCCACCCACCTGGAACTTTCCTGTTGCCACTGAGGTATGAGATCAAAGCATAATCCAAAACTATGGGGGAGGTGAACCCATAGAAAACTAGCTTTAATGAATGAGATTGAAAGCCAGTGAAAACAATTTCAACTACTTTTCCCTCCTACTTCCCTCCCTCCTACTTTTCCTCCTTTCCTGAATCTCAGAATATTACTCATAAGAAAGTCCATTGAGACTGAATAGTAACATATCCGATGCCAAGTGGAGGCCAGTTTGGTAATCCTTCCTCATATTGTCTCCTCCTCCTGATTCAGTCTTCATTTCCTCATCCTTGCTTCCTTAGAATTGCATTCTCTAATAAACTAGCAGCACATAAGATTTCCCTCAGGCTTTGCTTTTTAGAGAATTCAGACTGATAGTAGGTATCACAAGTGGTCCTTGAAAACAGACATATCCCATCTTTTTTTAATGGATTCTGGGAGTTGGATTACTCATCAGATTAATAACAATAGTGATGCCATTTCCAGTGATAGGTGAGGTGGTGATAGCTCATGTCGTGCAATGGCATTATAAGTAAAAAGGCTTCTTTTTAAAACATCTCACTAATTGGGATAAAATGCAGACTAACGGTGAGACTGTGGAATATATGGTTGCTATAGCAATTGAACTGTATGAGGCCAAAGCTGATTTAGAGTGATTGTAGGGTAGACTGGGTTCTGTCACTGGCATTGAAAGCCTAGCAAAACTGAAACTAAAGTCTCAGAGAAGCCAACTGACAATAGATGGCATGCTGTAAAATCCAAAGGGCCCCTCATTCCCAACAGCTGCAAGCAGACAGGCCAAGTCCAGAGATACACGCAAAAAGACACACACACACACACACACACACACACACACACACACACACACAGAGTTATACAATATTATGGAAAATATGGTAAACACTGACTGGATATTTGGTAGTTTTAAGTAATTATTATTCCTTTTTTGGTTTTATACAAATATTTTGGGGAATACCAATGTCTGAGATTTGCTACAGAATGATTAGGTGGTGGGAGTGAGTGGAGATGCATACATATTTTTATCAAAAAAATTTTCTTAGTGTTTATTTTTGAGAGAGAGAGACAGAGTGTGAGTGGGGAATGGGCAGAGAGTAAGAGGGAGACACAGAATCTGAAGCCAGCTCCAGGCTCAGAGCTCTCAGCACAGACCCCATGCAGGGCTTGAACCCATGAACCATGAGATCATGACCTGAGCCGAAGCTGGACGCTTAAGTGGCTGAGCCACTCAGGTGCCCACTGTGTGGGGAATAAGCTTAGGTAGTTCCTGAGCCTGCGCTCATGGGTTAACAAGGCACAAAGAATTACAAAGCCATAGGATGTTCACACCCAAGTTTGGGTAAACAAGATTAGGTAAAGTGATGCAAAGGCCCCCAGAATAGGTATAGTGGGGCAAAGGTCCCAGAATAGGACAAAGGTATAGGAATAGGGAATCTCAGGATAAAAACATCCAAGATAAGGTAAACAAGATTAGGTATTCAGGGCAGAAATGACCCCCAACTTTGTACTATAGCAGAAAGCTGCTTTCACAGGAAGGAAGGACCAAATTAGGTAAATAGGTAAATAGGGCTATAGACTGTGTGGAAAAATTGCCCAGAGAGGAGCTAATTAGCTAATTAGCCAAAGAAAGGTGCCTTGTTGATCTTGAGGTAGCATGCTTTGTCTTTCTTGTCTCCTAGGCCAGTTTAGGTAAACAGGTGGTGCCTCATGTCTGTTGTAAACAACCTTTCTCCAGGCTCCAGGATTTTATTTTGTATTGACCCAAACCCCTAACACTGCATATCTTCAGAACCCCTTTTCCCTCACCCATAAGTTAATGTTGACAATTTCATTGTCTCTTTATGCATGCCCATCACCATGTTTGTAAGCCTTCTGATCCTAATACAAACGGAGCAAGGACTCTTACTGAGGGCTCTTGTCTTCTCCCAGACATTAGCCTCTCTCACATTTTTAATCCTGTGTCCTACTTTCTTGCTGGACAAGAAAGAACTCCAGACCCAAAGTCTATGACACCAGTGGAGATATATTTAAAACAACATTTGTTATGGGGCTCCTGGGTGGTTCAGTTGTTTAAGCATCACACTCTTGATTTTTGGCTCAGGTCATAATCTCATGGTTTGTGGGATCAAGCCCATGTCAGGCTATCACCGAAAGGACAGAGCCTGCTAGGAATTCTTTCTCTCCTTCTCTCTCTGTCCCTCCCTCAATCTCTCTCTCTCTCTCTCTCTCTCTCTCTCTCTCTCTCTCTCTCTCCCTAAGTAAATAAACATTTAAAAAATAATAATAATAAAATAAAACAACATCTGTTATGCATTGAGTATTGTTGAAGCTGGGTGATGGGTGCACATGTCTTCATTTTACTATTATATCTAAGTTTATAATTATTTGAAAATGTCCATGGTATATATTATTATTTAAGAAAATCAGGCTTAGGATTTGATTGTAAATGGAACAGAGCTACAAAAGAGCTGGGATATGCAGCCATGACAGCATCCCGTGACAAAGTTAGGACTCTGATGGAAAAAGAATGGGTTCCTGAAATCTGGAAAGGTGTCATACAGTGCATAAGCCTGAGACTATTATACTTACAAATTCCCCTAAATCCTCCAGGCCAACCGAAGCAATCTCCTCCACTTAGAGGTATATACCCAAAATAATTGAAAGCAGGAACTCAAACAGATATTTGTATGCTGATATTTATGACAGCATTATTCAAAATAG
Source organism: Felis catus (assembly GCF_018350175.1). Taxonomy (NCBI): domain Eukaryota; kingdom Metazoa; phylum Chordata; class Mammalia; order Carnivora; family Felidae; genus Felis; species Felis catus. Next base: position 22,626,349 of record NC_058386.1, read on the forward strand.
TCAAAGGTAGAAACAATCCAAAGGTCCACTGACAGATAAACTGATAACTAAAACGTGGTATATACATACAATAGGATATTATTCAGCTTTCAAAAGGATGAAGTTCTGATACATGCTGCAACATGGATGAAACTTGAAAACATTATGCCAAGAAAAATAGCCAGATACAAAGGGATAAATATTGTATGTTTTGGTTTATATGAGGTAGCCACCATAGTCAAATTCCTAGAGACAAAAAGTACAATAGTGGTTATCAGGGGCTGGGGGGGTAGAAGGAAATGAAGAGCTATCGTTTAATGGGTATAGAGTTTCAGTTTGTGATGATGAAAAATTTCTGGAGATATTTGGTGGTGAATGTACCTAATGCCACTAAACTGTACATTGAAAACAATTAAAATTCTAAATTTTATATTATGGATATTTTACCACAACAAAAAAAAATTTTTATGACTTAGGCTTTGTGTGTCCTATTTTAATAAATCTTTGTGTAGTTCAAGGCTGCAAAGGTAGTATTCTATAGTTACTTCCAGAAGTTTTATAATTTTATGTCCTTGTGTATGATCCACTTCAAGTTATGTTTATACAGTACAAGGTAAGGGCCAAAGTTCACTTATTTCTAAATAATTATCCAGTTATTCCAGCTCCATTTGTTGAAAAGTTGCTTTTCCACATTGAAACACCATGGCACATTAAATGAAAATCAATTGGCTATATCTTATTCCACTGACTTATATGTTTACTCTTATGACAGTATCATGCTATTTTGATTACTGTTGATTTACAGTTAAGTTTCACATCAGATAGTGTAAGCCTTCCAACTTTGTTGTTCTTCATTTTTTATTTTTTTTAATGTTTTTATTTATTTTTTGAGGGAGAGAGACAGAGCATGAGTGAGGAAGGGGCATAGAGACAAGGACACAGAATCTGAAGTAGGCTCCAGGCTCTGAGCTATCAGCACAGAGCCCAACACGGGGCTTGAACTCATGAACCATGAGATCATGACCTGAGCCAAAGTTGGAAACTTAACCAAGTGAGCCACCCAGGTGCCCCCCAACTTTGCTGTTTTTCAAATGACTTTGGTTACTTGGGTTTCTTTCCATTTCCATACAAATTTTGCAACCAATTTGTCAATTTCTACAAAGACCCTACCAGTCATGGCTTTTACTAGAATTATATTGAATCTATAGATAAATGTTCTTAGAATCAGCATACTAATAAAATTTAATCTTCAAATCTATGAACATGGTATACTTTAATTATTTATTCTAAAATTTCTTTTTTCTAAGTATTGCTTTATAGTTTTAATGAGGAAAGTGTACACCTATATGTTTAGACTTTACCTAAGCATCTCATATTTTGGATACAATATTCAATTTTCGATGTTTTACTGTTTGTTTATAAAAGTGCAATTTAATTTTACATGTGATCTTGTATCTGCGACCTTGCTTAAGTTATAAATTCTAATGTCTTTTTGGAGATTCCTTAGGATTTTTCTAAGTGTACAATCATATTATGTACATTTAGGACATGTTTATTTCTTCATTTCTGATTTCTGTGACTTTCCTTGCCTTTCTTTGTCTTCTCACACTGTGTAGGTCCCCTCACTAAACTGTTGAATAGAAGTGGTAAGAATGAACATCTTTACTTTGTTCCTGATTTTAGGGGTAAAAATTCACTATTTTACAAATAATATGATTTTAGCTGTAGAATTTTTCATAGATGCCTTTTATCAAGGTTGAGGAAGCTCCTAAAAGAACTTGCTAGGGGCACTAGGGTGGCTCAGTTGGTTAAGTGTCCAAATTCAGCTCAGGTCGTAATCTCACAGTTCATGGGTTTGAACACTGCATTGGGCTCTGTGCTGACAGCTCAGAGCCTGGAGCCTGCTTCAGATTCTGTGTCTCCCTCTCTCTCTGCCCCAACCCTACTCAGGCTCTGTCCATATCTCTCTATCTCTCTCTCTCTCTCAAAAATAAAAATAAACATTAAAAAAAGTTTAAAGAACTTGCTACTTTGCTGCATATTTTTATCATGAAAAGAGATTGCAATGTATCAAAGGATATTTTTGCACATTTTAAGATGATATTATGGTTTACAGCAAAAGAGCTGGCAGGAATGCCCTGACACGCCTGAGGCATTGCAACTTAGATGGGTAGAGTAGGAAATAAGGAATGAAAAAAGAAGCCAAAAAAGCAACTAGGAAGGAACATGCTAGTAGAGGGCACTGTGAGGTCAATTAAAAGGGTGGAAGAATTTAAAGGACAGGAGAATCACTTCAGAGATAACAAATTTTAAGTTAGGAAACTTGGAGGCAAAACTCAAATTAGGTGTATAGATGTACTTAATTTCTATAATAGAAGATTTATAAATATGAAAGGAAAAAGAAAGTAGATCTCTTTATAGGCACATTAGAGTCACAGAATCCTAGATTTTAAAAGTTCTTTGTACTTCATCTAGTTTATTGACCCATTATATGTTTGAAAGTTCCCCACATCAGTCTGGAGCACATTTATTATGCATTAACACCATTAGTGATAGAAATTCCCTCTATATTACATATTTTTTTGCATATTAAATATCCATACTGCTTCTACTTATTAGGCATTATTCTATTCTTTGGACCTAGTAGAACTCATTTGAAAGTCTGATACAGAACTGCTTTGAGAATACTGAAGAACAATTAAAGATATAAAATCAGGGGTGACTGGGTGGCTCATTTGGTTAACCAACCAACTTCGGCTCAGGTCATGATCTCACAGTTTGTGAGTTCAAGCCCCACATCAGGCTCGGTGCTGACAGCTCAGAGCCTGGAGCCTGCTTTGGTTTCCATGTCTCCCTCTCTCTCTGCCCTTCCCCAACTCGTGCTTGCGCACTTTCTCTCCTTCTCTTTCCCCAAAATAAATAAACATTTAAAAAAAGATATAAAATCAGTAGAACTTTGGTGTGTTGATGAGCGGTGACAGGAAAGAGTAGAAAGTAAAGTTGAATTTCCTAGTCTCAATAGTGTTGATAAATTATCCCCAAGAAGGTAGATAAACAACTTCTTGGTTTGAGACAGTAGTTGCCACTTCATAGAAGTAGTATTACTACTACGACTACTCCTGTTGCTGTTGTTGCTGGTGCTGCTTTAGAGTTTGTTAATCTCAGAGCGCCTGTAGAACAATCAGATGAGCTGCCCAAGAAGGGACTAGGGGAGTGAGTCTTGCCCCTCTTCACTTACTGCAAATGATGAAGCAAGGCGCCTGGGTGGCTCAGTTGGTTAAGCGTCCCACTCTTGATTTTAGCTCAGGTCATGGTCTCACGGTTGGTGGAATTGAACCCCATGTCAGTCTCCATGCTGACAGCTCAATGCCTGCTTGGGATTCTCTCTCTCCCTGCTTGTGCACTCTCTCTCTTGATCAGAAGAAATAAACAAAACTTAAAAAAAATTGGAAGCGATGAGGGCACTTCGTGGGCATGATTGCTTAATACTAATGTTTTACCATCTCCAAAAGAGAAGGAAAACACCTAACTCACAGGGTGATTGTAAGAATAAAATGAATTAACATGTTCAAAGTGCTGACTCCACTTTACATATAACCACTATTTTTATTACTGTGAAAAACAAAAATATTTAGGAAAATATATGTAATATAAATATAAATAATATCAAATGTACTATACATAGTAGGAAATATATGTATTTTATATTATTTTGAAGCATTAGTATAATTATACACATGTCAAATTTCCTTCCAATATTTGTGATAGCCAAATTGACTCATTTCTTATTTGGTATCATAGTCGTTGTACAATTTAGAAAATATTTTTTGTTTCTCTTTCCAGGCATGTGGGGAGTTTATATCTCCCCACCATTGCATTTGTTACTGAACATGTGGGTTGCTTTAGCTGAAGAAATGTGAGTAGAACATGATGTGTCATTTCTAGGCTGAATCACCATTCTCTCTCTGCCCTAGAGTGAGGAGATACTCTAGCTCCCCATGTAGCAGGAACAAGAAATATATCTTTATGACATAAAGCCACTAATCATTTTTTAACTGCAGAATAATCTACATAATATCATCTTTTTTAATACTGAACTGTGTACCTAGAAAGGCCATAACAAAACCTTAATGTAAGGCCTGGGAAGTGGGTGGTGAGCAAACTATTATCAGAGGCTATCAGAATGGTGATCTATGTTATGTAGCATCTAATCACTTGACAAAACTGTTGACAAAATTGTTAAGATAATCTGGAAGACAAACTATATACCTTGTGAATTTGTAAATCAAGAAGTAAATATTGCAAAAGAATGCAAACGCGTGTTGGCTGTGTTTGTCACTGGCTTTGATAAAGTACTACAAAAAGAGACTGCCTCTGAAAAAGACCAGCTGGTTTGCAAGCAGGAATAAAGGGAAAGAGTGAGAGTCCAAAAAGTTGGGGACTGTAGGATTAGAAGAAGCAATTGCTTTTTAACGTTAATTGGTAAAATATACATCTGAGAAAGGCTTTGAAAGACAAAGGCCAATTAAAACCCAGTCTTGTGACAGAAATCAAATCAAAGGTATGCTTTCCATATCCACTATTAAAATCTCTGAACAAATTAAGATCTTTCAGAGAAAAGACCCAATTAAGATTTTGACACCCAGTAAATCCTTTCAATTGGACAAAATGGCTCAAGAAAAAGAGAATAAAGTTATGGCTTGCCTATTGCTCAAGAAATAAGCAATTAAGTTGAAAGAAGGAAACTTGGTGAAGAAAAAGTCAAGAAATATAGCAAATCTAATAAGCAAGGACAGAAACAGACTGTGTGTATGGCTTTCAGAGCACGGAACTGACTAGAATTAAATATATAACAAGCCTACTAAGTTTCTTAAAAGAATGTTACGACAAAAGAAACTGAAACCTTCATGACTGTTTTAAGACTCAAAGTGACTCTTGGAGTCTCAGCCTTCCCAGGGGCAGGAGACTGAGAAAACTCTAATGACCCCCAAGGAGAGATATTCTGCAATGTTTCTTTCACATGTGAGCAAGGAGGACAGTGGAAAAGGAAACATCTCATAGTTTGTACCTGGAGACCATGGAGAACAATGAACTGGACATACCTTCTCCAAAGCAGGATCAGGGCCTAGTCAAAGATTATTTTGCCCACTCACACTGCCCCCAGCTTTCATCCTTATATTGTTCCTCGGTATATAAATAAATATAAATAATATAAATATTTTTTATTAGTTAAAATATTAGTTGTATTTTTTATTAGTTAACAGTTCTCCAGATCAAGAGTGGCTATGTGTGGAAATTCTAAAATTTCAACTAAATGTATGAGAATATGAAATGTGGGATTTCATTCCTTAGATGTCAAGGAGATGTGCATATATTTTTCATGCAAAAAGAAGACACCAAATACTTGGTAACCATCAGAGCAAACTGTGATAGTCATTAATGCTTTTCACTAACATTTCTTGCTGTCTTTTCGGATATTTGACAAGATTGCATTTATTCACTCCCTTGAAGCTAAATTCATTAGGTTTTAGCTAATGAAATGTGAGTAGAAGTGATATGTGCTGCTCTCCAGAAGAAATTATAAGAAGGGGCACCTGGGTGGCTCAGTCAGTTAAGCATCTGACTTCAGCTCAGGTCATGATCACACTGTCTGTGAGTTCAAGCCCCATGTCAGACTCTGTGCTGACAGCTCAGAGCCTGGACCCTGCTTCAGATTCTCTGTCTCCCTCTCTCTCTGCCCCTCCCCAGCTCACACTCTGTTTCTCTCTCTCTCTCAAAAATAAATAAGCATTTTTTAAAAAGTAAAAAAAAAAGTTATAAGAAGCTTTAAAAGAAGTAGAAGATATCAGTGAGAGGGTACAAACTTCCAGTTAGAAGATGAATAAGTTCTGGGGATCTAGTACACAGAATTGTGATTATAGTTAATAATAATGTACTATATACTTGAAAGTTGTTAAGAGAATAGATCTTAAATATTCTCACCACAAATAAGAAGTGGTAATTATGTCACATGATGGAGGTGTTAGCTAATGCTATGGCAGTAATCATTTTGAAATATATAACGGTGTCAAATCAACACATTGTACACCTTAAACTTACACAACGGTGTATGTCAAATGTATCTCAATGAAGCTGGAAAATTTTTAAAAATTAAAAATTAAATAAAGTACGGGATTCATAATTCTTTGCTTTTAACTTTGCTCTAACAGTTCTAGATTTAAGATAATGGCTGCTACACCAGAACTGGTCCTGAGTTGAGATAATGTGGAGCAGAATCCCTAGACAATCAACCATTCAGGTGGTACATAAGTGAGAAATCAATTTTTGTTTTATATGTCATCAAGATTTGGAGCTGGTTTTTACTGCAGAATAACCTAGTCTACACAATTAATTAATTTTAGTTAAAGCACTATTTAATATTCTTTAATCTCCTTTAAAGACAGTGGTGACTTGTTCATCATTAAATATCAGAAAATTTAGAAACAGAAAAGTTATACTGCACATACACTATTAATTCAGAATTATCTTCAGAGGAGGTTTGTATTCCTCCTTCTAGAGGCTACTAGAATATTTTATATTAAAAAAAATTTTTAATGTTTATTCATTTTTGAGAGAGACAGAGTGAGCGGGGGAGGGGTAGAGAGAGAGGGAGACACAGAATCCGAAGCAGGCTCCAGGCTCCGAGCTGTCAGCACAGAGCCTGACATGGGACTTGAACTCACGGATCAGGAGATCATGACCTGAGCTGAAGTCAAATGCTTAACTGACTGAGCCACCCAGGTGCCCCTAGAATATTTTATTTATAATATTTACTTGGGTTAAAATGACTTATTTTGAGGAATCAGACTAATTTTTAAATTTTTGAATATTGCTAGCCTAATAAAATAGCATGTATAGAACTAGATGTTCTTTATTATAGTAATCACCTGAAAATCATCAAGAGCACATACTTTAAAAATTATTTGGTATGTTACTACACATACAGATAACAAGATGACATAAAACAATTGCTCAACAAAAGCATTAAGTGGCAAATTCTTAGTATAATGTTGAAAATGATAAATTCTGATGGCAGTAGTTAAGATTTTTTAGTTTCTAAAAAGAGAACATATGATTTGCCTGTGCATGACCTATGACCTCAATGCTCCAGTTAGAACATCTATGTAGGTATGTGGATAATGGGGAGAATGATGATATATAAGTCCATGGGGCATGAGACTTACCTTGGCCAATACAATGTTTCACTATGTCCTTGCCCATTACATAGATAGGTTTCAAGATGATAAAGAGGCAGAATTGTCAAAATCTTGGGTCTGAGAGCTGGACAATGAGGATATGGAGAACTCAAAGAGCAAATATATATGGTTGTCCTTTCAACATTTTAACAGTATTGGGTTTTTTAAATTTTTTTTAACATTTATTTATTTTTGAGAGAGAGAGAAAGACAGAGACAGCGCACGAGTGGGGTAGGGTCGAGAGAGAGGGAGACACAGTATCTGAAGCAGGCTCCAGGCTCCAGGCTCCACACCGTCAGCACAGAGCCCGACACAGGGCTGGAACCCAAAAACTGAGAGATCATGACCTGAGCCAAAGTCCGACGCTTAACCGACTGAGCCACCCAGGTGCCATACATTTTCACAATATATTGAATAAAGTATATTATTGTAGTTTATGGAATGTGGTAGGCTAGAGAGGCCTGGTATGGACTGGTACGGACCAGTATGGATCATGGTGGAGTAGAAAGAGCACAGCCTTAGGTTAAAAAAATCAGAATCGAGAAAAAAAAAAATCAGAATCAGATTTAAATCCAATTCTGCTAAAAATGGACTATATGTCCTTAGATAAGTTACTCTCTTAACCTTAGTTTTTCCATTTGACTACCTACTTCACAATGTCATAGGGTAAATTACATCAGGTTATTTGAATAAGTATGTACCTAATAAATGTTAATTGCCTGAGTTTTTTAAAAAGTTTATTTATTTTGAAAGAGTGAGAGAGAGCTTGTAAGCAAGACGGGGAGGAGCAGAGATAGAGAGGGAGAGAGAAAATCCCAACATGGGGCTTCATCTCACAAATCGTGAAATCATGACCTGAGCCAAAATCAAGAGTTGGATGTTTAACCGACTGAGCCACCCAGGTGCCCCTTAACAGCATGATTTTTAACCAAAGCTTTATCCCCTTCTTGGGAACAGAAGTTGTACTGAACTAAAGTATCCCCTCAGATTCATGTCCACCCAGAACCTCAGAATGTAATCTTAATTGGAAATAGTGTCTTTATCAATGTAATCAAGTGAAGATGAGGTTATACTGGATTAGGGTGGGTCCTAATCCAATGACTGATGTCCTTCTAAGAAGAGGAAACCATGAACACACATGGAACATGGCCATATAAAGATGGAGGCAGAGATTAAAGTTATGCTGCCACAAACCAAGGAACACTAAGAAGCAACCAACCCTGCCATCACCTTGATTTCACACTTTTGAGTGTCCAGAACAGTGAGAGAATAAATTTCTGTTGTGTTATGCCACTGAGTTTATGGTAATTTTTTAGGGTAGCCCTATGAAACTAACAGAGAGGTAATAAAAACGTGGGGAAAAAAATCATGTTCAACTTGGAATTCTCAGTGATCTACCCAAAGGGTGGTACAGGCAGTAAATTAGCTATAAATCTATTTGCTTTGGAAAAAATGAAAATAAGGAAAAATCTAAAAATTAATTTTAAAAGACAACAAAGAAAACAGTTCCAATTCAACTATTATCTCTCTTTTGGAATACTGTGGGATAGTAATTTCTTCTAATTTATATAAAGTAATTTCTAATTTATATATAATTCATGTAAATTTCTAATTTACATAATTTATATTTATACTAGGAGAACTCTTTGAGTATTTCTAGTTAAATATTACTGGATAAAGTTTGGTGGTTCCATTTTTTAATTTATAGCTTCAGTGGACTTGGGGAGCAAAAGGGAAACAAAAGATGAGGAATTACAGTGGATGATCATTCTAATTTGAATGAATTACTCTATTCATTCAACAGATATTACATAACTACTATATGCTAGGCACTGGAGGTTTAATTTATAGCCATTTTCTGACTTTAGGGGGTCACAGAATCAGAGCTATCCCATAAATAATTAAGCAAATGGATAAATACTAATATGTGTGAATTAAAGGAAAATACAAAGAACTCTAAGAAAAAATAACAGGTGGACTTCCTCTATTCAGATGAGAATTCTCTTTGGACGTGTTATGGAAGGGATGAGAATTAGTTAACTAAATAATGGGGGAGATGCACAAAGAACAGTCTCTTTGGAAAGAACAACATCAGCAAAGGTCCTAACTTAGAAAGAAGTATGGTTCAATGACTGAAGTGATGGAAGGGTAGAATAATTTTATTACAGAGAACTGAGCGTTGCATGGGCGATAATGAAGAGTGGCAATAGCGGACAGTAGCAAAGGATGTAGCCAGGGCCTGTAGATCAATTTAAGGAGATTTAGGCTCATCCTCACAGAAATGGTAAGGTATTAAAGGATTTTAGTGAGGAAATAAAATTTCCAAATTTGCATTTTAAAAGGTCATCTGAAAAGATTCTAAAAATTCTGTATATTATGCATTTTATTTATAACTATCAATAAATAACTATTCAACAAATATTAATCGAGCATCTATTCCTTGGGATACATAGTCTCACCTCACTGTGTCTATAAAGCATTGGATATATGTCTTGTATATATTACAAGAGCTATACAAAATAAATATTATCAAGTTTGTTTCTTCAGAATTCTCAACCCAACAAAAGCAAGAGCAGTATTTCTCCAAATGTGGCATATAGGAGCATTTCCCGAAGGGTTCAATAAAACAGACTGCTGGGCCTTATCTCCAGGTAAGTTTCCAGTGACACAGATGCTCCTGGACCTGGTATCATACTTTGGGAACCATTGAGCTTGAATTCTAACCTTAAAAATTACTTCCAAACTCTTCAAACTCAATATTAACAAAAAATGGTTAAGATTTCAGGATAGTGCCCCTTAAACTATAATGTACAGGCAAATTGCCTGTGAATGCTGTCCAAAACCAGATTCTGATTCAATTATTCTAGGGTGGAGCCCAAGGTTAAGCATTTCTTTTTTTTTTTTTTTCGTTTTTAGGATAGGCATTTCTAAAATGCTCCCAGGTCATGCTAATTGTGCGGGTCCATGACACACCCTTTGAATAGCAATGTCTGGTGCAGACCAGTAACCTTAGGACCTTCTGGAAACTTACTAGAAATGTAAAGATCACAGGTCCCACCCCACACGCACGGAATCAGAATCTGCAGCTAAACAAGATCTCTTATGGGATCTCCACAGGTGATTCCCACGCCCTTTGAGGTATAATAAGCTCTGTTGCAAAGCACCAGTTCTCAAACGTGGCTTTAAACAATGGAGTCACCTAGGAAAGGTATGCAATTGTGTTTAGCTTATTAGTCCATAAGGCAAACTTAGACTGTAGACATAAGTGTACTCCCGGTACAGTTTCTATTTTCTATATGTTGTTGGGGGAATCATGGTTTATATAGCAAGCACATGGCCTCCCTGATTTCAAGATGCGTTTATCAGGATCTGTATTAGTCCTTAATTTTGTTGAAATCTTTCTCCCTCCTGTTCTTGAAAAATAAGTTCCAAAATCTAGTTTATTGTATCTTCCATCATTAAAAAGTTTGTTCTTTTTTCACTATGGGCAGTTCACAGAAGGCAAAAATATTAAATAGTTGGTTTTAGTGTGTTGTCTAGCTTTACTGTATATCAAACTAATTTCTACAAGTTTTCATCCTAAACCTCAAATGATGTAATTAATAATTTGCCTGTTTATGACACAATTGTGATTCTTTTATTAATAAAAGCCAATTGAAAAGGATCCTTTTTTAAGCTGATGACTAGACCTACATGTAATTTTCCTGCAGTATATGAAGTATTATACCAGAGTATTAAAAGATATGTAATATTTTATTGATAAATCTATCCTTTAAGAGGAATACGTTTTAGGATGTCATCATTTTGATGTGAATCACGTAAATGTTGATAATATGCACTGTTTATTATACATTTAGTGTTTCAAGAGATTCACTTAATTGCCTTTTTGCCCACGTATTATGTAGTCTATTTGCAATTGTTTTAAAAAACAATGACATGAAAAGAATAGCTTATGTAGAGAAACATTAGTGGATGTTAATGGTCTCCCCACCTGTATTTATGGGTGTTAGTTCAACTGCGTTGCTAGCTGCAAAGCTGTATTACCAGAGTAAACGTGTATTTGTAAACTGTATGGGAACTAAAAATTAGGAATAAAACCATTTTCTTATAAAAAAAAACACTGGAATCACCTAGAGAGATATAAAAAAATACTGATGCCTGCGTCTCACCAAGAGAATTCATTATTTGTTTGCTACTGGGTTCAGCCTGGGCACTGAGGGTTTTAATGGTCCCCAGGTTATTTTAATATGCATCCAAGTTTGAGAGCGATTCTTATAAAGCTTTGCTTTTTGAAGTGTGGTCTGTGGAGCAGCAGCAGAGGCATCACCTGGGACTTTGCTAGAAATGCAGAATCTCAGGTCCCACCCCGGATGGACTGCATCTGAATTTTCCTTTGAACAAGATCCTCCACTGTATATTAAAGCTTGAGAAGAGCTGTTCTAAAGTTGTGCTGCCCAATACCAAGAGAGCAACTACTAGCCACACACGCCCATCCAGTTCAAGTTACTGACAATTTAAAAATTCAGTTCCTCAGTCTCACTAGCTACCTTTCAAGTGCTCATTCGTCCCATGTGGCAGAGGCAATTGTATTGGACGATGTAGATCTGGAACATTTTCATCAGAACATAAAGTTCTATTGGATAGCGCTGCTAGGAGTACGGAGTGCTTGTATTTAAATCATTGGGCAAAGCCAAGTTTAAAATAGATATAGAAAGCTGAAGATAGACTGTAGTATCTGAAATAGATACCCATGGAAACACATATTCATACGTCTTTATACAAAGCACATTATAAGTAAATGACATTATTTCTTAAAATTCTGCCCCTGTTTAGAGATCACGAGTGTAACTCCTATGCACAGTTCCTACAGAGGAATGACTTTTCATAAAAATATGGCTTTTACATATGGTTTATGGGAAGAGAAAACTTTTCCTGTTTTATATTCTGGAAAGGCTATTTCTTTCCCGTTCCCATTCATGCTAAAGGCGTCTCTGACATCTTGACGTTTTGCCTCTATTTGCAAAAATGTCCTCAGGGGCTGAGTGAGTCACCAAGCCAGCTATCAGTGCCATCCCAGGTATGCAGTCGGGGGCACGCTTTGTTAACATGCAGCATTGATCGCTGCCAGGGTCGGAACTCGAGACACACTCATATTTCTGAAATGAAGGATGTTTGGAAGTCCTCTTTTCCTTTTAATTGTGAGATCTGAAATGGGGACAATTTGTTTTAAGGCACCCTTAGGCATTCCTATGTAGCATTATTCAGAGTTTGACAGTAAATGATCTGCTGCTTAAAAATTCCTTTACCAGGAATGCCTTTATCCCATTCTAAAGCTCTGACTTCTAGTTTCCAAGTAAATCTCTTGTTTGCCTTGTGGTGGAGCACACTGCTCCTAAGGAGCAAAATTAAATAATGAGATCTGTTTAGAAATTAATTTTTTCTATTTACAGTTTTTTTAAACGTTTATTTATTTCTTTTGAGACAGAGAGTGTGTGTGCATGAGCAGGGGAGGGGCAGAGAGCTAGGAGAGAGAGATTTCCAAGCAGGCTCCGCACTGACAGCCTGATGTGGGGCTCCATCTCATAACTGGAGATCATGACCTGAGCCGAAATCAAGAGTCGAATGCTTAACAGACTGAACCACTCAGGCGCCCCAGAAATTAGATTTTAAACAGACCATTTATGAAAAGTGAGTTTTCTGTAGGTTTCATTTTAAAAGGATTGTTAGGTTCTGACATTTAGAGTGTAAGTGGGAGAGGAAACCAAGAGAAGATACTTTCCTTTTTAGGAATGATCACTTTATTTCCTTGTAACTTAAAATATTTCATAAACCCAAGTAGGTGAAGGAGATAATTTGAGCTTACTGAGTGCAAGTTTCTTTAAGTTATTTCTGCAAATTACAGATTTGTAATAAATATTTATAGACCAAACCTTAATGGAAATTTAAATTTTAGATAAACATTATAAGAGAATGCACAAAGACTTAGAAATATTTACTAAAAGATATGCATACACATACATTTTCAAAGGTTTGGCTTTGTCCCTTATATGGGTGTGTATACAGAATGGGAATGAGTCCTATGTTTAAACAATAGTGATAGAGTCTTACACTATTTTACAAATATTCTCTGCTTCACGGTATATTTATAAGAATTACATAATTCATAAAAATCAAAACAATGCAAATTGATAAAAGTACAAATCTTATTGGATCATCCTTTTTTTTTTCCATACCCAGAATAATGCTGATTTTCACCAGGCAGGAAATTTAGAATAATGAATGTTTCAAACCTAGAATGTAATTTTCCAGATAAACTGATGCTTTGCTGATACCAGATATTCCCCAACACTCAGCTGAATCAACTATCATGGACTCCTCAGTAATGTTTCCAACAGATGAGGAAAGAACTTCAAGAAAATGATCAGATTGCTCAACTATTATTTCCAAATAATAATATGCCAACTTGGTTGTGGGTTCAAGCCAAAATCCTCTCTAAGTTTCCAAACAGTATCGCCTACATTTCTAAAACATAACCATTTGCTCTCAGGCTGAAGGAAATAGATCTGTCGGCTTTTTTTTTTTTTTTTTTTTTATGTTCTCGTGTGTTTGCAGTGGGAACTTCGGCACATACCTCTAAAGTAGGTGAAGGCAAATTCCAAACTTACCTCAAGAAAAAAATAAGCTGAAACTTGTCTTGTCCATAGTCCCTTGGCTCTTGGAACAATGTTTGCTGCTTTTATACGGAAGTGGAGTGGAGTGGTACAAAGCTAAATGCCTGGATCTCATCTCATAGTCACCTAGGAAAGTTTGCAAGTAATAATGGTGAGCCACAAAGAAGAATTCTTAGCAAGAGAAGTTACTAATAGAAGTATTATATTTAAGGGCAGGGTATAGGGAATGGGAGGAGAATCACCACAAAATGAAAAGAGAAGTTGGGGCACCAAGCTGGCTCAGTTGGTGGAGCATGTAACTCTTGATCTTGAGGTTGTGAGTTCAAGCCCCACAATGGGTGCAGACCTTACTTATAAACAAACAAACAAACAAATAAAATGAAAAGAGAAGCTGAAATTTTGGACATTTAAATCATCACTACTAGAAATTGCCACAGAAAAGTGATATACTGCAGAATTATACATTGAAATAGAAAATGGCAATACCCTGTAAATAAGTTATGCTATAGATTTCGACCATTTGGCTGATATTTAGATGAATGTCTTGTGCCCTACAAAGGGGTAAAGACTTCATGCATGAAGAGGGAATTAGAGCTCATAAGATAGGGGGGGTCAGGCCAGTAATATAAAAAGAGAGACAGGGGCCAGATGGGAACTGTGTTGATCTAGGGAAAGTGGGTAAACATAGAGAGATCAGACACGGTGAGGCAAATACAGAACTCTAAGTGGTTTATCATGAATGCAGTGTACAGGTGTGAGAAATGGCAAGACAATACGTAACTAGAGAGTTAAGCAAAGGCTGGATTTTAAGGAAGAGAGATACCACACTAAGGATTTTCATTTCATTCTGAAAGGTATAAGAAAGACATGATTATGGTATATGTTTTAGAAAGATCATGCTAGTAGTATCATGTATAACTCTTTTGTCCCTGAGAAACCGAGGTCTAGAGAGATCATATGTCCAAAATAGGAATCTAGATAATATCAGAACTGGAATTCAAACTCATCAGACTCAGTGTAGGATACAACTATCTTACATTGTGTGATATGATGTGACTGTCTATTTGTGTTGGCAAATGCAAAATTAAGCCAATAACCTTTCTTCATTTAAATGCAAAGGAACTACCTGTATTTGAACATTTCTGGAGACTTGGGCTGTATATGCATAAATATATCTTAAAAACAAGTATCTAATGAGGTGTATATATTTGTATACTTAACATATGAATATTGATGATGAACATATAGAGCATGTAAAATTGCTCAATTTCTCTCTGCAAAATCATTTCAGAAGTTGACCTTCAGAATTCATTAGCATCATTACTAATTGATTCAAGTATTGACTTTTGTGACCTTTAGTAATAGCCTTAATTCTAGCAGAAGCAGTACACTCTCTCAGGCAATTTATTTTGTGTTGTTCAGTTTTTGTTACGGAAATATTAAAAAATATACTGAAGTAGAGATAAGAATATAACAAACCACAATGTGCCCATCACCCACCTTCAACAATTATTAACTCAGTCTTGTTTCATCTAAACCAGTGATCTTCAAACACAGTCAACTTTGCCCCCAATTGGAAATTTGTCAATGTCTTGAGACATTTTTGCTTGTCACGTTGTTAGAGGAGGTGCTACTGGATTCTAGTGGGTTGAGGCCAGAAAGGCTGGCAAATATTCCACAATGCACAGCCCTCCATGACAAAGAATTACTTACCTAAAAGGTCTAGATCCTAGCTAGATCCTAACTCACTCTGTCCCTTTTCTGCATTATTAAGTCCCAAACATCATATAACTTCACCCATAAGTTTTTTAGTGTGAATATAAAAGATTAAGAGGTTCTGAAGAATTTAAAAACATAGTAAATAGGTTGTTTCAGTTTGTCTGCTTGCTTATTCCTCAAACCCATACCTAGCTAGCCCCTGATTTGCTTTGTATTCCAAAGAGCTGTCCTCTGTAAACAGTATTTCTCACTTTCTGTTGTCACCTAAATTCTTGGTAGGTTTGGCAAATGGAAGTCAGTGGATGGAGAATACTTCATGTGACATCTCCAACAATTTCCCGAGAGGATCCACCTCTTGCCTGCACTCCACCTCTACTGAGTTGAATGGTGTCCCCCACCCCCAAATTCATGTCTACCTGGAACCTGTGAGTGTAACCTTCATGGGATATAGGGTCTTTCCAGATACAGTGACTCTAATATGAGGTCATACTGGACTAGAGTTGGCTCTAAAGCCAATGACTGGTGTCTTTATTAAAAGAAGGACATTTGAATACAGAGACTCAGAGGAGATGGACACACAGAGGGAAGATGGCTATGTGAAGGTTGAGGTAGAAACTGGAGTGAAGCAGCAACAAATCAAGCAATGCCAAGGTTTGTAGTTAGCCACCAGAAGCTAGGAAGAGGCAAAAAGAATTTTTCCCCTGAGCCTTCCGATGGAGCACAGCCCCAGCGACACCTTGATTTCAGACCTCAGGACCCTGACCTGTAATGGAATAAATTTCTGTTATTTTAAGCCATTTAGTTTATGATAAGTAGTTATGGCAGCCCAAGGAAATTCATACACTACCCCTCCATGGTCCCAGTTCCCAGTGGGTGGCACCGCTACGATTCCAGGTTCTACTCAGAAGCACCAGCTCCTCACCTCCGGTGTCCTTAAGATGTAGTGGCACCACACAGGTGGTAATCTCTGAGTTGACTTACCATTCCCAGTTTTAGTTCTTCTACATCTTTATTACTAGTTCTCTACATTAAATGCCTTGTAATGAACTACTTGGTATGGATTCTTTTTTCCTTGTTGAATCTTATTACCCACAGAAAATATAGTACAAAATTTAGTAATTTGTAGAAAATACTTATCCTTGGGTAGTACTTGAGTTCCTTTTAATTCCCCTGTTAAATAGATTCTATAGGCTGGCTTCTACACAAAAAGATTATTCTGATCTATTTAATATTTTGCATTTTTATGTGAAATCTGATCTAAATTGACCTGCATGAGCATTATCATTTAGCACTTTATATTTGGTCAATACTTAGCAAATGTGTATTAATTTGTGAAAGAAATACTAATTTTTAAAGAACTATATTGCAAAACTATAAACCAGGGGTCTGCAAACTTTCTCTGTAAAGGGCCAGAAAGTAAATATTTTAGGCTTTGTAGCTCATCTGGTCTCTACCACAACAGCTCAATTCTACTCCTATAGCATGAAAGCCATCATAGACAGTATGTAAAAAAGTGAGCATGGCTGTATTCCAATAAAACTTTATTTACAAACAAAGATTGTGTGCTTGATTTGTCATAGAGGCCACAGTTTGCTGACCCTACAATAAACTATCTAGACTGTTGAATGTGAATGCATATTTTCCATTGATAATCACATATACACACCACACGCATCTATATCATTTTATACACAGAGAAAAAAATGTACTTTCTTTCTCTTAAAAAGTCAATTTTTCAAAGATCCGCTAGCTTCTACTCTCTCAGTATTTCATTCTTTGAAAAGATTGATATCTGGGATATCTGGGAAAAGAGTCATTAGGCCAAAACATTAGACCTTAGGGATAAACCTACAGAAAATTGATTGAGTGAACAAACCAACTTCCTCTTTTGCAGTCTCCCTACACTCTTATTTAGAAGGATGAATAATACCTCAACAACTGGCCAGGATTTATTTTCATCGGCATCAAATGTTTGTTCCATTCTCAAACACTCCCCCAAAACAAAATCAAATATTTTAAAAAGTAAGCCATTTTGGCCATACACAGATAACAAAGAACATATGACTTACTTATATTTCCACTAGACTTAGAGATTTTTAAGGCATGTCCTAACTTGTTTTATACTTCTTAACAGCCAATTTAGTTTCTGTCTCCTCATGGTAGCTCATCAAATAATACTTACTGAATACATGAACACAGTATTCTAAGATGATGAAATATATGTAGTCATATGTCACGTAGAATCTAAGATTGGCTATTTCATAAATATAGAAGTTAAAAAATTAGCTGATGGGGACCAAAAATAATTTGTTTCAAAAGAGGAATCTATAAATTTGAATATGGAGAGAAGTGCTAACAGGTGCTAATTTACATTGAGGTCAGTTCTTTTCTTTGAATTGAATGGTTTCTCTCTATCATCAGCAGGCAGATCCAATTTCCACAGGCACATAAAAGTATCGAGTTATATCCCGGGTTTAACCAAGTCTGATATCATGGTAGACTCTGACAGAATTTAAGGTTGAGATTTCCTTCCAGGTGCCCGAATGTCATACAATAGTCCACAGTAACCATGCATGTAGGCAGCGCTGAACAGGCTGCTAGTTCCTGAGGATCTAAATTTGTGACAATTTGTGAATGAATCACCATGCCCTCCACAGAACTTGGCAAATGGATCAGCGCTTCTGCATCTGGCATTGTACACAATTTGCATATTGTGGAAGTGAAGCGCTTTGCAATCTCTGAAGCCCTTCTCATTATGGCATGATGAGCTCATAGCCATGTGCTTTCCATCTTTAGTTTTAATTTCAGGGCAGCCGTAGTTAAAACCTAAGGACATACATACATAGCTTTTAGATAATGATTGGCTAAACTGTTTTTACTTTAGTACACTTAAGATGTTAAATTAAGGACAAGTCGACAGTAACTCGAGTGGAAAAGAGGACATGTAAAAAGGTTTCCCTCAGTTTTTACAAAATAAAAAAAAAAATAAATTTAAGAATACGTGAGTTACTTCAAATGAGAAAAGTACTGGAAATGGTTATTAAAATTGAAACTACCTCCATAATGTACATTTAGTTTCTATAAAACACTGTTAACAATCATAAATTCATGGGAACCATGTGCTAAAAATGTATTTCAAAAATATGACAGTAGCTATATTTCCTCTATTCTTTATGCAGCTTGATTTTGTTATTATTTAAAAACAAGAATAAATGAGCATATGGGAGTAGGGTGAGTTTTTTTTTTTTTTTTGCAAATTTGTTTAACATGTATATTTAAAATTAGAATTAAGAGAAAATTTAGATAATGTGCCTTGGTGCTAGTATTCATTACACAGATCGTGAGACACATGAAGTGAAGGAACACATAACCATATGTTGTCCATTACTACTAGAATTTTAAATGCTTTGACAATTTATGTTTTATTAATGCACCCCAGAACCAGATTTTGGCTTTAATATTCAGCATCCCTACAGATTCACTAGTTCCCTAACTTTCCTCTTGGGGTTGGTAATTTTAAGAATTAGAACTTTGAATCTAATGGATTTATTTTGAATACATTTATGTGATATGTGATTTCAAAATAATTTTGAGGAAAGATTACTAATTAAGAATGTTCAGATCAACAAATGGTACTGGGAAAACAGGACAGTAACATGGAAAAGAAGGAAACTGACCACTTTTTTACGCCATAACCAAAAATAAACTCAGAATGGATCAAAGACCCAAACGTTAACACCTGAAACCATAAAAATCCTAGAAGAGAGCACAGGTAATTCCTTCTTTGATATTGGGTGTAGCAACATCTTTCTAGATATGTCTCCTGAAGCAAGGGAAACATGAGCAAAAATAAACTATTGGGACCAAGTCAAAATACAAGCTTCTGCACAGAAAATGAAATAACCAATAAAACTAAAAGGCAATCTACTGAATGTGAGAAGACATTTGGAAAAGACATATCTGATAAAAAAAAAATTAGTATCCAAAATATATAAGGAACTTTAACAACTCAACACCAAAAAAAACCCCCAAATAATCCAATTAAAAAGTGGGCAGAAGACATGAACAGACATCTCCAAAGAAGACATCCAGATGGCCAACAGACACATTAAATAATGCTCAACATCACTGACCAGGGAAATGCAAATCAAAACCACAATGAGATATCACCTTGCACCTGTCAGAATGGCTAAAATAAAAAACAAGTATTGGTGAGGATGCGGAGAAAAAGGAACACTGCTGGTGGGAATGCAAATTGGTGTCGCCACTGTGGAGAACATAAAAAGGTTCCTCAAAAAATTAAAAATAGAACTACCCTACGATCCAGTAATTGTACTACTGGGTATTTACCCAAAAAATATGAAAACACAAATTCAAAGGAATATATGCACCCGTGTTTATTGCAACATTATTTACAATAGCCAAACAATGGAAGCAGCCCAAGTATCCATCGATAGGTGAATGGATTAAGAAAATGAGGTACACACACACACACACACACACACACACACACATACACACACATAGGAATATTATTCAGTCATAAAAATGAAAGGTTCTCATTTTCAACAACATAGATGGATCTAGAGAGTATAATGCTAAGCAAAATAAGCCAATCAGAAAAAGATAAATACCATATTATTTCACTCATTCATGGAATTAAGAAACAAAACAATTACACACATAAAAGAGACAAACCGAGAAATAGACTCTTAACTATAAGAACAAACTGCTGGTTACTAGACGGGAGGTTGGTGATGGGATGGGTGAAATAGGTAAAGGGGATTAACAGTACACATATCTTGATGAACACTGAGTAATATATGGAAATGTTGAATCACTATATTGCACACCTGAAACTAATTTAACACTGTATGTTAACTACACTAGAATTAAAATGCATGCACAGAAAAAAAAGAATGCTCAGAGTATTTTCATAGTATGAGGAAAAGAAGAAAGATAAAAATGAACCAAAAATATATCTTCTGCAGGGGCACCTGGGTGGCTCAGAGGGTTGAGTGACCCTTGATTTTGGCTGAGGTCATGATCCCATGAGTCCCATGTTGGGCTCCATGCCAAGGGTGGAGCATGCCTAAGATTCTCTCTCTGCCCCTCTCCCCAGCTTGTGCCCTCACTCGCTCTAAAATTACATATATATCTTCTGTTAGCTAATATTTGTCTGAGAAAGATCAATGTGGCCAGTTTATTTGGTGTCTTCAGTTATCCACAAATGTACTGCAGTGTCTTTAAATTTTTTTTAATACTTATTTATTTTTGAGAGAGACAGAGACAGAGCGTGAGCAGGGAAGGGGCAGAGAGAGAGAGGGCAGGACACAGAATCCAAAGCAGGCTCCAGGCTCTGAGACATCAGCACTGATCCCGACAAGGGGCTCAAATTCAGGAACCATGAGACAGAGACCTGAGCAGAAGTCGGAGGCTTAACCCACTGTGCCCCTGCAGTGTCTTTAAAAGTCAATCACAACTTTATTGATGGAGTGTCACATACCCAAATTACTAAGTGTTAGCTATTTATGGAATTATTTTGGTGTTGTGGAAGAGAAGAAAAACATATACATATATAGATACACAAAAACACACTTTTTCTTTTTACAAATTGCTTTGGAAATGAAAACTAGAATTTGGTCAATGAATGGATGTTTTTAAACTAATTTGACTGTTTAGACAGTCAAACAATTATACATTTTCTCACACTGATTTTTATGCTGACAGACATAGCACAACTGCCTTGACCTTGATAAAGTTAATTTTGTGACTTTAAGTTAACTTTATTAGGCCTCTGCTTCTCCATGTGTAAAATGAGGAATTTGGACATGTTAAACTCTTTCATATTTAATTATAGTGTTATTTATAACCTCAGAGGGGTTAATTGTAGAATCTCCTTCATAGGGTTATTATGGAAATTAAATGAGATCATATATTTAAAGCATTTAACACAGTTTCTAACACATAGTACGTGTTCAAAAAATATCAATGTGTTATATAAGATTTTCAGTTTAGGTTTATAAAAACATGAACTAAATTATTAATTAATTAATTTTGAAAGAGAGAGAGAGAGAGCGCGCATGAGCAGGGGAGAGGGGGAGAGAGAGAATCCTCTCTACACATCAGCACTCCACACATCAGCACTGAGCCCAATGCAGGGGCTCAAACCGATGAACCGTGAGAGCATGACCTAAGCTGAAACCAAAAGTCAAATGCTCAACTGACTGAGCCACCCGGGTACCCCAAAACATGAGCTACATTATAAAAGGAATAAAAGGGCTCACGTAATTGGCTCACATTGGAAGTACATTAACACGCCTTCATTGGATATAGCTGTTTAAAAATCTCATTGGCACTTCATCTCTTAGACCTGCTTTTCTTTGTATTGGCTTTATTATCATATGGGGCCTTGACACGACAGGAAAATACCGGTGTTTACAATCAATAATTACAGAAGAAAAGGAAAGATCATTCCTTGCAGTTCTGGCAACAGCCTCAGAAGGATTCTTGTCTGGCAATTCAGTGAGGCCAGGGAAAAGAAGCGCTCTGGGCAACATGAAGGGATCCCTCTTAGGGATGGTATGGTAGGGTTAGCCCTGCTTTCAAACTCCTGGGTTAAGCAGGATTACTTGGAATAATTGTGGGTTCATTCAAACAAGAGAGACACACTTGGAAGACAAAAAGACAAGTCCATTACAGTTACAACTTATTACTATAATGATAATTGTAGTGAGGAGTAAACTCAGTCCAAAGTCTCTAGCTGCACCTTCCTTCCAGCATTTTATTTTCTATTATTCCGTCCTGGGTTGTTACCATGTTATCCACGGTTATTCTACTTTGCTGCTAATACTGGCTGGTTATAAACATGAAAATGACTCTTACTTAACTAGGTCATTTACTAGAAGTTAAATTCAAAAAACTGATGTTTGACAAATTCGCTCAAGGTTATCTAAAAAAATACAATGGAGATCTAAGCCTAGTTGAGACGCCATTTAGGAAGTGATAATCACGGAACGACTGCATTTATTCAACTACCTGCTGTAAATAAATAATTATTTTAACATCGAAACCTGGATAAAAGTAATCATCGATGATCCAAAAATAACAAGGAACAGAGGTTAAAAGGTTGGGTAAAAAGACTTCCCTCTTATTTGTGCTGATTCCTATCCACATCTGCCCAAAAGGAGCGGTTCTGCAGCCGAGAAGCACAATGGGCACCTTAAATGCTAAAGATTCCACATAAATTTTCCTGTGAAAGAAAGCACTTTTCTCATCTCCTTCCATAGCTGATAAAATCTCAGTTAAGAATTAAGACCAGAGCCTACTCTTTAGGGTTATTCACGGATATTTTCAGCTAAGGCAGGATTCCTTATACCCACATGAAAAACAAATGATGGAAGAGCGAAATTTGATCCTGTTGGTGTTATGACGGCATTCTGATGGAAGACACAAATGTAACATTTAATGCTGTAATTTAAAGCAAAAAGAGATCTCTTCTTTAACTTTTTCCAATGACGTGATCGTGATTTTTTTCAAAATAACCTTTTAACTTTAAAATAATTTTAGATTTATAGAAAAATGCTACGATAATACAAAGAGTTCCCATATACCCCAAATCTAGTATTCCCTACTATTAGCATCTTTCATTTACTATGGTACATTTGTCACAATATCCTTTTTAAAAAACTTTAGGTCAGCATTCAATAAGTAAAATTAGGGATACCTGGCTGGCTTAGTCAGTGAAATATCCAACTCTTGATCCCAGGGTCGTGAGTTCAAGCCCTACATTCATCATGGAGCCTACTTTTTAAAAAAGTAACATTATATATTATATTTCTGACGAAAGATGGTGCAATAAAACCATTTACCATCATTTTCCATAAAATCATCCCAAATTAAGAAAATAAATGAAGCAGAAATAGAAATAAATATTTCCAATGAGTCAATAAACAACTGCAACCTCCAGTTACAAGTTTTAAAGTACAGCTACTCTCACTATTTATTGTAGTTATATTCTATAAAGTCACTGCACACAATGAGTTAGTGAATTCTGAATTACTGCCCCTAGGGGAAATACAGAGTTTGATTCCTGTGAACTTCTGGGCACATTATTTTCACCGTCTAATAAATACCCAACCGTGTTTTATGTATGTATCCACTTAAAGACACCTAATTTTATTTCATTAACATTCCACTCATGGCCAACAACACTAGGACTCATGTCTGAATGAAGCTTATCTAATGTGTATTTTCTCCATAATGCACACCATAGCTTTCTTGCACTTAGGAACACTAAAAAGCACTTCAACGCTACACTTTAGGGCTGTAATCACCATCAAAAGTGTAATCACCATCAAAAAGCACAAATATGGAATTAAATAGACTTCAAAAAGGACACTTGTTTACAAGTATGAGAGCTGAAGCAAAAAGGCTAAGTGTTGCCTTGTGTGACCTCAGCTAGGAACATGCACGCTGGGCAAAATTCAGATTCTTCATCACTCTGCACATACCTGTGAATGACTGTGAAAGCACTCTGTATATTGATTTTGAGGTTACCAATAAATATTATTAAGCAGGCAATTTCTCGAACAGAGAATTTAAAAATAATGTATATCACATAAAGGCAATGAAGTCTGATCCCAAAATATGGGGGATTTGGGGGATGGCAGAGAGGTTAAACACTTCTTCTGGCAAGATAATGATTTATATAAAAGTATGTAGCTCAAGTTTCCAAGATCGTGCTAATACTCCTGTAGTGAGGATAAGAGATCTTGTAAGTTGGGCAGCCATGGGAGAAGGAAAATGCTTCTCTAAAGACCTTTTCCCAAGATTACCTATAAGTTGAACTGGATGAAGGAATAACCATGCAGGTAGACACCTTGTCTTTTCTTTTTTATTATTAACTCATTCACTATTGTAAAGGGGTACCCAAAGACCACCAGACCTCTGGAGAAATCCCGGATCATGGAAAAAAAGACTAAGAAATATATATTAACAACTATCAGATAGATAAATAGAAGAGGGATGGGTAAATAAATTCTGAAGCAAGAAGAATAATTTAAGAGATAGAAGACATTTAGTTTTAAAGACCTGTTAATTAGATATCTAGTTTCTGGTCTAGCATACAAGGAGTCTAGAAGTTCTCATTCCATCCCAACAACAAGGAAAAAGCTGAACAAATTAAATTAAAAAGTTAACAACTCTTCTTCAATCTGTCAGAGAAGTGATGCCACAGGACAAAGTATATGCCCTTAATATATGATCCATGAAAGAAATAATTAATAAGCTGGACTTCATTAAAATTAAAGACCTTTTCTCTTCCAACAACACTCTCGAAAAAATAAGACAAACCACATACTGGGGGAAAATATTTGCAAAAGATCTATCTTATATAGGACTGTTCTCTAAAATGTACAAAGAACTCTTAAACTCTACATTAAGAACATGATACCCCAGGGTGCCTAGGTGGCTCAGTAGGTTGAGTGTCCGACTACAGCCCAGGTCATGATTTCGTAATTCATGAGTTTGAGCCCGGCATTGGGCTTACTGCTGTTAGTGTGGAACCCACTTTGGATCCTCTGTCCTCCCCTCCCCCACTTGTGTACACATGCACACATGCTCGCGTGCACTCTTTCTCTCTCAAAAATAAATAAACATCAGAAAAAAAGAATATAATAAATGATTTAAGAATGGGCAAAATTTCTCACTGCATATGGCAAACAAGCATGTAAAAAGGTGCTCAGCATTATATGTCAATAGGGAATTACAAATAAAACAATAATGAGATACTATCATGTGCCTGTTAAAATGACAAAAAATTCCAAAACACTGACCACACTAAGTGCTGGCAAGCAAGTGAAGCAACAGCAAGCCTCATTCCTTACTTTGGAGGATAGTTTGACAGCTTCTTATAAAACTAAACACATTCTTACCATGTGATCCAGCAATTGTGCTCTTTGGTATTTGTCCAAGATAGTTGAAAATGTATATCCGCACCAAGACCTGCACCTGGATGTTAGATTAGCTTTATTCACAAATGCCAAAACTTGGAAGTAATGAAGATATCCTTCAGTAGGTGAAAGGATAAATAAACTGTGGTACATACAATGAAATATTGTCCAGTACTAAGAAGATATGAGCTAACAAGCTGTGAAAAGACATGGAGGAAACTTAAATTCATATTACTAAGTCAAAGAAGCCAATCTGAAATGGCTACAGAGTTTATGATTCCAAATGTATGACATTCTGGATAGAAAGAACTATGGAGACAGTAAAAAGACCAATGGTTGCCAGGGGTGGTGAGGGATGAACAGGCAGAGCACAGGGGATTTTTAGGGCAGTGTAAATACTCTGTATGACACCATACTGATAGACACATATCATTTGACATTTCTCCAAATCCACATTATGTACTATACCAAGAGTGAACCCTAAGGGAACTATGGTCTTTGAGTCATTATGATGTATTAATATAAGTTTATCAGTTCTAACAAATGTGCCACTCTGGTGGGGGATTCTCATAACGGGGTAGGCCATGCATGTATAGGAGTAAGAAATATATGGGAAAAATCTGTACCCTCTCCTCAATTTACTTTTGGACCTGAAACTACTTTTAAAATAGTCTATTGAATAAAACTATTAACTAGTATTTTTAGAAAGATTTGAGAAAAATATTTATCTAGGTGAGAGGTAAAGAAACAGAACAAGACTGGTCTCAAGGGGCACCTGGGTGGCTAAGTCAGTTGAGCATCTGACTTTGGCTCAGGTCATGATATCACTGCTCATGGGTTCAAGCCCCGTGTCAGGCTCTGTGTTGATAGCTCAGAACTTGGAGCCTGCTTCAGATTCTGTGTCTCCCTCTCTTTCTGCCTCTTGCCCGCTCATGCACGCGCTCGCTCGCTCTCTCTCTCTCTCTCTCTCTCTCAAAAATAAATAAACATTAAAAAAATTAAAAAAAAGACTGGTCTCTTAAAATTAATAATATCATTTAAAAATCAGTAAAAATATTGGAGAGGAAAGCTGGTAATTTGCCAAGCAAGTAAAAGTAAAAGGTACAAATGAGAAATAAGATATAAAAGATAAGAGAAACAGGAGATAAGTAAAAGAACAAAAAAATTACACATTTTAAAGCAATGTATTTGTATATAGATCACTGAGTTGACATAAAGGTAAGAACTCTCTAGACTTACCAAAAAAAGTGTAAGCAAGAACCCTTGGTGGTAAAGAAGCACCAATGCTTGCTTTCAATTTAAGTATACTAACTAAAATCTGGATCATTTAAATTTTTGCAGTGGGTATCATGGCAAGAACTTAAAACGTAGAACCTATCCATAATGGGTAGGTAATTCAATGGGAGAATCCCTCCATTAAAATGGAATTGCAAACTATGAATGTGTAATAACCTGCTAAAGCGAAGGGATGCAAAAAGACAATTCACCCAACTCAGTTTAGACACTGGGGATCAGTTTAAAAACAAACTGGGGCACCTGGGTGTCTCAGTTGGTTAAGGATCCGACTCTTGATTTTGGTTTAGGTCATAATCTCATGGTTCATGAGACTGAGCCCCACATCAGGCTCTGAGCTAACAGCATGGAGCCTTCTTGGGATTTCTCTCTCTCCATCTCTCTATGCCCCTCCCTTGCTCATGCTCTTTCTCTTTCTCTCTCCCTCAAAATAAATGAACATTTTTTGAAAATTATAAATAAATAAATAAATAAATAAATAAACTGAAAAAAAACAAAAGAAAAAATAAAACTCCACATGATGATTCTGTAAAGAAATATCAAACTCAAGCAGGTACTGGTTTGATTTAGGCCCACATGATTTTTTAAAAATTTCATTTACTTTTAATTTTTTAAATGCTTTTATTTATTTTTGAGAGAGAGAGAGACAGAGCACGAGTAGGGGAGGGGCAGAGAGAGGGAGACACCGAATTTGAAGCAGGCTGCAGGCTCTGAGCTGTCAGCACAGAGCCCAACACGGGGCTCAAACTCATAAACCATGAGATCATCACCTGAGCTGAAATCGGACACTTAATCTACTGAGCCACCTAGGCACCCCAAAAATTTCATTTACTTTTAAATTGTGCTGAATTTTTTTCATTTACTTTTAAATTGTGCTGTTCCTTGGTAGGGCATCCAAGGAACAGTCAAACGTAAGCTGTTCACAAAAGACACATATAAAGCAATAATGTACAAAAAACTTGAACATACATGAATGTGAAATAATAGGAACATGTAGACAAAAGGAAGATTTATCATTATCAACTAAAATGGACTTGAAATCATTAGTAAAGTTACAATGGTTTACTTCGTACATCGTAAATATTTTCCTCCTAAACTTGTATGGATCTACCAACATGGTTTATACTATTTAATCAAAAAATTTGTAAAGAATGACAAAGATAACTTGACAAAGAAACCAATATTTTACGAAGTTTTAACATAACTATTCCAATAAGTAATACATTGAACATATGAAATATCATAAATATATTATCTTAAATAAAAATGAAATTAAATTAGGGGCACCTGGCTGGCTCAGTCAGTGGAGCATTCAACTACTAATCTTGGGGTCATGAGTTCAAGCTCCACCTGGTGGCTGGAGCTTACTTAAAAAAAAATGAAAGTAGAAATACATTTTGGGAAAAATGAAACGATAATTAAAAATATTCAAAATATTTCCAGAACTCATAGGTCAAAAATATATTAGAATAAAGATAATATTTATAACTGAATGATAAAAACACTTCAAATCAAAATTGGAAAGTTACAACTACAGCTGAGAAATGATAGCCTCAAATACTTACACTGGGAAACCAGACAGGATGAAAATTAATGTGCTAATTATCAAATTTAAGTAGTTATCAAGAAACAGAAAAACAAATAAAAAAAAGGCAAAGGGAATAAATAGTGAACAATGTTTAAATTTGATTGCTTCAAAAGGCAAACATCTGACACAATTCCAGCAAGATTCAGCAAGGGAAAAATGGCAAAGAAGTAAATAGTATTAAGATTTACTTTAAAAAATTATTTTCAAAGATAAAACCAGAGAAGCTGTACAAACTAATCAGATATTAAGTAAAAATATGCAAAACGTTATGACAATAGATCTTTGGACCTAGCCATCTGTAGAAAATCCACTCTGCTCTGTGGTAAATGGTGATGCCCATGCACCTATTCTAACATTGCTCATGACTTAGTTGTCATGGCTTAATATCCTGTAATGACTTTAATATCCTGTCAATATTCATCCAAGAAAGTAAAAACTAGTTCTCTGCTATAGAATTTTATATGGAAATATAGATTACTATAGATTACTATAAATACTATCGAGAACACAAGTTAGCTTGGCCACTAAATCTTGCTCCTAAGTATCGGCAACTCACTCCAAGCTAAATAAATGGAACCATTCAGAAGTGGTAAGAGGGAAAGAAAGTACCTCATTTTGGAATGAGAACTAGGCTGTTCTGTTTTATCCCTCCTGCTAAGAATAGCTAGAAAATTCGAGGAAATTATAAAACAGAAACATCTGTTGGAACACCTTGTTGATCTCCAAAGAGAAAAAGGAAAGCCTGTGGAGATAATCCCAGACTTTGTGTTGAATTTCCCATTGAGACAGTTGCTAATATTTAAAGATGCAGCTGAGAGTCTGAGAAACAGCTACTTCAGATTCACAGGGATTGGTAAACAACGATGGAATGCAGGCTGTGCCAAGACGCGGAGCCCAAGAAAACATCCAGAAAAGCTAAACTAGAGACAAAATCCTACTGCGAAATGAAGCCAACAAATATAAATCTTCAGGGGAAGGCCTCATCACCTCAGAACTCAAATGATTTCCACCTTATTTCATATGCAATGTGCAGTACTAAATAAAATATAACTGGGCATAAAAGAAACAACAACAACCTTACACGCAACTGGAGGGAAAGAATGAGTGAACAGAAAGATGCATCAAAAGCAAACATCCAGAAGGTAGCTACAGGAGCACATGGAAGAGAACATATGAGATACGTACGTCATGCATAACAGGTACAAAATCCAGATTGGCCAGTTCAGAAACCTGTGCTAATGAAGTGATTCAACTCAAAAGATGAGGAAAAACTCTCCTGGACTTCCAGGTGAAAAGAATGTCACTTACTAAGGAAACAAATCAAGCTTAAATCTGACATCTTGATGGCAATGCATAAAGCAAAGCGACAGAAAAATAAAAGCGACAGAGAAAGCAATATTTTCAAGAAATATAAGAAAATAAAGTAGGGATCAAGGCCTTCGTATGTTGCCAATGTGTCCATCAAATACAAAAGCTAAAGAAAAACACTGTCATACATGCCAGACCTCAGAGAACATTGTTCTCATACACCCTTACAAACTTACTACCTTCATGTAATTAGAGGATAAACTTCAAACCACCATTGATGACACAAGAAGCTTTAAAAAGATGCCTGGGAGTGAGCACCAGATGGATTTAATGGTTGGTTTAGAGCAAGGACACAGGTGGAAGTAAGAACTGAAGACTGAAAAAAATAGAAATGTTATTGGCTGCATCAAATAGATGTCATAGAACTTTTAAAACTGAGAATTGAAACGTAGAATAAGCACATTGTTTGCCATATAGACAAGATGTGGGTGGCCAGGACTAATATTTAAAGCTTACAAAGCAAACATGACTAATAAGAAGAAGGAGGATAATAACATTATACGAGAGTATTCGTTTAAAGGTAATCACTAGGAAAAAAATCTAAACAAGCCTTCCTAAGTATAAACAAACAAAAAAACTAACACCTCAAATAAGGAGACCCAGAGAGTGAAATACCACATATAAAATATAATCCATATTTAAACATAATATAAAATAATTTAAAAGAGCAGAATCTAATTATCAGTCATATCAGCCATCCCAATAAAAGCAAATATGTTAGACTTACCTATTAAATAGAAATTATTGTCAGAGTGGCTCATAAGACAAAATCCAAGTCTATGCTGAAATCAAGAGAGAGAACTTTTGAAAGGTGACTCAGAAACACCAAATATAAAGGGATAAGAGAAAATATACCAGGAGACTGCAAAAAAAAAAAGAAAAAGGACTGGGTGCAATCTTGATATTTGGCAAGGGAGAATTTAGGCCATAAATAATCATAGAAGGAAAGAAATAAGGAAGGAAGGAAAGAAGGAAAGAAAGAATGAGAGAGAGGGAGAGAAAGGAAGGAGGGAAGGAAGTAAGGAAGGCAGGAAGGCAGGAAGGCAGGAAGGAAAGAAAAGAGAAGAAGGAAAAGAAAGAAAGAAGGAAAGAAAAGAAGAAAGAAGGAAAGAACAGAAAGAAAGAAGAACAGAAAAGAAAGAGAGAGAGAGGGAGGGAAGGAAGGGAGAGAAAGGGAGGGAGGGAGAAAGAAGGCAGGCAGGAAGGCAAGAACACATTATAATTCTGAAGTCAAACTCACAACATAGACGTAGCAGCTATGAATGAGTTATCTATGCACTAAATAACATTACCCACACACACCAGAAATGACATGAGGTGCTAAGAATAACAAATAACAACACACTAATAAATATGAACGCTTAACACACCACTCTCAAATCAAGTGAACTGAATCGGTAGAGATATAGAAGAGCTAAGCACACTCATTAATCAAGTCCATCTAATGGAGTGTATATCAAATTTGGCATTCCAGTAATTGAAGATGGACATTTTGTTCTCAAATGCATTTGGGACATTTATGAGAATAATTGAGTCAACAAAGAAAAGCTTAATGCGTATAAATAATACAAACTATATACTTAGTTCACACTTCAATATGTTAGAAATCAATATATTTTTCCAACAGACCATCCTATCTGGAAATTTAAAAACCCAATAGTGCATTTTACATTCTATGGGGTACAATTAAAGCAGTGATAGTCTCGCCCTTAAATATTCATATCATCACAAATGGAAAAGATACATGAATTAAATACATCACTCAAAAAGCTAAAAAACAACAAAATGAGAAGAAAAACAAATAATACAGATTACAGCAGAAATGAATGCATTTGAAACAGAAAGCTATTACAACTACATATATATGAAAGTCTTATTTCTGTGAAAAATTAATGAAATAGGTACCCTCTGGAAAATCTAGCCAAGAAAACAAGTACAATTTGCAGTTGGTCTGAAATAACCATTGAGACAGAGGAAGTCATCTGCAAAGCTCTTTGCAAATACACTTGAAAACCTCTGTGAAATGGATGATTTATTTAAAAATACAATTTACCAGGCACCTGGGTGGCTCAGTCAGTTAAGCGTCTGACTTTGGCTCAGGTCATGATCTCACGGTTTGTGAGTTCGAGCCCTACATCAGGCTCTCTGCTGTCAGCACAGTGCCTGCTTTGGATCCTTTGTCCACCTTTCTCTCTGGCCCTGCCCCACTCGCTCGCTCTCTCAAAAAAATATATACTTAAAAAAAAATACAATCTACCAAAATGTATCCCTGTAGAAAAACATACTGCCAAACCAATTTCCATGGAAGAAATAAAGGAGATTAACAAAGAACTCCCCTTTAAAAAAAAAAAAAAGCAGCTTCAAACTGCTTTATTGGAAATCCCACTACTGTACCTAAACTTTTGCAGAGCATAGAAAAAGGAAAACTTCTAAATGTTTTATATTTATTTATTTTTGTTTTATTTGTCTTTTCACTGCAGTAAGAACGCTTAACATGGGATCTACCCTCTTAACAAACTTTTATGTGCAAAATATTGTTAACTTCAGTCACTGTTGTACAGCAGATCTCTGGAACTTACTTAACTTGCATAACTGACACTTCATACCTGTTAAACATCAACTCTTCATTTTCCCCTCCCCCGAGCCCCTGGCAACCACTTATTTTATTCTGTTCCTATGTGTTTGGCTACTTTAGATGACGCACATAAATGGAATCATGTAATATTTGTTCTCTGTGACTGGTTTATTTCACTTAGCTTAATGTCCTCAAGGTTCATTCATGTTGTTGCATGTGGCAGTATTTCCTTCTTTTTAAAAGCTTAATAATATTCCATTGTATGTATACATTACATTTTCCTTATTCATTCGTCCATCTATTGACATTCCGTTTGTTTCCACATCTTTACTGTGAATAATGCTGCAGTAAACATGGGTGGGCAAACAATCTCTTTGAGACTCTGAATTCTTTTGGATAAATATCTAAAAGTGGGATTGCAGGATCATATGAATTTCTATCTTTAATTTAAAAAAATTTTAAATGAAACAAGAATAGAATTGATATTTAAATCCAATGAATAATGCACAAAAAGTAAACCCATAAACTGATCTCACTTCTTCTTAGATCTTAGAAATGGTGAATAACATTAATATATTTTCTAATATTAAACAAGACTTGCATTTTTAAAATCAACCCTACATGGGGTGCCTGGGTGGTTCAGTCAGTTGAATAGCCGACTCTTGATTTTGGCTCAGGTCATGATCCCAGCATTGTGGGACTGAGTCCCATATCAGGCTCTGCACTGAGCATGGAGTCTGCTTAAGAGTCTCTATGTCTCTCTCTCTCTTTCAAACTCTCTCTCTCTCTCTCTCTCTCTCTCTCTCTCCCCCTCTGACTCTCTCCCCTGCATGCACTCTCTCTCAATCTCTCTCTCAAATTAAAAAAAATTAAAATCAACCCTACTTGTTCATGGTATAGTTTTGGGGTAGGAGAGGCTTGGATTCTATTTACAAATAGTCTTTCTTCAATTTCTACAAAGATATTCAAAATGAGATTGCATACCAAAATACTTCGACAAAATTCCACAAACATATCTGATAAAAGCAGTTAAACTAGGAATCGTTGGGAATTTCCTTAACCATAGATGGATAGAAGGATGATATATTAATGATACAGTAGATAGATTAGATAGATAAATGATATATGGATAGATACACATGGATGGACAACACAGATGGATGGACAAAGAGACACATCTTAGCATAAAGCTAGCATCTTACTTAAGGGTGAAATAAGAGACACACTTCTGTTAAAGGACCAAGCAATATATCGATGCTCACAGCTACGTATTAGTACACTAACTATATAAACTTCTGTATTTAGAAGAAACAATTAAAATAATAAGAATTGGAATGAACTGATAAAACTCTCTGAAGACCATATAGTGTGCCCCAAAAATTGATTGGACACAATGTTAAAAATAACACAATACAAACAATAAGTTAATTATTAGGATATAAAATCAGAATGGAAAATGTGACACAGTTAGTATAGATGAATAATAATCAATTTGAAGTCATAATGGAAAATATACTCCCTTATTGTAGTTACAAAAAATGGTAAAGAAAAAATTTACAAGATAGAATTATCAAAACCAAGCATGTTAAAAAATGTATATGAGGAAAATGTGTAAATTATTTTGAAAAACAACAAAATACTTTTGAAAAAATGGAAAACATAAGTTCCTTTTGGTCAGGATGACTCAACAGCAGGAAGATGTCAATTCTCTCAAAACTTATGTATACATTTAACATGAACGCCAGAAAATTAACAACATATTTTAATAAAATAGACAAATTGATCTGAAACTTTACATGGAAAAGACACGTGCTAAATTATATAAAGATGAGGTAGAGGAGACTAGTCTTATCACATATGAAAATATATTACACGAATTCCACAAATAAAGAATTTGATATTGGTATATAAGTGGACAGACAGAGCAAAGAAGAAAAGCAATTAGGAGAGAAGTTTTGAACATTTTGATAGAGGTGTATAAACTAAATAGCCATTTACTAAATGATGAAATTGACTCCATACCGTATATCACACATCAGAATAAACTCTACATATATGACATCTACATTGAAAAAAGAAGAGGAAGAAGAGGAGGAGTAGGAAGAGAAGAGAAGAAAGACCCAAAACACAATAGAACACTAGAAAAAGACATAAATATATGCCTTTAAATATATAATAGTTGACCCTCAAATATATGAAAACTCGTTGAGTATTACTCTTAATAAGAAAAATACAAGTTAAAACCACATTAAAATCCAATTTGTAACCTATAAAAAACAATCCTAAAGCATCCTGACCCTATTAAGACACTGTTTACATTTCTAATGCAAGTGTGACATTGTAGAACCTCTACTGAAGTTAATATGGTAACAAAATTAAACATGCCCAGAAATCCCCCTTCAAGGAACCTATGGTGGAGATACACTTCCACTAATGTATAAGCAACATATAGGGAAGATTACTTATTGTGGCATTATTTATAATGACAAAGTATCAAGAACAACTTAAATGACCATATAAAGAAGACTACTTGGATAAATTGTACTACATCCACACGATGAAATACTATATAATACTAAAACTAAATGGCATTCATCTCAATTTACAGATGTGGAGTGATTTACAGGATTTAGCAGAGAGTGAGAAGTTAGGTGCAGAGCTGTATAGAGTCATCTCCCTCTCATTTAAGAAATGGGAAATACTGGGCACCTGGGTGGCTCAGCTTGTTAAGCATTTGACTCCTGACTTTGATTCAGTTCGTGACCTCATGGATCATGGGTTCGAGCTCCATGTCAGGCTCTGTGCTGATGGTGCAGAGCCTGCTTGTTATTTCTCTCTCTCTCTCTCTCTCTCTCTCTCTCTCTCTCTCTCTCTTTCTCTCTCTCTCTCTCTCTCTCTCTCTCTCTCTCTCTCTCTCCCTCTCCCCGTCCCTCTCTCGCTTCCCCTCCCTTGTTCATGCATGCTCTCTCTCTTGCTCTCTAAATAAATAAATAAACAAACTTTTTTAAGAATGGGAAATACTAATATTATGTATTTTGTTTATTTTTGCAGAAAGAAATACAGGAAGGAAAAATGAAAGACTTAATGTTATCACATGTGTCAGGTGATAGAATGGGAGTGTGATAGATGAATATACTATTTATGTTCTTTAGATTTTTGAATCATGTAACTAGTTCACATAGGGAGATATAAAAGCAAATAGGGGCACTTTGCTGGCTCAGTCAGTAGAGCATATGATTCAGTCTCGGGGTCATAAGTTTGAGCACCACGTTGGGTATACAGATTACTTAAAATTAAAATCTTAAAAAAAAGTAAATAAAAAGCTGAATAAAAAAGAAACAAATAAAATTGAGTGTATATCAAATTGACAACATAACCATACAGAGAAAATAATTATTTCCTAAAATTTTAGCATAGGAGTCTAACTGCAAGGAATATTAATGTTAGTAGTAATATAGCAATTTTGAAACAATTTTATAAATATTACAGTATAATACGAGAAAATGAATATATGAGAAAGTGACATTTCACTGTAGGGAAAAAGAGATACAAATAATATTTTAAAGAAATCCCTGAAATAATCCATTTGAATGGGAAATAACCACATGAACACATAATTTTGAAACATGATTTCTAGTTTGTCCCCTAAAAGGACCTAGAGGAAATCAGACTGCAGCAACAAAGAGGTTTGCAAACGGGAAAGAACAAGCTAAGCTGGGTCATACTGCGCCAGTACACAAGGAAGCACTAAAAACAGTGGAATCACTCCAATAGGAAATGGGGACCAGTTTAAAGGGTTCAGAAAGGTCAAGTTGGGGACAGAATGACTTTACTTTACTGTAAATAAATAAATTACAAAACAAATTACAAACTTTACTTATTATAAAATAAATAAAAATAATTAATACAACGTGATACATACAAAACCATACAAAATAGAGAGAGAAGGAGGGTCCGAAAGATCTTCTTTACATACAAGGAATGATAGAACTGGAAATAAAAATCATGATTTTATAACCCCTATGGTAAAGATCACCAAAGAATGTTAAGAGCACTGGGTTAAAAGTTCTTGAATTAGGGGCACCTGAGTGGCTTAATTGGTTCAGCATCCAACCCTTGATTTTGGCTCCAGTCATGATCACAGGGTAGTGGGATCGAGCCCCAAGTCAGGCTCCACCCTGAGTGTGGAGCCCGCTTAAGAGTCTGTCTCTCTCCCTCTGCCTTTCCCTGCATGTGTGTGCATACTGTCTCTCTTTCTCTTA
The DNA here is from genome assembly GCF_018350175.1 of Felis catus. NCBI lineage: Eukaryota > Metazoa > Chordata > Mammalia > Carnivora > Felidae > Felis > Felis catus. The sequence goes on from NC_058386.1 coordinate 22,662,992, forward strand.
AAAGAAAAAGAAAAAGAAAAAGAAAAAGAAAAAGAAAAAGAAAAAGAAAAAGAAAAAGAAAAAGAAAAACACCTTAAAAACAAAAACCCAAAAAAGTTCTTGAATTAGCCAAAAGCATTAATATGGTTTACATACACATACACACATACAAAAGATTTCATATTAAATGTATATTTTACATCCTCCCTTCTTCAGTCTCTGGAAAAACCATGAACACTTTTTGCATTTACATGGATGATATGGAGGTGATTATTACATTAGTCTTAAATTTTCAGTTTGAAATTTTTTAATGTGATAAACTGGAGGAAAATATATCATTTATAACAATAACAAAATATAGTCAACCCCATCATAGATACATTTTTAAAAGGAAAGACGTTAAAGAAGACCTAAATAAATTTTGACATGTTACATTCATGGCCAATAAGATCCAATATTGGAAAGATGTCACTTGCTCAGTAATTATTCTGTAGATTCAATATATTTTCAACATGAATTCCCAAAGGATTTTTCTTTGAAATTGACAAGTTGTTTCTAAAATTTATATAGAATGAAAAGGCCCAAGAATGGCAAGATATTCCATCAAAGGAACAAATGTGAAGTTATATTCTATAATAAATCAAAACTATTTATAGAGCTATTATTACAGAGATTATGTGGATTTGGTGCCATGAAAGCAACTAAACAGCCCATAGAAAGATACATGCTTATACAGAAGTGGATTTATGCTACAGTTGCCACTGAATACCTTTGAGGAAATGTGGGTGGTGAAATAATTGCTGGCTCATACCGAAGAATGCAATTTGATCCCTCTAAACTATTTTAAAAAAATCAACTGCATCATTATTAAACACTTAATTTTGACAGGCAAAACTATGAAACTTTTTTCAAATCAATATAAGAAAATATATTTAGTACATCAGATTAGGGGAAAATGTCTTAACATATGAAAAGCATTAACCCTAAAGAAAAAGATTGGTAAATGCTAACTAAATGAAAAGAAATGTTGTTAAGTAAAAGACTACCACCAATCAGAAGGAAATCTTTTCAGTGTGGGTGGTTCACAGAAAGTCACTACAGCGATATAAAGAATCAATAAGAAGTACCCAAGAGGTGAAAAATCCCAAAAGGAAAAAAAAGCAAAAGATATAAACAGAATCTTCACAGAAGAGGAGATACATGTGACCCACAAACACAAAAAAATATGTATTTCCAACCTCCTTAGTAATCTGGGTAACAAAAATTAAAATCACTAGAAATACAACATTATACCCATTAAAAGTCAGTTAATATGTTAGCCAATATGAAGCACTATTCATAGGTTCACCCAACTACTGCTAAAAATCTACAATGGTACAACTACTTGCCACTTCCAAAACATTTTGACATCGCATAAGAAAGTTGAACATGTGCTTACACCAAATCCAGCAATGCTACTTCCATCGATATGCTCTAGGGGGGGGGTTGGCTTTTTTTTTCCAAAAGGGCTAGATGGTAAATATTTTAAGTTTTGTGTGGCATAGAGTCTCTATCACAACTACCCAACTCTCTTTCATTGTGGCATGAAAGCAGCCATAGAGAATATATAAACAATTGAGAATGGCAGTATTCCTATACAACTTTTCTTATGGACACTAAAATGTGACTTTCATATAATCTTCATCTATCACAAAATATCATTCATTCTTTTTTAAATATAAAAATAATTCTTAGCTCATGGACAGTACTTGAGCAACAGACTGGATGTGGCTTTTTTAAATATAAAAATAATTCTTAGCTCATGGACAGTACTTGAGCAACAGACTGGATGTGGCTCATGGACCATAGTTTGCCAACCGTACTACACCCTATTTAGAGTGGTCCAAACACCAGCATCAGTGAAATCACCTGGGAGTTTAAGAAATGCAGAATTATCAGGCCTTACCCAAGACTTGCTGAAAAAGAGTGTGCAGTGGCCAACACATTTAGGGTGAATTATATTCGCAATGAAATTTATGAAACATTACCCTAGGTAAAATGTTGCACAACTAAACCAGGAAATACGAACTAATTGAGGTGCCTGAATGGCTCAGTCAGCAGAGCATGCGACTCTTGATCTCAAGGTTGTGAGTTCGAGCCCTGCGTTGGGTAAAGAGATTACTTAAAAATAAAATTAAAAAAGAAAAAGAAAAATGAACAAATTGTTCATGGCAGTTATAACAGTTATATTTGTTATAACTGAAAACTGATTAAAAATAAACTCGTATGTCATTTAATAAAAGAATAGACGATCAGTTGTGCCTATTCATAAAATGGAATATTATATAAGAATGCATGCATCGACATAGATGAATATCAAATACACAATATTGAGAAAGAGAAGCAAATCACAGTATAACATCTGATAAGGTTTGATTTACAGAAAGTTCACAAAACAATACATTAAGGATATTTCACAACCTAAATATCCACCAACAGCTGAAAGAATAAATAAATATGATATGTGCACACAAGCATGCACACACGTATAGGGGAATATTATTCAGCCTTAAAAAAGAAGGAAATCGTGTCATTTACAAAATGCATAATCCTGGAGGACATAGTGCTAAGTGAAATAAGGCAGACACATAAAGAAACACTGTATGATCTCATATGTGCAGTCTAAAACAGACACAGAATCAAAGAATAAAATGGTGGTTGCCAGGGGCGAGAGGGAGGGGGAAACAGGGCATGTGGGTCAAACGGTGCAAAGTTTCAGTTATACAGAATGAATAAATTTTGGGAATCCAACGCACAGCAGGGTTAACAATAAATAATACTGCAATAAACAATAAATAATAAACAATAAATAATACTGCAATGGATACTTGGAATTTACCAAGAAAGTAAATCTGAAGTGTTCTCACCATACACACAAAAAAAGAGAATGGTAACTGTGTGAAGTGATGAATATGTGCATTAGCTTTACTGTGGTGATTATTTCACAATACATACATATATGAAAACATCAAGTTGTAGACCTTAAATATATGCAATTTTTATTTGCCAGTTATACCTCAATAAAGCTGAGAAAAAGAATTATCTAGACACATGGGGAAACTAAAAGAAAAGCAGAACAATTGAATTATAAAAATTAGCTCAAAATTCTGCTTCTAGCCACGATGGAATAATAGGGACCAACATAATCATCCCACCTTCAACAATTTTAAAAAATGGACAAAATACATGAAACATAAGTTGTCAGAAACAACTTATGTAGACAACCCACAGCACAGGACAGCAATCCCTGAAAGAGAGAAAAGAAATTAGGGGAGCCCCATGATTGCCCCAGTTTACTGCCCTGGTGAATATCCAGCCAGGCTGCACATTAGGGAGGTATGCTGGATGGTGAGCCGGGCAAGCACCAGGATGTGAGGAGAAATACCAAAGAATTAGCGAAGCTAGGAAGGTTAGAACTCACAAGTCCGCATACAGGAGAAAACACAGCCACACAGAAAAAAAAAAGAACTGAACAAAGAAAGAGCTGAAGAGAATTGCAGAGGGTTCCAGGGGAATCCTAAGCTGTGGACAGATCAGTGCATGAATGTGTAGGAACTCCCCCCCAAGGCTGAGGAAAGAACCATTGGAAAAAACCAGAACTATCACCAAAGATTACAGATGGCCAGGAACAGTTTGCATTCCTCAACAATGAAGAGGAAGAAATCTTCAATACTAAAAATCCGGAATACTAACAGGGATATGTTTTCAGTGGTATTTTAAGTCAGAAGGTTGATTTTTATATACATATTTTATATACATATTATATATGTATATATACATACTATATATGTATATATAATATCATATATGTATATATACATATTATACACATAATATATACATATAATTGTGTATATTATGTATAATTACATATACATATAATAATACATACATATTATATATGTGTGTGTGTGTGTATATATATATATATATATATGTATACACACACATTCCCTTTTTCCTTTTATATTCTATATCTCCTTTGTCCTTCTAGAATTATATCAATTACGTTTTAGTCTATTATTTTTATTAATGGAGATTTTTGTTACCTGAAGTTGACAATTAGGATATGTGGATGCCATTTCGTTAATCTAATGCTGAAGAAATGAGGAAGTCTGTAACTTTTTCTAACAGCCCTGCAATTCTTGGCAAAGAAGGAAGAGAATCTCAAGCAAAAACAGCTTAAGCTGTAACTGTCTCAAATTACTATTTTTTTAGTCTCTACCCTGTTAATTTTGCAGGAAAACATTCTATGTTGGAAAAGACCCCCTTTCATCTGTCCCTGCATCACTTGCCTCCAATGTCTCCTTCACGTTTTGGCAGGGTAAAAGAGGATCCGCAGCAAAAACAACAGATGAAGGACTTATTTCCTTGGTATTGATGCCTCTGTAATCCTGGGGATTTGGTTGAATCTATCAGTAAACAGCTCTAGATACATATGGATTAAGAATATTTTAAATGTGTAGTTTATTCAATGTCCATTCTGTTTCTAATTTATAACTACGGATGGATACTAGCTTCTTTTGTCTTTTTTAAACCAAAGGCTGAATTTCACCCAGGTAGTGTTTCACACACAGGATTGCCATCATTCCAATAATGGTAAGTCGCTCTAACCTTTGAGTTTGAGAGGGCAAAAACAATTTCTATTATATTCCTTCTTTTAGCCACCCTTCTTTTATCCTTGACATTTGGATTGCTTGAGAAAGAGAATAGTATTTCTTAGATTTTTCGCTTGAAAAATCAAGGAATACAATAACCAGGTATTGAAAGAAATATCTGTAACAATTCAAATTTACAACTGCACCACAGAGTCTGGTTATACCCATTTTTTAGATATCCACAAAGGGATTCTTTTTTTTCTTAAAAGAAAAATCCTTCATTTGCTTAAAATGTTTGAAAAGTTATGTTACATTAAAACACAATCAGAATAAAAAGTTTATTTGTTCTGTGCCCCAAGATACTTCTTGACCTTTACATAATTTTTTCACAACTGAATTGTAATTAACTTGAGGAAGCACAGTGGTAGAGAAAATTTGATAAAATCATCCTGAAGAATGAGCAAATGAATTATCAGTATCCGGAAGAAAAAAAATTTGTTTATATCCTGAAAAGAAGCATCATAAACACAGTCAAATTCAGTTATAAAAATACCCATTAATAGAAATGAACAATTAGAAAGAGAAATGTATTTAATTTTAAAAGGACAAAAGATAAAATTATTTTATAATAAGGAGGTGGCATAACCTATTCATACAAATATGCAGTACAATATGTTGAAAAACCCCACCGGTACCAATAAATTTGGGACATTTAGTGAAGTGTGTATAGATTTAAGTTTTCATAACATACAGTTAAAGTGACGAAAAGGTATTTCAGTTGATTTAAGGATAATGTTTTAATTTTTTCAATGAGTTACTTGAAAAGCTAAGGCTTTGTAAAATCATGTTACTTACTATGTTCATATCTGAAATCTATTTATAGTCACTTTGGTTAAATATATATCCAAATATTGCTTCTCAGTGACCCATGATTTTATATAATCAAGTATTCATACCTCCTGACAACTTTTGACATTTCACATTCCGGAAAATAAATCTTAAAAGATATCTGCTTGATATCTGCATATGAACTGTTTTTGAGATTTCCCAGAGGATCCCAAGAAAATCACAAAGGATCTTTCACTTTGTAAAAAGAGAGGGATTAGAAATAATTAGATCGATTTGATATGCTTTCAGTTGCGTGGCAAATATTATCAAATCACAAGAGATGCTTAACCTTCCCTAGTTAAGGTTTGTATGAGGGAAAATGTTTTAAATATTTCAGAAATTGTGTGAAGTTCTTAGAGATCTGTCAATGGCCTTGCTGTCCATGGTATGTTCTGGTGCTGTTTTCTCTAATAATAGACCAACAATAGTATAGTGTCATGGGTCATACCTTCAGTTATTTTTTTTAAATGTTGTAAGACACAGAAACAACCACATTTCCTTGTCAATTGTATTTATTTTTATAATTCAGCCTCCTCAGGTATTTAACTGTGGCTATTTTAAGTCTTTTGTCACCTACGTATAGTTTTCTGTTTTAATCTGAGGCTTCCCTGAAAGTTCTGGCAATCAGGCCTGGATGTTTATCTTTCTAAGAGACCCATGATGAAGACTATGCCAAGTACTCTGAGATTCTGATAGCCTCGCTTAAGTAACCACTGAACTGAATCAGGATTTGCAGAAGTCTAGTGGTGAAGCTGATGAGTTCACGAGACTCCTAATTCAAGATCCAACTGAAAGAGAATTAATTGCATAGGACTGAATGAGCTTCTGAAGGATGATTATGGGTTTTGTCTAAAATATTCATGTTTTCACGTTTTATTTTCTGAATATAATGAACCCATTTTTCTTTTTTCTTGAACTAGTTATAATTTATGACAGTTGAGTAGATTATAATTTTATAAACAGAAATGAATCATTTCTTTTCTTTTTTGCCTTGCCTGATACTTCCAGAGTTCAGAAACGCTTATTGAATATTGTCATTTTCACGGAAAAATAATTGTCTGCATGGGTTTAATAAGAATCTGTTCTTGTCAATAGAACATAATTGGCAACACTGGTTCTGTAACAAGGGCTTTGACTAGAATGCCATATTTGAGAATGATGTTTGTAGAATCAGATGTGACCAGACGCTTTAAAGAACTCACCTCGACTTTTTTTTCTTTTTAACGTTTATTTATTTTTGAGACAGAGAGAGACAGACCCGGGGGAGGGTCAGAGAGAGGGAGACACAGAATCTGAAACAGGCTCCAGGCTCTGAGCTGTCAGCACAGAGCCCGACGCGGGGCTTGAACTCACTGACCGCAAGATCATGACCTGAGCTGAAGTCGGCCGCTTAACCGACTGGGCCACCCAGGCGCCCCTCACCTCGACTTTTTGAAACCACTGCTTACAAAGCCCTCTTGGAAGAGCCAGCCTGACACCTGGCTGACAGATCCCCACCAACTCAGGTGAGTAAGGAAGATCACCTCCTGGCAGGCCCAAGAAGTTTAAGATACTTGGGGAACTTTGAGAAGAGGTGAATTTATCCAAACTTAATAGGTACTGCAGGTGAAATCTGCTGGTGAGGTCTTGGCTTTGCTTAAGAGCCTTGAAAGGTTTTTAAAAGCCCAATTTAAAACTCCTGTTAAAAACTTCTGGCAAAGCATAATTTAAAATGCCTATGTAGTAAATTGTCATTTTTGCTGCACCTATTTAAATAATCTGATCAAATCTAACGAGAGATATATTCTGTGATCAAGAATAATCTTTCTTTGTGATTGTCTTTGATGAAAAAGGGCTTGACTGTACAAAATTTGTGTTTCAATTGTAAACTATAGCAGATGATTATGGATTATCATATTCTGGTCCTGTTCATTGTCTGTGACCTATTTTATACCTCCTCATAAACTGCCTGGTTTTATCGTCTCCCTGGAAATTGAACTGAATCCTGTCACCTTGCATATGTCACCCATTAGTAAATTTTTAATTCTTGTAGTTTCCTTCAGTATCCAACTACAACTTTCCAAACTAGCATTTCCAATTGTTCTCCCTCCCTCCTGACTTGGCATCACTGAGAACAGAAACCTGATTGCCCAGATCCTCATCAAGACTCTAGGTTGTCTTGCAGTCGGTCCTTTCTCCCGGGAGCTGAAGAAGCATTGAGAGTTACGGCTCATTGACTTGATATAGACATCGAAGGACTCATCCCTCCAAGTGACTACTCATGGGCTGGATTTCTTCCTGGACAAGCTGCTGTCTGGGTCACTAAGCAAATCTGTCCAAATCTGTCCAAAAATGTCCAGGTCATGCAAACTTGTATATGATAGGCAACCAAGACTGGGCAGCATCACTAAAAGCACTGATATCTTAACTTCAAGAAACTCAGTGAGCAGTGCTGCATAATCAAAAGATTTCCGTCTACCAACCTCCTGCATGATTTAATGTATTAATGTTTAATACGACACTTTAGATTAATATTTATCTTTTTCATTACTGATATCCCTCTTTTAAGATGTCTGACACTAAAACAACTGACCTTTGATACCACCCCTCAACAGAATAGGAACAAGGTCCAGATGAGACCTCACATCCCTTGTTTACCCATGACAAAGCCAGACACACACACACCAAATTCCCATTTTTTGGTCTCATAATCAGCTGAATTGCTACCTCGCTGATCAACTGGAACAAAGTTTTTTCTCCTTTTTTGAAGCCCCTAAATTTTGGCCCACCCTCTGCTTGAGTCAGCGCACAGGCCCAACATCATGGCTCCTCTAGGAAAATAGGCTGGCCTCAGAGTAAAACAGTGCGTGATACATTATCTGATCAAGCTAGGGTTTCATTTCACCTTCCAAACACAGTTCTTTCTAGCCTCGTTTGCTACACGCTATAAAAAACAACATTTCTATTTGCCTAATTCTTGCCATCCTTGCAGATCTTATGGGCACAGCATTCTCCCTATTGCTATAGTCCCTCCCTTCCCTTGCAATAGTGCTTTTGAATGAAGTCTCTCCTTACTAAGAAAAAAATCAAGTGACCATATATGTGTAGGTCTATTTATGTACTCTATTCCATCTCCTTACACTACGTGTCTATTATTTCACCAATAAAACACAGTCTTCATTACTACAGCTTTGTATTCATTCTTGAAATCAGGTTGTGAGCGTCTCCCAACTTTGTTCTTCTTTCTAAAAAAACTCTCTGGCATATCTAGGTGTTTTGCTTTCCCACATAAATTTTAGAGTCACCTTGTCAAATTCTACAAAAACACCTGTTGGGATTAAGAAGACCATTGCACCGAATCTGTAGATCAATTTGGGGGAAACTGACATCTTGACGTATTGAGACTTCCAATATATGAACACAACCAGAGCTCTCACACATTTGTGGTGAAAATACAAACTTTGGAAAATCATCTGGCAGTTTTTATATTTTTTAACACATACCTGCTCTATTTTCCACCCATTTCACATGTAGGTACATACCCAAGAGAAATGAACACATATTTATACACAAAGACTATAAGTGGATGTTTACATCTGCTTTACTCATAATGAACAAGAGCTGGAAACAACCCAAACATTCATCAGCAGGTGAATACTTAAACTGTGAAACACACATACCATGACTACTCAGCAACAAAAAGGAACAATCCTCTGATGCATGCAAACACAAGGACAAATGTCAAAAAGCATTATGTTAAGTATAAGAAGCTGTGCCCCACATTCTACAAACTATGCAATTCAATTTATATGACATTCTGGAAAAGTTAAAACTTCAGATATGGGAATGAGATCAGTAGTTGCCAAGGATTGGAGAGGAGGGAGGAATTGACTACAAAGTGGCATATGACCTATTCCAGGTCATAGACATATGTTCATATCTTGATTTCACTGATAGTTACTTGATCGTGTAAGATTGTCAAATTTCACAGAACGGTGCTCATTAAAAAAGGGTGAATTTTATTATATGTAAATTATACCATGATCAATGGAGAAAATCAATTCAGAAAAGAGGACAAAATTCACTGAAGACTGTTTTTCAAATTCTTTTATTGTGTGATATTTGTTTAATTTTTTTGTCAATTTGTGCTGGCTGCCTAAGATATATTCGTTGCATCTTAGTGTATACCTTTTTGTTTTGTTTTGTTTTCAGTATTCTAACTAATTGGTTTTTTTGTTTGTTTTTTTTTGTTTTTTGTTTGTTTTTTTGTTTTTTTTGTTTTTTGCCAAACTCATAGAAACAGAGAGTAGAATGGTAGTTACCAGGGGCTGGGAGGTGGAGGAAACATTGGTGAGATGTTGGTCAAAGGGGACAAACTTGGAACTAAAATATGAGTAAGTTCTAGAGGGCAAAGGCACAGCATAGTGATTATAGTCAATGATTATAGTCAATAATACCATATTATAGACCTCAGAGTTGCTAAAAGACTAGACTTTAAATGTTCTGCATTTTCAATTTGACTATTCCTTCCTCTCTTCAGGTCACAGGAATTTTCTTATATAATTTTTAATAGCTTTTACCTTTTTTCACATTTAATCTTCCCAGAATTGTTGTAAATTTGATGTTTGTCCTATTGGATTGATGTTCTCTGTGTCTTTTCCCTGCTCCACTGCTCCCCCTCCTTTTTTTCTTTTCTTTTCCTTTTTTTTTTGCTTTCTCCTTTTCTAGTTTTTGTTTTATTTTCTTGATTTTCATTACCTATTATTGATTTTTACTTTTTGAGCCATATTGCTTTTTAAATTCAATCTTTATTTTTCTTCTCCTGTTACTTTTTAATCATTTAAGAGTTTTGTATTAGTGATTTTTCAAATATTTCAGAAAATACAATTGAATCTCCTTTTTGTTATTGTTTTAAACTATCTTCTGTTCTTTTAATCATCTTCTCCCCATTTTTGTGTTAGTTTCTATTCCTTACTCTCTCATTTATGGCCATCTTCCCTCAATTTCTAAATCTTAGGGGTCTATCTATGGTTGAAAATGAATTGTCACTGAGCTTTGTATGGGTCTAGAGGATCAGAATGCTTTGCTTTAGAATGAGCAACTTGGGGGCACCTGGGTGGTTCAGTCGGTTAAACCTCTGCCTCTTGTTTGCTCAGGTCATGATACTGTATTCATGCGTTCAAGCCCTGCAGCGGGTTTTGTGCTGACAGTGTGGAACCTGCTCGGGATTCTCTACCTCTCTCTCTGCCCCACACCTGCTTGCTCTTCAAAGTTTTTTAAATAAACTTTTAAAAATTAAAAAAAATAGAATGAGTAATTTGATCCCCATCTTTATGACTGAGGATTCCCAAACATCAGAATGAGAAAGGGTATTATTTCAGGGTTCAGCTCCGGTTGTCTCAGGCCCTATCTTCCAATTGGAAAGTGTCCTGTAAGGTTTTTAGAGTAGCTGTGTGGATTCAGATGACTCTGTATTAAAATGAGGTGAGGTGGTATTTAGGGATGAATTAAACACTTCCATAGTGAAGAATGACTTTTGTCCCCATTAAAATTCCCATTCTTACTATGATCTTCCATTGTATGTGCCATCTCTAAGACAAAATGATGCCCAGGATTTTGCTAGGTGGGTCATCTTCCTTCTCAACAGCAAAGCCCTCTTGAACGGTTGACCTTTCTGCACATATTCTAAGCTGCTGCTTCTTTGGTGTTTCATATTTCAGAATTTTTTTAGTTCTTTCATCCTCTATAGAAATCTCTCATTTTTAAAAAATCTATTTTGAGAGAGAGAGAGAGTACACATGCACACGCGTTGGGGGAAGGGGCAGAGAGAGAGGGAAAGAGAGAATCCCAAGCAGGCTACTCACTGTCAGCACAGAGCCAGATGCTGGGTTCCAGCTCCTGAACAGTGAGATCATGACCAGAGCCAAAATCAAGAATCAGGTGCTTAACTAACTGAGCCACCCAAGAGCCCCTAGAATCTTTCAGTTTTAAAATATTGTTGTAGGGGCGCCTGGGGGGCTCAGTCGGTTAAGCATCTGACTTCTGCTCAGGTCATGATCTCAAAGTTTTTGAGTTCAAGCATCGCATCTGGCTGGTGGTGACAGCTCAGAGCCTAGAGACTGCTTCAGATTCTGTGTTTCCCTCTCTCTCTGCCCTTCTGCACACATTCTGTCTCTCCCTCTCTCTCAAAAATAAATAAACATTAAAAAAATTAAAATAAATAAAATAAAACATTGCTGTAGATTGTACCTTTCTTCTGATTCCTTTAATATAATTTTATATGGACTTTTAAAACGGGGAATTTAAGTAAATGAGCTAAATTTGACATCTTACATCACCATTTGCTTACTAATTTTTAAAACTGATTTAATTCCAAATATACCAGTGACTATTGTTCTTGGGTTTAAAAACGAGTCTATCATTTGTCACCATAAAGAGCACAGAAAAGTGTAAACAAGATTCAACAGACATCTCCTACTAGTATTTCAGTGAATATTTTTGTAAAATTTTCTCTTTTCTGCCTTTCTTTGCCTAGTTTCATATTTTCTCCACCACTATGTATATTTATGTATATATCTATATATACACATTTGTTTGTTTAGTGCTTATATATCATACATTTTATAAAATAGAATATCATATATATTTTTCACATACCTTAAATTATAAAAAAAGAACAAAAATGATTTAATAAATTATTTCAAGATGAAAATCAAAAGCAGAGGAGTAGTTACCCAAAGAAAAAGAAAGTGAAATAAAAAGTATGAACATCAATGACAGACAAAATAAAGAATCACTTGTGTGACTTGGTAAAGAAAAAATACAAATCTTTAAGAAGAATAATATATACACTCCTCTGGAAAGATTATGTCAAAAAAGAGAAAAAGAGTAACAATTTAAGAGGGAAGAAAACAAATAAAAAATAAATAACATAAAAAAGAAAAGAAAACATAAAAAGAAAAGTAACTATATATATAGTAGATATCCTTAAATTCAGAGGGGAATATAAGGGATAATATGGCAGTAGAAAGGTGACCTTAGAAAACATGGAAAATAGTTTAGAAAATAAACATTTATTGAATTCAACTGTGATTCAAGAGAAAAAGTAGAAAACTTAACCAATTATAAAAACTGAATACATTCTACCATCAACTCAGAAATTACTTCCTAGCTTCAGAATGTCTCCAAGTCTTCCTGTCCCAGAGATTTATAGAATTTAAGAGTAAAAATGGATTATTTAGTGTGCAATTTCAGTAAGTTAAACATTTTGCTATACATAAGGTCATATATTCACGCCTATATTTCCAGCTTCAGCTGTTCTATACACACACATCATTTCATGGATTGCATACAAACAAGTTAATTTTTTTCATCAAATGCAAAAAAAAAAAACCCTTCATGTTTTAGTCTCTTTGGCACAATGGGTCTGTTAAATTCACATATATCATTTTATTTGCTATATTTGGGATTTCTCCTCTTGCACTGTTTTTATACTTCCTTGCTCTGCATTTGTGGTATGAGATTTAGACAATACAAATACAATATAAATTTGTAACCTAGCACATTTCATTTTTTGTTTTAATCTGGGTATCAGAACCAAATGTGCAATCCAACTTAAATATTAAAAGGACACTATAATGTGCATTTTTCTAGAGTAACTTTACATCTGTTCTTTTCATAGTATTTCCCTATGTATATAATTCCTTCCCTTGTTTCATAATATGTATATATCTTAAAAATTTTTTCAAGTGTCATCTTTCTTATTGTAAGTTACCACACACGGCATTTGAAATAAAAGGACAAGAAAGTGTAAAATGAAGCCCCAAACTCAGAAAGCCAGACTCAGGAGAAACTTACAAAGAAAATTAAAAATAAGCCCTTATATATAGAAAAAAATATTTTTGAGTAAATTTTTAACCTATTAAGCCTATAACCTTAGTAGATCACCTGACTTTTTCAATTAACAGACTTTCTCAAAATTATTTTAGTCTCTTTACTTTTACTAAAAAAAACTTTATAATCCATTGCTCAGTTAGTATGATGAACACTTTTTTCTACTATTTTTACGTAAATTTAAAAAATGTAATAGTGAATATTCTGCACATATGCAATTTGATACGAGCTATTTCTACTTAGTAGAGCTACCTACCGTTTTTATAGTCTTAGGACATGATGGCTTCAGCTTTGGCTCTAAATTTCCCTGTTTTTACACCGTTAAGTGTGAGTGTAAGCAATTCAATGAAGTCATCTCAATTACTTGATACTTCCTTATTTTTAAAGAAAAGTGCTTATATGAATTACTACATACAGTAGGCTGCTAGGAAAAAATCCAAAAGTTTTGCTGCTCCTTTCCTTGATTTATGTGGTATTGTTCTTTTTACCACCTCAAATTATTTCAGTGATATCTTTGGCAGAAATGTCTTCCTAAATAACACGTGATTCACAGCGATGGAATGGATGCTCCAAGCGTGGCTATACTCTCTGATGTGTTTGCTGATTAAGGATGTTTGACAAACTGTGCCTCAGCTGTGGTGCAACCCACAGGCATTTCTGTTGTGAGAAGCAAATGACAACATCTCTAATGGTAAAAAGGCAACATGGTGCCTGTGTTTCCCCGACAGTAAAGCTTTTATCACTAACATTCAGAGGTCACAGAAAATGACATCCCAATTCAGCACACACAAATTCTCAGCTTTCCCGGGGCAGAATCTGCAGCAAATAGGCCAATATATGAAGCACAATGGAGAAACATAAAAACTGCTATTGGGCTCTGGAAAATTATATGTTATCTCCAGCTGTTAATTGTAGGTTTAGTGCCTTTTGTTTTAATTCCAGAGATGTGCAGAAGTAGAACCCTTTATTAAGCCCATCCAGTATCAATCTATGAACATCTCAATTACATGTTGTTTGTTGGTAGGAAGTCAGGTTGAACTAAGTAAGGAACGTTCACTAGTAACGTTATCACTGGATATAAAAAGAGATTCATGCCAAGAGCATGATCCCCCTGCACTGTATGGATTATTTTCCCTATTTTATGTCTTCACTAAATAAGCAACTGCCTTAATTATGTCCTAAATATGAGTAAACTTTTGATACATGTTTAGAGTCTAAGCCAACCACTCTTTTGTGATTAGAAAGCTCCTTCTACCATTTAATTCCTAAGATACAAGACATAATTCTAGTTCGCTCATTTTAGTGCCTTAAAAAGAGGTTTAATTTAAAGCATTTTAATTTCTATTGGCCATTCAGAGTCGAATTCACTAAGAGGCAAAATGAGTAACTCCAACTTCTGCTTCCAAAATATGTAAAAATATTTTTGAGAGCAAGGAAGAGTACATATTCTCCCTCCCATATGTTGTCTTTACCATCTGCTGAAACATTAGCCCTTTTAATGTGAAAACCGATTGTAGTTTAAAATATAGACATCATTCACGAATTGTTTTGTCCAGTAAAACAAACGCGTGCACACACACACACACACACACACACACACACACACACAACGTTAATGCTAATGTGTTTATAGATTTAAAGGATCAATGAAAATACTTGCCAGAGAAATAAAATGAATACAGTATGACTCACAGAATAGATTAACTCAACAGTCTTTCTAAATCGTTTTCATGAATTTTATGCAAAGATTAAATTTGTTACAATAAAATTATCTAAAAAACAAAGTAGAGTCTATAAAGAGGTGATTCATCAAGTTAATATATTGATGCCATAAGCTCTATCTATTATGTTGTATCGTAACTGCTTGCTCCTGTTTATTTATTGAGTGTTATACATTGCATTTATATTTGGGGCCTATTTGTTAAGTCCTGTCAGTTTAATTTTTGTAATCTTAATTTATTTAAGTAATCTCTACACCCCACATTGTTGGGACCTGAACTCATGACCCTGATATCAAGTGTCACATGCTTTTCTGAGTGAGCCAGCCAGGTGCCCCAGTTTAATTTTTTTTTTCTCAATTACTGGAGAAATGTCCCTATTTCATAGATATTAGTAAAAATGGCAGGAATACATTTCCCTAGGATTTAGATTTAAAATTTTTTTAATGTTTTATTTATTTTTTGAGAGAGAGAGATTTATTTATTGAGAAAGAGAGAGAGAGAGAGAGAGAGAGAGAGAGCGAGCGGGGCAGGAGCAGAGAGAGAGGGAGACACAGAATCCAAAGCAGGCTCCAGACACTGAGCTGTCAGCCCAGAACCCAATGCGGGGCTTGAACCCACTAACCATGAGATCATGACCTGAGCCAAAGTTGTATGCTTAACCGACTGAGCCACCTAGGTGGCCCAGATTTGAATTTTTAATATATATGAGATAATATCTCATCCAAGTGTTTCATGTATATGTACATAGTTTCAGAGTATGATCAATAACAAGGAATTGAGTCAAACTGAGGAGGGATAATATAAATGGTACACAAGCTTGATGTGCAAGCTTGAGACAGAATAGATTACACTAATGCAAGCTGAAGCCCAAACTTACTTTGTCACATACCTATTTTTCTGTCAGGAAATTGTGGGAGATGAGATCTCATAAACACTATATTATAACAAGAATGAATCCCCCAGGAAAATAGACAATTTATAGGCCTTCAAAAGCAGCAAATTAGTCTTTTCTGAGACCTATAACTATTTCCTATGCATTATTTTTAGCCAGGTTGAAAACAGACACAGTCCATTTGACCAGGTTCTGGATGGAAGCTGTTCACTTTCTAGGTCTTTTCTGAATAAAAGGACTAGAGTTCAATCAACTGGAAAGGTGACTTAGGACCTTATAACATAGCATGCAAAGACTATTAGAATACTGGATGTGAGGGGCACCTGTGTGACTCAGTTGATTAAGCGTCTCTTATTTCAGCTCAGGTCATGATCTCAGGGTTCATGAGACTGAGCCTCGCATCAGGCTCTGCACTGACAATGTGGAGCGAGCCTGCTAGGGATTCTCTCTCTCCTGCTCTCTCTCTCCCTCTCCTGGTCACGTTTTTTTTTTCTCTTTCTCAAAATAAATAAATCAACTTTAAAAAACAAACAAAAAAAGAATATTCAATGAGGTTTAGTCAAAAACAAGAAAAAATGTCAGGAATTAATTACCCTGTGCAGATATGAGAAAATGTCAAACGGATATAAAACTAGATCTACTTTTTACCTTGAGAGAAGCCAGAAAAGAGGATATTATTTTCAGATATCATTCAGTTAGATTTGGGGTCAGCATAACCAAAAAAGTTTCTTAATCATCTGAACTTCTTAGAAAGGAGATAAGCTCTATAGTAAGACCTAGATCACTAGAACTGTTCTCCTGGAAATTGTATATGCCACCCCCAGGGGTATTACTGAGCATGTGATTTCTGTTTGGAAATGGAACATAACCCCTTCTCACAATTAGGATTCTGAAACGACATTCATTCATACATTCATTCATGGGACAATCATTTCTTAAGCACTTCTGATGGGCCAGAGGCTGTGACAGGCCTTGAAGAGACAGTAGTGAGTAGGGCATATTTCCTGCTTTTTAAGTGCTTAGATCTGGGGAGAGAGACAGAATCCCAAAAGAGTGTAAGAACATGACATAAGTATGGACTAAATAGTAGGAAAGTATGTGAGGAAGTGTTCAACTGTGAGTAAAGGCTCCACCACATAAGAGTGCACAACCCATTTGGGAAAATGCAAAAAATAAACAAAACTACACTGCTCATACACAGAACATGAGCTGAGCTATAAGCAAGCACAGATGAGTAGACATGTCTCTTGGTGGAGCTGTTAGTAAAAGTACGTATGACTTACAGTTTGGCCAATAAGAGAAAAATCGTTAAAATATTTCATAGCAAGTAAATCACTTTAAGCAGCAGGGGGCACTAAACATTAGCAATTTTGCAATATACAGACATTTAAGTGGCACTAAATGATCTAATCTTTTTATTTACATTTATATAAAATTTCAATGAGAGCAATATTGTGTTTAGTGATAGATCTGAATATCACATTTATTTCTGTTGTTCACAGTTAGTACCTACATCATATAATTCACTTTGGTTTAGAGTGCTGTAATAAAAAGAATGAAAAAACTAAATGGAACATAAATTTAAAATTTGGGAAGGATTTAAAAAATGAATATAATCTGTGTAACATAAGACTTACTCTCTGGGTTTGAACAGAGTTATAAAAAACAGAGGGGCAGCTGGGTGGCTCACTCAATTAAGCATCAGACTCTTGGTATCAGCTCAGGTCACTATCTCACGGTTGGTGAGTTTGAGTCCCGCATGGGGCTCTGCGCTGGCAGTATGGAAACTGCTTGGGAGTCTCTCTCTCCCTTTCTCTCTGCCCCTCTCCTGCTCTCTCTTTCTCAAAATAAATAAATAAACTTCAAAAAAACCAAACAGCTAGAAAAACAATAGATAATATGCTACTACATTTTTGTTATCAAAAGCATTGGAATAGAAGGCTTGAGAGGTTCCCAGGAGTGTGAGTGTTGGGTGTGGGGTCAAGGGTCAGCCTTGTGAGGAATTAGCCTCCCACAGAGATGATACAAATTTGGGGAGACAGCCACAGCAAAAATAGCTCCTCTATATTATTTTACATTATTTGAGCATCTATCACAAGAAATGAGTTGATTTCCATCTATAAGTGTTTTGGATCATCAGACATCCTCCACTGAAGAGAAAATATCTTTGGAAACAGAAACATATTAAGCTACTTAGAATCATTGCCTAGAGTCTGGAGGTTAGGGGAGGTACAGAACAAGAAGAGGTGGGAAAAAATAGGTTCAGAGGATTGTGGTAGGAGCAAGAAGACTTAAAAGAAAATTTCTGCATTCTATTTAATGAATAATAGTAATACCATCTATTTAATACTTAATATATACCTGAATCTTCTATGTGAAACTATGTTATTTCATCTTTTAAGTATTCAAAGTTGGCAGTGTTGTCTTCAGGTTATAAATGAAAACGTTGAGGCTTAGAAACGTTATATAAATTGCCCAATTCACAGAGCTAACAAAGGCCAAAGTGAGATTCGGGCCTCTTATCTTTTTGCTTGCAAATACATGGCTTCCAGCATACCAAGCTGAGTTGGAATAATGCACACCTTCCTGGTTTAACTCATTCATCCTATGTGCTCCACGAAGCCCTAATCCCATAGCCAGTCTGGATGACACTGTCTTCACTGCAATGTCTGGCACACAGTGCTCCTGCACTTTAGTTGAATTGTGACATAACCTGTCTGAACGTTAAAAAACAAAACAAAACAAAACAAAACAAAACAAAACAAAACAAAAACAGGCCCTTACTTTCCTGCATCTATAATGTGGAAAGTCAGACAAAACATAACCCTGGGTAGATAGTTTGTAGAAGTGGTCAGAAAGCAAACTTCATAGTGATGAGTCCCAAGCCAGAAGATTCGGACTCACTGGGTCAAAAGAGGACTCCAGAGAAAAACCTTATGGTATCCAGATTATTCCATCAAAGTGAAAAGGCTCTAACAGAATGAAAGGACAGTGGGTGGTTTTGTCTTCAGTATCCATTCCTGTATTATTGGCTCTACCATGCCAGTTAAGCATTACCCAAATTAGGTTCTATGGAACTTTAGTTCTGCCATATTTTTGAAAGAAAAAAAATAACTTTATGGCCAAAAAATACATTTGGGAAAATTTCCCCCAATCCCCTTTTGCAAATGCAAAGAAAGCCAAATTATTGATTTTAAACAGAGCATTTCCAAATATTTGAATTATTTTTGTTTCTACTAACACCCATTAACCTACAGAAATCATTTTCTGAGTAATATACATCTGGAACTTCTATACTAGAGCAATGACTTGCAGTTACTTTCACCAACTAGAGGCCTCCCATTATTTTTCCAACTCAGACCTCATGTTTTCAAAATGATTTTCACGAGTGTCTTTAGAAAATTCATTCAAAGACTACTGTTAGACTCTGAAATATTGACGGGGGGAGATCACACAGACCCTCATTACTCTCTCTAGAGTTTCCTTGAGTTACAGATTTGAAATAGGGAATCACTACTCTAAGAAGAATTTGCCTGTTAAGAAGATTCTATTCATTATTGTCATATTTAGTTATTTCACGGTTAGAAAGCCATTGTCACATCCTCAGCATGTTTTGCTAAGTCCATAGCAGTGTGGGAATACTGTTACTTTCAGTTTGACTAAGAGTTCCCCCGAGATGTCCCTGTTCTAAGAAGGTTTATCCATGTGGACATGACAGGTTCCACTTTAATCTTCATCAGGTAATTCATATTCTAGATTTCCTGTCCTTCCTGCTAGCTTGGTCTGAGCCTAGGGGTTTGGTCAATCTCTGGCCAAGTGAATCACACAGAAATGCTGAAGAAAAATTTCAACTGTATCCATTATTCAAAGTTTAAAGGAAAACCTTTATCCTGGGCTTGAAAGTTTTAACTGAGCTCTACATTTTTGTATTTTAAATAAAAATGATATTTCTGAATTTAAAACAAATCATTAATAGGTATTTGATATTATACTTGAATATATATCTACCAGAATATTTATTGATGTGGAAATGGTGGGGTTTGGAGCCAAAGGCCAAGAAAGAATTCTTGAGATGTCTTCGGTGCAAAAAGATGGTTCTATTAAAGCACAGGGACAGAATCTGTGGACAGAAAGAGGTGCACTGGGGTTGTGAGAAGCAACTGATAATATACTTTCAGGTTGGGAGAGGGGTAGGGATAGCGTACATCTCTAAGGAATTTTGGAAGCAAGGTCATTTATTACTGTCTAATAAAACCTTAGTCATGAGACCCTTCAGATGTATATCAGGGGGCCATATGCTTGCAGGATGATTGCTAACATATATTTTGGGGGACAGAGATAAAGGAAATTTCCAAAGGAATTTTTATACATTGAAAGGAGACTTAACGGGATCCTGAAGGTTGGGGTAATGTTAAGCTAAGGTTGCCCTGTGCCCTTAGCCAAGTGTCAACATTGAGGCAGCTGAACTCTGACAGGAAGGTCACTCTGCCTGTCTCAAGGACATGTCCGTGGGCTGGGAGTTGTAAGGAAATGTAATTATTTCCTTTTGCCCTTGTTTCCCACACCATTATTAAATTCTGTTTTTCAAACTTTTACCTAATTTATCATTACATAAGCTTTCTAATAAAGCTTTTTCATATTATCTGAGCTACACATAACACAAATAGAAAACAAAAACATTTTTGCCTCTTCACTGGTATTAGATATGAATGTATTACCATTCACATAAGCACCAACAAGTTATTATCTGATAAGATACAACTCACTTGAATTTTGAATTGTTTGCTTTGTCTTATTTATTTTCCAGATGGGTTATGTTTTGGTTAGAAGAAATGAGACTTCTATTACAGAAAAATCATCATTGAGAATTAGGGCCCTTTTGTTTGTTTGCTTTTGTTTTCTACCAGCCTTTGTTTGTTGGTTTATAACTCAAGAGATATAGTATTTGCTCTTCTTAATTGCTGTGAACCGAATACACACATATACACACACAAACATGCTAACAATAATTTTATTATGTTTCTCACAATGCTCCAAAATAATGGAAAGCCTGTCTCATTAAAATATCACTGTGTTGCATAAGCTGGACCCAGAAAATATTAAGTAGGGATTTTAAACCTACTTATGTACTTTATGTATTTGTGTAAATACATAAAAACCTTCTGGAAAGTATGTAGTATCTATGTCCCCCAAAAGGAAGAGCAATGAGCCCAATAATGGAAGCAAAACACAATATGGTAACTGAGGAGAGAGCGTGGGACAAGCTGAGGGTGAAGTACAGGCTAACAGCACCCCCCCCCCAGGGGGACATGTGTGATATTCCTCCGACACTCCTGGCTGCCCCAGAACAAGGGAAAGGAAAGAAAGCAGATGGTTGACTGATAGAGATCACAGTCATGCAGGACAGGAGTCTCCTTCCGTTTACAGATAACTCAGTAAACTGCAAGAAGAAGGCAATCTTATCCATAGCCTAATCTCCAGAAACGTATAGACTCAATTTCCTGGAGCCCTAATATCACCCTCATCAAGATGAAAGGGGGTTTTTAAGGCCTTGCCATGGTGATGCAGGAAACTAAGGCAAATGAAAAATGAAATTCCCTTACTGCCTACAGCCCATTTGAGTAGTCCTTGAAACAGGCAGTGTGACCTTCCTCTAGGAGCTCAGCTGCCTCCATGATGACACTTTGCTGGGGGCAAAAGGGAATCGGCTTAACATGATCCTGACCCCCGAGGATCCTGGAAGTCTACATTAACATATAAAAATTCCTTTGGAAACTTCCTTTATCTTAACTACCCCAGATATATGCTGGGAAGCCCCCTGATATACATCTAAAGGGTCTCATGACTGAGGTTTTACTAAACAGTAATAAATGTGTTTTCCTAACAGCAGCTAGTCCCTCAAGGCCCTGGAAACCTTGCTTCCAAAATACCTTAGAGACTTATGCTATCCCTACCCCATTCCCAACCTAAAGGTATATAATCAGTTACCTGTCACAACCCCAGTGCAGCTCTTTCTGCCCATGGGTCCTGTCCCCGTGCTTTAATAAAATCACCTTTTTTGCATCAAAGATGTCTTCAAGAATTCTTTCTTGACCGCTGGCTTCAAACTTCACCAGCGCCCCAAAACCCCATCAGTGATGAGTGTGTGCATGCATTCCTGCACACACACACACACACACACACACACATGCAGACTGTCTCTCCCAAACATATATACTTGCACACTTTGCCTAAAAGTCCAATGTTGCCAAAAAGTATCACCAGACTCCTTTGTACATTTACTATTTGTTTAAAAGATGCTTATTGAGTACTACTGAAAAGAAAGAGTGAGTATATGACTTGTTGACATCTATTCAGGATGTCTGAGCTGGAATATTCTGTTCAAACAGAGATAATAAACAGAGGCTGATATGCAGACTAGTTTGGTTAATAGTCTGACAGCTTTAGTTTAATTTGGGGATACACTAAATGTTTATTTAACTATGTCAATTGCCAAAATCACCTTGCTTTAAAAGAACACTGCCATGGGGCATCTGGGTGGCTCAGTCAGCATTCTGACTCTTAATTTCGGCTCACATGATCTCATGGTTCGTGGGTTCGAGCCCCATGTCGGGCTCTGCACTGGCAGTGCAGAGCCTGCTTGGGATTCTCTCTCCCCTCTCTGCCTGTCCCTATCCCGCTTGCTCTCTCGCTCTCTCTTTCTCAATAAATAACTTTAAATAATTTTTAAAAATGAATAAAAAAAAAGAACACTGCCATGTGTTCTCAGCATCTTAAATTCCAAGACTATTTTGATAAGATATGCAAATATGATTTATTTGTATCTGTAGGGGCCAAGGGCAGGCTGCCTCAGGATAGGCCACTTTGGCATAAAGATTATTTTGAGTTAAAAGTAGTCAAAATCCAGCAGATGCAGAATAAGCTCTTTGTGTCCCCCACGTCTAACTAAATTTGCATTGGAAAGGAGAGCTAGTGCCAGGAAGAGTGCTCTCCGCCTAATAGGAAACCTTTGTTTTGCACACATCTCCTTTCCTTCCTGCTAATGGCCTTTCCATCCTCAGACCCTTCCCCTCCCCTTAGCTCCTAGGAGCTTCGGAGTTGCCTCGCTTCCTTTGGAATTTTCTGTCTACGTGGATTCCCATATGTACACCTATTAGATTTTTTCCTCTTAATGTGACTCATGTCAATTTGATTCTAATTCCACCTAGAAGGACCATAGGGCAGAGGAAGGTCTTCCTCTCTGACATAACTGCACTTTAAATGAACATACGCCATTATCATTCATACTTTTTACATATAAAATGATAAATATTATCTTCTAAAACTGCCTGGGTAAATCTATATTCTTCTCACAATTCTCTTATCATGTTCTCTTTGTTATAAAACTTGAAAGTATAACTTCTTCTTGACAATATTGTGAAAGAGGAAAAGGAGGAAATCTACTGAAAAAGAATGGGGAGCTCTCCTCCTTTCTCACTCGGGGTTTAGAAGGAGCTTGAGGAAACAAAAATAATAAAAAAATAAATTGTTTTTCACAATTCTTCATATATAAATTATTAAATTCTGATTAGATACACAAACTTATCATAATTATTATCATTAAAGTTAGACTTGGGAATCTTAGTGTTAGAATTCTGTATTACTGTGGTTTCTTTATATTTTTATTTCCTTAACACTATTTTTCTTTTGTTAACCATATCAATTGAAAAACAATGAATATTGTAAGGAGACTGAATGATCTATTTTGTTGTTGTTGTCTTTCTTTTAAATGTTTATTTTCGACAGAGAGAGAGAGAGAGAGCGCGCGCGTGCGCGCTCAAGCAGGGGAGGGGCAGAGAGAGAGGGAGACCGAGGATCTGAAGTGCGCTCTGCTCTGACAACAGAGAGCCCCATACGGGGCTCAAACTCATAAGCCATGAGATCATGACCTGAGCCGAAGTGAAACGCTCAAACGACTGAGCCACCATGGAGTCCTAAATGATCTATTTTGAATCCATTTTATCTATGAACACCTTCTTTGAAACAGAAATTATTATTTGATTTGAAGAGAAGCAGAATATGCCCCCCCCCAATATGCCTCTGTGGTTTACAGATTATTTTAGGCTGATTATATTTAAGAAACATCACCCAAGAGAAAAAGCTCTGAATACCAAGTAGAAGTCACCTTTTTCTAGGAGACATTTACATTTACATGGGAAATCTCCATTTGTAAGGATGTGCCTGCTGTGCCAGGAAGAAAAAGATAACTTTAAATCTCTAGAGACTCTTATCCTTGGAGAAGGCAACGATTTAAATCTGCACCACATCCTTAGTCTTGTTTTCTGTGCTCTTCCTGGTAACCTCCCTTGACGGACTCCCCACCCCCAGCATCTTCTTTTGTCTTTAGCTGGAGACTGTATTAAGGTGGTGGCTAGGGCCATTTTCAGGAGTTACTCAGTTTTCCTGGGTGTCTCCTATGCATAGAGAAGGCATACATGTAATTAAACTTCTGTTTGTTTTTTTTTTCTCCTATTAATCTGTCTTTTATTCCTCGGTGTGTGGGGGCGTGTCTCTGTCAAGAACCTAGAAGGACAGAGGAAAAATTATTTCTCCTCCTCTACAACATCTAATGATTACAAGCCACCCTACCAATGTTTAGTAAGACTCTAAAAAGTTGTTAGTGAAAAAGACATGTCCAGGAGCCCACCAGTCATTCAAATGAAGGCACAAAGCACCTGACGGTAAGTCCCCTACAATATGCATTATCTCTGCCTAGGAGAGAAAAAGTGGAATCGTAAATGGTGACGAAGAAAAAAAAACTGGTTTATAAACCAAGGCTTAGAATAAATCCGAATTCTTTGCATTACAACATCTATGTTCATATAGCTGTATTTTCATTTACGATATCTACCTGCATTTAAAAGTATTTTAAGTATATGCTTGCGCAGGGGCCATGCTAATCTTCTCTGTATCGTTCCAATTTTAGTATATGTGCTGCCGAAGCGAGCACAAAGTATTTTAAGTATATGACTGCGTACTTAAACAGAAAAATACTGCTAGGTTGTTAAAGTTTCTTAGCATGACCAAGAATTCCCAATTCTGTAAAAAAAAAAAAAAAAAAAAAAAAAAGTCGCCAAACAACAGCGATACCTCCCCTTAGAAACACTCGACAGAGAGTAACTTATGTTCTGTTAGTAAGTGCAATACCCAATCAGTGTACTGGTCCCTTCTTTTTTTTCAAAGCTGCATAATAAATGTGAGAGATGGATGTGCAAGAGGAAAGTGCCTCACGATATTCTTTTTCCAGATAATTAAATGTTTCCTTATAGTTTTGTCACTAATGTAATTTGCTCGCTCTGCTGTCTATTTCCCTCTAATACAAGATCAGTCTTTAAACAGAAGATATATATTAAAGTTTTAAATGTATGACTCATGCTCTATTATGCTAAATAAAAGTCAAGCATTCTGTGATGGCCATGTTGACTATACTGCTTGAGACTCTTCATGGGAGATGTATTACCACAAAAATGGGTCGACATAATTTTGAAGGGCTACTTGGACACAGTAGAGAATGTGAAATTAAAGCAGAACATCAGCACAAAATCTCTGAAAAAACATGCTTCTGGTTTGATAAATTAAACATGTTGTTTTCTTTTTTCTTCATGAGAAAAACAAAATACAAGGTTCAATGCAATTCTCTGACACCCTGAACTGAATTTTCAGCCTAGCATCTGTTTCTTGGATGACTGTGGGCTTACCACCCAGGGTGTTGAGAGACTCACATGAACTGACGAGCTTCTCTTTGTTCTGATCTCTATTTATCTCCTCAGGCCCAAATCTCTCCTCCTTTTGCAGAAGACTGAAATTAAGCAAGGCTGCATGCACTCTGTAATCTGAGTCACAGCATTCTTCTCAGGACGGTGGGGTGGAGAGACTAGATTGTGACAAATATTTCACCCTTTTCTTCAATCTAAGGATGATAATTTCAGTGTCGTTTATAATAGATATGGGAGGTTTAAAAATGTCTCCCTCTTAGCAGCTGTAAAATTGTTATCATAAAATAACATGATTTTAGCCATTTCATTTCATTGCTTTAGAATCAGGAGGAGGAGTTATTTTGATTAGGAAAAAAAAAAGGAAAAGATTCTGTGAACTATTCATCTGGAAATAAAATTTAAGACTACAGTTGGTAAGAGATACTTAATTTTATATTATTATTTATGTTTCTGATTTATACATTGTTATGGTAACTTAATGCTCAAAGATACTTTTTGGTGAGTGAAATTATAAAAAGCTTCAGTGGTTTTTATATACTAAATCTCAATTCCAAAATCTCCATATGTTGGGATTTATGTTTCCGATTCATGTAGTCTGGTAGCATTACTTCTTAACCCTTCTCTGATACAGTTCTGACTTTTAGGTAGCTATAAAACCATTTATAAGGTGCTAATGGTGGCTTCTCTCCGTCTGATGGAATATAAAAGCATTTTAGTTGACTGAATGAGCTATGAAAATTTAAATTCACAGAAATGATAAAGGAAATCTGAAGGGACCTGGGGGAAGCACTAACTGTGGTCACACTTTGAACTAAATAGTCTAATTTCCTGGGTTTTAGTTGGGTTCCTCCACAAATTCAGTATTTACAATACCACAAGCCAAGCATCTGGGATTTGCTAGTAACACTGGCAGAAACCTTCCCAAATGTGTTAGAGTCCACGAAATAGCACATACAATTAAACCAAACATGCTAGTATGATGTGTGCTGTGATCAGGGGTCATAGATACTAAGTGAACTTGATAGAGGAAAAGTGCCTTATGTACATTAGGGAAGGAGTCAAAATCTTCCTGGAGGAAGAGCCACTGATACGGAGTTCTGAAGGATGAGTGAGTATTAGGTGAAGAGGAGAAAAGGCCGGGGGGGGGGGTGTGCGGTGGGAATCGGGAGAGAGGATGCACCAAGAGCATGATCCATTGTTCAAGCTGAAGGAGATTCCATTGGAAGCCATCTGTTTTGGTGAGGTTAGGGGAAAGAGAGGCAGAGTGACTTCTGTATTAGTGGGTGA
Organism: Felis catus; assembly: GCF_018350175.1. Classification (NCBI taxonomy): domain Eukaryota; kingdom Metazoa; phylum Chordata; class Mammalia; order Carnivora; family Felidae; genus Felis; species Felis catus. The sequence goes on from NC_058386.1 coordinate 22,690,023, forward strand.
CGGCTTAACTGGACTGAGTTCTGAGGATCTGAGTGGTCAAAAGACATTCTGTAGAAGTCCTTTACTTATAGCTGTGGCTTCTGGTTACTTCACTGGAGACCCACTTTATATTCTTATGGAAATTCTTTTCATTTCTGGAAAAAACATTCATACCCCCCAACCAATTCTCTCAGTCTTTCGCCAGACTTCTATCCTCCCGGTTCTTATCTTCCAGTCTATGACCTTTCTGCTTGGCCAAACTCATCTCTTTTACTTGCAGCTGAAAAGGAGAACTCTCTTTGTTTCATAAACCACTTGCCACTGCAAGGAATTTGGGCAGCTTTTAGAAGTTAGCGTTGATTTGTATTTGTATGGATTTATTCCCAGCTACAAATGTGGACCTCTACTCTAAAATAAACTTGGGTTTACTCTGATGTTTGCTCAATTGTATGTGAAGGGCTTTGTGTAGAGGAAAGGCTAAACATATGGAAGACGGCTATCAGTTTTACTAGAGTCACCAGAAATTCAAAGAGCTAAGATTTTTCAATTGTCCCAAGGGCAATTTTTAGATACAAAATGCAAAATTAAAATTATTCAACAGAAAATATTTTTTTTATGTGCCGAGTTTGAATGACAAAAAAGGGAAACTCAATGTAAACCATCATTTGCCTAAGAGATGCATTGTGTATTTTTAGACAAAATGCTAATTTTACAACTTAAAATTAGCTTACCCTTTTTCTTCTTAGAAAAATCATGCCTGGAAAAAAAAACATTAAAAATGAATAAGGTAAATAAAAATATAATTGGCACCTAAACATAAGCAAACAAACAAAACTTATTTATATTGCATAGCTAATAGTAGCACTGTTGAAATAGAGCCATCTGTTCAACTTGAAAACTTCATTTTGAAATTGTTATTAAGTATAGCTAACAATAGTCCTGGATATCATTATCCAAAATTGGTTCTCCTTTAAGAATGTTCATGAATTATTTTTACGGCTAAGACATTTCTCCGAAATTTTACACAGGGTTTCCAGTTCGGTTTTTATTTCTTTGATTTTTTTTTCAAAATCTCTCACTACAGATTTCTTATGTTTTTAAGTTTTTCCTATTTTTTTTCTATTTTCCTATTTATAGGCCCTGTCTCTATATCTGTGTTGTGGTGTGGACCACCAGAATAGACGATTATTACTTGGTTCTCTTCACTTTTAGATATTTCTACCTTAATTACTAAAGACAGACAGGAAGTGATTCTTCACTACAATGCATGAGGGCATTCTATAGAGAATAAACATAGTTCTGAATCAGCAAAGAGTTCTTGAGTCCCAGGGAAAAGAAACAAGATTAACCAGAAATGATAAATGCATGGCACTGCGCAGCACGTCAATATATTACTTGTGCTAACACAGAGAGAATGCCTTAGAGCAAGCAGTGAAGGTTACACTAGAATATGTTTCATGAGAAGAGGGATTTTTGTCTTTTGTACACTGAAGTATCCCAAGTGCCAAAGAGAATATTTAACAAATAGTAAATGCCCATTAAATATGTGCTGAATGAACGAACAAGGGGGAGAGAGGAGATACAATATAGCATTTATCAAATGTAGGCCATTGTGATGAGCCCTTCACAATATGACTTCTTCATGGAGCCTTGCTACAATCTTTACAAAGGAAACGTGAATGTTTCCTTTTTCTCTTTTTAACAGAAAACTAGAGCTCAGATGGCGAGTTTAATTACCCAAGGGTTCACAGCCAGTAACCAGCAGATGTGGCAATCAAGATCTATCTAATAGGCTGCCCAAATAATACACCGGCAACGGTATCAGACTACTCATAAAATGTACCAGAAAGAGTAACAGGTAAGTATGCAGTTGCCCATGGGTGTCTCCACACAGAGGACCAATGACTGAAGAAGCAAGCAACAGAGATTAATTACTGTGGATGAAAGACACCACAGATTTAATCAACTGTCAAGATTCACTGCTGAGAGCCACCAGTAAAATACAGAACTGAGACAATCAGTTGACAGGTAAGATGTTTAAAGAAAACTTTACATTGCCATGTTAAGGAAAACTATCATTACTTGGCAGTCACTGTATTCATTTCCTATTGCTGCTGTAACGTATTGGTCACAAACATAGTCATTTAAAACAATACAAACTTATTATCTTAGTGTCCTTAAGCCGAAAGTCCGATGTGAGTCTCACTGGGTTAAAAATCAAGGTTTGGTACGACTGCATTCCTTTTTGGAGGCTCTAGGAGAATATGTGTCTCCTTGCTCATTCAGAGGCTGACAGAATTCAGTTCCAAAAGATCTCCATTTCCTGCTGCCTGTCATCTGAGGGCTGTCCTAAGCTCCTAGAGGCCTTTCTTTATCCTTGCATACTCCCTCTTCTCAGAACCAGCAATGGGGCAGTGAGTCCTTCTTAGGCTGTCCTCCCACTGACCTCCTCTTTTGTCCTTTTCTTCCACTTTTTAGGACTCATATCATTAAATTTGGCTTATCCAGGACAATCTGTGAATCTCAATGTCCTTAACCTTAATCACATCTACAAGGTCCCTTTATCATGTCAAGTAACATAGTCACAGGGTTTGAGGATTAGACTACCAACATCTTTAGGAGATCAGTATTCTGGCTATCACAGTGACCATACTACCGTGTAGTTCTCTTAACATTTTGATGGGCATAAAGACTGCTAAACTTTTAATAATATATTTTGCAATCAAGAGATAACATAATTTCTAAAAGACAGAGACAGAGACAGAGAGACAGACAGAGAGAGAGAGAGATCACATAATTCCTTACCAAGGAACTTGGATGGCTTTTCAGTGATCTCTTAAAGTATAACTAGTAAGTTCTTTTTTAATTGAAACATACCTGACATATAACATTGTGTAAATTCAAGGTGTATAACATGTTAATTTGATACATTTATATGTTGTAATATGACTACCATTGTAGTGATAATTATTACCTCTATCATGTCACATAATTATTTCTTTTAAAAATATAACCCATCATTCAGAATTTAGGTAGTAGGACTGCTTCCAAAAAAGCATTGTACTGTTACCTATTAAGTTATTTTCCCCTTCTTTGAATATAGTCCTATCTTTTATGTCTAAAACTTTTCTTGTTGATTTTAGATTAGTATCAGGATCTGTAACTGATTTTCTTTTCTTACAGATCTTGAAAGTGGCTTCTTAGCAGCCACTGAGTAATGACCAGGATTTGACGTGTGGGAAATAGAGCTGGCCTTGTTCCCATAACCACATATCCCAAACTAGTTAACTACCATCCATATATCAGTTTGAGTTTTGGGAAAAAGCAAAATCAGGGAATTATAAGGAAAATAAGAAAGAAAATTGAAAGAAATACTTCAGAATGCATTATTGCATCTGTTTTAAACACAAGGTTATATAATAAAAATTCTAAGAAAATAAATCCTATTTATAACAGAGTGACAAAAATGGTCTTCAGATTTCTGAGACCCAAAGCTGACAGTAATGGAGGGTAAGAGCTCAAACATTCTAAAAGGATACCCTAGACACGTCAAGGCCTAAGGGACAAAGCAGTAACCAAACTGGTTTCATGGCCATCATCCATGTCTCCGGCATATAAGAAAAAGCTGAAACTTCCTTAATATTTTTTTGCAAGAAGAATTTCACAGGAGAATGCTATGACATTTCTCTCCATTCCTCAGTTCAAATCTTAGGGTCCCCATGAGACCCACTCTGAGCTCTTACTGAATTGCAGAATTTGATAGGGTCTCCATATAACACTGCTGGAGCAGAGCACTAACAAGATCTTGGACAAACCCAGCATATCCTCGAGTATCTGGGAGAATACGTGAAGACGTGTGAAAAAGTGGGAAGGTAAGAAGCAGAGTAATGCTATATGTGATGGGAACTACCATTAGGTAAATTGATCCCCATACTTTGGTGAAGACCAAAGGAGTTCTCCTGATGGTCAGGGGGACGCCTTTATTGTTGAGGTTAATGCTAAGGTTTACTGTGGCTTAACAGAATGACGGCTTAGTTCTCATTTCTGCATAGTCTTGTACGGATCAGATAGTCAGGTAACTCGTCACCATCTTAAAGCTGGGCCACCTGAACACATGTTTTTCTAGATTGCTGTGTAGGGTAACAATGAGATGATGCACAACACCATTCCCTAACCTGCATAATACGGTCTTCTTTGATTTTTTTGGTGAAGCATTATTCATTTATGCATATAAACAAACAAAACAAAAATGAGGTGACTTTTTTTTAAGTTTATTTATTTTGAGAGAGAGAGAGCCTGAGCAGGAATAGAGGCAGAGAGAGAGAGGGAGACAGAATCCCAAGCAGGTTCCACGCTGTCAACACACAGCCTGACACGGGGTTCCGTCTCACAACTGTAAGTAAGATCATGACCTGAGCCAAAATCAAGAGCTGGACGCTCAATCGACTGAGCCACCCAGGCGCCCTGAGGTGACTACTTCTGAGTGAAATAAAAAGGGTGGTACTTGTCTAGAAGCAATTCTAACAACTACATATCGAATGCTAGGTTACAATTTAAGAGACAATAAATTGAAGACACATTTAAGTTTCTTGGTAAGAAATTTCATCTTTTTTGCTGCTAGATCCTTTATCCAGTAGACAGGGTCTTTTCAAGATGACTCGAGTGGACCAATTTATCAAGTAGTGCACGGAGAGTCAATTAGTATTTAATACACATTTCTTGAGTTTCCTAAGTTTTCCTAATTTCCCTTAAAGTTAGTTTGGAGCCTTATGGCTTGTTCTGACAAACAAATGGTAACTAGATATGATGTTACCACTTCTGGAATGAGGTGAGGGATCTCCAGTGTGAGTGTGTGTGTGTGTGTGTGTGTGTGTGTGTGTGTGTGTGTGTGAGAGAGAGAGAGAGAGAGAGAGAGAGTAATAAAATGCAATTTTCAAATATAGTAAAATATAGTACAAATATACTTTTACTCCCTTTGAATATGTAATATAGAAACAATGTGAATTCCAGATATGACTAGTTGTGATTTTAAGCAAGATATTTAAACTTTCAAATTGTCAGTTTCATCATCTATATAATCAGAGATTATACATATTGGCCTCTAGTTCATAATGGTAAACTGAGAACATTTATGACCTTGTCTTCTTCTTAGAGTACCAATGAAATGAGAGAAAATATATGAAATTTATATTGTAGGTCAGGAAAAAAATGTCACTAGGAACTTTTTTTTTTTTAGGAATTTCTGGAAAATTGAGAGAATTGAGACTTAGAGTATTATGGAAAGGATACTGGATTCTCAGGTGATGATTCAAGGTTTTCCCAAGAGAATTTAGGATATTCTTAATATATTCCTACGTAAAAATATAAATACCCTTCAAAAATTTAGTAATTTAAATAAACAACTGTTTTGTTGTTGCCATTGTCATCATTACCGGATTTTTATTTTGTTGGTTTTTTTTTCTCATGATGCTCTGAGCTGACTGGCTCATTTGGGCAGTTTGCTCCATGTGATTCCAGCTTGGGTTGCAAACATCTAGAAGGTCAACTGGCCCGGAATACCCAAGATGCTTCATTTATGTCTGACACACAGTTGGGGACAGCTGAAGAGTTGAGCTCAGGTCATTAGGATGACTGTGTCTCTCACTATTTCTATATAGTCTCAGGGCCTCTCCTCCTTGTGGCTTTTCCATATGGTCTCTAAACAACACCACTCTGTTAGGACAGTCAGGTTCCTTACATAATAGCTCAGCACTCCCAAGAGCATGAAAGCAAAAAGTTGTCAGGCCTTCTTAAAGCTGAGGCCTGGAACTAGCACAACATCCTTTCATTACATGCCATTGAATTAAGTGAGTTACAGAGCCAGCCCAGTTTCATCATGGAAGGGGAATATACAAGGTTGTGAATATTCAGGGAAACTGGAGGCCGTCTTTGAGAATACTTACCACGGTTACTCACTGGAGTAATTTATTAAGAATTAGCACTCTGAAGAGCAATTGGACTATCAGCTCCTCCTGTCCTAAGCAGATAACTAAGGGAAATGTGTTCTTCACCCAAGATCTTAGTATTTGAAAAATGGGTTCAATCATCAAAAGAAGAGATAGTACTCATGATATTTGGGTCTGATAGAGAAGCAAAGAAGAATTTAATTTATGTCCAGTATTTTCACAAGAGAAGGTATTATGGTGGGAAAATGTAAGGGTGTGGAATCAAGGAAAACTCCTTTGAGCTAGTAGTAAAATATTCTAATGTGTTCCACTCATAGAATAAAGTGTCCTCCAGACACTGATGTCAGTAGTTCAAATCAAGAAAAAAAAAATATTGAAGAAACAATTCTCCCTAACTGTAGAGAAATCTTCTATTAGGTGCCTTAATTAACTTATTCTACCATCCATGTATACGGACCAGAAAAACAGCTTACTATAAAATAATGGCAAACCAATGCCATGGAAAAAACAAATGAAAACCTGAACTACACACATGCATGTGTGCTCACACACACATATATACATATTAAGACCAAAATTAACTGAACAACATTTAGATAAGATAATAAAATTTTATGATGTCCAATAATTTGAATTAATATATATATAATTACAAACAAAATTAAATAAGTATAAAAAAACTAAGAGAAAGAAAAGAAGTCTAGGAAATATAGAAGTTCTGTGATTAAAAATAATAATTCAATGCATAGAGTAAATACTAGCTAGGAAGCAATAAAGACCAAACTGGTATTCTAGAGGATAAAACTGGGGAAATTATGCAGGTTGTAAAGCTAAACGAATACACGTTTGAGGTATATTAGAGGTTAACAGAAATGATTAATCTTTCCAGAAGGTATATATAACACGAGTTCTAAGAGCCAAGAGCACAGGTAATGGAAGGTAGGGAAAAATTAATTAAGAAAACAAATACATAAATCACGTTTTTAAAGATTTAAAACCATGCTTACAGAGATAAGAAAAGAGTCCAAGATATTTTCAACAAGTGGACATAGGATTCCGGCACTTGAGCATACTAATTGAACTATTAGAAATTTAGTGATGTAGCAATGAACTTCAGTCAGTAGAAATCTAATCATTTCATGTCCTTCTTGCTTTGGGAGAACAATGGTATTTTCCTAGAGTAAGGCTTCAGACCCCTGACACTGCCATTCAAAACTAATTCCTTTTCACAAAATTATATAACTAACCAATACTTAATCACTGTTCAGTAACCTATTTATAATAATGGCTAACAGTTTCTACCTGCATGCCAGGCATTGTTCTAAGTACCTAAAACATAATAGCGCCTCTAATCCTCACAAAAATCCTAGGTGGTAGGCAGGGGGTGTCCAGATTTTGTGGTACCTGAGGCTAATGCAAGGCACTCTTTATAAAAAATTAATATGAGATTATGAACAGAGGAACTGGAATGAAAATGAATATTTACACGAGTGTGGAAAGATACTGTAAGGAATTACTGGGGTTTTGGAGCTGATCCTTCTCTTATGAGAAACTTCAATTACACTTTTAGAAATGACTTTTATAAAATGCTTCCAGTTAGCCCTGATTTTCTTCCTCATTTGTAAAAGAACTTATATATGTGATGAGTCCCAAAGTTTAAGTTCCATTAGCTTCACAGTGAATCAATCTTGGGGGATGAGTATTATATTCATAAGGAAATGGAGGCACAGAACATAATTGCTATAAGGAGCAGAGGCAGGATTCAAACTAGGATGCCTGGCTCAAGAGTCTGCACTCTTGATCCCCATGGTATACTGTCAGTTGCTGATCATCATGAAGAACTGTTCTGAGAGAAAACAAGTTTGCATACCACCTGATTAAGATCATGTCTTTTTTGATTAATAATCTTATTTTCTGTGTTATTGATATATTCACCTCCACTGATGTGATCTGGAATAACTTGTCCTTTATAGTCCCAAATCTGACAAATGGGAAATATGTTTGCATTTCTCCGTAGACCCACAAAATCTGCCCATGATAGCCTTCATGTCTGGAACTGCTCTCAGTGTATTCCCTACAGGGGCCTTAGGTCTAGATTGTTCAAGATATCAGGCTCCAAATCACCAAGTTAAAATATTAATGCTGGCGATCGTAAACATTATGATCATTGGAGATTCATATCCTCAGAGCACTTGAATGAAGGGGGATGAAACGTGGAATCTGGCCTCTTACTCAATTTGGAATACTGCATAGGTGAGGTTCATTGATGATAATCTTTGTGTGCTGAAAACTTCCACCTCACTGTGATCACAAGAATATGTGTGGCAAATAAGGGGAGGTGTGGCAGACCTAAAATAACTGTTCAATGAATACCATTTATATAACCGTAGTGCTTTTGTTTTCTATTGGGTTTAATGCTTTTGATTCAACTTAAAGCAAAACACAACATATTTATTCTAATTTCACTTAATGTGAAGTGTTGAGGTCAGAGAGAGAGCAGGAAGTCAGAGTACACAGGCCATTTCAATTATTTTGGCTTTTATACTAAGAATGATGCAGAGCTATTGCCATGTTGTGAACAGAAGCATGACATCTTGGGGTGCCTGGCTGGTTCAGTCAGAAGAGCATGTGACTCTTGATCTCATAGTTGTGAGTTTGAGCCCCACATTGGGTGTAGAGTCTACTAGATAAACAAATAAAGAAACAAACTTTAAAAAAATAAAATACATAACATTTAAGAAAAAGAAGTTTGACATCTTCAAGCAAGTAACAAACAAACTACCTAGGTTGTTGTGCTGAGAATAAACATTAGAGGTCGAAGGACTAAACAAATGAGGCTGAATAAGAGAACATTACAATAATTTTAACCAAAGATTGTGGTAACTTGGACCAGAGATGAAGGTAATGTGGTATCTCTACAGGTGGTTAGGATTGGTTGGATTTGGCAAACACTTGGAAAGCAGAGAAAATACAATGTGTTGGGATACAATATGGGGGGAGGTGAGAGCAAAGATACAGGAATGACTCCCTGTTTTTAACCGGTGGCATTGAAAGGACAGAGTTGTTACTTCCTGTGAGGGAGCAGACTGCAGCAGCTTGGATGGGGGAATCAGGAAAATCTTATTGAGATGGTGAGCTTGTGGTTGTTGGGGCACAGGAAGGAGGGATAAGGCTCTCACAGAGATGACTGGTCTCCAGGGCCAGTCTTCCTACTCGTCATCATGTTGTGAAGGTGGACGAGAGGTAGTGTTTCCAGGAGACCACTGAACACTGGGTGACCGAGGCCTAGTGTTTAACTTGTCGTTGAAGCACTAGATATTTGGAAAGGGGGACCATGATATAGTGACCATTAGGAGTTCTGGACTCTCCTCTTCCTTCAAGCATATGAGTAATTTCAGATTACTCTTTTCTTTATTGAATTAAGAAAACAAACAGTAAGTATGCCCTTCATTTTGTAGATTCAGCATCCAATTACTTACACAACAGGTTTCATTTCTGAATAATCACTGCATTTAAAACAGCCACATTTTTTATTTTTTTGATGTATATAATTTGGATGCAAAGTGACTTAGGTATCTGGAATTTAAATAAAAACTTAAAAAAGAAAAAAGTGACTTAGATAAAAAAATGCATTATTAAAGCCATGTATATCATTAAAGTAGATCAAGGTTAGAACACAGTGAAGAAGAAATAAGAGGTTAAAATTTTTTATGAGCTTATTTTGACTATTTCTTTTTGGAACACAGATCAGAATACTTTAGGAAAACATGTTCAATAAATGATTAAGTGTTATCACAGTAATATAATTGTGTTAAATGAATTCAGGCTCTTTTAAATATACTATTCAATGAATACTGCAAATGGAAACCAAAAAACAAATTAAAATAATTCAAGAGGGGCACCTGACTGGCTCAGTTGATAGAGCATGTGACTCTTGATCTCAGGGTTGTAAGTTCGAGCCCCTTGTTGGGTGTAGAGATTCCTTAAAAATAAAATCTTAAAAGGAAAAGAAAGTGAATAAAATAATTCAAGATACATAAGACCTTTGATCTGAGAAAAGAGATACTTTGGAAAGACTGATTTTATATGACATACCACTAGAATGCAGCAAATGAATCGTGGCCATTATATAAAAGGTCACACTTAAGAGAGTTTTACTTTGAATTTCACTGCTTTAAAGAAAACAACTCATGATTTAATCATTTTATGTTTGACAGAGTCAAACAATAGTTCACAAACCATAATGAACATAGCTGCGCTTAATCAACTCTTTTTGTCATGCTCTATCTAAAAGAAACTAAAATATCTCACAGGTTCAGCTAATCTTCAAGATTTTTATCTACATATGGACAGCCATTCAGATTTGGAGTAATTAGTACACTGATATTGAATTTCGATTACTTTCTGCTTAAAAATCCCTCTCAGTGAATGAAATTGATTGTGATGCCCCTATTTGTGTTCCCAATTCACCTGGTGTATAACTCAGTGATGGTCATGCTCCATGATATGAGTCTGCAAGATTTATATGTAAAGTGCCATATGTAAAGCTTTGTGGGCCATATGGTTTCTGTTGCTACTATCCAAGTCTATCTTTGTAGTGTAATAGCAGTCACAGAAAAATACATAACAAATGGGTGTAGGTGTGTTCCAATAAAACTTTATTTATAAAAACAGGTAGCAATCCAAATAGGGCCCATGGACTACAGTTTGCCACCCAATGCTCTATGTTAATCCTTGGCACATCTGTCTATTTCCTCCATTAAATTTACTTGACAGTAAATTTCATTTCATTTTTTTATTTTTTTCAGAACAAAATGTAGTACCTAGAACATAGAAGGTATGCAGTAAGTATTGAACTGAACATTAATTTCTTAGGAGAATTAATTATTCTAACTGTTCTTTATGACTACTATGACTCATTATACTAAAATAGTAAAATTAAAAATATTACAATATATTAAATATTAAAAATAAATTATATAATATTAAAATTGAGAATGGTTCTGAAGTTCTCTGGACAAATTCTATAGCCAAATGAATAAATACAATAATGCTGACTTACTTTTAATAAATACTTTTTCATTGGTATAGTCTTTCCTTTAAAGTAGTATTTTTTCCATCTTTAAAAGCAATACACCCCAAAACCAAATAATCCAGTTAATAAATGGGCAGAAGACATGAATATACATTTTTTCAAAGAAGACATAAAGATGGCTAACAGACACATGAAAAAATGTTCAACATCACTCATCATCAGGGAAATAAAAATCAAAACCATGATGAGATATCCCCTCACTCCTGTCAGAATGGCTAACATTAACAACACAAGAAACAACAGGTGTTGACAAGGACGCAAAGAAAGGGGAACCCTGTTGCACTATTGGTGGGAATGAAAACTGGTGCAGCTACTCTGGAAAACAGTATGGAGGTTCCTCAAAAAGTTAAAAACAGAACTATCCTAAGACCCAGCAATTGCACAACTAGGTATTTACCCAAAGGATACAAAAATACAGATTCAAAGGGGTAGACTCACCCCAATGTGTATAGTAGCATTACCAACAATAGTCAAATTATGGAAAGAGAACGCCCATTGACTGATGACACACATACACATATAATGGAATATTACACAGCCATCAAAAAGAATGAAATCTTGCCATTTGCAATGAAGTGGATGGAGCTAGAATGTATTATGCTAAGTGAAATAAGACAGAGAAAGACAAATACCATACGATTTCACTCATATGTGGTAAGAAACAAAAGAGATGAACATATGGGAGGGTGAGGGAAAAAGAAAACCAGAGAAACCATAAGAGACTCTTTTTATTAGTTTTTTTTAATGTTTATTTATTTTTGAGAGAGAGATACAGAGTGCGAGCAGGGGAGGGGCAGAGAGAGAGGGAGACACAGAATCCAAAACAGGCTCTAGGCTCTGAGCTGTCAGCACAGAGCCCGACACGGGGCTCGAACTCACGAACCATGAGATCATGACCTGAGCTGAAGTCGAACACTCAACCGACTGAGCTACCCAGGCGCCCGAAGAGACTCTTAAATTTAGAGAACAAACAGGGTTGATGGAGGGAGGTGGGTGGGGGGATGGGCTAGATGGGTGATGGGTATTAAGGAGGGCACTTGTTTTGAGGAGCACTGGATGTTGTATGTAAGTGGTGAATCATTGAATTCTACACCTGAAACTGATATTGCATTGCATATTAACTAACTGGGATTTAAATAAAAATTTGAAAAGAAAAAAAAAATAAAAGCAATACAGATTTATTGTAGAAAATTTAGAAACTCAGGATTTCAATGTGTGGTTATCAGTAAGAAGAGCAATCCCATGTATTAATCCAATGGTTGTTTCAAGAAGGGACATGTGTCCACTGTTGTGCTGGAAATGGCTCATAAGAGATGACTGTGCACCTCGCTTCGCTATTCTGGCTTCAATAGTGTAACATTGGTAGCTTGAAATAGCCATCATGGGAGCATTTATATGACAGAACTTAGAGAAAGTGGCTTTCTTTAGGTCAATTTACCACCAGAGTCCTGCACTGCACACGTTCCCAATACTGATCAGTGGGATGCAAAGAAAGGTTTGCTAAGAACTCTGGGAAAGTGCTTTCCTACTCAAAAGAAAGGTCTGGAAGTAACACATTGTCTTTCAGCTGGATATGAACACATAAACCCTTTCCACAGTTAACAGAAATCCTATGCTTTGAAAAAAAAAATTATGAAGGCAAAGTTAGCACATAGAGACTCAGAGCAATGAAGCTGGAGATCTTTTTGAGTTCAGTCTGAAACTCCTTCCAGCTCAGAATGTCCAGGTATAGGAATTCTTTGATGCTGAATCAATCTGAGCCAGGTTTTAATTACTTGTTAACTGATATATATCCAAATATTTGAATTTGGATATTCAAATTCTCTTCCTGCCTTCACGTTTTCTTCTGTAACATATATGCCCTCAGTTCCTTCACTCTTTTCTTATTGGCATAATATTAAGTTTCCCCATGATTTTGATTGTTGGTTTTATCTCTCATATAATGATTGCTAGAAATGATTACAATATTTTGGTCTAGCATTTCCGGCACATAATAAACTATTCACATTTATGTTTGGATTATATTCTTCTACCAGTTAAAACAAAAGGTGCATGGATCAGTTATTTCAACAAGGATGCTGTTTAATGCTACCCCAAACAGACGGTGGTTTATGACACACATAATTTATTCTTGTCCACATGTCTGCTTGTCAGCTGGGTGTTAGTCTGTCTAGGTTGAGCTCAACTGGGTTTGGCTTCAAGTTGCACTGAGGTTTAGATTTGCTCCATGTCGGTTTCATTTTCCATTAACCAGAGAACTACTTTGAGAGATGGAAGAGGCTGAAGGGGAGTGATGCAAGACCTCTTATGCTCTAGGCTCAGAACTGGCACACAGTACTGCTTAGGGCCAGTCATATGGTCAAGCCTAATCTCAATGAGTGGGAATTGTATTCTGCCTGTAGGACAAGGGGATGCAAAGTCACATGGCAAAGCAGGTAAATACAGGGAGGAATGAACAGCAGGGATAGATTACTTCTTGGCTTTACAATCTAAGCCGTTAAAGTTGATGATATATGCCAGTTATATGAGCCCCAGTTATATCATTTTGATGATTACAGTGTCTCTTCAATAAAACAAGGCAACTCAGCAAGGCAAGTAAGCAATACTAAACATGTTTACATAACCCAATGCTTACAATGTTGCTTTTAAATATGACATCCCTGCGCTAAAAATATTCAATGACTTTCTATTACATACAATTGCAATATCTTAGCTTTAAAAACATGCACAATTTAGCCCCAAACTATATATTCATCTCTGTTTCCATAAGCTCTTTCATCTAAGCAAATTCCTATCATCATTCTGCACTTAAACATTTTCTTATCTTTCACTCATTAGTTTCTCCACCTGGAAAGCCTTCTCTTTTTCTTTCTACTTTCTGATTTATAGGCAGATCAAGATCCCTGATAACCTGGTCCAGAGTAATCTCTCACTTATTTAAATTCCTGTCGAGTTAAAAGCTGCAGTACAGACTTGGCACTCACAGTCATAAAAGGATTAGCATAGACTCGTGTGCACTGCTAGCCATATGGCGGGCTGAGCGGAAGGGGAGGCCCAGCTAGGAAGGGGAGGCGAGTGGGAAGGAAGCCAACTACAATGACAGAAGTTAGAAATAACCCCGGGTGATGGAATAGGCAGAAAATGAGATCGACTAGAGAGAAAGGTAAAGAGCCTACAGCATCAGAAAAATCACTTCCGAATCCCCATGGTGCCGATGTAAAGGGAAGCTGTGCTATGTGACCAAGCAGGGGTCCTGCTGGCTCTGGGGGCAGCAAAGCATGAGGGACCACTGTAGACAAGTGTGATGGGGATGAGGCCACACTGACTCTGACAATGATCATAACCTACTGTGGCCGTTAGTTCTTTTATATTTGCATTTATAGCTAAAGCTCCATACATCTTTCTCCACAAAATGACGTCAAGTTCCTAGAAGGCAAGCTTTAGATTTTATAATTTATACCCATGAAACCAACAGGATTTTGAGTATGGCTGACCCTAAGTGAGAATGATTTATTAATACATTTGAATCTGTGCTTTTTAAATAGCAGAAGTTATCTTCTTTCAAAATACCTTCTTGGCTTAATCTGGCTCAAATAAAGAAAAAATAAAGTATTTAATTTATTTACTTAATTTAATTTTTTGTATGCCAAAAGAAAATGACTGGACCAAAATGTAATTTGTAATATGTATGCATAACAATCCAAAAGGTATTTATTAATGTATTTATTAATACAATTGATTCTGTGCTGTTTAAATAGCAGAAGTTATCTTCTTTCAAAGTACCTTCTTGGCTCAATCTGGCTCGAATGAAGAAAAACTAATGTATTTAATTTATTTACTTAATTTTTTGTATGCCAAAAGAAAATGACTGGACCAAAATGTAATTTGTAATATGTATGCATAACAATCCAAAAGGTGAGAGAGCATGAACATTCTATCATTGAGCTCCTTCCCACAAAGACCCCGTTAGTTTCCCAAAATGTTCCCGTACATCTGTTGCTTTTGGTGTCATTTGGGACTGTTGACATCAGTGTCCAGTATTTTTCAGTTTAAATTAAATATTCCCTCCATGCAGGCAGTATGAAAGACCAGTGTAGTCATTAAAACTGTTGGAGTAAATCAAGAACCATCAACAAAAGTAGAGGAGATAGTGAACATCAGGTCTACTTCGCGAGAAAATAAGGGGCAGGGGTATAAAACCCAGAGCATACTACGATTACATTTGTACATTCTGGAACCTGCATTATAAAAGATTGGTTTTAGATTCGAAGTGGGCAGGAGTAAACCATATCCTGAGAAAATAATAGCTAGATTAGCTGGTATGTATGCTACAGAACAGAATCCTGTAGAAACCACACACACACACACACACACACACACACACACACACACACACACAAATACCCACCATAATTTGAGGGGCTCGACACCCATTTCTGACTGGCATTACACCCATGTAGTGTAGTATGAAAATCAGCAAAAACAAAATGTTGCAAAAATGCAAACATCACAGTTGTGGTTCCCAAGAGAGATGCAAATACAAAAATGAAATAGTTCTCTTTCTCTTTTTTTCTTCAACAAAATTGTCATGGAATTTGGGAAATCTTGGCAGGTCTTGGGCAGGCAAGTGATAATAGCAGCAATAACTACCAGAAATGATCAGGTATAATTGTTTTCTAGCAGCTAAAGCCAAGCAAGTAGAACCATGCCAACAGACCACAATTACACCTGAATAATGAAGCAGGTCAGATCAGGAACATGTTCACTGGAATAAGATGAAAACAGACTTAAGATTGTGACAAGGAGGAGGAAATTACTGGAGTAGCCAGGTAATGGATCTATATTTATTATTTTTTTCTTTAAAAAGAACCTGCTACATTATCAATATCAGCCATATTAATACCTAGAGGCTTTCCTAAATTTGTTTTGTGGCATGAAGTGCATGGTGTAGTGTTATTCATTGTATTTCATTTACAACATGTGCACTTTGAAAAAAAGTCATAAATTGTGAATAGACAGAAGATTGACATCTCCAAAGCAGGAATAAATTCGTACCATAATACAATTGACTTAATCCTGCAGTTATACCCCTCAACTAGTTAAACAAATAAAGTGCTTGCTCATCAATTTGCAAAGGAATTCCTGCAGAAATTACTAGGCTTCATATCATTAGGTGATTCTTCTCTAGTAGAATTTGATTTTATGTAAAATTAATACCCTTTTCAAAATATAAGACTGCATTCCTCCCCCTCATTATGGCCTAACTTTATTTTATAAAAATAATAACAAATAAAATAATTACTCATATATTTTATTAATTACTCATAAAGTGCCAAGTGTATTTCTTTGGTAGGCTCAGGAAATACCTACTTGTCTACTTGCCAAATCTGGTTCCCATGTTGCCACTAGCCTAGTTTGCCGCTCCCATGTAAATGTTCCAAGTTCTTTAGCACGTGTTATCTTTTGGCTTGTTTGCTTTTAAATATTTTAGGTATAGGTTTACCTATAAAGCTGCCAAAAATAATGACTGACATTGATTTCTACTTAAAAAGCTCAAGGTCATGATACAATTTTTTTTTATGCCAACACTTTGAGATGGGTGAGATGCCAAGTGTTACATGAGTCTACTTAACTAAAACTAAGAAAGCGAGCTATGTTATCACAGTCAACCCTAAGTGAAAACTTCAAAGGAACAAGGCCATTGAAAATATAAAATATTTCCTATTATAAATATCTATGGACAATTTTATAATCAATGTGATTTCTGACCTAAAATAGATGCACACACAGATAATTTATATAAGTAAAAATAGAGGGAATTCTTTTTAGTCATCTATAGAAATAAGAGATAGGAAAATTACAGAGATGTCAAATACATCATTGATCCAAATATCTCTTATTAACCATTATTTTAAGCTTCCACCTACAAAATTTAATAAATAGGAACACTGCAAGTTTCTCCTTTCTTTTCTTTCTTTTCTTTTTCTTTTTTTCATCCTCAAAGGTGAATGGAAGAAAGAAAAAGAGAAGGGTGATGATTAATGGACAGATGAGATTAGCATCTTTGAAATAATTAAGAATTGCCTGTCATGGCCACTTATTTGATTAATAGTTTAATGACATTCACTGATCCAGGGCCCCTGATACATGGAGGAAGCATGTAGCCGCATTTGCCCACTCCTCAGCTGTAGGCAAGTGTGAAATTATTTCTATTTCTCTTCTCTAGTGAAAGGCAGATTTTGCCTCACCAAGATAGTTATACCTTGAACACAAGATGGAGATTTAGTTACTGGGTAGACAAAAAGAAAGACAAACGTCCACTACAATAACCATGTCTTAAACAGTTTAATAACATAACTACACACTGAAGAAGAAAAATACCTACTTCAAATATGATGCTTTAATTTTCAAAAGAAAGACATACCCCAAAATAATATAATAATAAAACAAATTCCAAAACATTCAGTAGACACCTAACCATTCATATCTGATTTATGTTCTTCATGGGATTTGATGTTTTTAATCCCACTTTATTGAAAATATTCTGCTTTGGTTTCTAAGGCTCTACTCTCCCCTGATTTGCCTAATGATCAGTGCAATAACATTCTTCTTTCTTTTAAACTTGGTGATTACTATGTACCTCATACTGTTAGGCATTAGGAATAAAGTGTCAGTTAGGAACTGACACAGAGAGATGTACCATTTAATGGAAGTGACAGAGGAGTAAATTGATGGTTACACTGATATTGTGTGTCATAAATACAGGAAATTATGGATATTTTGCAATTGGACATTTAAATCAGCCAGGGGGAGGGGGGCATGTTTTTCAGTGAAATCTCAGAGTAACTGATGTCTGATAAACTCTACACATTGCTCCTATATTTACTTTAAATATTGGCTTTCCTCCTATATTTAAATATTGGTTTTACTAGGATTCTAACTTTTAACCTACTTCTTCATCATTCCCCACGCTTTATTTGGCTAGTACACCTACAATTACAGTTTTATTTTCCAACTTGAAAATGGATGATCTCTAAATTTATAGTATCTGCTATAATCTCTCTCTCTCTCTTAGCATGAGGTTGGGTTTTTTAATACCTATTGGACCATATCTGAAAATTCCATAGAACTCTCAAAATCAACTTGCTGAAAGCTTAAGTCATCCTCTTCTTGCACCAAAATTCTTCTTGTATTAAATATTTCACCTGACAACACCAAATAATTCTGAACTTCCTCCTTAAGGACCATATCTAATTAATCGACAACTGTAGTCATTTCTTTTTTGAAATGGTCTTAAAAATGCAGGCATGCATATCTATCTACATATATGTATCTTCCTATATTGAGTTTATCTTCCTGTATTTAAACTCTTATAATTTCTTACCTGTGATATGATGTAAGAATTGAACTCTTTGCCTAAAACCTTGTCTCTTGCATTCATCTACCACACATCTGTCAGATTGATCATGGTAGAATACAACTATGAATAAGCCCCTTGTTGACTATTATGCATGACTCCCTATTGCCTACAGGGCAAACTATTTATTAGTTTACCAGGTTATAAAAATTCATGATTTTTCCTCTGACTATATTTCTGAGAGCATCTGTTGTCATACCTCACTTGTGCAGTCCCTAGGATAAGAAATATCCTCTTCAACCTATCTGTCTGCTCAAATTGTCCTCCTTTTCTGTGATTCCTTAACCTCACTTATGTGTTTGGTGAGTTTTCTCACCTTTCAAGGTTTAGCTTCCATATCACCACCTCCATGGGCCATTCAAAAGACATTTCCTATCCCACCTCCATCTGGCATATACTACCTTACTTTGTTTAATGTTTTGCCTCACTCACCCAAATGTAAGCTTTTAGAACCCAGGAATGTTGTCTTTTTTTTTTCAAGTCCACTAGGTGCCCAGCACTAGTATGGTCAATACAGATAAATGGAATAAATGATCATTATTCATCTCTTAGACGTCAATAACAGGAAATTTAAAATCTGTGGTCATAAGTGGAGAATAATCTATGTGAAGCATATCTTTCCAGAAATTACTGCCTAATGGCAAACTTGGTAGATCATAGTAAGTTTGTAATTTTATATTATCTTTTCAGAAATTCATATTCTAAGACTTATTTCAATGTCCTCTTTCAAAGTTCAGATTTTCTAAAAAGTAAAATGCTATTATCAGTTTTGTTTTTCTTAAATATCTTGTACCAGTTTACTTTACCTAGATGGAAGTTTATACTATTCTATAGATAGACAGATGATAGATAGAAAGACAGATAGACACATGTACATACACAAACACACACACACACACACACGTGTATATATATATAAAACAAGTGAATGATGGGCACAGTGGAGGAAAGGCATCGTATTTATGCATAAAGTTTTCCCACCTAAATATTACATTATAATAGATGGCCTAAGATGATGTGCTATGTTTTACACACTGCTTGGCACACACCAAATCAGACGTAATTTAGCCTGAGAGACTTTCCTGGATCAACATTTCATTATTCTAAACTATTTTTTCTTGGCACAGAGAATAATGTGTTTAAAATCTATAAATAGCAACTTCCTCTAGTAATAAGAATAAGAGTACTATACCTTTCTCATTTAACTTTTACCATAATCTGCTAAGGTATTCATATAAGAGACATCTTATTTTCTCTATCCATTTATTTCTTCTTCTTTATTAATAACATCCCAGCAATGTGCTCACCTCTTTTTCATCCTTTTGAAGACAGAAGTGGTTAATAAAATGAAGCAGAAGTTTGTGGGGCATCCAGGAAAGTACTCTATAATTCTCTGAACATTCTCCTTCCTACTGTTGACTAGAAACAACTCTGGAAGCCGTGTGAGAATTATGAGACAAAGACCAAGACCATATCATAGACTTGGCCCTTTGTCCTTGAAGCAGCTGGACCCACACCATCGGTCTCCAACTTCCATACTTAGTATTGCTTGAGACTATCACACCTTATGTATTTAAGCCTATCTAGTCAGGTGTCTTTTATGAGAGCCAACCATAATTAGTAGCCACTGTAGCAAATTTATCCTTAGAGAGGTTATAGAAATGATCCAAGGACACATGGATAACAAGTGTCAAGGTAGGACCAAGAGCTCCAGTCTGGCTTGTTACCATACTCTCACTTTGTTACACTATATGATATTACATGTGTCCTAGGAATTGTGTTTTCTCTCAGTGCTCTGCCACAGCTTGTTTAAGGCCCGTGACATATCACACATAGTAAGTTGAGAGTGAATTAAACAAGGGGGCAAGAGTATGTACTCGTTAAAAGTTTTCTCCTTTTTTACCCCATTTCCAACCTCTACATTTGTCTTAAACAAAGGATATTTTCAAACAACAGATCAAGATGTTACCACTTATATTAAAAGGCTGACATCTGCCTTTGTTAGGACAGCTTTATTGACGTTATAGTTGATGCTGAAATATCCCAAATTGGAGTAGTTTTAGTGAAAAAAAACAAGAGGGAGGGAAGAAAGAAGGGACAGAGAGAAAGAAAGAAAAGAAAAAACAAAAATGAGTTCACTCTGCTTTATGTGTGATGTCTCCTTTTTTAAAATACTGATTCTTGAAGCATGGAATTGCTTCTATTGAAAATATGAAAATTCTCTATTTATCTCCATTTTGAATATGTAGAGGGTAATTTCAATATGAAAGTGTACCAAGAAAGTTTTTTTTTTTCTTACTTTTCTCACTTTGTTTCATGAGTCATTCAGACTCATGGTCTGAGGGCCACACGCTTTTACACATGGTGTGCTAATCAAATGCTAAGTATTAGGGCAGAAATTATCAGAGAGAACCAGTCAATTATTCTTTTTTTCCCTCTGGTATTTCTCTAACCAGAGAATCCTCTTCGTTTCAAATGGAAGATCTTTCTTTTAGTATAAGTGCTCTGACTTGTGTAAACTGCCTAGCATAGGAGCCATATTTTTTCTCTTTTAAATACAACAAAAGTCAACCTCCACACCAGAAGAGTTTTTGTGCTCAAAAATAATTAACAATGCTATCTGTTTTGCTTTCTGAACTCTTCTCAAATACAAAGTAACTATTTGGCTAGAAAAGGGACCTTAAAAATGGAAGCTCCACTCCTGTGCTTTCTCTTTCACAATATCATCAACATTTGATTCATGTTTATGTTTCATAATGCTGTTGAAATATAAAGTATTTTAAAACTAACTCCTCATATTACTATCTATCATGCACTATTCCAAAATTTTTCTTTACCTGGTTATTATTCTCTATTACTTTTTTAAAAAAAATATTTTTTATTTATTTTTTATTTTTGATAGAGAGAAACCAAGCAGCGGAGGGGCAAAGAGAGAGGGAGAGATGGAGAATCCCAAGCTGTCTCTGCACGGTCAGCACAGAGCCTCATGTAGGGCTCAAACTCACAAACCGTGAGATCAAGACCTGAGCCGAAATCGTCAGATGCTTAACCGACTGAGCCACCTGGTGCTCCCAGTTTCTCTATTTCTTTTTAATGTAGCATCATTAGATATGCCAATGAGACAAGTTCCATATTATACATTGTGCACATGACATTGAACCTGGGTACACAATAGTTTTCTCCATAGGTCATTTACTTCTGGAATCTCTCTCTCCTTCACTTCATCCTGTACATCATAAGAAATTCAATGTTTGCAACATGCAACTTCAGTACCTAAAGATACTCAGTATCCTCTCATTGCCTAAAAGATCATGGGTAAAATTCTTAGCCTAAAAATATTCAAGGTTCATCACCATTTACCTTTTGAAAGGTAAAAAATAGTATATATACACATTATCACCATCCACATTAGAGCCCTAATCAGTCACTCTGATTTGCTCAAAATCTTCTGCACGTGAACTTAGCCAAAAGGCTGAGAAGTGCTGGTCAAAGTCTTCTGAATAGATTTTGATATATTCTCTCCTTCCAGACTGAATAAGGTATAAATAGAATGTATAACTAGTATAAGCAATGTAAATAGGGTATAAATAGTATAATTTGAGTATAAATAGAATGTATTATTTACATAAAGTTGTTAGTGCCTAAGACATTTCAGTATGTGTGAAGTGTTTTTGAGTCTGTGTAGCCAACTCATGATGGATAAATTCATTATATTAAGTTTATTTCTCCCCCTGCTTGGTAGAGATAGAAACCCATAGTAGGTATTCATAATGCGTTTCAAGCAGGAAGGATGTGAAGGAAGAAAGGAAGGAAGGGAGGGAGGGATGAAAGAAGTCAAAGAAAGAATTATGAGTAGATTATTATTAGAGAAATTCAACTTCTCCACACACGTCAGTCTTTAATAATGTCAAAAACAACCTCAGTATTTAATTCAGTATGTTATGCATAGACAAAATGTGACATGGTCAATAATTATTTATCATAAGGATTGAGGAAAATAAATGACTATGGAAAGTTACCCTTTCAAAGCCAGGAAGCAGAATTAAAATCAGCAATAATTATTGATTCTTCATATTAACTGAGAAAGAAAGCAAATCAAGGTGGATAATTCTACTTTAGATCAAAAATGAAGGATGACAATATAGACGGTTGACTGATTATCTTGTGCAGCTTGTCAAATGTCCTCAGGCACAGTTCCAAAAAATAATCCAAAACTGTGTTGAAAATATCAGCACCATAACAAAACTACGTGTCATTTCACTAATTCCCGTCACATTTTCCAAAATTAGCCTAAATTTCTGACAGTATACTACACCTATACACATGCCATATTTGAATTAATTCACAAATATTCTCCTCCAGGCAATCCTTGGTAATTAATACCCTATTTGAAAACAAATATAATAAGAATGATATACTTCTAAAGTGAAATGCAAATCACTTGGGGGATAAAAATTTGCATACAAAATTGTTTAGTTGGAAATCCAAACCTGAGCATCATCCACTATATTAAATAAACTTTTCTTATGAAATAAAATCCGTGTTCCCCAAGGATGATTGGATAGTGACTCTCCTTCTATCAAGGATGATTGGATAGATGCCAGCACTGTGCCTTGGAAATAACTGACCCTCATGGCTCAGGGTGGCCAAGGATCACTTTTCAAAACAATGTTAAGGGTGATAAGAGAATATCTGCTTAGCTTGTCTTTCTCTGACACAATTACTATTGTTATGCACAGGTTGCATTCCTTGGACAAGGGAATCACAATTTCACCTGTTTTTCTTTCATGGCCTTCACTGGATACCACGATGGACATAAAGATGCACAGTCCAGATCTTTCAGTGAAAGATGCTACCCCAGCTGCTTGGATACTAACGGCAGGCACCCTTTCTTTGTGAGCTCTTTCAGGGACTGCCTCAGCTGCCGAGTACTCCCACGCCCAAGGTCATGTCCTCCAAGGGAGACTGTCATGCCATGACTGATCAATCAAGTTGGGGTTCAACACGTCTAATGCACAATTTTGACAGGCCATTTAGCCACAGAGTTCTCTGCGGGAGTCAGCTGAAACCTCTGTTTGGGCTTGCCATGCAGTTTCTCCATCTACTTCGTCCTGCGTCTTTCCTCTTTCTTCCACAGCTGTACCCAAGGGCACATAGGCTGAGGTCTAAATTCAGACTCCGAGACTGCTTCTCAAGGAACCCAGCCAGTAGATACCATGTGAACTACTGATGAATTTATTTCTAGTATATCTGACAGGACAATATTGACAATCTGTAACCATGTTGATTTGGCTTTCCCTGTCATATCTTTTTAATGCTCGAATCTTGCTCCAGTGAGTGCTTTTTTTTTTTCCCAGAGCTAAACAGGGGTGGGGAAGGACACAAAAGTTGGAGAAGCTGAAGCGGGAGACCAGGGAGGAGGTGGAAGAGCTACGGGCGCAGCTGCTGCCCCACGCGAACAAGGTGAGTCGGCAGATCAGTGACCACCTGCGTGAGCGGCAGGGACTGGGGCCCAGTGCTGTGCTTCCAAGGGCAAAAAATGTATTCCTCGCTTTCACCTTCCAATCCCCATACAAAAGGTCTCTACTAAGAAAAGGGAATTCTGAGAAACACAGTTCCAGGTCAGCTAAGGTGACACGGTACACACTCATGACACGTATAGAACATATTCAAGCCTCATACTAAACCTATTATTATCTGTAGCTCATCTGCCTGCATCTTACAGCTGAAGAAAACGAGGCACAGGGAGGACAAATCATTTGCCTGAATACGTGCAGCTAGGACCCGAACTGGCCTAACTTCCCACAGATAGCAATTACAAAATCTGGACAAAATATAAAATAATGAGAATTTCAAGGTATAGAAAAAAGAACAAAAGAAGCAGAAACTGGAAGGAAATCTATCCTTGAAAGAATATATCTGTACTTGGTGAAATGTGTGAGTTCACATTTTCTAGTATGCCTAGATCTCTCTATATTGGGAGACAACAAAAAGCTGTGGCCCAACCAGGGATTGAGTTGGGAGAGCAGAACAGGCAAGAAATGATTGATCCTGGAAGGGAGATAGCTGCAAATGGGGCAAGCCCCAATATCTGTGTATACAGTCTACCCAGACCCTTGGCTGATCTGTAAATCATGGTAAAGACAGACGAGGCCCCCAAAATCTCACCAGCTGGAAACCCAAAGAACTGAGTGGTGATTTCATCTTTTGCAACCCACAGGGGAGAGAGAATTTGGAACTTGAGTCCTCCCAAGTTATCTAGCCCCTAAAATGAAAATCGCTATTCAGAAGAACAGAATCTAGAGTCTCTACCGCATATCACTTATATCCAGTATTCATACAGAAATGACTAGACATGGAAAGTAACAGAAAAACTGGATTCCTACTCAAGAAAAAAAAGTCAATAAACCAACCCCAAGATGGCCCAGATGTTGCAATTGTCAGACAAGGACGCTAAAGCAGCTATGAAATACTTTCAGGAACCTAAAGGAAAATATATACATATAAATAAACAGATGATGGATTTCAGCAGAGAAACAGAAGCTACATACAAAATTCTAAGGCCCATAGCTAGAAGGCTACAGGAATGGGAAGGATATGATTGTTGATAACATTGAGTGGACAAGAAAAAGGATAGGAAGAGATGAGGCGAGAGGTATTTTAGGGAACCAAATCATGTAGAACCTTGTAGGCCACTGCAAGGACTCGGGCCTTTGGTCAACTGAAACAAGAAATCGGAGGAATTTGAGCCAAAGAGTGACACAACTTGACCTCTCTTTTAGAAAGTTCATCTCAGCTGCTCTACTGAGAAAAGGCCTGGGGCAGTCAGCCAAGAAAGGAGAAGAGACTGATTAGGAGGCTGTGGATGGATGCTGGGGGCTTGAATTTGTGTGGTAGTAGTTAAATGATGAGGAGTAAATATAATCTGAATGCAGAGAAAATAGTAAGTATTGAGAGTTGGGATATGGGGTATGGCTAAGATTTTTCGATTAAGTGGTTGTCACATGGAATCAGTCAACTGGCTACCTAACTGGTGGAGCCCAGGGCATAATGAAAATGCAGGGTATTTTGGTAAAAAATTATTGAAAATGTTAAGATTATCACAGTGGGGCTTCTACAAACTGCACAGACCGCATGCCCAGGAAGACCTGGATGCAGTTGCTATTTGCAGATTTTGTGGATAAGAGAAGGGGGTTTAGACATTTTAGGGTTGAGGAGATATATTTAACAGAGCTTAGCAAACAACAAAATTGACTTAAAATATAAAACATTTGACACTTCCAAAAAAATCTATCTGGTTACTGAGAATTTCTGTTCACAGAATGTTAAACTTCTGAATATAGAGAAATACCTGAACATTAGCAAGTCGATAGATTTTACATTAATCCCTACTGAATTTCATTTTTTGTTTGTTTGTTCATCAACATATCACCATCTACAGGTTACAGGAGATAACTTATAATCTTTTTTAGATTCAAAAGATTATTAAACGTATGATTTTCATTTCCATTGTACTTCAACCCTCTCATGTGTTTTCTGCAATTAAGCCAATGTTCAGTAATTTCTTTTTACTTCTGATCCTAGTCCTTTACTTTTGTGGACTACTAATGATCTTGGCTATATAAGCCAACATACAAATGACAATACTGATTACTAGTCACACCAACCTAGAGGAAAAGGAGTATTATATCTGCATTGTCTGTTTATCTTACATTCTCTATAGCTTTGCAGCTAAAGCACAAAATCTAAATGCAAAATGATGAACCTTAATTGTCTCACAATTAGTATTCTACAAAGAGCACAACTACTTGAATTTAATGAGCATAGTCCCATATAATATTACTGTTATCCTACAGTAATTTCTAAACTATTCCAGGAAAACAAACAAACAAACAAACAAACAACGAGCTAGGGAGAAAGGTTGTCATCAACAAGTCTCTAATTGGGAACTACAGAAAGTGAATTCACTTCACGTGTTTTTTGTTCCCCCTTTCACTTCTAGCCACAATCACAATGCCTTTCTAAGAGAAGGAAGCACCATAAAACTTTGTACTACAGAGCATTTTTATGAAGACAGGATAAGTGACAGTTTTCTTCATCGTAAAGAAAAAGAAATTCAGGAGTGTAATTCTGTATGAAAGAAAATTATTTTTGTAAATATTGATAGTAACCCATGAAATATTGAAATGAAATTTCTATGCCAAAAATAGTTAATTTGTGTAATCTTTAAAACTTTACTTTGCTACTGTATATATACTTTGTCTTTAAGTTTTAAGTCTAAAATTTTAAAAAATAAACCCACTTATGGGGCACCTGGATGCCTCAGTCAGTCAAGTGACCAACTCTTGATTTCAGATTAGGTCATCATCCCAGGGTGGTGGGATCAAGCCGTACATCGGGCTCTGTGCTGACAGCACGGAACCTGCTTGGAATTCTCTCTCTCCCTTTCTCTCTGCCCCTCCCTAGCTCAAGCTTAGTCTCTCTCTCAAAAATAAGTAAACTTAAAAAAATTATAAAAAATTGGGGCGCCTGGGTGGCGCAGTCGGTTAAGTGTCCGACTTCAGCCAGGTCACGATCTCGCGGTCCATGAGTTCGAGCCCCGCGTCGGGCTCTGGGCTGATGGCTCAGAGCCTGGAGCCTGTTTCCGATTCTGTGTCTCCCTCTCTCTCTGCCCCTCCCCCGTTCATGCTCTGTCTCTCTCTGTCCCAAAAATAAATAAACGTTGAAAAAAAAAATTTAAAAAAAAATTATAAAAAATAAACCCACTTAAAATTGAGCCAGTTTAAATGAACAACATACTCAGAATAAGAAACTGTAAATGCTTCATGAAATCTAACCATGAGACAGACTTTTTAAAATATATATATTTATTTATTTTGAGAGACACAGAAAAAGAGAGAGCATGAGCAGGGGAGGAGCAGAGAGAGAGACAGAGAGACAGAGAGAGAGACAGAGAGAGAGAGAGAGAGAGACAGAGAGAGAGACAGAGAGAGAGAGAGACAGAAAGAATCCCAAGCAGGCTCCTTGCAGTTGGTGTAGAGCCCAACTTGGGGCTCAATCCCACAAACCATGAGATCATGACCTGAGCCAAAATCAAGAGTTAGACACTTAACTGATTGAGCCACTCACTCTGAGAGAGAGAGGCTCTAAAAATCACCACATACTTGGAATTTAAGAAACAAAACAGATGATACATAGGAAGGGGTGGGGGAAATAAGAGAAGAGAGGGAAACGAACCCCAAGAGGCTCTTAACAAGAGAGAACAAACTGAGGGTTGATGGAGGGAGGTGGGTGGGAGATGGGCTAGATGGGTGATGGGAGGGCACTTGTGATGAGCACTAGGTGTTGTATGTAAGTGATGAATCACGAATTCTACTTCTGAAACCAATATTGTACATCAACTAAAATTTAAATTAAAACAAAAGCACCACATACTAGAAAATTAAGCCCGTCTGTAAAAAAGAAAGCTGTTTACCTTTGCAAAAGAGCTTAATTTCAATGTTACATGGGAAAGTAGATTTTGTTTATATTGTTTTTTAACTGTTTTTTTTTTAATTTATTTTACTGTTTATTTTTGAGACAGAGAGAGACAGAGCTTGAGCGGGGAGAGGAAGAGATAGAAGGAGACACAGATTCTGAAGCAAGTTCCAGGCTCTGAGCTGTCTGAGCTGTCAGCACAGAGCCCGGTGTGGGACTCAAACCCACGAACCATGAGATCATGACCTGAGCTGAAGTCAGATGCTTAACCGACTGAGCTATCTAGGTGCCCCCTTTTTAACTATTAACCAAGCCATTCAGAGCTACAATTTATTTTGTTAAATAAGATAATTAATAATCATAATACCATACAATATTATTAAGTTATACAATAAATATTACTTAATATATTTCTTGTGTAGAAATACCTTTTCCTTAGACTAAATAATATCCAGTGTCCTAGTTCCCCATTTTGCAAGCTTGATTCATCTTTCACTAGGCTTTTTGTCAGCAAGTCCTTCTACTATTTGTAGCTGTAAGGAACCTTAATAAATCTTTTCAGAAATACAAAATAAATCTCATTTTCTTTTTCTTCTTTTGAGGTAATGTTGAGCCTTGTCACGACAGTAATTGTGACAGATTTTGAAGCGGCTCTACTTTGTCTATATTCATGTAAAATTATGGTGTTAAGATCTGTACCCAATGCAAGCAGATAAGGCAAAACAAAATTCTCCTCTTTGGGATTCTAGACACTGTGTTTATGAGGAGTTGGGATTTATATATTAACTGTTTTTGCCTACATCTTACCATTAATAGGTTGAGTTTAATAAGTAAAATTATATCCCACTCCAAATGTACAGTCCCTAGTCCAGAAGCTCCTCCAAACTTGTATGTGTTACAGAGTAGTTCACTGTACCAACTCTGGCCTGCTCAACATAAATGGACCTCTCCACAATTCTATTGCATAATTAAAGAAAATATACCCATCCTAACAGTATGGTTATAAAGACAAAATTAGAGGGGTGCCTGGGTGGCTCAGTCGGATAAGGGTCTGACTCTTGGTTTCGGCTCCGGTCATGATCTCATATTCGTGGGTTTGAGCTCCATCTCAGGCTCTGTGCTGACAGTGAGGAGCCTGCTTGGGATTCTCTGTCTCCCTCTCTCTCTGCCCCTCCCCTGCTCTCTCTCTCTCAAACTAAATAAACATAAAAAAAGAGGAAATTAGATAATATAAATTAAATTCTCACTTATTAAATGTGCAAATTAATTATGCACAGTAATGTGTCATTTTAAACCAGGTAGCTATGGGCATTTTATTTTATTTTTTTTTTTTATTTTGAGAGAGAGACCAGGAGCAAGCAGGGGAGGGGCAGACAGAAAAGGAAATAGAGGATCCCCAGAAGGCTCCACACTGCCAGCCTAGAGCCCGATGTGGGGCTCAAACTCATGAACTTTGAGACCATGACCTGAGCCAAAATCAAGAATCAGACACTTAACTGACTGAGCCACCTAGGCATCCCAACTATGGGCATTTTAATTTGGGAGTGTATATGTAAGGCTCTTAAGTGTTTTCGTTCAATTTCCCCTTGTTAGATCTGGCTCACCCTTCCAGTCTATTAACATCTTTTTGAATACAGATTCTGTTATCCAGCCAATTTATTCTTTCTACTTTTGTGTCATCTATAATTTCGATAATCATGTTTTCCAGAAATTGGCAGTAGTGATTGACAATATTACACAAGACAGAGCCTCCTTTTCTCTGTGTAGTCAACCACATATAATTTTGACTAATTGAACTCATATCTATGGCTTGTGTCTACAGCTTCTCATGCAAATATCACAGAGAAAATGCCACATGCTTTGCTGATGTCCAGATGTACACAGTTTTCTGTAGTTTAGCTTCATGTGATTTGTTCTTGTGGACTGTGATGACCATTCTTGATAAAGCCTTCTTTTGGAACTAAGATTTTCTCTATTTGAATGTTAATTCGAGAGCTGGAGATCTTCACAATCTATCAAGTCCTGCTTGGCCTGGGGATGTCAAGGGAAGATGTTTTGACATAAAACACAGGCCCTTTATCCTAAGAGACTGTACAGGCCCATATGCACCTCAGTCCTATCTCTTTTTAATGTATGAAACTATCCCTGCTCTATCAACATAGTGTTTTCAAAGACCGTTGAGGTCAGTGACCATTGCTATAAATTTCTCACTATGTCTGGAGATAATTTGTCTGGAACAGGACACTTAAATTGATATTTAGGAGTCCAGTAAATGTGTAGGCTTGCATTCCCTCTTGTCACTATTTGGGCAAAGCAAAAGATAAAGACTACAAAATGAAAATACTTATTAGCTGTGTTACATCCCAACACCTGTAATGCCATCCACAGAACTTCCTTTCTCATGCTAATTCTTTCTCTAAAGCAATGCTGATGAAGGACTGTAGTACCTAGATAGAGAGCTTATTCCTGGTACTCCATAGGTTATGTTAAGAATTTTAAAAAAGTTTTTATCTAGACATAAAAAAGGTATCTGCAATAGACAGAATTGATAGATGGCACCAGTAGATTCTCAGCCCGTGCTATATGCACACCTTCTCCCAGATATTCATTCAAATACTAATGTAGGTATTGCTGAAAAGGGATTTTGATAACATAATTAAGATCTCAGATCAAGTGACCTTAAGATATGGTGGTTACCTGGGGAGGCTTGATCCCTTTAAAAGTAAGCAGTTTTCTTGAGGTGATCAAAGAGGAGGAAGTCAGGCAGACATAATCCAGTTGGCCCAGAAAGCAAATATATGTGTGTGTGAAGCGCTATGAGGACCACAAGGCAAGAAACTATGGACAGTCTCCAGATTCTAAGAGCAGTCTGAAGCTAACAGGAAAAGGACGACCTAAGTCTTACAACCACAAGGTCATTAATTCTAACAACCAGTGAGCTTGAAAGAGGATGCTGAGGTCCAAATGAGAACTAGACAGCACCTTAATGTCAGCCTGGTGAATATGTGAGCAAAGAATCCATCCATGCCATGCCCAGAGTTCTCCTTACAGAAATTAAGGTAATAAATTTGTGTTGTTTTAAGCCACTAAGTTTTAGGTAATGGGTTATGCAGCAACAGAAAACTAATATAATGGATTTACCATAAGTGCACAAGTCAACACATTTTCACAAAGTATAATCAGTATCCTGAACAAGAAACAGTACAATGAGGGTGCCTGAGTGGCTCAGTCACTTAAGTGTCTGACTCTTGATCTCGGCTCAAGTCATGATCTCAAGGTTCGTGAGATAGAGCTCCACATCAGGCTCTATGCTGACAGCAGGGAGCCTGCTTGGGATTCTCTCTCTCTTCCTCTCTCTCTGCCCCCTCACCACTCGTGCACTCTCCCTCTCTCTCTCTCTCTCAAAATAAATAAACAATAAAAAATTATTGTAAAAAAATTAAAAAAAAATAGTACAATGTCTCAGAAGTTGCTCTCACGCTCCCTTCCAGCCACTGCCCCACCCACTACTCACCATTCTTTCACCTCTGTCCCCAGGAAAAACAAGTGCTCAGATTTTTAACAGTATAGGTTAGTTTCATCTGCTGAAGTACTTTATATAAACGGAATCATTTATTATATTCTCTTCTGGCTTTGGCTCTCTGGCTTTAAATGGACAATATCATTGGCAAAGTTTATCTAAATTGTTACATAGAGGGGCACCTGGGTGGCTCAGTCTGTTGAGCGTCCGACTTTGGCTCAGGTCATGATCTCACGGTTTGTGGGTTCAAACCCCGCGTTGGGCTGTGTGCTGACAGCTCAGAACCTGGAGACTGCTTCCCATCCTGTGTCTCCCTCTCTTTCTGCCCCTCACCCACTTTCACTTTGTCGCACTCTGTCTCTCAAAAATAAATAAATGTAAAAAGATTAAAAATAAATAAAAATAAATTGTTACATAGAGTTGTAGATACTTCATTCTCATTGCTGTATAATATTCTATTGTGTGAATAGAACACAATTTGCTTATTCAACTTGTTGGTCTTATGAGTAGTTAGTTTCCAGTGCAGGGTCTATTCCAAAGAATAATGCATTCTAACATATATTTTTGATATGCATAAACTCAGTTTTAAACTAAGAGAAAAATTATCAGTCATTTCAGAAAACTGGACAAAGAGATATAATACTGAAAAAGAATATTTATTTTTGTCAGAAACCCCTGGATTTATGTTGTAGACAGCTACAATTTAGATGTGATCTTGATCAAGTTACTTACTGAGTTTCTACATTTCTAAAATACAGAGTATTAAAAACATAATCTCTGACTTCTCGTGAGGATTAGAATCTGTACTGTCCAATACAGTAGCCACTACCACATATGGCCTCTTAAATTTAATGTAAATTATTCCATTTACATTAAAATTCAAACCAACTTCCTTGGTCACACTAGCTGTATTTCAATTGCCAAAAAACCATATGTTATTGGACAGCGCTGTATGCATACGAAGGTATTTAAGCCACATTGGCACTCCTACATTGCTACATTGCTCGATAAATTGGGCATTCTTTCCCTCACCCAAATAACATCCTACATTGCTCTGGCATCCATAGAAGTTATCTCAATGATGCTTCTGAAAGGCTTGTTCAGTACTTTGAGCTACATTTAATTTTTTCCTGTTTTGTCTCTCCTTTTGGGGATAGACACAGTGAGACCCATGACATGGGGACAGGCCAATGAGATGACTTCCTTTGTCTTCTCCTTCTGCAGGGGCTTCTGGAAGTCTCATCATGCCAGACCACAGTAGGCTAAGCCTGTCCTTTGGACTCAGAAAACAAAACATCTATCCTCATTACTAAGCGCCCCTCCGTCACAATTTGTGTAGTAAGGTCCAGGTATCTTGTCATATCCCACAGAGTCATATGAACAACACCCTTGCCATTTCCCACTTGAAAACTCCATTCCTCCTTGGAATTCAGGCATGGGATCACTGGGAAGGATTTAAGGATAATCTTAAGAATCACCAAGCTGTTCTCAAAATACATTCTCTTTGGAACAGATATTTCTTTCCCTTAAATTATCTTTCTTCTTCTGGTTATTTGTATTTCATTTTGTGATCTTCCCTTCAAAAGCTATGATAGTTGTTATTATTGTTATAGTACTATTATTTTTTATCAGTAATGCTTGCTATGTGACAAATGCCATGATAGGTGCTTTGGGAGGTGAAAATGTCATAGCTTTTGGCATTCAGAACTCATAGGAAGGAAGAAAAGATCTAACCTCAAGTAATTATAATCTGAGGTAGATAATTATGTTGCTGGCAGTAAACATGTTTATCTCCATCTTTTTAATCATACTTATAAGTATCAAATATGGAAATAACAGAAATCAGCAAACATCACCATCTGGTTTTATTTTCCCTTTTTATTTCTTTTATTTTCTCTTTGGAACTATTCATCTGTACTCAAGGAAGCAACTGTATATGTGATGTGACTTTAAGAAAAACTAAGTATCTCGTTTGTATATATATATTTTTCTTTCTAGGCTACCCGAAGTTCTCACTTTCAAATTGAGGCCATTTACATCTATCTGACTCTTATTAAAACATAAAAATGTCATTTGGGAGTTGACAGGTGAAAAGGATTTTTGATGATCCCTTGGTGTTTCCTGAATGCCAATAAACGGGGGAGTTTCTCGGGAAGTGTATCAGAGAGAGTGAGGGACAGGGAAGGGAGGAGAAAGCTGGGCAGGTGAGTAGTACTAGAAGCTCATGGGTGAAAGCTGGACTGGGGACCTCCCAGGGGCCCAGAGTCAAAGAAGAGTAGAAGAGACAGGATGAAGGCAGACACACATATCTGGACATGGTGACAGTCTAAGGTCATTGTGAATATCCATTTCACTTTACATGCTTGTCATGATCTGTCTCTACTATATTCCATATACTTGTGCCTAGCCATCCTCATAAATGCCTCCAATTTGGAATCAAAAGATCACATAGAAACATTTTTTTCAAAGAGCATAAAGTATTTTGAACTCTCCAAAAGCCTTCCAGAAATATTTTTGGTACAAATGTGTCATTTTAAAGTTGGAAAGCAATATGGAACCACATGATGTATATGCAGAGCAGCCAGAATTCATATTCTTGCATAAAGATTTTAAGACTGATCCAATATACAGACAGATTGTGAGGGAAGAAAAGACATGTTAAGACAGGAGAGATTGCTCAATAAAGGGTTTACTGAGCTGTTCTTATGGAAATAAAATAAATGAAGAGTTCTTTAGGTTAAAAGAGATCTTAGAGTAATTTATAGCAGCTATGAAGCTAGAGCCAAGATAATCCTAAACTCTATCTCTTGAGATATCAAATGCTGCAGCAACATCTTGAAAGTAACTAGTCACATACAAAATCAAGGTGAAATATATACACGAACCTTGTGTCATATATTATGAGGTCTTTGATTCTCTTCACTTCTGACAGGAAGATATTCTTCTATGCAAAATGTAGTATATATACACATGCAATACGTGGAATTTTTAGCATGACGTACAACTTCATATGTATTTGTTTTTTTTTTAAGTTTATTTATTTTGAGAGAGAGAGACAGAGAGAGAGAGAGAGAGAGAGAGAGAGAGAGAGAGAGTGTGTGAGTGTGTGTGTGTGTGTGTGTGTGTGTGTGTGTGTGTGTGTAAGGGAGGTGCATAGAGAGAGGGAGAGAGAGAATCCCAGGCAGGCTCCTCACTGTCAGCACAGAGCCCGATGTAGAGCTTGAACTCACAAACTGTGAGATCATGACCTGAGCCAAAATCAAGAGTCAGACGCTTAACCGACTGAGCCACGCAGGCGCTCCTGTACATATTTGTTGTATTACTGTTTACTACTGTTTCCATTGGTCAGTGATACACAGTTTGATACACAGACTGACAGCATCAGAATCACCTGAGAAGTTGTCAAAAATGTAATCTCAGCACCACAACTCAAACTCTGGAGGAGAGGTGCAGGGATTTGTGTTTTAGCAAGGCCTTCAGGGCACTAACAAAGACAACAATATTACTCAGAGTGGGATCGCATCATTGTGAAAGGGGAATGGGATGGAAAAACAGGAATTTTCAGTAGTCCTTTGATGAAGAAACAAAGGTGTACGGGAGGTTCTTCATTTCCCTCATGCCTCCTATCGAGCACTTCCCACCACATTTTTGTGAAAAGGCCATTTAAGGTTCCATCACCATAATCAGTTTTCAATTTAAAAATGAGTTTATTCTGACAAACTTAAAAATTATATTACCATATGATCTAGTAATTCCACTTCTGGATATATATCCAAAACTGAGTCACAACACTGTTATTCACAACAAAAAATAAAAATAAATTCAAAACAAAAAAAATTTTGTTTTTATTACCTGCCTTGCATCTGCACTCAAGTTTTTGACATTAACCCCTGCTTACCCATCTTATCCAAATTCTTCTTTTCCCTATTCATGGAAGGAGCAGTGGGCTTGTGGATCTGAAGGTATTACTAATAGTCTTGACTCTGAAAAGAGTCTGTAACTCTGGGCACATAATTGTATGTATTTTGGCCTTAATTTTCTCATCTATAAAGTAAGGGAGTCGAATAAACTATCTCTAAAGTCCCTTCTAGCCCAAAACTTGTGACTTTATATCTCATACTGAGACCCAGACTCTCTGTTTTCTAAAGAAATTAGTGAAATTATCAGCCTTAAAAGTCAGCTCTCAGAATGCATCTTTTAGTAGTTGCCTTTTGAAGGTTAGAACGATCACTTTCTGTGCTAAAGGCTCACTAACAGATAATAAATACACACGATCTACTAAAGGACTCGTGCATGACAATCTGAGAAATGTCACTGGTGGCAAAAAAAAAAAAAAAAAAAAATCCAAGGGAAAACCCTGCCAAGACGAGCTTGGTAAAATGAGAATCTGGGTTTGGAAAGAAGGGATTGAATACAAGGCTTTTGCACAAGCGTAAGAGCATGTTTTTCTCCCTAAATCGTGTGTAATAACACACCTTTGACAGACTGTGCATCAGGGGCCGGTGTGATCTCCATTCAGATGATTCCATTTCACATATCATGATAGAGAAGTTTATTTTTAAACAGAAATAGCAAATTGTAGTAGTAGCTATCAAGTGCTTACTGTGTACCAGGCATCATTTGAAATGCTTTACATGTATTAACTCAGTCCAAACTTGAAACGACCTTTTGAGGTTGGTAAAAATATCCCAATTGTCTAGGTGAGAAAACTGAAGCATAAATGTAAAAAATCAAATCAGGCTCAAAATAAGAAGAAGCAAAACTAAGATTTGAATTCAAGGACTCTGTCGTTGGCTCTTTTTTTTTTTTTTTAAGTATTTATTTATTTTGAGAGCAAGGGCATGTGTGAGCAGGGAAGGGGCAGAGAGAAAGAGAATCCCAAGCAGGCCCCACGCTGTCAGCACAGAGCCCAACACTGGGCTCAATCTCACCACCTTGAGATCATGACCTGAGCCGAAATCAAGAGTCAGATGCTCAAGGGATTGAGACACCCAGGCACCGATGTGCTCTTGACTCTTGATTTCCAGTTCTCAAGCAGTATGGTATACCATTTATTGGGGTAATGTAGTCACTTAAACAAGAATAAGTGGTTGGACTTAATCCATAAACTAGCTTTAGTTTTGTCTATCACTGCCTCTCTGTATTTATTTTGAGTACGTTTAGTTTTTCACCAGGCTCAGGTTGAAAATTCAAGGCAAGCCCTATAGCTTCTCTCACACTAAGGTAATAAATGTTCAACTGTTGCTTTCAGTTCCAAAATACAGTCTCAATTCAGTAACTGAGATAACCAGTCTCACAAAATAATTTTTAAAATGTCTCAACTTGCTCTAACATTTAGTCTTCTCACCTGCCTGAGCTTGGTCCAACGTCAGGTGGAAGTGAACTGTGTTATCACCTAGACTTTTAAAAATATCTTTCCCTGACTTCACTGATCATAGTGTATAATTACAACATGGTTGAATATTGGGGTAAGAGAAGAAGTAGCCTGAGTAGGAGAGCTCTTGTTTTCCTGGTAAGGATATGGTGATTTAACTCCAGCACTCTTTGGCTCTGGTAGGTGATCAAATCTGACTTTTTTTTTCATGGCACTGTGATGGACTAATTCAAGAATGCCCCCCAAACCTTTACCCTTCCTTTATCCACTGCCTTCTCCCTGAAACTTGATAATGCTCCTTCACTTTGGGTCTAGAGATGGTCACATGGCTTGTTTTGGCCAATGAAATGTGAAAAATCACATTGTTAGTAGGGGCTTGAAAAATACTTGCGTAAATGGGCTTATCCTCACTTTTGTGTCTCTATCATTGCCATGAGAACATGCTTATCCTTGCTTCTTAGATGATAAGAGACAAATGCCATCTCAGTTGCTCTAGCTGAAAGCATCTGAGAGAAAGCTGAGAGTCGACCAATCCCTAAGAGCATATATGAGCCAAGCCAGGATCAGTAGAGACATCTGTGCGGCAGCCCTAGGCGCAGGAAATATAAAGTTGTTATTGTATGTGGACAAGCTTTTGTTTGTTTCTTTGTTTGTTGGTCACATGTTATGCAATATAACCCTGACAACAGGTATCTGATGCAGGCAATGCCATAAGTTCTGTTGGGGCTTCCCCAATTATGGGGAAATATCTCTTATGTTTTTTCTTTGATGATGAAAATCATGGGCATTTCTATACTCAGGAGTTGTCCTTTCGTTCTCCAGCCCTGAGACCCCTGGAAAGACTTCCAGATCATTTATTCTATGACCTAGCTAACATTTTCAGGGGCTTCCTGAACAAAACCTAAGAAAAGCAAAGCATATTCTTTCTTTCTCTTGCTCATGGTCCACATCTAGGACACAGGAAAGAGTCAATTTTAACTCAAACACCTGGAGGGCAATCTGATTGCTACACAAACAGCTCTCTCTTGCTGCTGGTATGAGTTAAATGCCAGTTCCCAGCATACAGGGAATTTATAGGGACACACATTAAGCTTATTGTGGCATCTCATTAAAGCACCTCTCTTTTTTTTTATTTGATTAACTTGCCATGTTACAATTTGTAAACTTAAGGTGTACAGTGTATTACTTTCATACATTTATATATTGTAATATGATTGCCACTGAAGCACTATTTGTCACCTTACATCATTATGCGGTAGGACTGTTGACTATATTATACTGTGCATTTGATCTGTATAGCTTATTTACTACTCATTACACTCTCTACTGACTTTGGGTTTGGAAGGAACACCACACCCTCTCCTCTGGGAGGGAAAAAGTGCTCTCCAAATAAACCTGCTAAAAATATTCTCAAATAAACTGTGAAGCTACTCTGATTCCATTTGAGGTTTGGAGGTATTCTCTCCTTCACACGTCAGGCTAAGGAGGTCCCTAAGGCACAGGGGACACCAAGAAAATTCTCTTCCCAGTCTTCCTCTAATCAGCCCCACCTTTTAATATCCTTATAGGGTTAAGAAGATTAAAATTCTGAACACTTCCCTGTTGTTTTTAACATGTTCACATCTTGGTCTAATACATTATTTTATAATGCGATTTAGTCAACACTTCCGTTTTGAAATATTATTCTATCTTTCTTGAACACATACAATATTCTAGACTCTGGAAGAGAAATGTAAATCTTGTTTGTTTGTTTTTTTTCAAGCAAACACCACTGGGTCAATAACAATAATATTCACCTTCACTGCTATTAACGTCTTCCTCACTAACTGCTCCTCTTTATCACAGATCTCTTAATGACATTTGCTTACACTATATAAATTTCTTCCGTTTCACCACCCAAGCCAAAACTAAACACACACACACTCCTTATGCAACCTGTACATACATACAAACACGTATGTGTGTCCAAAAAGGATAAAGTAAAAAGGAACGCAAAAAAGATTTCTATACGCATCATTTCCTCTGCACATACTGTTCGGCTTCATTTAGCCTGTTTGGTTGCTGACCCCTCAAAAGCTGTCCTTTGATGATACACATACAGTGTGGATCAATCTTACAAAAGATTGAAATTAAACCTGCAACTTGGACAAGGCTGCAATTAGAGACGTATCCTCAATTTCAGCCACAGAGAAAGCATCCACTTATGGGAAAAGCACAGTTTTCAAGGAGTAAGTGAAATAAATGTACAGTTGTCATCAGGAGCCCAAGATAAAAAGAAAATTTACAAATTTAAAAAACAAGGAAATTCCAATAAATAAGCATAGCACAGTGGTGCATAATTAAAAGCAAAGTGATATTTGGGGACAAAGAGCAGGCAGGTGTTGAGCATTATGGAACGCTAGCTGCCATGACAGAGTCCTCCTAATTAGGTCAGTCGCTGGAGTAGATAAAGAAATTGCCAGAATCAAATGAAGCCCCAATCTTGCAGGCACCAGAATATTTTGTAGCTTATTAAAGAAGATGGCAATGAATTAATGAGCTACTACTTACTGACTGCTTATTATATTTGAGCCCTGAAGTTAAAAGTTTAAGTTCATTTAATACTTGTGAGATAAGGTTATTTAATCCATTATAGAAAGTAGGAAAACAAAAGTTATGTAAGTTAAAGTTATGGTAACACAGTAAGGGGATATTTGATTCACACTCCTCGTCTACAGACACAGGTTGATTATCGAAAAATAATTGCATGGCAAGAAGCTACATTTTCCAGTAGCCTTTGTATCTAGCTGAGTCCTTATGATTAGTGCTCACAAGTCGCACATGAGTAGAAATGATCTGTTTCTTTTCTAGGTCAAAGTATTTAGGAAGTGACTGCTGTCTCTACTCTTTCTTTTTTTCATTTTCTGGCCGTAAGCAAATGTCTCCAGGGCCCTAGTCTACGGTGACGCCACCAGTTGGAAAAATCTGGCCTGGTCCATCACCAAGTTGAAAGCCATCCTTGAATATTCATATTTATTCCTTGTATAAAAAATTATTATTCATCTAGTTTTGGGGCTTATTGGTTATGTTATCTATCCTAACATACACCAACTAATACAGGCTTCTTAATCACGGGGATATACCACCTTAATAAAAAAAATGAAAACACATTGAGTGTGTGTAACTGCTTTGAGGGGTTATTGTGAAAACTTAGTTAACACACTTACAGAAACCTCTTAACACAGTGTATACACATAGGTAGCACCATATATGCTTGGAATTACTAAAATGATGATAATTTTTTTAGCTTTCACTTTAAATGTATTTGCTCATTTTACACTGAAAGATGGAATTTTAAAGTGAATTCAATAAATATGGAAACTGAATATCAGAAGAACCAAATAACTTGTTTGTGACAGAGTTGGAACAAATTCAAGTCCTTGGTTAAAAAAAATTGTGCTGCAACATTATATTTTCCGGGTTAGAAAATAGAAAAAACAAAACTTACGAGGTTTGTTCAGCAGTATGGAGTTTAAAGGGTATGGCTGAAGCCTTGAGAAAAATTTAGAAGCTCATTTATTCTAGTTGGGGTACAAGATCAGGAATGAGTCAAAGAGGAAGATTGATGATAAATTACTTCAATTCCTCCAATATAAACTTAGGATTGGAGCTGAATTGCCAGTAGAAAGTCAAAGACTGCAGCTTTGTAAATATTAAGACTCCTGAGGCTGAATCTTCTCATTTTTGGAGGCATATATTTCTTTTATATATGGGCATGGAAATAGCACAGGGATATGAAATCACTGTATCAGGAATGCACTCAATTTAAAAGCACCAATAAACATATTTTTAACAGATCATCTTCATTTAAGTAAAAATTACCCAAGTAGGAATGGCATTATTCTAGACCACAATTATCCAATATAACTTTCTGCAATGATGGAAACATATTTATGTTATTAAAGATGTCAGCCAATGCCCCGCTGCTGTCTAGTGTGCTGGAAGCTGAGCTGTCCCAGCCTGAGTGGCAGGGCCCGGGCTGTGGACGGATTGGTGACTGCAGGGCGGCCCGCCGACAGCGAAGCTTCTTGTCCTCCCGCTTTTAGGTAATTCGGCCTTAAAACTACCTGGGGTATTGTCTGTCGGGGAATGGCCCTCGGCAGGCCCCCTGGGAAAAGAAGCATTAGGGACGAAAATAAGGTTCCGCCAGAAATTGTGCGGCCTTACGTCTAGCCCTTGCCATCCCCCATGGAGACTCCTCTACTTACAGGAAGGATAGCCTCATGCCTTTGCCAGCAAAGAGGGCCTGTAAAGGAGAGACATATGGATTTGAAAGCCCCACTCCGGCAACTAAGGAGTGTATCTCTGGGCACAGGTGACTTCAACCCCTAGGCCCACCTGGCCCCCAGGAGGCATTCCAGATGATGACTGAACCTAGTCGGTTAAGCTACAGAATGGTTCACTGGTTCCTAGGTTCAGGGTCTCTCTGAGAATGTATGGGGCATGGGTTTCTAACGCCTTTTCGGCCCCTTCCTGGCACCTCAGAGGAGGCGAACACATTATTCTCCTGGCCTCATGTGGTCAGGAGGTCACGTCCCTGTAACTGTTCCACTTGAGGTGTTGAGAAATGGAGGGCCTTTCATGAGAACAGCAAAGCAAACGCTTTGTAGATTATAGATAAACGCAGGTGCATAATGGAATAATGTAAGAAATTATTCTATAATCAAAGGGTATGTGGGGAAGTTAGGGGAAAATCACCATGTTATTTCTTAAAGGTTGTTTACACACAGGAGCATTTTCAAAATTAGATAATGTTAGAAAAACGTAGATGACATATGCTAGAAGGAAATCACTAGCATATTATAATGCCACGTTTGCTACAATAAATCGGCCAGTTCAACACCCTGCGGTTGTCTGTGTCCATTTTTATTTTAGTTTTAGTTTTTTATTTTAGTTTTTTTTATTTTCCAGTTTTTTATTTTAGTTTTGTTTTATTTTCACCGACGCCGTTCTTCCTTCGGGAACCCCTGGTTGCTGGAGCTGGTCTCCAGCACTAGTGAACATATGAAATGTAACTAGTATGCATGAGAAACTAAATTTTTAATTTTATTTAACTTTAAATAGCCACATGACTAATGGCTATCACATTCGACAGTGCAATTCTAGACTTACAAGTATTATTTTAGTAAAGAAACTAGATATTTAGCACAAATTTGTGTGTGAATTAAAAAGATGCTTGAAATTTGTGGTGGAAACAGGAACTGTATGGCAACATTAAAAGAAATACAAGGTTTAGACAATTGAAGTTACATGTACATAAATGTAGACCAATTCAGTCTAAATAATCAAATCCATGTCATTGGAATATCAGAAGTCCAGACTGAAGGCAGTG
The DNA here is from genome assembly GCF_018350175.1 of Felis catus. NCBI lineage: Eukaryota > Metazoa > Chordata > Mammalia > Carnivora > Felidae > Felis > Felis catus. Next base: position 22,732,201 of record NC_058386.1, read on the forward strand.
TGCAAGGGCATAATGCCTGGCTATGTGAATAGACCTCATGTTCTAAATCCTGAATCAAATATTTAGTGTGTTTCTGAGCTTCCAAAGTCTCCATCTACCACTAGATGCCAGTTAATGAATGAATCTGCCTTCTACTTTTAATGGAAAATAGAGGTACTAAAATGTGCAATCCTTCAGTTTTCCTTCCCAGTCTCTTAAAGTTTCACTTGATTTTAAAAGCACCCCCCTTTATTATTTTTTTTTCAGAGAAAAAGCAAAAGTTGTTTGATGCCAATTATATATCTCCTTCATTCACTCTTGACTTCACTAACATGAGCTTTCTCAGGGTCCATCATATTAAGCTGGCTCTCTTTATAAGTCCAGTTTTAACCTTTAATTTCTCTCTGGTCAAGTTTACACGTTTATAAGTATACTTAAAAAATTATATTAAGATCAACCAACCAATCAATAGTTTCTTCTTCGAACTATTGCCGGTGGTAATATGCGTGCTGTGTTCATTTCCTTACCTCCCTCATCCTTCAAGTCACGTCTTTCTGGTTTCTTCTCCCAATATCAAATGGGTTGCCTCTTTCAAAGTTCATACTGTCCTCAATTAACAGCCTGACTTATAAAGTACATTTTATTTAATAATATCCATAATTGATATGTGTTTATGATGTTAGGTTTTAGGAAAATATTATGGTGTGTAAATTTGCATGGCTCCGGTGACAGATGGATTAGAGAGGCCAGCTTTTATCAGAGGCATGTTATTTTTATTTCCATCTGAAAGACTAAAGAATAGGCCCCTATATTGATTGATAGTGAAATACCTTTGCTATTAGTGTAGCTATTCCAAAGGACTGTATACCTTTTGCATGGCATTAAACTTTGTTAAAAATGTTCTGAAATAAAAATGAAATTGCTATGTTACAAAGAAAATAGTATTACCTGGCATATTAACAAAAAGGTACTAAACTTAGTTCATGGAAATAGTTTGAAATTTTAGTGACAGAATAAAACGTCCTTGCTGTGGCAGCATAAAAGGATCTGGAAAAGGAACTCAATCTTCTGTTTCAAGTTGTAGTTTTATCCGACAGCTTAAATGTCTTCACATGATATGTGATATTTTAATACATACAAAAATATAGTGGTAGAGATGCTAAAACTACTCACACTAAAATTTGGAGCATCAGAATATATTCATGGAATACTTTGGTCACGTCCCTAATGCAGAATAAAGGTCATTTCAACAATTTAAATACTATTTTTTATGCCCTGGAGATCTCCAGTAATTGATTTCTATTCAAAAGTGTCATAAATATTTCATTAGTACTTGTTCATAAGCAAGAACATTTTTTTCAATCATGTTTTAATATTTTATGTACTCCTAAAAACACAAATTGCAAATTAATTGAAAGCTATTGAGAAATTGGAAAGATAAGTTGAAATCATTTAAAAGTAAAAGCCTCCAACTTCAGCCCTATTAGAAAGAATATAAACAAAACCATAATGAGCTTGAATTCATCGTTTAATATGATATCCCACTAAAAGAATGGTGAATGGGATTAAGATGATTTACTCAAAGCAATAAGTAATTTAGTAGCAGATTCAGGACCATAGCAGCTTAAGGACCAGCCAGCCAGGCAGATAGATAACTGTATTGCTTATCTGTATGTGGTGCAAACATAACAAAGGTATAAATAAGGAATAGAGTGCTGGGTAGCTCAGGTTTTCAGGTTTATCACTTTACATCATACTACAAGGTAAAGAGTAACTTCAAACAGGAATTACAAAGCATTCTTGTTGGATGACTTAGCGATATCACGCATTTTTGCCATTCAAATGAAAAACAGCAGTGTGCAATTACACTTAATATCACCAACTGTGAGAACCATCTTGTTGACAATCCCCTTAAGTCTGCAGTCTTAAATAATACTTAAACATCTATAAATTATCAGAGTGCTGTTTTATACTATCATCTAAATTCTCATCTGTTTAGTATGACTGCAAATAATTTGCTTGCTTCATAAAAAAAAGTTAGAGTAAAAATTTCCGATCCAGACTTTTAGAACACCCACCACCAAATATTCTACTGCAGCCCACGTTATGGAATTAGTAAGTGAAACTGCTCCTGTAAATAGGGGCACCTGGGTGGCTCAATCAGTTAAGTGTCCAACTGGTGATTTATGCTCAGGTCATGATCTCGGTTTGTGTGATCGATCCCCGCATCGGGCTCTGCGCTGACAGCATGGAACCTGCTTGGTATCCTTTCTCCTCTGTATGCCTCTCCCCAACTCACGTGTGTGCATGTGTGCATGCACACATGCACACACACACTCTCTTTCTCAAAATAAATAAACAAACTTAAAAAAACCCAAAACCCCCCAAATTATATATATGTGTATGTGTGTGTGTATGTATGTATGTATGTATGTACATACATATATATATGTATGTATATATATATATACATATATATATATGTATATATATATGGAACCTTAAATATATCTCAAATTTTCAATGTCTAAGTGTCTAAATCTGGTCATATCCAAGACTAGTGTTTTATTTCTTATTTTTTAGATTCAAATGTTAGTTTTTATTCCATACTTTTTTTTAATAATGTTAAAAACAGAGAAGGAAGAGATGTACACTATGCGTTCTTTGTCTCTATTATCCTTACATATAGACAGCCATACTGAACATTGTTATAATTGTGCCAGACATGGCAAGAAATACTTTATGGATGGGGCGCCTGGGTGGCGCAGTCGGTTAAGCGTCCGACTTCAGCCAGGTCACGATCTCGCGGTCCGTGAGTTCGAGCCCCGCGTCAGGCTCTGGGCTGATGGCTCGGAGCCTGGAGCCTGTTTCCGATTCTGTGTCTCCCTCTCTCTCTGCCCCTCCCCCGTTCATGCTCTGTCTCTCTCTGTCCCAAAAATAAATAAAAAAACGTTGAAAAAAAAATTAAAAAAAAAAAAAAAGAAATACTTTATGGAAATAGAAATATAGAGGGTTTTTATGCATGTATGTCCAAAGCTGTGCCAAAAGGTTAGCACAAATAGGCGAGTACCTATAACATTGTAAAGATACTTGGACAGAATGTAAATGAAAAATTAGTAATATACTAATAATATATTAATTTGAAGAATGCCAAAATGCCCACATATGCATAAATATTTACCTTCTAGTACAAAAATTTCCACAATCATTTCTTATTTGAGGTAAAGAACATTAGACAAAATATAACCACTACTTAATCATTATTATTTAGTAGTAACAGTATTAGAAGTAGCAGCAAAGAATTCTATTGTGATAGCAGGTTGGTTTGGTTAAAACGCTTTTCATAGGTTAATCAGTTTAACTTTTTTTTTCCTTAACAGCTTTATTGAGATAGAAACCACATACCACAGAATTCCCCCACTCTGAATGTACAAATCAATGGTTTTTAGTATATTCACGGATTTGCACCACCATCACCATAATTAGAACATTCGCCTCACCTCAGAAAGACACCTTGTACACTTTAGCTAACCTTCTCCTCCACTTCCTGCCTTCCCCCTCCATTTAACCTTTATAATAGTCCTAGGAGGTACACCATTTACATTTGAAGAAACTGAGGCATAGGAAAGTTCAATGATTTGCCCAAGGGCATAAAGGTAGAAGGAAAAGAAGATGGGATTTGAATCCAGATCATCTGGCTGCAGATTCTTTGTTCTTAACCACTATTCTATACAGCCTCCATTAAAAAAGCAAAGGATATTTTAACTTTGTTATGGATACTCTGACCCATACAAAGCAGCAATAGCTGAAAGCCAAGCAGGCCACATTTCATAAAATGATTCTGGGACTTTAAAGCTGGGTCTAGATCTGCCATATGTTTTTGATCTGAACTGTACTGAATTTTTAGGCTTCATGAATATATTTCAATTTCCACATAATTTACCACCTTGGTCCCAGACATACTGCCAATATCAAGGCAGGACAGGAAACTAGTTTAACAACAAGAGATAACTTATGTCACATAGACACAATTTCTCACAAAAATAAAACCCAAACATACTTACTTTTCCTCCTCCAGGGACAGACCATTCACACACTTAGTACATATTTTGCAGTCCTGTGAAAAGGAGAAACAGTCAGTGCTATGCTAGTGCCTTTGTGCAAATTAGAAAAGTAACCCAGTCTCAAGATACTGTATTGCCTCTATTGGAGATTTGTTACAATAAACTGACTGTAGTAGAAGAAGACACATTGCTTCTACCTGTCACGACATTTTTGCAAAAAACATTCAAATAGATGACATGTATTACGTGAATGTCCCTCCCCCTTTTGATACAGCACCACATGACACCACCCATGAGGCTGCTTTCAGTGGGTATGAATCCACAGCCACCCAATGATCCCTCTCTGAAGGTAGTGGGAGCGATTTTACAGCTGGCATGCAAGGTTTCAATCCTGGGAGTTTGCCCCCTAGAACTTTAACTCCCATATTTACAACAACTACCTATTCTGCTGGTAGCCAAAGGAAACCTCATTTAAAATGGAGTCATGGAGCCAAATGGGGTATCTCTCATGCCCCACTACTCCTCCATCATCACTTGCAGGCAGGTAGAGATGTACCTTGCGTTCTCAACAGGAAGAAGAAGCGTATACTTTTCTATCCTAGCAGAAGGAAGAAAGCATTTCTTCTTGCCCAGTAACAGCCCAGCCAATGAAAGACTGTCACAGCTCAGTCACTGAAAAGCCACTACAGTTCAAACTCCAAGTTTACTTCAATGGACTTTTTGTTTATAAGAACCCCTACCAACTCTCCCCTTTCCTATATGAAAGAAAATTCCTCTCCTTTGCCCTTGGGACTTGCCTATGGTTTTGCCATACTTGCATGTCCTGAGTTGCAATTCTCTGCTATTCCGAAATAAATTCATTTTGCTGATAAAATAACAGGCTGTTATATTTTTAAGGTCAACCCAACCTATGAGCATTAACAGTAGTGAACTGGAATTCAGGCAAATTCTCAAGCACCTCTATCAGAATTTGTATGTGTTCACTTGAGTCCTGTGGACCATATATCTCTTCTTCTCCCTGGTGGTAACTTTCCCCCAAGGGTGGGTTATCAGAATCCAATGGCTTTTTCCATTCACTATGAGTTTAAATGGTACCATAAATGGGTTACCTTCTAGGGGTGGAGGCTAACTAACTGCCCTCTCTAGTGTGTCATTGTTTCTCTTCTTCCTCTTATTCATCATTTGACTAATATTCTTTAGTCTTTAGTGTTCCAGAGTAGTAATTTTCAAATATCAACTGGAAAGTAGTTCGCTTTTTTTGCCTTGATGCCTATCAAGTTAGCTACATGTTTTTTAGATGGTTTAGTGTTATTCGCTGTGTTTCCTCTGCTTTTGTACTACCAACTGAGATACCTCATTAGCCCAGAACCCCAGGTTGCAGCCATCAATGGCACAGTCTGTGGTCTGCCACAGTCCCAAGCTTTCTGTCATGTCTCCAAAGTCACACAACCAGCACTTTGAAAATTTCAAATGTTTCACTATTCTCTCTCTCAATGCATATGGGTTGGTACCACAGAGAGAAAGTTTCAACATCCTTGTTGCTGAGCAGGTTTTTTTGGTTAATACTGACATTAGAGTCAATAAAATCCATTTAGTCCAATACTTGTAGGCACGTAGACAAGTGTGATGTTATCAATACATGCCTAAAAAAAAGATTCACACACATACATCTGGCCTTATCTGTCATGAGGCAAGAAACTAGTGAATCAAGTATGGAGTGCCACTATCAGATAGCTATATTTTGACCAAAGTTATAGTTTTTCTTTTCTTTTCTTTGTCTCCTTCTAGTATGGCCCCTAAGGTGCCCAAATCCCAAATTAGCAATTCAAGAGAGATTGAGCAAGATAAGGATATGCTAAATCAAGAGTGTAATCTGAGTACTATTTCAGGAATCAATTTGACTTGTTACACACATATCTTTTACCACAAGGTTCGAAAAGGACTGAGGAATCAAAGAGGCCTGGTTCTCTCAAGATCTGATGCCTTTTGTTTTTTGTTGGTATCACAGCCTTGACTTGATAATTCACTAAATAATTCAGAGCTTCTGCAGCTTTTTAGCAAACTTGAGGTTATAGCCCTTTCACCCCTAAAAGTAGTTTTAATTCTCTAAAATGTTCAGTGCTGTTTGGTAGAAGTGAAAATATGGGTGGAGAAGTGCCTTATTATAATAGTATCTCACCCACATATTTGTCCATCAGAATTGGCTCTTGTCAAAGGACAACTTTATTTGACTTCTTAGTCTCTTAAAGCTTCTCTGCTAATCCTCCTAGAAGGATCTTGCAAAATGGAATTACTTTACCTAAATAAACAAGGACAGATGATATTTGACCATTCCATCTTCATTAGCCATAGGACATTTGAGAGCAGCTTTCCCAACCTTCAAACACTAAAGGGCATGAATTTTAATCCAAGAAGTCCAAATAAGAATTGTACATACTACCACAGAGGAACAAGCACAGCATGTTCTCGAAAAAGCACCTCAGACTGCAATCATTCCAAAATTTCCTCAAAAACCTCAAAGATCTTAACATTCTGTAGCTCTACAAGAGAACATCCCCCAGGTCATTCAAAGAAAGATACAATTTTAAAATTTTAGATTCCTCTTCATGCTCCCCTCCCATTTTTCAGATATTGAATATATTCTAAAATAAATCCTCTTACAGTGTTTCCAGAGAAGAATTATACGATGGTGGCATTTAGTTCTTTTCTGCCTGTAACTTCTGATGACTACAGATGTGAATTCTCAGTAATGGTGACAGGAAAAAACATTCAGCTACTCTCTCTCTGGAAAGACAATATTTGAAGAAGCCTGTTCAAAACAACAATCTCCATTTAAACCTCCTAGATACAGGATAAAACATTAGATACAATTCCCTCTTTTGACCATATCCTTCCTACGGTAAAGTTTAGATGGTTTAAAACTGGGTTATACCTGACATAATGTTAAAATTACATGTTATCCAGCATCACCAGCCCCACATCTTTTCTACCTGTGTTTCCACCTCTAATTTTGACATCACCTGGGCACTGGCGCAAGTAAGGGTTAAATTTTCTAATTTCCCTTCATGTCCTTTCTTTATTTAAGGTTTGTCATCTGAACAACTTTGTTTTCTTTTGTTTTATTTTTCCAGCATTTCATTTTTTTCCTTTATAAATGTAATATACTGTCAAACAGAAAAATGATAACATCAATTGCTATATGCTAAACACTGGACTAACCAACACACACACACACATACATACACATTCTTATCTGAATAAAACACCTTAATGAGGTAAATAAATATCCCTATTACAAAGATAATTAAACTGACACACAGGGATTATGTAAAGAATGCTCTTCACAGAAAAAGCAGTAATGTTTTGTGCTTAGGTGCATGCGCTTTGGACTGAGATCCTGTGTATCAAAATGTTAGCAGCACAACTTATTTATTGGGCACTATAAGCAACTCTACCTCCACTATCTCCCTCATAGTTGTTAAACACAGATTTCACCTGAATAAAAGTTAATATGCTCCATTATCAGACCCCGAGTATAGGTGCATAAACATATAAACACATACAGGCATTGTTGTTTCAGTTCATATGTACGCTTGAAGCAACAGTGATTATTACACGAAGATAAAAATAAAGTATCAATCAAATTGGGTTGGGCCAAATGGCTTCCTGAAAAATAATTATTTCGGATATAGTCATATAAATACCTATGCAATATATTGCTAGAATTTCTCAGTAATAGGACCCAGAAAGCAACGGCATATAGTTATATGCGTAAACTTTTTGAAAATAGCTCATACGCTCTATGAGCTTATAAACACAAAGTCAGCATTATTATTATACATTGTTCAATCTAATTTGACCATGTGACTTTCAAATTTTGTCATATTAGCTAGTTTCTTACTATTTTTGGACAGCAATTTATGTGTGAACTTCATGCAAAGTATTTCTGAAAAATGCAATCATAGATAAGATATGGATTCTGCCCACTAGTATTCTATAATCTATTCAGATAGATTTAAAACAAAAAGGAAGATATGTCTTTAATTCAAATAGAGATTGATAACCAAATGATAACTCTCAAAAAAGTGGGTACACATAAATTACAATAAATGGGAAGAGAAAGAAAAAGATGATTTTTAGATATGGCAGTCAGAAAAGGATTATAGCAAGCAGCACTACCAACAATAACCAAACGATGAAGAGAGCCCAAATATCCATCAACTGCTGAATGGATAAAGAAGATGTGGTATACATACAAAAGGGAATATTACTCAGCCATCAAAAAGAACAAAATCTTGCCATTTGCAACAAAGTGGATGGAGCTAGCATGTATTATGCCAAGTGAACTAAGTTAATCAGATAAAGACAAATGCCATCTGATTTTCCTCATAAGTAGAATTTAAGAAGCAAAAGAGAAGAACACAGGGGAAGGTGGAGGGAAGAGAAGAGAGGGAAACCACAAGAGACCCTTAACAATAGAGAAAAAACTGAGGGTTGGGTGGGAGATGGGCTAGATGGATGATGGGTATTGAGGAGGACACTTGTGATGAGCACTTGGTGTTGTACGCAAGTGATGAATCACTGAATTCTACTCCTGAAACCATCAATGCTCTGTATGTTAACTAAAAATTAAATTAAGAAAATAAAGATAAAAAATCAAACAAAAGGAAAAAGGACTGCAACATCTAGGAAACAATATGCACATATCCCTCTAACATGGAACATTTCTATATAAATTATTTTTGAAAAATCTTTTGCCAATACCTATGCAAAAATTTAAATATATTGTAAAATAATTCTAAATTACAATCAATATCATTCTCAGGTAACTCAAATACAGATTTTCCTTTTGTAAAACCATTCAGAAAATCCTTTATAACATTTTACATTGTCTAGTGATATGTCTGTCTATACAAATAAAGCAAGCTTTCTATTACTTCACTTGGATTTTTCTTTAAGAATATAAGCATACTTGGACTTCCATACCAGTCCTAGACATGTTATTGGAAGCAAAATAGGAACCATGAATCATTTATGCTTTTAATTCACATTCAGTGAGTTCTTACTATGTGTCACATACACTTCTAGGTAAAACAGAACAGTGAACAAAAGAATAATGTTTCTGATATTAAAGAGCTTTTAATTTTAGTGAGGGAAGCTGACAACATATTAACAAACACAGGTGCATACATGAATATTTCCTATATTGTGCTGGGAGATGCTACAGGCCATGAAGGAAAATATGAAAGGATTAGGGGATAGAGAATACGACAGGGAGCACGAGTTTGTGCCGTCCGGTGTTCAGGGAAGTTGTCTGAGCAGATGACAGAACACACCTGGCAGATAAAGCAGCATGTGCAGAAACCTTGAAGTGGATATTAGACACTGAGCAACAGCAAGGAAGCCCGTAATTCTGAAGTGAACCATGCAGGTTAGAAAGAAGTAGGAGATGATACCAAAAGGTAGGAAATTCAGGACACTGTAGGACTTTGAATATCACTTGGAATGAAATGTGAAGGCATTACAGTGCCTTAACAGAAGGAGTCATATGGTCCGAATGGAAATTTTAAATGACTGTTCTTCCTGGTGTCAGTTGCCAGGTATCAGAATACAGGTGAATAAAGAGGGAGCAGGGAACCTCACATCATACACAAACATCAATTCAAATTGGATCATAAACTTAAATATAAGAGCTAAATAATAAAACCTTTCTATTTTATTAATTTTTTGAGAGGGAGAGAGAAAAGAACTTAAGCAGGCTCCATGCTCAGCACGTAGCTGGATGTGGGGTTCAACTCCACGATCTTGGGATCATGACCTAAGCCGAAATCAAGAGGTGGTCACTCAGCCGCTGAGCCACCCAGGTGCCCCTAAAAAAGACCTTCAAAAGGAACATAGAAGACCTTTGAGATCTCATACTAAGTCAAGGTTTCTTTTATATGTATCTATAAAAATGTCATACTTTTTCCTTTGTTTTCTGGTATTTTTAAAAGAAATGCAGTGTCACACACTTCTGCAGCTCGATTTTCTCACTCAATAATACTTCATAAAAATCCTAACTAAATCCACTGGTTTTGCTATATAATTCATTCTTTTTAACGGCTGCATAATATTTCATGAACAGTTTCAATAGAAGTATAGTTGACACATAATGTTATGTTAGTTTCAGGTGTACAACATAGAGATTTGACAAATCTATACATCATACTGTACTCACCACAAGTATAGCTACCATCTGTAACCATACAACACTATGGTAATACCATTGACTATATTCTCTATGCTGTACCTTTTTTTAAAAAAAATATTTATTTTATTTTTTTTTACAGAGAGAGTGGGGGAGGTACAGAGGTGGGGGGCAGAGGATCTGGAGTGTGTTCTGCGCTAATAGCAGAGAGCCCAACGTGGGGCTCAAACTCACGAATTGTCAAATCATGACCTGAGCTGAAGTTGGATGCTCAACCGAATGAGCCACCCAGGCACCCCTCAGTGTTGTACCTTTCATCCCCATGACTTACTCATTCCATAAGTGGAAGCCTGTAACTCCTACTCCCCTTCACTCATTTTGCCCATCCCCTTCACCCCCTAAGCAACAATTTCTTAAATATAACACTAAAATATTGTCCATGAAAGAAAAAATTGATCAATTGGAACTTATCAAAGTTCGAAAGTTTTGCACTTCAAAAGATACCGTTAAGAAAGGAAAAGACAAACAACAAACTGTAAGAAAATATTTGCAAACACATACTCAATATGAGATTTGTGTCCAGAATTTATTTTTTTAAAACCTTGATGCCTCAATAATAAGACAAAAGACTCAATCAGAAAATGACCAAAAGATATGGACATTTCATCAAAGGAGATGTATGAATGACCAATAAGCACATGAAAAGGTGCTTAACATCATTAGTCACTGATACCTTTTTACATGCACTAGAATGGCTAGTATAAATAAGAAAGGATGTAGATGAGTAGTCACCCTCATACGTTGCTGGTGGAAATACGATATGATACAGCCACTTTAGAGAACAGTTTTGCAGCTTCTCAAGATGTTAAACATACAGGTACCATATAAGCCAGCAATTCTACTCCTGGATAAATACTCAAGAGGAATGAAAACACACCTACACACAAAGACATGCATATCAAAGTTCAGAAGAGAATTATTCATAATAGCCCCAAACTGGAAACTACCTAAGTGTTCATCAACTTATAAATAGATAGACAGAATGTGCTTCCATACAATGAAATTCTCTACAGCAAGAGAAAGGAAAAAAAAATATGGATACGTGCTATGTCAGGGATGATCCTCAAAAATACTATGCTACATGAAAAAAGCCAGATATGAGACTACATATTGCATCGTTCTATTTATGTGAAATGATCATGGACAGAAAGTAGACTAGTGGTTGCTACAGTTAAGGGTGGGAATGGGCATGAGAGACTTCACTAAGAGGATGAAAATGCTTCAAAACTGTTATATTATGATGGCTGTACTACTCAGGAAAGTCACTAAAATCATTGAGTTGTACACTTGAAATTTTGTGAATTTCATATGTAAAATATAACTGGATAAAACTCTTAAAAACAATGGAAGCAGGTAGACTAACCAGGAGGCTCTAATTACAGTTAAAGGAAGGGATGATAGTGGCTTTGTTCAGTGAAAAGAATATCTGGTCAAAATGTGGATATATATGAAAATTAGTGTCAACGGGATTTACCTCTGGATTTGATGTGAAATGTGAGGGATCGGGGACTAAAAAAATCATTCCAAGTTTCTTGCTCTAAAACAACTGGTAGAATGGAGATGCCATTTATTCAGATGGCAAATAATATAGATTAGTTTCAGTCAGTGATAAATCAAAAGTTTGGTTTTAGACATGTTAAGATTGAAATCCTTAAAAAAAAAAAAAGATTGAAATCCTATTATATAGCCAAGTCATGTCAGCTGGACAATTGGAGTTCAGGGAAGAATTCAGGGCTGTAGCAAAAAATATAGAGTAATTGTTACAGAGACTGGATTTAAAGCTAGATGAGCTCACGAACAGAGCCGATACATACAAAGAAGACAAGCGAAGGGACTGAACCCCAGAATGTTCCCAAGTTTAAAGACAGAAAGCAAAGAAGTCGGTTATTAAGTGTCCGACTGTTGATTTCGGCTCAGGTCATGATCTCACGGTTCATGAGATTGAGCTGCGTGTTGGTGTCCACACTGACAGCGTGGAGGTTGCTTGGGAATCTCTCTCTCCCTCTCTCTCTCTGTCCCTCCCCCTGCTCATACGCACTCTGTGTCCCTCTCAAAAGAAATAAATAAACAAAAAAAGTAAACCTGCAAATATATTTTAGTCACACACAAAAACAAATTTGACAAGTATCTATGTCCCACTCTGGCCAGTTTCTGACACTGGTTTATTTTGTCATTCATTCTGATATACTGAACTGATCTCAAAGTAGTGTAATTCAAAATCCAGGTTTTCAAACACAAATGTGAATATGGTGTATATTCCACATTCCACAATGTACAGGTTCATGCATGTACTCATTCACAGAGCATACAAATTTACAAAATATAAATTGGGGAGCTTTAGCTTTGTAGGCACGCTGCTAGAAACCCGAAATGAATAAAAAAAAATCTAAAAGAAAATACCCCGTTAGGATGACAACATTAGTTTACTTTTTTTGCAACTAACCATCACAGAAACAAGAGTAGGATGAAGATCTCTGAGTTCCAAAGCAAATTATGATGAGAGCGAGAGAATTATTTTTCAGAACAAATATTTGGAGAATCACTCAAGTGTGACTAGGAGGACAAAGACGTTTTTAAAATAACACTGAAACAAACGGAGTTCCGATGAACCTGGGACTTCCTGCACCCTCACAAAATAAGCTGGGCACATTGCTCCTTCTCAAACATTCCAGTATAGGGTTGCTCTCCCCTGAGTCTCCACTAGTGTCTTCCGATGGCATCAGCAATTCAGGCGGGCTAATATGGAGCATGGATGGGTTTGTGAATAATTCTGTAAGTGTGGTCAGTGACTCGTATTTATCTGTGAATGGTGTGATGGCCGAAGCATCAGGAAGGTGGAGCCTGCCATTCCTAAATCCACATTTGCTGCAGAGCAACTCTGTTGAGAGCGCTCTGTGGAGGACTGATGAGAGCCGGCTTCCGGAGCAGCTGCCGTGTGGTTAGGGAACATAAGCTGAGTGGGCAGAAGAACATCTTAAGGAGTTACTGAAGCACAACATGCAGATTAGGTGGCAGGGCTGTGGACTCCTGGGAGCAAGAGTGGCAGAGCCGATAGCTCTTTTCTATCGTAGCTGTCAGGCAGACAGTGAGCAGAAGCAGCAGGGTGACAGACCGCCACTTCGGTTACTAGCAGAAGCCTACATATCATTAAGAACGTGGAAATATAAAAATTACTGTACCGAAACGTGCAGCTCTATAGACAGGAGAGGCCCTTCCAGGAAACCCAGATGAAGGCATCTGGTAATCTTTTCATTCAAATGATAGATACTTTCTATTAGAAAATGTGATTCAAGGAATTAACCTAGAAAAATAATTGATTACACAACACTAACAAGTTTCACAAGCTCTAGGTATTAGAAAAACCCCTTTACATGGGTCATTCCCTCCCCACCACCTCACAAAATATTCCATATGCTGCAAATGATGTTTTTACCAAAAGGAAAGGTATAATTTATAGTTAGAGAAAAAAGATCTTGCCTTTTTTTTTTTTTTGCCAGTGCCATTTACCACCCGGTGAACTTGGAGGAGTTTCCCTCCAAGCCTCAATTTCATCCTCTTTAGAATAGGGATAATCTCTGGTTTTCATTTTTATTATTTTGAGTATTAACAATATTTTAAATATGCCTGGCATAGTGTAGGCATTAAATACATGTAAGTTGTAATAATCAGTATTCACCAAAAACTATATATATATGTACTAATAATATAGCTTCATGGTGTTTGGATATTGCTACAATAACTAGGGCTATATGGCTTACGGATGAGTACGCGATTAGGGATTTTAGATCTGTTTGGTGTAGGCAAATAGAGCTTGTTATCATTATTCCTCATAGGGATAATATTAGGAAAGGGTATGCTATTTGGTCTGTTAGTGGATTAAGTACTATTGTAATAGGTATTATTCCATACCCACCTAGTTTCAGGAGCACAGTGGCGAGTACTATTGATCCAGCAATACAGGCCTCCACATGTGCTTTGGGTAATTAGAGACAGAGTCTATATAGGGGTATTTTTAGTATGAATGCTATTATACATGCTAGTCAAAGGAAAATATTAGATCAAGTGGTTGAGATTGGTTCAGTTCAGTATTGTATGATTAGAATATTTAGGGAGCTTGATGTGTTTTGGATATACAGTAATGTGACTAGGAGAGATAATGAACCTACTAGGGTGTAGAATGGAAAGTAAAGGCCTGCATTCAGTTGTTCTGTTTGATTACCTCACCGGGTGATAACAATCACGGTGGGAACTAGTGTAGCTTCAAATAAAATATAGAGCAAAATTAGTTCGATGGCGGTGAAGGTTATAATTAGGAATAGTTGCAAAAGGGTGAGTATTGTGATGTATAGTTTTTTTCGGGCAAGGGTTTCTTTTGATAAGTGTGATTGGCTGGCTATAAGTATTAGTGTTAGTCATGCTGTTAATGCCAGGAGGGGTGCAGAGAGCGGGTCTGAGAAGAGCAGTAGTGAGAAGTTGAGATTGTTGTCGTTTTGTTGGTTAAGGTAGGTAAGGCTGACGAGGCTAATTAGTAGGCTGTGGGCTCTTAATTCAGATTATATTGGGTTTTGATAGCCATGTCAATGGAATTAGTATTATAGTTGGAATAATAATTTTTAGCACTGTAGGGGATTTAGCTTTTGTGCATAGTCCGTTGCGTATGTGTTGGATACTCACTAGGAGGGATAAGCCTAGAGCTGCTTCACAGGTAGCGAACACTAGTAGAATAATAGGAGTTACCCTATTATTAGGGTTTAGGGTATTTAGGAGGTACCTAAACTCTGTTTAGGTCAAATTTCCTAAGGTTTCAAATAAATACTGGTTTTGGAAATAGCCTTTGCTTGTTTGTGAAACAAATGAATACATTATGGAATTATTTGGAATACAAAATACACAGGTTTTTTTTGGGGGGGAGGGGTTGGTTAAAAGCTTTCAAAAATAGCAAATAAGTCATAAGTACGCCCCAGAGACTTTTAAGATAATCTCAGTGATATGCCTCAGATGTTATTTATTTTTATTTTTAAATGTTTAGTGAAATCATTTAAAAGCTTTTTATAAAAGCTAATAAAATTGCTTTTTACTTTATTCTACGGAGCCAATTTTCAAAATTACCATAAAACATAACAAAGAATCCACACAAACAAATCATTTGCAAACTTCTGGCAAATGTGCAGTTAGATTAATTTTCCCAAGATCATTGATCTATATTTTCATCAGTAGTATTTTTTCACATGTGGAAACTATTAAATAACAGATACATTACTATTTGCATTCATAGTCATAGAAATGAAATCTCTACATGTAGTTGCTGTATAAGATACATGTCAACAGTCTTAGAAAAGCATCAAGGATAATATGTTTACAAATACAGAGAAGAGATGGGTGGTTGCCCAAGGGGAGAAGAATCGGGGAGGGATGGGGAAGTGTGTGAAGAGGATAAAGAGGTACAAACTTCTAATTATAAAATAAATAAGTCAAAAGGAGGAAAAGTACAGCATAGGGAATGTAGTCAATAATACTGCAATAACTTTGTATGGTGACAAATGGTAACTACACTTACTATGTTGAGCTTTTTGTAATGTATATAGTTGTCAAATTACTGTGATGTACATCTGAAACTAATATAATATTGTAACTCAACTACACTTCAACAAAAAAAAAACAAAAAAAGAATAATATATTTACTTTTATTTTTTTAAGTTTTGATTTTAATTCCAGTTAAGTGTAATATTAGTTTCAGGTGTACAATACAGTGATTCAACACTTCCGTAGAGCACCTGGTGTTCATCACAAGTGAGCTCCTTAATCCCCATCACCTTTTCACCCATCCCCTCATTCATCTTCCCTCTGGTAATGATCAGTTTGCTCTCTAGAATGAAGAGTATGTTTCTTGATTTGTCTCTTGCTCTCTTATTTTTTTCCCTTTGCTTATTTGTTTTGTTTCTTAAATTCCACATATGAGTGAAAACATAGGGTATGTGTCTCTCTCTGTTTGACTTATCTTGCTTAACATTATACTCTCTAGTTCCATCCATATTGTTGCAGATGGCAAGATTTCATCCTTTTTATGGCCGAATAATATTCCATATTGTATATATACATATACATACACACACACATATACCATTTCTTTATCCATTCATCAACTAATGGACACTTGGGCTACTTCCGTATCTTGGCTGTTGTAAATAATGCTGCTCTAAGCATAGGGGTGCATGTATTCCTTTGAATTAGTACTCTCACATTGTTTGGATAAATACCCAGTAGTGAGATCACTAGATCATAAGGTGGTTCTATTTTTAACTTTTTGAGGAAACTCCATACTGTCTTCCACAGTGACTGCACCAGTTTGCATTCCCACCAACAATGCAAGAGGGTTCCTTTTCTTCCACATCCTTGCCAACATCTGTTGTTTCTTGTGTTACTGATTTTAGCCATTCTGACAGGTGTGAGGAGGTATCTCATTGTGGTTTTGATCTGCATTTCCCTGATGATGAGTGATGATGAGTGTCCGTTGACCATCCGTATGTCTTCTTTGGAAATATTTGTTCATGTCTTCTGCCCATTTTTAAATTGGATTCTTTGCTTTTGGGGTGTTGTTTTATAAATTCTTTATATATTTCAGATACTAATCCTTTATTGGATGTGTCATTTGCAAATATTTTCTCCCATTCCACACGTTGCCTCTTAGTTTTGTGGATTGCTTCCTTTGCAGGGCAGAAGCTTTTTCTTTTAATATGTTTCCTTTTAAAGATACACATGATTCAGTTAAAGTGTGTAGCCATGTCTCAGAAGTTGATACCAGACTCCTGTGGACTATACAGCCAAATACACATAAAGAGTGTAAGCCCAGCTACTCTCTGTTGTAGGCACATGCACTGCAGCACCCTGTCTACAATACTTAGGTAGTGAATGAGAAGCTGCTCTGCTTCTGTGAGCCAGACAGCAGTGAAAGTCTCACTGGTTAGTTGTGTTTCTCTTTTGTAATACTAGATTTGAGTGTTATAGGGAATGTCCCTGTCTCAATCTCAGAGGATATGTGGGCCACTCTTATTGTAACTGTCATTTCTGGACATGTACAATACAAGTTCCAAAATGCAAGAGGGAAAAGTTAACAGATGACTATAAAGGAGGTCACTGTAGGCAGCTGAAATAGACCAGAAGGGTAACACTGCTTTTTTTTTTTTCCTTTTCATGTGTGTATTCCTATGATCAGGTATCAGGGCATATCACGAAGAAAAATTACCACAAGACCCTGATTTTAGAGTCCATCTGTTTAGACCACTTTAGGAACATTCTTCCTCTTCAATTCACTATCTATTTCTTTGATACCAAACCTTTAACCACCTGCCCCTCTTCCCAAATTAAGTGCACTTAGATTTGATGATAGAGTTCTGTTCCCTCCACAGAAAAGAACTAGAATGTCTTTTGAAATATGACCAGTGTGTGCCTTCGCTGAGATAATGAAATCTGTGTCTCTGTCAGGAGAGCTTGAAGTATCTTATGTGCAAATTTCTAGCCAAACAACCAAATAGGAGAGTATTTATTTATTTACTTACTTAAAAGTGTCCAGAGTTAATAAATAGCTAAATTTTTCAACTGATTTTCTTCAGGAAACGCTATACCAAATACCTTCAGGGAAGTTTACTTAAGTAAAGTAGACTCGGATAGAGAGTTTCACTATTTTGTCTTACAATCTGACAAGCTGATTAAAAATAAAAGACGTGGCAACTTCAAGTATATACAAAATTCACCCGCACCTCTTGCAGGTTTACTTTACAGCGCTCAATTTGCTAAAAGAGACAATTCCATTTTGCAAATAAAACACATGTATGTGTATGCATATGTGTATTATATGTATGGGACATAGTTTACCCCACTAATCCAGGGGTGAGCAAACTATAACCCACCGCCCCACCATCTGTTTCTGTAAACAAACTTTTATTGTAACAGAGCCACATCCATTTCTTTACATATTATCTATGGCTACTTGTGCATTACAACAGCAGAGTTAAATAGTTGTGACAGACCATGTGGCCAGCAAAGCCTAAAACTGTAACTACCCGGCCGTTTAAGAGTTTGCCAACCCTTGCACTAATTAGTTCATTTTAAGTAAGTGCAGGGAACATTTGCATAATCAATAAGCTGTCAAGTTCCTTGCTTCTGTAACGAATGCCCATTTCTAAATATTTTCAGGGAATATAATACATACAGTGAAGTCAATACTCTTTTTTTTCTTCTATAAGCATTCTTTGTGCAGCAATAACATGGTTTTGTTAATGCGAATCTGAGGGAGCTAGCAGCATTGCCAAGGGAAAGTCCGACTTGACCTTTTCATTCAATAAAGATCCAATTAGTATCTATACTGAGGAACAGACTTTGAATATGTTAAAGTACATATCAACAGCTCATTCAACCTAATGAAGGCTTAGTTATTGATTAAATAGGGTGCACCCGATATTCAAGAACCATTGATGAGCTCAGAAATGGGTAGTTTTCAAAACCCAGATTAAATTACAGGGAAAGGGTTCAGACGACAAGGACATTGTTGTGTTTTATTTTGTTTTTAACTATTTGCATCATAATACCCATATTTGTAGAGACCAAATAAAAAAGGATATATAAATGCTTTAACTACATAATGGTCTCTTGCAAAGTTTTATAATCTGTCATGTTCTTTCACTGGTGATAAATCAAATGCTTTTGATTTCTATACAGCTGAAAATCTCTTACCTAAATGAGTCATCATTGCAATAAAAAACTATGACAATTCTAAAGAAGAAATCAAGCAAATGATCAAAGATTTAACGTAAAGAAGGGATATAAGAGGTATAATCAATTCTAACAATGTAATTGATGTTGACAAAGTTAGCATGGTTTCTGGTTTCTTGATCACATATTCATGCAACACAATGGTCCAGTTTATTCTAGTCAAGAGTCTTAATCCATGGCACCTAATTGGAATTAAAAGGTATGATTCATATTAGCTACACACATTGGTTTGTAACCAGGGGAAAGGATAAGATGAGCATATTATATAAGAAGCAGGGCTATCCGACTGGAAAGTATTTCAACATTCTACTTGACTGATATCACTGGGTAATGGGAATTTCCTTGGTTCAGATCAGTGATCTTCAACTCTGGTTACAGTTTAGAAGTACCTGGAGTTCTTTTAGACAACACCAACTATTAAGAATTTGCTCCAGAACAATTACATCAGAATCGCTAGTGGTGGCGCTCAAGAATTGCTAGCTATTCCAAGTTCCTCAGCTACTCCAATAAATCTCCAGCACTGGGAAACTACTGACTTGACTAAAAAGATGAGGCAGGTTTTCCTATCAGATAAAGGAAAAATTACATGGAGATACAAGGTGTTTTAGGACCTTTTGGTGATGAAATTTCGTGGTGAGAGGGAGAATTCCTAGCTCCCAGGTGTTGGAACGAATTTATTTAAACTGAGCATTCTGCCCATTTCTTCACAGAAGACAAGTAGATAATAATGGCCAGGGCATGATATACTTGTACTGGAGTTTCAAAAGTATTAAAATCTGAGATTGTTAAGTGATTTTGTTGGCACACCATATTTGGATTCTCTCCTTTGGAGAGTGATGTGCTGGCCCATGGCAACCTCTATCCTGAAAACCTGGTTGAAAATAAACCTGAGTCAAACAATATTTCCTTTATTTTTATAACCAATAAAGGATAATTCTGGAACCTGGAATTGGAAAAGAAAGCTGGTTAAGTCTTGATTTTAAACAAGATTGGTGTAATTATTGATGTATGTTCCTTAAAGGAGGTCCACATAAAATATATTCTAATAGCTTATTTAAATTTTCATGGTATATTCTTAACTAGCTTAATAAAAAATTTCAGAAGTCTGTTGCAATTATTTATTTAGTTATGAAAATTGAAAACTTTGGAAGATTGGAAATTGGGACTCTCCCAAAGACTGGCTTAGTCCCCATTTTATTCTTAGATCTTGGAATGGACTGAGTGAAGTTTTGAAAATTTTATATATATGTTTCCAATTCTTATGTGTCTTTAGATAGGGACAAGACAATTCTAAATGGCAGTTAGTTAGTATTCGTGTATTCAAATTCCAATAAATAATTATTGACATTCAACAAAATAATTATGCTCCTAAATAAAATTACTCCTAAAAAATTTCATGGTCATGTAAGAGAAAAAAAGCTGAGAAACTATTCCAGATTGAAGGATACCCAAAACATATGACAACTAAATGTGATGCATGATTGTGGATCGGATCCTACATCAGAAAAAAAGACATGCTAAGAGAATATTTTGGTACAATAGTGAAATATGAATATGGACATTGGATTAATTAATAATACTGTGAAAATAATAAATCTCTTGACTTCACTTCCTACACTGATAGGTATTATAATATTCTTAGAAAATACATACATGTAGACAGAAAGACATAAATATTTAGGAAAAGTTATAAAACAAATGTGGAAAAATGGTAACAACTGATGAATCTGGTTTAATGGTATATGAGCATTCTTTGTTCTTTTCTTGTAACTTTTCTGTAATTTTTCTATTTTCCTACAATGAAAGTATGAAAATTGTTATTAAACAGCACGTGTGACAGGCACTGTTCTAGATTAACAAGAAAATAACATAGCTAGAATCATGGTGCCTGTATTCTAGTGGATCAGAACAGACAAAACCAGGAAACTAGTAAATAAAGTAGATAATTTTGAATTATCTGTGTATAATCTTTGAATCCTGTGTAATAAATATAATTGGGTAGTACAATAACGTGGTAGAAAGAATTGGAATGGAGGATGTTATTTATGTTGATACCATAAGGCTTCCCAGAGTAGGTAATATTTAACTGAGCTAATCATTGGAATAGCTTAGAAAATGGGATCCACACAGATGTCCTTGAGATTGGACAATGCTTTGTTGAGACCAAGATAAAAAGGAAGGCCAGTGTAAGTAGAACTTAGTGACCTTTCAGGGAGTTCAAAAAAAACCAAGGTTAAAGTTTAGATCTTTCTGCTTACTTAAACCATTTCTGCGTACACATTCTACTCCTAAGAACCCCAGGATGAGACCATTCTGGATACCAGGCCCCATGTAAAAGTGTTCCATGAAGGACAATTCTCAGGTGCACATCCAGAGCCAGAATGGAAAACATTAAGATTAATATGAGCATTGGTTAAACTTGAGGGTAAATGTGGCTTGGCCTCCCTCTTCTGGAGAACAGGCTACAAACTGAATTGTTTCCTTTGAATTAGAACTTCCTATTCCCCATATAAATTAAGTAAAATAATATGTTGGGCTTGAATTTTAAAAACCCTAATTAAGTTTTGGAATGCATTTCCTTATAACATATAATTTTGCCCAGAGATTATTTATGGACAAAAAAAAAAAAAAAGACAATGGGTAGGTTTCTTGAAGTTTTAATTTTTTTTCCTTTTTCTTTGATTCCTTCCCTACCCTTTCTATTCACCTAGAGAACAGCAACTGTAAAACAGATAAAGTGAGATAGGGGGATTAGACGTAACTTTTTTTCTTCTGGTTCTTGGTTTAGAGGATAAATTATATTAGAGCTACTTATCATACCTGAGGGGTTGATGACTGGAAAAGACAGAGGATCCTCAAAAACCATGCTATGGATGTGATTTTTGAATCTGCTGCGTTTCAAAGCAGCTACATCAATGTTTTTGCCCCTTCACTGAGTTGGATCTGATGGGTGAGTGATAATCATTGGTCATAGCTGCAGGGAAATAGACTGGAGGGGGGAGGGGGTAGTTCTTGCCCTACTCAGCCTGAAGCGGAAGTTCCCTACCACCTTCTTTATATTAAGACCCTAATAATGAAATACATTCTTTTTGAATTTGGCATTTGTTGTTACAAATATTGGTTGTCCTCTGCACCAACCCTCAAATTATTACTAACACCCTTCTATGTCTTTACCTTAAGCAATTCACTGCTACAAAGGTGAACCTTATAAATAAGCCATATGTGAAATGTCTTGACAAATATAAATATATTCCTAATTATTTCACGAGCACAACAAATCACACTTATGTA
Organism: Felis catus; assembly: GCF_018350175.1. Lineage (NCBI taxonomy): Eukaryota > Metazoa > Chordata > Mammalia > Carnivora > Felidae > Felis > Felis catus. The sequence continues at coordinate 22,754,551 of NC_058386.1, forward strand.
TGTTGGAAGCAGGGACATGAGTAGAAGTATCTTTACAGGAAAATCTAGAGAAGAGAGGACAAAGTCAATGCTGGGTCAAGGCCTGAGAAAGCAGGTAAAGGGGGATATGACCATGGGACCACAGACATATTGATGAAAATGATAGTTTTAGCTTAGGAAAAAAAAAAGACTTAATCAGAGTTGGTCCTTGACTACCTCTCTGCCCTCATCCCCTATTCTTTCTGCTTCGTTCACTGCAATTTAGCTACCTGGTCACTTGCTGCCTCTTGGTCACACCAAAGACTTCATCCTAAGAGGGCCTTTCATTTGCTCTCCTGAGAACCCTTTCCCTCCAGAAGCTCACAGGGCTATATCCCTCACTTCATTCCAGCCTCAATTGGTCTCCTCCAAGCAGCCTTTCCAGAGCATCTTACCAGAAGTAGTAATGTTGCCCTTCTCCACAACCTTACTCTGACACGTTAACATTCAGACAACTCACTACCACCTGGAATTTTATTCTTCCAACAATTTTTTTGTATCCAGGACTACTGTCTGTCCCCTGTCTTAAACTGTGAATTCTGCAAGGCAACAACTTGGCTGGTTTCATTCACCACTGTATTTCCCATCTAAAGAACACTGGTGTGTAAAAGGCACTTAATTCATTTATGTAGAATGAAGAAGGAATTTTCATGCCATCAATAATAAAAGGAAATGATAAATGACTTAATAAAAGTAAACTATAGGATTGTCCATAACTTCAGCCAAATTAGATCTCAAGGAAATTGATAGGGCAAGGGGGTTCCAAGAAAGAAGAAGTAGAATGGACCCACCAGACAAAACAAAACCCCACAAAACAAAAGGCTGGCTTCTCTTAGAAATCAAGGCTCAGTAACATCATCCAGGCCTGAGATAGAAAATTAAAGTTGTGTCATATAATCTTAGCAATGGCAAATTCCCTCTCACTGTAATACATGTTCATTGTGAACGGTGAGCGAGCCTTCTGTTCTGGATGGCAATGAATAGCATTGCGAACATGATACAACAACAACAAAAACAAGAGAAATTAGGAATATGTTCTTGATTCATCCTTCAAAGAATGCTGTCTTGCCATTTTAGCTCAGAATATCAAAGTGAAAGTTAAGCTGGACAAAAATGATTTAAAAAAAAGATAAAGATAAAATGAGCCTCCTGTTGGGGAATCGGCCCTTGGTGGGATGGCTTGTTTCATCCTTATATCTTTACCAACTGTAAAGAAGTCCCCACTCTACATACAGGGCTGGGATTATTTTGGAAATGTTTTTATCTCCCAAACAAATTGTTTTACTGTGTTGCTGCTGTATTTTTGTTGCTATGTAATTGTCTTCTGTTTATTTAGAGTTAGTTTTGCATGTCATTGCCTACCATTAAATTACATACCTCCTGAGAGTGCAGGATACAGCCTACTCATCTTTGCATACTTCACAGCAAGAGCTATGGACCTACCAGTACAGTGCATTCAAAACTTGGCCTTTTATTTTAATAAAGCTCTTACATTTTACTCATATTAGCTAATGTTTTTCAAACACCATCAACTTGTCCATAGTTCAACAAGAAAAATAAAATGTATGTGAAATATAACTGATTCACTGTGTTATTTAGGGGAAATCTCTGGTCATGGAAAGCCTTCAAGATGGGGTTGAGCTTTTGGTAGCAGCATAAAGTGTCTGAGTGGTCAAGGCAAGAGTTCTATCTTCCAGATGATAAGGGAGTGTGGAGGCAAGCTGAGGGCAAAATAGAGGCTAACAGCACCGCCCCCTGGTGGAATATGTGTGATTTTCCTGGGACACTCTTGGCTATCCAAGAACAAAGGAAAGGGGTTAAAGTGCTTGCCATAGTGATGTGGGAAACTAAGGCAAATGAAAAATTAAATTCCCTTACTGCCTACAGCCCATAGACAAGTCCTTGAAACCAGCAGAGTGACCTCCCTCTAGGAGCTCAGCTGCCTAGATGATGACATTTTGCTGGGAGCAAAAGACAATCTTAGCTTAATGTTATCCCAACCTTGAGGATCCTGTAAGTCTACTTCCTTTATCTCAGCTTCCCCAAGATATATGCTGGCAATCATACTCCAAGCTTATGCCCCTCCCTGCCCCGATATACATCTGAAGGGTCTCATGACTGTGGTTTCATAAAACGGTAATAAATGGTGTTTCCCTAGCAACAGCTAGCCCCTCAAGGCACTGGAAACCTTGCTTCCCAAATTCCTTAGAGACTTACTGTATCCCTGACCCCCTCCCAACCTAAGGGTACAGAATGAGTTACTTGTCACGACCCCAGTGGAGCTCTTCCTGCCCATGGGTCCTGTCCCCGTGCTTTAATAAAAATCACCTTTTTGCACCAAAGACATCTACAAGAATTGTTTCTTGGCCATCATCTCTGGACCCCACATACCCCCCATCACCCCAAATCTTCATCACAGACATCCTTTTCTTTCTATTGGAGTCATGACAATTCCTGTTCAAATGTGTGAAATCTCAACCTCCATGCCTAATTCTTCATGATTCTCCATAATCCTTATCTCTTAGTGAGAACTCAGATGCAAACTCTGGGTGATTTTTAACTTCATTCCTTCTTGACAAGTACAGCTTTGTCAGAAAATATGATATTGTAACTGAGAATGTTGATCTTTTTATTCTTTACTGACATTGGCATTCTTGACCCAGATTCCTTGCCAATACTGATTTGCCCAGTTATGAGGCCTCAAGAGTTTTCTCTTCACCCAGTTAATATAATGTCAAACGTAATTGTGAATGCTTGAGCATCCCACAAGCTCTGAAGACGGTGAGGTACTCACTTACTTAGGAAACTGAATTTAAATGCACTCAATTTTATCATCATAATTACCCTTTTATAAGTAACAATAGGCTCGCATTTGAAGCAAGTCTTCAAGTTGTTCTTTCTTTTTTTTTTTTTTATAAATTTTTTTTTTCACTTTTATTTATTTTTGGGACAGAGAGACAGAGCATGAACGGGGGAGGGGCAGAGAGAGAGGGAGACACAGAATCGGAAACAGGCTCCAGGCTCTGAGCCATCAGCCCAGAGCCTGACGCGGGGTTCGAACCCATGGACCGCGAGATCGTGACCTGGCTGAAGTCGGACGCTTAACCGACTGCGCCACCCAGGCGCCCCAAGTTGTTCTTTCTTTGGGGCTGCTCACCATTCTTATGTATTTATGATGAAATGACTTGGTTTTTCAGTCTAAATACCTCTGACCTGCTTTTTTCCTTCACCATACAATTCTAATAGAACTCTTCAATGCATCTATTGTCCTTTAAAGGAGTTTGGTACACTTTGTTCTTTGGCTTCAGTTGGCATTCTAACACCGGAAAGTCACTGGCACTTTCAAAGACAAGGAAAGAAGTAATTAGGAGAAGAGTTTATAATCATTATTTTGATGATATTTGTATCACATGCATATCAGGTGTAAGAAAATGTACTGAGTCCTAATTGCTGTTAAAAAGAAATCACTAGGGCTATCAGGAAGCTAATGCAACTATGTTTTCGAGTAATAAACCATATTTTAACTATGCAGAATAAGAAACTTGCCTTGTTTATTTCCATTTGTTTTCTGTGTATATGATCATGTATTCACATCTTGAGTAGCTAACAACTGAGCTTTCAACACATCTCATTGTGTCCCTTTTTGATGCATATATACTACTTTGTTTTCTTATTTGAATTCTAATTTTTGAGACAAATTAGGTGGTTTTACTTGGAGGAAATGTCCCATCTCTCACCAATAAACAGTCCTTTGCCTACACAACACCTGTGGCCCAATGAACCAGAAACAGGAGGAGCTCTGTTTGTCTTTTCTTTTTATTTTAGACCTTAGGGGACAGATGGAAGTTGTGCACTTATTCTATGAAATTATATTTGACAAAAAACAAAAATACATTAGAGGGGACAAAGTGCAGAATATGCAATGGGATACAACTTAGAAGGCAGCGCCTGATTGAACATCAGAGCATTAAGGACATGTTGCTATACGATTAAGAAATATTTGCTGCCTGTTTCCTAACAGGCAGAAAAGGCTCCAAGAATCAGTAGGAGCCAGATGGAGATGGAAACAAGTTCTGCAGCTGGCCCATCTGCCAAACACACTGACACTAGTGCGTAGTCCGAAGAGGACTCAATGACTTCCCTTGGATAATCAACCTTATTCCAGAAAGTAGTCTGCTCACTTGGCTTGCTACCCAATAAGCACATAAAAATCAGTATTTACGAGGCATGCTATATACTGTAAAATGCTATGCCATCACTTTTATTAGCAATAAATGGTAGTGTCATACAGTTGTTTGGTAATAGCTTTCCTGCTTGCTCTTTTACAAATTGAATCTCATTTGTTCTTTTCTGCCCACAGACTTAACTTATTTACAACCAGTTATATCATTTCTCTCTCCAAACTGATTTTTACAGCACCTTCCAAGCTGATATAATCTGCCAATCTAATTCAAACCCTATTTGCCCTCTATTTATGGTCAGAAATCCATTTACTAGAGCCAAGAATCATTTTCCGGTACTTCAAAGGTCCTACTCTCATCTATCATTCTCCACATTCACGATCTCTTAGTTTGTTTTTAATCCATTTTATTGTGTTCTTATCAAAACTGATTTGACAATTTTTATACACTCACTGGAACCACTGTACCAACCACCTTATTGAAACTTAGACATTTATTATCCATAGTCCTCCCTTCATGCACTAATTTTATAAGATGCCAAAAGAAACCCTCTTAACTTTGCCCAGAATGATTTACTGGTAATGATCCCACTGCGTTTATTTTGTATGGTTTCATTGTTCTCTAGATGTTTGTAGAATTTCTCTCAGTTTTATTAGTGACGAAGCCACGTTTTGTGCTCTAGGACAGGTTAAGTGGGTCTTTTGAGGAATATGTTATTAACTCTTTCAGGTAAACTGCAGACAAATTATGTTGTTTTCCCACCAACAGCAGTCCCTTTGGTAAAAGTAACCAACATAGATGGGAACACACACACACATACACACACACACACACACACACACAATATCAAATTCTTACACATCCCCATAATGCCATGATATGAATAAAACCACAGCAAGAATAATGATTGAAGTTTTTATATTTCTTGTCCCCACTTACATGTTTTCTAAAATAAAACCCAATTAAATTATTTGGGGGAGTCATTAAGTATTTTATGTGCATTCACAAAGTGAACAATGGCTCCAGGTGATCCTGCTCATTCCCATACTAAGCTCATTCCCATGTTATGTACTCCTGTGTCTACTGGCTATTTATTACAGCTCAAGAGTCAGTTTCATTATCAGTGCACCACTGTTCTATTTCGCTGCGTCTCCACCGCACTTGAACACTCAGGGCACTCTGGTGGAACTCTGCCATACAGAAACTGGAAAAAAAAAACTTAGCTTTTTGTACCCCAGGCCACTTTGTCATCATCCTGAGCCCCTTCTTGTACAGTGCCCTTTATAAAAGTGTCTTCTGAAGCTTCTGCCTGAAACTTATTTTTCCAAAGGGCTCATCAACCAGATCGCTCCATGGATCTGAATGGGAAACACACTATTCTCCCCTAACACTGTTTTGTTCTCTTGCCTTGCATCAGTGGTACAAACCTTCCTCTTATAATTACACTGGCAGAAATAGCAGAGCAACAAATAAATCTGTCAATGTAAATCATCTCATTTAGAGTTCCTGCATTGGTTTTCTGGACATTTAAGACACATCTGACTCTCAATTTGGGCTTATGGTAGATCTTTCCCACAGGTACTATGAGTTTACAGCTATGTGGGTGGGATTGGGAAGTGATGGATATTTTAGAAAGGTAGGGGGTTGTTGTATATAGGTTGCAAATCCATGTTAGGCATCAAAAATTGATCTTCTTGACCACAATGAACTATGGTGCAAATAACAACGTTGTGATCCAATTTCTAAAGACCTTTGTTACTACATTACTTCTATTAACCCCTGACTGGTTAAACTGCTTGGTTCTATTCAAATGAAACAAATATATATATATATATATATATATATATATATATATATATACACATATATATATATATATATATTTATGAAACTACTGTGATATGCACATGGTGCTAGATACTGGAATCAAAGATGATTGCACTGAAGTAGCACCTGAGGAAGAAAGAATTGTCTGCCTTGGGTGTATGATGTGAACTAGAAATAAGAAGCAAACACCAATTTATTCTGGACTCTGATTTTTTTCATCTGAAAATAGAGTTTAACCATACCAATTCTAAACATATGGCTGGCAGGATTCCTTACAGTATTTCCAGATATGAAGAAATCATTTGCTCTTGATAAAATTTGTTATATTGATACTATCTCTATTTTCTCACTCCCCTTTCACCTTAGAACTCATTCGGTCACACATTAATCTCCAAATTCTTTCAGAAAATTCTTTTGTTACAATCACCAGTAACTTCTATTTTGTTAAATTCAGGCCAATTTTGAGTCCTCATTTTCTTCATCCCTTCAGTAGCATTTGACATTCCTAAAGATACTTCACCGTTTGATTTCCATGATGTCATGCCCTCATGATTATCCTTCTACTTCAAAAAGATGGGGTATGTTTTGAAGAGTGGGATGCCTGGGTGGCTCAGTCAGTTAAGCATCTGACTCATGGTTTTGGCTCAAGTCATGATCTCACGGTTCATGAGTTTGAGCCCCACATCAGGCTCTGTGCTAACAGTGCAGAGCTTGCATCAGATTCTCTCTCTCCCTCTTTCTCTGCCCCTCCCTGCCTCAAAATAAATAAATAAACTTAAAAAAAAAAACCTAAGAGTAAGGGGAGATGTGCCTGGGTGGCTCAGTAGAATCACTGTCCGCTCTTGGTTTTGACTCAGGTCATGATCTCATGGTTTCGTGAGTTCAACCTTTGCATCAGGCTCCAGGCTGAAAGTGTGGAGCCTGCTTGGGATTTTATGTCTCTTTCTCTTAGCCCCTCCCCCACCTGTGCTGTCTCTGTCTCTCTCAAAATAAATAAACTTAAACAAAAAAAGGGTAAGAGGATTATGTGCACAAAGGAATTGATATCAGATACTAATAGCCTACTGTGGTATCCTTAAACTCACTCAGAAGAATTTATTTGACTACTGTTCATCCCATTTGCTTTTAAATATCTACAAGAGTATCCTGGATATAAAAAAAATACGAATAATTTATTTTAAAACCTTGTTATGTCTTGGGGCTCCTGGGTGGCTCAGTCGGTTAAGTGTCTGACTTCAGCTCAGGTCATGATCTCACAGTTCATGGGTTTGAGCCCCGTGTTGGGCTCTGTGCTGACAGCTCAGAGCCTGAAGCCTGTTTCAGATTCCATGTCTCCCTCTCTCTCTGCCCTCCCCCACTCGCACTCTGTCTCCCTCTGTCTCAAAAATAAACACTAAAAATTTTTTTTGAAAACCTTGTTATGTGTTAAAAATAATGAAAATAGAAAAAATATTTTATTTATCATTTTCCTTTATTAAATTCAGTGGCGTGGATCAACATTCCTATAGCTTATATTCAAGACTGATCGATGAAAAAGAATGTGTTGACATAAAGACAATTATTTCCCATTCTCTAAGCTCTTTTTTTTTTTTTTAAGAAATCTCTGTGCCAAACATAGGACTCAAACTCATGACCTCGAGATCAAGAGTCACGTGCTCTACCAAATGAGCCAGAATATAAAGTACCATCTTAGTAAAAATAAAAACAAGGTTTAGCATATAATTCAACATCTCATATGAACAGTTTGGTCTAAGCTCTTTTTTTATAAATAGATATAGACAGATACATAGAGACACACTGAGATAGGTATCTATGAAAACAGTGTATTTAAACAAAATATCACTTTTTGTCATTCATTTGATCTTTACTGAAAAATCTTAACTGACATCACAGTTTTATTCTTCTCTTCTATTCTTCCCTACCCCCATACCTGGGTATTGTTGAGCAGTTAAACAAACTGTTCACATAAGATGCTGAGATGTTGAATTATATGCTAAACCTTGTTTTTATTTTTACTAAGATGGTACTTACTTTATATTCTTTGTATTACTTTTTTTATTTGGAAGGCATTTATTTTACTCCATTATATGCCAGGAAATGTGTGTGTATGTATTTTATATATCATTTATGTCTATCTTTATCTTTTTTATATACACATACATATATAATTATCTGTTTGAATTACAAATGAAAACACAGAGCTATACAAAGAGATTGTTTTTATAAATACTGCCCTGTTTTGGGGCATTGAGGTGACTCGTTGGTTAAGAATCCAACTCTTGATTTCAGCTCAGGTCATGGTCTCATGGTTCGTTAGATCAAGCCCTGCATCAGGCTCCATGCTGTGCATGAAGCCTGCTTAAGATTCTCTCTCTTTCCCTCTGCCTCTCCCCTACTTGTGCTCTCTCTATAAATAAACAAACAAACAAATATATACCTCCCTGTTTTGCAAAACAACAAAATAGATAAAACATAGAATAGCAAACTGTTTGCATAGTATTTCTCCCTGTAATCATTCAAAACATTTATCTCAATGTTACACTTGCAAAACTGTTTCAACTATACAACTTTCTTTTTCATGTATTTATTTTTTATAAAGAAGAAAGATATTAAAATTCTATTTATTAAGTGTGTGCATGTGTGTATGTGTGTGTGTGTGTGTTCGTGTATTCAAAGAGTGTGCTGTTTCTTCTTGATTGATCATGGGGCCACTTCATTAACACAGCCATCTGGGCTGAGGTGAAACTCAGTGGAAATCTTTTGTAGGAACAGTTATGAGATCACAGAAACTACTGGTGGATATGCAAAGCACACAGTTGCAAATTCAACTCTTCCCTTTGATTCTATTTTTCCAAGAGTATTTTCTCCTCTACACACTTATTGTCTTCTCCTTTCCTAAAGTTTGATCATGCTTCTACAGTCCTACCCTTCTTTGCATAGTACATAAAGATAGCCCAGATTTCAATGAATAAATTAGTAGGAGTCTTATCCCAGTAAGTCCTGCACAGTGGAATAAGACTATTCTCTCCTAGGTCTTCCATATCCATCTACATGGCTAACATGGAGCTAAAATATGAATCACATTTTTCTATCTCCCTACCAAAGTCCTCAACAAAACTATCCTCCTTGAGTCTATCAGAACTAATATCAACTTGTTATTAACTTTGTTTGCCAGTCACTAAAAGATCCCAGGGACCAGTTCACCACTTATCTCCTACGGTCTTTTCTCTATATGGCTCTGCACATTCCTCATTCTGATCCTATCATTCTTTCTGGAATTCTTGGTGTACCATCAGCAAAATCCTGTGTTAACCTCAAACTATCTATTTTCATGTTTCCTTTACCTTCAAAGAGGGTCTCCTCTGATGACACTGCTTCTCCTGAAGCTCTCCCAAGCAATGGCTGTTGTTATCATCTGACACAGCCCTTATATGTCTGCTCTGGAGATGATTAGGAGTCTTTCTTGTTTCTCACTGCTACTTCTAGAATATTCTATCTTCTTTATCCCTAAAACCTCTCACTTATGAAGTTTATAACATCAATCTATATTATATCTCACCCTTGGTATCTACTAAGCCCTGGGTCATTCTCCTTCATTCTTGGAAGATATTAGTTTCTTCCTCACTATTACTCTGCCTATCACTACAGATGATATAACTCTCAACTATATAGATATACACATACATATAGATATATAGATATGGATATAGACATCTATCTTTATGACAAGTGGTCCTTTCCAATCTCCTTTTCTCCAGTGATTCGGTCTTCCATTGTACCACATCAACACACTTGCATGTTCATTGCCTGGACTAAAGATATTGTGTCCTACTTATATTATGCCTGTTTTTGTTATCAGTGTTCAATAAACAATCCCCAAACTTAGTGATTTAAAAGAAAAACTACTTTACTGCTTGTGCATTTAGAAATTGAGCTAGATTCAGCCAGTATTGCCTCATGTGGGGGCATTCTAATATTAAGTTGGCTGTGGGCTGGGGTGCATTTACCTGGGACCCCTACAAAGGATGAGAAGGATAGGTAGAGGAACGGGAACCAACATCTACCTGTGGCTCTACCTCAGAAGTATGCAGAACAAAAACACATTTCTGCACCTAGAAATTTTAATTTTAGTATCTGAAGCTTAAATAAAAACTAAGAGCCAAGGCAAAATATGATGCATGGTGAATGCTTCAAAATAAGCAAATTCAAACATAACAGACACCAAATATCTTTTCACTACTCTTTGCTGGTATATTGACTGCTCTCTCTGACCATAGTGCATTCTCTCCTGCCTAGTCCTGGTCTAATAAGCATCTTGTACATGTTTTTCAAATGTTTAGTGATCTTATGGCACATCTATACGTGTAATTGGTCAGCCTCTTCTCTGTAGTTCCATTCAATCTTCTAGAGACCTCTGCTGTAATATCTATTCTATTAAAATATCACTTGATGAACCTTTTCCTCCAATTAGCAATCCCTAGAGGAAAACAACTTCCTCTTTAAAAGTCTCTGTGTCTCTAGTTTTTAGCAGTCATGTATTATGTATCACTTGGTATGTCCTTAATAAATGGATGATCAATCAATAACCAGTCAATAAAGGCATAGAAAAGTGACCAAATGTCCACAGTTTAACATCATGGTAGGTAGAAAGGCATACGTTTTTCACTACAAAAACATATGAGGGGTGCCTGGGTGGCTCAGTCAGTTAAGCGTCTGACTTCGGCTCAGGTCATGATCTCGCGAATTGTGAGTTCGAGCCCCGGGTCGGGCTCTGTGCTGACAGCTCAGAGCCTGGAGCCTGCTTCGGATTCTGTGCCTCCTCCTCTCTCTGCCCCTCCCATGCTCATGCTCTGTCTCTGTCTCTCAATAATAAATAAACGTTAAAAAAAATTAAAGAAAAAACATATGAGAACCTTCTCTGTGTATGGTACCAAGCTAGGTGCCAGGATACAATAGTGAAAGTGGTGGATAAGTTCCCTCTCATCGGCATCCCATCTTCTAGTGAGGATGAAAGAGAGAAATAAAAATAAATATATTACAATTATAGTTTATCATAAATAAAGAAAAGGGAATAAACATGGTGCTGTGTGAGCTAATGGAGCACTTTCTTAGATACTCTGGCTAGGAAAAACCTCTGTGAAGAGGAGTTAGTTATTTCTGGTAAAAGAAAAAAAAAAAGAAAGATACATGCATGTAATATTTGGGAGAAAAGAGTTCCTGGTAGAGGAAGTATTAAAAACAAGTCCCTGTGGAGTAAAAATGTGGCTTGTCCAAGGAACCGAAGGAAGCCAGCAAGACTCAAGTAAGAACTGATAAGTGATATGAAATGTAATTTAAGAGATAGGCAGAAGCCACATCATGCAGGGCTTTAGGAGTCCTGATATGAAGTTTGAATTCCATTCTGTGTATTATGGGAAATTGTTGAAGTATTTTAAGCATGGGACGTGCATAAACTGATTTATGTTTTCACTGCATAAACTAATCATCCCCCAAGAAAAATGTTGCAGATACCCTATTGGGGGCAATCCTCACTAAATTTCCCCTCACTGCCAGATAAACTTGTGGAAAAGTACCTTTATGCACAGAAAATTCAATCAATTTTTAGTACTGGAAGTTTATATATGAACAAAGAGTTGAGGCACATCAAGTATGAGGTGAATGCTTTTCAAAGAAGGAAAAGATAAAAGGAAACAAAACACAAAATGCTAAAATAATTTGTTTTTAAAATGTGTACGTAAAAAGAACCAAAGAAACAGAAAGTAGGAGGAATTGGTAGAAGAAAATATCAAAGTAAAACAACAATAAAATCAGAGGGATAAGAAAGGTTTTTACATCTATTAAAAACAAGAACAGAATGCTCTAAAAGAAAGAATGATCAGAGAACCATAGAGCTCTTGCAAATTAAAATTGGATAGCTGAAATAAATAATGTAGTAGAAGTGATAAAAGATACACTAAGGGAAGTCTCCTGGAAAGTAGAATAAAAATACTGAACGCTGGACTGATAGAAATGAAGAAAACTGGAGGATACCCATTTCAATAAACACAATCATAGAAAAGAGCAGAGAAAATTATCAAAGAAATTATGACAGCAAATGAAGGAAATAAGTGTTCAGACTGAAATGCTTCTTAAAATCCAAAATAAACTTGGGGCACCTGGGTGGCTCAGTTGCTTGAACATCTAACTCTTGATCTCGGCTCAGGTCATGATCTCACGGTTCATGAGTGTGAGCTCCGTGTTGGGCTCCGCGCTGTCAGAGCAGAGCCTACTTGGAATTCTCTCTCCCTTTCTCTCTATCCCTACCCTGCTTGTGCTTGCTCTCTCTCTCTCTCAAAATAAATAAACTTAAAAAAAACATTAAAATCCAAAATAAACTATAAGGCAAATAATGGTGAAATTTCAGGAAGTGAGTGTTAAGCAGGTGATCATTAAAACCCTCAAAAAGAAAAAATACTGGGGTGCCTGGTGGCTCAGTCGGTTAAGTGTATGACTTCGGCTCAGGTCATGATCTCGCGGTTCGTGGGTTCGAGCCCCGCATCCAGCTCTGTGCTGACAGCTCAGAGGCTGAAGCCTGTTTCAGATTCTGTGTCTCCCTCTCTCCCTGCCCCTGCCCACTCATGCTCTGTCTCTCTCTCTCTCAAAAATAAACATTCAAAAATTTTTTTTTAAAAAACAAAGAAAAAATACTATTACATAATGAAAAAACGAGAATGGATATCACAATGACATTGAATTTTACCAAAGCCACACTGAAATATAAAAGGCAAATGAGGAAAAAAAAACCCCTTCAAGTTATGGAGGAAGTTTATGAACCAAGACTTTAAAATCCAAATCAAATGGTTAATAGTGGAATAAATGGATTGCCAGACATAAATACCCGGTTTTGTTTTTCTTCCCAGAGACCTTTAATAGGAAGTTCATGGAATGTGTCTCCAGGACAAAAGGATAGAGTAAAACAAGAAAAGGAGGTGGGATGTGGAAAATAGGGGATGCAGAATGGAATGACAGGCAGGCCAAGTGTTAGGATGATAAAGAAATTCAGGTCCAGGAAAAAGGGCTATGGATACAGTCTGGACAGGACTTAGTCCACCCCGAGAGAGAAAAGCGACCTCAAAAGGAAGGACTCTGAGGAGAACTAAATTCAAGCCACGTGTGAAAGATCACTGTAAGTTCTGTGCAAAAGAGGTGCTGGCACACTTGGTGGAAGACGATGTGACTTCAGGAAAAACAAGAGGCAAGGGTACAAACACAAACATACTTGACAATGGTTTACTCTAAGAACAGTGAGCAAGGGCTAAGAAAGGTGTGTTCACAGGGCACTACTCGGCAAAGCAGTGAGAAAATACTTCATCCAGTAAAATGCTTTATATATACATGGATATGCATGCATACAGTGAAGACAGACTCACTTTTCCAATTGAAAAGGATTTGGATTAAACGCTAAGCAGGGCTGTTTCCTTTCATCAGTGTATACTAATTTGCTACTTCCATCAGTTTCCCAAGTCTAGAATGAATTTGCATCACTGTCTGTAAATATTTTCATGAAAATAGAGGTATTTATTTTCTTCCAGAAAAGAAGTCTTGAAAATGTAGAATTCTTCCTATTTAATGTTTCACGTGGTTTTTGGTTCCTTTAATGTATTCTGAAAGATAATCATGAGCACATGTTAGGTGCTTCCTTAAGGAAACCATTCTCTAAACGTCCTTGGAGGAAGGCATAATTTCTCTTGTCTTTGACCATGTAAAATATCCCTTTTCCTGATCAATTAATGGTGGTGATTTAAAAGTAATCAATCTGAGAGACATTTACTAGAAAAAGTGTTTGCATTTGAAAAAAGGTGATCTTGAAGTCCTTTCTCTTAAACCGGAAAACAATAATTCTTGATAAAGCAAAAGCTTTCATAGTCTGAAAACAAAGTTACATTCCTGCTAACCATGACTTTAACAATGAAGCAGAAACACATAATTGGTTCTGAGAAGTTTTAAAGAAGTATCACACAACTCTCATAATGAATTGCTAACAAAATATTCCTTTTTTACATTTCTTTTAATTGTCAGATGAAGATAGAAATGGCATTCTATTATCTGAGTAATCTAGCACCAAAAGACAAGAGGAAATGACATAAGAAATATTAGTCACTGAACATGGTCTACAGAAAAGGTTTTGTAGCTACAGCAATAATTGCCATAGAGGTTTAGTGTCCTTAATACATGTCATATGTAAGTTTTTAGTCATCTGTAAAAACATTATTCCATGCATTCATAAACATGTCTATATGAATATATATTCATCAATTAACTTTGAATTGTTAAAAATAAAAGATTGCCATTAGTGTTTTTATTAGATTCATGAGTCCTTAAAGAGACCTTTATATCAAATATGTTTAGAACAAGATTTTATGTTAACAATTTATATATATAATATATATATTATTAATAGTAAACATAAATTGAGAAGGTGCTTATTAAAGATCTTGATAAATAATAAAACATCAATGAATGCTACTGAAATCTCAACCTGAAGGAGGCTTTCAATCAAGATAATATTTCTTATAATACTTTGTGTTATAATATTTAACACTTAATATTAAACACTTAATGTTGGGGTGCCTGGGTGGCTCAGTTGGTTAAGCTTCCGGCTCTTGATTTCGGCTCAAGTCACAGTTCATGGGTTTGAGCTTGGCAATGGGTTCCCTGCCAACAGCGTGGAGCCTGCATGGGATTTTCTCTCTCCCGCTCTCTCTCTGCCCCTCCACCCCCCACTCAGACACACATACTCTCTCCCTTGATCTCAAAATAAGCAAATAAACTTAAAAAAAACAGGGGTGCCTGGGTGGCTCACTCAGTGGGTTAAGCATATGATTTAGGTTAAGTTCAGGTTAAGATCTCATGATTCGTGGACCATGCCTGGAGCATGCTTTGGATTCTGTGTCTCCCTCTCTCTCTCTGCCCCTCCCCTGCTTGCACTATGCCTTACTCTCCCTCTCCCACTCTCTCCCTCTCTCTCAAAAAGAAATAAACATTTAAAAATATTTTAAAAAACAAGAAAAATGAAGACAGTTCTAAGTAAACCTGGATGTTTGAAAAGAGAAAAAACACTTAATGTTTATGTAATACTTTATATACGTTTAAAAATACATTCAGAGAGGGAGAAGATACTTGCAAATGATATATCCAATAAGGGGTTAACACTCAAAATATATAAAGAATGTATACAATCAACTCCCTAAAAACAAACAATCCAATTAAAAAGTAGGCAGAGGACCTAAAAGATATTTTTCCAAAGAAGACATACAGATGGCCAAGAGACACATGAAGAGATGCTTAACATCACTAATTATCAGGAAATGCAAATCAAAACCACAATGAGATAGCACCTCACACCTGTCAGAATGGCTAATATCAAAAAGACAAGAAACAACAATTGTTGGTGTAAAGAAAAGGGAACTCTTGTGTAGTGCTGGTAGGAGTGTAAACTGGTAAACTTACTGGGGAAAACAGTATGGAAGTCTCACAAAATATTAAAAATAGAAATACCATAGGATTCAGTAATTCCACTACTGGGTATTTACCCCCAAGAAAACAAAAATACTAATTCAAAGAGAAAAATACACGCTTATTTATTGCAGCAATAATTACAATAGCCAAGATATAGAAGCAATCCAAGTGTCCATCAATAGATGAACGGATACAGAAAATGCTATACACACACACACACACACACACACACACACATACACACACACAATATAGAATATTACTGAGCCATAAAAAAGGACAAAATTTTGCCATTTGCGACAACATGGGTGGACCTAGAGGGTACTATGGTAAGTGAAATAAATCAGAGAAAGACAGTACCTTATCATTTCACTTATACGTGGAATCTAAAAGACAAAACCAACCAACCAACCAACCAACCAACCAACCAACCAACCAACTCTTAAATACAGAGAACAAACTGATAGTTGCCAGAAGTGAGGTGGGTGGGGAGATGGGCAAAATAGATGAAGGGGATTAAGTAGTAGAAACTTCCAGTTATAAAATAAATAAGATGAAAAGTACAGCATAGGGAGTATAGGCAATAATATTGTGATAACATTGTATGGTGACAAAAGTTGACTAGACTTAATGTGGTGAGCAATGAATAATGTTTAGAATTACTGAATACCTGAAACCAACATAACATTGTATATCAATTATACTTCCATAATAAATTTAAAAATTAAACACATTCAGAGGATAAACAAGTAGGAAGTCAACTAAATACAAAAGGTGTAGATCTATATTTACATGGATAACTAAATATATGTATAAATATATAAATTTATTCATTGTACGGTTCAACTAATTCTGTTTAAAAAAAAAACTTCTGAACAGTTTCACACTTACAGGAAATTTGTGGATAGTACAGACAGTTCCCATATACCTCACACCCTGTTTCCCCTATTATCAATATCCTATGTTAGTATATTTGTTATAATTAATGAACCAATAATGACATTATTAAATAAAGTCCATAGTTTGATCAGATTTTCCTAGTTTTTGCCTAATGTCCTTTTTCTGTCCCAAGATCTCACCCAGAATACTACATTACATTTAGTCATGTCTTCTTAGGATCCTGTTGGCTATGACAGTTTCCCAAATTCTCCAAGTTTTAGATGACCTTGACAGTTTTGAGGAGTGCTGCTCAAGTATTTTGTTGAATCTCCTCAGTTGGGACTTTTCCGATGTTTTTCTCATGGTTAGACTAGAGCTATGTATTTTTTGGGAGGAAGATTACAAGGATAAAATACCACTTTAATCACATATCAAAGGAATATACTATCAACATGACTTTTCACTATTGATAATTAACTCCGATCAAGAGCGTAAGGCAGTGTTTATCAGATTTCTCTACTGTAAAGTCTTTTTGGTCCTCGTTTCATGCTGTGTCCTTTGGAAAGGAGTCATTATACGTAGCTTATACTCCACCTCTTTGAGGGTAGAGTATCCACATTTAATATTTGGAATTCATTTGCATAAGAGATATGCCTTCCCTCCCCGGTTCATTTATTTCTTAAAGCATTTATTGCTATTAGTTTGAATTCATGGATATTTACTTTATACTTTGGGTTATAATCCAATGCTACTTCATTTAATATGTTCCTTAAACTGTTTCAGCTTTAGGTATTGGGAGCTCTTTCAGTTGGCTCCTTTGTCCTTTTGACATATTTCTCCCCTAACCTTTTTTTTTCCCCCTCCCCAGAACTTCCTTCCTTTCTGGCACTACAAGATGCTCCAAGCTCATCTTGCATATTTCCTGTCTCAGTCCTAGAATCAGCCATTCCTCCAAGGAGCCTTGGTACCTTTTATGAGAGAATGATATTAGAAACCAAGATCTGAATACTAGGTGTGCTACTGGAAGTTATCAACTGCTTCTAGGCCCTGTCAGCTGACAGAGCAAGGAAATATATGTGTGTGTACTTATACATCTTGATCTACATTAAGCTAAACATGAATTTATACCAATGACTCCAACTCTAGTCCATTACCACATTCTAGTCTCCTTCCCCTTATCTCCTGCCCTTATCTGTAAATTTGCACTCCAACAGTGAAAAATCTGACTCCTATAGTCCACCATCCATTTACTTAATTGTTCAGGTCCAGCACACAGGTACAGTAGTATCATAAATGTTAACCCATAGCCCACGTATCAAGTAGAGTACAGTGTTTACGTACAGTTTCTTTTGCCTTTAGTCTTACAGATGCCGCTCCATTTACAAATTTACTTAGGTCAGTAACTCCCCCACCCCATGTCAGTCAGTGAGAATGTTTCATATATTTATGAACAATTGGATTATTTTGTCACATTCTACAATCCATCTTGGCCTTCTAAATGATTTTTTAATTTGAATAAATTAAGCTTCACACTTTGTGCCATTAAGTCCTATGGATTCTGACAAATGCATGGTATCATAGGCCCACAGTTACAGTATCATACAGAATACTTCCACTGTCCTTAAGAAAGTACCCTACATGACACCGATATAATCCTCCCCTGCCCCCAGGGCTTGCCAACCCTCTAATCTAACTTTGCTATAGTTTTGCCTTTTGAACAATGTCATACACTTGGGATCGTGCAGTGTAGTTTTTTCAGACTGTCTTGTTTCAATTAGCATTTCAAGGTCACCCATGTCTTTTCATGACTTGATAGATCACTTCATGTTATTGCTGAATAGTATACACATTGTATGGATACCAAGAGTATTACATTGTATGGATCTACCAAAGTTTATCCACGCACCTATGAAAGGATTATTTGGGTTGCTTCCACTTTTGGGTGACTATGAATAAAGCTGCTATGCCATTTTTCTTTAGGTTTTTGTGTGGACATACATTCTCAGGTCGGTTGAGTGAGTACTTAGGAGTGCAAGTGCTGGACTGCATGGTTAAGAAAATATTTATCTTTATAAGAAATGGCCATACTGTTTCACAAAATGCTCATATCATTTTTCATTCTCACCAGCAATAAATGAGAGCTACTAACACTTTGAATCCTGGCCAGCAATTGGTATTACCAGTTAGGTGTTTAAAAAAAAAAAAAAAAAAAATATATATATATATATATATATATATATATATATATATATATATATTAGCGATACTAGTAGGTGTGTTGTGGTATCTCATTACTGTTTTAATTTCAAATTCCTTAATGGCAAATAATGTTAAGGACCTTTTCGTATACATTTTCACCACATATGTATATTCTTTGGTGAGGAAACTGTTTAGAGCTTTTGTCCAGTTTTTGTGGGTTGTTTTCTTCTTGTTAGGTTTTAAGAGTTCTTTGTATATTTTGGACACAAGTCCTTTATCAGGTATGTGTCTTAAAAATATTTTCTCACAGTTTATGGCTTTCTTTTATCTTGACATTGCCTTTCACAAAGTTTTTAATTTTAATACAGTCCACTATATCATTTTTTTTTCTTCTACATATTGTGCCTTTAGTGTTGTATCTAAATATTTATTATCAAATCCAAGGCCACCTAGATTTTCTTCTGGAAGTTTACAATTTTGTGTTTCACATTAGCTCTATGATTGATTTGGAGATACATTTTGGGAAAGCTATAAAGTCTATGTCTAGGTTCATCATTTTGCATATCAACACCCAGCTGCTGCCGCACCCTTTCATGAAAAGTTTGTTTCCCCATTAATTCGCCTTTGGTTCTTTGTCAAAGATCAGTTGGCTATCTTTATGTATTTCTACCTTTGGGCTCTTGATCCTGTTCAACTGATTTCAGTCTTTTTCCATCAACAAAATATCTTGATTATTGTAGCTTTATTATAGTTATTGGAATTAACTGATGTGAGTCTTACAGCTTTGTTTTCTTCAGTACTCTGTCGGCTATTCTAGATCTTTGCCTTTGCATATAAACTTTAGAATCAGTTTACTGAAGTCTGCAAAACAGCTTACTGGTGTTTGGATTAGGATTGCACTGAATCTATCAACAAAGGCAGGGGGAAACATAACGTATCAACAATATCGTGTCTTCTACTCTATGATTACAGAATGTTTCCCCATTTTTTAGATCTCCTTTGTTTTTTTTTCATCAGTTTTGCGGATTTTTGAATATACAGCCCATATTTAGTTTTTTACCTTTATGCCTGAGTATTTCATGTTTACAATGTGCAATGTAAAAGGTACTGTGTTTTTATTTTGTGTGTATGTGTTTTAAATTACAATAGCTCATTGCTGGTACACAGGAAAGTAATTAACTTTTGCACATTAACTTGTAGGCTGGAACCTTGCTATATTCCCTTATTATCAGGATTTTTTTTTCAGTTCTTCAGGAAATTCTATATAGACAATTATGTCATCTGCTAACAAAGACAGTTTCATTTCTTCCTTTTCAATCTGTATCCATTTTATATCCCTTTTTTTGTCTTATTGAACTAGCTATGAAATTTAGTACCATCTTCAATAGAAACAGAGCACATTCTTGCCTTGTTGCCCATCTTAAAGGGAAAGTATCCAATTTCTCAGCATTAAGTATAATGTTAGCTGTAGGTTTGTTTTGGTAGTATACTTTATAAGGTTTAGAAAGTTTCTAGTTTTTTGAGAGTTTTATCACAACTGGTTTCAGAATTCAGTCAAGTATTTTTTTCTACTTTAATTAATACAATCATACAATTTTTCATTTTTAGCCTTTGGCAGATGGATTGCATTGACTGTCAAATAATGAACTAGGTTTGCATACTGAGAATAAATTCCACTTGGTTGTGGAGCATAATTATTTTTATATATTGTTGTTTTGTTAATAATTTGTTGAAGATTTTTGCCTCCATGTTAATGGAACTATTGGTCTGTAGTTTTTCTTTCCTACAGTGTCTTTATCTGGTTTTGATATTAGGGTAATGTTGGCCTCATTAAATGATGGGGAATGTTCCTTCCACTTTTATTTTCTGCAAGAGATGGTGGAGAATTGATATTTCTTTGAAAATGCTTGGTAGACACCAGTAAGACCATTCAAGCCTGGTATTTTCTTTTTTATTAGGTGAATAATTATTGATCCTTTACGATGTATGTATAGAACTATTCAGATTATTCTTCCTGGCATAAATTTTGGTGCTTTGTGTCTTTCAAAGAATTGGTCCATTTCATCCACTTATCAAAATTGTGGGCACAGAATTCCTTTATTATCCTTTTCGTGTCTTTGGGATCAGTAATGTGATGACCTCTCTTTAATTTCTGATGTTGGTAACCTGTGTCTTCTCTCTCTTTTTTCTTAGTTGGCCTGGATAAAGCTTTATCAAATGCATTGATCCTTTCAAAGAGTCAGGTTTCATCTTTGTTGATTTTCTATATTGTTCTATTTTTTAATATCAATCATTTCTTCTCTAATTTTTATTTTTCTCTGCCTGCTTGAGGCATAAATGCCTCTTTCTCTAGTTTTGTAAAGGGTTGAAATTTAATTACTGATTTTAGAACTTTTGTCTTTTTGAATATATTCATGTAATGCTATAAACTCCCCTCTAAACACTATTTTCACAGCATCTCACAAGTTTTGATAAGTTGTATATACATTTTCCCTTACCTTAAATATTTTAAAATTTTCTCTTGAGACTTCTTTGACCTATGTGTTATGTAGAAGAATTAATATCCAAATACTTGGAGATTTTCCACCTATCTTTCAGTTATTTATTTCTAGTTTAATTCCACTGTGATTTAATACTTCACATACTTTGGGGCCACCTTGTTAGATGTGTACATGTGTGAAGTTGTTATGTCTTCTAGAAGAATTCACCCCATTATACCTATCATTCCATAATGTCTCTCTTTATTCAAAGTCACATTTGTTGCTATGAAGTGAGCCTTGTCAAAATTAAAATAGCTACTACAGCTTTCTTTTGATTAGTGTTGTCATGGAATATCTTTCTCCATCCCTTTACTTTTAATTTATCTGAATCTTGAGTCTTTTTATTTACACTGGGTTCCTGTAGACAACATATTTTGTAATTTTCTTAAATCCACAATGACAACATTATTCTTCTAATTGGTGTGTTTAGACCATTCACATTTACAATGATTACTGGTATAATTGGACTCATATCTACCATCTTTGTTTCTTCTACTTGTTATTCATTTCTTTTCCCTCTCTTTTCCTGTCTTCTTTAATTTTATGTGAGGGTTTCATATGATTCCATTCTATGTTCCTTCATGGCATATAAATTATACCACTTTTTAAAAGTTTTTAGAAGTTGCTTTAGAGCTTGCAATACACATTTTAACAAATCTAAGTCTGCCTTCTAATAATACTATAAAACTTCATGTTTGATTCAGGAAATATATAACATTATTCCTAACTTTTTCCCTCTTGTCATTAATGATGCTGGTGTCATCATTTTATTTATCTATATGCCATAATTACTTAATTCATTGTTACTGTTTCACTTTAATAAAATAGCTATCTTTTAGATTAATAGGGAATATTATTTAACCTCCATTTATCCCGTCTCCAATGCTCTTCCTTTCTTTATGTAGATCTGAATTTTTGACCTATATGACTTTCCTTCTCACTGAAGAACTTTTTTAAACATTTCTTGCAAAACATTCTGCTGGCATTAAACTCCCTCAACTTATGTTTCTCTGAGAAAATCTTTATTTCTTCTTCAATTTTGAAGGATAATTCACTGAAAACAGAATTCTAGGGTTTTTTTTTTTCCATTCAAAACTAAATATTTAACTTTTTCTCTCTTTCTTACATAGATTTTGATGAAAAATTCACTATTTGGGGGGCGCCTGGGTAGCTCAGTTGAGCATCCAACTTCGGCTCACATCATTATCTTGTGGTTTGTGAGTTCAAGCCCTGCATCAGGCTCCGTGCTGACAGCGTGTAGTCTGCTCAGGATTCTCTCTCTGCTCTCTGCCTCTCTCCCACTCATGATTTCTCACTCTCAAAATAAACAAACTTTAAAAACAAACAAAACAACAACAAGAATATGACTACTATTTTTATCTTTGTTCATTGATAAGTAAGTTTCCCCTCATTCCCCTACCCTGACTTTACTCAGTATTTTCCCTTTGTTTTTGTTTTTGCTACAACTTGAATAAATGTCTATAGTCTTTTTGTTTGTTTTTGGGTTTGGGGTTTTTATTTTGTTTTCTGATACTTTTCCTGGTTGGTGTTCTCTGAGCTACTTGGATCTGTGGTTTGATCTATGTCATTAATTTTGCAAAGTTCTCAGCCATTATTCAGATATTTCTGTTCTCACTTTTTTTCCCTTCTGGCATTACAATTGTGTGTATGTTTCACGTTTTAAAATTATCCCACAGTTTTTGTATGTTCTGTTGTGTTGGATTTTTTTCTCTCCATTCTTTTTTTTTTCTCTTTGCATTTCAGGTTGGGCAGTTTCTTTTGACACTTCTTCATGCTCACTGATTCTTCCCTTGGCCAATGTCCAGACTACTGATGAGCCCATCAAAGGTATTCTTCATTTCTGTTACAGTATTTTTTACTTCTAGCACTTCTTTTTGACTCTTTCTCAGAGTTTCAATGACACTCTGCTTATACTACCCTTCTGTGTTTTCATGGTATCTACTTTTTCCATTACAGCTCATTAAATTAATCATAGCTATTTTAAAGTCTCTGATAATTCCATAGGACATATCTGAACCTGATTCTGATGTTTATCTCTTCTAACTATATTTTTTCTTGCCTTTTAACATGCCTTATAATTTTTTTTTTGAAAGCAGACATGAAATACTGAGTAACGCAAACTGAGGTAAATAGGCCTGAGCATGACCTTTTAGGTCAGTCTGGTTAGGAGCTGGGCTGTTTCATGTTTCCTATGGGTATACATGTGTCAAAAGCTTCTGCCTCTTACAGTTCTTTCAACTATACTGAAGCCCTGTGGATGTGGTTGTAAGGTATGGGAAGGGGAAGAATTTTATAATTTTATGATGAACTCTTAGTGTTTTAGCAGGCTCATGGCCCTGACCTGGACTTTCAAAAATGTTCCTTAGTTATACTCCCTTTAGGTGAGGAGGAGGCTAGAGGGGGCTAGAGTGAGAAAAATGCCCATTTCCCAGCTGGGATAAGACTCTGACAGTGTTTTCCCTAGAGAGTGGGCCTTTTTACAGAACATGGTCTGAACCTTGTTTCACAGTGATTACTCTTTCTGCCTCCCAGCTAGAGCCATCAGGGCATTTTCTTGAGTCTTCACCATGAGAACCTGATAGGGTTCCTAGAGGTAAAATCAACTGAATTATGGAGGCCTCCATGATTCTGTGGCTCACAGGGGTTTCCCACTCTAAGCTAGTCCACAATCAGTATTATCAAAATTAACATTTATGTGTTCACACCGGTTTACATCTCTACCAGCTTCTGCTCCAGGTAAGTAAATCTTGACTTTTACTCTCTGTATCCACCTCTCTCAAGATTTAAGGATAGTGGTTTGTTCTGTGACCTTAGTTCTCTAATATGTCCAAGAAAAGTCACTAATTTTTACTTGTTCAACTTCTGCTTAGTGAAGATGGGATTATGACATGTGGGAGTATTTACACGACACTAAGTTGGTCTAAGAAGCTGTGTTTTCCTCAGACAGTCCTGCAGTAAAAGAAAATGCTTTCTGATCACTTTTAACAATATTTTTATTTTGTCCATCCTACATTTCTGTGGAACAAATAAAATCAGGTATAGTTTACTTCTTTCATCCCTTGGTATTCATGCACAAATCCAGACCCAACTTGTTGGTGTATGAGAAAGTCAGGGTTACCATCAGATAGATGCTGAAATTAGCCTTGCTGTCAGAAACCTGAGATGATGTACAAGGTATCCATGTCTCACCAAGTTCTCTCTTTTCTTCCTAATCTACCTAGTTTTCACTTTTTAGTAGATCTGCACTTCTAATTCCTGATAGCATGTTCTTTTTCCGATAGCCCTAGAAACATGCCCTAAACACAAACTTGCCTAACTTAGACTGTCATAGTAGATACAGTCTTTCCAACCTTCTCTTCCTGTATCCCAACAACATACTCAGGTTTAGCTCTGAAATAAATGAGCCTTCTTCAAAGTGTTATACACATGACAGAGAACTGCAACTGTTAGCCATTACTGAAAGCAGGCTCTTCCCTACATTGATCTCACATATAAAGGCTTACATTTTGTATCAGCTCTTAGATGCTGTGATATGAACTATTGCTCAGGAGTGCCAACGAGTTAGTCTCCCCAGTCCCAGTCGTGATTTATTCTTCCATATTTAGGATCCATTAATGAAGTCTCAGCATGCATTGTAGCTAGACCCATATACATTACATTATCATTTGGGTGTATTTCAACACAAGGGGAAAAATCAGCACATACGCACAAACACATACCAGATGTGTACTTTTGACTGGAAGGACAATGCATTGTGTAGTCACTGAAACCTTATCAAACACTTACAAAACGATTAGATTTTTACTCACACATGCTACAGAAAAAAGAATACTCACAAATACTCAAATTCTGTTGAGACATCTTTAATATGCCTAGATACCAAGAGCATGACTTCTTAGCACAAAGAATGTTAAAAAAGAAACAAGCAAGAAATTGAATAGTCTCACTAAAATCAGAGATTCTAAATCTTTTTTTTTTCCTCTTGTTTTCAGGGACTTATAAAAGCTGAAATAAAGCCTCTCTATACTTTATATGATTCATAGGTATCTATGACAACACAATTTAATAGGAACTGACAAAATACAACTCAGAAGACCTATAAAGGGAAATCTTTCAGACACCAAAAAAAACCAATTTCCCACTTATTTCAGAGGACTAAGTTGCTGGGAGTCTTCACATTTTATTGTATACCAATTCTTCTCTCTTTTCATTCCATTTTGCACAATATATTGGGCAAATTTGGGATTGAATACAACCTTTTAAGAAACTGACCCGTTTTAGAAACAGGATAAATGACGACGATAAGAGGTATGTATCTTCACTGCTTTCAGTGAAGAGCTCTGAAATCCCTTTAATCTGTTGTTAGATAGTTTCAGAGGTAGCGTTCAAGTTAATTGATGCTCAACATAAAAATATTCCTGCCTGCTAAGGGAGGACGTTTGAGGCTGAATACATGTTGGTATAATTCTAGCTGAAAAAAGTTTGGTTTTTGTCTTAGCCCAAGCGGCTCCAGTCAATGTGTATAATGCTGATATTTCAGAAGCTGGGATCATACATGACAAAGTGCCACATTAGATAAAAGAATGTGGATGAGTGAACAGCATTTTTTGGACAAAGATATTGTACGGCAGAATTGGTTTAAGAGTCAGATGCTAATTTGTAGCAGTATCAAAGCCTGAGGCCACTAAAGTGTTAATATTTTAGATTATATAAGATGGATAGTGCACAGTAGGGGGGGTATAGGACTTATCTCATTGACAGGAAAACTGGGTCTAGAGCTCATGATACCGTTAGACACAGTGTGCCTTTTTAGGTGACAGAAAATATCACTAGAAGATAATGGTAGCAAAACAACAGCAAGAAAACAGTATAACTTAGAAGAGGAGGTGGTTGGTCGTCTGTATCCAAAGGTGTTTTCCAAATCATAACACAGGTTAATAGAGCCCAAGGAGAGCTGTGGACTCACTAGATAGAGGAGATAAAGGAAAAAAGTTTGGGGCCATAAAGGCAGCTGAAACTTGGTGGATAAAGAATTGGAGAAGAGAGAACTACAGAAAAAGAGTTCTAAAAATGTATGTATAATGTCCCCACTTGATTTTTGGCCAGCTCCTAAGTTGAGCATATGCAGACTGGGACCCTAGAAGCCAAGAAGAGAATACCATCAAGAGTCTGGAGGGGCGCCTGGGTGGCGCAGTCGGTTAAGCGGCCGACTTCAGCCAGGTCACGATCTCGCGGTCCGGGAGTTCGAGCCCCGCGTCAGGCTCTGGGCTGATGGCTCAGAGCCTGGAGCCTGTTTCCGATTCTGTGTCTCCCTCTCTCTCTGCCCCTCCCCCATTCATGCTCTGTCTCTCTCTGTCCCCAAAATAAATAAACGTTGAAAAAAAAAATTTAAAAAAAAAAAAGAGTCTGGAGAGGTGGCCAAAGCTTTCAGACATCACACACTGCTGGGGACACACTGGAACCTGGGCTCATCCAATGGGAGAAGACCTTCATGAACACATCAGATTTTCCATCAAAACCCCAGAAGAGGTACACTCTAGACTAAAGATGATGCCCTAAGAAAACAGGCAAAACAGAAATAGACCCACTGTAACAAAGTTTAAAACTAAGTCTTTTTTTTAATGTTATTTTATTGTGGTAAGAACATTTATATGAGATCTACCCTCTTAACAACATTTTAAATGCACATTACTGTTGATTATAGGTATGATGCTATCAGAATTGTGATCACCAATAAGAAATAACATTCTTAAGAGGAAGATAACATAACCAAGAGCCCCTAAAATCCTCTACAATACTTGGCATTCTATAAAAAATAGCTAGACATACAAAGAAGCAGGAAAAAGTAGCTGAAAAAGTGCTAATAGAATCAATCCCAGAAATCACATCAGAACTGACAAAGACTTTAAAATAACCACAATTAATAAGCTAAATATTTACTAAGTAGGGTTGTGGTGGGGATCAAGTGAAACCATGTCTGCACAAATATTTAACTTAAATGTTTCTTCCCTACTTAGACATTGATAGGAAAACCCTGTAAATTCCTAGTAATTACTGATTTCTTGAGGTTGTGAAGAATACCAATCTTAGAAATAATTATTTCAAACACATATATTACAATGACACTAAGACAATTATAGTATTATTTCCCATGAATTATACTTCAAATATGTCTTTCCAATAATGTAGCTTGGTTTCTGTGATTGAACTTCTGTCTCAATTCGCAGTATAATAAGCTATTTAGAGTATGCTATGCAAAAGATGCCTAATTTTAGTTATAAAAGAATATTTCTATTCATTTAGCCTTGAGAGTATGACACTTGATGAACATTTGCTAGATTCTGTATGTAGCTTGCTGTTATTCACAATTTATTGACTATAATATGGGGGTGCTGAGGGAACATAAGAACTAGATCACCCCACTGTAAGGCTAAAAGATGAAAAAGTCTCATCAACTGTAAACCAAATAATACTGAAAAACAG
This sequence comes from Felis catus, assembly GCF_018350175.1. Lineage (NCBI taxonomy): Eukaryota > Metazoa > Chordata > Mammalia > Carnivora > Felidae > Felis > Felis catus. The sequence continues at coordinate 22,782,197 of NC_058386.1, forward strand.
GAAAATGAAATATTACAAGTGGCAAAATTTACCAAGAATAAAAGAGAACATATGTGCTGCCACATTACGAGGGAAATGTTATGTATAAGAAATTTCAGTAAACTATCATCATCATCAAAAAGCACTTAAGTGCCCACCTGCACCTGGAAGTCTTTAGAAAATGAACAAAGCACATTAGATGATAAGCTACTTTTACTATTATAAAAATATGACATGTTTATATGTTTTATGAATAATTTGCTTAGAACATATGTTTAGTATGTTAGCAAAAATATATGTTCATACTATTTAGGCCTTACTGTACCATATAATCATTATGCAAAATTATTCATCTTTGAAGCTTCAGCAATAACACTGTAGGAGAACTGAAGTTGGAGCATCAATATGGAAATAATAATTTAATGTTATATTATTTGGAACGGAGAAAAAGTTTGCACAAGCTGCTGAAATCATCATTCTCAAGGCCCTTTCCCAGGGCTGCATTTTAATCATATCATTAAAGGGGTAAAAGAGAAACATAACTCAATAATCCTTTCCCCTGCTTACTGCGGTTCCATAAAAACATCTTGTATTTAATCAACAGTCATTAATTTCTATGCAATACATTCATTAACTCATTCATTCATTTATTCACTCATTCATCTATAAGTTTATTCATGTGCTGGTTATTTACTGAACATTTTTCTGCCTGTCTGGCAGGATTCTAGTCACTGCAGATATACAGCAGAGAGCAAGACACTGAAAGTTGCGGCGAGCATAGATGTTGCATTCTAACTAGGGGAACCAGAAACTAAGTCATGAAATAGGTGATTTCAGATGTGAGAATTATACCAAAAACTGTAGGGTTCTAAATAAGGTGACAGAGGCAATGCTTTTAGATTTCAGGAAAGGCAGAGGCCTGAATGTCAATAAAAAGCAAACTAGGTTACCATTTTGGAAAATAGTGTTCCAGGCAGAAGGAACTGCAAATGAAAAGAGTTAAGAATGAACTTGCTTGATTCTTTGTTCAAGGAAGAGAAAAAAAACGTCAGTGTGGCTAGATCTTAGGGAGCAGTGATTTAAGATTTGATAGTATAGTGGGAAGTCACTGGAGAGTTTAAAGAACAAGATGACCAGATTTTTAAAATTTAAACACTTTAAGTATTATATTTATAGAAAAGGGAAAAATCACAATTATACAACTTCATGAAGTTTTTAAACAAGTTTTTCTTAATGTTTATTCATTTTTGAGACAGAGCACAAGCAGGAGAGAGTCAGAGGGAGAGGGAGACAGAATCCGAAGCAGTCTCCAGGCTCTGAGCCCTCAGCACAGAGCCTCAGGCGGGGCTCAAATTCACAAACCCTGAGATCATAACCTGAGCCAAAGTCAGACACTTAACCAACTGAGCCACCCAGGTGCCCCACAACTCCATGAATTTTTAAAAATAAACGCACTCTAGTAACAAACACTCATGAAAAAATAGAACATGAGCAATACCCCTGCAGCCCATCACACTATACCACCAAAAGTAACCATGACTCTGACTTCTATCACCATAGCTTAGTTTTGTCTCTTTTTGGACTTTCATAAATGGAATCATATCATTTGTGTTTAGCTACTGACATTCAACATTTTGCCTGTGAGATTCATCTACATGGTACCAGTCCTTTGTTCATAATTTTTTTAATGTTTATTTTTGAGAGAGAGAGAAAGAGGTGAGTGGGAGAGGGGCAAAGAGAGAGGGAGACACAGAATCCAAAGCACGCTCCAGGTTCTGAGCTGCCAGCACAGAGCCCAATGCAGGGCTCAAACCCACGAACCATGAGATCATGACCTAAGATGAAGTCAGATGCTTAACTAACTGAGCCACCCAGGTGCCCCAATACTGTTAAATAAAATTTTATATTTAATTTTAACCATTCAACTTGGAACGTTGTAATGTCTCATTGTAATTGTTTAAAACATATATTTTATAGTTTTGTTTTCATTTTGCAAATATTTTATATATCCAAAAGGTAAGAAAATCCTCCATGTTTAAATTTCGGGCAATGAGTTTTCACAAATGTAAACATTCATATAGTTACCACCACAATCAAAATATTTCACTTTCTACCCCAAACCTTCTCTCGTGTCTGGTCCCTGTATGGTTAACTCCTTTCCACCCACGGCCCCAGGCAATCACCAATCAGCTTTTGGTCACAATAGATTAGTTTTGCCTCTTTTACAACTTCATACTTGTGAAATCATACTAGAAGTGTTCTTTTGTGCCTGTCTTCTTTTGTTCTGCATATTCACTCATGTTGTTATGTCATTAGATTTTAAATTTTTATTTAGAATAGCATCCTAATATATGGATATACCATAAAATTTCATTGGTATTTTTATCTACTCATCTGTTGATAGACATTTGAGCAATCTCCAATTTAGAGTTATTATCAATAAAGTTAAACACTCATGTACAAACCTTTCTGAGGATATGTTTTCTGTTCTTTCCACTGCACCCTGGAATAGAACTACTAGGGTTCATGCTAAGTATATATTTAATTTTATCAGGAACTGCTGAGCAGTTTCCCAAAGTAGTTGGACAAATGTTACACTCTTAGCAGCAACATATGAAAGTTTTGCTTTCTTCCCATGCTTGCATTATTTGGAACTGTCCACCTTTTGAATTAACGCATTGTAATGGATGTGTCATGTTAATGGTGTCTTTAAAAGAGGAGACATTTTAAATTTGAGGACCTTTCTTTTCTTATGTGATCGGTGCTTTCTGCATAGTAATAGATTCTTACCCATAAATTACCAAGATTTTTTTTTAATGTTTTCTTATAGGTATTTATACGTTAGCTTTTACCTTTAAGTCTAGGATCCCTTTTATGTTGGAATTGTGATATCAAAATTTGGTCAAGTTTTTTTTTTTTTCCCCTTAAGTATATCCCAGAGTTTCAGCACCAGTTGTCGAAAAGATTATTTTTTGCCCATTGAATTACCTTGGTACGTTTTTAAAATCTAACAACATATATGTGTGTGTGTCTATCTCTGGACACTCTATTCTATCTTATTATTCTACATCTATATCCCTCATATCAACACTTCACTGTCTTCACTGCTCTAGTGTATGATAAGTTTAGGAAGCAGGTAGTGTTAAGTCCTCAAACTTTGTATTCTTTTTCAAAATTATCATAGGTCCTTTAATGTTCCATAAAAATGTTTAGGATCAACTCGTTAATTCATGGGGAAAAACAAGCATGTTTGGATCTTGATTGAGATAATCCTGAAAATATAGATCGATTTTGGAAGAACTGACATCTAAAAAAATACTGAGTCATCTAATTCATGTATAAGATATTTCGCTTCAATTCTTTAGATCTCTATTTTGCTTATCAAAGATTATAGTTATAAGTGTGCAAGTCTTTCATATATTCTGTTAACGTTATACTTATTTCATAATTTTGACGCTTTTATAAATGCTTTTGTTAATGGAATTGATGTTGACTAGAAGTCATGAGAGCAGATATCTTCGATTTTTCCCCCAATTTTAAAGGAAAAACACTCAGTCTTTACCATTAAGATTGAAGTTACCTTTGGGTTTTTTAAAGGCACCTTTTATCATATTAATTTCCTATTATTGTTAGGTTGGCTGAGACGTTTTACGAAGAGTGGGCAATGAATTTGTCAAATGATTTTCCTGCATATACTGAGTTGATCATATAATTTAATTGTACCTGTTTTGGTATTAACATAAAGCATTTTCCATTATATTCCCTTGATTTTTCTTTTAATGGCTGTAAGACCTGTAGTTATGTCTTTTTAATTCTTAATATTAATCATCTGTGCTTTCTCACGTTTTTCGTAACTTAGATTTGTATCAATTTTATTGTTCTTTTAATATTGTTCTTCTCTTTTGAGGGGTTTCATTAAAGTTCTCTAATGCTTTCTGTTGTCTGTATCCTTGGTTTCTTTCTTTTTTTTTTTCTTTTTAATGTTTATTTGCTTTTTGAGAGAGAGAGAGAGAAACAGATCATGAGTGGGGAAGGGGCAGAGAGAGGAAGACACAGAATCAGAAGCAGGCTCCAGGGTCTGCACTATCAGCACAGAGCCCGACACGGGCCTGGAACCCACAAACCGTGAGATCATGACCTGAACTGAAGTTGGACGCTTAACCAACTGAGCCACCCAGGTGCCCCTGTATCCTTGATTTCTACTTTTACCTTATTATTTCCTTACTTTTATTTACTTAGAATTTAGTTTTCTTTTTGCTATTGTGTTTTTTCTTTGTTTTAAAAAAATTTCTTTAAAAAAATTTTAAAAATTTCTTAAGATGGAAGCTTCGATCATAATGTGTACATGTAACTTAGTTGTATCTCACAAATTTTGATACGTTGTGCTTATTTTAACTCATTTCAAAAAAAATTTTATACTTTTCCTTATGATTTCTTCTTTGATCTGTGCATTATTTAGAAGTGGGTTGTTTAGTCTACAAATATTTGGGGATTTTACAGATATTATTGAAGTCTGATTCAATTCTGTTTTGGTCAAAGAACATACTCTGTGTGATACAAATTCTTTGAAATGCATGCAGACTCATTATGTGGTCCTGCAAATGGTCTGTATTGGTGAATGTTCTATACATGTCGGAAAAGAATGTGCATTCTGCTTTATTAGGTAGAGTGTTCCACAAGTATTAATTAGGCAAAGTTTTCTATTCCAATTTATTAGAAATCAAATAATTTTTTCTTGTACCTCTTAAAATAATTACATGATTTTTTCCCTTTAATGTGGTGGTTTATATTGACTGACATGTAAATCTTGTTTTAATGGCACATTCTATGAATACATATAATGATGATGTAATGTCTTTTTTATATGTCGTTTGATTTGAATAGTTAATATCTTATGTAGTACTTTTGTCTCTTAGGTTCATAAGAAAATGGCCTTTAATTTATTCTTTCAACAAAGTTGTTCTCAGATGCTTTGTTATCAAAGTAATGCTGGCCTCACAAAACAAGTTGGGAAGTGGTTTCCCTTTTTCTTTGCTAAAAGTGTTTGCACAACATTGACGCTAGTTCTATCTTAACTACAAAGATAAATGTGACTGGAGTTTTCTTTGGGGGAAAGTTTTTTTTTTTTATGTTTGTCCATTTTTGAGAGAGAGACAGAGTGTGAGCTGGGGAGGAGCAGAGAGAGAGAGAGAGAGAGAGAGAGAGAGAGAGAGAGAGAGAGAGAACCCAAAGCAGGCTCCAGGCTCTGAGCTATCAGCACGGAGCCCGACACAGGGCTCAAACTCATGAACTGTGAGATCATGACCTGAGCCGAAGTTGGACGCTCAACTGATTGAGCCACCCAGGTGCGCTGTGCAGAATTTTAATTACAGTATCAGCTTTTATACAAAAAACTCCTACAAATAAATAAGAGGGAGAATATTCAATATTGACAAAATGTGCAACAGTCTTGAGCAAGAACTTTACACAGGACATTCAAATGGCCATTTTAGTGTCCATTAGTCTTTCAGGAGATGTAAGTTAAACCCGCAATAAAATACCATATGTACCACCTGAATGGCCCAGACAAAAACGATTTAAAACTCCAGACGATGAGAAGGAAATAACTGGATGCTTTTATAGTGTACTGCACAAAAGAAGATACCTTACTTGCCAATAAATACCCACAAGGGTGCTCAACCCTATTAATTTTCTGGTAAATGTCAGTTAAAACCACAGTGAGATGCTACTACACAACACACACACAGGTGAAGATTTAAAAACGACAGGCAACAAGGGTGCCAGGATGGCTCAGTTAAGAGCCCGACTCTTGGTTTCAGCCCAAGTCATACTCTCACGGTTTGTGAGATCAAGCCCTGCATCAGCTGTGCTATCAGCAGGGATCCTGCTTGGGATTTTCTCTCTCCCTCTCCCTCTCTCTCTCCCTACCCTGAATGTGCCCTCTCTCTCTCTCTCTCACTCTCGCTCTCTCTCCCTCTCAAAATAAATAAATAAACTTAAAAAAAAGATAGATAACATATCATTCAAGATGTGGAATGACAGGGGCACCTGGGTGGCTCAGTCGGTTGAGCATCCAACTTTGGATTAGGTCGTGATCTCACAGTCCATGAGTTCAAGCCCTGCCTCAGGTTCTGTGCTGACAGCTCTGAGCCAGGAGCCTGCTTCGGATTCTGTGCCTCCCTCTTGCTCTGCCCCTCCCCCACTCATACTTGCACGCGCGCGCGCTCTCTCTCTCTCTCTCTCAAAAATAACCATTTGAAAAATTTTTTAAAGAAGATGTGGAATGACAGGAACATACATATACTTTTTGAGGATACCTGCTTGAAACACAGGGAATGATCAATTATGGTAAAATATATTCATATGCTGTGATGATGTCACTTGAGTCCAAGATATATACCCAATATTCTCCATGTGATCAAAGGTATATATGTGAGGATGTCTATGGTAGCACTATTATAACAACTCAAACGTTTAGTAGAATGGAATGGATAAATCAACTGCAAAGAGTGAAAGAATGGAAAACACACAGAAGTCACTGATGCATAGCATGAAGACTAAATGTGAGACAGGTATTATAAAGAATCCTTGCCATAGGAAAGTCTTCAATTGGATTCTGATTCTGATCTCTGCAAGAAAGTTCATTTATCATTAGTCTCCATATCTTAATGGACACTGGTGAATTTGCCCTCCTTAGGTGATATAGAGCTTTTCAAGCACTTCAATATTTGGCTAGTTTATAGCACAAAGTTTCTTGGTCAGCTACAATGTCTCCAAAGCTTAGTGCATTTCTGATATATTTGCTTCATATATAAGAAAACATAGGTTTTTAATCTCTTTTCTCTGTTTTTAATCTCTTGTTCCTTCTATTTCTGCTTGACGACTGATTTTTGAATATTCTTGCTTTCTAATACTGTGTTAAAAGTTGGTTTTGGCTAACGTAATGATCTCACCACGGGATCCAGCCCCACATCAGGCTCTGTGCTGACAGCAGGGAGCCTGCTTGGGATTCTCTTTCTCTCCCTCCCTCTCTCTCTGCCCCCCAACCACTCGTGCTCTCTCCCTCTCTCTCTCAAAAATAAATAAATACACTTTAAAAGAAAAAGCAGCAAACAATTGAAAACATCCTTTTAATGCTCTGGCTATTTCCAACAACACACTTTCCAGACATAGCAGAAAATGTTCTAATTTCAGTTACTCAGGTTGTCAATGCTATATTTAGATGTATTTTGAGTAAAGACTACCTAAAGCATAGGGGCTTGAATGATTACATGATCTGAAACTTTTAATCATTCTAAATCTGAGGAGGTTATTGGAAAGAAGCTATGCAAGGCTCTAAGGATGAACATGAAATCACTAAAATTGAGGAGGTGAAAGTCCTTGTTCCTTCTCTTGAGCAGATTTGTGAAAGAAAAAGATTCCAGTGTTAAATGAAGGAAACCAATATGTGGCCAAAAGCATTATCTCAGGAACACATGTGCCTGTTATTGTCTTTCAGCAAAAGAAAGCATCCGATCCTCTCTTTTTTCATTCAAGAGCTGAAAAACTTTAATACAGCACAAAGGCTGAATTCTAGAAAAAATAGAGTCCAAATGAATCATATAATATGGAACAGAAGCAGGTGCATGTGAAATAAAATGCAGTTTCATAACTGGATGAAAATCATATACTTCAGCATCAAGAGGACAACCCTATTTTGCAGCCATAATTGTTAGTCTTGCGGGTGCGCAGGAAGTCTCTATTCAGAAGGCTTCTGTGTGTGAGCATGTGTGCACGTGAGACAGAAAGCGAGAGGGAGGTTATTAGAAGCTTACTATACTTTCTAGTATATATCAATATTAAATATAGCTATATCCCCTTCTATGTATATATTTAACATATATTTATATTTTATGTGTTAATAAAATATTACATATATATGCATATATATATGTTTAAATGTTTTTACCTTGGAATAAAATATTGATCCTGTTTCCGTATAAAACAATATCAAAAATAAAAAACTTGAAAAATTGGGTTCTTTGAAATTAATACAAATTTGTGTTATTTAATTAAAAGTCTTAGTTCTCATTTTGCTCCTATGAACAATACTTATTTAATAACAGATTTACCCAAAAATCATTACAATAATACACAGAAGTCCCAAGCATATTTCTTGAAAGAAGGAATAATTAACATACTTAAAATGGGTAATAGCTCAATGCTATTTATATTTCACATCAATAAACGAATTTTGATTAAACAAAATCTTTAGACCAAAGTATATTATTATTTTCACCTCTCAAAATAAAAGGTCTAAAATCTATGAATTTCTAGTCCTACATATTGATTTTTTTAAACTAGCCATCTGTTTATTCTCTTATATACATATAGTGTGTGTGTGTGTGTGTATTCAAGGAAAATTTTATACTAAACCAATGATTTCATTCACCTTTAAATTCTAATTTGCATGGCTAACACATTGATGGGACTTCAGGACGATGACTCTCTTTTCCCTGTAGGCCTTGTTTTACATTTAAATTAAGATGGAGCTTAAGAATCATATTTTAATCAGTTTAAAATTAAAAACAAAAAGATATATAACTTGTAGATGTTATATTTCTTTAACAGAGAATTATCTAATGGAGGCCTTTTGTTGTTTTTTGTTTTTGTATCTGTTTGGTGCTTGGTTTCACTCCTTTGCATTCTGAAAAGACAAAGTTAAGTTTGTTCTAATTAATACTTCTAAATCTGCTTGGATTTAACAATAATATTTTACTGACGGATATCTTTCCTCAACCGACTTATTATCATGTCTAATAAAGGAGAAGATCTCATGGCATTCAACACTTTTTAAACCAAATTTGAAAAAAAAAAAGCTGCTATTTAACTACTGTTAGAGATGATTTTCTTCATTCATTAAACATTTGAGCAGTAACTTAAAAGACACTCAAGGCAATTCACAGGAAAAAATTAAGATCAGAAGCAATTAGTGCTGCCACTCATGCAAAACATTTGTTTTTATTTTTCTTTTCCACTTATAACTTCAGTTTCAAAAAGGAGACATTTATGTGAGGCTCCTACAGATGACTCTTATTTTTCTTGTTTAGCTTGTTTCCCCCAATTGAAACAAGAATGTGCTTGTCAAATATTTTGCAAAATACAGGCTTCTGGATAGTTTCATTATATTTCTCAAGAAGCACAAAATCATTTGCCATCAGCTTCAGAGAGGACATCTCCAAATCTTGGTATTACATAACTACACAGGCTAACAAAACAAACTACTGCCAATGGAAATACTTACATATAAATTTTCATGGGAAACAAATGAAATATTACTTTCCATGTAGAATTTTGATAGATAATATTCATTTCCTAATTGAAAAATTAGCTATAATATAATTAATTTGACAAACGAATGCACAGATATGTGAGCACTGACTTGCACAGCTGGCGTACATGAACTGTTTTCTTATTTTATAATTTAAAAGAATAATTTAAAAATTGAATATTTAAAATACAGTAGTTTTTAAGTATGACATTAATTTTTTAAAATCTCATTTTCCTTGAAGATCAAATTAATGACAGGTTGGAATGGTTGAGTTCATTTATGAAAAAAACTTCTAAAACATATATTTTTATCCATTAAGTAACTCTTTTTTTTACAAATTAATTTAAAAATGGGAAGCATCTTGGGGCACCTGGGTGGCTCAGTCAGTTGAGCATCCAACTCTTGATTTCAGCTTAGGTCATGATCCTAGGGTCATGGGATCAAGCCTCCTGTCAGGCTCTGGGCAGACAATATGGAACCTGCTTGGGATTCTCTCTCCTTCCCTCTGCCCTTCTCCCTGACTCACGCTCACTCTCTCTCACTCTCTCTCTCTCTCTCTCAAAATAAATAAATACATTTTAAAACTTTAAAAAAAAGTTGAAAAAAATTCGAAGTGTCTTAATATGCCTACTTCCTGCTTTTCTTTTTAGAAACAAAAATCAGTCTGTACAGGATCAGTTACCTGCTATACCAGTAAGGATTTATGCTGTAAGAAAAGCAGGCAACGTAAGAACCAGAAACAGAAAACTAAATATTGGAAGAATATCAGGAGGCTCATAGAGCTGAGAGGAAAGCCAAAGAATCAGACTTATAAAATAAAAGACATGGAGTGAGACAAGTAGATGGGTATTCAGTCAAATTCAGACACATCAAGAGTCTGGTCAGAATGCCTCTGCTCACACCACTTTTACTGGCTAAATGTCCCTGAAACCACTGGACTCAAGGTACTTACTGCTTATCCACACTGAATAGTTGCTGAACTTCTCTGGCTTTTTTTTTTTTTTTTTTTTTTTGCTACATCTTCAAGTTTGAGAATCTCAGGTCAGGACACCTTTTCTAACTGCCAATGCTATGTCATGCACCTGTTTCATGACTACGTGAGGGAAAGAAGGGAAACACGGGCCATGAGAGCTTTGGTAGTAGAAAATAGGGCCTTCAGCCTACCAGGAATAACTCAAGTAGGAGGATCCCCCCTGCCAAAAAGTCATTCAGATGTCACGTTCCAAAAATAATAACCAGGGCAACTACAGACTCCTACATCCAAATCAATCCTTTTTTATTTCAATTTCTGAAACCAATAGGCCATGCTCACTTACTATAAAGAGTAACACATCACAATCTCTAGGTGATGTCTCAGTGTTCAGTAAACATCTTGTATTGGTATTCTAAACTGTACCACCATTTTTCATTCCACTTATAGTACGAACAAAACAGAAAAGAAGGCCAATTATTTAAAATATCCACCTGTATATGACACAACAAGGAAGGAAATAAAGGTAAGAGGATACATTCTCTATTTTGTAATTGTTCTCCAGAGTGTATTTACAATATTTCTCTTTACAATATTACAAGATTTCTCATTTCTTCAGCCACCTCCTGAGCTGATGAAAAGTTCATTAGGCACATATATTTATTTCTAACTGGTCTGAGCCCTCAGTCACTTTTTTTCATACAATTGCAGTAGGTTTGGAGCGCCTGGGTGGCACAGTCAGTTAAACATCCGATGTCAGCTCAGGTCATGGTCTCACAGCTCGTGAGTTCAAGCCCCACAACAAGTGAGCTGCAGCCCTGCTTCTGATGAGCTCAAGCCTCACTTCCAGTGACCACGAGGCCTGCATTGGGCTCGGCATTCTCCTTCCCTCTCTCTGCCCCTTGTAGGATTCTCTCTCTCTCTCCCTCCCTCCCTCCGCCCCTCACTCACTCACGCAATCTCTTTCTCAAAAATAAATTAATTAATTAAAAACAAACAAACAAACAAACAGGGGCACCTGGGTGGCTCAATCGGTTAAGCCTCTGACTCGTGATTTCAGGTCAGGTCATGATCTCACGGTTCATGGGTTGCAGCCATATATCAGGCTCTGTGCTGACAGTGCAGAGCCTGCTTGGGATTCTCTTTCTCCCTTTCGCTCTGCCCCTCCCTGCACGTTCTTTCTCTCTCAACATAAATAAATAAACTTTAAAAGTATATTATTTACAAACAAAAAACAACAACGAAGATTTATTTAAAAAAATTGCAGTTTAGGGGCGCCTGGGTGGCTCAGTCGGTTAAGCGTCCGACTTCAGCTCAGGTCACGATCTCGCGGTCTGCGAGTTCGAGCCCTGCGTCGGGCTCTGGACTGATGGCTCAGAGCCTGGAGCCTGCTTCCGATTCTGTGTCTCCCTCTCTCTCTGCCCCTCCCCCGTTCATGCTGTGTCTCTCTCTGTCTCAAAAATAAATAAACGTTAAAAAAAAAATTGCAGTTTCCCCGTATCACTTACTTCCAGACAATGTAGTAAAAAACAAACAAAAAAAAAATCCTCCAGGGGATCACATGAGTTTCATAAATACTGCTTTCCCTCTGTTGGGTATCAGCAACCTTATTTCCCCTTAATAATTGAGATCCATCATTCCAACCGATGGCATAACCTCCCTACTCTCCCATCCTTTTTTTGTTGGTTTTTGTTTTTTTCCCTTATCTGTTTACCCAATGGCATTAACAGGCTGAAATTGCCAGGTGCCAGTCACTTAGAATTTAAGAGAAATATTATGTTTCACAGTGGAAGCAAGCATTTTAGGGTACTAACATGAAAACTGACAGGTATAACATTTTGAAATGCAACTGAGGGAGTTGTCAGGAAAGCCACCATCTCCACTTCCTCCTGTTTGTTACATGCAAGTGAGGTCGGGACAGGCAGCATCACACGTGGCGCGCTGATTCAGATCTTCTATGGCGCCTCACAAGACACTACAGTTTTACCCCTTTCAAGTCCCTGTTCATCCAGTTAAACCATAAAGGACCATTAGTATCTGCTTGTGAAATGCTGTTTAGATTTATCTCTTTTCTTGCCATCTTTTCTTTCAAACAAGATGAATTATTAGATGGACGTTTTGAAATTGTGCCCACTGGAAAGATTTTTCCTGTTGGCTATCTCTATCAAAAATGACAAAATCATGACCCTGAGATCAAGAGTTGCATGCTCGACCGACTGAGTCAGCCAGGCATCCCAGCATTACCGGAGTTTTCACCATTTTGCTCATATTACTATATGTGTGAACGCTCCTGGCCCAGTAACTGATTTGGGTAATCAGAAATAAAGATCCCACTGATACTGGGCACATCAGTTTACAAGGCAGCCTACTAGCCCATGGTCAAGGGATAGACTTCACCAAGATTTCATGTTTAGAAAGTCCATACCTTCTTCATGACACATATCTTCCTATTTTCCTCCCTCCCTTCCTTCCTTCCTTCCTTCCTTCCTTCCTTCCTTCCTTCCTTCCTTCCTTCCTTCCTTCCTTCCTTCCTTCCTTCTTCCTTCCTCTGTATCCATATCATGAGGGTATGGCCTTTCTAGAAAACCCTAAGGGATTTTTTTCTATGATTTGCTAATGAAGCTTTACTATAGTTTTTATAGAGATTAGATTCCATAGCCACGAGGTAAAATGTCTGTTCTTCTCAGGTGATGGCAAATAGCTTCTATTTTGTTTTTTCAACTCATTGCCACAGTGTTTCTTTTTTTCTTTTTTTTTTAATTTTTTTTTCAACGTTTTTATTTATTTTTTTTAGGGACAGAGAGAGACAGAGCATGAACGGGGGAGGGGCAGAGAGAGAGGGAGACACAGAATCGGAAACAGGCTCCAGGCTCCGAGCCATCAGCCCAGAGCCCGACGCGGGGCTCAAACTCCCGGACCGCGAGATCATGACCTGGCTGAAGTCGGACGCTTAACCGACTGCGCCACCCAGGCGCCCCTGCCACAGTGTTTCTTGTTTGTTTGCTTGTATTTATTTGTTTCAAATTGTTATCTGTGACAAAATGTCAGGAACTCCACAGACTGACACCAGAAAGGAAAATCCATAAGAAATAGAGACCTACTAAGCACATTTATGATAATCCACTGTCATTCTGTGAGACCCATCCAGCTTTTCCATAGTCAGTCTGTGATCCTGAAGGGAGATATGATAAGAATCTCAAATCCTACATTTTTTTCCAATTCTTTGAACTAATCTTTGTGATTCTTCACAAAGAATTAGGGATGCTAGATTCCCTTTATTAGTTTTTGAAGATGATTTTAGAGGTAACTATTTGCTTCTATGCAACAGAAAAGCCAACGTTCCATAAACCAGAAAGCCAATATGGGTCCTGTCATTTGTTGAGACTATTTATAAACCACACAATTGGCTGCTGGTGGAAGAAATACAGGATATATTTTGAGATTACTGTAGTTCGACTATGAGGCAGACTTAGAAAACAACTCGAGTTATAACCAGACACTTCTAAACCTGTACTCTGACTGAGAGTGAATTGGTGTTCTTGGTCTACAGGGGATAGTGCTCATTGAGGGTCAGTTAAAAACAGTCCTCAAGAGATGGTGTCCAATGTGTATGGAGTGAGGAGTCAGAAAAAGAGAGGGATCTACTCTGAGTTAGGAAGGGAATAAGGGTAGGGTCAGGGTTGCAAACTCAAAGGTATACATGGCCCAGTCGATAATATAAATTGGTGCTGCAGGCTTGGCAATAAAAGAATGCATTTAGCTCTCACAAATAAAGACAGACTCTCTTAGGGGCACCTGGGTGGCTCAGTTAGGTAACTGACTCTCAATTTCAGCTGAGGTTATAATCCCTGGGTTGTGGGTTCAAGCCCTGTGTCAGCCTCCGTGCTGGACGTAGAACCTGCTTGAGATTCTCTCTCTCCACCCCTCTCCCTGACTCACGTTCTTTCACTCTCTCTCTCAAAAAATAAAAGCTCTCAGTCTATCTTTTGTTTCCCACTTTTGATACATAAGGGTTAGAAAAAATATTTTGCCCCCTCCCCCTCCTTCTTCTTCTAATAGATTTCAGGCACAGCACAGAGCCCAACGTGGGACTTGAAGTCATAACCCTGAGATCAAGAGCCAGACACTCAACTGACTGAGCCACCCAGGTGTCCCTGTTTTGTTTTCTTCTTTACTACAAAAAACATCAGCTAAAGTTGCAGATATACATCTACAGATGCTAGGCTTCAGTGCCAGGGAGGCAATGGCAGTTCTGCCATAGGACACAGGATCCCATCGAAGGGGGCAAATGGCTCTTCTGCTCTAGGTGCCAGATGGGTAGGAGGTTCAAGGAGAGAACTGAGACCCAGTATGGCCATACCTTTCAAATTTTCAATTGATGCCACTGTGTATGTGAAAACTTACAGTTCAAAATTTTTAACAAATAATTTTTTTAATTAGACTTAAAAAAAAACCCCACCAAAAACCAAAATGTAAAAATCTCCTAAATATCTTAGTAACCCCTTAGGGTGCCTGGGTGGCTCAGTCAGTTAAGCATCTGGCTTTGGCTCAGGTCATGATCTCACGGTTGGTGGATTCGAGACCTGTGTCAGGCTCTGTGCTGACAGCTCAGAGCCTGGAGCCTGCTTTGGATTCTATGTCTTCCTCTCTCTGCCCCTCCCCTTCTCTCCCTCTCTCTCTCTCTCTCTCTCTGTCTCTCTCTTTCTCTCTCAAAAAATTAATAAACATTAAAAACTTTTAAAAAAAATCTTGGCAATCCCCTTCTCAAGAATAATTTGGCCTGGTAAAGGACCATAGGTCCTACCGTGCAAGAGTAAAGGAAATTGGTAAAATACTTGTGATGTTATGATAGGGTGCTTCTTTAAGAGGTGGGTTCCTCAGATGCAGGTCAAAAGCAGTGATGAGGGATAAAATACAAGAGATATATTAAGGACGTATTCCCATGAGAAACTATTAAAAATCTGGAAGGAACAAGACAGCAAAGAGGAAGAAATTGAGCAACGCGCAAACTTTAGGTTGCTTCAGCTTGTTCCAAAAGGAAATATTTGGATTATAATTTGGATTATAAATTACTTCTCAAAATGTTCTAAGAAAATGGAGCTGGGGTTTTATATTCTCACTCAAATATTTGTCATTGTTTTAAATGTTTATTGATTTTTGAGAGAGGGAGATTGACAGAGTGTAAGCTGGGGAAGGACAGAGAGAGAGACACACACGCGTGTAGGATCCAAAGCAGGCTCTAAGCTATCAGCACGGAGCCTGACACAGGGCTCAAACTCACAAACCATGAGATCATGACCTGAGCTGAAGTCAAACGTTTAACGAAGTGAGCCACTCAGGTGCACCAAACATTCGTCATTGTTAGTCACAGGGTTGCTTGAGGGGACAAAAACTCTCAGGCACTTCCAGATCTCTGTATACATGGACATAGTTTCAGTAGCCCAAAGGGAGTCTTCCAAAGAAGAATCTAAAGTAAACACACACCAAAATAAGGAGGGGATGCACACAGAAACAAAAAAATGGGTTCTAATAGGAGCGCTTAGAAAGTCTACAAGAGGTACTCAATGTCCCCTCAAGTAAAGGGCCACAAGAACTACAAAGAATTAAGTGAGGCGATGGTGACTCAAGTTTGAGATCTATTCATCAGAGTTAGGTTTTACATTTAGACAAATAAACAGGACTTTAGTGGGCTGTCCATTTTGGCCCTAAGGATCTGATGATGAATTAACCACTGCCAAAGGTCACTGTATACCTGATCTTTTGAAATAATACTACCCACCTTGTTGCTTATGCAAGCATGCCCCTTATGCAAGGGAATGTTTTTGGACATCTTGGGAGCACAAATATGTGGGTCAGTGGACCAGTCATGTTGAAAATATTACAGTATTCTTACCATCTGAAATATCTGAATTCATGAATTTTTGGCACCTCAACTTTATTTAGAATGAGTGCTAACTGAATTTAGGTCTTTATGTAGTACCTATGTCATAGCTGCTAGAGGCCGCAGTATAGTGAACATCCTGCTTACCTAAAACTCACTGAAATTTTATTACTTCCCAAAGTTACCATAGTTTTGTTCAGATATCCCCTTCTGTCACAGCCAAACAATTCATGCAAAACTGGGTTTGATTGGTTCAGGAATATTCAGATGACTTAATATGTCCATTAAGACATAGGGGTAAGTCTCCTTATGACCTCATGGAAATGTTTCCTCACTCCTAAGAGAGCAGAAGAACCATCTTATCCTCTTTTGGGAATTGTTATTTAGATATAATGCCTAGATTTCTCAGCTCCCAATCTCAAAAGGTAGTCAACTTTGTGGAACAAAGCTCGAAAGAAACTATGTCCCTGATGATATTACTGGGCTATTTCAATGCCTGACTCTGTATCTCTGAGCTTTGTGATATATGAGATAGTGTATTTGCTTATTTTTTTTTAATTTTTTTTAACGTTTATTTATTTTTGGGACAGAGAGAGACAGAGCATGAACTGGGGAGGGGCAGAGAGAGAGGGAGACACAGAATCGGAAGCAGGCTCCAGGCTCTGAGCCATCAGCCCAGAGCCTGAAGCGGGGCTCGAACTCACGGACCGTGAGATCGTGACCTGAGCTGAAGTCAGACGCTTAACCGACTGAGCAACCCAGGCGCCCCTTTGCTTATTTTTGAATCCAGTTAGAAGTGGAATTCTAACAATTGTGGGTGAAAGCATAACAGGCTGGGAGATGAAATAGCTTGTCTCATTAACTTTCATAAGTGGAGGCAGATCTCTGCTTCTCAAGACTTCCGTTATTAATCACAGAATACATGTCTGAGCAATTCAGAACTTAAGCACCTATTGCATAGATCTCGTACTTTTTCTGGGCACAATGAATCTCTCAAAGCAAAACAAGAAAGGTTTGACATAGGCGGTTCCTCCTCTTGATTCTATTCCTAGAAAAGATATGAGTAAGAGCCTCTTTGTGGCTCTTGGCTCAATATTAATCATACATAATGGGATAATTATGAGGCCAGATTTACAGAAAAAATGTATTTAAAAATTAATGTGATAGGGCACCCATGTGACTCAGTCGATTGGGCATCCAACTTGATTTTGGCTGAGGTCATGATCTCAGGGTCATGGGAAGGAGCACCACATCAGGTTCCACACTGAGCATGGAGCCTGCTTGAGATTCTCTCTCTCTCTCTCTCTCTCTGCCCCTTCCCCGTACTCTTGCTCTAAAATTTAAAAAAATAAAAATTTTTCAAATAAAAAATAAAAAAATTAATGTGATCGATTTCTTCTTAGTAATTTTAAATAATTACTAATTGGCAAAGAATATTGTGAACACTGTGCTATCTTTTGACATCTAGAAAACTATAGAAGTGCTTCGACTTGAAGAAAGCCTGTAAGACAATAAACAACCATATTTCTTCCATAGGTTCACTTGACATCATTAAGTGAAACACTCATTTGGTGAGTGTGGAAAGATAGGACAAAACAAGTATAAAACAATAATTACATAGAATTTCTTGGGAAATTTAAAGACATATTGTCAGCCACAGGAAGGTTATAAATTAGTAATAATGAAGTGTCAAAATACCTTATAAGTTGGCAGAATATATCTAGCTTCATGAATTTGAGATGCACAGGATTTTAATTAATCAAAATAAACTTTGAGAAAGCTGTGATACTAGGGCTAAAAACTTACTCTAGGAGAATGAAGAAGATGTGATAATCAGCAGGCTCTAATTTACAGGAATTGTCCGTGAACTACCCATTTAGTATCATCAGTGATTAGGAAGAAGCAGCAAACACTCTTTACGAACATTTATAAATGTTTTCCATCAAATGTGGGGAAATGGTGGCAATGAAATAGAGAATTTAGTACTTGTACCAGATACGTGACTCAGACAAATGCAAAATTATACCTTAGAGAAAATTATCTGTTTTATGCCTATTGGTGGGAGAAAGAAACCAGGGCTGGGTGAGCATTGAAGGAGACTCTTGTGTGAAACCAGGCAGAAAATTAAATGGGAAATTAAAAGAAGATATTGGTCAGGACTTCTGGGAAATTTATTCAAAAACACTATTCTAATAGGGGTATCTCTTTCAAAACTAGAAATATAGCATTGAATTTAGCATTCCTTGGTTTCAAAGAAATTTTAGTATATTCTATTATATTCAGGACTAGGCTCATTTAGCAAATTTAACCTTAGGAAAATAAAAACTATAAAACAAAATTAATGAAATCAATATAAACAAAATGTGATTTGAGTGCATACCTACAAGAATGCATATAAATATTTAAAAAATGACTGTTCAAAATAAAGGATTAGCTATAGCCATAATAGTTGTATTACTAGTGTCAGTTGTGAAAAGTACTAAGAATTTACATATTTTAGTGGAAATCTATATTTATATTATGAATGCAAAAGTAACCAAACTCTCATTTATTCTTTTTCACTTTTATTTCTGTAATTATTACTCTGCTTTTTTCTTTATCTGAGTCCATAAAATGATATTCCACCAAATAGAAACTATGAGACCCAATATAATATACTAGATGTATCTACAACCAAAGAAGGAATATACCAGCCATTGTGACTGGATAAGCTTACTCCATTAGCTAGTACAATCATGACAAATGTGGAACCATCTTTCCATCCATTCATTCCACTGATAGACATCTGTTAAAATTTCTGTGCAGTTAGGGAGATAAACAAGGTAACAGCTCATTCCTTTCTGATAATCAAATGTCTACATTTATGCCCGCTCTCCCCTTCTTCCAGAGGTATTTCTTCTTTCTCTAGCCATAATATTAGCCTTAAATCTCAGAAACATATTTAGACGTGCCAAAACAACATGACCATGCTGTTTATACTTTAAGCCTCTGGCCTGAACACTTTTCAATGTGATTTTATAAACTAATCTGGTCCGTTACCATTGAAGTGTCAGGCTGATTGCTATGGCCAATTACTGAGCTCAATAAGAGGCTTTACAGATTTTCAGGGCTGATACAGTCTTTCATGAACCCTTATTTTAGCCACCTAAGGCAAGCAGGTCCCAGGGAATCACTTATAATTGCATATCTCCTTTCTCACAGCTAATTTAGAAGCCCAAAGTCTACATACAACTTTTATTCCTATTTATGAACTTTACTGTGCATTTTCTCCATATTGTTTCAAAATGTGGAGGTCATACTCCATTAAGTTGGGAAAACTTAAATAGCAGTCAGAATTTGCCCCAAACATGCATAGAAAGTTTAAATCATTTGCAGGTTTTAATTTTTCAAAGAAAATCATGCTATCATAAAAACAGTTGAAAAAAACCCTGTCTAGGCAGATCAGTTTAGCAAAGTTATCAGCTCCAGGTGGGAAGGGTCATGTGTGTTTTATGACTGCTGTTCTCTTTACGTATAAAGAGTTCCTGGTACAGAGGTGTCAACAAATACTCAACAAATGGGTGGATAAAGAAATCTCAGTGTTTATCTACCATTAACTCAGCATTTGATTTCTTCTTCAATCTGATCTATGTTAGACTCACTTAGAATGATCCTATCTTCACTTCTGAATTGCTAGCTATCATCAGCAGAAGCTGTCTCTCCCCATACATCTCTGTATTTAATAACCTTCAGATTAATTTGACTGGTGTTTTTTCCTCGAGTGATTTTCACAGTGCTGTACACATTAGTAGACAGTAAACAAATGCATGCTGATAAATCTGAATGAACGTATGATATCTCTGACGGGCTGAGAGTTGTTAGGCATGTGAACATATTCTTCAGACTCTGAGCTCCATTTGTTTTTCTCTCTTTTTTTTTTCCCCTGCTCCCGTCCCCAGTCCATAGGAGATGATCAATAAATATTGGCTGTTTTATGAAAAGCCACCTTATGTTATTTAATATATTCAACTTTTTAAAAAATTTGCTCTTCTTATCTCGACTAATGCAGATCGGTAGTTTGCTTTCTATTCACATTTCTTGATTTTATAAAGATTTCCTGATTCTACACCATTAAGGCAATTAACAGTATATTTTTAAACTATGCATAGTATGTATCACAATTTTTATATTTTGCATATTTTGTATTTTTACTGGATTGTATTATTATTATATTATTATAACCTTTGTCTTGCTTCCTATTAACTTTATGGAAAATGGTTTTCTCCTAGCCCAGAAACTCAACATGGCATATTTCATTTTCAAAGCGAATATGAACCAACATGATATATATGTTTCATTTCTTTCACATTGAAGGTTTTAACTTAACTTGCCATCACTCTAGGCAATGGAATTTGAAATAATTTATAAGCCAAAGATAAACACTACTATATTAAATAAACAGATGACAAGGATTATATGAGCTCATATACAATATGCATAAAAACAGTAAGCAGTGTACAGAATAACTACCACATCAAAGAAGATAAAAAATATAAAAATAAACCCTTAAAATCATTGTGTAATGTCAAATCTATCAAATAAATGAAGATGGATAGGACTGTCACACATTAACATGTAGACACGACAGTGACTTTTAAAATTATAGCAGCATGTACTATGCATTGAAAACTGAAGATAATGTAATACATTTTGATAGGGCAGGAGAAACTCAATACTTTGCTCTCACAGTGTTATAAAACTGCAAAACAACCTTGGGCACCTGGTGGCTCAGTTGGTTAAGCGTCTGACTTCAGCTTAGGTCATGATCTCGTCATTCCTGTGTCTGAGGACCACGTCGGGCTCTGCACTGTCAGTGCGGAGCCTGCTTGGGATTCTCTCTCTCTCTCTCTCTCTCTCTCTGCCCCTCCCCTGCTTATGCTCACTCGCTCTTTCTCTCAAAATAAATAAATAAACTTAAAAAAATGCAATACAACAAAAACAATTCAATCTTTTCTTTGTGAATAAATTCTACTAAAGGTGCAAGGGAAACTTCATAGCTTTTGCAGTTTAGGTTCAGATGATAAAAAATTTAGTTTGTTATAGGATGGTATTTGTCAATTGGCTCCTTGTAATTTATTATAACCTTGCTATAGTGTATTCTTTGGGTATGTGTGTGTGTGTGTGTGTGTGTGTGTGTGTGTGTGTGTGTGTACAATGTGTTCTCTCACTGGGAACAAGTATATTTATTCACATTTTTATCTTTATATTACTTTTTTCTCAGTTTTGGAAGTTTTTATGTAATAAAGTTAGGACATGTCAGATGTGGTAAAATTCTCAAGTGAAAATACTACATATTTTCACAAAGCCAAGTAATTTCATCCCTTTTCATTGTCTACTTAATATTTTTGTTCACTAAACCAGTATCACTATATGTATTTGGGAGAATTACACCTTTTCTTTCTTTGAAGAAACAGAGATGATTTGCATAAAATATTTAAATAGCTACACTTTCTGAACATTTTCATGTTATCAAGTATTTTATATACCTTTTCCAATGATCCAAAAGTTGGTGACATGATTCCATTGTCTCAGATAAGTAAACCAAGACTGCATAGCTAGGACTTTACAGGGTGGAAATTCAAATTTGTGTTGCCCTGACTGACAACTGAACATCATTATGAACAACTAAAATATCCAGGATGGCAACCCTAGGGAGTGAATTGTTATATTTTTGTTTCAGACGCCTAAAAGGAGAGGTGAAATAAGTTTCTTTGGTTCTTCCCAGAAAGAATATAAACTCCAGATTAGTAGCCTTCTGAAATCATCATTCCCACATGCAAGATTATAATCACAAAGTTTCTTTTAGCTACATATTTTCAGACACCTTCTCCAAGAATCTAGGCACTTGGGGGTTCAACTTTGGAAATGTCTCCTACACCCCTTCTGTTCCACAGTTGTCTCAGGAGATAACTAACAAAAAGAATGTGTAAGTTACAAGGTCAGTATTCTCCTCTCCACAAACCACCAATTGATTAAACGTCAACTCCTACATACATTTCTATTGCAGCAAATGAAAAGGAGAATGGTCACTGAAAGCATTCAGAGCACTCACACTAATATCCAAAATGAGGGTGGAAGTGAGTGGTGAGACCCAGAAAAATATAGACAGAGTTAATAAAATTTTTCCCACAATATTTTTTGCTAATAATGCATTGCTAATTATAATGTAGGAAAAACGTCCATTAGTTTGTTACTAACACTTTTCTTATTTAAAGGGGAGAGGTGACCCGTAAAGAAAAAGATAGTCATTATTTAGGAAATTTTTGGTTAGTTTATTGTTCCATTAGCTAGGATGTTATCACCACCATAATTTTTATATATTAAGCAGCAGGTCAAATTACTACTCTGTATTTTATTTTGGTCAACTGGAAAATGGGAAAAAAGTTGCCATTGTAGGGGCCAAGGGTAGGCTGTCTACCCCAAGATAGACTACTTTGGCATCAACATTACCTTGAGTTGAAAGTAATCAGAACTGAGCAGATGCAGAAAAAGCTCTATGCCAGGTCTTCAAATGCCTAAATGTATGTGGGAAAGGAGTGTCTGTACCAGGAAGAGAACTATTAACCAAGACTCCTCTTGACCTAAGAACCTTATCTGCATTAATAACTTTTGTTTCTCAAAACATCCCCTTTTACCTTCCTGCTAATGGCCTTCTCTCCTTTGTGTCCTCAGAGGTGACCCGTCTCCTAAGATCATATAAATTTCATGTTGTCTCATTGTCTTTGGAACTTCATGTCTGTATGGATTCAGTGTACATATACCTATAAAATTTGATTTTGTCCTGTTAAACTTTCTCATGCCAATTTGATTCTTAGTCCAGCTAGAAGGACCTTACAGTATGGCAGAGTAAGGTCTTCCTCCCCAACGTTATCTACTCATAAAATCATTAACAAATATAAGGGAATTGAATATACTTCAGGTAGAGTTTAGTTTACACACCTTACTGTGAAGGTTATGATGCCTCTCAGCAATTTAAAACCTGTTCCCATCTTGAGAGTATCTTTTGACAGTGACTTCTTGGCTTCTCACATCATTTCAATTTGTTTTTGGCCACACTTTACAGAGTTTGTTTCCTCAGTGTTCCTACCTCTAAGACTTAAAATGGGAGCCCAAATTGATAGATGAAAAACAGAGTAAGGTCTGACAATGAGGTCACAACTACTTTTGATGTCTCATTAGCTCCTCTAATTGCAAAAAAGCCTTGCACGGTTGTACCTTCAGGATGAATGAACACACTGGTACTCATAGAAAGTTTTCCAGAGAGGAATCAGGAAGTCACTAAAGCCGGAGATCATTTAACTCATACAGAGTTTAAAGTTAACCATTCATCACTTTCAATGGAATGCAGAGACTGTCTGGCTTCCTTTATTTACTGCATGGGGGAAAAATCACTGTGGAAATCCATATAGCCTTTGTCTCTGCCCATAAACATCAAGTCAGCGTGAGTCCTTGCAGACTAGAAAGGTTGCTCTGTCACAGCTTTCTCAGTAAATAGCTTTCTCATGGGGAGTTATTAGAAATAGGGTGAGAAAACAAAAGATCATAAATGAGGTGGTTTCATTAAAGGATTCAAGACTATCTTAAATATTCTCCTTATAGGTATGTGAGGCATTGATAACCATTAGACTAGCTAAATGTAGGCCATGGACTTATGTGAAAGGAATGCATAATCATAAGGAGATGGAAATTTGAGGGTGGATACTGTTATCTAAAAATGTTTAAGTGATAATTAAACTGAAGAGTGAAACAAACAACATGTCATAATCCTAGAAAGGACTTGAGCTTGATTCATTTGGAAATACACACACAAAATCCTATAATTCACAATACTCTAGCAGTCCCCTAACTTTAAAGCATGATGCAGTGGAGAAAGTGGGGAACAAAGGGAGGGTGGCAGAACAAAGATAATCTCTCATTAATATCTGGAAAGCTTTGCCATTTCTTACTATTCATAAATGAGAAAAATGTATCAGAAATAAACTGGGCAAACATGGAGTCTGCTCTATAGGCCTGATGGTTTTATTTGTCTGGGTTTCTGTAAAAAAGTATTCAATACCTGTGGCTATTCACCAAGAGAACATTTTCCTAATCTGATGTAGAAAGAATCAAATTTATCGCCCTCTCACCTACCTAAATCTTGTCTTTCTTATATGGTCCCAAGTGTATGATATTTCTGGTTCTGAAATATATTCATGCAATGTGCACTTTACACGAAAGCATGGGATCAAACCCTTAATCTCCTCAAACAAAAATGCCCTTTAATATTTTTTTCACTCTGCCACTCATATTTCATGAAAAATAAACACGCACACAAAACAAAATAAAAGGTGATAAATGGCCACATGTTGCCAGTGTTTTTATGAGATCTACCTACATTAGACATTTGACATTTCATCTCACCTCTACTATTTATTGGACCCAAGAATCAATATTTATGTTATGTTATGTTTAACAAATCCTTGATGGAATCACTTTTTTAGAAAACATTTCTGGAAATTGTGGGCAACCAGCTTGAATATAGTTATTTACTCTCTGGCTTTTAGATGTTCACAAATCATAAGTTTAACATTCAAGATTTCAACATGTCCTTAATCACTGTTTTCTTTTTCATGTGGGTTAAATAAAAGCATTTAATACAAATTGATCTTGTCCTTTCACATTGATTAATTTTAATTAGAACAAATATGGCATTGTGTTGTTTTGTCCCCTACAACAAAATTCCTACAGTTGTTATGGCTCCCAGTCCACAGACTTGTTTTTTTAAACCTCAATTTTGACATTCAATAACATTTTCTCAAAGTGTATCACTGTCCAGTTATATATAAAACATTAGTCATGGTGGTCTTTTCCACTGACATACTTAAATAATGTGACTTGGAAAGCCAATATAAATGTACTATGTATCTTTTTATCTATACATATGGATACAACTTATAGGTAAAGTTCATGAAATTACCTCTTAGGAAATTATCTATGTCTCCAACAAATAGGGGCCCTATTTTCTCAGGCAACAAGAAGCCTAGAGAAATGGATTTCAGGGTGATGTGGCTGTTTAAGAAAAAAGTCATGTCTAGGGGCGCCTGGGTGGATCAGTCGGTTGAGCGTCCCACTTCAGCTCAGGCCATGATCTCGCGGTCTGTGAGTTTGACCACCACTTCGGGCTCTGTGCTGACAGCTCAGAGCCCGGAGCTTGGTTGGGATTCTGTGTCTCCCTCCCTCTCTGCCCTTCCCCCACCTGTGCTCTGTCTCTCTCTGTCAAAAATAAATAAACATTAAAAAAATTAAAAAAAAAGTCATGTCTACAACATTTTTCTAGCCTCCTTCCCTACAACGCTTTTAAGATTATCTTTAAGTCATAGTTGCAAGATGGCAGCTCTACTGTCAAACATCAAGCCTTCACTCAAGCAGGAAGACGAAAAAGGGCACAAGGAAAAACAAGTTTAACAGACGTTAAATCTGCCCCCTTCATTAGAAAAATTACAGATTTCTTGAAAGCCCAATACACTTGATTTCTCTTTATACCTCATTGACCAGAACTTGGGTCTCGTGGCCACCATAGCTGCAAAGAACCTGGGAGGAGGGGGGTATTTTTAACTAGACACATGAGAAAATGTATTAGAAATAAACTGGGCAAACACAGTCTCTGCTTTCTAGGCTTGATGGTTTTATTTGTCCAGATTTCTGCAAGAAGTACTTGTTGCTATACATACATTTCTACCCCAAAGATAATTATAGTTAGTAAAAGAGGAGAAGTGAATATTGGACAGGCAATTGAAAAGGTCTGAAAGATGGATATGGAGCTTCGAGACAAATGTCTAGGGGTATCTCTAGATTTCTCATGAGATACCTCAATTTTGAGTAAATACATTGCAGCTTGTGTGCAATCTTCCATTCACCAATAAGCCACATACTTTGCAATTCACTCAGCTAGGCACTAGATACACTGCATAAGACATCTTTTTTTTTTCTGCCATGAAGTATCTCATGCACTAGAAATAGAGGTGGTAACATAAAATTATTTAATAGTATACAGAGTTTAATTACGTGTGTGTGTGTGTGTGTGTGTGTGTGCATACGTGCACATGTGCGTGGAGAGAGGGAGGGAGAGAGAAAGAGAGAGAGAGAGAGAGAGAGAGAGAGAGAGAGAGAGAGAGAGGGAGGAATTATAGTCTTAGATTCTTCAGAAAGAGCTGGTGGGTTCCACTTCACTGACTGGCCCACCCTGCACTCTTAATTATATTGTCAAGCTGAGGTAAGTGCAATGGACTTCTTCATACATATAAAGGAGAAGTCCAGAGGAATCTCAGAGTTAGTGAAATTCTCTCCCAAATTTTCCATATTGTTTTCTTGGTTTCTACTTTTCTTTCCTTTTGCCCTTTTTAATCCCATTCTATACATTCTTGACTTGATAATGGCTAACTTTTAGGGCTTCCATGCTTTGTCTGATATGCCTTCTGATCTATTTCTTCCATTCTGGTCTGATGCTAATAATGAAGAAATGACTATGACCGCCTTTCCTTCTCCTTGGCTGAACATTTTTTTTTATTGGTGACCTATTCACAGTTTTATTGGGCCATACACTGAGAAGGTTACTAATTAAGATGAATTCTCTAAAGGGACCACCTAAAAAGTAAGGTAGCAAAGTACTCAATAGAAAAACAATCAATTGATAAAGCCAATTTATTTTGGTCTCATCAGCAACTTTACCTCAACTGGCTTTATCTCACTCATTTTGGCTTCTCAGATAAATGGGACCCTGACTATCACACCTTCTTACACCCTTCGTTAATTCCCACAGACATTATATCCTCCTGAATTAACTATCTTTCCATCTGTATATTTTTATTGAACTCCTTCTTTGATTTCATTTACTTCCAGGCTGTCTGTTCAGGAATGAAGTGCCTGCCAGAGTGGCTTTCAGTTGTGGTGGTGTGCATTGCTTTTGGACTATCAGGCACTTATGTGCAACCAGCATTCTATGGAAACTCTAGAGTTAACAGGGGTCCCAGGGCATTTAAAATCTCAAATCTCATGGTCCCTAAAGCAATCCCTGTGTAAAGGGCATTGAATTAAGTGGCTGAAAACTCCCATTTGTTTGAAGTGCTCTCCAGGGAATCAGTTACATTACAGCTTGGAAATGTAATCTGGCAGGTAGTTGCCAAGCAACAAGGCCCGGAATCAGCTATGGATGGGACAGACTTCCATTAAACTTTATTAACAACTCCTTGGAGTATAGAGTGCATTTATCATGAAATTGGATTCCAGTTAAAAATGTTAATAACAATTTAGATTGGGTTATCTGTACTAATACTATTTTCATACTGTGAAATAGTACTTGTTAAGGTATTCATTCATTCAGTCAGTCAGTCATGGTCTTGGCCTAAAATATTTGGATACTGTGAATTGCAATTCAGTGTCAGACAACTGCAGGAAAATATAGGTTAGTAGGGACCAATATAAATTGGACCGTTGGAGCTCTATACCATTATAACTCAATTAAAGCTCTAAAATAGATCATTTCTCACAAAAATCTTTCCTACACATTTGGCTTAGAAAGTAGTTTCTTGTTTTCTTGGTTACCTCACAGTGTCTTTTGAGTGAATACTTAAGGATTAAAATGTTTTTAGTTTATGTGTAGCAAATTTTATTTACCAGTAAATGTCAAAATTTTGTTGAGTTTTCCCACAATTCCACTACTCATGCCCTAATTTTCCTCCTGAAATTAGTGGTTAGTTTCCCATTTAAGTGTGAAAAGAACACAAAATTTTTGGTCACTGAATTTTATTTCCCAGGACCCAGAGGTTCTTGGCATTTCTTCAATGATGCTTGGATAGGGTCATAATCCCCAGGTTAACCATTACCTAGTCATAAGTTTGCTAAAGATAAAGTTTATCAAAGGGCAGTAGAATATTCACATAATCAATTAATAATTAAAGAAAGAGATACATGAGAAAGAAGGAATACTAATGAGTATTCTTGTTTGCAAACAAGAGAAACCTACTCTGGTTATCTTAAGTAGAAAAATAATTTATTGGAAGAGAAGCAGATCATTCACAGACTACAGGAGACTACAGGAGCAGGTGGGAACAGGCACCTAGGCACCGAGGGACGCAAGATATAGCCAACAATATGCCCCCAAAATACTACTGCTGCTTACCACCAAAGCTGCTCTCGCCACCCCTCTGCACACCTCCACTGGAGTGCTGAACTCTCCAGCCTCCAAACCCCCATGAGTCACTGGCCCACTGCATTCTAGGATTCACTGCAACTTCTACACATAGAATTTCTCATTACCTCTCTCAAGTCAAGGGCAGGGAGCATAAAAAAAAAAAACAAAAAAAAACAAAACAACAACAACAAAAAACCAACCACTAAGCTGCGCTACCAAATATTAGTCACTAAAAATAGCAAGAGGGGATATATATTACAACATTCCCATTGGACTTCATGTCTTTTGGAGGGGAAAATAGATTCTGAAAAACCCAAATGTTAAGTGTTCTTTTAATTTTTCTATCCACAAAACACAGTGTATTTTTCACAAAGGGAATTTAACAAAACTAAGCAATTATTTCCTTTATAACAAATGGAATAATGAAGTAATTATGGTGGTATATGCAAAGCTACTTTGACTTTCACCTTGGTTATAAGGAAATATTTAATCTTTATTGACTTTAACAGAAGTCAAATTTAGCTTTCAGTATATAATAAAATTGAATGTCTTAAGCCACTCTTATTTTTGCAATCATGAAAACCATGCTAGTTTTTTTCAAATAATAGGTCTGACATTCAACTGCAATGCCATTAACTACTACATGATACATAACCAGGTAACTACTATGGGTGCTTATTTATTATGTTATAACCTCTATTTTTTCTCTCTCTCTGTGATTAGACAGCATTATTTTCATGTATTTTATATCACATTTTCTGTAATTCTAATATGTAAGAGATTTTTGTGCTTCAGAAAAGTAAAAGTATCTTATGGTCATGTACAGCAATTGTGTGGCTCTTCGGATTGGTAGAAATGTTAATGCTTGTTGTATTAACTATAGGGAAGTCGTTAGTTTTTTAAATCACCAGTAATTTCTCTTTCAAATACAATTTACAAGATCCAATAATTGGACTGACATTCTGCACTGTGATATAAGGAATGGGTTTATAGTTCTATTTTTGACCATGTTATGAATACCAAATGTATATACCAATAATAAAATGAGGAAGGTAAAAATAAAAATATTATAGGTTAAACTCAAAGTGGATATGCATCTGAATTTTATTTATTTATTTTTTAATGTTTATTTATTTTAGAGAGAGAGAAGCAGAGCACAAGCTGGGGAGGAGCAGAGAGAGAGGGAGACACAGAATCCAAAGCAGGTTCCAAACAGCTCTGAGCTGTTAGCACAGAGCCTGATGTGGGGCTTGAACTCATGAGCCTTGGGATCATGACCTGAGCCAAAGTCAGACGCTCAACCAACTGAGCCATCCAGGCGCCCCATTTTTTTTTTAATGTTTATTTATTTTTGAGAGAGAGAGAAGCAGAGCACAAGCTGGGGAGGAGCAAAGAGAAAAGGAGACATCTGAATTTTAAATAAAAATATTTTAAAATTAAAAAAAAAAATTTGAGGAGGGGAAGATTTTTTTCCTATGTAAGGTTAAATAAATATGTATATATGTAGGTATATGTGTGTATATATATATATATATAGTTTATACGCAAGTTGTTCTAGGATTGTGATATTTCATATATATATAAATTATATAGTGTATAACAATTATGTATCTCTATATAATATAAAGAGTATATATATATATCAATTATATATTTCCTTTACAACTTGTTTCTTGCTTGCTAAAATTACTGATTAAAAAGTAATCATAGATGATCATGAAATAATTTTGTAGTTTTCATCCTAAAGTAGCTGAAATTGTCATTTGTTTTTAAAATAATTTTAACATTTCCAAATAATTTATATATAAGACAGTGATATTATTAAAGGGTAGCTTATAATTGATAACTAAATTAGCTCTACATATGTACAAAGAAATAAATTGTAGACCATCATTAGTGTGAAGAATGTTAATATAACATTGTCTACGACCCATAGCCAGGGCTTACCAAATCTCTCACTTGTTCTGGTTAGCAAAAAAAGCAAGAGGAAAGCATAAGAAAAATACCTTCCTCCTGAAGAGAGAAAATAGAATATGCGGTATCATAAGAAATAAATATACATAGTAGTTACATGATATAACTGTATCGTGGCCCATATCTGAACTTCCCATGTTAATAAAGAAAGTCTATAACAAACTATATCACAGAGAGCATTTATTTGGATACCAAAAAGACTATCCACTGATGACAGTGCAAATGATCAACTGTGTTTTTTCTCCTACACTGGCTGGTCTCTACTCATAGTCTATCTTGTAGGGAAGGAATAAAACAATAGAACAATAATAACCACAGCTAGAGCAAATATTTCTGCTCCTTACTTTGGTCAGTTGGTAAAAACCATCTCTTGATGATTTAATTGTAGTAATTTAAGGCTCATGATTTGCAAGCTGACAGGGAGAGTGTATATTACATTTGAGGAGTAATTGCTAAGGTATTCAGCCTAGATTCCCAAGAACATATTACTTAATTTCAAACTTTGAAAATTCTCTTTTCCATTTACAGTGAAACAAAAATATCAAAGTGTAATTCATCTCAAAATTAGAAACAGTAACTTTTAAATTTTGATTCATAGGATTCTGTGTGCCTTTAACTTACATATGTTCTTTATTTACATAGATTTTCATAAAGGTCCTAGAAGGAAATGATGTTTTTATCCTATGCTTCATTTTTATTTCTCTCTAGTACTGCACACATAATTTCAAAGTCATTAATGAATGCTAATGTGTATAAACTCCAAAGGTTTATTATGGCTGTCTGCATAACTCATACATAACTACCGTAGCAGAGAAGTGAATTTTACACACAACTATTTAAAATATTTCTTTTAAAGTACAGTAATCACTTTGTAATTTTATTATTTACCCAGCTCATTTTAATGAACATACTTTTTAAAAATAATGATTTGCCAGGCAGTGTTCTAGGCACTGGACCTGTAATGGTGTATAGACAAGGGTAATAAATATAGACTACTTCCATTTTTGGCCCAGTCATAAAACTCAAGTGTTTTTTTCTTTTTAATTTTTCCTGAATGTGAAAAAAAGTAAATTAAAATGATCTTTTATTGAAGTACTGGAAATAATGCAATGTCATCAAGCTATTGATATATTCAACCAGTTGATGTAATTACTCAGGTGATACTTGGTCCATTTAATAGTTGAATCCAATTGATTAAAACACAGTGAAGTCTAGAACTATCCTGTATCTAAGAATTGATTTCAAAAAACTTTTCAGATATTATTAGAATTTTTATCTATTCTAGGCATTTGGTCTAAGTTCATCTTCCATATTGGACAGTATATCAGTGTCACAAGAATGTTTTGAGAACAATATATTTTATTTATTGATTGATGTTTATTTATTTTTGAGAAGGAGAGAGCATGAGCAGGGGAGGGGCAGGGAGAGATGGGGATAGAGGATCTGAGGTGGGCTGTACACTGACAGCAGTGAGCGGGATCCAGGGATTAAATCCATAAACCATGAGATAATGACCTGAACCGAAGTCAACCCTCAACCAACTGAGTTCTCAGGCACCCCGAGAACGATGTATTTTAAATCCCCATTTACAGACGAGGAAACTGAAGCTCATATGAGTTATGGAACTTGCCATAGTCACATAGCCAGTAAGTAGATAGCAGAGTTTGAATTTGAACTCAAACCTGCATAACTATTGTTTTTCCCTGGCTACAGTAATATCCAATGCCCTTGTAGTAAATATACTATGTTTATAATTTTTAGAGATGATGAAACTGAAATTAGTGTGCTATGACAAATTTCTTGATATGCTTTAAAATTATACAAATTGTCAGTACACATTAAATATCCACCCACAGTACACAACAAGTCTCTCAATGAATTTCTCTAGCTGTGAACCTATATTTACATATCCATTTGCCTAGTTATAATTATTTATCCTCACCCCCAACCCTGTCCCTAGAGGATAACTTTAAAGAGAACATTTTGAAGGAAGTAAATCTAGACTAGGATCCTGGCTCTAACTCCCATTCGTTAGCGTATCTTTGGCTTGAATCGGAAAACAAGATGTTAAATGAGACAACATATCTCAAATACTTAGCCCAGGGACTGCAAGAATGTATGTAATAACAAAGACTTTTCAAAAATGAAGTTGAATTCAGTCATGTGTCAGGGTAGCAAAACAGAGACTAAGTCAAATGATATGACAAACGAATCTGGTGTCAAATACCTGGTTTACTTAAAAATTAATCCTTCTTTTAGTTTTTAAGGAAAAATATCTAACTTTTATCTTCTGATTATTTTTACTGAATTTACTGAGGTTGCATGTGAATTTACCGGGCCAATGCCAGTAGAAAGGTGGCAAGGTGACAGAAAATCCAATTAAAACAATGAGATTTGATGGAGTTCTTGTGCTTTTCTCAAATGATAAACAGGCCACAATAGTGGCAAATTATTTCCCCGTCATTTAGGGCTATTTTCTCTTGAAGCCTTTATATAGAGAAACTGGAAGAAATAATGGGCTATCTAGTGTCATGTATTTGACAGTTCACCATTGGGTCAATGTGAACCTCAGTGAGATTCTTCATGGTGTTTCTTTAGGGGATGCAATGAAAGCGATATAGGATGTTGTATTAATTCTGTTTGTTGATGTACAAGTACTGGAACATTAGACATCATTTGAAATCCGACCAAATTTCAGAGTATGCATCATTTAACATGTCATTTGCTTATATAA
The DNA here is from genome assembly GCF_018350175.1 of Felis catus. NCBI lineage: Eukaryota > Metazoa > Chordata > Mammalia > Carnivora > Felidae > Felis > Felis catus. The sequence continues at coordinate 22,815,253 of NC_058386.1, forward strand.
AACAATAAATTACTAGTTAGTTGAAATATCACTTTTGACCAGTCATTTTAGAATCTTTAAAAAAAATGTTTGTTTGTTTACTTGTTTACTTATTTTGAAAGGAGTGAGAGGGCAGGGGAAGTGCAGAGAGGAGAAAGAGAGAATCCCAAGCAGTCTCTGTACTGTCAGTGCAAAACCCAATGTGGGGCTCAAACTCGTGAACCTTGAGGTCATGACCTGATACGAAACCCAACGTCAGATGCTTAAGAGACTGAGCCACCCAGGCACCCCTACAATTTTTAAAAATCATAGTGTGACTTGAAATTTCAGAACTTAGTTTCTACCCCCCTTCTATTTCAATTCAACTTACTTATTGTATTTGAAATGTACTTAACAATCTGCATTGCACATAGAAATATATACATAAACACACCCACCCACAATTTCCATGTCAAACTTGATGTGAAATGGACATTGTAATTCTTAATTTGTGGACTACTGAGAATTTTAATGTACAGTGGCATTACCCGATTCTGGTTAGTATGCCATGCCAACCTTAGTTTCTTTCTGTTCTTTACAATTATACAAATTCCAAATAATATATTTATTCATACTCAGAAGATGCTAACTCTATCTACCTACCTACCTACCTACTTATCATCTATCATCTATCTATCTTCCCATATTTATCTCTCTGTTCACCTTATCATTATTTACCCACAGTCCTAACCCTGGGCTCAGGAGTTATTCTTCAGAACTACAAAAGCTGGTCAGCCTAACATTGAATATCTAAAGTTAAGTTTACTAGACACTTCTTCGTTTGTTTTCTCTACTGCCATCAGTGTTCTAATTTCCTTCCACAATAGTTTACCACTATCTTCTATCTGCCCCAAGGCATTTAGGGCGTTTAAGTTACTTCCACATTCCCTTTCCTATGCTCCATACTTTCATTTTCTCTATTGCTACTAGGCTAAGATTTCTTAGCATGTAATATTAGGAAACTGCCATTGTTCTGCATAGCTACCATCTAAACTATGGAGAATCACACTCTTATAGCACAGCAGGCTAGTAATGAAAATCATTTGCAATGACTTTTTAAATGTTTCCCCGAATCAGGCTCTTTTATTTGGATAAGTCATTTTGGTTACATAAGTGGCTCAGAAATGTGACATTATTTAGTTGCAGAGGGGTTTATTTTTTAACAGTGCAGCAATTACATCCTAAAATAACTATTATTCAATCCATTCTGCCAGCCTTGGGAGACTAAGCAGATGTCAGATATTCTAAAATATCTGACTTTAGGTGAGTTTGGGATGTTACTGTGAAAGAGGCATTTGGAGATCTGTTATATAGGAGAATGCCAGTGAGCTGTGCACTTACATAATGATGGCAACAGCTCTCAGGGGGCAATTTCAAGCATAATTGTCGGGTCTTGAAATAATACTATTTTAGAGCTAGATGAGGAAATTTAGAGCTCATTTCTCTATTCATTTTTTTAATAAGGTGAGGAAATGAAGTGATCCAAATAATTAGAGGACCTGCCTGAGATCATGCATCTAATTAAAGGCACATCCTAGGAAGGTCTCTGGACTTTAAATTATCATTCCAGTAAATTGGCTTTACTACATATCTTCCCACATTCATTCCACATTTACTGCCTTGAGAGAGAGTAAGACAGAGAGAGAAAAGCTTGACAGTATATTTTAATAGAAAATGCGTGGATTTTCACAACAGGACAACCTGAATTTGAAACTTGTCTGGGCCCAAATCTTCACTTGTATACGTAGCATTCTCCAGAATGACGGGAATGGTTCTTTCTTGCATCATCATTTCTCGCCACCCCCTGTCCCTTCTTCTGGACCATTCTCATGAACATTCACACAGGCTGTCATGTCTCTCATCCCAAAAGAAAATCAGTTTTTATTTGACATCTCTCTTCAGGTACTTTCCCATTTCTTACACCCCATTCACGGGAAAATTATAAAAACAGCACAGAAGAGTTGCTATGCTATATCCAATTATTTTCTTCCCATCCTCCTTTGGATGTACAGGGGCTCTATCCATCATCCCAACAACACAGCTCTTGTCAAGGTCACCACATCAGTAATTTATGTAACAAGCACGTTAATGTCTCCAGCATCCATCCATCAAAAGTAGTGTTTCTAGAAGTTTGTTGATAGAGACATGTGTGAGGCTGGGCAGCTCTAAGCTGCAGATTACGTGTGGCTCTGCTTCAAGGGTGTCTCATCCCCCTTGGACCAACACGCTAATCAGACCATACCCTGTTCCGTAGTGATACAGAAGGGCAAGACAAAGGGAAATATGCATATCTCTTAAAGAACTACCACACTAGAACTCCCTGGTGTGTTCTATCAGTCAAAACAATGCTGAGTCCAAGGTCAGGGAAACCAGTACACTTTGCCTTTGTGGGAAGAAGTGAAGAGTCACAAGGCAAATGACATGGACAGAGACAGAGGTGGAGAACTGGGGACAAAATATTAATGTTAACACAGCACTGTCACTAATGAGCTCCATACTACTAAATCAAATGGCCCTTCAGAGTAGATCACATACTGGGACACAAATCAGCCCTCAACAAGTAGAAAAAGATCGAGATCATACCGTGCATATTTTCAGATCACAACACTATGAAACTCGAAATCAGCCACAAGAAAAGATTTGAAAAGACCACGAATACTTGGAGATTAAAGAACCATTCTACTAAAGAATGAATAGGTTAACCAAGAAATTAAAGAGGAAATTAAAAAGTACATGGAAGCCAATGAAAATTAAAACATGACAGCCTCAAACCTCTGGGATGCAGCAAAAGGCAGTCATAAGAGGGAAGTATATAGCAATCCAGGCATTCCTAAAGAAGGGAGAAATACCTCAAATACACAACCTAACTTTACACCTTAAAGAGCTGAAAAAGAACAGCAAAGAAAGCCAAAAATCAGAAGATGGGAAATAATAAAGATAAGAGCAGAAATCAATGCTATTGAAAAAAAAAATTAGAAGAGATCAATGAAACCAGGAGCTGATTCTTTGAAAGAATTAACAAAATTGATAAACCTCTAGCCAGATCAAAAAGAAAAAGGAAAGGATCCAAATAAATGAAATCATGAATGAAAGAGGAGAGATCACAACCAATGCTGCAGAAATACAAACAATAGTACAAGAATATTATGAGCAATTATATGCCAATAAATTGGGCAATCTGGAAGAAATGGACAAATTCCTAGAAATATAGAAACTACCAAACCTGAAACAGGAAGTAATAGAAAATTTGAGCAGACCTATCACCAGTAAAGAAATTGAATAAGTAATCAAAAATCTCCCAACAAACAAGAGTCCGGGGCTGGATGGCTTTCCAGGAGAATTCTACCCAGCATTTAAATTTTTTTTTTTCAACGTTTTTTTTTATTTATTTTTGGGACAGAGAGAGACAGAGCATGAACGGAGGAGGGGCAGAGAGAGAGGGAGACACAGAATCGGAAACAGGCTCCAGGCTCCGAGCCATCAGCCCAGAGCCTGACGCGGGGCCCGAACTCACGGACCACGAGATCGTGACCTGGCTGAAGTCGGACGCCTAACCGACTGCGCCACCCAGGCGCCCCCACCCAGCATTTAAAAAAGAGTTAACACCTATTCATTTGAAGCTGTTTCAAAAAACAGAAATGGAAGGAAAATTTCCAGACTTTTTCTACGAAGCCAGCATTACCTTGATTCCAAAAACAGACAAAGACCCTACTAAAAAGGAGAACTACATGTTCTCTGATGAACATGGATGCAAAAATTCTCAACAAGATACTAGCCAAACAGACCCAACAATACATTAAAGGAATTTTCACCACAATCAAGTGGAATTTATTCCTGGGATACAGGACTGGCTCAATATCCGCAAATCAATGTGATACATCACATTAATAAAAGGATAAGAACCACATGATCTTCTCAATAGATGCAGAGAAAACATTTGAAAAATACAGCATCCTTTCTATAAAAAAACCCTCAAGAAAGTAGGGACAAAAGGATCATACCTCAAGATCATAAAAGCCATATATGAGAGACTCACAACTAATAACATCCTCAATGGGAAAAAAAATGAGAGCCTTCCCCCTAAGATCAGGAACAGGACAAGGATGTCCACTCTCACCACTGTTATTCAACATAGTGCTGGAAGTCCTGGCCTCAGCAATCAGACAAAACAAGAAATAAAAGGCATCCAAATCAGCAAGGAGGAAGTCAAACTTTCACTTTTTGCAGATGACATGATACTTTACATGGAAAACCCAAAGGACTCCACCAAAAAACTGCTAGAACTGATCCATGGATTCGGCAAAGTCACAGGATATAAAATCAAGGTACAGAAATCCATTGCATTTCTATACACCAACAATGAAACAGCAGGAAGAGAAATCAAGGAATTGATCCCATTTACGATTGCACCAAAAACCATAAAATAACTAGGAATAAACCTAACCAAAGAGGTAAAAAATGTTTACATAGAAAACTACAGAAAACTTATGAAAGAAATTGAAGAAAACACAAAGAAGTGGAAAAACATTCCATGCTCACGGATTGGAAGAAAAAATATTGTTAAAATGTCAATACTACCCAGAGCAATCTACATATTCAATGCAATCCCTATCACAATAGCATCAGCGTTCTTCACAGAACTAGAACAAACAATCCTAAAATTTGTATGGGACCAGGAAAGACCCCAGGATTGCTAAAGCAATCCTGAAAAAGAAAACCAAAAGCGGGAGGCATCACAATTCCAGACTTCAAGTTGTATTACAAAGCTGTAATCATCAAGACAGTATGGTAATGGCACAAAGGGGACACATAGATCAAAGTAACAGAATAGAAAATCCACAAAAGGACTTACGAGCATATGGCCAACTAATCTTTGACAAAGCAGAACAGAATATCCAATGAAAAAAAGACAGTCTCTTCAGCAAATGGTGTTAGGAAACTAGACGGTGACATGCAGAAGAATGAACCTGGACCACATTCTTACACCATACACAAAAATAAACTCAAAATGGATGAAAGACCTCAATATAAGACAGGAAGCCATCAAAATCCTAGAGGAGAAAACAGGCAACAGCCTCTTTGACCTTGGCCACAGCAACTTCTTACTTGATATGTCTCTGGAGGCAAGGGAAACAAAAGCAAAAATGAACTATTGGGACTTCATCAAGATAAAAAGCTTCTGCACAGTGAAGGAAACAATCAACAAAACTAAAAGGCAACCAACAGAAGGGGAGAAGATATTTGCAAATAACATACCAGATAAAGGGTTAGTATCCAAAATCTACAAGGAACTTATCGAACTCAACACCCAAAAAACAAATAATCCAGTGAAAAAATGGACAAAGGACATGACTAGACACTTCTCCAAAGAAGACATCCAGATGGCCAATTGACACATGAAAAAATGCTCAACATCACTCATCATCAGGGAAATACAAATCAAAACCACAATGAGATACCACCTTACACCTGTCAGAATGGCTAACATGAACAACTCAGGCAACAACAGATGTTGGTGAGAATGTGGAGAAAGAGGATCTCTTTTGCATTGTTGGTGGGAATGCAAGCTGGTGCAGCCACTTGGGAAAACAGTGTGGAGGTTCCTCAAAGAACTAAAAATAGAACTACACTACGACCCAGCAATGGCACTACTAGGCATTTATCCAAGGGATACAGGTGTGCTGTTTCGAAGGGACACATGCACCCCCATGTTTATAGCAGCACTATCCACAATAGCCAAAGTATGGAAAGAGCCCAAATGTCCATCGATGGATGAATGGATAAAGAAGAAGTGGTATATATATATATATATACAATGGAGTATTACTCGGCAATGAAAAAGAATGAAATCTTGCCATTTGCAACTACATGGATGGAACTGGAGGATATCATGCTAAGTGAAATTAGTCAGAGAAAGACAAAAATCACATGACTTCACTCATATGAGGACTTTCAGAGACAAAACAGATGAACATAAGGGAAGGGAAATAAAAATAATATAAAAACAGTGAAGAAATGGGCAAAAGACATGAATAGACACTTTTCCAAAGAAGACATCCAGATGGATAACAGACACATGAAAAGATGCCCAACATCACTCACCATCAGGGAAAGACAAATCAAAACGACAATGAGATACCATCTTACACCCGTCAGAATGGCTAACATGAACAACTCAGGAAACAACAGATGTTGGTGAGGATGCAGAGAAAGAGGAACCCTTTTGCACTGCTGGTGGGAATGAAAACTGGTGCAGCCACTCTGGAAAACAGTATGGAGGTTCCTCAAAAAGTAAAAATAAAACTACCTTACAACCCAACAATTGTACTACTAGGTATTTATAGAAAGGATACAGGAGTGCTGTTTTAAAGGGGCACATACATCCCAATGTTTATAGCAGTGATATCAACAATGGTGAAAGTTTGGAAAGAGTCCAAATGTCCATCAACTGATGAATGGATAAAGAAAAGGTGGTACATATATACAATGGAATATTACTCAGTGATCAAAAAGAATGAAATCTTGGGGCGCCTGGGTGGCACAGTCGGTTAAGCGTCCGACTTCAGCCAGGTCACGATCTCGCGGTCCGTGAGTTCGAGCCCCGCGTCAGGCTCTGGGCTGATGACTCGGAGCCTGGAGCCTGTTTCCGATTCTGTGTGTCCCTCTCTCTCTGCCCCTCCCCCGTTCATGCTCTGTCTCTCTCTGTCCCAAAAATAAATAAACGTTGAAAAAAAATTAAAAAAAAAAGAATGAAATCTTGCCATTTGCAACAATGTGGATGGAACTAGAGTGTATTATGCTAAGTGAAATAAGTCAGTCAGAGAAATACAAATATATGGCTTCACTCATGAGCAATTTAAGATACAAAACAAATGAACATAGGGTAGGGAAGCAAAAATAATATAAAAACAGGGAGAGAGACAAAGCATAAAAGACTCTTAAATACTGAGAACAAACTGAGTGTTGCTGGAGGGGAACTGGGTGGGGGGAGATGAGCTAAATGGGTAAGGGACAGTAAGAAGGACACTTGTCGGGATGAGCACTGGGTGTTATGTGTAAGTGATGAATCACTAAATTCTATTCCTGAAATCATTATTACACTATATGTTAACTAACTTAACATAAATTAAAAAAAACATGCTGAATGAATGTATGACTCAATGGATAAAGTAAATTAAAATGAAATTTAAAAAGAAAAAAATGGCCAAATCTAAGTACTCAACTGTTTTTGAATATTCAGCAGCACGTGACACAGTTAATCACTACCTCTACCCTGAAACTGTTTTTCCCTTGGCTTTTTACTCACCCCACACTCTTAATGTTCCCTCTCTTCTCTCACTTGCTTTTCCTTCTATACTCTGATGGTTCTTCCTCATCATTTTTCACATCAGATTACCCCAGGGATCAATCTGGGGACATTTCCTCCCTGCTTTCTACACTTGATCTCACCCATGGGCATGGCTTAAACACCATCTATAATACTTACATTACTGAACTGTACATCTTAAAATGGTTAAAATGGTAAATTTTATGTTATGCATTTTTCCCACCACAGTTAATAATAAAAACAAAACAAAAACCCACCTGGAGATGGATAAATCACAAGTTTATAGCATTCGTTTACAGGTCTCCTCTTAAAACCCAATGGGCGATGTCCAAAAATATGCAAATGTCTAAGAGAAATCTGAAAAGTGATATATCCATAGCCAAACTACTGATCTCCTCCCCAGCACCCACACAAGTATGCTCTTCTGGGTATTTCTTCCATCTCTGTAAGTGGTCATCCTTGCCTCTACTTTTTCTCCTACATCCACATCTAATCTGTCAGAAATTCCTACTGGCCTTACTTCCAATAAATATCCAGGACCTGAGCATAACTCTCGTTTTGCTAAGCCACCATCATCTCTGATCTGATTCATTATAATAGCCTCCTAATTGATGTCCATTAGCCATCTTCCTCCACATACAGTCTATTCTCAATTTAGCAGCCAGAGTGAACCATTTTTCCCTTTTAAGTAAGCCCTATGCCCAACATGGGGCTTGGATTCACAACCCAGAGATCAAGAGTAGTATGTTCTACTGACTCAGCCACTCAGTGGCCCCAGAGTGAACCTTTTAAAGTGCCAGTTGGATTAGGTCACTCATCTCATTATCACTTGTCAGTGGTTTCCCATCCTCACTCCAAGTAGATTCCAAGTTCTTACAATGGTCTTCAAAGCCCATCCACAGTCAGGTCTCAGTACTTCTCTGACCTCATCTCCCACTACTCTTTACCTTATTCCTATGATGGGGCAGAAAAAAGCATGTCCTAAGAGGGCTTGAATTACTACTGTAAGAGCAGGGCCACCTTATACACATGTGCAGATTGCACATTACACAACTATATGAAGTAAAAAATGTTTCTTTTGGAGCTGTGCAGTTCTCAACCTGCATGGTCTTAGATCTTTGCACAGGAGAGACAGAAATAAACAGGATAAATACATAACACAATGATGAGTGTTACAGAGAAAAACAGAGAAGCAACTTCATGTAGGCAATACAAGGCTAGATAGGATGGACCAGAAGGCATCACTAAGAGGGTGATCTTTATTTTTTTTTAATTTTTTAAATGTTTATTTATTCTTGAGACAGAGCCAGTGTGAATAGGGGAGAGGCAGACAGAGAGGGAGACACAGAATCTGAAACAGGCTCCAGGCTCTGAGCGGTCAGCACACAGCCCCACGCGGGGCTCGAACCCACGAGGTGTGAGATCATGACCTGAGCTGAAGTCAGACGCTTAACCGACTGAGGTACCCAGGCGCCCCGAGGGTGATCTTTCAAGAAATAACTGATGAGGGGCACCTGAGTGCCTCAGTGCGTGGCACATCCAACTTTGGCTCAGGTCATGATCTCAAGGTTCATTTGGTGAGTTCAAGCCCGCGTCACGCTCACTTCTATTAGCACAGAGCCCCCTTTGGATCCTTTCCCTCTCTCTCTGCCCCTCCCCCACTAGTGCTCTCTCAAAAACAAACTTAAAAAAATAAAATCAAAAAAATAAATAAATAACTGTTGAGACAGTAACTCTGTGGATAACTAGGAATACACAGACAAAGGAACATCATCTGAGATGAAAACATGTTTGACATGTTCTAAGAAGGGGCAAGAAACCAGTGTGTCTGGAGCAAAGTAAGGTAAGTAGTTTCAGAAAATGAGGTCACAGACATAAAGGAAGCAATGATGGTACAGAGCCCTGTAAGGTTTTTGACTTTTTCTCTGAGTGAGAAGATAGCTAGCAGAGATTATGAACAAACTTAATTTCAGCTTTAAAAGGTACCTCTTACTGGGGAAAACAAAACAAGACAAAACACACACAACATACTTCTGGCTGCTGTGTTGAAAAAAGGTTACAGGGAACCAAGGGTGGGAGACTAGTGAAGATACAGATAATTGAAGGTAAAGGACAGTCTAGAGAGGTGGTAATGGACATGGTGTGAAATCTTAGTGGGTCACTATTGAAGTGGAAAACAAAGGCAAAATAAAAAATAAATAAATTTGTGTGCTACTTACAGCCCATGAATAAATTCTTGAGACAGACAAAGTGACCTTCCTCTAGAAACTCAGCTGCCTCAATGATGACACTTCTAAGGGTACAAGGGAATCCTACCTAGCTTAACATTATCCCCGCCCCCAGGATCCTGTAAGTCTACTTTCACATATAAAAATTCTTTTGGAAATTTCCTTTATCTCTACCCCCCATGATATATGCTGGCAATCACACTCCAAGGTTATGGCCCAACAATGATGTAACTCTGAAGGGTCTCATGACTGAGCTTTTACTAAACAATAACAAATGAATTTTTCATAACAAGAGCTAGCCCCTCAAGGTCCTGGAACCCTCTTTTCCAAAATACCTCAGAGACTTACTCTATCCCTAGTCCCCTCCCAACCTGAAGGCATATAATCGGTCTCCTGTCACAACCCCAATGATGCTCTTTCTGATCACAGGTCCTATCCCCATGCTTTAATAAAATCACCTTTTTGCACCAAAGACATCTCAAGAGTTCTTTCTTGGCCATTGGCTCCAAAACCCAACAATTCAAACCACATCAACTAAAACAAATTGTATCTTTTTATGATTATATTTTCAAATCATCTATGGGTCATATATAGAATATAATAGATATATGTGTGTGTGTTTTATCTGGTATCAAGGGCTATTTGGTTCTCATGACTGTTTAACTTCAAAGTTAGGCTTTTTAGACAATTTATCTTCTGCAAATGAAATTAATCTCATCTGTTTCTATGCTTTGCTCATTAATCTAATATGTTTCAGTTCCTTGTTCATTTTAAATGTTTTTTGTTTTTTGTTTGTTTTTTTTTTGTAATCTAGAAAACTCATGAATGGGTTCAAATGATTTTACACACATTTAGGTATGTATTACTGATTACGTTAAAATTATTGCTCCATTAATCCACATTTATGTATCAAGTTTACTCCCTATTTCTGGTAAAATAGACTTAACGAGAAGGAAAGGAATCTATTTCTAGCTAAGAATTTAAGAGGAATTGCTATTAATGTTAGTTTTTTTCCAGCAAGTTTTGAAATATTTGTATAGTTTATTTTTGCCTTTAGTATGTTTCTCAGAGGAATTACATTAATATTTTTTAAATTGTGAAACGTCATTGAATTCTTGTGATCACATCTACTAGGTCACAATAATTATTCTTTTTAAGAAGCTACTATATTTGTCCATATTTCAGGTGTGTATGTGTATGTATACACACACACATATATGTATATTTCAGGGATTTATATACATATTCTCAGGTGAAATTGATAATTTTCTTTCTATGGCTGTTTTCTTTACCTAGTTTTGGTCTCAGGGCTAATCTAACCACCAGAATTAATTGACGAGTTCTCCATATAATTCTATGTAGTTTAGCCACATGCTTTGAAAGTTTTCTTGTATATTTTATACCTCTTTGTCAGATCACTGTTAGATAGGAGATCAGTGTGATGGAAATGTGGGTGCCCAGCTTCCTATGATGAGCCTGGTTCTCCTCACATGTTTTTGTATATAATGTTTTAAATATTATTTATTACAATATTTCCAATACATTTTCTACCTTATATTATTCTAAACATAACTTTGTCTTTGAAGTCAAATGGATAATAAGGTTTTCAGTTGAAAGGGTGCAGGATGAGACACCCCAAAATGTGCCACTTGGCACAAGGATTATTTCGAGTTAAAAGGAAAGGTGCTGTGCCTCCCTCATAAGTGCCTACATTTACATTGGAAAGGAGAGCACACCAGGAAGAGAAGTTATTAACAGAGGCCTTTTACCAAAAGAACTCATCTGCATAAGAGAACAATCTTGTTTTCCACACTTCTCCTTTCATTTCTTGCTAATGAGTTTTCTCCCTTTGTGTCCTCTGACCCTACCCCGCTCTCCTTAGCTCATAGGAGCTGATGTTGCCTCATTGTCTTTGGAATTTCCCCATACATATGCCTATTAAATTTGATTTTTCTCCTGTTAATCTGTCTCATGTCAATTTGATTCTTAGTCCAGCTAGAAGGACCATGGGGCAGAGGAAGGTCTTCCTCCCCAACAGTTTATTTTCAATTCTTGTTTTATTGCATAGAATTCAGCAAAGGTGGCCTACGTGAGCTTTTTTCTACTTCAAATTTTAATTTTCTTTGTAGCCTATAATGTATTGGTTTTTGGAAGTATTCCAGAACAACTGGACAAGAATATATTTTCTGTTTCTTGGATATAATTTTCTCTAAGCATTTTATCTAAGCGTATTAATTTTCTTGTCTAAATTTTTTATTTTAATTTATTTTGTCTACTCGATCTGCCAATTTCTAAGAGAGAAAATATTAAGAATTCCTTCTATGATCATGGATTCATCCATTTTCAGTATTAGAAAATATTTTACTTTATACTTTGATATTACCTTGTTCAGTGATTAATTACACTGAACCATTATATGTATTTATTATGAGCCATATCATTTGACAACAGAAAATATCCCCAGTTATCCCACTGAATGATTTTTAAACTTAGATTCCACTTTGCTTGATGATACCACTAATACCCTTATTATGGTGTTATTTTAAAAACCTGGATCATCTTTCCTTATTTTTAGCCTTATAATGTCATTATAGATATTTTTATCTCAAATATTTTGTGAATTTCGATTGTGGATTTAGTCTGATCTCTGTCATAATATTTAGTTTCCATTTGTGATTTAAATTTTACCTCTTTCCCCCTTATTTTCTTCTTTTCTAGCATGATTCACCAAGATTCTTGCTTTTCTAAGAATTATTGCTTTTTCTGTTTTTAAAATTTTCTCCAGTACCTTAGAAATAATAGACTCATTTGATCTTTACCAATTGCTAAAAATGTTAACACAGTTATGTAAATTTTGTAGATCTATCAAAGTCAAGAGTTAGATAATGAATGTGTCAGAGACTGCTAATTGTGCTCACGTATCTCTTCCTACCATCTTTCTTTTAAAAATAAAACATCTTAGTTGAAGCTGGGCACCTTGCCACCCCACCCTGGGAGTGTACTTGCCAGCCTTCCTTACAAGTAGTTGTGGTCATATGACTAAGTTCTGGAGAAACTGCTGCTTCACTTCCTGTTGAAAGACAAAAATACTTGCCCTAGATATCCATAGGCGGGATGAGATGATTTGGAAAATATATATAAATTTTACAGAGGGGTAATTACTATATGTATATAAATCTCCCAGGCTGTGTGTGAAATATAGTTATGCAAGTTAAAATTATAAAAACTTAAGAAAAAAAGATAATAGATTAGATTATATACAATTCTCAAAAGTTTTTTCTTTCGACCTTGAAAAATGGGCAATTTCAATTTCATATAGTTCCACCTAATAAGAACCTTAAATTTATGGTATGGGGCATGAGAAAGTATAAGTACAATAACTTCACCATTTTCCATAGAAGGAAGTGAAACATAAAATCTTAATCTGACAAATCAAGAACTAGATTATTACTTTAAAAATATATATTATAGGGGCGCCTGGGTGGCTCAGTTGTTGAGCGTCTGACTTCCCTCAGGTCATGATCTTGCGCTCCGTGAGTTCGAGCCCCACGTCGGGCTCTGTGCTGACAGCTCAGAGCCTGGAGCCTGTTTCGGATTCTGTGTCTCCCTCTCTCTGATCCTCCCCCGTTCATGCTCTGTCTCTCTCTGTCTCAAAAATAAATAAACGTTAAAAAAATAAATAAAAAAAATATATATTATAGAGCTTATAATATTATTATTTTTTTAACTTTTTTATTTTATTTTTGAGACAGAGAGAGAGAGACAGAGCATGAACGGGGGAGGGTCAGAGAGAAAGAGGGAGACACAGAATCCGAAACAGGCTCCAGGCTCTGAGCTGTCAGCACAGAGCCCGACGCGGGGCTCGAACTCACAGAGCGCAAGATCATGACCTGAGCTAAGTCGGACGCTTAACCGACTGAGCCACCCAGGCACCCCTAGAGCTTATAATACTAGATGTAATATACAAAATAAAGATCAGGAAGGAGAGAGAAAGAAGTAGTCTGCTAATATTCTTGTCTTTCATGGTCAAGAGGTCAATTAAGGTTTTAGTAATTATATAGCATAGTTCATTACATGTCATTGACTTTAAGATGCATCCTTATGATAGCTACAATCTTATTTCAGAGTCATTAATGTCCTTTTTTCATATTTTAATATCCTCTATGCCTTTAAGAGCACCGGTGATGCTTCATTTCTTTAAAATAAATAAATAAATAAATAAATAAATAAATAAATAAATAAATAAATAAATAAATAAATTTGTATTATTTGAAAGAGACTGAGCATGCACGTGCAAGTGAGGGAGGGGCAGAAAAAGGGGTGGGGGGGAGAGAGAGAGGGAAAATCTTAAGCAGACTCCATGCTCAGTGCAGACCCAATGGGGGACTCTATCTCCCAACATGGGGCTCCATCTCCTGACCATGAGATCATGACCTGAGCCGATATCAAGAGTTGGACACTTAACTGACTGAGCCACCCAGACACCCCTGAAAAAATAAATAGGAGTGTAAAAGCCATCAGTGATAGGCTCTTAAGTTATCTTTGTGATTATTTAGAACTAGCCTATTTTGGACTTTCACTCTGAAATGCAGATATATCTGATCACTGTCACTACCCCTGCTAATACGATTCAGTAATTTAGATGACACATTTTTAAAGTCAGAGACTAAAACAACAGAATGACAGAAATTAATTGCCAATAATGAATAGAAAGCCTGAATCATATAAAAATAAGTTTAGCAGAAATAAAAGGGAAAATGCTAAAAGCAGATAATATAGATGAGGGGAAAGGAGTAAAATCAAATCTTTTTATCACATCAATAAGTGTAAATAGGAAAAGTTGATGTATTAGAAAGGATTCTATAACATCAAACCCTTACCCAACAATGTGGTATATGAAAAAGATTAATCTAAAACAAAGTTACACTAAGTGACTAAAAGTAAAATGATTGTAAAGGACCTACCAGCCACATTTTGAAAAGGAAAGAGTTGTTTTAGTAACAAAGAAGATTTAATTAATGGCAAAATGTTGAAAGAACTGATGTGCTGCTTTATAATAATATGCATAATTTTCCCCAATGATATTTTTATACATCTTAATTTATGAAAATCAAACAAATTTTCAAAACCTGAAATGCAGGAGAAACTAAAAGAAAACCACATTAAAAGACTTTTTAGGGGCACCTGGGTGGTTCAGTCAGTTAAGAAACCGACCTCGGCTCAGGTCATGATCTCACGGTTTGTGGGTTCGAGCCCCGCATCGGGCTCTGTGCTGACAGCTCAGAGCCTGGAGCCTGCTTTCAATTCTGTGTCTCCCTCTCTCTGCACCTCCCCTGCTCATGCTCTGTCTCTCTCTGACTCAAAAAAATCAATAAATGTTAATAAAAAAATATTTAGAAAAAGGCTTTTAAGTACCCCCTGGTTGCTCATAACAATATAGAGACCAATGAAAAAACTACATGCAAATAATACCACCATTTTAAAATTAAGAGATATGCAAATGACCAACAAGTATATGAAAAGGTGCTCAACGTCCCTAATCATCACGAAAATGTAAATCAAAACCACAGTGAGGTACCACCTCACACCTGTTAGGGTGGTCATTATCAAAACAAGAGTTGGCAAGGAGGTGGAAAA
The DNA here is from genome assembly GCF_018350175.1 of Felis catus. NCBI lineage: Eukaryota > Metazoa > Chordata > Mammalia > Carnivora > Felidae > Felis > Felis catus. The sequence continues at coordinate 22,830,463 of NC_058386.1, forward strand.
AAGGGAATCCTTGTACACTGTTAGTGGGAATGAATATTGGTATAGCCATTATGGAAGATAGTTAGGCTCCTCAAAAAATTAAAACTAGAACTACCATGTGATCCAGCAACCCCACTTCTAAAGGTGCGTATATCAAAAGGAAATAAAATCACTATCTGCAGGAATACTTGCATGCCCACGATCATTGCAGCATTATGGCAATGGACAACTTAAGTGTCTGTTGACAGCTGATGGATAAACAAAACATGGTAACATATAAATGTGATACAATGAATATTCAGTGGTAAAAAGAAATTCTGCCATTTGCAACTCCATGGATGAGGCTAGAGGACATTATGCCAAGTGAAGTAAGCCAGACACAAAAAGACAAAAACTGCATGATATCATGTATATGTGATATCTAAAAATGTCAAATGCATCGAGAAAGAGTAGAATGGTGGTTGCCAGGGGCTCAGGGGTGCGGAAAATGGGAAGATGTCAGTGAAAGGGTACAAAGTTTCAGTTGTGCAGGATGAACAAGCTCTGGAGGTCTACTGTACAACATGGTGACTATAGTTAAAATACTACATTGTATATTTGAAATGTCCTAAGAGACTAGATCTTAAGTGTTATCACCACATATACACAAAAAAGGATAACTTTCTGAGGTGATGTGAATTAGCTAGTGGTCATCATTTCATAGCATATACACATATCAAAACATCACATTATATGAACACACACACACACGCACACACACACACACAGTAAAACTTTGGTTTGCGAGCATAATTCGTTTCAGAAACATGCTTGTAATCCAAAGCACTTGTATCTCAAAGCAAATTTCCCCATAAAAAATAATAAAAACTCAGATAATTCGTTCCACGACCCCAAAATATTCACATAAAAATGATTATAATACTATATTGAGATACAAGTGCTTTGGATTACAAGCATGTTTCTGAAACGAATCATGCTCGCAAACCAAAGTTTTACTGTGTGTGTGTGTGTGCGTGTGTGCGTGTGTGTGTGTGTGTGTGTGTGTGTGTTCATATAATGTGATGTTTTGATATGTGTATATGCTATGAAATGATGACCACTAGCTAATTCCCATCACCTCAGAAAGTTATCCTTTTTTGTGTGTATGTGGTGATAACACTCAAGATCCAAGTATCCAAGTATCCAAGTATGGGTGATGATCACCCACAATCCCACAGCAAGAGAGAGAGAGAACCACCACTGGCTCAGTTGTGATCATGTGACATTCAGCATTACATACCACTCATATTGGAAGACATCCCTCATTTATCAAGTTAAAGTTTATTAGAAATGTTTGATCGCCTTGCATAACACCTGCAGAACAAGTTACTCACAATCTAAGGTTTTACTGTACATATATATGTCAATTATACCTTAAGCTGAAAAAAATAAAAAATAAAAAATAATATTATGTGACAAAGATGTATGCTGCCACTTTAGTCAGCTAATTAGAACTCTTCCATTATGATATTTAATGGGATTGACTTGACAGATGTTGATCATATCAGACAAAATATCACAGATATATTTAATGACACAGAACTTAGAGTGGGTCCAAATATCAAAATAAAATGTGTCTCCAAGCTTCCATTGGGAAGTTTTCCAATTTGGTAGTAGAGCCTTAGCTTATGAAAATCACTTTCAAATATCAAATTTCTCATTTCACATATAATTTATCTAAAGCACAAATTACCTATTTTATGTTTAAAATATTTGGTTTATATAGCATATCCCTTTTTTTTCTATGTTATCAAATAACATATAAAGTTAGAGGCCCTTCTATCTTGGAAGAAATAAATGATGATTTTGAATGTATATGATTGGAGGAGAGAGTGAATATGTCATGAGTTCCCAGAAATCCACGCATATATGGTTAGCAGTGGAGAAAGAAGCTGTCATGTGTGTAATGGGGATACATTATTTCAAAGCTTGTAAATGTATACATCGTAGTGGCAAGGAAAATTCTGATAAATATGCCTGGTAGGTAAAGTGCAAGCAATGCAGAGAAGCCACCTCTGTGGAGATGGAAGGGAAAATAAACTATTATTCCATCAACATTCACTTTGGATTAGATACTGTTCTTTCACGGAACCCGGGTGGCTCAGTCAGTTAAGTGTCCACATCTTGATTTTGGCTCAGGTCATGATCTCATGGTTCATGGGATCAAGCCCAACATTGGGCTCCATACTGACAGTGCAGAGCCTGCTTGAGATTCTCTCTCTCCCTCTCTCTCTGCCCCTCCCCCACTCGTACACACTCTCGGTTTCTCTCTCTCGAAATAAATAAACTTAAAAAAAGGATACTGTTCTTTGCTATGAGACAAACCCACCAACTTTTAGTGCTTGCTCCAAAAATGACTAGAGTGAGAAGACACAATAATATCCAAGGCCAGGAATAGAGATCCTATTTCTGTGATACTATTACTGTGACATGCAGACAGTAAGAGAGATATTGATCTCACAAATGGAAGTTCAGAAACTATGTATTACTATTCTAGCTAAAATCCATGGGGGCACCTAATAAATTGTTATCAGTAAAATTAGAGAATGCCTCGGAAGAGAGAATATATAGCCAATTTCAGACAGGGCTACAACTGTGTATAAATTATACAATTTTCTAATTACACAATGACTTTTCTTCCCTGCACTTTTGGTGGTAGAATATTATGAGGTGCAGATTGAGTTTTCCTTAACAGTATGTATATTATTGCTGCCATATCTGAAAAACCCACCAATATTAATCTCTAAAGATTCCATTTATGCAGAAAAGAGAGAAATGCAAGAGACAATCACCCGAAAAGGAAAGTATCTTTGTACCTTTTCTTCCTTTTACTATGAGCAGGAATCGACAGTCAGTGAGCCACAAATGTCTACGATTTGTTCATTTACTCATTCATGAACTGTGTCATGTGTACTAAGAGCTGAAACAATATTCATGAAAAAGATATAAATAGCACTTTCTCTCTTAGACTTCCAGAAGAATCAAATTGGTAATTACAATGGAAGCATTACTGGTGATTGTTTTAGGATAACAAAGAATGCACACCTAATCCAAAAATGGAAGGTCAAAGAAGACCCCAAGGGAGACACAAAATTCTACTGTGTCAAGGGACATCCTGATATATGATTCAAAGAGTCTGTCAACTTGGTTGTAGAAAAATAAAGCAACCAATTTCTAATTAAAAAGAGCACTTCTTAAGTTTCCAAAGTAGTAGTTACATGTTACTTTGACTGTGGTGATGGTTTTTCGAATGTATAGCTATGTCCAGTCTCATCAAACTGAATACATTAAATATGTGTCAATTTTGAATATCAATCATTCTTCAATAAAGTTGTTAAAATTAGCATTTCCTCAGATTATGAATGTAGACATACATCATGGCAGTATTAGCAATCTCAGTGGCATATTAATAGAAGTTTCATATATTTTCATATCACATATCAAGTACTAATGTAAAATTATGATAGTTATTAAATCTGCTGATCTTATTTGATAACTTAATGGAAGACATAATTCTGTAACATATTTCTGATATTTTGATAATTATGTTTCAATATAGCCAGCTTCTCTTGCAAACCTACGTATTTTATTTTATGCTTGAAAACTATTTTTTCTGCGTAGGGGTCCATAGACCTCACTAGCCTGTCCAAGAGGTCCTTGTACAAAAAAAGTCTAAGAATCTCTGTGTAAGACCAAACAATTCCATAAGCAAATGTGGATGCAGAGAGAAAGAGCATTCCAGGAAGAGGCGCCACAGATATTAAAGAAACAAATAGAAAAATAACAAACTTGGCCTACAGAAGAAAGAACATTGTCCAACTAAGGAACAGAGAGCAGTTCCCTAAATTCTGACTTGTATCATGCTCCTTCTACAGCTGATTTTAAGCTATTAAGTGGCCTCCATCAACATGGAATTAGGAAGAAATGTACCAGGCCTCTTGAGCTTCTGCAGGCTGGCTCTAGCATACCACCAGATTCCTTATATACATTATTAGACCACCAATAAAATAGTAAAAAAAATACCTATTTATCTTCATAGCCTTCTTGTCACTCCCTTTTCAGTATTCAATATTCTTTTTCAAAATGTCAGAAACTTAAGTCCTTTCTTGAATATTTTATACACAGACACACACAGACACACACACAAACACTTTATATATATAACTTGAAGAATCAACACTACATATTCAAATTATTATTAGGGCTATGAGAGTTTTTAATGTTCTTTATCTTGTTTCCTTTCAGTTAAAATCATGTAACTTAATCAATTTAATATTCCAAAAACAAAACAAAAAAAGGAATATATTTCATGCAACAAGAAGGAGAAACTAGCATGATGGTGAGTTTTGTATTTTAGGTAAAGTTTTATACTAGGCCTATATTCTAGGATCCAGTTTATAACAAATTATATCTTGATAAAAGTAACAATGTGTACGTTGGTTTAAAAAAGAAAGGACCTTATTTATAGAAATGTAAAATAAAGTATATCTTTAATCAGATACATCAGTAGAATCACTGGAATAATAGATCTTATGTTTATAGGAAATATTAATAGTATAAGGCATATTTGAACCTCTTTTTTTTTAAATGTTCATTTATTTTGAGAAAGAGAGCAGGGCAGAGGCAGGGGGGCAGGGAGGGAGAGACAGAGGGTCCAAAGCAGGCTCTGCTGTGTCTGCACAGAGCCTGGCGTGGGGCTGAAACCCACAAAACAGTGAGATCATCACCTAAGCAGAAATCAAGAATCAGACACTTAACCTACTGAGCCGTCCAGGCGCCCCTGAACCCTTTTACTCTCTAGACTTCACTTTTCAACTGAGAAAGCTAAAGTTTATAAGTGTGAAATAACTTATTCATGGTCACACAATTCAGAATGACACATTTGATATTAAAGTGCCCTTAGATTTACTCCTAAGTCATGTTATTCTCCACCACGACTCCAACAACTCTCAGTAGAACGACAGTCTCAAGTTGTTCATTTTTAGTAACATGAAAAAACATTTGCCAGCCAGCGGTATTTTGGCAAGGGTTTTTTAAGTACGTAGCATACACTTGGACACTACTGTACAAACTGTAATGTACAAACATATATTAAGAAAAATTTTAATTTGTGGTGTTTATTTTGGTAAACACTAATGATAAGAATAAACATATGAATAAATGTGTGAATATAAGAACTTATATGTCCATATATATTACTCAAAGTTTACTGTTTCCAATGTACTCTGCCCAAGTAAAATATAATGAAAATATATGTTTTCTTCTTTGTAAATAAATGGATAACATACTTCTTTCAGTGCTCCCAAAGATGATATCATGTTGCTAGAAACTGTATACACATATGTATACATAGGTACATGTCTATATTTATTTACTGTTTTTAAATTGTGTTTTGCTGACACATCTATGAGTATAATGTAATTGTATAAATAGCCATAGATAGAACACAACATGATTTTTGTCTTGAAAAGGAAATAATTTCGTTCATGTAGACATTTCAACTTTAATTGAAAAGAAAGAGAAGTTAAATCACAATGAGAAGGAATCACAGTGACATTATCCAACAATTGTGTTTGTCTTATTTTTTGGCATATTACTTTGTGGTAAGGCATAAATTAAGTAACTGAATTTGACAGAACTAGGTGCATTTAACACTATTCTGCTAACAGTTGCAATGATTTCAATATAGGACAAATATCCCTGACAATGCCTCTGATTAAGTGATTTCCACAATTAAAACTCTTCAAGGGTAGTGAAGAATACAGATCATCAGCACAATTATGTACTGTTATTAGTCACTTTTCAGAGAATGAGGCAGGGTTCATATATTGGCTCTGGAATTGTAAACTATCTCTCAGTTTCAAGAGATCTACATTTTAAACTAACTCTAGGACAAAAAAAAGCAGGAATGTGTAATGCCATATAATAATGTACATGATAGGGGCACCTGGGTGGCTCAGTTGGTTGAGCATCCGATTTCAGCTCAGGTCATGATCTCATGTCTGGAGAGTTCCAGCCCTCCGTCGGGCTCTGTGCTGACAGCTCAGAGCCTGTAGCCTGCTTCCGATTCTGTGTCTGCTTCTCTCTCTTCCCCTTCCCAGCTTTTGCGCTCGCTCTCTCTCTCTCTCTCTCAAAAATAAACATTTAAAAAATTAAAAAAAAAATGTACATGACAATACTGCCATAATGTTGTATGGTGACACAGGGTGACTACACTTACCATTGTGAGCATAGTGCAAGGTATTGTTGATTCACTATGTTGTATACTTGGAACTAACAGGAACATTGCATGTCAACTATACTTGAATTAAAAAAAAATTGAAAACACTAATATGAGCCTTTTCAAAGCAAATTTAATTAACACGGTTTCAGCATTTTTTCCCCAAGTTTTTGTTTATTTATTCACTTCTTTTCCCCCAGAGAGGAGATAACTGATTAAAAGCCACATGATTTTGCTATACAATCCTTAACTGGGGATGTTTTGTATATTGCATGCAAGCCTCAGAATTGTACTATTTCTGGTAGAATGCTGAACAATAATACGGATCTTGAGTAGTACTTTGCAATGATATACAAATATTGAGGAAACAGGCAGTGAATATGGCACTACAATAACTTTTAATATGGGAAACAATTTAAAATCATTCCCAGGCTCATAAACATAATTCACACATACACAAGGCCAAAGCATTCTCTTTTTTTACTAAGCAAGAATTATGTTTAATCTTGATTACAGACCATTAAAATGGTCTTGAATAAGAACCCTTCTCCAAATTTCACTGCATGGCTTAATAAGACAAAATACAATTTTGAAGCAGTGATGAGAGAGAGGAACACTTGTTAATTTCTAAGTTTCCTTTACTTTATTATCCCTTGAATTTTTCTAGATCTGTGCTGCCCATTTTGGTAGCCACTAGTCACATAAGGTTATTGACCTTTTGAAATACGGCTAGATCAAATTGAGAGGTGTGCTATAAATATAAAATATATACTAGATTTTAAAGACTTAGCATGAATAAAAGAATACAAAACATTCCAGTAGTATTTTATATAGATATCATGTTGCAATATCATCTTGGATAAATAAGGCTAAATATATTTATGATGATTAATTTCACCTTTTTTTCCCTAAATGTGGCTACCAGAAAATTTAAAATCACACTGTGGCTAGCTAGTATTTATACCTGTATCATACCTTTGAATAGTGCTGTTCTAGATGGTCCTTCCCCATTACTCCAGATATTATGATACATAACCTGTAGATATTTACACTATATATTTACATGTGTCACTTGATTAAAGTCTCAGAGTTTTCTGATGTTGCAGGAGAACTGTAATTGCCTTCTATACTTGAGCACAGATTACAAGAATGAAAGCAATGATTTTCAGCATGGATAATGTTACCACCCAAAACTATCATGTCAAAGAGCCATCATGAACACAGATACAAATATCATCTTAAATCTCTATATCTATACACAACTCACTTCTCAAGCTCCAATTTCCCAATTCAAGGTTTCATTTATTTACTCTCCCACTTATCCATCCAACCATTTATCCATTTATTCAATCACTCATTCATTCTTTTCAGCAAAAATATACCTAGCCTCTGCTAAACGTAATATAAGGCTGTAGCCATACAATGTGTGAGACACTTTCCCTTCTATCAAAGAGTGCCTAGTACAGTGGCAGAAACTCACATATAGGGGCGCCTGGGTGGCTCAGTCGGTTGAGTTTCTGACTTCGGCTCAGGTCATGATCTCACAGTTCGTGGGTTCGAGCCCCGCATCAGGCTCTGTGCTGACCGCTTGCTCAGAGCCTGGAGCCTGCTTCAGATTCTGTGTCTCCTACTCTCTCTGCCCCTCCCCCATTCATGCTTTGTCTCACTCTGTTTCTCGAAAATAAATGTAAAAAAAATTAAAAAAAAAAGAAACTCACATATGTCATGATAATAACATGTAAAAACAATGATGAGAAATGCTTGGGAAATATCTGAAACTCTCCATTAGAAATCATCATCTATAAGACTGTCTCAGCATATTCAAAACGAACTCATCACCTCTACCCCAATTCAACAAAGAAATTACTCCTCCTAGTAACAGTCTTATTTCTCCAGTCAACTTGAGATTCACATTCAATTTTACATCCTCCCAACATATTCGACCCTACTGTCAATGTCCCCCCTCCTCCCATCACTTTCTTTCCTTGGTTTCCAGGACACCACAATTTCTTGATTTTCCTCTTTTCTCACTGGCTGCAGCTTAACATCTCCTTTTCTGATCTCTCCTATTAACCTTAAGCTCTTACAATTGGAGTATTGGTGCCCATTCTCAATCCCCCTTTCTGCTGTATACACCCACTCTATTGTTGATCTTCTCTAAAGAATTTCCAAATTCATCTATTTGATTCCCAGATTTACATTTTCAGCCTGAACTTCTTCCCTGAACTCCAGTAACATATGTTCAAATGCCAAGTGGATATCTAGTATCTCAATGAACATCTCAAAACTTACATGCCCCTAACTGAAAAATTCTAGATCCCACATTCCTCCAACTTTCTTCACTCACACATTTCATCTTTGCTCATGTCAATTCCTTCCTCTTACTCACTCAGGACAATAATTTTTGAGTCCTGCTGGACTCAACTCCCATCCAATTAGGCAGAACCTTCTGTTGCTCTGCCTCCAAAATGTAACTACTATTCACCATTTCTCACCATTCCCATTGATATTATGTCATTATTTTGAGCCACAATCATCTATTGCCTGTATTGTTACAAGAGTCTCCTAATCCATCTCCCTGCTTCCATCCTTCCTCTCCTGCACACTAGTTACATTACAAAACCTGGAATCATCTATTAGATATCAGTCAGATAGTCATCTATTTTCCCAAAAGCTCTCAACTCCCCATTTACACAGCGTTAAAGTTACAAACCTTAACATGATCAAATGGGACCCTTCATGATATGGATACCCCTTCCCTGCTATTTCTCTGCCTCCACCTTCACTTTCTAACACTGTGACCTCACTCACTGCACTCTAGTCACATGGACCTTGTCACCTCATCAAAGGGCTAAGTTCACTCCTGCAAATTCCTCCAAGTTCTGTATGAAAATCACAAAACTTCCCTCTTTTCTATTTCCCTCTTGGGAGGAAAAACTTAGTTTTTACACTGGCTTTTAAGGGTCTCAGTTTCATCATTTTTTTAAATGTTTATTTATTTTTGAGACAGAGCAAGAGACAGAGTGCAAGCGATGTAGGGGCAGAGGGAGACACAGAACCTGAAGCAGGCTCCAGGCTCTGAGCTGTCAGCACAGAGCTCCATGCATGGCTTGAACTCACGAACTGTGAGATCGTGACCTGAGCCGAGGTTGGACGCTTAACCAACTGAGCCACTGAGGCACCCTTCAGTTTCATCATTTTAGCCTTATCTCCTTAAAATCTCCAGAATGATCTATCCACTGTCCCCAAAAAACATCATGGTCTTTCCTATTCGTGGGTCCTCATACTCATGTTCTTCTCCCACTTCACATGCCTTTTACTCTCTGTCTCATTCTATCCATTTGTCAATGTGTAACTGAATGTCTGTCTCCAATGTCAGGATTTTTCTCATCATCAGAGCACATGCTATTCTCTCACTTGTCCAAAGTCCAGTAATTATTAATATCCGCACTTCTCATCAATTACTTTGAATGATACTACTTATGCTATTAAATGCCTTGGTTCCTGGATTATAAACTTCTTAAGATCAAACATTTGAACTACTCTAAAATCCCTGGAGTAATTAGCATTTTATATTGACTTTGTCATTAAAGAGGTTTATAACATATTTTTCACTGACTAGATCCTTTTTTAAATAATTTTTTAAGTTTATTTATTTTGAGAGTGAGAGAGAGCATGGGAGGGCCAGAGAGAGAGGGAGACAGAGAGAATCCCAAGCAGGCTCTGTCAGCATGGAGCCCGATGCAGGGCTCAAACTCATAAACCATGAGATCATGATCTGAGTTGAAGTTAGATGCCTGACTAAGCCACCCAGGTACCCCAGTTTACCTCTTGATACTCCCTATCTCCAGAAGTTACTTCCTCATACAATAAAGAATGTGTGATAAAATAGACTACATTTTCCTTTTATTTTTATGTCTAAACTTGGAACATGATTAAGAAAGCTGAACCAGAAGAGTTGGTATTCACTCTAGCAAATAGATGAATTTATACTAAAATTAAACAATTGAAATATCTAAGGCCTTTTGATGGCTTGAAAAACTCTCATAATAATAGTTAAATTTGAGGTATTCTATATGTCATAAGCACTCTACATTCATGTTTTTGTTATGAGAATAATACATCTATTAAATCTATTTTGGAAATAACAAGATTGAGTCTTCAGCTTATTCAATAACTTGTGCAAGGTAAAAGAGTTAATAAGGAGTACAAGAGAGGGTCACATCACGGCTATCTTACAAACACACAATCACGCATAAACACGTTCAGAATGAGAACTCATAAAAGTAGAGAACATCCAAATCTCTGACTTTATAGATGTGGAAACTGAGACACAGGTTAAATGTCTGGCTAATGTCATACAGGTACGAAGTGAAAAACTAAGATCGGGAGCTAGTACCTCTAATCTTGCTATACTTTATAGGAAGACACCAGTCTTTGAGTGAATGCTTAGGTAGCTTCAATAACACATTGAGACAGAGGGCGAGTGAGGGAGGGGCAGAGAGAGAGGGAGACACAGAATCTGAAGCAGGCTCCAGGCTCCCAGCTGTCAGCACAGAGCCGGACATGGGGCTCGAACTCACAAGCAGGGAGATCATGAGCTGAGCCGAAGTTGGACACTTAACCGACTGAACCACCCAGGTGCCCCAGATTTGTATTTTTTAAATTCTTCAATGTTCAGTAGTAAAGCCAATGTTCAGATGTAGGTAAATGTGCTGGAACAAGCTAGACCCATTTTTTAAGTGAGAAAAGAACCAAGGTGAGATAAAATTACATATACAGAGAAAGATCTTAAAGCAGACAGCGGTATTTCCTGTGTTTCTAAAAAGGAGCACTGCATTGTCCCAGGTGCATCTCACTGCAGCTCTATCAGGGAGTGCATCTTCTTGTTTTTTAATTTTTATTTTTATTAACTCAGATGTTCTCTTCTTTTTTCCTAATGCCTACCTTAGAAACTCATTTGGCATTTGTAGGTATTCATAAGGGAATTCTAGTTACTTCCTACACATACCTGTTCTGATATAGCCAAAAACCATTTGGTGACATTATCAACTCATTAAAGTGAGAGATGTGACAGAAAGAGCACATGCCACATGGAATAAATATAAAAGTGTCAACCACTTAAATGGAAAAAAAAATCCATCTGGCTGATTTGTCTTTGAAAAATGAGTTGTGTATTAAATTTCTTCCTTAATACATGACAGCCAATTAATCTCAAAATGGGTAGAAGCATATAGTATTCAATTTAATTAAAACCAAAGTGATTGAGAGTCTACTATATGTAACACATGTGCTAGATTCAAGAAAGATTATATTTAAGAATAAAAGATAGCCACTTCCCTTAAGAGTGCTTGTCTTCTAAAGGGAAGGGGAGTAGTTACAGGCGAATTAGATAAAAATGCTGCCAAAGAAACTCAAAATAAAATGAATTAACTTCTGTATTACACAAATAAAATTAATCATATTTAATTGAGAAGGAATCCAAAAAAGTTCCAAAAGTTGCTTGAGGTGAACTTTAAAGGAACAGACCAAAATATTTACCACCTTCTATTAGCATCTGCCTAGGATATATTTTGTTTCATACATTGTGAAAATATGAATGCATTGCATATAACATAAAATGCTGCTATGATTATAAAATGGTGACATGCAATAGAGAAACAAAATTAATAGGTGTTGGAAATCAGGTATCAAAAATAAGTGGAAGGTTATTTTAGTTTAATAATCTCTCCACTAAATTAAAAATAACATGTTAGAGTGGCACCTGGATGGCTCAGTTGGTTAAAGGTCCAGGTCTTGATTTTGGCTTAGGTCATGATCTCACAGTTTGTGGAATCGAGGTCCGTTCTGGGCTCTGCACTGACAGCACAGAGGCTGCTTCGGATTCTCTCTCTCCCTTTCTCTCTGCCTCTCATGCACTCAAGCTCCTACTCTCTCAAAATAAATAAATAAACATTAAAAAAAGAGGTTAGAATAAAACCATTCTTTTTAGAATATAAAGCAATTTAATATTATCTACTCTGTTTCTGATTACATGCTTATGAAACAGAAACCATTTGATATGTTCAAATAAAGAACACTATGGATACACATAGCCTACTTGGAAGGTATTTGCCAAATTCAGACAATGAATATTTAAGAAAGTTGACTTACCCCCAAATATTTCAAACATTAAGATACCAATGTGACCAATATTACAACTCCTATCATATATCTTCATTTACAAGACATCTCTTAATTCTCTGTACCAACAAATTCTGAGAGAGCTGAGGCTGTGATTCCAAGTCAGATCTTACAGAACCACCTGACTGAAAGATATACCATATAGCTCCCTGGAAATTTTCTAATATTGCCCTAACACACTGGCCAAACACACTTAATTAACAACTCTAGTAAATGGAAATTTCAAAAATAAATTAAACTCCTTCCTTCTTGTGAAGGTATTAATATGATATGCCACGAATGACTATTCTTTTAAAGCAGATGGTGCATTTTCAGCAACAATTATTGAAGAGTAGATATCTATATTTAAACAAATTCTACCACCCACCATCATGTTTCATTTGACAATCTGTTCTTCTCAATTCTAAGATTCCCATCTTTTTTGAGTGGAGAACTTTCTTAATGTGTTTTAGAGACATTCAAAGACTTGACTGTTGTATCAACTACATCCCAAATTTGTAAGCATTAAGCTATTCCTTCAAAGCAGAAACAGAAATTCCCCATAATTTCTGCCATTGGAGAGAGATTCTATGGGAGGAAAAGCACCAAAATGAAGCTATATTACTTAAAGGACTATAATATGTATTCTTCAAATTCATCCCAGGCACCACATACAGTTGTACAAGACTTTTCAATAGATTAAATCATTTTAACAATTTGCTTATATTTTCTGTGGAACAAATACATTTTTTTAATATTTTGAGGTTGTTTTACTCCTTTAAAGTGTAATTTTAAAGATACCCATTGTGTTCATTTTATATTTATGAGAACTTTATATCTTTTCAGAGAATAACAGTTAAGGAAAGATAGGCTTCCAACTTCCTATAAGGTAACGTCAGGATTCCGGTTAGTACTGTCTGGCTACTCATACAATAATCCTAATTTATTGCCTATTTTCCCAGAGAAAAGTCCATAATAACTGTACTTAAAAGGGGGTGGATGTTTTGACCTATTATCATCATTTCTAAGCTGCTAACCACAGAACTGGAGCAAGTCACGGGCATAGCATATTTACCTTTACAAGAGAGAAGTCTAGTTAAACATTTTGTCTGTCTTAATATACAATAATTGCTTTGAGTACATAAAAAGCAGTATTTAAGATTCCTCTTAGAAAAGTATTCCCTCTTTTAATATCATTAAACAGACTTCAGGCTGTGATAGAGATATAGGTAATATATCTCATAAGGCTTGACAATGAAAGTGACAGAACTGCTGGACTGAAATGGAGGTTTTATTACATTCCTCTAATATTCCTTCTAACTTTGTGACTAACTGTCATCAAAAGCGATCATTTTAGAGACAAGATGTGACACTACTGTGAAAGTGTTAAGATCCTTGGATAAGATAATATGATAAATAAAACACTGGTCACACTTGGTGGCACAACTCAGTATAGACCCTTTTTTAAAATTTTAATTTTTTTAAAGAGAGGCGGGGAGGGTGGCACATACATGAGCAGGGGAGAGGGGCAGGGAAGGGGAAGAGAGAGAGGGAGAAGGGGAAGAGAGAGAGGGAGAAGGAGAGAGAGAGAGAGAGAGAGAGAGAGAGAGAGAGAGAGAGAGAGAAAGAGAGAGAGAATCTTAAGCAGGCTCCCTGCTTAGCACAGAGCCCGATGTGGGGCTCAAGCCCATGACCCTGGGATCACGGCCTGAGCTGAAATCAAGAGTCAGATGCTTAACCCACTGAGCCACCCAGGCGCCCCTACCATTATTGTTATTTTGCTATATGTAAGATATGGATGAATCATGGTAAATGTAGGAGTATAGGCAAGCTTTCCTGCCCAGAACAATTAGCCACCAGCTGCAAGTAGCTACTGAGCACGTAAGATGTGGCTGGTCTGAATTCAGATGAACTGTTAAGTGTAAAATAAACACTGGATTTGTAAAAGTGTTAAAAATGTAAACTATCTTTCATATGTTATATTAAGTGTATGCTGAAACAATAATACTTTAGATACATGGGCTTAAATAAAAAATATTATTATAAATAGCATCACCTATTTCTTTTTTTTTTATGCGACTACTCAAAAATTTTAAAATACATATCGGGCTCTCATTTGTGATTCACATTGTATTTCTATTGTACAGCATTGCTCTGCAACAGAATTTCTTAACCCGTAGTAAAGCAACACTAATGACATCTGAAGCTGGATAATTCTTTGTTGTGGGAAGCTGTCCTGTGCACTGTAGAATGTTTGGAAGCATCCCTGGGCTTTACCTGCTAGATGCCAATAACACTTCACCCTAAGTTGTGACTACCAAAAATGTCTTCAGACATTGTCAAATATCCTCTGGGGACAAACTTGCTTCCATTTGAGAGCCAATGGTCTGCGGTATCCCAATTGGTCTCATATAACTATACAACACAATTTGCAATACCAAAATTGAGAAAGCAAAAACAGAGATACCTAAAACTCAAAGGCATTACGTCTGCTGATTTGATGTGATTACCAGGAGAATCATTTTTCAAAATGTCGTTTTCTGTTGGAAAAACAATTCCATTATATTATAAAGGAAGAGCAAGCTGCATATAAAAATATAACTGTGAATTTGCTCATAAACTATGAATTCAAACACGTATGTCCTTAATTTAAAATATCTATAAAGACTGTTCACAAAAAATGAAATTAAAATTTCAATATGTAATATGTGTTTTTTAAAAAAGTTCATCTTGTCATGACATCGTGTCATTTACCATAATGAGAAATACATGCTCTAAATGACAATCAGTTTAAATTCACATAAATAATAGATGAATATGAATAAATTCTTTCTGTAAATTCCCTGGTTGTGAATTTGGAGAACATCTGAAGAAGGATGGCTTTCAAGTTTTTTCAATATAAAATTAAGATTTATATTTGACTTCATAATCAGCGTTTTACCCCATAAGGAGAATAATTAAACTGTACATGATGAATAAAGCTTCAACTACTTGTTTTAGTAATTGTCCATGCAGCAACATAAAAAGCAGCTCAAATTCCTGAACATATAACTAATACCTGTTTATTATATTGTTAAGCAAAGGAATCTGTAGTATATTTAGCTCAAGCCAATAGTCTATAGTAATTTTTCTCACAGTTCTGCTGTAGGCCCTTTCAAATAGTTACTATTTCTTTATTGTGCGATACCACACAAATCAATAATCAGCTGAATCAGGCTTGTATATAATATTAATGACTGCGTTAATACTCAATGTTGTTTTCAACCGTGAAAAAGCAACAGGAGATCTCATGCCTCATTTGTGTTCCATTTGAAGCAAGGGCAATAACCAAGCCTTTATGAAGAAAGAAAAATAAATTTGCATAATGAAATACAATCATTTTTGCATTTTCTCATTTTTATTTTAAATTAAGGAAATGTGCATTTGAATTCACAAAAACTGCTCCCAAGGCACAGCGAGTTAATAATGTCAATTTGGGGGCTAAGTCTTCATTTTAAAAATGGTCAAAGAGAAGAAAAGAACCACTCAGATAAAGCGGAAAAGCTAAAAGCACAATTGGGCATTGTGCTCTGTAGACATAAACAGCACAATTTTCACTGGGACAAAAAAGAATAGAATATAATAAGATCATTTACATTAACATGCTTGTTATCAAATACACCCTCTCTGAGGATTTTACACCTATTCTTTATACCACTATGCTTGTCCTATGTCCCATGAACCATTACTAGCATGTGGTCCACTGAGGGGCAAATCTATAACTCTGGGTCAATGAATAGCTGCAGGGTAGCACTGAAACTCTGTGACACAAGGCTGTGATGGGTATGTGGCAAATAAATCTATAAAATATCCCACTTGTTAGAACTACTAATTCCATTTCATAAGACTTATTCATTTCCTATAAATGTAATCCAAGTTGAAATAATATTTAACAGCTATCTTCTATCTGGAGGGTGAGATGATTTCATTAGTATAGACAGATCGGTTTTCAGACTAAAAATAAAAAACAAAGTCAACTATAGCTAACTGCTCACTGTCTCCTGGATTCTTTACTTTTTGTTACAATGCCAGATAACTTGCAAAGAGACACTTTGCATTCTACCTTGGGCCCATAGCATTCTACCTTGGTGAACATATTTTTTGTATGTTCATGGGAAATCCTGCAGCCACAGGCCAAGAATTCTAAGAATTGTAATGATTCTGCCAGAGGCCACTCTGCCAACGTCATCTCCTTTAGGAGAACACCCTTCTGAAAAACGAACTGAAATAATAGAAGATAATATAGAGTCCAGAAAGGCAAAAACAGAGTCCCAGGATAGGAAAGAGTCATTTAGACCTACTGGCTAGAAATTCCTAAAGCAGTGAACAACTGATGGGCATGGTTTCTTCTTTCCTCTTCGTTCCTCCTCCTCTTTCTGTAACACCCCCAGCCCCCACCTTCTCCTCCTCCTCCTCCCCTTTCTCCTCTCTCTCTGACTTTCTCCCACACCCTCTCTCTGCAGAAAAAATAAAGTCAGCATGCTGAACTCCTGAGCTTATCCGGCCCTGGGCAGAACTGTAAAGCAGGTGAATATTATGGATCATTTCTACTGACATATGCAGTTTTTTGTGCTATCTGTCCACCCTTGTACACATCATCCACCAGCTACCCATTGTGCCATTAACTTAATCCTGTCATCTTACTTGTTGTCGAAACTACTGCTACAGAAACTATCAATTTCTCGGGACCTTTCTCATTTATGATATCGATTCATATAAAGCTACTATAGAATCACTGGCTACTAGTGACACATTAAATTTTAGAATATCTACTAAAGATAATAAAAAATGAACAAATTTTTCAAGTGGAACGGAAACAAGCAATGATGCAAAGTGGGGCAGAGAAGTTGGGTCAAATTTCTTGCCAAGTTGTTTATTATGAACGTCCTCTATATCCACTCCCTTGATTACACGATGCAGGAAAGGAATCTACTCAAAACTTGATCCCTGATAGTGAAGCAGCTAGTGCAGAAAAAATTGATGTGAAAAGATCCTTCTTGCTTTTTGGACATAAAACATCGTTTTGACAAAGACAACCATGCAAAGACATTTTGACCTGGAGAAAGATGCAAAGACGTGGTATATAAAATAAAGTAAAGGCTGAACTGAATGCTTTATGATCTTCTGTGCCTTTCATAGGCTATGTATATATATGTTTGTATATGTACATATATCTCATATATATACATACACACATATATGTATTTATACATATATATGTGTACATATATATGCATATGTGTGTATGTATATATACACACATATACATATCGTATACGATTATATATGCAAGATATAAATATATGATATATATCTCATGATATATATATACATATATACATATGATATATATGATAAGTAACAAAGAAAAGTCCAAAACAAAAAAAAACAGCAAATCCAAACTTTTGGAAAACTGGCTTCTTACTTAATTTGCTCCTATGCCTGAAAGAATCATAATGGATCTTTTTAATTGCATGATATTCTAGACACCAGGATCTACAATACCCAAGAAAATACCCAAATGGTGTACCACTAAAGATAAAGTCCACTGTAAAACTGAGAAAAGCCCCAAATTACTGTTGAAAAATGGCTGACTCTTCTAGAATCAACTTGGTGTTTTCTACCAAATTTTTTTTTTAGTTTATTTATTTTGAGAGAGAAACATGAGCAGGGGAAGGACAGAGAGAGAGGGAAAGATAGAGAATCCTAAGCAGGTTCCATGCCATTAGTGTAGAGCCTGATGTAGGGTTCAAACCCACAAACTGTGAGATCATGACCTGAGCCAAAATCAAGAGTTGGACACTCAACTGACTGAGCCACCCAGGCGTCCCTACCAAATGGTTTTATACATACTAATACAACATAGGCAAGCATCGTAAAATATCCAAGGTAATATTTAAACGGATATAAAATTATTGTCCCATAAAAATAAATATATGTATTATATCTTTAAATATTTGTATTAATAAGTCTTTTCAGAAGTTTTAGTAGTATGTATCAACTCCAAGGGACTATGTATCAGAAACCTTTTTCTGTAAAGGACCAGAATATAAATATTTTAGGTTTTATAGGAAATATGATGCCTGTTATAACTAGTCAAGTCTGCCAATATCTTGTGAAAGCTGTCACAGACAATACAAAAATACATGGGTGTCACTGCGTTCCACTAAAATTTTATTAACAGAAACAGGCAGTGAGTAAGATTTGACCCACCGACCAGTTTACTGATGTCTGCCCTAGATTGTATTTCCACATAGAATTCTTTGTTCTTGAGCGCAGATTTATTTCTTTGGAAGTCTGTTTCCAACAGTACTGAGGCAAGCTGCAGTAGGATTCTTAGTTTAACTTCCAAGTCCATTTCAATAAAGAGTTGAGACATTCCTCAGGTAATTACTAAGAGAAACGGTTCCTTTTACTATTCCCCCCACTCTTTTTTTTTTTTTTTTTTTTTTGGCCTCCCTTGCAACTTTGCATTGAAAACACAACTATCAGTTACCATGATCTTTCTAGTAAGTTCAGAGAATTTTCAGTGTCTACACTTAATCAAAAGATGAACAAGTATGGTTGCTCTTAATAGCCACTGTACACCTTTAAACAAATGCTTGGGTGATCCAGCATGGTTAAGTGAAAGCACCTGTCTGGTTAGCTGGAATAAGTTTGTTTCTGTCTATTGCCTCTGTGTTACAGAGTCTCCTGGTGGCCATGAGTGTTCATCTCAGCAAGGTGGTAATTATAGTGCATTTCCATCGTAACTTTAGAGGACAGGAAAGCTCCCTTTTTGCAGAAATCACTGGTTCTACCCTTCCTAAATCTTGTAAATTAATTTACTGGAATAATGCTAGTGTGATTGAATATCCCCTTCTGTGTGTGTCCCACAAATGCACTATAATAGCGTTCACCTCTATGTCTTTAAGGCAGGTAACTTTTAATAATTTCTTCCCCAGTACATAAAATGAACACAATCCTATTGTTCCAATATGTTTGTACTCAATATTTGCTTGATTTATGCATGCCTTTATGTTAGCTACTTGGATTATTTTTGAAGAGCGGCTCATTTCTGTCACTTAACATTCCCCTGGTTACCAAAGTTCACAATCAGCAGACCTCCAAAATGAGATCTCATAGGATTAGCACACACTGAAGCACTTATGGCATCTTATTAACTTTGCCACTTTAAACAGAAGTTAAGGATTTCAAAGCCAAAGCTGAATCAAGGGTTGTCTGGCTGAACACTCTCATAGAATATCTCTGTAAAAATAATGCTTACTTAATCTCTATCTCAAAAATTTTACATTTCTAATATTTGCATATGTTTACTAATGAACACAATATACTGGTACTTACTAAGCACAAGTAGAAAGTACAAAGTATACATTTAAAAATAAATAAAAGAATGTGTGTGTGTGAGAGAGAGAGAGAGAGAGAGAGAGAGACAGATAGAGAGAGAGAGAGATGCATGTTCAGGAAAGTGTTACGGATAAGAACACAAGATCAATCTATTCTAAGGAATTGCAAAGTCACTTAAAGTTCTGGATAAATCATGAATTGCTTCCTAAGGCACTGGCCATGTCTCCAGAAGGAGAGAAACAGGAGAGCATACACAGCAATATGGGATATCTAGTACTGATTAGATGCTAGTTTGAGAACCCATGTTGATATTTTGATATAGATCACTCTACTGTTAACCATCCAATCCTATAGGGTGATATAAATTCTGACTTAATTGAGCAGATGGTATATCATATCAGGCTAATAGTTATCAAGACCATGACCTTACACACTTCATGTTTCCAAACTTCATAGAGATCTCTTAGATATCACCTAATGTTATGTTGTAAATAATATACCCTGAAGCATTAAAGAATACATCAGCCAAATAGCTCAGATAAGCATTATCTTGGCTTCAGAGCTGCTAGATAGCACGAAAGTTCACCCTGAGGATTGTTGCTTTCAGTGTCATAGCTTAAGCAACTAATTTGCAGCAACTCAAATTCAGGACCCTAAGATGGTCACTTGAAATCTCAGTGATCCATACAGAGGAAATCACAGGCATTCAGAGTATTTGCAAATTAGAAAACAACATTTGTGGCAAGTAAAATTTAACTTTAAAAATTTAAAACTTTGGCCTGAACGGCTCAGTTGTTTAAGCATCTGACGTCAGCCAGGTCATGATCTCCTGGTTCATGACTTCCAGCCCTGCATCAGGCTCTCTGCTGTCAGCCTAGAGCCCACTTCAGATCCTCGGTCTCCCTCTCTCTCTGCCCTTCCCTCATTTGTGTGCGTGTGTACTCTCTACATGATTCAGGCAAAAAATTAAATTCAGCCAGCACATTCTTTGTCCCTATGTTATATGAATGATCCCCCAATTTTACTCTATGTTTCCAAAGTGGCATTTTCTGGCTAATGATCTTAAAACAAATATATAGGATTGAAATGTGTAGCATTAGTAATTGGCCAAAAAAATCTGAAAAACTCTGAAAGTTCTAATTATATCAGAACTCTTAAGTAGCTGATGGTACACATATTCACCAAATCCAACTTTCCTCTACTATTGTATTATAATGAGGACTGCAAATCACCCAGAAGCATATCACAAATGCTCTAAGAAAGATACACATTCCTTTATGCCTTGTGTTTGTTTTACGTAGAACAACCACATAATCTGTTTATTGCACAGGTAGAGTCTTTTAAGGCACAAATATCAAACATTTATTGTTCTCACTGACCCTTTAGACCACCTCTGTAGGGCTAAGTCTTCCCTACCTAGGATGAAATTTCTAGCAGATCCCATAATCTTTATGACACTGTTAGATAATGAAAAGATATTTGGTCACATTTAGTCATAAGAACGCTCTTATTTTTCCAATTAAAGTATCATTTTTTTTATCAAAACTCCATAGTCTTATTCAGTCAGAAGCTGGTTCACTTACCTCAACAATCCAGTTGTTCACTTATGTCAACAATTGTTGATCCTCAACAATCCTGAATCTCTCCTGAGATATCATCTGGTTCTTTGTAACCTCTACTCCATCTTAAACTTCCTCTTTTTCTCACTTTCCTACCCCAAACAGGAAACCTATGGGATCAAAAAAATATTTTACTTCAATGACAAATGTATTTCCTTGATAATTCCCTCTGAGTATGACAGATTCCTAATGCCAATTATTATTTTATAGAGTGCTTCTTTTGTGTTTATGAGAATTACTGAGAAAAATCCCAACTGAAGCCAGCCAAGTTTATCATTCTTGACCTTGAAAATGTCCCTTTTATGGCTGGGAGTCAGGACACTTCCCTCAATTTCTATTCATAACCTGGAGTTATGTTCTACAACCGATCAGGCAAAAATTTTCAGAAGAATCCAAGATAAACCTAGGCAGGCTTCTTCACATAAAGTCCATACTTAGTACACTGGAGGCTGCTTTTTAATTATTTATTATTTATTTTTATTTTTGATGGGTGGGCAATTTGACCTCTGTGGCCTCTGTGTCAATCCGGTATATATATATATTTTTCCAGACCCAAGTCTGTCACTAGTCCTTCTACAACCAAAATTCTAGGAGACACAATATTAAATTTCCATCTGGTGTAATTAGCATTGGGCCACATTTGCCATAAGTTCCTGTTTTCAAATAAATAAATCATTTTGAATCCCTCACTGGGAATATTTAAGTTTCTCCCCAGAGGTACCTCCCATCCAAAAGATGTTTACCATGGATGGTGACATGAAAAAAAAAAGAAAAAAAAGAAACTGGACCACTATCTTACACCATATACAAAAATAAATCCAAAGTGAATTAAAGACTTGAATGTAAGACCAGAAACCACAAAATTCCTAGAAGAAAACACAGGCAGTAAACAATGATCTTGGCAATATTATTTTGCACCAGTCTTCTCAAGCAAGGCCAAGAAAACCCCAAAATAAATGAATGAGATTACATCAAAATATAAAGCTTTTGCACAGCAAAGGAAACCACAACAAAACAAAAGAGGAAGCTACTGAATGGTAAAAGATATTAGCAACCACACATCCAACAAGAGGGTAATATCCAAAAATATATAAAGAACATGCACAACTTATCACCGAAAAACTCCGTGTTAAAAAATGGGTAGAGGGGGGCTCCTGGGTGGCTCAGTCGGTTGGGCGTCCGACTTCGGCTCAGGTCATGATCTCGCGGTCCGTGAGTTCGAGCCCCGTATCAGGTTCTGTGCTGACAGCTCAGAGCCTGGAGCCTGTTTTAGATTCTGTGTCTCCCTCTCTCTCTGACCCTCCCCCATTCATGCTCTGTCTCTCTCTGTCTCAAAAATGAATAAACGTTAAAAAAAAAATTTTTTTAGAAATGGGTAGAGGACTTAAATATACACTTTTCCAATGAAGATAATACAGATGGACAACAGGCACATGAAAAGATGCTCAATGTCAGTAATCATCAGAGAAATGCAAATCAAAACCACAATGAGATATCACCTCATGCCTGTCAGATAGGCTATTATCAAAAAATAACAAGCGTTGGTGAGAATGTAAAGAGAAGGAAACCCTCATACACTGTTGGCAGAAATGCAAACTGGTACGGCCCCTGGGGAAAACAGTATGGAGGCTCCTCAAAAATTTCAAAACAGAACTGCCATATGATGTAACAATTCCACTTCTGGGTATTTATCTGAAGAACATGAAAACACCAATTCAGAGAGATAAATGAACCCCTATGTTTATCGCAGCATTATTTATAATAGCCAAGATATAGAAGCACCCTAAGTGTCCAGTGATAAATGAATGGATAAAGAAAATGTGGTATTTATACGAGAGAATATTACTCAACCAAAAACAATAATGCAATTTTGCCATTTGCGACAACATGGATGGCCCTCAAAGATAATTATGCTAAGTGAGATAAGTCAGATAAAGACAAAGGACATATGATTTCTCTTATATGAGAACAAAACAAATTAACAAACAAACAAAAGGAACAGACTCATAGATACAGGAAACAAACTGTTGGTTACCAGAGCAGGGAGGGATGCAGGGGGGCGAAATACGTGAAGGGTATTAGGAGGTACAAAATTAGGAGGTATAAAATAAACAAGTCAGAGAGATGAAAAGTACAGCATAAGGAATATAGTCAATAATATTGTAATAACTATGTATGGTGGCAGATGGTAACTAGACTTACAGCAATCATTTTATAAGGTATAAAAATACTGAATCACCATGATACAGAGCTGAAACTAGTGGGATACTGTATGTCAATTATATTTCCCTAAAAAACAAAATTTTTTAAAGGTAGTGTTTATGTTTCCTAAATTTTGTATTTCATTACATCTGTATGGCTTCATAAATAATAAATTTTATTTTTGTTTTTAAGCTTCATATAAGTGGTGCAATATAATCTGTATCTTTCTGTAATCTAATTTCCTCTCTTTGTTTTAAAACTTTAGTGCTAGAGCACACTTTTAATACAGGATTTGCAGAACACTACTTCACTGACTCATGATATATAAATGCTTATTTATTCATTTTACATCTACTGTGTACTCTATCGGAAAATACATAATTGATTTATTTTTCTATGTATAGGTCATATTTTTTTTAACAATGTTGTTATCTTTTTTAAATGCTTATTTATTTTGAGAGAGAGAATAAGAGAGAGAGGGAGAACTTGAGCAGGAGAGGGGCAGAGAGAGAAGGAGAAAGAATTCCAAGCAGGCTCTGCACTGCCAGCATGGAGCCAGATGCGGGGCTCGAACCCACAAACCTTGAGATCATGACCTGAGCCGAAATCAAGAGTCAGACACTCAACCGACTGAGCCACCCAGGTGCCCCATTCATATATTATTTCTAATTTTTCACCATTACTAGCTATGTTATATTAAATAATTTTACAAATGTTTCCCCATGTTATATTTTCTAGTTTTTCTAGGGTATGTATACTCCTACAAGATGAACATCCTTAACTACTATAAAGCTTGTCAAATTTTTCTTTTAAGTCATTGTGCCATTTTACCCTACTATGGCAGCATGTCAAAGCTTTTGTTTTCCCAGACTCTTATGAAAGCTTATCTAGCAGACTTTTGAAAAAATCGGCAATCTGATGAGTGGTGTATTATTAATTTTTTTTGCCATTCTTAAAGCATTACTGAGTTTTAATGTGTGTGCTTAAAAAATATTGGGGCTTCTTTTTTTATTATTTGTTTCTCTTTCTAGTTTACAAGCGCATCTTATACATTTTGAATACTAATCCTTTGTCACTTTTATGTGTTGCAAGAAATAGCTCCTGTTATTTGGCTTCTGAGCTGTGAAAGTTACTTCCCAGGGGTCTGGAAATGGTCTGAGTTGTTTTAGTGAAATAAGACAAGCCCCTGCACAGCAGTGACCCTGGCTCGGGCATAAACTACACTGACTACTAGTGTTACTTTGTAATTATGGATCTAAGAAGTTCTGGGATGATAGATCAGCATGTCACTATTGTTTACTGATAAATAAGACTGATGATTTGCACTTGGTCTTGGTGAGGGACCTGGAGCACTCTGCCATCGGGACAGGTTATACAGCAGGAAGATGCCTACATGATCACCAAGGTATAAAGAATCCTAGCTAAGACTTCACTTTGAGTTCCCAGCTCTGGGTTTTATGCACACACACAGGTGGTTTCTAATAAGAGAGAAAATCATGTTCTTGGTCTGAGAGAGAAAAGGTATACTGGTATGGCCTTTGTAAAGGGAAGACAATAGGAACTAATGACTGGCTTCTCTAGACCTTTGCTGTGAAAAAGCCTTTGGCTCTGATCCATATCGTGACTTTAATGCTGTTGCTTTATTGTAGCCTTTTCATGCAATGAACTATAGATGTATAAGCCTTGTTGTTGTTGGTCCTGTGAGTCTCCTTTAGCAATTGAACCCTAACACCTAATGCCTAATGTCCAATGTCTAATCCATAATGCAGTTGGCCATTTAATACTGTTTACAATGGAATCATTGATTTCTGTAATAAGAAAAAAATAATGCAAGATTTGTTATTAAAATGACTGTATTACAGACTGTTTGGATTGTGTTTACAATATGAATATACATATTTGGTACTTGAGACTAATATTTCTTAGAAAATAAGTGAACTTCTTAAGATACTCCAGAGGAAGTTCATAAAATATTAAACAGAGTATCAGGTTTTTCACATATTCGTAAGTGCCATAATTTAATACTTCCAAGGAGTAGAATGTCCAGTAGGCAATTTTCCTTAATAGTAATGAACAGTTTGCTTGGACTGAATACAGATGGCCAACAAATGTTCATGGTGGGAAAATCTTCCCAACTTAACATTATATTCTGGTTTAAAATAAATATTTTCACACAATGTTTTGTTTTGTAGCATATAATTACAATGTTTAAGATTGCTCTATACGTGGGCAATAAAATAGAGAAGAGAGCCAATTATCTAGAAAAAATTTAAATTAGAATTACTTTTTCAGTACATATCAGACAAAAATGTATGTGTTATATATGCATATAAAAAGATAAAACAATTTCTGCAAAATATGGAAACCATTCAGCTATAAGTAAAAAGACTATTTGAATTTTGGGATATTTATATATGTATATTTATATATTTATGAATTATATATATGTACACACAAAACATGTCTTCATATGTGGAATATATACATTTATAAATTCGTATTTAACCAATGATTTAATTACTTTCATTTGAAATGTTCTGATGGTGATAATAAGGGTCTCAAATGCAAATGTCCACATTCATCCAGTTATTTATTATTAATCCAATTACTTGATAGTTATTTTGAATGTTCTATATTCCAGAAAATGGACAAAAGACTGAAGATTATGGAATAAATCAGATATGACCTTAAAGAGCTTATAAACTTACTTATATAAAATTAAAACAAATAAATGCCAGGAGGAAATAAAGATAAATAACTAGAGTGACTTAGTGGAGGGAGAGGCTTACAGCATGGGAAACTGGAAAAAGTTTCATGAAATAAATGGCAACTTCACCTGAAATAACAATTCATCCAACTAAAAGTAGGTAGAAGATCTGAACAGACATTTTTCCAAAGAAGACATATAGATGGCTAAGAGACACATGAAAAGATGTTCAACATCACTGATAATCAGGGAAATGCAAATCAAAATCACAATGAGATATTACCTCACACCTGTTAGAATGGTCATCATCAAAAACACAAAAAACAAGTGTTGACAAGTATGTGGAGAAAAGCGAACTCTTGTGAGCTGCTGGTGGGAATGTAAATTCATGCATCCTTGGATGGAAAAGAGTATGGAGGTTCCTCAAAATATTAGAAACAGAACTACCATATAATCCAGCAATTCCACTTCTGAGTATTTATCCAAAAAAAGCAAAACCACTAACCTGAAAAGATATATGCATCCCCAGGTTCACTGCAGCATTATTTACAATAGCCAAGATGAGGAAACAACCTAAGTGCCCAATGATGGATGAATGGATAAAGGAGATGTGGTGTATATATACAATGGACTATTAGCCATGAATAAAAATTTAATCTTGCTATTTGTAACAACATGGATGGATCTTGAGAGTATTATGCTAGGTGAAGTAAGTCAAAGAAAGACAAAATACTCTATGAATTTTCTTTTCTTTCTTTCTTTCTTTCTTTCTTTCTTTCTTTCTTTCTTTCTTTCTTTCTTTCTTTCTTTCTTTCTTTCTTTCTTTCAGTAAGCTTTATGCCCAACATGGGGCTTGAACTGTTGACTCTGAGATGAAGAATCACATGCTCCACTGACTGAGCCAGCCAGGCACCCATATATGATCTTTCTTATACATGGAATCTTAAAAACAAAAACAAAAAACAACTTCATAGATACAGAAAACAGAATAGATTGGTAGTTGCCAGAGTTGGGGGTGAGGGATGGGAAGAATGGGTGAACTTTTGCTTTTTTTTTTTACTTAAAAAAAAGTTGAATGAAAAAAACCCCACATAGGTAGAAGAGACATAGTAAAGGTTATTAAGGACAGTTTCCTGGAGGAGAAAACAATGGGTAATGAGACAAATATTCTTAAGGCATCCTGGGGCTTCTGATGTAAACCAGACTCTGGTCTACTGAAATAACTGATGGAGAAATTACTTTGTTATGTATAATTTTACAAAATGTCCTCTGTTGTCATATTCCAAATAGATTTGAAATTTCCTTAAAAAAACAAACAAAACCTCCACAAAACTATTAAGATGATTTGGAAATGCAGTTTGGGCTGAAGATTTCTAAAAGAGAGTAATATACCAGACAAATTCTGAGTGTGGAAAAAAGCATAATCAATGGACTCAGGATAAAGATAATTCAGTTTGGATGGATTAGGGTATATAATGATGAGATTAAAGGAAACCTGACTGGAAAAGTGTGACGGAAACAGACCAAAGTGGACCTTATATGTGAGCCTATGGAATTTGGTCTAAATAGTCATATAAAAGGAGGAACTGAAAAGTCTTTAAGTAGCAGAGTGATATGTACAGTTTCCTGTGTTTAAGAGCAATTCAAAGACCTGTATCTTGGAACTTCTGAGACCGATTCAGACTAACAAAAACATTCCATAGCTGTGCTGTTTAATACACTAGCTATTAGCCTTATGTGTACTTTCAAATTTAAATTCATTTTAATTATAATTGAAGTTTCAGTTCCACATCTGCACTAGCAACATTTCAAGTGTTCAATAGCTCCCCTAATGGCTACCATATTTGACAACACAGATACAGAACATTTCCACCCTTGCAGAAAGTTCTATTGGCTAGCACCATCTAGAGCTAGAGATCTTACCTATCTTATTTATGGCTATAGCAATAGATACTGGAGAGGAGAGAGAGAGAAGAGACTGATGATGTATCAGAAGGAGTTTTTGAAACTGTGCAATGACCTAATGGTTAGGGACAGAAAGAGATGGGAATTAGAGATGGCCAGTGGAACAAGTCTGGGATAGGAGAGGAACATTTGGTTATTATCTGTATTTACTTAGTAAAGAAAAAGAGTAGATAAAAGTATTCAAGGGAGAGACCTGGGAATATAAAGATTTTTTTTTTTTTTTTTTTTTACTGTTTGTTTATATTTGAGAAAGAGTATGCCGGGGAGGGGCAGAGAGAGGGGGACAGAGATTCTGAAGCGGGCTCTGCACTGACAGCAGAGAGTCCAATGCGGGGCTCAAACTCACAAATCATGAGACCATGACCTGAGCCAAAGTCAGATACTTAACTGACTGAGCTACCCAGACACACCAGAAGATTGTTTTTTAAAACTGCCATTAATATGTTAGGGAAGCAAGAGGAGTAAAAAAAAAAAATGAGATATAGAAAGAAGCAGTGGACAAAAACAAAAATGGAGAAGTATGAGAAAAACATAGTAAACATGGTAGAATACCAAGGAGAAAATTATTTTAAGAACAGAATAACTGTTCAACATTAAATTTCATTGTGATAAACACGACAGTGTTCTTGCCTTAGTATTAAAATGGATTGGGGCAACATTACATAAAATAGTGTCAATAGCTTAGTATTAGCTAAGCTTTAACATACATTTAATAACAGAAAACAATATTAATTTAGTGTCATATTCACATGGCAATTAATGGATGGAGAGCAGATTTGCCTTCCATAACATCACTTAATAATACTGATGTGTGAGCAACACTTAACAAATTAATGACAGCCAAGTTCTTCCTATTTTCCTTTTGAATATTTTTGTACATGCTTTTGGTCTACTCAAGTCATAGCTGAAAGAATTAAATTTACACTCACAATTCATCTGTACTTTGTCTCACTGGAAAAAAAGTCAGCAAAATTATTTCTTCCATCTTTCTTCGGAGGGAACATTCAAAAATACTATTTAGCATTTAAAAGCCACCCCTGCATTTCCAAAGTTCTCTGAAATTACATAATATATATTCCAAATGCGCTGGTCATCAAATTGTTTAGTCTACTGTACAACAGCATGGACTTGCCTGAAAATTCCATTAAGAAATATCTCTAGAGTGCATTTGATCTTGGTACATTATATTGAAAATATACCGACAGATTTGCATGGCCTAGGAATAAGTACTTTAAAACAATGAGAAGGACTGTAATTTCCCTTGGTTCATGCAGCACTTATATGTTTAGTATTTTTAAATGTTTTAGAAGAAAATGAAACAAATCAGATTAAAATTCTCATTATACATTATGTAGTGAGTTACAGTTATTCTAACAAAAACATATATAATCGAATTTTTTTCTAATATATTATTTAAGTCTGGTGCTATACAAGAACAATTTGAAGAATTGGTCATATTATAAAATATGATTCTTATTTTATCGAAAACTTAAATCTAAGTACATATTATTTAGTAGGATTTATTTATTTATTTATTTATTTATTTATTTATTTATTTATTTATTTATTTAAAGTTTATTTTTGAGGGGTGCCTGGGTGGCTCAGTCAGTTGAGCGACCGACTTCAGCCCAGGTCATGATCTCATGCCCCACATCATGCTTGCTTCTGTCAGCACAGAGCCCGCTTCAGATCTTCTGTCCCCTTCTCTCTCTGCCCCTTCCCCACTTGTTCTCTCTCTCAAAAATAAATAAATCTTTTTTATTATTTTATTTTATTTTTAATATAATTTATTGTCAAATTGGCTAACATATAGTGTGTAAAATGTTCTCTTGGTTATTGGGGTAGATTCCCGTGGTTCATTGTCCACATACAACACCCAGTGCTCATCCCAACAAGTGCCCTCCTCAATGCCCATCACCCATTTTCCCCTCTCCCCCACCCCCACAGCCAGCCTCAGTTTGTTCTCTGTATTTCAGAGTCTCTTAGGGTTTGCCTCCCTCCCTCTCTGTACCTTTTATTTTTTTGCCCCTTCTCTTACCCCATGGTTTTCTGTTAAGTTTCTCAAGTTCCACATATGAGTGAAAACATATATCTGTCCTTCTCTGACTGACTTATTTCACTCAGCATTAATACCTTCCAG
Source organism: Felis catus (assembly GCF_018350175.1). NCBI lineage: Eukaryota > Metazoa > Chordata > Mammalia > Carnivora > Felidae > Felis > Felis catus. The sequence continues at coordinate 22,860,882 of NC_058386.1, forward strand.
TTCCATCCAAGTTGCTGCAAATGGGATGATTTCATTCTTTCTCACTGCCAAGTGGTATTCGATTGTATATATAAACCATATCTTCTTTATCCATTCATCAATTGATGGACATTTAGGCTCTTTCCATAATTTGGCTATTGTTGAAAGCACTGCTATAAGCATTGGCATACATGTGCCCCTATGAATCAGCACTCCTGTATCCCTTGGGTAAATTACCAGTAGTGCTATTGTTGGGTCGTAGGGTAGTTCTATTTTTACTTTTTTGAGGAGCCTCCACACTGTTTTCCAGAGCAGCTGCACCAGTTTGCATTCCCACCAACAGTGCAAAAGGGTTCCCGTTTCTCCACATCCTTGCCAGCATCTGTTGTTTCCTGAGTTGTTCATTTTAGCCACTCTGACCGATGTGAGGTGGTGTATCAGTGTGGCTTTGATTTGTATTTCCCGGATGATGAGTGACGTTGAACATCATTTCATGTGTCTGTCGGCCATCTGTATGTCTTCTTTGGAAAAGTGTCTATTCATGCCTTCTGTCCATTTCTTCACTGGATTATTTGGTTTTCGGGTGTGGAGTTTGGTAAGTTCTTTATAGATTTTGGATACTAACCCTTTAACTGATATGTCATTTGCAAATATCTTTTCCTATTCTGTCAGTTGCCTTTTAGTTTTGTTGATTGTTTCTTTGCAGTGCAGAAGCTTTTTATCTTGATGAGATCCCAATAGTTCATTTTTGCTTTTAATTCCCTTGCCTTTGGAGATGTGTCAAGCAAGAAATTGCTGCAGCTGAGGTCAAAGAGGTTGCTGACTGCTTTCTCCTCTAGGGTTTTGATGGTTTCCTGTCTCACATTCAGGTACGTCATCCATTTTGAGTTTATTTTTGTGAATGGTTTAAGAAAGTGGTCTAGTTTTATTCTTCTGCATGTTGCTGTCCAGTTCTCTCAGCACCATTTGCTAAAGAGACTATTCTCCATTGGACGCTCTTTCCTGCTTTGTCAAAGATTAGTTGGCCATACATTTGTGGGTCCAATTCTGGGTTCTCTATTCTATTCCATTGGTCTATGTGTCTGTTTTTATGCCAATACTATACTGTCTTGATGATTACAGCTTTGTAGTAGAGGCTAAAGTCTGGGATTGTGATGCCTCCTGCTTTGGTTTTCTTCTGCAATATTGCTTTGCCTATTCAAGGTCTTTTGTGGTTCTGTACACATTTTAGGATTGTTTGTTCCAGCTTTGAGAAGAATGCTGGTGCAATTTTGATTGGGATTGCATTGAATGTGTAGAATTGCTTTGGGTAGTATTGACATCTTAGCAATATTTTTTCTTCCAATCCATAAGCATGAAATGTTTTTCCATTTCTTTGTGTCTTCTTCAATTTCCTTTTAAGTTTTCAGTAATTTTCAGCATACAAATCTTTTACATCTTTGGTTAAGTTTACTCCTGGGAATTTTATGGTTCTTGGTGCAATTGTAAATGGGATCAGTTTATTTCTTTTTTTGCTGCTTCATTATTGGTGTATAAAAATGGAACCAATTTCTGTACATTGATTTTGTACCCTGAGACTGAATTCATGTATGAGTTCTAGCAGTCTGTGGTGGAGTCTTTTGGGTTTTCCATGTGGAGTATCATGTTGTCTGTGAAAAGTGAAAGTTTGACTTCTTCTTTGCCAATTTTGATGACTTCTATTTCATTTTGTTGTCTGCTGATGCTAGGACTTCCAACACTATGTTAAGCCACAGCAGTGAGAGTGGACATCCCTCTCGTGTTTCTGATCTCAGGGAGGAAGCTCTCAGTTTTTCCCCCACTGAGGGTGAAATTTGTTTTGAGATAGAGAGCACACACTCAAGCACATGAGCTTGAGCTGGGGGAGGGGCAGAGAGAAGGAGACAGAGAATCCTAAGCAGGTCCTACACTGTCAGCACAGACCCTGATGTGGGGCTCTATCTCATGAACTGCAAGATCAAGAATGTGTAGCTTAACAGACTGAGCCACCCAGGTGCCCTATTTGGTAGGGTTTAAGTGCCTCTTTTAAGCACAATGTCCATGTTATTTTTTAAGTTATGAAAAACTAAACTTCATTTCAAAAGTATCAACTTGCAGTAAATAAATACATATATATATAATTTAAACATTTTTCAGGTTAAAATTATTTTAAAATATTCATTGCAAAATATTGGTAAGAAACAAATACAGATTATAGCAATTATCTGGTTGTTTTTGATTTCAGTTTTCTCTACCTGTTTCAGTCCATAATAATCATGCAGCACTTTTAAGATGAGGAAAAAATGCATTTGTTTGGTAAATATAACACCACTTATCTATACTTTTATCAATTAGAATGAGGATCTTGTCTGAACTATTAAAGAAGTTGGTCAAAAGGTACAAACTTTCACTCATAACATGAATATTTTCAGGGGATCTAATGTGCAGCATGGGGACTATAACAATACTGTATTGTATACTTAAAATTGGCTAGGACAATAGATCTTAAGGGTTCTCAATACACACACACACACACACACACACACACACACACACAGTAACTTTAAAAAAAGTAGTATCTGTGAAGGGAGTTTTGAGTAGAAATTATTCTTAAATATGACTATTTCACAGTTCAGTGAGGAGAAGGTATCAATTAACAGGTATGTTTGACCTATTGGGTTTTATCTCTTTCTGTCCTTTAAAAAATTATCTGGTTACAGGGGCACCTGGGTGGCTCAGTGGGTAGAGCATGTGACTCTTGATCTTGGGGTTGTGAGTTTGAGACCCATGTTGGGTGTAGTGATTACTTAAAAACAAAATCTTAAAAAAATTATCTGATTACAGAGGCTGTACTTCTGAATAAGAATGTTATCATTTATTATTTATGACAAATCAGACACTATATTAACACCTTTAAAAACAGTACCAAAAGAAAAAACCAGCACCATGTTTAATAATCTAGAACAATTCTAAATGGTCATTATTCTTTTTTGGCAGGGGTGGGGGTCATTATTCTTATCCCTAGTTTACATACACGGATACTGCTAACATCATTTATCCAAAGTAACACAGTAAGTAAATGGATCCAGGTTTATCTATTTCAAATCCTTGGCTCTTAACTGCTGTATCATGCAGTTTCTTTAGAGAAAACAAAACAAAGCAAAACTGTAGACACTGTAGACAATACAGAAAAGATTAAGGAAGAAAATATAGATTACTCAAATTCCACAACTCAGAAAAACTTTTGGTGAATTTTCTTCCGGCCTTACATTATGTATTCCAAAATGATATATAATCTTAAAGTGCTGGGGTCACATATCACAGAGAGCTGTATATTCAGCTTATTCTGTGAGCATCCCCCGTATCATTAAAAATTCCTTCATTGCTTTTTAACAGTAATGGGAAACAAATTTGTTTGATTTTATCTTATCTAATGATGAAAAATGCATACACTGTTTTGAATTCTACTGGTGTTAATTTTAAGCTTTGCTAGTGTTTTATTTAATTTATTCTTCTTCAATTATTTCTGCATCACTTACTAGTCTTCTCTGTTTCTCGAACATACATGGTGCATTCTGGGCCAAAGATCCCCGTGCTTCCGGTTTTCTCGGTCCTGAGTGTTCTGACCACAGATACTTGCAGAGCTCTCTCCCTTCCGTCCTTCTACTTCAGATATTGCCTTCTCAGTAAGGACTTACCTGGCTGACCTATTTAAAAAACTGCAATTATGCGATCACAAACTCTCCACTCTCACCATCTCTATCCCTTTTTGCATTGGATTTTACTATTTGAGCTGTTACCATCTAACATGCAATATGTTTTACCTGTGTTACCTTGGTTATTATTGGTCTTCACCTGCTAGGATGCAAGCTGCATTTGAGGGCAGTGATATTTTTCCTGATTTACTCACTGCTGTACCTCCAGTACCTAGAACAGTTTCTGATATGTGGTGGATGTCAATAAATATTTGTCAAATAAATACATGCTTAGGCCTCAATAAAATTATTTCAGTGTGTTCCTTGTGCTTCCCATTGAAATCAATGAGTTGAGCAATAAAAGTAAATAATGAGGGCTCTCATGCACCTAAGATATCTAAAAATTAGTAAATTCAGGAAGAGAGAAAGTAAGGGCATCCTCAGGTTGCCCAAATAAAGATGAAACACTGTTGGAGCCTAAATTTTGGTGGAATGGTGAAATGGAATATTCTTGCGGCTTTCTGGTAATTCCTTTTTATTTTTTTTTACTGGTCAGTACAAACTTTTAATTAATATCTCCAAACATATAAAATTTCTTCCCAATTTGAAAAGTTTTCACATTTATCCCCAAATTATTTAAAATGTAGCATACTGTATTACCAGAATAGGACAAGAAATGAAAACTGCGCAGCAGTTACCTTCATGAACATGGAAATACAAAAATAATGCATTCAAGAAGAAAGCAATTCCACAAAAAATATGATATGTATATCATGTGTATATTATAATAATCAATAAATTTCCATCAACTAATACTATCTTAACTTTGGAAAATCAATGTATGCAGTCCATCAACTTAAAAATTAAAAAAGATTTCATACGCTAATCTCAAAAGATGCAGAATAAGTGAAGACATTCAACATTTGTGGGGTTTTTTGCTGATAGGTTTTTTTTAATCTATTTTATTTTTTTAAAGATTATTATTTAAATCCAAATTATAATATATAGTACAATAATAATTTCAGAAATAGAATTTAGTGGTTCATCGCTTATGCATAACACGCAGTGCTCATTCTGGTAAGATTTCAAATTCTTGCTAGAGTGGGCAAAGATCTGATTCAATCACCAAAGTAGGTATACTTACCCAGTTCCTACACTCCAGTCAGTTCAGAAACCCAGAAAGCCTTGACTGATGGGGAGGCTATGTCACATTGAAAGATGTCCCTGCAATGCAGCCAGAAGGGATTACAGTGATTCCTCCAAGCCTTTTCCTAGAGGGAATGATAGCCATTTATTGAGATGTGTGGGCACTAGGGGGAAAAAATGTCCTATACTTTTGGGAATTATTAGATGCTAGCTATGAATTGCCTCTAATCCCTGGGGAGTTGGAATGCTGTCTTGATTTGCTGATGTAAATGGAGGCTTAGGGAAATCAGGTGTAGAATGAGTCTTGGGCTAAGTTCATTTAACCGTGGGTTCAAACAGGCCAGAGACTTATCCTGCGGTTAAGTTCTTAGTTACTGAGTATATATTGGCAATGATTTGTGAGGTATCTGACAGAAACCCCACATTAGCCCCTGAATTCATGGAGTGAGAGCTATTAAGAAGGCCCAAAAAAGTTTAAAAAATAAAAAATAATAATTTTTTAAAAAAAGAAAAGAAAAGAAGGGCCTATTTGAAGACTGGAACTGTGCCCTTCTTCCAAAACAGTAAGCCAAAAACACTACCACATCACCAGAGGATTTCAGAGATTAATGCCGTTTTAAACGCTTAAAAGGTGCAGTTGTCAGTGATTTTCATTTAACTCACCTATTTTACAGTGCAGAAGGCACACGGATCTCAAGGACTGACTGTAGATTATTATAAATGTAACCATATGGTGATTCTAGCTGTTGTTCAGAGAAAAATATAGCCACTGGAGCATACTGACACTGACCCTGGCACCGGGTATAAAGCTGACTTAGCAAACACTACCTTTTCAATACAAATCAGTAAACATGTGAAGTTGTTTGCTTTCCCTGCCAAGGGTGACAGTGCATGTTCCTTGTCTTATCTCAGCACTCTAACAACTCTACTGCTCTTGTTTAAACTGTAACGCGTGACAGGGACTTTGGTTTTATCCACGTGCCACAGATCATCCCTCTGGCCTATGACATTGATTATGCTAACCGAATCTCGTCACAAAGAAGCAGCCAGCACCCTAGGCGGCAAAACACAAACATACAATCCTTGAAAAGTTCACTTGCCACCTCAATGAAGTTACTAGGTATCCAAGAGTCCAAGGAACACTGGGACATTCCCTCTAAAGCGAGAAATAAGTTCCTAGAACTCAAACGTTCCACGAAGAATAAAGAAGCACATTCTCGGAACCGGGAAGCAAAACAAACCACGCTCAGTAGTCCCTGTCTGATCAATTTGGGCACCTCAGGAGCTAGCCACTTTGGATTAAGGCCTCAAAAGAGAGAGAATTCTATAGCAAGCTGAGACGGTGGTTCAAAACACCTGAGCATGTGACCTTATGACCTAAGAGGGGCAAGGATAGTTACGGTGTCTGTGGCATAGAGGCAAAGCACAAAAACGAATTGGAGCAGAGACCCCCTAGAGTTTCGGAGGAGGGCGATGCTATAATCTGCCCAAACCTTCTCCCTTTCGTTGGTTCATAAATCGGGCCTCCACAGGCAGAGGGAAAGGAAAAGGCAAAGACAGAGGCAGCCACTAGGGATGGATAGGGGGCGGGTTCAAGAAGCAAGGGAACTTACCTGCTAGGCTTGTTTTGATGCTCAAAGATGAGATCTCCGCGCCCCAGTGCAGAATCTTTTTTTTTCTTTTTTTTTTTTTTAAAGTAAGTCCTACACTCAATGTGGGGCTTGAACTCATGACTCCGAGAGATGCAGAATCGCGTGCTCTACAGACTGAGACAGCCGGGCACCCTGACCACCAGAATCTTAAAGTTTACAGAGGCCTTCACTGGGTTCAGCCATGGTATACTGAGCAGGTGGGCTCAGGAACACAGTGCTCTAAAGCCTGCGTCCCGGCAAACAGCTTCCGGTGGTGGGAGCACGTGTTAGAGGTACATTACAGGCACAGGTGGTGGTGGGGAGGCTCCGACTGCCTGGGTTTAGCTCCGGGGGTCAAGCAGCGGTCACGCCCTCTCCGTGACCTCCGCCAACACCCTTTGGAAATGAGGCCCTAGTCTGCTATAGACGCTGATAGGGAAGGAATGTGTGAGTACGGAAAATCAAGTGGGCGTGCAACCTCAGCTTCCCACTGTTGATTATGTGCTACCGGACACATTTAGTCATCTATTTGGGTTTAGATATCAATATTCCATTTCCTTAAATGAAATGAAACCTAGGACACTTGTGCAAAACAGCTTTAATAGCACAAGCAAATTTTATGAGCCTGTGGTTCATACTCTTACTGTACCTACTTCTGCTGCTAGCTGCTGCTCCCTGGGTTTCACACCTATGGTTTTAAGGGGAGTTCCCTGAAACCAGTGAAAAGAGTCAGCGAAAACATGGACTGTGGACAGTTGTGCGTGTTTGAAGGCACCTGCTGGCAGCACCAGTTTCCTGTGTTACAGCCTTACAAAGGAAAGCCTGGGGTGAAGGGAATTCTGCTCAATGGGCAGAACCTTGACTGTATTTTCTCTTTGTATAGAAAGAGCACCTGTGATACTGTTATACAGTGACTCACGGACAGTTTGGGTAGCACTGATGACATTTTGGTAGTAGCTACTTTTGTTCCTTTAAAGCCCAACAGCTCTTCCTAGGCACCAGCTCCTTCAGGACCTCATGAAGGGTTCTAGTGACAACTTTTCCTCCTCTTGCCTCCCAATATTAGGGGAGGTAAAAGGATTCCCACAGGGGCTCTCTGAGTGTCTCAGCATTCCTTATTGGTCCCCTTAATTCTGTCCTTGCCTTTTATATAAAAACTTCACCAGATTCAATCAGACCTTTTTGAGTTAGCATTCTATTTTCTCAGGGTACCATGACCGACGTAGATGTGATGAGAGGCAACCAAAATTGCCCTTTTATGTATTTAAATGTTGATTTATTTGGAGAGAGAGCAAGCACATGTGCATGCATGCACACGTGAGCAGGGGAGGGGCGGAGAGAGGAGAGAATCCCAAGCAGGCTCCTTGTCGTCAGCACAGAGCCCAACGTGGGGCTCATCTCACAAACCGTGAGATCACGACCTGAGCCGAAATCAAGAGTTGGACACTTACTGACTGAGCCACCCAGGCACCGCACCCCTTTATTTAGAAGACAAGTCTAGGGATCCAATGAAATGTAAAGTTCTTAAAAGAGAGCTGTTGCTGATTAGATTATCATGATTAAACCCTTCTAGAAATGTAGTTTACCACTGAGATGCAGCCTATGTGAAAATGATCAATTTAACCACCTCAATACACCCAAAAATATAACGGTAGGGGAAAAACAGGGTAACAGTGATTTTCAAAAGTAATTTTAGTTAGAGATACAATAAAGTGGGGGCACCTGGGTGGCTCAGTCAGTTAAGCTTCCGACTCCTGATTTCGGCTCGGGTCATGATCTCACTGTTTCTGGAGTTCAAGCCCCACAGTGGGTTCTGCACTGACAGTGTGGAGCCTGCTTGGGATTCTCTGTCTCCCTCTCTCTCTGCCCCTCCCTCCCTCTCTCTCAAAAATAAACAAACATTATATAAAAACAATAACATGGAATTAGCATGTATTGGTTACTGGTTCCAAGCATATACCATTTCTTTATGGACAAGGATGGTTAACAGTTGTTAAGTGGAACTGTAAGTATTCTTAGTATATAACACCCTTATACCCATCAGGGGAGTTTTTCTTGTCTACTTCTTTCTGTGAGTGTATATGAGACAGTGATGCATGAGTATGGACTAGTAGGGATAGGAAAATAACTACAGTAGTTAGATAACGGCAGACCTGTTTGCCAGATGTTGGCTTTCTCTGGCACAAAACCAGGACTGAAAACTAAAATCTGTTTTTAAAAAAATCTTTTTCAGTTTAGGTGCTCCATTAAGACGTTAATAATTGTAAGAAATTTAATGGAATATGACACTTAAATGCGAACAATGACTTTATGTTTTTCTGAATCTTCAGAAGCCAAGCTTGAGGAGCTTCCCATTTTCCTGAGTCTTTGCTGTAAAGAAAAGGGAATAAGGACGTAGGGTAAGTTTGGGGAGCCTGGGTGGCTCAGACAACCATTAAGTGTCTGACTCTGGATCTCGGCTCTGGTCATGATCTCACAGTTTGGGAAATCGAGCCCTGTGTCAGGCTCCATGCTGTCTGTGCTTGGGACTCTTTCTCTCCCTCTCTGTTTCTCGAAGTCTCTCTCTAAAAATATTTTTTAAAAAAGTAGGGTAAGCTCATGCCATCAACAGTATTATCTCAAGACTTAGTGAAACTGCATACACTTAAAAAAGATGCCACATCTGTATTTGAATTAAGATTCTTGGGACTGAGTTTATTCATTGGTTCAATAAGAAATTATTGAGCACCTACTCTGTGTCAGGCGCTCCTCACACCACTGGGGATCCAGTAATAATAAGCATTGTTGAGGGGCACCTGGGTGGCTCATTCGTTCAACCGTCTGACTCTTGATTTCGGCTCAGGTCATGATCTCATGGTTCATGAGATCGAGGCCCCCGTCAGGCTCCGCGCTGGCAGTGCAGAACCTGCTTGGGGTTCTTTCCCCTCTCTCTCTGCCCCTCCCCTGCTCGCTTTCTCTCTCAAAATAAATAAATAAATTAAATTACATTAATAATAAATAAATAAATAAATAATAAATAAAATAAATTTTAAAAATGTTTGAATTTTAGTAGAGCTATGTCGAAATTAAATAAATAAGTAAAGCCTCTTCCACGAGACAGTAAGTATATGGAGTAAAAATAAGGCAAAGGAGATGGATAGGGCTTTTTAAGGAGTGAAATAAGAATTCCAATATTAATAAGTTGGTCAAAGAAAGTCTCACTGAGAAGGCCTCATTTGACATAGAACCTGAAAGAAGAGAGAGGAAACCAGGTGGGTATCTTTAGAAGAGCAGTCCAAGCAAGGTCAAATGAGGTAAAAGTTGCCGTTCAGAGTGTGTGGGCACTCTGGGCTCATTTGATATACTTAACCTTTTAGCTCAGGGCAGAGGTTTTCAACTCTATCACTACTGATATACTGGGCCAAATAATACTATTTTTGTGGAGACTGTCCTGTGTGTTACAGGATGTTTACCAGCATCCTGGGTTCTACCTGCTAGAAGCCAGCTACTTGAGACGACCAAAAATGTCTTCAAACACTGGCAAATGTCTCTTGGGGAGCAAACCTGTGCCCGTTGAGAACCAGTGACTAGGAGAACACAAATAGTGATGGCCACGTATATTTTTCTTTAACTGCACAGCAATCATCTGCTAGGCCTATAAAATGAAGAATAAATTCGTTTAGATTTTTTGGCCTCACTACATACTCAGTGTGAACTCAGCGGGAAGAATTTCATGACAGATGGTTTTTCTAGTCCTGAGATGATACTTGCTTTTCCACCCATTCCACCCATGTCCTGCTGTGTATGCTTTCTCTGGCTGTGGCAAGTCTTCAGAGTTCAACCATGGCCATTACAGAGCATTAGGCTGGGTCTCTCTAATGCATATTCATTCAACGACAGGAGCTTCTGTAGAGAGTGGAAGCAGGGACAGGAAAAGATTCTGATCACAGCCAGAAGCCTTGACTCCACCATGTAACCTTGTCACCCTCAGCACCTTGCAAAGTTCAGAAGCAAAATCTGGACTGACAAACTGAATACTTAAAGCACCAGCACCATTCACAGAGATGATTTTTCAAACTTCAGGGAGTATAGAACTCTATAAAACCCAGAGTCTAAAAGGCATGTCGAGAACACAGAAAACTGTTCCCTGGGTAGTAGTAATCACAAAGTTACTGATATGTATGCCTACATATACGCAAACACAATTTCCATTGAAACCCTGACTCGCTTTGGATATATATAGACACAAGGTTACAAAAATTTGATATTCTTATGTTAAACACACCCATTTGAGAATCATATTCAGTAAACTTGAAAAGAAATTCCCCTTACATCTCTAAGCCTGGATCCCATCCTTCCTCTCCTCATCAATTGTAATGTATTTTATGCTTAACTGTTGGCTTAAGCATATTATTGGAAAATATGTATTATTATTTTATGAGCATGTATTTTTAACTTATGTAAATGGAATTTTTCACTGAGCCTCATTTTTAAGATTCATCTGCATCGCTACATGCATTTCTAATCAGTTGTTTCTAACTACTGAATAATGGGTCGATTATATCCAAAAGTTCTTTGCCATATACTCTTCCAGTGAGGCACACATCAGTAGTTTCCAATGCTGTACCAATAATGAAGCAATGTGCGTGATCCTTTAAGTCTGCTCATGGACCTACCTAAGATTCTTCCCGGGAAATATCCATAGTAGAATGGCTGAAGTCTAGGTCATATTTATTTCATTTGACAATGTAGCACTTGATTACTCTCCAGAATAGCTGCACCTGTAGCATGTGGTACCACTACAACTGCTCCAAAATGTGGCAATATCCGGCTTCTTCAATGTTGCCAACCCATTCTTATTACGAATTACTATTAATTTGTTATTTCAGTAACATTTTTTGTGATTAGCTCTGTCCTCTGAACAGCTTTGCCAATGCTTTTTGCACTTTTTGGATTTCTAATTCTATAAGTTGATTATTTTTCTATCAGAGATTATGTGCGTTTTCTTAATTTGTATTAGGTTCTTGAACAATTCTGTACTAATTACTTGTCTATTTTAGACATTGTAAATATTACATGCTCAAACACTCCTCAAAAACTGTGTCCATGGTGGTTGTCAGGGAACAGAAATCTTTGCTTCCAATGTAATACAAATTATAAAAAAAATTTGCTTTCTCTGCTTTTTATTCAGTAAACATATGATAATCATCTATGAAGTGCTGAACTCCAGGGAAGAGATTCTTAGTCCCACTCACCCAGGGGTTATTAGTTGAGGAGAAAGAGCCATAATTGTAATTAAAGGCAGAATTAAGTGAAAGAAATGTCAGAACACTGAAATTAGAATATAGGAATTGGAAAAGTATTTATTAATGAAGATCAGCTCTGCTGAAGTCATACGTGTAGACAGAACAAGCCTAGACTCTTTTGTGACAAAGGGAGGCAGACTTTCCACCTCTCTCTTAGCTATCATCCCAAATTTTCTATGTGTTTCCCTAGTGGCATGACAGCTCCTTAATCTTTTTTAAGAGCATTTATTGAGACAGACACTGTCTTGGAAGGCAGTGATGTGGAGATGACTAAGAAACATATCCTGCCTTAAGGTTACAGCAAGAAAACCTAGACACTTTTCTTTTCACTTCACATACTGGGTTAGGAGGATCCTGAGCCTGTTTTATTCAAACTATTTAACTCTGAAATTCCACAGCTGTTCTTTCTGGATTGTATTCTGCGTATCTTAGCATCACCCTTTAACAACTGTTCGTTTAAATTCTGTATTTGTTTCATTTAATATAGCTGAGTCCCACAGGGAGATAGTGCAGATATAGTGAGGGAGTTAAGAAAAGGCAGATAATAAATATAATAATATACTGGATGGAGAACAATAAAGACATGGACGCAGAGTATTGACACAATCAGATTTCCATTTTAAAATGATTAAACTACAGTGTGAGAAATGTGTTAGGCTTATTTTGCTTTTAAAGTAGTGGATAAGATCAGTGTAGGAAAGTAGGTATGAATATGTTTTGGCTATGCAGAGGACAGGCAAGGTGGTCTTTACTATGGAAATATCACCATAATTGAGAAAATGCAGAAAGAGACTGTTTATGAGGATAAATTCACTAGCATTTTAAAAATTCATTACCAGTTTGTATACCTTCGGGTGAACTATCACTGATGACTTTTTATAACTGATGTAGTCAGCTGATGTCAAGTATATAATCCCACGTACTATTCGCACAGTCTGCAATAAAAAATACCACACAAAACATGGTGTAAACATTAGAAATGTATTTTTTTACACTTCTGCAGACTGGAAGTTCAAAATCAAAGTGCTAGCAGGGTAAGTTTCTAGACAAGCCTCTCTCCCTGGCTTGCACAAGGCTGCCTTCTCCCTGCATTTACACATGGCCTTTCCTCTGTGTACACATGGAAAAAGATTTATGGTGTCACTTGCTCTTCTTTTTAAAATATTTATGTATTTACCTAGTTATTTTTTTGATTAAGTAAGCCCTGTGCTCAACATGGGGCTCGAAGTGATGATCTCAAGATCAAGAGCCACATGATCTATGGATTGAGCCACCCAGGTGTCCCTTTCCTCTCCTTTTAAGGACAGTGTTCCTTACATATTAAGGCCCCACCCTAATGATTTCACTTCACCTTAATTAACACCTTAAGCTATTTCACCAAATAGAGTCAAGAAATGGAGATGTTTCAAATACATTAATAGAATCAGGATTCCAAATACTTAAAACCAAAAGATCATGGATCAGCAAGGCAATCAGAACAGGTGCTCCTTTGAACACTTTGGTTTGAGGGGCCATGATGGAGCTAACAATGAGAGCATATGCTCTAAAACATACACTCATTCTCACACAACACTGGTGGGAAAACAAGTAAGTGGGAACCACCCACGGGGAACCCCTGGAATCCCTGGAAAGTTCACACATCAGACCAGGAGCAACCAAAGAGCCGGCTGAAAAGGGGGAGACACAAGGTTCAGGAGACATACTTTAATGATGTGTGTGGAAATAGGATTCTAAATACGTAAAACAAAGAATACGGATCAACAAAGCCAGGAAGAGGAGGACACTTCCTGAACACTCTGGTTCAAGCAGCCACAGTGGAGATGGGGATAAGCCATTCTGCACAGAACATGCACATGTTTTCACACATCACTCATGGAGAACTAAGTGCTGCGTGACCCCTGGGACTCCACGGGAGGCATAGCAATGTCCACAGATCAGGCCAGCAGGAAGCAATCCACCTTCTGGAAGAAAGGAAAGCAACAGATAGCAAGAGATGTCTTGCCTACGGGCATATGTGTCACTAGTAAATACCGGCTTGGAGTAACTAATTCAATGAGTTGATGAGAATCATCCCGAATAGGCAGATTCGCTTCTTTTCTACGAACTCTGAAACTTGCTGCACACGGCTGCAAAATTAATGCATTGCCACCACGTTTCTCACTAAACAAAATTTCCGCATGGCCCATGGGACCAGCCAGTTGCAACCAATACAGATCTGGGGGGCTGGTTTGTGGGTTAGATGAGCAATTTCTTAACTACTTGACACATTTAATTGAGCTTAGAGAATATATACATGTCAACTAGTTACAATTTAAAATCCCATTTCTTTTTGGAATTCCCGTTTCTTCCTCTTGAAATGAAATCCTTTCATCCCATTTATATTAGAGGAAAACAAATGCTGAGATACCTGCTATCCGGGCATTCCTGACACTAAGGGCATTCAGACCATGTGCCCTCAGGAATGTCCAGCTTCCTAATTCACCTATGTTGATGAAGTTCTAGCATAACCTCTCTTCCAACACGAGCCCCAGAAGATAAAGTAAGAGTGGCCCAATGGATCAGCGTCAACGTCCTCTAGGCACTCAGGAGAAATACAGAACCCCCCCACACACACACACACATACACACCCACCCCTCATGTACCGGGTGGGACAATGTGGGGGTGGGGCAGAGGACCAGCAGTGTGAGTTCTAACAAGCCTCCCAGGTGATCAGGATGCATGCTACCACTAGACGTGCACCACCTAACGGCACGGGAGCAACCACTTACTAGGCCACTGTGACCAATGAAGAGGATCCTCCTGTGGCCACGGAGGTTTCTGAGCCTCTGGAGCAGCTGATATCACATCGCCACCTTGTTCTAGAAGCCCAAAGTTTCCAGGTGAAACCACCACAAGTGGGAGCACCTGGTCATTCTCACAGGCGTCCATAAGGGGTCTTCTCCAGTGCTACCTTGGAGCAGACATCCAAACAGCCCTCTTTGGACCACAGCCTTTCTCAGAGAGCATCTTTTCCTTCACGGGTTTGAAGACCACTCACTGTGTCTGCAGTGAGTGGACTGCTGGGCTGGCCCTCATGGGGGCAATTCTCTGAAGCCCCCTGCATTTGGCTTGAAACCAAGGGAAGTCCGTGTTTCTCCTTCCCTCCTGAGCTGGGGTAAAATGCCTGATAGGGTGGCCACAGTCTGAAAAGAGTCTTTCCCCCGCCTTGCTGCACATCGGCTCTTTGACATCCCCTCCTTGAGCGAAGAGTGAATGTCCGCAGGATGCCTTCTGGACAGGTTTTGGCAAGACTGCCCCACACCTCACTTCGGAATGTGGGAACGGAACACTCCCCAACTTCTGCTTTTAGCGTTGGCAGGTCTCTGGCGAGACGCTCGCGCAGAGGAACTAGTGCTTTCAACATCCAGTTTGATGCAGGCTTTCGGGGCTGTATTTGACCCACCAGACCTTTATGCACAACGCCTCTAGCCGTGGGCAATCTGGGTGGGTGTCATGTCCTTTCCGAGAGGAGAGGAGGCAGGGCCCGAAGTGACCACAAAGCAGTAGTGGCTGCATACTGCCGTGGCCTCAGACAGACCATGGACAAGACGATTCCCTGCCCGGAAGGACATTGGCCAGGCACGTCCACCTGGTGGGCAACCTCCTCCTCAAGAGCACAGGAGCTCAAGAGCACAGGTTCTGGGTCCTCGCCCTCTAAGTGTCTGTCAGAGCTCTGACACTTGTTTACCCTGTGACCCCAGGAAGCTTCTTTCAGACCTTCAGTTCCTAATACTGGCACACGGGTCATATTTCAAGACCTGGCCCTGGAAGAGAAACTGAAACGACAAGAAAAATAAAAGCCTCAGTACAACTTGTGGTCCACAACCCACACTTCACACTCCGTCTAAACTTTTCAGAGGACAGTGAGTGAGCTACAGCAGTTTTTCTCAAAAGGCAACGCCCCAAAGCATTAACGTCACGTGAACGGGAAATGCTCTCACCTGTGAATATGTAGACCCCCCCCGTGGAAGACAGACTTCCCTGGAAGACCTCGGGAATGGGAGAATTCTATGGGTTTGGGGGGGGGGGGGTGTGTGTTTGTCTGCCTGTCTGTGTGTCTCTCCTTGTTTTTAAACTCTCTCCACTATTCTCTCTTCGGAAGCAGAGCAACTTTTTTCGCTGCCTTGTTCAGACCTTAACTCGTGGAGCAGAGCTGTGATTCTCAAAGTGTGGTCCTTGGGTCAGCGACATCTGGGCACCTCTTAGATAAAGAAATGCTCACTCTATCCACCCAGACCTACCCAGTGGGACACTCTGAGGGAGGAGCGGGGCACAAACAATGTGGACTTGAAAAGCACACCAGGGAGTTTAATGAGGGCCAAGCTTGCAGTAGTTCCTTCCCCTTTCACTCATTTCAATCCATATTTTCTGCTAATAGAAGTCCTCTGGGAAGTCATTTAAAACACACACACACACACACACACACACACACACACACAGGAAGTATGTTTGTTTGTTTGTTTGTTTGTTTGATGAATTGATTTTGTTTATCTCCCCCACACTGAAATTTGGGTTACCTTGAGGGGTGGTGTCCCAGGGCAACAGGTGTATGGGCTGCTCGTGCTGGCAATCTGATCTCTGGTTTGAGAGCCTCTGCTCTCTGCCTATCCTGGCTAAGTGTAAATTTACCCAGTAGGGAAAAGACCTAGTTTCCAGAAATCTCAGGAGTCCACCTCACATTAGCCCGCCTCTTGGCCTGGGGCATAGAGGATGGAGAAACAGATTCCTGTCCTCCTCCTCCACGCCCCGCCCCGCCAGGGTATGGGGGGAAGTGTCAGCCCTCCATTCAATTACGTGTAATCAACACATACATAACAGAAAACATCAAGGATATACATATTTTAACTGAATTGAACTGAATTGAATTGAACCTTCTACCTCCCATTATAGGCTTGGACATACAGGAATTCTTGAATTTCTCAAGACCATGGTGAGATTGTGTGCTACTCTGGTGTTCTGCCTGACACTCCGCCCTCAGATCCTGGCTTGGGAATCTCTCAGTCCCTGACATACCTCCCCTGGTCTGCTTCTCTCCTATCTTCCATTTCCACGGGAGCCTCGTGTGCCCCCCAGCAGTCAACCGAGGGCAACAGTCACACTGGCCTACATAATATCAGCTGTTCACGTGTTAAACGTGCAAAATCCAAGGCCCACTCAGACCTACTGAGTCTTAAACATGGAGAGTACAGGAAGGGGTCCAGCAATCCTCCTTCCACAACTGTAGTAAACGCGCATGTTTGAGAAAATAACCATTCACCACCTGGGAGAACACTTACTGTGCCATTTTGAATCCAGAGGGTCTCCACTGATTCTGTAGTCTGAGGCACCAGAGCATTCAATGCGCGTCTTCCGCTCATTCTATGGGTCTGTGGGGAGCACGCGTGAATGGCCACCTATGGAACTTCCTTTGGTTCCCTCTGCGTTTTGGAACCTCTGGGTTGTTCTCGGAGGAAATTTTAATGAAGGATAACCTCCCATGTGAAGTGGGATCCCACATTTGACCAGGGATTTCAGGTCTACGGGATTTCCTGGGGTAGCTTCTTTTTTTTTTTTTTTTTTTTTTAGAAGACTAAAAGAGAGAGAGTCCACAGATCAAGCCAGTAGCAAGAAATCAACCTATATGAGAGGCAATATCAGCAGTTTCAGAGGAGACATAACAACACTACCAATGGAATGAGGATTCCTAAGACATGAAATAACGAACCAAAGATTGCCTATACCAATGTTAGCAGACATCTTTTCTATTGACATTACTTTCCGCAGCAAGAGCAAAATCCAAGGGGCGACATGTACCGAGGAATACACGAGTCCTCACAATTCATTCTGCAGAAACAATGAGTCCCACGGGCCTCTGCCAAAAGCTGTGGAAAGTCCACAGATAAGGCCAGCAGCAAGCAATCAGCCTGAAGGACAGGCCAACACAGCAAGTTCAGTGGAGACATAGCAACAATATCAATGGAATTAGGATTCCAAAGACATGAAACAACAAAACACAGATGGCTTATACCAATGGTAGCACACAACTTAATGACACTGCTTTTTGCAACAATAGCAAAATCCATGGGGTGACGTATATCGAGGAGTACACAGGTATTCACAATTCATTCTGTGAAAACAATAAAGAGTCCCTTGGATCTCTGACAAAAGACCTAGAAAGTCCACACGTCAGGCTAGCAGCAAGCAATCAGCCTGAAGGACAGGCCTAGGCAGTAGGTTCAGTGAAGATATATCAACAAAATCAATGGAATGAGGATTCCAAAGACATGAAATAACAAACCATAGATCGCCTATACCAATGGTATTGGACATCTTGTGTGAAGACATTGGTTTATGCAGCAACAGCATAGAATGCCATGGGGTGACATGCATCGAGAATACACAGGTACTCACATTTCACCAGTGCTAAAACACTAGGTAAACACACAGGCCTCCCTCAGAAGCACTGGAGATCAAGCCAGGAGCAAGCAATCAACCTGCAGAAGAGGCTGGGACAGCAGGTCCCAAGGAGAGCTATATAGGAGAGCTATATCAACAATATCAATGGAATGAGGATTCCAAAGAAATGAAACTAGGGACCATAGATCACTTATACCAATGGTAGCAGACATCTTATCTAGAGACGTTGGTTTATGCAGCAACAGCGTGCAATCACAGCAAGCAATCAACCTCCTGAAGAGGCCAGGTCAGCAGGTTCAGTGGAGATATATCAGAAATATCAATGGAATTAGAATTCCAAAGACATGAAACAACAAACCATAGATAGCCTATACCAATGGTATCGGACATCTTGTCTGAAGACATTGGTTTATGCAGCAAGAGCCTAGAATGCCATGGGGTAACATGCAGTGAGAATACACAGGTACTCACATTTCACCAGTGCTAAAACAGTAGGTAGATGCACAGGCCTCCCTCAGAAGCACTGGAAAGTCCACCTATCAAGCCAGTAGCAAGCATTCAGCCTGCAGAAGAGGCCAAGTCAGCAGGTTCAGGAGAGATATATCAACAATACCAATAGAATTAGGATTCCAAACATGAAACAATGAACCATAGATTGCCCATACCAATGGTAGCAGACATCCTGTCCAATGACATTGCTTTATGCAACAAGAGCAAAATTTCCATGGGGCGACACATACCAAGGAGTACACGAGTCTTCACAATCATTCTGCGAAAACAATAAGGAGTCTGACAGGCTTCTGCCAAAAGTAGTGGAAAGTCCACACATAAGGTCACCAGCAAGTAATCAGCCTGAAGGACAGGCTAAGACATCAGGTTCAGTGGAGATATATCAACAATATCAATGGAATGAGGACACTAAAGGCATGAAACATCGGAGCATAGATCGCCTATACCAATGGTAGCAGACACCTTGTCTGAAAACATCGGTTTACACAGCCACAGCGTAGACTTCCATGGAGCAACATGCACTGAGAAGACACAGGTACTCACATTTCACCAGTGCTAAAACAATAGGGAAAACATGGGCCTGCCTCAGAAGCACTGGAGATTCCAAAGACCAAGGCTGCAGCCAGCAATCAGCCTGCAGAAGAGGCAGGGACATCAGGTACAGGAGAGATACATCAATAATATCAATGGAACGAGGATCCAAAGATATGAAACTAAGGACCACAGATCTCCTATACCAATGATAGCAGACATCTTGTCTGGAGACATTGGTTTACACAGCAACAGCATGGATTACCATGGGGCGACCTGCCCCAAGAGTACACGAGTACTCACAATTTACCAGTGCTAAAACAATAGGTAGACACACAGGCCTCCCTGAGAAGCATTGGAAAGTCCACATATTAAGCCAGGAGCAAGCAATCAACCTGCAGAAGAAACCAAGTCATCATATTCAGTGGAGATGTATCAACAATACCAATGGAATTCGGATTCCAAGACATGAAACAATGAACCATAGATTGCCTTTACCAATCATAGCAGATATCTTGTCCAATGACATTGCTTTTCACAGCAACAGACAAATTTCCATGGGGTGACATGTACCGAGGAGTACACGAGGATTCACAATTCATTCTATGAAAACAATGAGGAGTCCCACAGGCCCCCACCAAAAGCAGTGCAAAGTCTACAGATAAGGCCAGCAGTGAGCAATCAGCCTGAATATAGGCCATGACATCAGGTTCAGTGGAGACATAGCAACAATATGAATGGAATGAGGATTCTAAAGACATGAAACAATGGACCATATATCGCCAATGGTAGCAAACATCTTGTGTGAAGAAATAGGTTTACGCTGCACTAGCATAGATTACCATGGGGTGACATGCATGGAGAATACACGAGTACTCACATTTCACCAGTGCTAAAACAATAGGTATACACATGGGCCTCACTCAGAAGCACTGGAGAGTCCACAGATCAAGCCAGCAGCAAGCAATCAGCCTGTAGAAGAGGCCATGTCAGCAGTTTCAGTGTAGAGATATTAACAATACCAATGGAATGAGGATTCCAAAGACATGAAACAACGAACCATATATTGCCTATATGACTCGTTGAAGACATCTTGTCTAATCACATTGCCTTTTGCAGCAACAGCAAAATTTCCATTGGGGAACATGTGAAGAGGAGTATACTAGTATTCACAATTCATTCTGCAAAAACTATAAGGGGCCCATGGGCCTCCATCACAAGCAGTGGGAAGTCCACAGACAAGGCCAGCAGCAAGCAATCAGCCTGAAGGATTGGCCAAGACAGCAGGTTTAGTGGAGATATATCAACAATATCAATGGAATGAGGATTCCAAAGACATGAAACAAAAGAGCATAGATTGCACATACCAATCGTAGCAGACACCTTGTCTGAAGACACTGGTTAATGCAGCAACAGTGTAGACTGACACGGGGCGACATGTGCTGAGAATACGCAAGTACTCACATTTCACCAGCGCTCAAACCATAGGTAGACACACAGGCCTGCCTCAGAAGCACTGGAGAGTCCACATATCAATCCAGTAGCAAGCAATTAGCCTGCAGAAGAGGCAGAGACAGCAGGTTCAGGAGAGATATATCAACAATATCAATGGAATGAGGATTTCAAAGATATGAAACTCAGGACCATACATGGCCTATGTCAATGGCAACAGACATCTTGTCTGGAGACATTGGTTTATGCAGCAATAGCATGGATTACCATGGGGCGAGCTGCCCCGAGAGTTTATGAGTACTCACATATTACCAGTGCTAAAACAACAGGTAGACACATGGGCCTCCCTGAGAAGCACTGGAAAGTCCACATATCAAGCCAGTAGCAAGTAGTCAACCTGCAGAAAAGGCCAAGCCGGCAGTTTCCGTGGAGATATATCAACAATAACAATGGAATTAGGATTCAAAGACATGAAACAATGGACCACCGATCGCCTATACCAACTGTAGCAGACACCTTGTCTAAAGACATTGCTTTATGCAGCAACAGCCAAATTTCCAGGAGGTGACATGTACCAAAGAGTACACGAGTATTCACAATTCATCACTTTAAAAACAATATGCAGAGCACAGGACTCCCCTAGAAGCCCTGGAATCTTCACAGATCAGGCTAGCAGCAAACCATCATCCTGCTGATGAGGACAATACAGCATTTTCAGGAGAGATATTTCAACAATATTCATTGAGTTAGTTTTTAAAAAATGAAACAAGAGATCATCGATTACCAAAACTAATGAAAGAAGACATGCTTTCTGAATACTTTCATGTAAGCAACCTCAGCATCGCTCGGGATGAAATGACATTAACCAAAATGTACACACATAATCACACATAACTGGTTGGAAATCTATCAAGCACCATCTATGCGACTCCGCTGGATGCACTTTTAAGTCCACAGATCTGATTGGAGCATGTATCAGCCTGCTGGAAGAAGACAAATCAGGAGTTTCACATGAGATATTTCAACTACGGGATTCCAAATATTTAAACAGAAAATGTGTGGGTCAGCAAAGCTAACATTCATGAGTGCTCTTTCTGAAAACTCTGGTTGTGGTGGCCACAGTGAAGCTGGGGATTAGACGACTTGCACAGAAAAGTGCACAAGTATTCTCATATCACTGGTGGGGAAACTATTAAGCATAATATATGGGGTTCCCCTGGAAGCCCTGGAAAGAACACCAATCAGGCCAGGAGCAATGAATTCGACTACTAAGGAGAACAAAAGCAGATTCAGGAGAGATATTTCCACTATATTAATGGAATTACGATTCCATATAAGTAAAGCAAAGAATATGGATTAGCAAAGCCAAGGAGAAGAGGCATGCTTTGTGAACATTTTTGGTTTAAGTGGCCCATGATGCTGGGAGTAGAGGACCTGTACTGAAAAGTGCACAAGTATTCACATATCACTGATGGGGAAACCTGGGAAGTTGACAGTTTACGTTGGAGGAGGTAATCAGCCTGCTGAAAAACAGCAAACAGCAGGTCAGGAAAAATATTTCAACTACATTAATGGAATTAGGATTCCAAAAAGGTAAAACAAAGGATTTCGGGTCACCGAAGGCAAGGAGAGCAGGCACTCTCTCTGAACTTTTTGGCGTAATTGGCCACGGTGGAGATGGGGATGGGATCTTCTGCAAGAAACATGCACATGTTTTTCACACATCACTGGTGGGAGAACTAAGCGCTGCGTGACTCCATGTGACTCCACGGGAAGCACAGCAATGTCCACAGATCAGGCCAGCAGGAAGCAATCCACCTTCTGGAAGAAAGGAAAGCAACAAATAGCAAGAGATGTCTTGCAAATTTGTGTATGCGTCGCTAATAAATATTGGCTTCGAGTAACTAATTTTATGATTTCAGCAAGAATCATTTGGAATGGGCGGATTCACTTGTCTTCTACAAACCTCTGAAACTCATTGCACACTGCTGTAAAATTAATGCATCGCCAACACGTTTTTCAAAAAACGAAATTTCAGCATGCCAAATGTGATCACATAGTTGCAACACATTACTTATTGTGGGGCTGGTTTGTGGGTCAAATGAGTAATTTATGAACTACATGACACATTTAATAGAGCTTAGAGAACATATACCTGTGGACTAGTTACCACTTAAAATCTCTTTTCCCTTTGGAAGCTTCCTCTTGAAATGGAATGGTTTCGTTCTATTTAAACTAGAGGGAAAGAATGGGTGAGATGCCTGCTATTTCGAGCTTTCCTTCCACTCAGCACATTGGGACAGTATGTCTTTTAGTATGTCCAGATTCCCGATTTACCTGTGTTGTTTTAATTCTTAAATAATCTCCCTTCCAACACTAGCCCTGTCAAAGCAGGGTGGCCCAATGCAGCAACATCAACATCACCTTGGCACTCATTAGAAATGTAAAACCTTCATACCCTATGCCACATGTATGGGATCAGAGCCTTTGTGCATCAAGAAGGGGCCCAGCAATGTGATTTTCAACAAGCTTCCTAGATAATTTTAGAGAATGCTGCCATTTCAGATCCACCTGATGGTGCAGGAGGAAGCACTTACTGGGCCGCTGGACCAATGAGGAGGATCCTCTATTGGCCACTGAAGTTTCTGAGCTTTCAGAGTAGCCAATAACACCACTTCACCACATCATCACGGCAGCCCACGACATATCGGAAAAAAACCATCACAGACATGAGTCTGTAGAGATCTCTCAGGTGTTGTGAGCTCCTCATCATTCTTAGAGAATGTGTTAATAATGGATTATCTCCAGTGCTTCCTTGGGCCAGTCAGGCAAACAGCCATTTTTTTTTTTAATTTTTAATTTTTGTTTTGAGTGAGATAGAGAGAGAGAATGAACACAAGCTGGGGAGGGGCGGAAGGAGAGAGAAAGAGAAGGAGAGAGGGCAAGAATCTTAAGCAGGCTCCATGCTCAGTGTGGACCCCAATGTGGGGCTCGTTCCCACAACCCAGGGATCATGACCTAAGCCGAAATCAAAAGTCAGAGGTTTAACCAACTGAGCCACTCCAGTACCCCAAAAAGCCATTTTTGGACTATAGACTTTCTCAGAGAGCTTCTTTTCTCTGTTTTGAACACTTACTGTGTCTGCAATGACTTTACTGCTGGGCTGAACTTGATAAGTGGCAAATATTCTAAAGCCCCTTGCACTGGGCTTGGGACAATTAGGAAACCAACTTTCTCTGTCTCATGAGTTTAGAGAAAACACCTCCCCTTTACAACTCTTTCAAAAAATATTTTGTGAAGGAGTTCTGGTCCAGGACGACAATGTGGAAAGACCTTGAATTCACCTGCTGTACGGACACACCAAATTTACACCTATTTATGGAACAATTCCTCCTCAAGAAGGTATGAGGGCTGATCGTACAGCTTCTGCGCATAAAAGAGTGACCATATACAGAAACCATATACTTAAGAGAGAGGGAGCATTGTCACCAAGGGAACTCCCACCCTCAAATACTTCGAACTGCAGTGTGGAGGGATAGTACTGACCTTAAGCAGACTTACCTGCCCTCGGGCATGGAATAACAACTATGGTTTAACAGGGCAACTAAAATATTAAAGAAGCACCCCTAGAATTGTGTCCTATGGTGAAGGAGGCGTTTAAAATCAGTCTTTATCAGGTAATATGGTGAGCACCACTGTTACCCTACCCCTCCTCTTTCATAGCACAGATGGGAGCAGGGCCTGGGTGCCAAGCTGGCCTGCGCCTCAGTGAGCCCTGGGCTCCTAGCCTACACTAGCCCAAACACCTTGGGGAACAGGAAAAGAGCCGAGTCTTAAAGCAGCAACTAGGATATAGAGAAACTGTGGGTCACCTCAATGCCACACTGGGACACTGCTGATCAGGAGTCACTGTAGTGATCCTGTCATCATGCCAAGGTAAAAGAGGCACAAAACACTGTGGAGCATTCCACGTCTATAGCTGTTGGGCTTGAAGCTGCTCACTAGGGTGCCCCTGACACAGGGTGCTCTGGAACATCCTGGCTCACATCTGTTTTAGTTCCACCACCCCTGCTAGAGTCCCTTCTGTGCTTAGTCACCTCAAGACCTGTGGTCCACACACCGCCTTGGCTCTAGACACTATGGCAACGCATCCCCTGCACAGAGTGCCCCAGGATATCCCAGTCCATGCCGGCCTTGGCAGCATTTGCCTTGCTAAGTCCCACCTGTGCTGAGGACCCCAGGATACCAGGGCTTGCACTCACTTGGCTTCAGCTGTGCTGCCAGGACACTGTCTGCACGGAGAGCCCCGGGACACCCTGGTTTGCGCCCACTTCAGTTTTAGGTCCTCCCAGGGCACCTTCAACACAGAGAATCACAGGACCGCCCCTGCCCTCACCCACTTTAGCTACAGCTGTCCTACCAGGGCACCACCTGCTCAATGAGCCCAGGACTCCCCAGCGTGCACCCCACCTTGGCGCAGGCTACCCTGCTGAGCCATCCCACAGCTCACACCCATCTCAGCTTGAGCCACTCCACCAAGACATCTTCTGCATGGACAGCCCCAGGACACTCTAGCTTGCACACACTTCACCTTCACTTTTCTTGCCAGAACATCCTTTGTGGGAAGAACTCCGGAAACCCTAGCCCATGCCAGCCAAAGCTCCGGTCAGGCAGGCAAAGTTAACCAGGCACACAGAGTCTACATAGGGGAAGACTGTATGTGAGACCATTCCTTTAAGGTTAGGAGAAATAACTGTTTTACCTAGTTCATAAAAACAGAGAAAATCAAGCAAAATGGGTAGAGAGAATATGCTCCAGATGAAAGAACAAGAAAAACCTCAGAAAAAAGACTAAATGAAACATAGATAAGCCATATGACGGATGAAGAGTTTAAAGTAATGATCATGAAGATGCTCACTGGACAGGAGACAAGGGTGGAAGAACTTGGTGAGAGTTTCAACAAAGAGACAGAAAATATTAAAAAGAACCAATCACAGTTGAATATAATAATTGAAATTAAAAATACACTAGCGGGAATCAACAGTACATTAGCGGATGCAGAAGAAAACATCGGTGATCGGGAAGACAAGGTAATGGAAAGCACCCAAGCAGAAAAGCAAGAAGAAATAATTTTAGAAAATGAAGATGGATTTAAGGGACCTCCTGATAAACAACAAGACAAAAGACATTGACATTACAAAAATCCCAGAAGGAGAAGAGAGAGAGAAAAGGAAAGAAGACTTATTTGAAGAAATAACAGAAGATAACTTCCCTAATGTCAGGAAGGAAAGAGACATACAGGTTCAGGAAGCACAGAGAGTTCCAAATAAGATGAACTCAAGGAGGCTCACACCAAGACCCATAATCATTAAAATGTCAAAGATTAAAAATAAAGAGAAAAAATTAAAAGTAGCAAGAGAGATGTAAGAAATTACATACATACATAGGAAATACCACTAGGCTATCAGCTGATTTGACAGGAACCTCAGAAGCCAAGGAACAGCACTGTGGTGGTTTCCATGTTTTCTTTTGTATGTTGTATTTTCTTTTTACCTCATATATCCCAGACCTGAACTAGAAAGACCAGGCAATCTGAAAATGCCAAAGGGTGCAGACAAAAAAAAAAAAAAGCTTGCTCTCTTCGGACAAAGGACTGGGAAAGAAGCAGACAAATAAGACAGGAATTTTGTACACAATAAAATTTCTGTGCCAAACTCCAAACTCCCACCACAACTGAGGCCCTGTGGAGAACTTAGATATTCACCATTAATTACCAGGGTATAAAGACTCACTCCAATCTGTCCATCCCCTTGGTGACCTAATTTTTCCATTTAGTAGGCATGGGCATGGCTGAGAAAGAAAGAAGTAGGACTTGGTTACAGCCATGCAATTTAGCTAGACACTGAGATACCACCACACATTTACTAGAAGGGATACAACACAAAAACATGACCATAAGAAATGCTCGTAAGGATGCAGTGCAAAGGAGACGCTCATACACTGCTGGCAGGATGGACAATGGACTATCAGACTGCAAACTCTAACATATTCCAAATACCTTAAAGTATACCTATCATGTGATCTAGCCATACCATGTCTTCACATTCAACCAAGAAAAATGAAAACACACATGTACACAAAGACTTGTACGATAATGTACACACCATGGGAAAGAAGGGAGGTAGAAGCAAAAACAGGAAGGGAAAGTGCAAAGTTGTACAAGGAAACTTGAGTGAAGGGATGAATATGTATAGCATTTTGATCCTGGTGATACTTTAGCAAATGTATATACAAATGTAAAACTTATATTGTTTAATTTAAATTTGCAAAGTTTATTTAAACTAAATTGTATTTCTATGAAGCTGTTACAAGCCGTGTGATACAACAATATGTGTGGCTAAAGGAATATTTATAGCAATAAATGCAAAAATCTCAAAATACTGAGGAAAAATTTGTAATTCAATACCAAACCAGTAATAGAAATGAAACAATAAATTTGGGGGTTGTGGATGATAATAAAAGACATTCAGAGAGAAGGCTAAGATACATGTTAGACTTTTCAAAAAGCTCCATAAACATCTGGCTAGAATGATTAAGGAAAAAAAAAGATGAGGAAGCATAAGCATATATTCAATATCAGCAATGCAAAAAAAAAAATTTCATGCCATATCCCAGTGACACATACATAATTATATAAACAACTTTACCCTAAAAAGTTTGATACATGAAAAGAGAAAACACCAGGGAAAATATGCCCTAATGAACAATAAAACTTACAAAATCTCATCAATATCTATATCTATGTACCAATCTCAACTGCTTATATCTACATTGTGTAAATCAACTGTGTCTATAGTGAAATACCTTCTTACAAATGACTTCCACATACTGGTGCCTGAAGGCACAAACTTTCCCATATAATGGAAAAAGAAGTAACAGCAATCTTGCACAAGGCTGTCCAAATAATAGAAATATAATAATGTTTACCAAATGCTTTGTGAGATCCCAATAAGCTTTACACCAAAATGATGAAAAAAATAAAAGTTAGGAAAATCAAGTTATATATCCTTTATCAAATTGGTGAATTCCCTTCTTCCCCCTCAAGCAGTGCTTATAATTTGACAAACAAAACACAAAGGTACTTCAACTATAATACCCCATGCACATACTGGGTTTAAACCAAGAATCAATTCTAGTGACAGAAAGATATCAGTATCAACTATCACCAAGAAAGGGCAAAATCATATTACACAATAGAGTGAAACAATATGACCATATTTACCATTAAGTCATGATTTTAAAAAAAAGCTCAAAAACTTCAGCAAATACCATATGTAGTCATAAAATACTGAAAATCTCCCTCTGAGACCATGCATTGAAATTAAACAGTAAATTAGCAAGATTGTTGTATTCCACACAGTTAAGTATTAACACATATTCTGAGAACAAAAAATGTTACTAACCTTTTTATATACATCATAAGAAATGGCACAAAACTCTATACTACAGAGATATACTTTCATGGCTTTTTTGCATATACTGATCACATAAAACTTGAGAAGGTTTTAACCCTTATTGTTGTCATTTTTTTCTTTTATTATGGTAATAGAGACCGGAAAATGTAAAATAAACTTTACTATACACTTGACATTTAATTCTATAGAACAATAAAAAGATAATTCTTTGTGACCAATTTCCTAATGATCCCTATTTAATGATGTTACGAAGAGTTCAACTTCACAAATTATCTTCCCTCATCTTATTTCTATTTTTATGATTTTCCCTTTTTCATTTTTAAATCTAACTTCTTCCTAATATCTTATATCTCATTCCATACTACATAAACATAAAAAAGTGAAGTGTAGATCCTTTAAAAATTATTACTAATATGTCATCATAAAGTGGGTTTTTTTACTTATATCTTTAATTATGTACATTGCCTCAGTCCTTTCATGCTGCCATAACTAACCATAGACCAGGTAGCTTATAAACAATAGAAATTTATTTCTCAAAGTTCTGAAGGCTGGGAATTCCAAGATCAAGATGCCATCAGGTTCAGTGTCTGGTGAGAGCCCACTTTCCTGATTCATAGAGGGTCATTTTTCCCTGTAACATCACATGGTTGAGAAGGTGAGGGAGCTCCCTGGGGCCTCTGCACAAGTCCAATTCATGAGGGCTCCACCCTCATGACTTAATCACCTCCCAAAGGCCCCTCCTTCTAATACCATCACCACGGGTGGGAGGGGGTTAGGTTTCATCAAATGAATACTGGGGGGACACAAACATTCAGTCAGTATGTATGGTATATGTACAGTGTAAGATTTTCAAAAAATGATGATACGTAACTCTTTTCAGAAGTAACTGTAATTAGCTGAGAAGTGTGTAAACAGATGTAAACATATACACATATTAACATGAATATATTCACATAACTGTACACATATTTGCATGTAATTTACCATCTGATTTCTTCATTATTAGCAATATACCTTGAAGATGTCTTTTGTAACATCAACCTAATATGTAACATCTACATCTAATTGGTTGTAAAACTACATAGAATTCATAGCATACACATAGCACAATTTATCAATAAATAGCTGTTTTAAGGAAAATTTCACAGCAAAAGAGCTAAATGAAGGAGAGATAAGCAATATGCCTGATAAAGAATTCAAAGTGATGGTCATAAAGATACTCACTGGACCTGAGAAAAGATTGGAGGTTCTCAGTGAGACTTTCAAAAAAGACGTAAAGATTTAAAAGAGCATCAATCAGAGATGAAGAACTTGATAATTGAAATTAAAAATACACTAGAGGGAATCAATAGTAGACTAGAGGAAACAGAGGAACAGATTGGTGAACTATAAGACCCAGTTATGGAAAGCAACCAAGCTGAAGAGCAAAAAGAAAAAAGAGTAGTAAGAAATGAGAATAGGTTGAAGGCACTTAGCAACATTGTCAAGCGTAGCAACATTTGCTTTATAGGGATCCCAGAAGGAGAATTAAGAGAAACAGGGCAGGAAATCTATTTGAAGAAATAATATCTGAAAACTTCCCTAATATGGGGAAGAAAACAGACCTGGAGATCCAGGAGGCACAGAGAATCTCCAATAAAAACAACCCAAGGAGGGTCCATACCAAGACGCAAAGTAATTAAAATGGCAAAAAGTAGTGACAAAGAGAGAATTTTTAAAGTAGGCAGAGGAAACAAGACAGTTACATACAAGAGAAACCCTAAAGGCTATCAGCTGATTTTCCAGGAGAAATTTTGCAGGCCAGAAAGGAGTGGCATGATATATTTAAAGTGCTGAAAGGAGTTCATAACCACTAAACCATCCTTACAAGAAGTGGTAAAGGGACTTCTTTAAGTGGAAAACCAAAGATAGAAGTAAGAAAATTATGAATACAAAGTTGTAAAATAAGACAAGATATACATAAAACGTGGACAGGGAAAGTAAAAAGTTCTTTTACAATGTGCTCAATCTAAAGTGACCATCAACTTAATATATATTGCTGTATACTTAGGATGTGATATATGAACCTCATGGCAACCACAAATCCAAAACTTGTAATAGGTACACACACACAAAAAAAGAGAAAGCTAAACATGACATTATAGAAAGTCATCCACCACAAGGAAGGAATAGAGGGATAAAAGAAGAAAGGAATAGAGAACTACAAAAACAACCAGAAAACAACAAAATGGCAATAAATACATATCTATCAATAATTACCCTAAAAGCAAATGGTATACACACTCCAATCAAATGACATACAGTGGCAGAATGGATAATAAAACAAGATCCATCTTTATGCTGCCAACAAGAGACCCCCTTTAGATCTAAAGACTCATAAAGACTGAAAGGAAAAAGATGGAAAAAGATATTTCATGCAAATGGAAGCAAAAAAGAAGCTGGGGTAGCAATACTTAATATCAGACAAAGTGGTCTTTAAAACAAAGACTATAACAAGAGACAAAGAAGTTTATTGCCTAATGATAAAGAAGTTAATCCAACAAGAGGATACTACAACTATATATATGTACACATCCAACATTGGAACACCCAAATACATAAAGCAAATATTAACAGACAAAACGGATACATAAAAGTCTCAATACATTTAAGAAGATGGAAATTGTATCATGCATCTTTTTTCAGAAAGAACAATATAAAACTAGAAATCGATCACATACCACAAACCTGGAAAAAACACAAACACATGGAGGCTAAACAACATGTTATTCAACGGCCAATGAGTCAATGAAGAAATCAAAGAGGAAATAAAAAAATACACAGAGACGAACAAAAATGAAAATACAAGGGTCCAAAATCTTTGGGATGCAGCCAAAAGAGTTCTAAGGGATAAATTTATAGTGATAAAAGCATGCTTCAAGAAACAAGAAAAATCTCAAATAAACAATCTAAACTTATACCTAAAGGAACTAGAAAAAGAAGAAACAAAGCCCATGGTTAATAGAAGGAAGGGAATAGTAAAGATCAGAGCTGAAGTGAATGAAATAGAGACTAAAAAGATAACAGAAAACATCAGTGAAACCAAGAGTTGGATCTTTAAAAAGATAAACAAAACTGCTAAACCTTTAGCCAGTCTCATCAAGAAAAAAGAGGCAATGTAAATAAAATCAGAAAAAAGGATAAATAGCAACCAATACAACAGAAATAAAAATTATTATCAGAAGACTATGAAAAATTATATGCCAAAAAATTGGACATCCCAGAAGAAATGGATAAACTCCTAGGAACATACAAACTTCCAATACTAAGTCAGGAAGAAACAAAAAATCTAAACAGATCAATGAATAATAACAAAAATGAATCAGTAATCAATAAACTGCCAATGAACAAAAGTCTAGGACCAGATGGATTCATAGCTGAATTCTATCAAACATTTAACAGAGTTAATACCTATTCTCTCAAACAATTCCAAAAAAGAGAACAGGAAGGAAAGCTACCAAATACATGCTACAAAGCCAGCATTACCCTGATAATGAAACCAGACAAAGACACTAAAAAAGATGAAAACGATAGGCCAATAATATCCCTGATGAACATAAATGAAAATATCCTCAAGAAAATATGAGCAAACCACATTCAAGAATACATTAAAAGAATTATTTATCATAATCAAGTGGAATTTATTCTGGGTATACAAGGATGGTTCAATATTTGCAAATTAAATAACGTGATACACATCAACAAAACAAAGGATTAAAAATTATATAATCATCGCAACAGATGCAGAAAGAGCAGTTGACAAAATTCAACATCCATTTGTGATTAAAAACTTTCAAGGTGGTTTTAGGGGAAACGTACCTCCACATAATAAAGACCATATATGACAAATCCACAGTTAACATAATACCCAGGGGTGAAAAGCTGAGAGCTCTTCCTTTAAGGTTAGAAACAAGACAAGGATGTCCACTCTCACCCTTTTTATTCAACATAGTACTCAAAGTCCTAGCCACACCAATCAGAAGAGCAAAAGAAATAAAAGGCATCCAAATTGGTAAAGAAAAAGTTAAAGAGGCACTATTTGCAGATGACATGATACTATACATAGAAAACCCTAAAGACTCCACCAAAAATTATTAGAATAAATGAATTCCATAAAGTTGCAGGATACAAAATTAATACACATAAATCAGATGTGTTTCTATACACTAATAATGAAGTTGCAGAAAGAGTCAATAAGGAAACAATTCCATTTACAATTGCACTAAAAAGAATAAAATATCTAGGAATAAATTTAACCAAGGAGGTGAAAGATCTATACTCTGAAAACAGTAAAATATTGATGAAAGAAATTAAAGACATCAAAAACAAATGGAAAAATATTCCAAATTTATTGACTGAAAGAATTAATATTGTTAAAATGTCCACACTATCCAAAGCAATCTACACATTTCATGCAATCCCTATTAAGATATCGACGGCATTTTTCACAGAACTAGAACAAATAATCCTAAAATTTGTATGGAACCAAAAAAGACCCAAAATAGCGAAAGTAATGTTAAGAAGAACAATGCTGGAGGTATCACAATCCCAGATTTCAAGATATACTATAAAGCAGTAGAGGGCAAAACACTATGGTACTGGCACAAAAATGACACACAGATGAACAGAACAGAGAGCCCAGCAATAATCCCACACTTATATGGTTAATTAAAATATGACAAAGGAGCTAAGAATACACAATGGGGGGAAAAACAGTCTCTTCAATAAATGGTACTGGGACAACTGGACAGCTACATGCAAAACAATGCAATTGGTTCACTTTTTTACACCACACATAGAAATAAACTGAACATGGATTAAATACCTAATGTAATATCTGAAACCATAAAACCCCCAGAAGAAAACACAGGCAGTGATTACTTTGACACTGGCCATAGCAACATTTTTCTTGATGTCTCCTGCAGCAAGGAAAACAAAAGCAAAAATCAACTATTGGGACTGTATTAAAATAAAAAGCTTTTATACAGTGAAGATGACCATCAACAGAATGAAAAGGCAACCAACTGAATGAGAGAAAATGTTCACAAATGACATATCTAAGGGTCAGCAGCTAAAATATATAACTTGTAGAACTCAACATCAAAAAAAAAAAAAAAAGAAAGAAAGAAAAAAACAAAACAAAGCAAATAATCCAATTAAAAATGGGCAGAGGACCTGAATAAAAATTTTTTCAAAGACCAACAGATGGCAACAGACACATGAAAAGATGCTCAACATCATTAATCATTAGGGAAATGCAAATCAAAACCACCATATATTACCTCAGAGACTTTTCAGAATGGCTAGAATGAAAAAGACAAAAAATAAGTGCTGGTGAGGATGTGGAGAAAAAAGGAACCTTTGCGCATTGTTGGTGAGAACGTAAATTGGTGCAGCCACTGTGAAAATCAGTATATAGGTTTTTTGAAAAATTAAAAATAGAAATATCATATGATGTAGTAATTCCAAAGAAAACAAAAACATTAACTTGAAAAGATATTTGAACCCCTATGTTCATTGCAATGTTATTTACAATGGCCAAGATATGGAAGCTACTCAAGTACACAATGACAGATGAATGGATAAGGAAGATGTGGTACATATACAAAATGGATTATTATTACTCAGCCATGAAAAAAATGAGATCTTGCCATTTCCAGCAACATGGATGGACCTAGAGAGTACTGTGCTAAGTGAAATAAGTCAGAGAAAGGCAAATACCACATGATTTCACTTACATGTGGAATCTAAACAACAAACCAAATGAATAAATAAACCAAAAGCAGAAATAGATGCCAAAATACAGAAAACAAACTGATGGTTGCAAGGGTGGGGATGGGCAAAATGGGTGAAGGAAAGTGGGAGATACAGGCTTCCAATTATGGGATGAGTAAGTCATTGGAATAAAAGGCACAGCACAGGGAATATAGTCAATAGTATTGTAATAGCGTTGTATGGGGACAGATGGCAGCTACACTTGTGAGCACAGCATAACGTATAGACTTGTCGAATCACTATGTTGTACACCTGAAACTAATGTAACATCATGTGTGAATTACGTTTCAATTTAGAACATGTAGATAAATAAACAGAAGAATGAAAAAAAAATTCTCTCTTCTACCACTAACTCTCTTGCACATCTTGATTGAGTGTTAGGCTCACGGCTACAGAAGCAGTTCCGGTGAGGTCCTTTGCAAGATCACAAATCACGTCATTTTGGAATAGGTTATTTGGCATTTAGTGTTTTGGTCTTTGAAGTCTTGGGCCACCCTCTCATTTAACAGGAACTATTGCTTTTAATATCCAAAAGAATACAGATGTTCAGAAATATGTCTGACCCACAGTACCTTCACTCAGAGCACTTTAATTATTGGCACACTCGGTACCTTTTTATAAAATGTTTATTTTGGAGAGAGAGAAAGAGCATGAGCAGGGGAGGGGCAGAGAGAAGGGAGACAAAGGATCCACAGTGGGCTCCGCACTAACAGCAGTGAGCCGGATGCAGGGCTCAAACTCACGAACAGTGAGATCACGATCTGAGCCAAAGTCAGATGCTCAACAGACTGAGCCAGCCAGGCACCTCCCGGTACATTTTTAAATCCTCCTGAAGAGGTGCGGAGACAGACCTCAAGCTACATTTTGGCAGTGGCTACATACTGCTGTGTGCTCAGATTGACCTTATACCAGAGGTTTCCCCCCTCAGAAGCATATGGGGCAGTTACCTCCATCTGGCACAAGACCTGCTTCACTTCCTCACCTTGTTCAATAGCACACGTGTGGGAATAGGTTTTTCTGGTTTCCACTCTGAGTTCTGCCGCTTATTTGTTCTGTGGCCTCAGGCAAAATATTTAATTCTCATCCTTAGTTTCCTGACTGCTAGATTAGACACATTTGAATACCTTACCTGGGTAGTGACGGGGAAATGAGATGAAAATATTAAGATCTATTGTAGCTTTAGCATAAGCACACAACACAGGAGAAATCCTCGCTAGTCAAACTGACCAACTGCCAGAACCTCAAAATGTGATCACTGAACAGCATCAGTGACATAAACTGGAGTCTTCTAAATGCAAGCTCTCATTAGACCAGTTACTGAGGTCTACCTATAACACTACGGTTACTTGAAATTTGTATTTTTTGTTTTTTAACTTTTAATGTTTTCCTGTCTTCAAAAGCAAAGCATCCTTTCTACTCTCAATATACACACCTTCACAGAGTGAAAAACAAATGGTGTAGTTGGGCTAACCAATGTAGATTTTTTGAGCCCACCCTTGCTTCAGTGCCGGAGTCCAGCTCCAGCAGGTCCAGGAACCTGCTGGAGCCATTCCCAAAGGACGAACGGCGTCGGCAAAAAAGTGAAAATAAAACAAAACTAGAATAAAAAAAATAAAAATGGACGCAGACAACCGCAGTGTGTTGAACTGGCCGATTTATTGCAGCAAACGTGGCGTTATATATGCTAGTGATTTCCTTGTAGCATACGTCATCTATGTTTTTCTAACATTACCTAATTTTGAAAATGTTCCTATGTGTAATAGACCTTTAAGAAATAACACGGTGGTTTTCCCCTAATTTTCCCGCATACCCTTTGATTATTGATTAATTTCTTACATTATTCCATTATGCATCTGCGTTTACCTATAACCTACAAAGTGTTTGCTTTGCCGTTCTCGTGAAAGGCCCTCCATTTCTCAACACCCTAAGTGGAACAGTTACAGGGACGTGACCTCCTGACCACATGAGGCCAGAAGAACAATGTGTTCGCCTCGGTCTGAGGTGTCAGGAAGGGGCCGAAAAAGCCTTAGAAACCCATGCCCCATTGATTCTCAGAGAGACCATGCACCTAGGAACTAATGAACCATTCTGTAGCTTAACCGACTAGGTTCAGTCATCATCTGGAATGCCTCCTGGGGGCCAGGTGGGCCTAGGGGTTGAAGTCACCTGTGCCCAGAGATAACACCCCTTAGTTGCCGGAGTGGGGCTTTCAAATCCATATGTCTCTCCTTTACAGGCCCTCTTTGCTGGCAAAGGTATGAGGCTATCCTTCCTGTAAGTAGAGGAGTCTCCATAGGGGATGGCAAAGACTAAACGTAAGGCCGCACAATTTCTTGCAGAACCTTTTTTCCTACTGGTTCTTTTCCCAGGGGGCCTGCAGAGGGCCATTCCCCAGCAGACAATACCCCAGGTAGTTTTAAGGCCGAATTACCTATAAGCGGGAGCTTTGCTGTCGGTGGGCCGCCTTGCAGTCACCAATCTGTCCACAGCCCGGGCCCTGCCACTCAGGCTGGGTAGCTTGGCTTCCAGCACTTCAAATGCATCCCAAAGTTTGAGAATCACTATTCTCTGTAAACTCAACTGAAGCACAGATTTTATAAACCAGAAATTTTGATTTAGTTGAGGTAGGTTGTGAGCTGGGTAACAGGTTTTAACAAATCTACTCGGGATTTATTGTGCAGTTAGTTTGATAGCCACTGCTCTCCTGTCTAAATTTACCAAATACAGCAGGAAAAAGCCTTGTGTTTCCATCAATGTCAGGAAGAGACCTCACATTGACCTAACAAGGATTATGGACTCACCCCTAGACCAAGCACTTTGGCCAGGGGGATGGAGGGTTGATTCATGGAGTCCTATTTTTTCCCCTGAAGTGTAAGGAAGTGTCAGCTCTACTCGCACTTGGAATGAAATTTGGGGTTGTGTCTTGAAGACATACCAGAAAATTGGGAACTGGAGAGTGGAAAGAGCAAGAAACAGATGTCCACTTAATGATTTAACTTTTATTGCCATGTCTTTCTTAGTGTTTCCTTGCAGGTCTGTTTTTGTTTGCTAGTTTATTATTTCAAGGCTTATCATGGTCACATTCATGTTTCTTCTCAATCATAAAACACGTTTTAAATTTTTTCCTAGAAAAAATATTACTGTTTTGGGTTTTCTGCATTTCTGAAATACAACTGCATAAGCACCTGTCTCATTTTTCAATCTCTTATACATACATATGTATATACATACACATACATATATATGTATGTATGTGTGTGTATATCTGGATATACAATAACTCTTTAATAACTCTTGTGTGTATATCTGGTCACAATAACTCTTTAATTCCTAAAAATGTTTACTCTGTTTTCTCTCATGTCAAACTTATTGCACACGCTGAAAGGCTGTCTATTCTCTCATTTAATTTGGCAATGAGAAAATTATCACCTCAATCATCTAAACATTCTCCCAGAAGTTCAAGTCTATTTAATTAGACAAAAACAAAAAGGCCTAGCAATGTCAGAAAGTACTCAAAGATAACTATCTTGTAGGTGTGTAAATAGTTATGATTGCATATATTTGTAGGCAATGCTGGACAACTAATAGTCATTAGAATTAGAAGTAAAAGAATTAGAATTAAAAGTATTTTATAAAATGGAAAATAAAAACATAAAGGTATAAATCATTTTCATATATAACAAAATATCACTAAGACATTGTATAGGACAAAATACACAGAAGTTCCAAAAATGTATATACTGTGCACTCAAAGGTTAACTCTGAGGCCTGGATTGTCCAAAGCCTATATTTGCCTAAGTTCTTCAGGGCTAGTCCTTGTCCAGCTTTTGATACGAGCCCTTAGAATACCTGCCTGATAAGAATGTGTTTGTATAGTTTATGCTAGCAGTGTGATTTATGGTAGATTTCTATTTGTATATGCCTGGGGCTTTGAGGCATTGAAGCATCCTGTCTCAATTAGACCTGCATGAGGGCTGGCAACTGAGGAACTAAGGTTAGTGACAGAGATGCTCCATGCTTACAAGGGTGTCAACATTTTGCATGTACTGTAGCACATTAGTGCTGGAAAAAATTAGCACTATCTGTAGAACTCCATAAGAAAAGAATAACTGGAGGCTTGTGCCTGGTGTCTCCTGGATCCCTCCTTATGTGTCTTTTCCCTTTGCTGATTTTATAATACACTATACTTGTGAGTTTAATAGCTTTCCTGGTTTCTGTGAATTCTTTTAAGAAATCATCAAGATAGATGATACATGATAGAGGGTGTTGTTAGAGATCTCCAGTACACAAAGGAATAAATAAATAAAGGAATAAAATGCGAACACATTAATTACTAATTGTGTGTGGAGTAGTCCTCACTTAAACTCTCCAGAAAGTCCCCCTGAATCCACAACTAAATCTGTTGTATTTGTAAGCCCACGCTCCTACTTCAACATGTCATAGTATTCTAGATTAGCATTGTAATTTCCACAGGTTAGGAAAGTAGCAAGGGATTAACCTTCTAGAAGAAATTAAGGCAGAAAATTTAGAAGAGATTTTTATACTGTTTTAATAAAGTTAGAATTCCAACATTTTAAAAACAGAGCTTTTTGTTTTGGTTTTCTAGTAGGGTCTACACCCAACGTGAGGCTTGAACTCAGAACCCTAAAATTCAGAGTCACATGCTCTACCAACTGAGCCAGCCAGGCACGCCAAAAACAAAGTTTTATCGATCAAGGAAGCCAGTATCAAATAATCCTTTGGGCAGCTGAACATGATACTCTTGATAGGCTTGGTTTATGCAACCCTAGTGAATTAGGGATGGGGTTATCTTTATTTAAACCC
Organism: Felis catus; assembly: GCF_018350175.1. Taxonomy (NCBI): domain Eukaryota; kingdom Metazoa; phylum Chordata; class Mammalia; order Carnivora; family Felidae; genus Felis; species Felis catus. The sequence goes on from NC_058386.1 coordinate 22,899,657, forward strand.
CCTAAATTGAGGTCTCAGGATGGATAATTCCTTAAAGAAAAACTGGAATGTAATTCTTCAAGACAATGTCAGAACTAACCAAAATCCCACGTGTAATATCACTCTCTTGTCACTCTATGATCCTTACATGACTCCTCAAGTTTGGAGGCTCAAGAGAAGTCAATATCACTTCACTCTATGATTCAAGAGAACACATGTGTGAAGAAGGCACAACTTTGACAACCTTCAGTCCTTTCTCCATTGATGAATTCCTGTTTATCCTTCATATATGGGGAAAAATTCAAAGAGCAGTTTTTCAGACTATGTGGATGGAATGGAGCATACAGGCTAAGTGTATAATCTCTGGACTCCTACTGCCTGGGTTCCAATCCCACACGCACCAATTAATACCTGTTTTAATTTGTATATGTTTCTTACTTTCTCTAAACCTATCTTTGACCCTCATAAACAAAGATAATAGTATTCACCTTATGATGTTACTGAAGACTAGTGAAACAATTCAGATAAAGCACTTAGTACTAAGTAAACAGTAAGCGTTCAATAACTGTTAAAGATTATTATCATTAATTATTCATCATCCTAATCTCAGTAGCACTTTTAATTATTTTGCTCCCTTAGTTGCTGTGGCATTCCCTCTTGTGTATGGCTTTATACTTTTTGGTTGCCTTTCCTTGGGCTTGTTTTCAAGATCAATCTCCTTTACTAACACAGTCAATGATTAAACACACCAGGCCTCAATCGCAGGACACAAATTTCTTTTTTTCAGTACTTTTGAGCAGTCTAGTTTACTTTTATACTTTCATTTACCAATTTATACCCTAATAGCTCCCAAAAAACATCTCCCTGTCACAGATATCATTGCTGAATTCCATATCTCAACATTCAATGGCATTCTTGCCATCTCTACCCAATTCGATAAGAGGAATTTTAAAATCATATGTAAAAGGCTAAATTGAAATTTTTATCTCCCAGTTCTGTTTTTCTTATACTCACCACTATCTGTGAGTGTTAGCTGTTCTGGTCTGAAGGCCTGTGTCCTCCTAAAACTCTCAAATTGAAATCCTACCTCAACCGCAGTATTAGGAGGTGGGGCCTTTGGGAGGTAATTGGATCATGAGGATGTAGCTGTCACAAATGGGATTAGTGCCCTAATAAGGGGGAAACCAAGAGAGCTCTCTAGCCCTCTTTTTGCCATGGGAGGATGCAAGAAGATAGCTGACTACCAACTGGATGAGGGCCCTCATCACAACCTGTTCGTGCCTGCACTCTGATCTCAGACCTTCAGGCTCCAGAACTGTGAGAAATAAATTTCTGTTTTATATAAGCGGCCTCGTGTATGGCACATTATGCAAGCCAAAACCCAGGGGCCAATCGTAACATTTCTTTTTCTATTATATCCAATCCACTGTAAGCCCGTGTAACTTCCACATATTTCCATCTGGACTGCTAGCACCTCAACTGAAAAGACAGCAGCGATCAAGTATACCATAGCAATTGCAACTTCACACATGCAAAACTAATTAATGTTAAATTTGAAAATCTCCTCACTTCCTAACAATTATGAAGCCTGATCACTATGAGTTTTTAAAATGCCTACACTACACTCGTTTATATGGCATTAATGTTTGTTCCTGAACAAAATGCATAATAACGATGTTATAGACATTTGACTTTTCATAAAAATGATCCATTAGGTATTGCAATAAATGAGATTATATATCACTAAGAACTAATTTGGTTTCCACTAATGGACTACCAGCAGTTACAACTAGATTTTGCAACTTCTTTAGTCATTTCTTTTAATACATGAACACTCAAAGTTAATTACTGAGTTGACTTCATTTACATTTTTAGTGTTTATCAAAATGAATACCAACTGCATGTATCCATAATTCAATAAATAATGCACATGATATATAAAATAAGGGTTTTTGGTGAGTATGGGTTTTATTTAAAAATTAAATAAAACTAAAAATCTCACACAAAACACTAAATTAACCTGTAGTGAGATCCCAATTTTATAATCTGGGAATAACAGAGATATCTTGAAGGTGCACTGATTTATAACTATATTGAGAAAAAAATGTAATATATGAAGCAAATTTGATGCAAATTTATGTTCAAATGACATGATCTTTTAAAATTATTGTAATGCACTAGAAATCTTTAATATTTCATATCACATTTGTTATTCTAATAATTTCAAAGGCAACGATTATATACTTCAGTTAACTTCTTTAAAAGCATATTAACATCTTTCTTTAAATAAAGGGAAAGACAAGAAAAAATATTAATTTGACATCAAACATTATAGTACAAAAGTAGAAACGGCTTAGTGGATGAATTTTTCTGACTACTGGTAAGATAACATTATTTAAACCTTTCTGAACCTGATGATTTAAGATTTTAGAATCTCAGAATCTCACTAGTACTGTGAATGCCCAGCCTAACTGCTTATTTAGGAAGATAATCTATTTTGTAATCTTTCTAAAGCACAGCACCATTCACACCCATGCCTTAAAAAAAAAAAAAAAAAAAAAGGCCCCAAATTACCAACAAAATAAAATCCAAAATTTAATAGCTAGTATTCAAGACATTTTGCCATCTGGCCACTAAGTGTCTTTCCAAAATTATCTCCCACTGTTTTTTTCCTCACACACTCTCATATTCTAGCCAAAATAAATTACCTAGTTTCTCCTGAATATATACTAAGTCTCTGCACCTCAGTGGCTTTGTCTCAACTTTTCAGGGGTTCCATCTCATCAACCCCAGATCCAAACCATCTGTCAAGGTGTAGCTCAGATGCCAAGTCAACCAAGAAGTCATACCAAAGAGCTGTTATGATAGTAATGTCTCCCTCCTCTAAAGTTCCATCATCCCCAATGACTTTCCTTTTGGCATTCGCCACATTCTAGTATACAGTAGAAGTATTTATGCTAACTTAGAATTTAGGGTAAAGTGTTCTATAACCAGAGCCCTCTCTTGATTTATCATTGTTCTTTTTTTCCTTTAATAGTGCCTTACTATTAACTGAATAATTGTCTTACTAAAAAGCAAAAGGTAACACTTCTGTGAACACTCAAAGGGAAATATCACTCCCTAATTTCTCTTCATTTTAATAAGTGTCAGCATTTCTTTGCTGAATATAACTATGTAACTCTTACCTATCCAGAAATCTTTATGCATCACTCTCAGAATAGTTAAACCATTATAAGTTACAATTTAATCACCAAAACAATACCATAGTTTAATTCTTTGTCCTTACTCTTAAACAAACATTTAAAAGGATACAATTATAATGATCTAAGTAATGGTAGTATTATACTTAGATTATTATACAACCTGGCAAGTGCAATATTTCAGTCACAAGAAAACCTCTATTGTTTAAGTTGCACACTTTTTTTCCAAATGAAGAAGGCCCAGTACACAAACAAGGAACAGAATACTTTTCCAAAAAGTGATAATTCAGTCTCCTTTTCTACTCTTACTGGCTCAGTTAGCAATACAAGTATCTCTTTTGAGATATTTGGTCCCATTAAGATTCTTCTTATTAACCAAAATGAATTCGAATGAATAAGGAGGAATAAAGACCAAAGAAACTGTAAAAGAATTTTGGAAATTGAGATTGCAAGAAACTTTGGCTAACAGATATTAAAATTATTATCTGGGGCGCCTGGGTGGCGCAGTCGGTTAAGCGTCCGACTTCAGCCAGGTCACGATCTCGCGGTCCGTGAGTTCGAGCCCCGCGTCAGGCTCTGGGCTGATGGCTCAGAGCCTGGAGCCTGTTTCCGATTCTGCGTCTCCCTCTCTCTCTGCCCCGCCCCCGTTCATGCTCTGTCTCTCTCTGTCCCCCCAAAAAATAAATAAACGTTAAAATTATTATCTAATACCAAATAAAACTATCGTAATGGTACATAAATAGGTTAAATGAGTTAGTCCAGAAATAAACTCTAGTATATATAAAATTTTAAGATATACAAACAAAACCCCTAGTTTAGTGGGTTAAAAATATATATATTTTTAATTTTTTTAATGTGTATTTATTTTTCAGAGAGAGAGAGACAGAGCATGAGTAGGAGAGGGGCAGAGAGAGAGGGAGACACAGAATGCGAAGCAGGCTCCAGGCTCTGAGCTGGCAGCTAGAGCCCGATGCGGGGTTCAAACCCACAAAGAGTGAGATGATGACCTGAGCTGAAGCTGGATGCCCAACCGACTGAGCCACCCAGGTGTCCCAAAACATATTATTTATTAAACAGTGTTAGGACAAATAGTTAACTATTAGACAAAAAATTCTATCCATTGTTAACATAAGATACCAATATATATATTTTTGAGTGACTTAAAGACGTAAATCTAATTAAAACATAAATATGTCTGATATCAAAATTAATCTTGTACCTCCAAAATTCCAAATTTACTTTGGGTTTCAGAGAATTTCACTGTGCAAATTACAAAGAGAAAGACAAACAGACTGATTTGATCTGTGATGCACAGAAAACATGGTAACATCTAAAGAGGGACAACCTTTTAGGTTCGACTTGATAAAGAAATCTAAATAAATACAGAGAAGTGAAATAGTTTCCAATCGTTGAAATAGGTAGAACTATGTAAATCAGTATAAGCATAGAAAAAATATTATTAGAAACTTCAAAGAGGGAAAAAAAAGTGAAAAGATGTTTCCCTGTTCTAAGAGAGAGACCTTGATCATAATATGTTGGCCAGTGATATGACAACAAATTTTATTTTGGAGGATTGAATATATTTGTACAGTTTCTCAGGTTTATGAGAAAATAATTATCTTCATTTTGCCAGTAAAGTTAGTTGAGGTTTGTAGAAATGTAATTATTTGCTTAAGAACTTATTAAGCCTCATTCCAAGGTTTGGACACTTGTACCGTGACTGCAGGTAAGTATCATTACCACTACCCTAACAAGTCTGGATGGTTTAGTTGATCCAAAGAAAAATAAAGTAAAACAAGTTTCTAAAACAGAATGTAAAAATATAAATAAAATTATAAAAGGCGGTATCAGTGTTTCTAATTGGTCTTTTAGTGCATTCAAAACCAGTAGAAAAGATTGAGTTCCCAGCAGGCATCTCTTCCAGGGAAATGAGCTAGTCAAACCAGATGAACCATATGTCATAGTGATGATATGGTTTGCTTTTATTTTATGTAGATCCTGTTAAGTTGTGTGTGTGTGTGTGTGTGTGTGTGTGTGTGTGTGTGTACTAAAAAAAGTAATTACAAATTAACCAAACTCGATAAGAGTCAATGACCCAACAAATTTAATTTTGCCTCCCTAAAGACTGTATCACAGAGGAAAAAAATGTTTATTAAATTCTACATCAGATAGGCATATTTTATTAATTTTTAGAATAAAAAAAAGAAATATTTTGGCAAAGAATTATGCAAGAAATTCTGTGTAGCAAATGGTAAACTGAGAAGGTACAAGCTTATAGTCATTGCTTAGCAACAATCTAGGATGAATACCAGGGAAATAATTGCTAACTATTAGAGACAGGTAAAATTCAGAGAGGATAAAATACATCATCGTTGAAGCTTCTGAAAGTAATAATGCCTTTTTTCTGAGCTTAGCTATCGCTGTTGGATACTATACAGAGGCATTTTTTTTTCTTGATCTGTTCCTATTCCAAGCCCTGTTTATTTCTACTGATAATGTTTCAGTAACAGTGTACAACTCATTTTTTTTTGACAACTAAAGGAAGTTTTGCTTATTCCCAAATTGCTATCATCTTGCATAAATATGGAGAAATACAATGAAATTAAAATCTTAAATATACTCAGAAATATAATGTATATATACATATATATATATTTCCTGAATAAAAAGAATAATTTGATGATTCTATAATTCCTCATAGTTTATAAAATACTTTCCTACACATACCATTTAATTGTAAAAATAACCTAGAATTCAGACTTGTGTTTTCCTATTTTACATATGTGTACAAATAACAATGGGCATAAGATGAAAATGATATTTTTCATGTGTACAAATAACAATGGGCATAAATGAGTAGGAGAAAATGGTCAATATTCTGTGGTATTTAACTACTTGAAAAGGAAATAGTTCCAAAAAATATTTAAGGTGATCTCTCTGTTTTAAATCTGCTGTTGAGGAAGGATTACATATACCTAAACTCATCCATTGTAAGTGTACGAGTTGATGAAATTTGACAAACCAGCAATAGAAAAGAAATTCTTCATCTTAAGTGAATCAATGAAAAATCTACAGTTAGCATAATATTTTATTTTTTTATTTTATTTTATTTTATTTTATTTTATTTTATTTTATTTTATTTTATTTTATTTATTTTTTAAATATTTATTTTCAGAGAGAGAGAGTGTGTGCAAGAGGCGGAGAGGCAGAGAGAGATGGGGAGAGAATTCCAAGCAGGCTCTGTGCTGTCAGCGCAGAACCTGATGCCAGGCTCCATGTCACCAACCATGAGATCATGACTTGAGCCAAGATCAAGAGTCAATGCTTAGGGTGCCTGGCTGGCTCAGTTGTTTAAACATCTGACTTCGGCTCAGGTCATGATCTTACAGTTTATGAGTTCGAGCCCCGTGTTGGGCTCTGCGCTGGCAGTGAGGAGCCTGGAACCTACTTTGGATTCTGTGTCTCCCTCTATCTCTGACCCTCCCCACTTGCACGTGCTCTCTCACTGTCTCAAAAATAAACATTAAAAAAAGTTAAAAAAGAAAAGCCAGACGTTTAACCGACTGAGCTACCCAGGTGCCCCAAAGTTAGCATAATATTTTAAAGAAAAAGACTGAATGACTTCCCACAAATTTGGGAACAAGGCAAGGGTATCGGTTCTTATCATTTCCAGTCAAAATTAAATGGAGGTCCTAGTGAGTTTAATAAGACAAGAAAAGAAAATATACACAGATTGGAAAGGATGACTTATAACTATCTCTTTTTTCAGAGATGCTATTATCATATATATACAAAATCTGAAGGAATATACAAAAAAGTAAACAGAATAAGTGAATTTATCAAGTTTGTAGGATATAAGATCACTACACAAAAAATCAATTGCTCTTCTAAATGCCAGCAAATAACTATTAAAAGTGAAAATGAAACTTTATCATGCACAATAGTATCAACAGACATGAACTACTCAGAGAAACATTAGCACAATAATATGTAAAACTTGCAAATGAAAACTACAAATATTGCTGAAAAAAAACAAGAAATTTAAAGAAATGTTGTGATACACCATTTTCTTGGAAAGGAAAACTCTACAGTGTTAACACATCAATCCTTTACAAATTTATCCACAGACTCACCCTCAATAAAAATGTCGACAAGCTTTTTATGCAAAAATTTACAAAACTATTCTTAGAGTAACATGTAAATGTAATAGATCTTTCATAACCCAAAATATTAAAACAAGTTGAAGGATCTTTACTACCTGATTTCAGAACTTTCTATAAAGCTCCAATATTCAAGATTGTATGTAGTACTAGCATAAGGAGATGATGGAACAGAATAAAAAGTCTACAAATATGGCCAATTAATTTTTGACAAGGGTGCGACACTAATGAAAGAAAGAAGAGTTGTTGCAATAAATATTGTAGCAATATTTATTACAATATTTATTGAACAAATTGAATATTCATATAAAAATGCATTTGGATGTGAATTTCACACTACACAAATGAACCTGAAATAGCTCTTAGACCTCAATACAAAAGTACAAACTATAAAACACATAGGAAAAAATCTTTCAATCCTTGCTATAGGAAAATATGTTAGGATAAAAAAAATAAAATGTAGTTCATCAAATATAGAAATTTCTCCTCTTTCTTAAAGTTAAGAAATGAATACAAGTCACATAGACCTGAAGAAAATATTTACAATAGATATATCTGAAAAAGGGACTTGTATCCAGAATACATAAAGAATTATTCCAATCAATAATTAGAAAACTTTATTTTCTTAAATGTTTGTTTATTTTTGAAAGAGTGGGAGAGAGAGAGCATGAGCAGGTGAGGGGCAGAGATAGAGGGAGAAAGACAATTCCAAGCAGGTTCCACTTTGTCAGCACAGAGCCCGATGTGGGGCTTGAACCCACCAACCCGAGATCATTACCTGAGCTGAAATCAAGAGTCAGATGATTAAATGACTGAGCCACCCAGGCGCCCCCAAAAACAACTTTAAATACACAGGCAATTATTTTTAGTAAATACTTCACTAGAGAATATTCAATATGCACATAAACAAATTTCCAATGCCTTTAAGTCTTCAGGGAAATAAAAATAAGATGCACAAATACCAATTCTAACCTTCTCTAATAGTTAAATTTTAAAAGTGTCACAAAAGCAAAAGTTGACATGGATGTGAGACAACTAACTGGAACTTCACAGAATGATTTCGGGAATGCAAAATGGTACAACTTGGAAAACATGTAGGCAACTTCTTAAAAAGTTCAACATATTCCATGGTATGATCCCAACCCCTCTACTTCTAGGTATTTACCCAAGAGAAATGAAAGCTTATGTCTATACAACAAAAACTTCTAAAAAAAAAAGTGTTCATAGCCACTTTATTCGTAATATCCAAAATCTGGGAAGAACTGTAATCTCCATCACTCATAAATAGGCAAACAATAAATGGTTATTAACCATACAATGGAATTCTAAAACAGCAATGAGAAGGAACTGATTTCTGATACATGCCAGAACATGGGTGAACCTCTAAAAGCCTATGCCAAATGAAGGAAGCAAGACAAATTATACCACATATTGTATCAATCAATTAACATAAAATTACCCCAAAAGGCAATTCTGAAGAGACAAAAAGCAGGATTGTAGATATTTCAAAATAACCTTTAGTATTATGCCATCATGTGACTATTTCTTTGACCTACACATTAGTTACTAATACCACATGTACTGACCACAAAACTAGCAAAAATTGCAAATATATTTCCCTTTGTAGAAAGAAACCATGATGAGCAATCAAAGGTATGTAGAAGCAAATGCAAATATATGTATACAGTTACATAAATAATATATTTATACATTTGTGTGCTTATTTGAAGGTCTACAATTTATCTTTTTAAGTTTTTTTTCTCTTTGCAGTTGAATAAAGGAACACAGTATAATCAGAAACAGCTTAAAGCCCTCCTGGTCCAGTCTGGACCTGAGGGGGATCCTGGTGCCTCAGATGACTAGGCTTTCTTTCTGGGACAGGTCACCCCCACTTCTGGGATCTGGGAGCCTGCCCGCTCCTACTGCCTTTCTGCAGTCAATTCCTAAAGCAGAAGGGGAGCCTGGGAAAGCCACAGTTTGGGCAGACAGGGAGCTGGGACCCCAGAACTTCTATCATCAAGAGCCCCCCTCCCAGTACATTAATTTAAGTAGCTGTGTCAGACCCAGATCTAGAAATGGAATAACTATGGAAAGGGCATGGAAATATAAAATTTGTAGAACAGTGTCCAATTTCTTTCCAAAACACTATAACATTTTAAGTTCCTTCATAATCTGATACTAAGATAAAAATATAAAAACTATCTTATTACTTAATTTACATTAAAGATTAAGCATACTTAATATTCTTTTGTTATTTTATAATTTTTTGTATTTATGCTTTCATGTTTTCTACAAATATTATTTTTTAAGTAGGCTGTCATTTAATTATTATTTGAAGTACCAAAATTATTACATATTAAGTACATGCATATATGAATATTTCCATTTTACTTTCAATTGTGTTTTATAAATTGTGTTACTACATTGATTCTTATTTGAGTTATTTTATACAAATTACTGTATATAAAATGTTTTGTGCGTGCTAAATATTATATAATTATTACAGAAATAAAAATTTTGGCTACCGATAATACAAGTGTCACTTCATTTTCCTTAGTGGAAGTTTTGGCTATTCATAAAATTTCTCATCCAAGTCAACATTAGAAGCAGATCAATAATTAAAAGGAAAAAACTTTTAATATTTTGAGATTTTGCATGCAAATATGCTTAAATTATTTTAATTTATACATAATTTATTCAAACATACATTTTAATAAGAAATCAAGAAAATTTGCTTTTTTTTGCATTTGTTACTTTTATGCTAGCTTTTCCCCCCTTTTTCTTTATGTATTACCATTGTTAGATTATTGCATTTATATAACTTAATCACTTTATACAAATTAAGTACTTTTGATTGTAAAACAGTTATACATTTTTTAAAGTATTAGCATACTATATATTTGACATATACACCAACCGTGCCAAAGAAAGAAGGACATATTACAAACATGTAAACAATGATTTAAAAGGAAACTAACCTCCCTTTGGAAGCCAAGCGGCGATCTGCGAGATGTCAATGTGGGCTTTGAGAAGATAGCTGCCTTCTCAATAGCATCAACGTAGAATTACAACCAGAGCCAAAGAAGAAATATAACCATCAATGTCGAATTTTATATTAAGCAAGATTATCCTTCCAAATTGATAATGAAATAAGATACATGCACATAAACAAGCCTGAGTCAATTTGTCTCTTGAGAAGCCAATTCACGTTGCTACAGGAAGTTCTGGCTAAAGGGAAGTGACATGTGTGATGGCGACTGAGAACCAATGAAATACGTGGAAAGAACACTGAGAGGACGGCCAAGATGGCGCCCTCCATTTGTGGCAGTTGGTAACCGCAGCTGATTGGAATTTTAGCCTGGAACTTTATATAGCAACACAACTGTTGCACTCTATTGATTATAGAGTCATGAGGTTAAGAATAAATAAATGAATAAATAAACAAATAAATAAATAAATAAAATGTACCACTTTTATTTTTCTAAAGAAAAAAATAAATAGTCATGAGGTTGACCCAGAATTCTGGGAAGAGCCATAAAATTCATCTATTGAGACAAAAACATGACAAAGCATGTGTGGACATGTTTTAAACTACCTCAGATAAAAACCCAACAGAGGAACTTAATATAAGTAGTAAAACATGTTCAATAAACATAGAAGTACATACAAAAGTAAGAACAGAAACAAAAAGAGGACATGAAAAATGAAGGGCAGGATGGTCAAATTTAAAGCAAACAATATTAATAGTAACTAAATGTAAAAAGACCTAAACATTCGAATTAAAAGTGCAGACTGTCAGACTAGATAAGAAAAAAATAACAAAAACTAAGTCCATTATATGCTGTTTATATGACACACAACTTGTATTTTAAGATATGGTTCGGTATGAAATAATAGTATAAAAAAAGATATAACAAACATTAACACAAGCATAAGAAAGCTGGATTGGGTACGCTGATGCTAGACAAAATAAACTTTAATAAAGGAATATAACTGGAAATAAGGGATGTTTTATTGTGATTAAAGGATTCATTTAACAGGCATATTACAAACCTAAATATTTGGGTACCCTATAAACAAAATTCAAATACATAAAACAAAACCTACTGTTTTTATTTCCAGTTCTTAATTATGCTTCTTATGTTTTGGATATATGAGGCCTTTTAAATTGCACATCTGATGGCTCTATTTTCTATTTATCTGGTGTATCTATTTCTGTCTGTTATATAATTTCTATTTAATTTTTTAATTTTTAATTTTATTTATTTTGTTTTGTTTGGGTAAATACAGTTATTTTAATAGAAATGCTATTTATGTTTACATTTAATGGGTTTATTAGTCTTTTGAAACAAGTTAAGTATTTAAAATGTTTCTTATTTTATTTTTTATTTATGTAAAAAAATTTTTTTTAATTTCACTTTTAGTTTTACATACAGTGCAATATTGGTTTCAGGAGTAGAATTCAGTGATTCATCACTTAAATACAAAACCTGATCCTCATCACACTAAGAGTCCTCCATAATACGCATCACCCACCTAGCCCATCTCCCACCCACCTCCCCTTATTTTTTTTAAGGCTTTAAAAGTAATCCCTACCCCCAGCGTGAGGCTCAAACTCACAAACGTGAGATCAAGAGTGGCACACTCCACTAAGCCAGCTAAGTACCCCTCAGTTGAGTTTTAGTCACATTTTTTCTCATACTTCTCCTAGTCATTTTTACTTGTGTGCCAGAAATAATATATGAAAATTACAGAGATAATCCAAATTTAATTTTACTCTGGCTGAGCAACTAGCAGCACGGCACTATCATTTTCAGACATTCTTAATCTAATCAGAGATTCCAATGATTCAAAGTCAGGATTTTGTCCCTGGTTAGAATTGGTTGATTTCAGGTTCACTACAGCTTCCAAACCATAACCTTCGGAGTCCCACCCAAACCCCACAGAATTTGTATCTATCTCATCTCCCACCACACAAAGACAATGATCAGTGATGCCTGAACTTGGTTCTCCCTGTATCTTGGTGAACTTATTGGAAGTTAGTGTTGTTTAATTTCCAGTCTCTAAGTAAGCTCTCTGCATCTGCAGACCCTCAAGATGAAAGCCACTTAAAATGCTATATTCACTTCTGTGGATTTTTACTGTGTAATATTTATTTGCCTTTCTTAGTTTTCCAATCTTTCTTCTCTTTCTAGTTTCTCAGGAGAGAGATGATCTGATTTATCCAGTCTACCTTGATCAGATGAGCTCCAACATAGAATTGAATGCATGTTCAAACTTTAGATCTGCATATGCTGCTGACAGCTTCATCAGAGATTATGATTTCTTTCATACAATTTCCTTGAATTCTTTCAGATTTTTGTTAAACCCTAGCATATGATTTTGTGTCATTAATATGTGCGAATACAGGAACCTATACATACAAGTATCTGTAAACAGACCTTATTTACTTGATGCTTTTTCCAGTAGGTAATCAATCTAGAATGAAACTCCAGCAAATGGACTATACCTACTACATGAATACTGAATGAAGAAACATTTATTAGCTCAATCAAATAAAATTAATTGGAAGAATCTAAATAAACTATGAAAAAAATATCTGCTGCTAGTGAAGATCATGTACTCTAAAATAAATGGTTTATTTTCCTAATTTTTAATTAATTGGCTTTATGGATAAAAAGCTACAAACTATAGCATGCCACAAAAAAATACACTGTGTTTATGAAGATGTCTGCTTCCAGCAGTGACAGAATGGCCTTTTACAGCATAACCATCCTGCTGAGGAAATCTAGAAAAACTGGGATAATTATCAGACATTTGTTTGAACACAGAATTTGAAGGGACAAGATCTCAGAAAGAATTGCCCAGATGATAAGACGGGCTATTTTTGGTTTTTTTTCCCCTTGTTTTTCTCTTAGTTTCAGAGATAGGTGAATTAAATTCTCACACTGTGATTATTTGTCTGTATTTCCTTTTAGTTCTGTCACTTTCTGCTTTGTAAAATGAGGCTATATTGTTATCTAAATATAAGGTTAGGGTGTTTCTATCTTTCTCTTGGATTTAGCCTCTTATTATATCGAAATAAGCCTATGTTTTCACCTAAATCTACCGTGTCCAATATAAGAATAACAAATCAACTTTTCTCTGCTTAACTGTCACATTGTACATTTTTCCCCATTCTTTTTCATAGGCCATGCAGTTCACTTTTAAGATTATTTTGATGTTTTCTGACGACCTTTGACTTTTAAAATGGAGTATTTAGTCTCTTTATATTTAATATATGGTATATATGGATTTGAATCTTCCATGTTATCATTTTTTCTGTTTGTTCTTTGGGATACAACAGTAAAACGGAAACGAGAACAAGAACAAAACAAATGTGCACTATATAATCCTAGGGAGAAAAACTTGACAGAACTGTAACATTAAACTTGTAAACTTTGGTATACCATAATAAAAAGTAAGGAAAAGCCTTGAATTTGGGAAGTCATTTTAAGGTCCATCAGACAAATGTCTTAATCAAAAACTGTGTCACAGTTTAATAGCAACTGGGATTTATATAAATCCATCTAATTATTTATAAGCTTGCTTGATCTAAATAAATTTCTTTTCAATTTTATGTTAGAAGTTATTTTAATTACACCGACATCAGTATTTAAGATTCCCCTTGCAGATCATGCTGGGTTGCCACTGTCACTGCAGACATCACGCCATCTCCTGGGATCTCAATGAGGCCAGCTGATGCTCCAGAATGGGAAATAAGCCAATCTGGGAACAGACTGGATCCAGCTTCATTCAACATTACTACCAGTTACTTGATAATGACAGAATGTAACTAGGTGCAATTTATATTGACGCACCATGCCTTAGGTGGAAAGGGCAGAAATCCCAAGAGAAAGCTACCATTGTGGAGAAATCGTCTACCCTTCTGTTTCAGAAAACCTAGCACAGCATCACGACACAGCATCACGACACAGGATCACGACACAGCATCATCGGCCTGTGCCACATACCTGCATCATCACCATGGTTGTGGGCCAGCTCAAGGCTGATAAAGACCTCATGATGGGATTCCACCAGATGTTCCTATTAAAGAACGTCAAGGATGCTTGAGTTTGCACCAATGACATATTCAGGCTGCACAACTTCTGCCGACCTTCTCTCCTCCCAGCCACATACTCATGCTGTTTACCCCTTCGTTCTCTTTCTCATACCATACTTACTCCTCCAGATGCTCCAAATGTTAACAAATGAGCCCTATTGCAGTGGGAGCAGATGCAGTGTGCTATTACTGAGCTGTTGTGCATGATACCTGGATGCTAGCTCGTTGCATCTGACAGAAGTTTGTGTTGTACCAGCACATGCCTAAAGACTTGAATAACACAAAAGGTCATCTTTTTTTAAAAAAAGAATCTACTGACAAGTTGTTCTAGGAACCCAAAGAAGTGAAGGAGAAAGCAGCTGCCTCACCACCCACATATTGATTTGTTTGGATGTTTCAGTGCTTCATGATACAACAAAACGATGAAAATTTTCTTAACAAATAAGATAAAATTCTCATAGAAGTGACTGGCTGGTTCAGTCGGTTAAGTGTCCCACTCTTGGTCTTGGCTCAGATCATGATCTCACGGTTCATGGGATCGAGCCCTGCACTGGGGTCTGTGCCAGCAGTGTGGAGCCTGCTCGGGGTTCTCCCTCTGCCCCTCTCCCACTCACACGTGCTCTCTCTCAAATTAAATAAATAAACTTAAAAAACATAAAATAAAATTCTCATAGATGGATACTTTAAGAGAATATAATTGAAATCAGTTTCCACAACAGAAATCACCTCCTGGATGACAATCTTTAAAGTGGGTTGGCTCATGTATGCATACCTACTGCCGGTCATCCTACTGGGCTATGAGGCGATTTCTCTTGGTGAAAGTTAACTTATTTCATTTAAGAATTTTTTATGTCAGCATACTAGATCCATCATTTTCACCATAATAATAACATGTTCAAGCTTACTCTTCACTACAACTCTAATATAATTAACTTTACTAAGGCACCTTTCATTTTAGGAAAATTCTAGAATGGGAGCTCATTCATTTATAATATTAGCTTTATTAACATCTTTTTTAATATGATAAATGTAGCTATGTGAAAATTATTGATTCCAGGGAGGCAGTGCTGAGTTTTGTTCTGATCTTGTGAGCAAAATGCTTTAATTTAATTTCAAGTTAATTTCTATTTAAATATGGAGCTACTGATATCAACACCCACATACCAATAGATTTGGCTGCTTCCAAATAACAAGATTTTTAGGTCGGGATATTTTTAATGCAAAGGATAACCACCTTACAATTAATTTGCTTCACCCAGAGGCTTCAAACAATGATATCACCAAATATTTTTGGAATAGCCATGATATTTATCCAAATTATAAAAGGAAAATAATTTTTATTTCTCTTAACTATGAAAATTTGGAATGCACAGAAGCAGAGATTTTCACATGAGGCATGTGAAATTACTTGTATTGTATGTATCTACTGTAAGTACCTTTTAAATGAGGGGATATATGGAAAGTTCAAACACTATGACACCTTTAAAAATAAATTCATGACTTATCTGAGTGCTGTAGTCAAAACACTTCAATACAAATGAAAGAAAACAAAGATAAAACAAATTAAAGAGCTAAGGTTTTAATATTTTAAAAGTATATAAATGTATATTCCAATTACTAGTGCAGGTTCATGAGTTCAATGAATAACTAAAAATTATAGGCTAGCATTTCAAATCAGGCCCTGATAGTTCTGGTGTTACCTGTGCCATGTCTTCTAGCGAAAAATGTGGAGTATCAATAGGGTCTTTGAAAAAACATGTAGACACAATTGGGTATTGGGATTTTGCAGGTTTCTGTGTAAGAAAACAATAATTGGCTTCCATGGAGGTGAAAGCATGATCCAGTATCAGGAAACAAATGGTTAAAAGAAAGTACAGATAAATAAAATTTAAGATTAAACTAATGGATGTATATTTATTAATTCAAGATTTTATGGAGCCGCTAATTTGTGTTAGACTTGATGGAATAAAACGCAAAACATTTATCACCAAAAGAAGTTGTAAATATAATACACAGAGCTCCTTTATCTTTTTACAGCTTCTCCAAATATTATCATCTTATAAAACCATAATGCTATTGCCGGAACCTGGGAATTATCACTGGTAAAATACTACTAAGTAATCTACAAAATTTCATCAAGTATCACCAATTGTCACATTAATGTCCTTTCACGACTCCAGGATCCAATCTAGAATGGCACTTTGCATTTAGTTGTCATGTCTTCCAAACTGAGAAGTGTCATGGCCTTGACACTTTTGAAGAGAACTGGCCAATTACTTTGTTGAATGTCCCTCACTTTGGATTTGTGTGATGTTTCTTCAGGATGAATTCCAGTTAAGACATTTTTTTTGCCAGAATGCTACAGAAGCAAAAGTGAGTTCTTCTCATTACATTACATCGAGGGGTTCATGATGTTGATATATCTTATTACTGATGATATTAACCTTGATCACTTGGTTAAAGAGGTATCTGTCAGGTTTCTCTACCATCAAGTTACTATTTTCACCTGTGTAATTAATATATATCTTGAAGACAGAATAATTATAATGCTATGAGAAAATCTTCATGAGGAATTTGCAATGTGTCATCAGTTCATACATATGTTAAGTATCACTAAAGTAGTACTCTATGTAGAAATTACAGTGAAAGCATAATGAAGTAATAAATTCTAATGAAAATACTAACTTCAAAATATAATTTCATTTTTCCCGCCAAATATTTTCCTTAGTAATATTCATTTACAGAGATTGTCTATTGCTATTTCTTACATACTTTATTAGTACATCTGCAAAAGCAAAGAGAAACAGCTGAGCAGAGAAGTGTAACGGAATAGCACGAGGCCTACAGCAGAGTCTCTTTCCCCCAGAGTATGCTGATCAGGAAAACAACATTGCCACCAGATCTCAGTGAAATCAGTTCAGCAAAAAAACAGAGTAAAGGCTTGGCCCCCTTTTCAGTCTTCTGTACATTGCAAGAAGATTCTGCTTAAATGCTAATCCTTTTACTTGTTATTTTGAACAAAAACGATCCCTATTAAAACTGTCCATAATAAGTCCCTCTCTCCCTCTGTCACTCTCACAAACACACACATACACACACATCATATGTATTATACGCAAGCAAAGTTCCAGTGAATTATTATTTACAAAAACAGGTGGTGAGCTGGGTTTGGTGAACAGGGCCATAGTTTGCTGGTGCCTGCTTGGACCGCTCAGAGCAGGATTTCTCTACCTTGACACTTTTGATACTTGGGCTGGGTAATTCTTTGCCTTGGGGAGCTCCCCTGTGCATTGTAGAATCCTGAACAACATTCCTGGCCTCTACACACGAGATGCCGGTAGAGCTCCCCAACCCCAAAAGTCATCACCCCAAATGTCTAGAGATGTTGCCAAACGTTCCCTTGGGAACCAAATCACTCCCAGTTGAGAACCACTGCGCTCCAGTCTTCTCCCCAGAAAAAACAGACTTACTCCACTTTTTCATTGTTCTCTGCTTTTTTCTCAGTACCTGCTGGCATTTCTGAGTTGAGAACTTCTCTGACACTCAAGGTGGCATACACAGAAGGTTAAAAAATCTCCAGAGGACTCAGCTCTGACTCTCTTCTAGAATACCAAGAGCCCTAGCTGAGACAGTCTCTTCTCCACCTTTCATAGTCTTCTGCCATTTGTTTCATTTATCTTATCCAGGTTTTGGATATAAGAAACACAAAGAGTACAATAAAATATTTTATACTCCCAGATATGTAGTCTTAAAAGATGACTCTTATCTGAGTGTATGTAGTGTCATGCTTAAAAAGTGGTTAAAAGTTCAGTAGCCAAGTACAATGAATTATGAAATCAACTCCTGGGTCTGCTATTTAAGGGATGTGAAACTCTGGGCAGGATACACAGCCTCTGCTACTCAATTTTTTCAGATATAAATTTACAGTGGTATTAATATGCAACTCATAGTTGCATGTAGTATTATCCTCATTTAACTCTTAAGGGTTAAGTGAGTTACTACATATAAATAACAGGGACCAGTGTTTAATAGTAAATAGTATGTATTAGATATCACTAGTATCATTTTTTTTAAATTATAATTATCTGGAAAAGCACTGACAAGTAACTTGACAGACATCATGCCAATGATTATTAATACCCACAGCCTCTCAACCCAAAGTGAAAACAAGAATCATCAAAAAACCAATTTTTCAAAACTAGAAGCACTTGAATTTGAACTAATTTAATGCACTGTTTTAAAGGGTTGAAAAGTGGAGAATTTGATATTTTAAGGTATTTCAAGCATGAAGAATTTAAATGCCAAAAATACAAGCGCCCCATTACAGTGTTTTCCTTTAAGTAATTCTTCTCTCCCCTAAAAGACAGTAGCAGAGAAAGGACTAGTGTTTCATTAAGGTGGTACATACTCTCATTCTCCCTAGAACAACTTTCGCCTCCTGTGCAAGTGCACACATTAATCTCTCTTTATGGAAGGACTTTCACCCCTTGTCAATGTGTAGAGGAAAGGTTTTTCCATTCTTCAAAATTCATCATATGTCATGTAAGGTTATAAAGTTAAACACTAGAAGAAAGAAACCCACACACAATTCACACAGCAGAAAAGAGAAAACAAAGGAAGTGTTTAATAAAAAAAAAAAATAAGAGAACTAAGGTCAAATATTTGTATATCTGTAAGCAGTAATGCAGTAAAAGTTCACATACTGAAAGGAACAGGTTGAATGGATAAAAACAACACTAGCAAATATATGCTGTATCTAATGGGTGTATCTAAAATGATTTAAAGGTAGGGGGTGCCTGGGTGGCTCAGTTGGTTAAGCGTCCGACTTCGGCTCAGGTCATGATCTTACAGTTCGTGAGTTTGAGCCCTGCATCGGGCTCTGTGCTGATGGCTCGGAGCCCGGAGCCTGCTTCGGATTCTGTGTCTCCCTCTCTCTCTACCTCTCCCCGCTCACGTTCTGTCTCTCTCTGTCTCTCAAAAATAAATAAAAACGTTAAAAAATTTTTAATAGATAAAAAATAAATAAAATGATTCAAAGGCAAAAGTATGAACCAACCTGTGTCATGGTATCAATGCTAGAATTCTTAAAGAAGAAAAGAAAGGGCATGTTATAAAGAGCACTGCTGACACTGATAAAATTTGGGGATTAATATTTAGTTACTCAATAACAAAATGTTTAAAATATGAAATGCAGAGTGCAAGAACAAAATTAAGGGAAACCATGAAGGAGAAACAGATTTTAAACTACCATGAATACGTAATGAATAAGTCACATAATCTTCTTGAGTAGTTTACCATATAATCTAACAGGAAAAAAATGTAGTAATACAATTAGTTCTGTCTTATTTTGAATTCTCCCAGATGTAAGTCTTAAGACAAGAATTCCAGTAAAATGTGTTTATTAGAGGAAATAAGAAACACAAGTAAGGGAAAGTTATACAGTGAAAGGAAAGCATCCCATAAAGGGTGCATAATTAAACTACCTGTCACAGATTAATCATACGGGAAAAACCTCTGAGAAATGGTATAAAATATGACCAAATTTATCCACTCCAGGGAGGGAGGCAGCTAGGGTATTTATTTATATGCCATACCCCAGCAGTCCTCGGTTGATAGTTGTGGGGCATGTGTAAATTCAGAGCTTCTGGACTACTCACGGGAACAGGATAGGCTTCTACGATTTCAGAAAAACTCTGTGTCAGAAAGATATGGACACTTGCAGCTGGAAGATCAAAGGTGCACAATGAAAACAGTAGAGTCTGAGGGATACGAACCGGGCACCACAGGATAAGGCAACTGCTAAAATGGAGCATATGTTAGATCACAAAGGAAATTACAATATATTTAAGGAAGTAAAAAAGGCCATATTTTCCAACCACAGTGGTGTAATATTTAAATTTTTCTTAAGGTTTATTTATTCTTTGAGAGAGGAGAGAGAAAGAGAGAGAAAGAGAGAGAGAGAGAGAGAGAGAGAGAGAGAGAGAGAGAGAGAGACAGAAAACGCGAGTGAGGGAAGAGCAGAGAGGGAGACACAGAATCGGAAGCAGGCTCCGGGCTCTGAGCTGTCAGCACAGAGCCCGGCATGGGGCTCCAACTTACGGACCGTGAGATCATGACCTGAGCTGAAGTCGGACACTTAACCTACTCAGTCACCCAGGTGCCCCTACAATGGAGTAATATTTAAAATTGAGGAAAGAAAATCTAAAATTATCTCAAAATACTTAAAAATTACAGGTAAAACACTATTGTACAACTTTTTAAATTTTTTTTTCAACGTTTTTTATTTATTTTTGGGACAGAGAGAGACAGAGCATGAACGGGGGAGGGGCAGAGAGAGAGGGAGACACAGGATCGGAAACAGGCTCCAGGCTCCGAGCCATCAGCCCAGAGCCTGATGCGGGGCTCGAACTCACGGACCGTGAGATCGTGACCTGGCTGAAGTCGGACGCTTAACCGACTGCGCCACCCAGGCACCCCAAAAAATTTTGGGAAAAACATCCCCGCATATGGAGATGGAAATAACAAATTAAAAATTTAAAGGCTAAATCAGTAGTATTATTAAAACTTCAAAACTAGTTAGTTTATACATTTTAAGTGATAAAATGATACTAGATTAATACATGAAAAATTTTGCTATGCTAGCAAAATTAAAAATGAGGAAAGAAAAAAACCAGAAAGGAACTTAAAACATATGTATCAAAATTCTTTAGAATAATTTGTGTAAAACTCTCTGAAAACCAGGATTAAATGTATTGTATTACAGAAATAACATAAATTACCAAAATGAGTCCCAGAAGAAATGGAAAATCTAAACAAGCCAGTAATTTCAAGCAGATTAATTCTGAACTATTTGAGAAAAAACAACCTCACTAAAAACTGAGAGGCCCAGATGGTCTCATAGTAAGTAATTTCAAACCAAGAATCTAATTCCAATGCAATTTGAAATTTTCCAGAGCAGTAATTCAGGTGAAGCTTAAAAATATTTTTTGATGTCAGAATAATACTGATAACAAAATTCAAAATTCAAATGAATATGATTTATTAAAATCAATACTCAGGTAAGAAATCCGGTGTTAAAAAAGAGAACACACTGGTATTTTAAAATAACTATATAACTTTAGGGCAAAGATTTTACATGTTTTGTTTATTTTTGAGTCTCTAGCATCCCGGAAAATACCTGCCACACTTTAGGCACATAATAAATATTGATGGTATGAATGAATAATGACAGAAATACAAGGGTGGTTCAAAATAGGCAATTCTAGTAAATATATATATATATATATGTATATATATATATATAAAGTAATATACATTACAATATATATCACATCCTATATTATGTATATATATATAATTTAATTAGATCAGAGGGAAAAAATGTATGATTAGCATGTTGCATTAAAAATATACACAGAATTGGGGCGCCTGGGTGGCGCAGTCGGTTAAGCGCCCGACTTCAGCCAGGTCACGATCTCACGGTCCGTGAGTTCGAGCCCCGCGTCAGGCTCTGGGCTGATGGCTCGGAGCCTGGAGCCTGTTTCCGATTCTGTGTCTCCCTCTCTCTCTGCCCCTCCCCCGTTCATGCTCTGTCTCTCTCTGTCCCAAAAATAAATAAACGTTGAAAAAAAAATTAAAAAAAATATACACAGAATAATATTCAGTCCTGACTTTTTTTTTATTAAAACATGATTGGCATATAACATTGTATAACTTTAAGATATACAATGTGTTGATTTGATACATTTATGTACTGCAATGTGATTAACACTGTAGAGTTAGCTAATACCTCTATCATGTCACATAATTACCATTTCTCTTTTGTAGTGGGAACAATTAAGATCTAGTCTCTTAACAACTTTGAAGTTTGTAATACAGTATTGTTGTCTATAATCACTATGCTGGGCATTAGATCTCCAGGACTTAGTTATGCTGTTTAAGGATAAAACTTGGAACAGGTAGATAAATATGTCCAAGTCTTCATTTTCAAAAATAATTGTCTGTATCTATATTGAAAATCAAGGAAAGCATCATGCCTAATGAGAAAAAACACTAGAATAATTTCATGAAAATTTAGAGAAACTAAAGAGCCCTGAATATTTAAACTTGTCATAAAATTCCAAGTACTTTCAAATGTAAGTACCATGTTTGTGAATATGTGCATGTATGTATAAAAAAAACACAAGATATCAAGTAAGAAAAAAGTGGAAAATTTATAATCAGGCAGTTAAGAAAAGAAAAATACAAATGACTAAAAATATAAAAGACATTTAACTTAAAGAAATGCAAGCAACATTTTTTTCAACTATAAGATTATAAAAAGTAAAATGATTTGGCACATGGTGTGGAAAAACCAACCATTTTAAAACTACTTGTTGAGTACCTTAATAACTTTAACCTTTTTGGAGGCCAATTTTTAATGTTCAAGAAAATTTAAACTCCAGAACCTACTTGACCCTGCAAGTTTTTGCTGGGGAATTACTCCATCCTCTTACTGAAAAATGATGACAAGAACTAATTATAATATCGTTTAAATTTTTATATCGATTTCAACAGCGAAAATCAACCTGCATGTCCAACACCTGAAGAATGATTAAAAGCTTATGTGCATCCATTTAATGAAACAGAATAAAACCTAAAAAAAAAAAAAAAAAAGATTTAGGGAGAATTCCACATGCTGCTATAGAGTGTCCTCCGTTACAGGTATCTACAGAAAATGGTAATACCTTTTAGGAAAGGAGATAAGGATCCTTATAGTGAAGCACAGTGGAAAACCTTAATGTTTATAATTTCATATGCTTTTTATCCTATGGCTATAACATATGTTTCTGTTAGTATGTGTGTTATATCCATCTACATAAGTATATATATTTAGAGATTGGAAAAGAGTTTCCTATGACAGATTATTATAAAAAGATTAACTGCACATTCCACTTAAAATATTTATATTCCTTGGTATTGGAAATAAAATAAATATAACACACCATCCTCAGGGTATACCATATACATGTAATCATGTTGCTACAACACAAGCAATCTCAGATTATTCAAGTCTAGAAAATCACAATTTTATTTGGTAACTTTTCAAAGGGGGTGGAAACTATGTATGTGTTTTCATAATGATAGAAAATCAGTTATCTGTAACAAGAGTCACTTATTTGATTTTTTAAAGGATTTTATTTTAATTCAAGTTAGTTGACATAAAGTGTAATATTAGCTTCAGATGTACAATATAGTGATTCAACACCTCCATATAATACCCAGTTAGTTATATTAAACACTCAGTTATTTTAAACTTCATAATCTGACAGTTCAGAGGTTGCTAAGTGTGCAGCAAAGTCTTCTAAACCTATGTAGCCCAGTGTGGCCTTTTCAGATGTTTTGGCAAAGTAGGCAAATACGCAGGCTACCTTTTTTTTTTTTTTGCAAACCCATCATAAATGTATTATAGCTTTTTGGAGCAAATTATTCAGATTAATTTTGAGAAATAAAAATCCTCAGTGATAGATAGAAATGAGCCCCTAATGTTAGTACAAAAGATTCAGAGATTTGGTTGTGCATTTGCAGAAATACAGTAGGGAAACTTTAGACCTAACTGAGATTTTGGATTTATATTTTCATTCTCTATTCTTATTAAGGCATTAGAAATCCAAATATTAGAAAGAATGCACAATATAATAAATAAATCACACCTTGCTTATTTAACAAAAATGTATATAATTTAATTCACTTATATATTATGGTCACTGTCTTCCTTTAAAATATTGCTGAGTAGTTTTATCTAACTACAGCTAAAAGCAATAACTTGAGAATCTATTCTTGGACCAAACACCCAAAAGAGATATTGGCCACTCGTGAATAAAGCTATAGAGATGCAGAACTGAGTAAGACCTTCAAGGGGAATTTAAAAGTACATCCCAGCTGGTATATAAATAGTGGTTCTGGCTATCCCCTAGAACATACAGTTCTCAGTAAATAACAGATACATAAAATGTAAAACAAAATCAACACAATTATAGCAAAGATGTATACTATGGAATAAACCAGGAGAAAAAAAAAAAGAAACACATTCCTAATATCCTAAAAACAAAAAAAAAAAATACTTGTTAGATAGTATTAGGGTAATACTCCTAAAAGTATTTTTATTCAGTAAATTTAAGAGGTTGACTTGAAGCTGATTCTGCTCCCCCATGTTCAATGCAAATAGCCTCGTGTAGTTGAAATGGTAAGTAATACTAAGAGATCAGTATATTTTGATAAGTCTTCCAATCAGAATAATTTTAGCTACAGATAAAACCATTTTATGATTTTGTCAATCTTTTCTGCTATCACTTGTTTAAAATGCTATCATGAACCTTTAAATATCAAAACTTTAGCAATTAACACATTCTAGAACTGCAAAAGATATGAGGCTCAAAATTATATTCATTGATAAACATGAATCCCTATTTTTTAATATTCACAAGGGTGAAAACTGTACAAAATAAGTTAAGCATATTTTTCTTTAAAATTTCTTGCTCAAATGGTCATTTGAGGTACAACATATCTTTTAAGGGCAGCTGTATTATTAAAACTGTGTTTGTCCAATGTATGAATATCATTAAAGCATTTTTCTTATAATGTTGATTGTGTATATCAAAGACAGAAAAAATTCTATAAACCTGGTCAATATCATTTATTAAGCTCCATGAAAACACAAACCAGATAAATGTTCTTCAATGCGTTTCAAAAAATATGGTACATAGTGGCTTATTCAATGCGTATTTGTTGAACAAAGGGTTAAGTTATATATATTTGCCAATTACATTCATATTCCATTGGCCTTAATTATATGAAAAAATTAGTAGAAGAATTTGCTGTATTTTTAAGTAAATAAGACCAAAATACAAATGAACTTCCTATCATGATCAAACCAACATGTAAATCACAGCAGAATGAGGAACTTAAGAAGGGTATTGTAAATCTTGGTATTGCACAGCACATATGTGGGCAAAGAGAAGACAGTTATTGGATGAAGGAATGAATGAAACCTGAATCAAGAATCACAAAAAATAGCCAAAGAGTTTTGTACCACAACAGTAGAGTAAGTCAATATAATGTGATAAATCTAACAGCAGTTAGGTCAAATATGCTATGGGAGCACCTATGAGAAGTGTTTAAATGAGAACTGAAGTGTCTATTCATGTCTTCTGCCCATTTCCTCACTGTATGAAATCCTGCCAGAGGGATATTAGCATGAGCTAAATTTTGGTGCGTGAAAATTTAAAAACTCTGAGAAAACAAAACAGTGCATTTGAGAAACCACCTTTGCTTGCCATGGCTATAGAAGATAATTTAATAATCATCATGGAGAAGTTAATTAAAAAAAAAGAAAGTGAGAAAAGATCCATTAGAAATGGCAGTAAGGAAAACACTGATAACTTAGTGTCTGTTAGTACTTAAGGGTGTATGTGTTTAAGTAACTCTAATTTAATTGTGTTAAATCTATATACCAATTTAGGGAAAACTGACATCTTAATAATGGTCAGTCTTCCAATCTATGAACATGGCATATCTTTTCATTTCCTTAGATCTTCTGTAATATATTTAATCAGAGTTTAGAAGTTTCCTGCATACCGATCCTGCCCAGAGTTTGTTAGTTGTACACAGTATCCCCCTACCCATCTGTAATGATGTATCTACTGTCTCATTCCTAATGTTCATAAATCTTGTCCTCTCCATTTTATGGTTAAAAAATTTATTGATTTTCTCATTAAACCAGCAATTGGTTTCATTGCTTTTCTCTACTGTTTTGTTTTTTTTTTTTTTCCATGTAATTGATTTGTACTCATCACTTTCCTTCTGCTTGTTTTGGATTTATTTTGTTCTTTTCTAGTTACTTGAAGTGGGTGTGTGGATTATTGGTTTAAGACTTTTCCTCTTTTGTAACGCAAATATTTAGTGCTATGGGTTTTATGCTCAGCATTACTTTAGCTATATACCAGAAATTTTGATATCTTGCATTTTCATTTTCATTTAGTTTGATGTACTTTTTTAACTTCTCTGGAGACTTCTTCCTTGACCCATAAAATATTTAAAAGTATGTCATCTTAGGGTGCCTGCATGGTTCAGTCAATTAAGCGTCCGACTTCAGCTCAGGTCACGATCTCACCGTCTGTGGGTTTGAGCACCGTGTCGGGCTCTGTTCCAACAGCTCAGAGTCTGGAGCCTGCTTCTGATTCTATGTCTCCCTCTCTCTCTGCCTTTTCCCTGATCGTGATCTGTCTCTCTCTCTCTCTCAAAAATAAAATAAAAACATTAAAAAAATTTTTTTAAAGTATGTCATCTTATTTGTGTTTGAGATTTTTCTGTTTCTATCATTCATTTCGAGTTTCTCTCCATTATGGTCAAAGAGGGTACTTTTATTTTTATTTTTTTTCAAATAAGGAGCGTACTTTATATGGTTTTAATCCATTTACATTTTTTGAGGTTAGTTTTATGGCCCAGGATATGGCCTGTCTTGATATATGCTCCTTGTGGAATTAGGGGGAAAAACGTGTATTCTGCTGTTGACTGGAGTGCCCTAAAAATGTCAATTATACTGTGTCATTTAATGATATTGTTCAATGAAATAGACCTGAAGCATACAATTCAGTAGGAATCCTGGCAATGTAGACTGATTGAGTTAAGGTTTATTAAAAAAAAAAAAAAAAAAAATTAAAAAAAAAGGTTTCTTTTGTATGCCCTATTTTGTTTTATAATTCAAAGTCTGATACATAGTTTATAACAGGAAGGGAATTTATCATGATTGTCATATTCAGGTTGTAGCTTAAAATATCTAAAACCAATATATACATTATTTCATTGCTTTTATATCCTATTCCTACTTATGCATTTAATACAGCTTTTGGGGACATAAAGCAAGGGGCAACAATGAAGATTCCACAGAGTAACAAAATCATTTTTCCATGAGGTTTGTGTATTACTGCAGGGGATATTGTCAGCAGAGACTAGGAAAATCATAAGGGGATTCATCTTTGTCTCCATTTAGTGGCCAGTATTAGCTCCCTCTCAAAAATGTGTTTACACGAAATTAATTTTGTTTGTAGCCAGGAATGGTTAATTTAGCATATCACAGCAAACTAAATCATACCCATATTGCTCAGAATAATCAGTACACAGGAAAAATTAACTAACTAGTATTAAATGAATATGAAGATAAGAAATATTGAAGAGATATGTAATACCTTTTGAGTCTTTAGTAACTTGGGTAGGATGAAAAAATTTTATAACTTGCCGGAGTCCAGCTCCAGCAGGTCCAGAGGTTCCCGAAGGATGAACGGCGTCAGCGAAAAAGTGAAACTAAAACAAAACTGAAATAAAAAACTAAAATAAAAAACAAAAATAAAAATGGACACAGTCAACAGCAGTGTGTAGAACTGGCCGATTTATTGTAGCAAACGTGGCATTATATTTGCTAGTGATTTCCTGGTAGCATACGTCGTCTATGTTTTCTGGCATTACCCAATTCTAAAAATTGTTCCTTTGTATAATCACCCAATAAGGAATAACATGATTGTTTTCTCATAACGTTCCCTCCTGCCCTTTGCTTATTGATTAATTTCTTTCATTGTTTTTATTATGTATCTATGTTTATCTATAATCTATAAAGTATTTGCTTTGCTGTTTTCGTGAAAGGTCATTTATCTCTCAACACCTTACGTGGAACAGTTACAGGAACATGACCTCTTAGTTGTTTCCCTGAACCATTTGTGGTTTTGAAGAACAAAAGTGTTCACCTGGGTCCAAGGTGCCAGGAAGGGGGCCAAGAAAGAGGGCCTTAGAAACCCACGCCTAATACATTCTCGGAGAGACCATGCACCTAGGAACCAATGAACCATTCTGCAGCTTAACCGACTAGGTTCAGTCATCATCTGGAAAGCCTCTGGGGGGCCAGGTGGGCCTAGGGGTTGAAGTCACCCGTGCCCAGAGATACACTCCTTAGTTGCCAGAGTGGGGCTTTCAAATCCGTATGTCTCTCCTTTACAGGCCCTCTTTGCTGGCAAAGGCATGAGGCTATCCTTCCTGTAAGTAGAGGAGTCTCCATGGGGGATGGCAAGGGCTAGACGTAAGGCCGCACAATTTCTGGCGGAACCTTATTTTCTTCCCTAATGCTTCTTTTCCCAGGGGGCCTCCCAAGGGCCATTCCCCAGCAGACACTACCCCAGGTAGTTTTAAGGCCGAATTACCTAAAAGCGGGAGGACAAGAAGCTTCGCTGTCTGTGGGCCGCCCTGCAGTCACCAATCCGTCCACAGCCCGGGCCCTGCCACTCAGGCTGGGAGAGCTCGGCTTCCAGCATTAACTTAACCAAAATATTACATTTTTAGAAAAATATTAAACAAAAGGTATCATTTGTAACTTGGTCATAAATATTTCTAGTAGCATTCTTTGGCTTCTGTGCTTATCACTGCAGTCTGGAAAAGTTGAAGGATTTGAGGACTACATTCCATTGTCATGCCTCTCTCCATTTACACATGAGCTTAATTATAAAACTCCTCACGAAGTACTATAAAATACACTGACGGTTTTATTTGAGCTAAGGCAGGACTTTAAAACAGTAAATCTGTAATAACTGTTAGTACATTAGTAGTATTGTTTATTAATATATGTAGTTGCAATCAGCCATCACTGAAGAAGCCTTATTGAAATAAATCTGCAGTAATATACAAACTAAAGGATAGTACATAAGCCTTCTTAGTCACTTAGAGTTTACATGGTCAATAAAGCACACAGGACCACAACAGCACATTTCATTTTTTTCCCTAGGAAATCAATATCCACAATAGAAAATAAATGTCAAATTGAAACCTTGAATTTTGTGATCATGAGGTAGATTGGAAATAGCTCTGGACTGGTGCTCAAGGCACTAGGATTCTAATCCAATTTAGTCACTATGGTTGACTTTGAAAAAGTAACACCATTTTAGAGACTTAGTTTCTCTTCCTAATTTAATTCATGGTCTTGTTACTGAAGGGTCACTGAATGCACATTTCTAAGAGAGGACCACAGGATTTAACCTGTAGGAAGAGATTCACCATAATTATTGCCTGTAATCTTTCAAAGTCCTAGATGTGTCTACCAACTTGTGTGATTTTGTTATTGTTGCTAGACTCAACAGTAGAAATATGCGTGAAAGCGTGGTCAGCATATAAGAATCCTTATTACCTTGCTAGTGTCACAAGATAAAAATAAAGAACTTCTGTGAATCTAAAGCCAAATATATTCCAATATTTGATAAATATGGAATTAAGTACAAAAAGCGGCTACTGTCTCTGCCCATATACTCACTGCGACTACCACATTTCCTTGAACATAACCTTGGTTGATATTATTATTTTGGACTTACTCTTCTTTGTTACTTGGATTCCTTACCCCTATTCATGTCATAAACTTCTGTTCATCTTTAATACACAAATCAAAAATTCTAGGCTGATATTAAGACATCTGAGTAACTGAAACCTTTGCTGGTCTTATTCCTAACTGCCTCACAAAAGGAGTGTTTGAAACTAATAATAAAAAGAGAATATATTCTAAAACTGGAAGTGTTTTATATGACCTCTTATAATAACAGGGATAATTAAGATAAAAATATGTTAGCAGCAGATTTGATATTAACTATCCCAAGGAAATGTGCATAATTTGGGCAACAATATTAACCAAGAATCCTGTTAAGCTTGTTAAGTATCAGCTTATGCCCTATATTAATTAATTGGCCTCAGTGATTGAGAAAGAGCCAGAGCCAATCAATGTATCTTGAGTATCTTCAAACACTGGGTGTAGATAGCTTTTTGCAGTTGATTATGGTCAAGGATGAGTCAATGAACAATAATTAAAGCATGGATTTTACTAGAATAAACGACAACTGAAGTAAAGAGAAAAAGTCCAGGAACAGCCACAAATATGTATGCAAGAAAAAAGATAGTAATGTGTAAGAAGAGTTAAGCATTCCACAGGAATTAAAATATACTCACATTGCCATTCAAGAGTGGAAATATATATATAAAAAAAAGTTACTCTTAGATCTCTAAGGTTTCAGTAAATAGAATAAACAACCAAGTACTTCAGCTAAGAAAGTTGACTGAAAATATTTTCAAAGGTCACAAGAAAACAAAAACAAAATAACAACATAAGAATTGGAAAGTGCAGTTGAAAAATACTGGCAGTTATTAATAAAATCACCTGAGTCTTTGACAGACTTATATATCCAACTGTCAACTTCACATATCTACTTGGACGTTTAATCAACGTCTCACACACAACACAGCCCAAACCAAATTCCTGACATCTCCCTCCAAGATCTTCACTTACAGCCTTTGCCATCTCAGTTAACAACAACTCCATCCTTCTAGTTGCTCAGGCCCAAAACCCTGGATTCATCCTTGATGCCTCAATTTACCTCACAGCCCTCCTATCATTAGTTACAACCTCCTTTTGGCTCTATATAGTGGATGCTGTGTTATGCCACTTGGACTCCCCTTCATGACAGTAGGGTTTACTCCCCCCAGGTGCTGACTGGTGCTGAAAGACAGCTGTAATCTATCAGCTCTCCTCCAAAAGTGGCTCCGCTGAAGGAGTTAGCTTGCTCAAAGCCACTATTACTTATCCATGCGGTGGTGCTAAGGTATACAGGCATGCCTCCCTCGCCCCAACGCTGGACAACTGTGTAGGGACATCTCGGCCTCAGAGCTCTCCATTCAGTTGTGTGAAGCTTTCACTGACAATGACACAGCCTGAGCTCCCCTTTCTGCCAAATCTTGCCTCCTCCCTTTCCTTCTGATGTTGATACCAAGAGCTCTTCCTAATAAAATCTGTGCACACTCATCTTTATCTTCTTAGGGAACCCCACTTTTGATAGTTGGGCCAGAAGTGGTCAGAGAAGCAGCTATTAAGGATTTTCAACTGTTCGGTGAGCAATGAGGATGCCATCACTAATGGTAGTTAGAGCACACATATTCCCTGGCACAGGTAACAGTAAAAATTAAAAAAAAAATTTTTTTTTACATTTATTTATTTTTGAGAGACAGAGTGAGACAGAGTTCGAGTGGGGAGGGGCAGAGAAAGAAGGAGACACAGAATCCAAAGCAGGCTCCAGGCTCCGAGCTGTCACCACAGAACCCCACACAGGGCTCGAACTCACAAACCGGGAGATCATGACCTGAGCTGAAGTCAGATGCTCAACTGAGCCACCCAGGTACCCCAATAGTAAAAATTTTACTGTGGTTAACTGGGGTGGTATTCTAGTAAAAGGAAATGAACTAGTAAGTGTGATGATATACCATATACTAGGCATTTGAGAAAAATGAAATAAAGTTTCAATAAAGACAGTGGAAAAAGATACTGCTAAATATAATTGACACTTGGAGAAAAGTTTTTTTTTTTTTAATTTCTTTGTCTTGTTAAAGGCTTAAAGTGATTAACTGACAATTAACAGCCAAGAGTAAAAACTAGAGAGCCTCCTGGGAAGCTTATAAAAAGGTTCTGTCCCCTGTGGCTGGAGGGCAGCCAGGTCCAGCAATTAGGCGAAAGCTGGCACAGCGCAAAGAAAGATTAAACTCCCCCAAAAAGTAGGTCTGCAAAACCAATATGAGTGGATGAACAAAACATAGTATACGCATGAAATGGAATACATTTGAGCAAAAAAAGAACAAAGTCCCAATACATGCTACAGCATGGATGAAGCTTGAGACAGTATGCTAAGTGACAGAAGCCAGTACCTAAGGCCCGTATTTTGTATTTTCAATTTGTATGAAAGTTTTAGAAAAACCCAACTACAGATATAGAAAGTGGATGAGCAGTCGCCTGGAGCTGGGAGTGAGAGTGGGGACTGACTCCAAATGGAAATCTGGAAAGCTTTTGGTGATGTGTTCTGGATTGCAGCAAGAGATTAACAAGTGCACAGAATTACTGAAACTCATTGAACACTTAGAATAGGTGGCATCACTGATGTGTGAATTATACCTAAATGAATTTGAAGAAAAATAAAAGCAAATCCAAAAAACAGAAAATCAAAATGAGAAAGAGGGGTAGGGTGGGAGAGAGAGAGAGAGAGAAAAAAAAGAGAGAGAGAGAGGGAGGAAAGGGGGGAGGGTGGGAGAAGGAGAGAGAGAGAGAGAGAGAGAGAGAGAGAGAGAGAGAGAGAGAGAGAGATTAAATATCGTTATGCGAATGAATTTTCTCCAACTACCTTTGGCTGTATTAGTCATCCCTCCTCTTTGCTCTCATATTTTATCCATCCATTCAAAGAAGATTTATTGAGAACTACTAAATATCAGTCTTATGCTGTTTATTTGTAATACAAGGAGAACAAGGATATGATCTGTGCTCTAGAGGCATTTATAGACTAGTGCGGGAAACACTGATGAAAATCAGTTTCATTGAAGAAAACTGTGTATTACATTGTCCAATACTGGTATGCACAATAGTTAAAGGAAACAATGGAAGAAATTTTTAAAAACACCTATATTACGCTATTTACCTGGATGAATATTAAACATGTATTTTGGCTTATGATTAATGACACTAACACTACGCTGTGACTTCAGTGTGGCAGTGCATGGAAAGTATTTTAGAAATAAAATTGTGTTTTATTTTCCTCAAAATCATTCAGATAGGAGAATGACTCAAGATAAGGGAATAGATTCGAGAAATAGTAAGCAAACCCCACACGGACATATTATTATCTAGGGAAGAGCTGTGTTACTTTATACATCTATAAATATATTTACATATTCATACATTATGTACAAATACCCACAACACTATTACATTTCATTTATTCTAGTTTCACACTTCTTAGATTTCATCTTTCTGGAACTCAGCTAGGAACCAGGAAGTAAATAACCAGCAGATGTTCCAGATCATTCCAAAGAAGGCTACCCCTATACTGCATAATTACTGTCAGCTACTTTACACCAGAGCCTTGAAATTACAGTTTTATTTACTTAATGCAAAAATTTCAATAACGTGCTCAGGTAGTTTTTTTTTTGTTGTTCTATTTTGATTTTTAGTGCCCGGCATATCAAAAATAGCAGGCTCTAAGTAGGCTGCAAGTGCAGGAAGTATTTAAAAACCAGCGCTATGAGAGCAGGAGCAGTGACAATGGTATGATATGGTAGAAAAGGAGAACAATGTATAAAAAAAGGAGAAACTGAATTCTAGTATAGGATGGAGATGAGAGTTAACCAATATTTGTGTAGTGTCTTTCAGATTCCGAATTACTTGCAAATTAGTTGTTGATTTAATTCTCATAAATGTCCTTTGAAGCTGGCATTATTATCATCATTTCACAATTCATGATTTAAACATCAGATCACCAGATATTGCACAAATAAGAATAGGAGCAGCAGGTCTAGGTCAAATCCAAGATCAGTGCTGTGCCCGATTACCATCCTACTGATGACCCACAAGTTGCTATGAAAAACTGAAAGTGGAATCAATATTCTATGGTTATAGAGCATGAAATCAATACCACATACTGATTTCTAAAATGAACTACTTAGATTTGCACATAAACAGGAATATATCAAATATCTTAATATTTCTCTTTTACTGAATAGCTCTTCTGTCATTATTGATAGACAAGGTACCATTACAGAAATTTCAAGTAGTTATTCATAATAACAAATGAACACCATGATTCTGCCACACTTGTGATTTAGATTTTTTTCTTAATATGGACCACTCCAACAGTATTTCCATTTTAACAGAACTCCCTTAGGGAAATATCAATACAGGCTATAGGGGAACCTGGGTGGTTCAGTCATTTAAGTGTCTGACTCTTGATTTCAGTTCAGGTAGTGATCTTGCAGTTGGTGAGTTTGAGTCCCACATCAGTCTCTGCACTGGAAGCACAGAGCTTGCTTGGGATACTCTCTCTCCCTCTCTCTCTGTTCTTCATGCACACGTGCACACTCTCTCTCTCAAAAAATAATATATATATTAAATACACAATATATATAATAGATAAATTATATATATATATATATATAATATATATACACACACATATGCTATAATTCATTTTCTTCATCTGCCATCTAAATTTTTCCAATACAGAGGTTTGGTAATTGCTCTATAAAACATGACAATTACCTGTCACAACAGAAAGATAAGCATATATATGCTTTTGTGTTAAATGTGTGATTACACATCATAAACATAAACACACATACATCTATAGTAACAAGGATGGGGGAATCTATCTGTAAACTGAAAAAATTGTGACATTTCAAATGGAACAAAATCTATTATCCAATTTTCTTGCCCTTCTTAGATTCTGAATTCTTCCTTCTGCCCCTATCAATTACATATGCCATTACTTGATACCGTTAGCTTAATCTATGTTAGAAGTATACCTCTATTTTTCCCAAGTTCCAGAAACTGTATTCCATACAGAGTTTTCCTTTTATATTCCTTAGTATTCAACACACCTCTTTTTTCCCTCAATTTATAAGCCACCTACATGGGAATTATTTTTATAGTTATGTTCCTCCAACTCCTGCATTTTTTTTGCAAATATTGAATGTATTGGGAAAAAAGCACATTAAAAAAGGAGACATCTATTCATGAGAATCAAAGTATGACCACAATTTTTATGAGTTTTTTTTTTTTTTTCGAACAACAAGTACTGAGAATTAAAATTTTAGCCAGATGGCTTTCTTTGGGGTCCTCTTTATAGTGGGCAAAATGACTTAAAGATTATTATGATCACATTTTATGCAAATTACATTTTTACATCATCTTAATGTACATATAATGATAGCTACTAAGTACTGTAGCTTGAAACAGACAATTATACCACCTGCCCCTCAACACTAACTGAAATAAAAGAAGACCTTAGCATTTCAAATTAGATACACAAAAGGACATTCTCTCTTTTTTCTCTAGATACAACCTGAAAATAACATGTATTCCAACAGCATATCATTTTCTCTTTCACCTAAACATCTTGTTACCCATCTTTTCCCCTGATCCATACAGTGTTTGTGAATGACTACTTCTTTCCAGTTGTGATTAGACCAGCATAGAGTGTTTTTGAGTGTGTACCTCTTGATTTTGGCTCAGGTCATGATCTCATGGTTCGTGAGTTAAAGCCCCACATTAGGCTCTGTGCTGACAGCAAGGAGTCTCCTCTTTCTCTGCCCCTCCCCCAACTCGTGTATGCTCACTCGTGCACACTCTCTCTCAAAATAAATAAATAAATTTTTTAAAATAAAAATTAAAACATTAAAAACAATAAAAAGCATACCTAGAAACAGTCTAGCAGGGAATCCACTCTCCAGTTTATTTCAGGCTTCTTCATTCTCTATTTGTGGCAGCCTGATTCTCAGATGTTCCCCAGTGATCCCTTCCTACTCTTGGTATTCCTGTCCACATTGTATCATAGTTGCCTCATGTAATCAACAGAATACAGCAGAAGTCATGGTTTATCACTTCAGATATTAGATTATAAAAGACTGTGGCATTCTCTCTCCTGAATCATTTGCTATAGGGGAAGCTAGTTGCTTTGGCGTGAAGATACTCATAGAAGCCCATAGAGACACACACATGGCAAGGAAATGAAGTTTGCCAACACTCACATGAGTGACTATGGAAGTAGATCTTCTAGCTTCAAATGACTGCAGCCATAACCAACCTCATGAATGCAACCTCAGAAGAGATCCTAAGCCAAAATGACCTACTTATGCCACTCTTGAATTCTTGATCCACAGAAACTATTAAACAACTGATACTGTTTCTTGCAGTTACTAAGTTTTGGGGTAAATATGCTATGCAGCAATAGATAACAAATACAATATTATACCTAGAACATTCGTCTGCACAGTATTTAAAGGATTTTGAGACCGTAACCTTGTATTATTTAGGATAACTATTGTTAGCTGCTATAGTACACAAATACATCAAAGTTTATTTCTTGCTCATGCCACAGTCGAATTCAATTCTAGTGTTTCTGCTCAGAGACTTTCCCTCAAAAGTACACTGTGGATCTGGATTTCTTTTTGGCAAAATCTTACTACTAAAATTTATTCACTTCTAGCTCTGCGTGAGGGAGAGCCAATGAACACGAAGAACCCATACCCATCCCTATTGCCTTGAAGCATAAACAATACATCATTTCTCTCATGTCATTATTAGTAAAAACTCAAGTACACAATTCTAGCCAAATTGCAAGGGAAACAGGTGAAGGAACTCATCTGGATGCGAGAAGAGGAAATGTTTTACAAGTAACATTGTCTCTGCCATGTGACTCATCCCTTAGGGCTGAAGTAGTGAAGGAGGGATGTTCAATACACTCAAACAGAAGTTTTGTACTATAAAATATTCCTTGAATTTCTGTTTCTTTGTGTATTATTGACAAAGTCAGAATATTTTTAATACTTTGTTCAATTATTTAAAGAAAATGATTTCAAGTTTGCCACCTACATGAGAGTAACTTTTCAATGTTTCTTCAGAAACTACCTTCAATGAACTCCATATACAGAAAGGAACGCAACATACCAGTTATCTTTTACTGAATAACAACTATGAAACTTCAGTGGCATACAGCAGTAAGCATTTATTACTCATATGCTCTGTTGGAAGTCAGCTCAGCATTTTTGTCTATCTTAACTGGGCTCACTCACATGTGCTGAGGTAATCTGAGGGCCAAATGATCTAGGATGGCTTTGTCTGGGGTGACCTGGGTGACTTGGCTGTGCCCAAATGTCTTTCATTCTCCATTAGACTAGGTCAGGAATGTTTTTGTGGTAAGGACAGAGGCACAAGAGAGTGTATAACCTAACGTACAAGCCTATTTCCAGTCTCTGTTTACATCACATATGCTAACACCACAGGGGCCAAACCAAGATAAGAAGGGGGAGGCTACAGATAATATGGCACAGTTCATGGATACAGGAACAAGTGAAGGATCAGGACATCAGTGTAATCTACCACATATTTGCATGTCCTAAAACATGAGTAACTAAACAAATAAATATAAGGAGAACACAAACTTCAATAAAGGCAATCTGTAACTGTCTCTTTCTAAAGATGGAAACTTTGGAATGATTTTGATTTGTTTACATCGAATTTTGTGTATAATGAAACTCAATATCTCAATTTGACAAAAATGAGCATGAGTATGCTCTTCTTTAACTTTCAGTAAAAGTTCTGGTCAAGAAGACTATGCTATTATTAAATTTGTTTTAACTGGGGTGTATGGGTGGCTCAGTCAGTTAAATGTCCGACTTTGGCTCAGGTCGTGTTCTCACAGTTCATGAGCTCTAGCCTCACATTGGGCTCTGTGCTGACAGCTTGGAGCCTGGAGCCTACTTGGGATTCTGTCTCCCTCTCACTCTACCCCTACCCCTGCTCTTGCACGTGCTCTCTCTCTCAGACAAAAATAAATATTAAAAAAAAATTCTAAAAAATTTGTCTTAACTGTAAAATAATGAACATTTTGAATGGAGTCATGATTACACAAAAATAACATTTAAAGATATATTGGCCAATAGGTTTCCTAGTAATATTAAAACTTTACCCTCTCCATGTCTAGGATTTTGTCAGGTAAAGTTTTTCTTACGGAAATATAATTAATATATTTTGTCTCTTCTGAACTATGAGACAATCACTGGCAATAACAACACATAATAAAACATCTCAAATGTTTTCTTTAATTAATTAATTTGAGCTATATTTATTGAGCATACTAAACCTGCCATTTTGTTAGTTGCTAGTTTTTCAATGACTAGCAAAAACAACTCATTCACAAAGTTTATAATCTAGTGGAAAGTACAAAGAGTAACTCAATATTTGACATACAATGCAATACACTATAATTATGTACATATGTCTATGGTGCTTAAGAAAATAGGAGACCAACTTAAGAAAGAAGTAAGTTTTTTGTTTTTTTTTTTTTTCAACGTATTTTATTTTTGGGACAGAGAGAGACAGAGCATGAACGGGGGAGGGGCAGAGAGAGAGGGAGACACAGAATCGGAAACAGGCTCTAGGCTCCGAGCCACCAGCCCAGAGCCTGACGCGGGGCTCGAACTCACGGACCGCGAGATCGTGACCTGGCTGAAGTCGGACGCTTAACCGACTGCGCCACCCAGGCGCCCCTGGAAGTGAGTAAAGTTTTCAAGAGACTAAAATCTCAGTCTGAACTTGGTCATGACAAGTCAGCCAATGTGAAGAAAGTTAGTTTCTTAGGACAGATTTATAAACACATTTAAAATGTATAGTCAAAAGACTAGGTGATTTATTAGAGACTGGGCATAAAGTAGAAAAAATAGCTAAGAAAAAGGTATAATAATTTCATTGTTAGGGTAACTGCATTATTCACTAAGGTAGAGATACTTCAGGAGGAATAGTTCTGGTGGTAAAGATAAGCCTATCACCTGGATATGATTGGTGTGGGGTTCCTAATATAAAATCCAAATGGAAATGTCTATAAAGCTGTTGGCTTCTTGCACCTGAAGATGAAGGAAATGCCCTAGGTTGGAGGTAAACATTTGGAAATGTTAGTTTATACATTAGCTATAAGCCAGATAGCCACTCAAGTCCTGGAAGTAGTGGAACTGTCCAGAGAAAGGGTTGTTCACCCAGCAAAGGAGATAGGCTCAGACTAAAACCCAAAGATTCCAACATTCATGGGTAGAAAAGATTTATCAACAAGAGAGGAAAAACAAAAAAACAAAAAACAAAAAAGAACCACCAGAACTATTAAAAGAAAAGAAAATATGTTGTGATAAAAACTGAAGAAAGTGTTTTTTAAAGGACAAGTATGTGATCAACATTTATGAATACTTGTGTTTTATCAAATAAAATAAAGTCTGGAAAATCCACTGGTTTTATCGACAAGTGGATTTAGGGCTGTTGATATCCTTGATAAGAGTAGAGGCAGTAGTGTAAATAGAAACTAGAATGCAGTTGATTGAAAACAAATGGATTTTTTTTTAATGTTTATTTTTTTTTTCAACGTTTATTTATTTTTGGAACAGAGAGAGACAGAGCATGAACGGGGGAGGGGCAGAGAGAGAGGGAGACACAGAATCGGAAACAGGCTCCAGGCTCTGAGCCATCAGCCCAGAGCCTGACGCGGGGCTCGAACTCACGGACCGCGAGATCGTGACCTGGCTGAAGTCGGACGCTTAACCGACTGCGCCACCCAGGCGCCCCAATGTTTATTTTTGAGAGAGGGTGAGCAAGCATGAGTGGGTAAGGGGCAGAGCAGAAGGAGGACAGAGGATCTGAAGCGGGCTCTGTGCTGACAGCAGAGAGCCTGATGTGGGGCGCAAATTCACGAACCATGAGATCATGACCTGAGCCAAAGTCGGACACCTAACCGACTGAGCCACCGAGGCACCCTGAAAATAAGTGGATTTTGAAAGCAGGGACTAGAAGTTTACCTAAATTGTTCAAAAGAGATATGAAGAATTGATCATGAGAACAAATAACTTTTATTTTTTTAAATAAGTATGAGAAACTCTAATGTTTCAAAACCTTACTGGTTTGTAGAGGAAAAGGGTAAGGACCTAAATGCTGAGCAGAGTGAATCAAGAGAGCAATCTTACAGAGAAACAACAGCAGACAAAAGTCAAAGCATGGATGTAGAAACTAGCCACCTTAAAGAGGACCACCAATTCTAATGCATCAATAGTGAAAGAGGAAAGATTTTGTGTGAGAACAAAGGTGATTTTATAATTAATGTGATTAATGAGGACACCTAAAATCATTCCACCAAGAATTATGTAGAAGAAAAAAGGTGTCCATTGTCAGTACTATTAATTAACATTGCTTTGGAGGTAATAATCAAAATAATTGGATAAGAGAAATGAATATGGCTTATAGAAAATATTCGAAGTGCTTTTGAGTGAAAAGAAAGGAAAATTTTGCTATAGAACAGCAATGAACTTCTCAACAGCAACAGAGGAAATGAAAAGAAAATGAAAGAAGTCTGAGGGACAGTTATTTGAAACTACTTTCAGCCAAACCATCCATCAAAGATGAAGAGAACAAAGATATTTTAGACATACAGTAACCCATACTACTTTTCTCTCATGCTTTCGTTTTCAAAAAACTATGTAGGTAAACAAAGTAAGAAAGAACCCACTAAACAGAAAGCCCAACCAAGGATGATGATGATGATGATGATGATGATGATGATGATGATGATGATAATAATAATAATTCAAGAGAGACTAAGAACTTATCTTGATATGCTTACTTATATAAGAATAATATGGAAAAATAGTATACTAAGCCCGTGTACTACTTAGGAAGGATTAGCCATGTTTGAAAAATAAGCAAATGAAACAATAATACGATAATATTATTTAAATAGTTCTGAGACTCCTTTTCCAATTTGTGGAAGGGCATATTTCTAACACAATACCAAGTAAATCTCCAGACAACAGTTGGGTGTCCTACAATTCAACTAAATTCTGATACTATCTACCTGTAGAGAATCAGAAGTTTCTAAAACCCTCTCTTCAGGCTTGACTAATTTGCTGGAGCAGCTCACAGAGCTCAGAGAAACATTCTATTTGCTATATCACTAGTTTATTACAAAAGGATACAACTCAGGAACAGCCAGATGGAAAAACACACAAAGGGCAACCTATGGGGAAAGAGGGCAGAGCCTTCATACCCTCTCCTGTGCACCACTATCCTAGCACCTCCAGATATTCACCTACCCTGAAGATCTCTGAAACCTGTCCTTTTGGGTGTTAATGGAAGCTTCATCACATAGCCATGATTGGTTAATTCATTGGCCACAGTGACTGATTCAACTTCCAGCCCCTCTTCCCTCCCTAGAGGTTGGGGGTGGGGTGTGGGCACTGGAGGTTCCAACCCTCTAAAAACATGATGGGTTCCTCAGGCAACCAGTCCCCATTCTCAGGTTATAAAAAATCTTCCCGACAATGAAAAAGAATGAAATCATGCCACTTGCAGCAGCGTGGATGGAACTGGAGGGTATTATGCTAAGTGAAATAAGTCAGTCAGAGAAAGATAGATATCATATGTTTTCAGTCATATGTGGATCTTGAGAAACTTAACAGAAGACCATGGGGGAGGGGAAGGAGGAAAAAAAAGTTACAGAGAGGGAGGGAGGCAAACCATAAGAGACTCTTAAACAAACTGAGACTCTTGAAAACAAACTGTGGGTTGATGGGGGCGGGGAGAGGGGAAAATGGGTGATGGGCATTGAGGAGGGCACCTGTTGGGATGAGCACGGGGTGATGTATGTAAGCCAATTTGCCAATAAATTATATTTTTTTAAAAAAATCTTTCTGAAAGCCACCTCATTAACATAACAAGAGGCTGTTATTGCTCTTATCATAGGAAATTACAAAGTTTTTAGGAGTTCAGTGTTAGGATCTGGTTCTAAGGCCAAATACATATTTCTTATAAATCACAATATTGAAACCAAACACGTTCAGTAAACCAATGCTTGACCACCGTACCCTAAGGAAACGGGTTAAGCTGATTGATTTAAGACCTTGTTCTGCAGAAGTTGACAGAATATTGGTAAGACTGGCTGAAACGGGAGCAAACTCAGAAGAATTC
The DNA here is from genome assembly GCF_018350175.1 of Felis catus. Lineage (NCBI taxonomy): Eukaryota > Metazoa > Chordata > Mammalia > Carnivora > Felidae > Felis > Felis catus. The sequence continues at coordinate 22,941,687 of NC_058386.1, forward strand.
CTGCAATTGCACAAAAGGGACTGAGAGTGAACAAAAGGAATCTCAGAGATGACAGACCCAAAGATGTCCCCCATTTATCACGTGTACACCACCGTTTAATGAACATGTGCCCCATGAAGAGACATGGTACCTAAATGTGCATGCTCAGAAAGGAAGACATTTCCCTTTTTCCCTATATCCAATCAGCATATTCCACTCAACCTACATACCTGTGACATCTTGACCTCTTCTTCTTAAATATACCCAACCCCAATCCTTGGTGAAAGTGGATTTGAGAAATTTTCTCCTGCCTCTTTGCTTGGTGTCCTGCAAGAAAACCATTTTTCTCTGCCACTAAACTTCTATCAGTATTTGGTTTGTTGCATATTGGCAATGGACCCTTGACTGGTAACAGTATCACAACTATCATAGGAGATGGTGAGTGCATAGGAGGCTGCCATAAAAACCCACTAGAAGGGAGGACTGAGTAGTAGTAGTGTGAGTAGCTTAGTATTAATAGATACCAAGGGGGAATTGATTAAAAACAGAAAAAGGGCTTTTGATTATTGTATTTTAAGGGTTAATTTCAGAAGGCCTAGAATTAGCCTGAGGTGTTATGACAGTTGAGGCAGGCAGAGTAAAACTTTTCTCCAGAAACTCCCTACAGTCTTAAAGTTAATGCTTTGCTAGAGGGAAAACCAATCTTAGTTTGACAATAGCTAGGCCTGCAGTAATCGGTGAGTCTTTAGCATATGAAAGTCTCTTTGGAAACTTCCCCTCTGACTTTACCTCCCCCAAGTCCATAGTATATAACTAGTCATTCTTCACCACCCCAGCGCAGCTATTCCTGCCCACAGGTCTTGTCCCAGTGATTTGATAAAATCTCACCTTTTTGTACCAAAGACATCTTCAACAATTCTTTCTTGGCTGTCAGCTCCGAACCCCATGATCCCCACCAGCACCCCAAAACCTTACCACCAACACCCAGGGACTGAGGCAAGTGTGACTGAGAAGGGCAGTTCTGCTGGAGGGACAGAGCCCTCACCCACAACCTGCAGAGACGGGCCCAGGAGAACAATTTCCAATCTATACTAACCAGCCCAGGAAGCCAGCTATTATCCGAGAGTCACACTTGAAGGAATTCAGACCACTATCTCTATTCAACCCCGGAGGGCCTTCCCTTTTTTCCTCTACAAAGCTTTCCCACTCCTCTGCCTGCTTTTGAGTCTGCCAAAACTCAAGGGATGGTGGCTCACTCTGTTGCTGTAGCAAGCTGCTAATAAACAGCCTTTAAGTGCTCTTGTTTGGTTGGTATTCATTTATTTCCAGTTTGAATGGGTGACACAGCTGCTCTAGCACAGGGTTGACAAGGACCAGCACATGTGAACCTGATCACAGAAGTCATATGCAGGGTGACTTCACCTGCCATATTGCAGCACATCTACCACTAGATCTTTTAAAATTTTCATCAGAATGTTACTTTCGAATATCCATTAGAGTTCCTCTAGGGCCTACACATGAAAGTGAGCCATAAAGAGAGAGAGAGAGAGAGAAAGAGAGAGAGTCAGGGGACAGGGGCGGGGGTGTGGTGGTAAAGAAAGAATGTGTGAGAGAGAGACAGAGAAGGATAGGAGGAAGAAAGGGAGGGAGGGAGGAAAGGAAAAAGTGTGTTGAAGGATAGTGTTTTTTCACTACAAGCAGTGACAACCAGTTGGCCTTTTAAATTAGAAAACTGACTAGATATCAGAATTTTTAGTAACAGAACATTAACTTTTAGACATAAACCCTAATCTCTGCCCTGAAAAATGAAAAGTTAATATCATAATGCACATTTATTTAGGTTTCTTTTTCCCCCCAGGCCAGTAAGTTACTTCAATGGTATTTTTAGTATATTAGAATTGGTAGGAGCTTTTGCTATGTCACAGCTTAGAAACTGATTGCTCCTGTTTGAAAAAAATAAAATTATAAAGCCTCAAAACCAATCTACCAACAACATGGAAAATCTCCTTATTATAAATTTCAATAAAAAAACCCTGCTTGGGGTGAAATTTCAATTAGAGATTAAAATAAAACAAATCATCCCAAACTCATTAATATAGTGATGAAAAATGGATTGCAGACAGTTCCACTCTACTAGAATATAATGACAGAAATGGATTTAGAAATTAATGGGCCTTTTTGCAATGTTGTTTCATAACTCAAACACTATATATAACCTGCTGATTTTTTTCCTTTTAAACATTTCCTTGGGAGAAGATGTGGAAATGATTAAGTAAATGCCCATGTACAACTCTCACTTCCCTTAAAAATTAGTGACAATAATGAACAATAGAGATAAAACAGCATTTGTTACTAAAACATGAAAGGGCTCAATCACCATATTGGAAGCAATTACACCAAATACAATGTACTTTGGTCCCAGTTGAATGAAATATGATTTGGGGACCAGAGAACAAATTGTTGGTTGCCATAGGAAAGATGGGTGGGAGATGGGTAGAACAGATAAAGTGGATTGAGAAGTATAAACTTCCAGTTATAAAATAATTAAGTCATGGAGATGAAAACTACAACATAGAGAATACAGCAAATAATACTATAACAGTATTGTATGGTGACAAATGGTGACTACATTTATTGTGGTGAACACTGAGGAACGCATGGAATTGATGAGTCACTATGTTGTACACCTGAAACTAATATAACACTGTATTTTAATTATAATTCACTTAAAGAATGAAAGGATTTTGGGAGTTGACACAAAACTCGGTGTTGAAAAAATCTAGCAGAATTTGTTCTGAAGGATCCCACTGGACATCTTCACTCCTGAAGGGTCCGGGGCAGCTTGGCCTGTAGGACATCTTTCCCAACCACATATCAACAATGAAAACTGCATTAAAAATGCAAGGATGATCAATACTAGTTTCTGAAGTCTGAAAACAAAACTACTTTGGACCTATATACCAGAGAGGAATTTTCTCTGAAAAATAGATGTCTACTAACAAATGAGATACTATTACATATCCAGGAGAATAGCTAAAATGAAAAGAAAGACAAAACCAAATATCAATGGGGTTGTGAGCACCTATAACTCATATATTTTTGGTGGGGGTGTGAAATAGTATAATCATTTCAGGAAAAAGCCTGGAAGTATGTTATGAACTAACCATACATTTATCATATGACACAGTACTTCTTCTCTCAGATATTTAGCCAAAAGAAATGTAAACATATGTTCACAATGAGATGCAAAAATTGTTCACAGTAGATTTATTCATAATAACCACAACTATAAACACCCCAGGTGTTCATCAGTTGGAGAATGGACAAACTATGGTATATGCATGTAAGAGAACACAGCTTAGCAGTAAAAGGTAACAATTTAGTGATATACTCAACAATGTGGATGGATCTCAAAATTATTATACTGAGTGAAAGAGGACTTATATAAAAGAGTTCAGACTGATGGGCTTCAGGGAGGTAGCCCCAAAATGTGCCACTTTGGCATATTAATTATTTTGAATTATAGGCAGTAGTTAAGTGAGTGCCTGGGTGGCTCAGTCGGTTAAGCTGACTTCGGCTCAGGTCATGAGCTCATGATTCCTGAGTTGGAGACCCACATCAGGTGCTGACCACTCAGAGCCTGGAGCCTGCTTTGAATTCTGTGTCTCCCTCTTTCTCTGCCCCTCACTCGCTTGCACTGTCTCTCTCTCTCTCCCCACCTCACAAATAAATAAACATTAAAAAAAAAACTTTAAAAATATTTATATAACATAATTTGCAAAATATTCAGACAGAAGACAGTGATACCAGTAGGAAGTTACCAGGCAGCCAATCTTCTCAATGACCTTGAAAAGCTTAATAGCTAAATACAGAAAATAAATAATCAGCTTCTAATCTTTGAGCTCAAATTTAAAGGTTTTGATCCTAAAAATGTGTGCAATGCCTGGAAGAGGAGTCAAGCAAATACCGCTGAAGGGGTACTCCACAAAGTGTGCCAATTTGGCATGCGGATTACTTTGAGCTAAAGTCAAATGAGGCTCAAAAGACCCAGCAAGAGCTTTTATTTCCCCCTCAAGTGCTTAAAAGAATTTAGATACGGGGTCTAGTTCAGGAACAGAATTATCCCCAGAGATAACCACAAAGAATATGGCCTAGGTGTGGTAAGCTCTTGGGGAGCTCTAGGCCCTGCCTGGAGGTCAAATTCCTCTCTATGTTCCACTGTCTTTGTATGTGATAGCAAACATTTCTTTAACAAACAATTGCTTTTCCCATTTTCTAGTGAATTGTTTTCTTTCCCTTTGAAGTCTCAGACCCTACCCACTTCTCCTAAGCTCAGGATAGCATATAAGCCTCAAGTGCCTGACTGCCTAGGGGGTCTCAGATTCTTATGGGGCTCTTGTATGTACATAACGAATTTTTTCCCTATTACTCTGTCTTCTATCAATTTACCAGGCAAAGAACCTAGAAGGGTAAAGGAAAAATTTTCCACTCCAATACCACCCACATTTGTGCAGAATCCACTTGGGTAAGGTAAACTTAAAATGACTGCCCCATTCACACACTTAAAGTTGAATAAACCAAGGTAAGGAAAAGCAAATGCCACTTAAAAAACAGACAGAGACTTTTGTTTATATGTTTCTAGACTTCATAAAATAAACAGTGATGAGTTAATAATTAGATTAGAATGTTTAAGGGTGAAAAAAAATAATTCCCCTCTACCTTTCCAGGTTCTTGGCTGAAACCCCATCCCTCGCTCATAAGAAAAGATAGATTAACAGTTAAAAACACCAGACTGAAGTTTAATAACATGTGTATCTCCTGCATACATGGGAGATATTCAGGAAAAACTGAGCAACTCCTTTAAACAGCGCATACCACCACCCTAAATAACACCTCCAGCTGAAGACAAAAGATGTTGGGGTGGGTAGGCCAGTTAAGGGAGGTTACAAGGAAAACCACAGTAAATAAGGCTATGGTTGTTATGCAAATCTAAGTCCTTGCTTTCTCCAATAATAAGAGTTTCTAGAAATTTAGTTCTCCTTCTCTTCTAGGTACAGAGAAAGGGATACCCTTATGAATGCAGATTTCCTTTATACATGTAAATGGGTCTCAAAAGGGTAACCTGTGTTTGGTTTTTAGAGCTTCTCCTAGGTCCTCCTTTTTTGCTTTTTTTTTTTTTTTTTTAAATAACCAGCTCAAAATAACTCTTATGCAAAAAAGGCATCTTTTGCATGGCAGATTCTGTTCCCCTTAAAAAGCAACTGGTAGGGGCACCTGGATGGCTCAGTCGGATAAGCATCCGACTTCAGCTCAGGTCATGATCTCACGGTTTGTGGGTTCGAGCCCCGCATCAGGCTCTGTGCTGACAGCTCAGAACCTGGATCCTGCTTCGGATTCTGTGTATCCCTCTTTCTCTCTGCTCCTCCCCACCCATGCTCACTTGCTCGCACGCGCTCACTCTCTCTCAAAAATAAATAAACACTAAAAAAAAAAATAAATAAATAAATAAAAAGCAACTGGTAAATTACAAAAATCAATTTTAGGAAGATAATAACATTACAAAATTGAAGAGTAAATTAAAAGTATAAATCAGTAGTATCAAATATTTTATTACAAATTGAGAAGTCAGTGATATTTAAGGTATACTAGACAAAACTACATGGAATTCAGTAGAGAAGGACAAAAATGTGAATACTAGAGAGAAGAAGACAGGAAAATTAGTATGTTAAAAGAAGAAGTATGTTAAAAAGATGTATGTTAAAAGAAGAGACTAGGACAAATGAAAAAAGGTCTTAGTTACACAGATATAATGGGAAAACTTTATTAAAATGAAGGAAAACATCAATGGAAAGTCTCAACACTTAGAAAGACTATTTAATAAATATTAACTACACCCCCAACCTATATTATGAAGTTATGCAGCTCCAATACTAAAAAGCAAATACTACAATCACACAGAGAGAATCATGTTAACCAAGGGAGGGGTAGAAAAAAGGTTATATTAACTATATTAACTCCAATTCTCTCTTCTACAACTGCAACTGCTATATGCCAATAAAGTAATTTCAATAGCAGAGTCAAAAGAAAGAAGTTTTTAACAGGAAATTCTATTCCGACAAGTCCATCACAAATTAAAGAAATAGAAAAATAAACCTGAATTGCAAGGTTTCAAGCAATTTATCACCTATGAACCACAAAGGGCTAATTTTTAAACAGCCAGAACTAAAACAAATGAATAACAATTGTGTTGATAAGAAGGAACACCTGGCTTAATTTAAAAGCTGCATGCTTAATATCTGGGAAGTAGGGATACCAAATAGGATGTGTATGTCCTAATTTTTTTTAAAAAAGTGTGGCATAAAAATACAAAAATCAAAATTCACATAATTTACAGCACAATAGAATATAGAATAAAGAACACTTAAAATCACAAAATAAATGCGCTTTTCAAAAGCAAGACCAGTCATACCAGTTTTGACAATAAACACAAAGGGAATATAATTTATATATCTATAATTAATATGATTCTCAATGTCAACAAAAACAAAGCAAAAAACTAAAAAGCCAAATCTACACTGTCTCAATAATTGCCTTGAAAGAACTGAATATAAATGAAAACAATAAAGACATACCATGCTAATGAAACAAAAAGATATATTCACACTATTAACATCAACAATAATTTCAAGGTGGAATTTATTAAATAGGACAATGCACTTATTTTATGATGATACAGAGTATCATATGCATTTACCATTACATTTATAAAAAAAGAACCTATAAAGAAGAAATTGACAGAAAAATTAAATTACATGATTTTTACACCAATATCTCAATTCTTGATAGATCATAAGCTAAATAAAACAAGAATGCAGAGATCTTAGTAATACTAAAAATAACTTTATGCAAAAGATTTAAAATCAATGCTCCGCAAAATAAGAATAAATTACTTTTCAGGCACCAATGAGAAATATACAGAAACAAAGGTCCATATTTAAATCATGCCCCATAGGGTTAATGAGGATAAAACTAGCAGAAAATTTAAAGCTTGATTTTCAGAAAAATGTTTCCCCCTAATCAGCTATTGTGTCTTTTCAGACTTCACTAACAAATCCACTAGGTGTCCCTGCAGAAGCCTGGACTCAAGGTCAATTGATATGGTTCCAGTCTAGGAATAAGCAAGACTATGCATTCCTTACCCAAATTAATAAGCCCAAGACCCCATCCAGTTTATGCTAGCTCTTAGAGCATGACCATAGCCCCTTCTCCTTGTCCTAAAATAACCTCCTGACATCAGGGACTCAATTTTGCCTCATTCTGATGTTAAGTCTCAACCTCAAAGTGAACATGGGATATATGCTACATACATGTTTGTTCAAGGCATATGCTCCATTTTTTCCTCATAAAGAGTCATATGTTTCCCTGCCCTTTTCAATATTTATGTAATGTCAACTCCTGTGATTATAAAAAACTCATTCTCTCCCCTTCATGGAGGCAGATTTGAGGCTTGTCCTCTTGTCTCCTCATTTGGCTGCCTCTCCTGGAATTAACCCTTTCCTTGATGCAATACTGATGTTTCAGTGACTGGCTTTGCTCTGCATCAGGTAGATGAACCTGGGTTCCATTACAGTATCATATGCGCAAAGACAGCTGCAATGAATTAAAAAATGTAACTCTGATGCAAATAAACCTTTGTGACCACAACGAAATAAAAAGCTCAACAAGCATAAAAGAAGAAATTAACCACAATGTCATAACTTCCATTGAAGAATATGGACACTCATATTAATATCTGACAGGATATTGTTTTATGTAGAGAAGAAAGTTAAACCACTAAACACTTTCAATGATAATAAAAAAAACTACAAAACAAATTAATGTCTTCATTTAAAAATGGCAGAAAATGAACACCAACAAAAAAATAAAGAAATCAGAAGAAAAGTATTGATACAGACTGAACACACATACAAGTGGAAATCTCTGACACATACAAAACAGTAGCATTGAAGAATAATTCCCAAGAAACACGCATAAGCTAGCCTAAGCAAACTAGTTTAATCAAAGGAAAGAAGACTAGACTAAACTAAAACTTATAGTATGCAAATATGCTCAGTCTAGAGTTTTCCATGATCTCAACTTCACTAATCCTCTTCAGTAACTTTTAAAGGAGGACCAAAGTAAGCTGAAAGCAAGGAGTGGTTGGATGTTAGTTGTTCCTATATATTACTTTTTAGTCAATGACGATTTAAATGTCCCTAAGGGTATCATTATCATGGTGATGATGATGATTATTATATCTACTCTTTACCAGAGAATATAGTTTTCTTGTTCACCACCAAGACAGGGGAGGAAGTAGGGGGTGGAAGAGCTCTTGTGAAAAGAGACCCCCCCCCCCCCGCCATTATTTTGGAATCCCTTTCCTAAGAAACCCATTTAACACTAAGCTATGGCTGATGCCTGGTCACCTCTGGCAGGCTGGGAAAAGAGTTATCACAGTGACAGGAGTAATTATCTTAATCATCAGAAGGAAGGAGGACAGCTTTGTGTGTTAGAGATGCAGAAAGACCAGTAAACACAGCTATGGCATTCCTCACACTTAGTCTCTCACTGACTTTTACAGCAGGAAAAAGTACCTCATAGTAGGGAATTATCGGGGTGTGCGAGGGAATAAAACCACATTGCCTGGGAGACAATTTGAGATTTTTTCCCCATATATGATAGAGAAAGGCACTCATTCACTATGTCTGGTACAGGAAGGATAGAAGCTGATTCTTCAGGTGTGAATAGAAAATACAAAAAATCGGATGAAAGAAAAAATATCAGTAATTTTACCAATGTGACAAACTATTTGTAACTTGCTATATTTTTCCCTGTAATTTTAATGAATACCATTTGTGATAAATTGCATATATAATTCTTATTTCTATTATAAAAGTTATTTCTAAAATTATGACAAATATGGGAAGCTATAATTGATTGGGAAAGTTATAATTGTTGGAAAATCATCACACAAAATCCCATCACTGAAATACAGTAATTCATCATTTTAGTGCATTTCTTTATTATCCTTATTAGTGCATATGTTTACATAGTTCACATCAATCAGAATCTACTGGACTTTGAAAAAGGTCAACCTTGGAATACGCAAGATTTTTAAATGGCAGGGACAAAAATAAAACAATGAAAATGGCTCAACTCATCCAATATAATATTTAAAGTTGTAGAAAATCATTACATGTCTCTAGTAAGAGTGAGGCAGTAACACTCTTCTATTCAAGTATGCTTTTGTGGATAGACAGAAAACTCATTCTACATGCAATTTCATCCAGGAAAGTCTCCAAGGAGGATTAGGCATTATTATCAATTACTTTTTTTAGGACAGCAAGAGTAATTAGTTTAGGACATCCTCAAAATTGACAAGATTTTCCCATAAAGTGTGAGATGGGAGATACATGACACAATGAACCAATTAAGCAAAATAAAACAAAGAAAAACAAAAGAAACAAGAAACAAAACCTTCTAGTACTAGACCCATCCTGTAATGATCGAAAATAACTTCAGCAAGCACTGAGAAACATTCACTTGAGCTGCACAGTCCATCAGGCAATAAATCACCCAGAGGTAAATTGCATTCAGGGCATTCAGCCTGTTAAGAAAGTCAATGTATGCCATAATTTAACCACTCCGGAATTTAGTATTAATTAATTTTTGGAAAAGTCTAAAAGCAGTATTTTGAAGAAGGATTACATGAATGTATGTTATCTAAAATTCTTAACTCTTCAAGGATTAAATCTTTGGTCTCCATGAATGAACTATATAATTCTAAGGTCACCACATTTACCCCCTAGGAAATGTACAAGTATGAATTCATTGTCTTTGGCTACTTCATATTAAAAAAAAAAAGTCTAAAGGTATTCTTGTTTTCATTCTTTTCTAGGTCACCTTTTATTTCTCTCATTCTGGATTTTTACAGACTTTTGCACTCCTCTTTTGTAATGTATCGATTTGACAAAGTGTTTAGATGTAGTTTTCCTTACATTGATTTTGCAAGTGTTTCCTGACTGTCTTTTGATCTTCATTCTCAGACCGATTTTTTTTGTTGCTTCTGTTGTTCAAGAAGCTTTTCATCAATTATAACATTGATCAATTGGTTATTGTTTCTGTGTCATCTGTCTCTTCACCTTTTTCTATATTTTGTACTTACATTATCCACCCTTGCCAGCACAACTATCTCTGTATTTAGTAATCACTTTGTCTTCTTCTCAACCTTCAGAACTTCTCGAGCAACTCATGTAATAAGAGAGCACTACAAAGAAAACCCAGCTTTACAGCTCATTAGCACTGTCCTGGCTCATACTACATAATGCATAGACTGTGGTGAACATTAAATAAGTAGCAAATATAAGGCAAGGGGCTTATCACTGAATAAATGTATGTAAGTATGCACAATATTGTATATTTTCTTCTTTATATTTTTTCCACAGCAGATCTGTTAACTGCTACTCAATTGTATTTGCCCTGCAACCTTTTCTTATATCTAATTTTATCTTGTTTCATCTAATTTCATTTACATCCTCTTTCAGTTAATCCTGTTGATTCATTTAAACCTGGTAAATCCTGGCTTGCTTATACTTTAGCACATAGCATTTGTCTTCCTGTATTCTTTCTGAACATCAACTATTTCTGAAATTTTGGTTGGATTAATATGGGCTATTATTTTCAGATATATGCTCTTTGAGCTTTTAAGATTGTTTCCTCTCTTCATGAGAATACACTTAGAGGATCACATATCTTTGCCTCCCTCCAGAGATGGGTTAGGTTAGGGATAAGGAATTTATATTTAATTTTTCCCAAAACTCTTATTCCAGATAGACTAAGCTACTAATCCTCACTTCTGTTTTATAGCACCTTCTCGAACAGTAACAGGGACAGAAATTAAAAAAGAAAAAAGTCTTCTTTAAATAGTCATGTCTTTGGGGTGTCTCGTGGCTCAGCCAGTGAAGCATCAGACTCCAAATTTCAGCTCAAGTCAAGATCTCACAGTTGGTGAGTTCAAGCCCCATGTCAGGCTCTGTGCTGACAGCACAGGGTCTGCTTGGGATTCTCTCCATCTCTCTCTGCCCCTCCCCTGCTTGTGCTAAGTAAATAAATAAATAAATAAACAAACAAATAAATAAATAAATAAAGTCATTGCTTTTATACTATAGCGTAGTGGTTCTTAGTGGTGATTTTGCCCCCCATGGAACATTCAGCAATGTCTGGAGACATTTTTGGTTGTTTCAAATGGGTGGAAGTGACTGTTCCTGTAATTTAGCAGGTTAAGGGCTAGAGATACTACTAAACTTCCTACAACATACAGAATATCACACAACAAATAATTATGTGGGCCCATGTGTCAGTAGTGCTGAGGATGAGAAATCCTCCTTTTGAGTGTACTGCTCTCTCCTACCTTAATTATCTTAAGGAGAAATTTCAGGGATTTAAGATACTCGCGCACTGGTGGGAACTATGAGTTCACATAGATGATTTTTTCTGTAAGAAATTTTCAGCCTCATTTTGCAGATTCTGATAATTCATAGTCTATTTCAAACTGTCAAGACCTTTGGATCAAATACTTTATTGAAACCGTCAACAGAGACAGGGTTTGAGAGATCAGAGTTCACTTTATTTTAAATAAAATTTCTGTGATATATGAGAAAATTAGGCAGGATGTTCTCAAAGAACTGAAATGCCAGTTTGGCTGTAGAAAATATTTCAAAAGTGACAAATAACATTTGAGCTTAGATACGCGAACCTGAGGAAAAAAGTGAACTTTTCTCTGAACTTGTTCTTTATGAACAGCTGAAATTTGACAAAGAATAGCTAAACTTTTATCCGCTACACAGACATAAAAGCTTTTGAGCCAAGTAATGAAGAGATAAAGCAGATAAAACTATTAACTGATAACTAAAATAGATTTATTGAAATCATTTCAGGCAAGTCAAAATAACTGCTGCTTTAAAAAAAAAAAACAACTCTTCCTCTATTCCCTCAAACATTAGTTGGAATGATTCAGCATTAATCTAAGCAAAGGAAGCTCAGAGTGAGAGAAAGAAAGAATAAAACATGAGGAAAGGGCAAGGCTATGATGTCAGAATCTGCAAGGCTATAGAGACAACTAATTTAGTGAAATAAAGTCAACACTGAAATCATGTAGATATCGCTAGATACAATAAAAGACAGTAACATAGCACTAAAAATAGCTAGCTATATACAGTACAAGCAGACACTAAAACTTTAAGTGTATATTATCTATCATCATTAACTTTAATGGAAAAATCCACAAGGGTCTGGGTAGAAGCAGGATAACTGTTTGGGTACAACAGGAAAACTCAGTATAGGTGGAAATCATGTTAACTATTAGAATATAATTTTATATTTAAAAACAAAAATAAAACATTGATATAATACAATCTATAAAAAGAAAAATTGGTAAAAATCGCTTCAACAGACAGAAATACTTAAAAATACTCATTAACAAGGAAGGATGTGCAGAATGGATTGTGAGAGTTTATAGAAATCAGAATTGGCTATGTATTGGAATGTGTCAATTCTCCTCAAATTAATCTATACGCCCATTAAGTTTACAATAAAAATCCCAGCAGGTTTTAATTTGGTTTTCTTTCTTTCTTTCTTTCTTTCTTTCTTTCTTTCTTTCTTTCTTTCTTTCTTTCTTTCTTTCTTTTTTTGTTTTGGAGTAGAAATTAACTAGGTGATTCCAAAATTTATATGGAAAAGAAAAACCAAATCATCTTAACAAACTAGGAGAACATGTTGTATAGTAAGATTTATTTTATAGCTTTTTTTTGTTGTTGTTATAGAGCTATTTATGATAGCATGCTATTGGGGAATTAATAGACTAATATATTGGATTACATTCATGCAATAGGTGAATGCAATTAAGATTAATAAACTACTATTTCTTGCATCATCAAGGGTGAAGCATAAAAATAATGTTAAGCAAAAACACCCATCCACGAAAGGATATGTACTGAATAATTTCATTATTTCAAGTTTAAAAATAAAGAAAATTAATTTATGTTGTTAAATCATGATAGTGGTAAACTTTGGCAAGGAATAAATTACAGAGATCAGGATGAGGCATAAAGGGGGAATGAATATTTCATTTAATTTTTAGAATGGTGGTATGGTCACATAAATGCAATCATTTTGTCATAATTTACCATATGTACACTCAGGAGTTGTGAATGTGTCTTCAAGAGTTTTACATTTAAATTGCAAATAGAATAAAATAAAGGGAGGCTTCTATTTGCCTGTACTGATTTTTTTTTCAGTTGCCAATTCATCAAATACAACTTTTTAAAAATCATTGAGTTCATAATGTTGCTAAAAAATCCTTATTGGTCACTACTGGATACTAGGGTTCAATTTCATTGCTCTGAAAATTGATAAATAGAAGGAAAGAATCCACATTTACCCTCCATTTCTCATACACACTCTTTGTCAGAATAATCAAATATTTGATGAGAGAAGTTCTTCTTTATAAGAGAATTTCAGTGAATAAATACAGAAAGAATGAGAATATTAAAAACTGCAATTTTAAAATCTAATGAAATAATGGAAGCAGCCAATAAACTTCAATGGATGCTCAATCCTTTAGGCAAGGTTGTGATGGAGAAATTTATAATGGGTGGATAACAGTGATGCTGCATAAACCCAGTCTCAGTATAACTAATAGTTGGACAATTTTACAGTATGTATCTACTGATACGACACAACAGAAAATAGATAATACTACCCATATCTTCTCAAATTATGATTCCTGAATATAATTAAACCTTTATCTATCTTGACTTTATAGGATATATGGGGGGGGGTGGAGTGATATGTAGAATAGGAACTAAAAGCCCACAATGAGAAAAGAAAAGTCAAATTTAGAACATAGGTCTTGTTACAGAACAGTGACCTGGTTTAGCTAACAAATCAATGGCATTGAACAAAAACAGTGAGGACGTTGTTAGAGAATAACAGAGGTTTTAGAAACCTAGTAGCCAAATGTAATGTATGGAATTTATTTGAATTCTAATTGAAAAGAAAAAATATTTAAAAACTGCCTAGTCAGGGAAACCTGAATATGGATATTAGTTGATACTAAGAAATAATCATTAATTATATTAAGTATGAGAGGTATCAGAGATGCCACATGAAAAATTTACAGTGGAAATGATATGATACCTTTGTTTTACTTTTAACTTCCCTATAAAATTTTTGCTTGTGTGCGCACGCACCACACACACACACACACACACACACAGTGTATATGGGCATTAGTTTCCAAAAGTATCACCAGACAACCTATTAATAAAGTGACACTTAAGTCTGTTCAAAATCATTTCAGTAAGGGAGAACACCATATTGATAATGTCTTAGCAGTCTCAGGCTAAAGTGGTTTTAAGGTGGGAAACTGGGAATGGGCAAAAGTTCATAATATAATTCAGGACTAGTGAGGTAGCAAGTGCCTTAAAGCAAGTTTTCATAAGTAAATTGTTATTTAATCCATGAGCTGTTTACCTAGATAAACAGACTATTATCTTTGATAAACTGATTTGTATGAATTTCCTGAAGCAAATAATAAAGTTATGTATTAATTTGTGGTCTCATCTTTCCAGACAAAGGTTTCCTGGAAAAAAAATAAAGCAACTAAGTCATGTTGATATAGATGATCTTAGTTCTGAGGGAATAGATAAGCAAGATTTGCAAAATTTGACAACTGTCAAGGCTACGTACGGGTATAAAGAGGCAGTTAATTTTACTTTTCTGTATAGTTCCATATTAGTTAAAAATTTCCCATAATAGCATTTAAAAATGGTAATGTTGAGACCCTCTTCTTTCATACAATCTAATGAAGCCACATGGTTATAGATGAACATTTGGAAAACTAAAGACCAAATGGGCTACAAAGCACTGGGCAAGAAGGCAACTAGATAAACATCAAGAAAAATAGGAAATATACTAATGTGATGGTTAGAAAAAAGTGATCTCATGTGGATGTTTTAAAATTAAAACACCTGCAAATTGGTATCTTAGCTAATTTTTAAAGCACTTAATATATACCAGATACTTTGTTAAATGCATAATATATATTAATGCCATCTGATTCTCACAAAAACTCTATGAGGTAGGAATTCATATTAGTAGCACGCACTTTACACTGGACTTTACAGAGACTTCGCCAGGTTCAATTATGTGTCCAAGGACATGAAGCTAGAAATAGGTGGAATAAGATTCAAAGACAGCCTCTTCTGGTTCTGAAGAGTGAGAGATAAACTGCTGCAATAAACTAGTCTAACTTCACAAAATAGAATGGAAGGTTTTTCTTCAATTATAACTTTCATTTTTTAGAGCACAGATACTTCATACTTCATATAGAAGCCAGTATTTCTGAATGCATCCAGCACACCATGAGAAGGTTTGACCCTAAGACCTATCTGAAGAGAAGAGAAGTAACTCCAGATAAATGGTGTTTATGCTTAAATGCTCAAGTTGGACAAATACACTGCAGCTGAATTTCAGTTATAGTCTTGATAAATGGATGAGGGCCCCTGACTTTGAACTATCAGTACTTAGAAGCACCTGAGAATGTGGTCATTTGTCAACATTACTGCTTGCTTTGGTTTTAGAAATACAAGCAATGTGCTCATGCACTGACATTAGTGCATACAAAATGTGCAATCTATCATCATCAGCAGCAAGTATTTACGCAGTGCTCACTGTACGTACGCTAGTTTGAGAAGTTGCAATGGGAATTTATATGGCACAGAGAAACCATCTTATTGTGTTTTCCCTTCTTTTCCTTTTCAGCCATATGTGATGTTTCAAAGAAGTGTCAAAAAATATATAGGTTGAAAAAATAAAGTTACCCGTCGTAAATCTGATAATTTTAGAAAATTAAAAATAACCTTTTTGTTCCCTATTATAATTTATATTGGGTTCGAGTTATTCCATATTCATGACTCTTTTGCAAACAAAGTGCGGTTAAAATATGACTTCAAAAGCAATCAATCATGCATTGGATTGGTGACCACTCTGATTTGCATTTAGGAAAAATGGAAAGAAATTTAAGAGATGTCTTCATATGTAAAAGAAGGCTCTTATTTGTTTTCCTATGAGCATTTAAATTGTCAATATTTACTGAATCAGTATTCATTTAGTTCTGCTATGATTTAAATCTCACAACCTTATTTATTAAGCAAATATTATTTTTACACAATGCAATCCCTATACAAACTAATGGCAAAGGTGTTTTAATTTCATTTTTGCTAACAAGAGATGTGTAATAGTATCTGTTTAAAGTATGTTGTAATTCATCCACTTTTGAGCAGAATTGACATTGGCCCAAAAAAGGATAAATAATCTGTTTACCAGGCAACATAGGTTAACTAATAGTTCTAGTTTTTAAAAAGTCACTAGCAATTAACTTCCCTGACTGTATTTTACCGAAATGAGGGTAGAAGAAAAATTTTACTCACCTTCCTAGGTTCTTTTGGCTGGTCTATTACTCAAACTCATATAAGATTAGCAGGAGGAAAAAATATTTAATTAATAGACCAACCAAAAACCCTTGAAGAGTAGAAGGAAAATTTTACCTCTCCTACCATTGGTGACCCAGATGGGACAAACTGCACCGGATGGACATTAACTCACTCCAGGGCTTCTGCAGCTGAGAGATCCTAAGACCTCTGACAAAAAGCCAGCAGAAGGGATGAATTCTTACCACTTCAGTCTCCCAGATCTCTGCCTGCAGGGAGCAGTGAAAGTGAGAATTATGAGTCTTTTCCTTTTCTAAATTTAGATTAGTATGAGAGAATATTGGTAGAATTAGTTCCTCGGGTATAGCAACTCTGTTAAACATGTGATTAAGTATTCTTGATTTTTATTGATTGTTTTCTTCCCACAGGTGGTCAGTGTTTTTCTTTGTCTCTGTCTGTTTTGTCATTTGTTGGAAGGAGGAAAATCAGAGGGCGGAACACAGGTATAGGCCCTATAAGCCTGTTGTTCAAGCTGGCCTCACAGACTGGTGAGTTCACAGTTCTTACCAGAAGAGCATCTATTTAGGCAAACTTTCCTATGGGTTAATGTGCACATGAAGGCTATTGTAAGAAACATCTTAGACGCCAATGCCACAAAGTTTGGTGAGTATGGGTCAAGCACTTAATAGCTATTAGACTACTTGCCACCTAAGCCAAAGAATCCCTTGTTATGATAAGTTGGTCACAGAACAGCCTAGACTGAGACTAGATCACCTGCCAACCTCAAGAAAATCTCCTTGCATTGAGGTTCTCTGCAAAACATCACACAATCTTAGTTATCAGTTTGGCTTCCAGAGCCCCAAGGCTTAGCTAAAGATGTTAATCTGCATATAAGAAAAACCTGATGAGGTTTTCCTTTCATCTTGTACCATGTCTTTAGAGTCTCAGCCAACGAGATGTACCAGCATGCGTGTGGTGGACCACCAACGACACTATAGATCCGAGGGTACCAGCTCTCATGGAAATTTGACAGAATGAGCCCCGGTCCTTAAGGGGCCTTTGTCATCTTGTCACTAATTTGGCAGGGCAGCAGTATGGGTTGCACCCCATGTGCAGCTAGACCTTTCTTAGACTACCTTTGGGAATGAAATTTCTGGATCTTGTGAGGAATGCATTTTTTGCACTCTGATTTGGGGACACCTCTTATGTCTATGGCTAAGCCATAAAAGACTTATTTGTTTGAGTTTCTACTGAGATTAATATAAGATCCTACGCATCAATGGCTAGATGATGGATGGTTCTTTGAATTGACCACATATGAAAGAAAAAAAAAAAACTTTAGGGAAACTCTAATCCTAAACAATTGTCTTATCGGTACCTATAGAATGACCAAATTAAAAAGAAGATACAAAGAAATAAAACAGCTAGATTTAGAGACAACCGTAGCAAGATGAAAAAGCAGAAATTACACTTTGAACAAAAACTAAATCCAACATAAACTTCCTTTTTCAAAGTCTGATCCCATCTGTTTTAAAGTCCCTTTGTCTACAAAATCCACAGAAAACACTCCAGCCTAATGTTCAGGCCCAGGGCATACAGCTTACTCATGTGAATAGGGAAAATCAGGAAGTGAATTTAGCAGAAGCACATGGGACAGGAAGTAGGGCTTGCTTTGCTAGGCTCTACAATCAGGCTCTGCCAGCTTTAGGCCTTTCTATGCAATGCCTTTTGCAGAAATACCCTAGCTCTCCACCCGAAGAATCCATTTCCCCTGGACAGCAGAAAATAAAGTTTCGTGTTGTCCCTTCCTTTCCCAATTCAGACTTATTGGTTAGTGATCCTTTCTCTCTTAGAGATAACTGCTGATTTCCTGCTTATCTCATTTTGTGTCCTAAGC
Organism: Felis catus; assembly: GCF_018350175.1. Taxonomy (NCBI): domain Eukaryota; kingdom Metazoa; phylum Chordata; class Mammalia; order Carnivora; family Felidae; genus Felis; species Felis catus. The sequence goes on from NC_058386.1 coordinate 22,960,092, forward strand.
CCTTGGTTTGTCTTTCTGCCTGACTAGGATATGCAGGTTGTTGGTTCTTTCTTTTGGCTATCTTTAGGAGTGACTCTGAATCTTGGAAGTTAACATCCTTTGCACCCTCTTTGGGGACCTCTCTTACATTCAAGGGTGGTTGTTTAACACTGCTAGAAATATTTACTGTTTTTTTCCCAGCTGAAAACTAACAAGACATTTAAAAGGAAGAATGAATGGTTTTATTTTGGCCCTCTCCCCTAAAATGAAGCTAAATGAACCCAGAAGGAAAGAAAAACCTTCTGAAGCCTTTGTAGAAGGATTTACTAAGACATTCCAAAGCTACCTGATTAAAAAAAAAAAAAAGGCAAATTGAAGATAATGTAGTTAGATGGGTGGATCAAACTATGATGGCATTCTAGCTACAAACCCAATTCTTTAAGGAACTGAAAACAAGTGTCCTTATCTTACAAACATTTGCAAAATTACAAATATGCCTCAGGACAATTCAAAGCCAGCCTTTTTTTTTTTTTTTTTCTTACCAATCTCACAACTTTCCCTCTTTATCACAAAGGCTTGTAAATACTGTCCTGAAGAACCAAAGTCCTTCTTGGAAGAATTTTTATTCTTTCCCTGTGCTTTTGAGATGTTAACTCTGATGTATGCCATCTCTTTTTTTGAAAGAGAGAGAGAGAGAGAGAGAGAGAGAGAGCGCATGCATGTGTGCATGTTTGCACAAGTGTATGAGCAGGGGAGAGGCAAAGGGAGAGAGAGAATTTTAAGTAGGCTCCATGCTCAGCAGGGAGTCCCAATGGGGCTCAATCTCACAACCTTGAGATCATGATCCTAAGCTGAAATCAAGGTTCAGATACCTAGCCAAATGAGCCACACAGACACCCCTACACCATCTCTTTAAAGTACAAATTTGGGGAAGGTAATTCTTATGTGAAGGGATGGGAGGCAGGGGCAAGAGGCCTTTTAAAAATACAAACTGCTAAAAAGTCTTTGTTACCAAAACAAGATCACAGCCTCCTTAAGATTACTTGTAAAGGAGATATACAAATCTTAAAAGTCCTCTACATAAATACTAGCAAAAAACACAAAGCTATTAGAGAGGTAATCTTAACTTGCTCAGTCTGCCAGAAACAGTGAGCTTTGTACTGTATCTGATTCATGGCTAAAGCCTTGGAATGAAAGCTGTAAGATTTCTGTTTATGTCTGTCTGTATGGTTATGTATATTTGTGTATATGGTGTTATAGATATGGTATTCTATTGCTGGATGGTATTGACAAAATTAATTTGTAAAGAGCTCTATGTAACTGGCTTAAAATTAAGTATTTATAAAATAAGTATTCTTAACCTTCTCAGAAATGTAACAGAAACCAACCCAAATATTTTTCAGGTTCATACGATCTTGAAAAGTATTCAGTATTAAAGTTAGTTTAAGTTCATTTGTTTAATTAAAATACACACGTTTTTTGAGTTACAACATTGAAAATAATGCAGACATACAGCTTTTATTCTGCTTGGGTTTACCAGTCAAATAAGTTCATATTACATCATTTACAAAATTTGTCAGCAAGAAAAATAGCTTGGGATGATGAGTGACTTTGTCTAACATTTCATGAAGTTTTTATGAATAGTCTAAACATAATTGTAGGGAGCAAGCGATTTAAGATTGATGTAAATGGGAGAAGAGTTTTTTTAGGTGAAGTTTTTAGCAATAATTATATTTTATAGTATGTGTACTTAAAAATAGCTTCCAGAATCTTTTTGGTATCTGAAAACTCTAGAGTTTGCTAAATTAAATGATGGAAAGTTATTAAATATCTAGAGCATTTCCAAATAAGATACAATATTGAAAGATTAATTACCGAGCACAGGTTTATCTAGTTTTGCTTCTTATTGCAGAGACACGAAAGATAATTTGGATGCATCACTAACATGTTTTATGCCATGTTAAAAGACTGTATTGTGAAGAAGCATATGCCTCTAGAAATTATGAAAGGTATTCATAAATTTGCTAATCTAAAAGGATGCTAGTGTAACAGTTCATAATTGTTTACTATTTATTTTTCACTAGAAATTAAAGTTCCTAAGGATTAAGAATTCTGACTAATATCTGCAATTAAAATTACAAGAAATAATAAGATAAACAACTCTATGAAAAGAAAATAAGATGTCTGTTTGGTAAGAAGAGGTACGGGATATAAAGATGCATTTTTGTTGAGGGAAAAGAAAGCAAATTTGTCCCAAAGTAAAACTTGTTATTTCAAAATGGGAAAGGGGAGAATAAAAATACATTATATAGAAAGAAGGAAAGAGAGAAGAAGGAAAGAGAGAAAGATGGAAAATCTTACCTGTGTGCTTAATTTGGCTAAAATTGAATCAATTTATTATAAGGGTATAATATTAAGCTTTACCAGTAGTGTACTCATGGTAAACTAAACCTTAATTTTCTTTAATCTTCTAAAAGGACAATATTTTCTTAGACTAATGGTCTGCTCCTGGTAAGAGATTATGGAAGTTTTCCTTTACCTTTTAAATAATCTGTCTGGAAAACAAAGATTCCATGTTTTACCAAAAAAAGTTTCTGTAATTTATCAGGTCTTTGATTGCTTAGGAAAATCAAGTCTTCTTAATATTAAAATAGCTAAATTTTACATAACTATGTAACTTTTCTGTATTTGCCTTTGAAATCTTTTATTGTCACCTTGGTTAAATGGATAATTAAGTGTTATTTCATAATGATCTATGATCCTTTGTAGTCAATTGTCCATACCTTTTAATTTTGACAAACTTCCCAAAATCAAATTCTAGTTTTCTTCTTTTTCTTTCTTTTTTTTTTAAACCTCAAACTATGTTTGAGATAGTTCAGAGGGTCCCTGGACTAGCTCAAAAGATTTGATCTCTCTCCTTATAAAAAGACAGATGTTACACTAATAAGGCTTATTTGGTATGTTAAATTACATGGAAAGTATTGTCAAGGAAGTGATGACAAACCTTACTGGGTTACACTGTATGGGTAAATGTTATTAATATAAGTAGTGTAGAAATTATATGAAATTCCTAAATTTCTGATATATCTTAGTATAATGTTATTAGTCATAAATCTAGTTATCTTAAAATGTTGTAACATCATAGAAACAACCAAATGTCTTTGTCAATTCCATTATAATGATCTCTTGTCAGTTTTTTAACAATGAGCCTTATAAATCTGTTGTCATTTACAGACAGTTATTGTTTGATGTCTTGCAAATGTATTTCATTTTCAAGGAGATTTAAAGAAAGGACTTTTGACAAGTATAGATTTCTGATAACTTTAACATCATGCAACTGAGCAGGCTAATAATTTCCAGAACTAATGGAAAACCTGGATTCAAGCAGTACAAGTATTAATAATAAGGAACTGAATGAAGTGAGAAGCATAATTATAATTTTTATGAGTTTTTGGTTGAAACATTGCTAGTTATTTATGTTTTGTCTCTCCAGATTTAAGGAAAGATTTTTCTCTTTTCTCTTAAGCGATCAACAATTTGGAAAGATATATCTCTGTGAATAAAGATGAAACAATTACTTTTTTTCCATATCTGATACTTCCAGAATTTAGAAACTTAGTACTCTTATTTTCATGGTAATATAGATATTTGCATAAGTTCAATAAAAATCTGTTCTTATAACAGGACACATCTTGAAACATTGGTTATATTAGCAAGACTTTGATTGGAATGTTGTATTTGAAAATGAGGTGCATAAACTCAGACATGACAGCTTTAAGGAATTAGGGTTGACTTTAGGGAGCCAATAATGTCTCTTGGAAAAATCTACCTGGTATCTTGCTTCCATGGTTCCTAGGAGCCTTCAATGGTTCCTAGGAGTTAGGAAGGTAGGAGCAGGAACCTCAGGCTATTTTGGGGACCTCAAGAAAGAAGAAATTAACCCAAATCTATAGGTATAAGAGGGAAACTCTGATGTCAAGTCCTTGGCTTAGCTTTCTAGCCTTGAAAGACTTCTAAAAAGTTGAAACTGAGATTCCTTAAGAAAAGTGCCAACAAAGCAGATTAAAAGAGGCTATATGGCCAATCACTATTCTTGTGGCATTCATGTAAATAATCAGGCCAAGTTTATTGAAACTAGACTTAATTTTCAAAAAAAGTTAGTCTTACTGTGGTTATCTTTGATAGAAACAGGGGAGACTGTAGAGAGAAAAAAATATGTTTCAGTAGAAACTATAATACACACTTGTGGATAAAGGATTCTAGTTCTGTTAGTTGTCCATAGGTTTTGTTTTCTAACTAGGGTGTCTTCTAGTCTCCTCCAATATTTACCTACAACTCTCCAAAGTAACATTTCCAATTTTCTTCCACCGTTCTGCCTTAAAATCATTAAGAATTAAAGCTTTCCTTTTTCTGAAGCCATGCAAGCTAAAGTTGGACAACTTGACATAAACTTCAGAGAAATCACTTCAGAAATGCTCCTCCTGTTGCTGTATGGGCCATTCAGAAAGATCAGCAGAGACATTCAAACTACACTAGGAAAATCTCTTACACTGCCACTGCCCATCCTCATTTTGTCTAAAGATGCTTCAAGTCAGATATCTAGAAATCTTCTTGACTGGCTGCCTTCAGAAGAAACTGGAATTACAGTCAGCTTCAATCATTGACCATTGTTCTTTTTTTCCCCATAGAAATCTCTCTTTTTAAATATCTAATTGCTTGCACCACAGGCCTAACTTTGGGAGCCTACCTGCATCACCAAATCTTGAAAGAGGGTACAACTGTTTAACTGAACGGACCTATTCACAGTACTAAGACACTGGTTCATTGAGATGGAACAATCTACCAACTCATCTTCTGGACTGTGAAACTACTGAGGGAGGTTTCAAAGGTAGGACTGAGGGGGAGCAAAATATACGAGCCCTAAATATGACACTTTGGCATACAGACTATATTGAGCTGAAGGTAATCCAGACCCAGCAGACTCAAGGAAAATGTTTACTTCTCTCTGAATACCTAGAAGAATTTAGATACGGAACCTTGTCGTCAAGGAGAGCTATTAGCAGAGATAACTTTTTTTCTGTGAAAGACCTATTGGTATGGCACCACAAACATCTCATTGTGAAACATCTCTGATTGTTCTGAGATACCCTCCTCCCCTTTGAAGACCCAGGCCCCTGTACCATTCCTTACCTCAGGATGGCATATAAGCCTCAAGTGACTGAGTTGTCCTTGGTCTCATATTCTCAGGGCAGTACCATAAATAATTAAATTTGTTTTTCTCCTGTTAATCTACTTTTTTTCATTTAATCAATAGAGCAGCCAAAAGAACTTAGAAATGTAAAGGAAAAATTTTTCCTCTCCTATACTGTCAACTCATATCTGACATTTGAAATTGGAGAGAGTGGATCACAAGTTTTAGTGTCTTTCTTCACTTCAAGATGCTGTTGACCTCCACTTAGTAATAGTTTTCCATACCTTATGTAAAAGAGATGCAGTATAAACAGCACCAAATTAAAGATGCCATCGATTATAATATTGTTTTCAAAGACAGAGAAGCCAGAGTACACAAAAAATATGATAAATATAGGCCCTACCAACATTTTTTTTTACATGTTTTAATGTTTATTTTTGAAGGAGAGAGAGACAGAGTGTGGCGGGGGGGGGGGGCAGGCAGAAAGAGAGGGAGACACAGAATCTGAAGCAGGCTCCAGGCTCTGAGCTGTCAGCACAGAGCCCGATGTGGAGCTCAAACCCACAAACCGCGAGATCATGACCTGAGCCGAAGTCGGACGCTCAACTGATTGAGCCACACAGATGCCCCTTACCAACATTTTCTATTTTAGGTAATGGCAAAAGTTGAAACGAAAATACCTATAATGCTATCTTTTTGATGGCTACTTCTGGCTAAGAAGAGTACAGCAGAGAAAAATCAGCAACATCATACCTGCATCATCAGGTAAGTAATAATAATAGCTAATATTTATTGAGCTCGTATCATGTATCAGTGATTTTTTTCTAAGTGCTTTATATTTATCCTCTCATTATCTCTAGTTATGACCACTATGCTCTCCCTTACGTATAAGCAAGAGTAGGCAAGGACCAACATAATATGAGAAAATCTTCACATAAGCATATAACAAGCAACATTTGTTTTTTCCAGCATCTTATTATAAAGTTTAAGCATAAAGATGTGAAAGAATCATACAAAGAATATTGATGTATGCATCACCTAGATCCTAAAAATAACATTTTTCTGTATTTGTTTTATAACATTTCTATCTATTCATCAATCCATCTTATATTTAACTATCTTAAAGTATGTTCAGGTCTTTTATTCTGTTACTATATAATAGTGCAGGAAAAAGTGAAAGGCTTGTTTAGAGAGGATGTTATAAAACTAAATTGTTACTTTAAAACAAAACAAAACAAAAACCAAAAACATACTACTATAGGGGCCAAGAACAGGCTACTCCCAAGATGGACCATTTTGCCATGAAGATTACTTTGAGTTAAAAAGCAATCAAAACCCATCACATTCAGGAAAAACTCTTTACCTCCCTCTCAACTGTCTAAAAAGAATTTAGAGAGAGGATGTGCAGCAGGAAGAGAGCTATGACCATAGATACCTACATTATACCATGGCCTAGTTATGGTAGATGGGGAGGAACCTAGCAAGGCCAGTTTGATCAAAGACCTCTAGGTCCCATTTTTTCTGGGTGGCCCAGCAAACATTTGTTTACCATACATTTATACTTTATCATCTTCTGGGAAATTGCATTCCTTCCTTTTGAAGTCCCAGCCACCTACCTCTTCTCTTTAGTTCAGATTGACATACATACCTCATGTTGCCTGTCTTTGGAATTTTCAAGTCTGTGTGGATTCTCCATATGTATGCTACTACATTTAATTTTCTTCTTTTCCACTGTCTCACGTCAATTTGATTTTTAGTGCTGCTAGAAAGACCTTGAAGGGGACAGGAAATTCTTGCTCCCTAGAACCACCAATTGAACACGTGATTTTGACTGTCAGTTAAGTACCACTCACTTAACTTCTCAATCGGTATTTTGCCTCAAAGCAAGCAACTGTGAAGATTTAATGGGAAAAATATTTTAAAAAATACAACACTTACTATTCTACCTTGCACAGAATAAGTATGTGTTCAATAAAATATAGCCAAAATAATGAAGCTAGCGAGAAAATGTCAAAGCAACTAAGCGTGTACTGCACTGAATCAGTTAATGTACTGGAGGGCTTAGGATAAAACAGGATAAGACAATTCTCCAACCAGGAAGAGGAGAGTATTGACCAGATATTTTACACCTGTATCTAGAAATGTTTGAAAAATTTTATGCTCTTGGAATTAATCAAGGAAAATAAACATCAGAAGCTCTTTAGGATAGAGACAAAGGTAGCTGAGAATGCAGAAATGTAATCTGATGAATATGTTTACCTAGTTCTTTATGAAAACCAAAGCATTTCTTGAAGCAGCTGAGTTAATACAGTCCCAGCACACTGCTCTTTGGGAATCTAAACTGGAGCACCCAGAATAAACAATTATCTGTTAAAGTGTCATTATAATGTGGATTTTGTGAACAGTACTTTTCTCACTTCCTCAAGGACATCAAGTGAAAGCTAACTGTGTGCCTAAAATGCAAATAAACAATTATTTACTACAAATACTTTAACTCTTCAGATAAGTAAGTAATAACATAACTTTCTCTTGTGAAAACTGAGACACTTAACAGATTTCTTATACCAAAATTTACCACATCCTTACACAGAAAAATGTCACAAATATGATTATAGGCAAGGTCAACAATATCCTTAAAAATAAATTTGGATCTCCATCCATGGAGATGTCATCAGCCACAGCATAAGACAGAAGGAAAAAACAATAAAAGACAATTTAGCCAGGATAACTTTAAAAAGAAAGTGAACAGAATTGCCTAATCGAGAAAAAAAAATAATACAGAATTCAAAACATCTGATTTGGTGTTGGAGGGTAGCAGAGCAAAGAATATTGCTTTAATGTAGGCCTATCAGAATGAAATGGCTGCAAACCATACCCCTAAACAAATGAATGATGGAATTATTTACAATCTTCATTTCAGTGCTTAAGAATGTTGGCCCAGGGGCGCCTGGGTGGCGCAGTTGGTTAAGCGTCCGACTTCAGCCAGGTCACGATCTCGCGGTCCGTGAGTTCGAGCCCCGCGTCGGGCTCTGGGCTGATGGCTCAGAGCCTGGAGCCTGTTTCCGATTCTGTGTCTCCCTCTCTCTCTGCCCCTCCCCTGTTCATGCTCTGTCTCTCTCTGTCCCAAAAATAAATTAAAAAAAAGTTGAAAAAAAAATTAAAAAAAAAAAAAAAGAATGTTGGCCCAATACATAGGTTTTAATATAATAAGCACATTGTCGAGATATTCTTTTGTAGTAAACTTTAATAAAAGTAAACCAAAATCTGCTCTTAGGTCATTACTATTTGAGGATATTAAGAGCCAAACCAGGGGTGCCTGGGTGGCTCAGTATGTTGGGCATCTGACTTGGGCTCAGGTCATGATCTCACAGCTTGTGAGTTCAAGCCCCACGTCAGGCTCTGTGCTAACAGCTGGAGCCTGGAGCCTGCTTCGGATTCTGTGTCTCTGTCTCTCTCTGCCCTTTCCCCCCTCATGCTCTGTCTCTGAAAACTAAACAAGCATTAAAAAAAAAAAAAAATTAAAAAGAAAAGCCAAACCAAATCAATGGGACACTGAGAATCCTTAGTTATTATACTAATTGATCTCAAGTGTGAATATGTAGTCATAGATGGTTTGTTTTCAAACTTTTGTCCATGAAAGATAAATGATTTATTATATGAAAGAAAAGCTAATAATTGTATACATGATATTAATTTGATATTTTTCTCATGAAAATTCCATGAAAATAGAATGAAATGTCCTTAGATGTAATATAATTAAATTTGCCTCTGATAACTTTAAACAAGCATTTATATTAATTCCAATAGAGAAAATTCATTACCTACTCCCACATCTGCCTGTCTTTCATTAGAACACATGGAGGGTACCTCTGTCCTGATAAACAACCAATCCACAGCATGAATTCATTTATAAACCCAGTAATTCCAGTTTCAAGTGGTTTTATATTATGAAAAACACAAAATGTTTAGGTAGATTTTGCTTCTCCACATACACACATTAAAAAGATGGTCTTTAAAAATATTATTTTGTGTGTCATTAGCAAAAAAAAAAAAAAACAACTTTACTCCAAATATTGATGTTATGTGTTTTGACCAACAACCCTCTACTATTATATTGATATCATCAAAGAATAAATCTAATCTAAAACATGAGAATGAGATGAAAATGTGTAAGACACTAAAAAAATCTAATCTCTACTTCTGTTGAAATTCAGCCTCTGTTATATACCTCTTCCTACAAAGAGGAAGTAAATTCACAGTATTACAAGAACTCTCCTGAGAATATCTTCTTGAATAAATTTAAATTGGATAACATATACAGAACGTTCCCTATGGCTTCAGTAATGATGAGTTTCTCTACGCTAAGAGAGAGAGAGAGAGAGAGAGAGAGAGAGAGAGAGGGAGGGAGAGACACAGAGGGTATATGTAAGTAATATGAGAAACCTAATCTAATCTAGCTAGGTCAAGTGTAAGAATAATAATGGATTTAACTACAATAAAAGTGAAAACAAAAGTTATGATTTTACCAAATCATCCATCAGAACTGAGGAGACACACCAACAGGCCTACGAACCAGAGATCTTATCAAGCTATAGGGAACATGGTCTGAGAAGTTCCTGGCAATTAATAGTGTGAATCTGGACTGGCTATTCCAATGTCAGGGTAATATGCCAGTATGCAGTAGCAGAAAGATAAGCAAGCAGGCAGCCTGCCCATGTAATCAACGTCTGCTGGAGGATAGCCAGTGGATGTTCTGGCAGGAAAATGGTGTTAGGAAAATCTGTTGACTCGTGGTCAATAAGATTATTAAAAGGCAATGCTCATCATGATGGAGGCTTTGGGTAATACCAAGGTGCTTAAAGGGACTGAGAACTAAGATGTCTGCTCAGAGATGGGGAAATAACAACAACCTAATGAATTAACCAGAAAAATAAAGAAAAACCTTCAACAAGAAAAAAATAAAGAAAAGCCTTCACCAAGAGCCAGTTATTAGAAATAAGAGCCAAATCAGCATCGAAGGTGAACTTGAAGCTGATCGATAGAATTATCAACTGACAGTAAGAAACCCTCCAATAGAAAGGAGATAATTCCAGAGGGTGATACTGGTTTGAGCCTGATTTTTAAAATTAAGCAGTCCCCAATGAGGAAACTTGATAGATGAAAGATCAAGAAACAAGGTGATTTATTACCATCATCTACAAAATTCAGATTGAGTATGATGATACTTAGAATATGATTGTAATGTAAGTCAGTGTGTATTGAAAACAATGGTATCATTAGGTATATTGCACACAGTAGTATTTTCCTACTGAATTCCCCACTGAAGAGGTTTCCTGCTGCATAATAAGAAAATTTTCCATTATTCAGCACCTAGGAGTCTGTTTCAGTCAGGGTTCTTTTTTTTGAAGGCAACGGGAGCTGACTCTAAGTAACTTCAGCTGAATATAAATTTATGGGAAGAAAAGCTGCAGCTTACAGAATCAATAGGAAGGCTTAAGAACCAAGCTCAGGAGGTGAGTATGAAACAAAGGGCTCCTCGGGCGATGGTAGACACAAACAACGCCATGCTGCAGAAACTGCCAGGATATGGTATTGATTTGACATCATTTTGCCAGACTTCGATGCTGTCAGTGTGTCATAGCAGGCGTGACTAAATTCTCAACTACTCTTCCATCACCACACCATTTCCGTAGATTCAAATTTCCGAGAGGGAGTTCATGATTGGCTAAAGCTACAGCAGGCTTACACTGGAGCTACCATAATGTGGTTTTCCTCCTACCCTCTCTGAGCCTCAGATAACTGTTAGTCTGTTCTTGGTCATTATAGATTATTTTTGCTTTCTGGAATTTCATGTAATTGGAATCACAGGCGTTCTTTACATCTGAGTCCTTTTGCACAGTATAATGTTTTTGAATTTTTTCCATGTTGTTGCATGTATTAGTAATTTTCTCCCTTTTATTGCTGAGTAGAATTCCATAGAAATAGCAAAATTTGATTATCTATTCACCTACTAATGGGCTTGGAGTTGTTTCCAGATTTTTGCCAAAATGAAACAAGTTGCTACAGACACTCATACAAATATTTGTGTGGACATGTCTTAATTTCTCTTGGGTAGACAATTCAGAGTGCCACTGCTTGATTATATGGTAAGGGTATTTTTGACTTTTAATGAACTGCCAAGCTATTTTACAAAGTGGTTATAGTCTTTGCATTCCCACTGGCAATGTATGAGTGTTCCAGTTGCTCCATATACTAACAGTAGGTATATTCTATCTTTTAGCCATTCTAGTGGGTGTGTAGTAATAATTTACTGCGGCTGTGGCTTTCGTTTGCATTTCCCTGATGACTAATGATGCTGACTATAATTTCTTCTGTTTGTTGGCCGATTTGAATATCTTATTTGGTAAAGTATCTGTCCAATCTGCTTGTGCCAGATTGCACTTACCATTAAGAGCCACAACAATATCTCGTGTCCCACATGGTTTTCCTTCAATGTGATCGTTATACACCGACTGTCAAGAGATAGGGTCCAATTGGGGAAATCCTGTATCTTCTGAAAATACGTCATTAAAAGTCATACAAGGTGATACAGTTTCCACCTAGTTTTCTTGGGATGCTCCCCCTTGGAATCTGCCCACAATGCAGTGACCAAACACAAGGAACCACAAGGAGAAGCCACACGTAAGTGATCTGGCCAAGAGCCCCTTCCATGGTCACAAAAGCCAACATTAACCACCAGATTTGTGAATAAATAAACTTGTAGATGATTCCAGCCTCCAACTGAGGATTCATTTTGTAAGCTGAGGCCTCTGACATTATGGGACAGATGACCCTAATGTGCCCTTTCCAAATTGCTGTACTACAAAATCCATGAATAAAAAACAGCTTTCATTTTGCACCATTAAATTTAGGATGGTTTGCTGGGTAGTAATACACAAGTAAAGCATAGGCTTTGAGATGCAATCAAGAATTTAAAAACTTCTTGAATAGAAACACAATTTAGATTGATTTTTTTCAACTTTTAAAGGTCATATGTTGTTTCCTAGCATTTAAATACGGTTAAATTTTTGAGAATATAAAACTTCCCCTAAAGCTTAACTAATGTTAACATATAGATATGTTTATATATAGCATACATATAACATATATAATATACATACACATTTTTAATGAAACTCTCATTTCAAGTGTTACTTGAGCATTGCTCTATCATTTTTACTATTTTCATCAACTTTCAGGAGGCTGACAAAATTTAAGTAGAAACCTATTATGAAGCAATGAAATTGGTCACTAGTATTTATTGATTTCTCATAAACATTTTTACAGCTCTGAATAAGATTTTCCTACTGACAGATTTGCAGGTGTGCAAGGACAAAACAAGAAAACTAAACCAAACAAATGAGACATGCTGAATTTTACTTTTATTAACTCAGAACAGATGCCAAGGTGATGGGGGCTCCAAATCACTACTCATTTAGCCAGGTGAGCACACAACCATAATTACATCAATAACACAGGGTTACAAGTATGCCAGTATTAGAATTATCCTGGACAATAAAATAAAGATATGTTTAGATATATTTAGCTTGACTTAAAATATCGTGATAAGTATGGAATAAAGGATGTAAGTTCAGTTAGTCAGCATCCCTAAACTTATCTATAGATATCTGACCTAGTCCTATATTTTTCCACTAAAGTTTTATGAACTAAATTCAGACCAACATGTAGCAGATACCTTCTGTGGATCTGCATAGGACAAAGTGCTGGAGATTACAAGATAAGACAAACTCGAATTCTTCAAGAAACTCAAAATGGTAGAATAATGTTTTTCTTTGGTTTAAATTTTACTTGCAATCACTAAGAGGTTTACTATGCTCCCGACAATAAAAATTATTTTTTTGAAAAGACAATTTATGTGACCCACACTAATATTTTAATGTTACAAATGTATATTTGCAATTACTTGGTTAAATATGGAATGTACTGTCCATCTCAGAACTTTATCAACTATCATGTAATAAGACAGTCTACTCATGTATTTACACATCCACCTTCTTTTCCATGAATTCATCAATTGCAATTACCTTTTTAAAAAATGTTTATTTATTTATTTTGAGAGAGAGAGAGAGAGAGAGAGAGAGAGAGAGAGAGAGAGAGAGAGAGAGAGAGAGAGAAAATCCCAAGCAGGCTCCACTCAGCATGGAGCCCAATGTGGGGCTTGAACTCATGACCATGAGATCATGACCTGAGCCAAAATCAGGAGTCAGATGCTTAACCAACTGAGCCACCCAGGTATCCCTTCAATTATCTGTAATGAGATATACTTACAACTTTTTCTTCAATGACATTGGTAAATAAAAACCCTGATAATACGTTAAAAATATACAACATGTATAAACTAAAACTGACATTTGAGTTAATATGAAATATTTGAAATTGGAAAATAGTTTTAACTCCAACTTAAAAGAAGAATGTCTGATTATGTGTCAGAATATATGCACAATTGGGAGTATTAACAGCAGTTTCTAATGAGACTACCATAAGTACCTTTCAATCCTTTATTAATGGAAGTGGATGTGCTTATAGAACTCCTCTATCTTTTTTTGTAGGACTTAATGCCAGCTTATCAAAAAAGCAAACTAAGTGTTTAGAGCAGCAGAAAAATATAGGCACTGATTACATTTAGGGTTTATGTTAATAATTTTCAATAAAACACCAACTTTGTCATCAAAGGGAAAAGCAGAACTCTTGTTATACTTGCTTACACTTGTTCTATGGCTTAATGTTTTGTAAAATGTTATTAATATTAAGGGTGTACCATAAACTTTTTAGTACATGGGCCTTCTCTTTATTTTAATTTGATCAACATGGTGATTTACGAATATCATTTATGAGTATGATGGGTATTTATGAATATCACAATTTTATGACATTGTGATATTTTTGGATTCATTTTTCAGAGCTTTTGGAAAAAGGTGATAAAAATAGTAATATTTTATCATCTAATTCTGAAGATAAAAAACTAATTCCCAATCACATGGTTTCTCTTCTAAAAATCTTATTTTGTTAGGTTTTGCTTTCAGTTGAAAAGATGATGGCAAATTAGGAAAGATTTATTTCAGGGATACTTGGGTGGCTCAGCTGGTTAAGCATCCAACTTTGGCTCAGGTCATGATCTCATGGTCATGAGGTTTGTGAGTTCAAGCCCCACGTTGTCGAGCTGTCTGCTGTCAGCACACAGCCCACTTGAGATCCTCTGTCTCACCCTCTCTGCCCCTCCCCTCTCTCTCTTTCTCAAAAATAAAATAAACATTAAAAAAAGAAGAGATTTATTTCAATCTTTCTACTATTCTATTTGCGGCAATTGATACATTCTAAGATATTTGATCTTTTTAAATAGCCCTTTAAGCTTTATAATTTATGTCCCATTTCTTTCTGAATATCTAAGTACTTACTGCTAAATCCAGGAATTAGAAGTTTTGGACTAGTCATCAGTCATGTGACATAGGTGAATAAGGGCCTGGGAGCCCAGATCTGAATTGTCAGCTTATATTAGCAAAATAAATTTTGTAAAAGAAAGCCAATACTTTGGACTTTATATACAAAAGGTTTCATCTGCCTGGGCTATGGAAAGGCTCCTTCATATAAATTATGTGATTCAGAAGCTTAAAAAATAGACAGGATTTTTTTATTTTAATTTTTTTAATTTTAATTTTTTGAGAGAGAGTGCATGCATGTGCACGCAAGCAGGACAGGTGCAGAGGGGGGAGAGGGAAGGGGAGAATCCGAAGCAGGCTCCACAACCAGTGCAAAACCCAATGTGAGGCTCAATCTCATGAAAGTGAGATCATGACCTGAGCCGAAATCAAGAGTTGGATGCTCAACTGATTGAGCCACTGAGGCACTCCAGGACAGGATTTTCTATTCCTCAAATTTTGAGGGTGTTTCTTTATTCAATGGGTAAGGTGCAGGTAGTTTTCACCAAAGGGTAATTTGTCTTACCTTTTTTTTTTGAGTTTATTTATTTCTGAGAGAGAGAGAGAACCAGCAGGGGAGGTGCAGAGAGAGAGGGGGCAGAGGATCTGAAGCAGGCTCTGTGCTGACAGCAGAGAGCCTGATGCGGGACTCAAACCCATAAACCATGAGATCATGACCTGAGCTAAAGTCGGAAGCTTAAATGACTGAGCCACCCAGGTGCCCCAATTTGTCTTCTTTTTAAAAAATCTGTTCATTTATTCATCATAGCATAGGCCTGTTGGCTTAACAGGGGAGCATGCCATTTAAATACATAATCGAAATTTACTCTTGAAATGCAATATTGATGGTTTCTGGACAATATTCCTTTACCATATTGTGAAAACAACCTATAAAAATTGTACTATTTAATTTAGTTTTTAAAGTTAAGTCACACATGATTATATGTCATAAAAATTAAAACTTCACATATGAAAAAAAAATCCTCTTTATTTCACCACAATTCCTGTCCTCTCTTGAAAGTAACTACTGCTATCAATTTGATATTTATACCTTTAGATCTCTTCTGGAGATTTTAATATACTCATTAAAATACCTGTAAGAAAAATAGGCAAATTAATTGGGTGCATGTCAATCTGCAATTTTTCCCACTTAACAATTTGTATTGAAGCTCTTGTCATTCTGTACTATGAAATGTATCTCATTTATGTACAGGGGTACAGTGATCCAAGAGATATAAATGCAAATGTTTAGCAACTTCTATCCCAGTTGGTAGCTTATTATTTTAAGCTTTTAGAAAAAGTGCTGTTAGGAAGACTTTTGGTGCATTTGTATAATGATTTCTTTAAGAAATATGCATCAAGCACCATGTTATGCAAAAAAGGTATTATTACTTCCTGACTGCTCCGAAGGTAAAAAGTTATTTGTCTAAGTTCACCCAACCAGCAAGTGCTACATCTGGGCTCTCCACACATCCTATCAGGCATCAGGATTAATGTTCTTAACCACTATTCTCTACTCCGCAATTTTAAACAAAATTACTAATGAATCAAACTGTAGTCCCATTTAAATTTCAATATATATTGTCTATTTGTCTCCAGAAAGGCAATAGCAATTTACATCTACCCTTACATGGTTGTTGATATTTCCCTGGGATATCCTCTCAAGAGAAATAACTGGAGTTAAGTAAAACAGTATAGATCGTCTGTTACTGATGATAATTAGAACCTGTGCCTTAACATTACTGTGAGAGAAGGCTTAGTGGGTGTTGTCTCTGGAGGAAAAGAAAATAGTGTCCTTTAAGTCAACAGGGATATATTCCACTCTCACTCACCTATCTAACTATGCTTTTGAGGTTTTCTAACAGTTTTGAATATACCATCTGTTTACTTCACTATTCTCATTGGTCCTGCTTCTGGTATAGGAAATAGGAGGGTGAACCCTCTCTCATTAACTGAAAAGATGATTCTGTTGCATATATGTGTGTATTTTGTTATCATATACATTTAAGTGGCTATAACAGAAAACGATCCACTCTCTAATTACTATCTGAAATAATGGCTTCTGATGAACTATTCCTAAACCAAAATTATTATACCTGTTAGATACCCTCCATCATTTAGCTGACAGAAAACCAGTCTATAAAAAACTGAGCAATTTAATTACCTAGTAATATATATTGCTTATGGTTAAAATATATTTGGGTTTTAGACACATTTTTAATGGTTGAGTTTGGCATTTTGTTATTTGGAAATAAATTATCTGTACTTCTGTGTAAATGAAATTTCAGTTAAAAAATTACCTGATCAAATTTAACCCAATGGTAATGATGTTTTTCCTCTGTTTTTATTTTCTGAATCACTTTGTATATGACAGAGGCTATGTTTCCTTGAATAATAACTAATAGAAAAATCCTATAACCTAGTGCTTTATTTGAATGCTTCATTTTGACTGACTCACTTTTAAGAATTTTTCCATTTTTTATTATGAGTTTTGTTTTCTAGGTTAAACTTCTAAGCCATACTTTTGTATACAGTTTTTATTTTTAACATTTTTTTCAAATACCTAGCTTTTCATGGTATTCTTCATATTTTAAATGGTCATTACATCTCAAGTTACTAACTCTTCCCTGGGTTGACCTATTCGTCTGGATTGTTTACAGATCTATTTCTTTGCTGATATTTTCTGTTTCATTTCTTTTAAGCATTGCTCATTGAAACATTTTTATGAGAGCTGCTTTCAAATCCTGTTCACCAATTCCAGTATCTGAGTAATCTTGGCACTGGTATCTCTTGATTATCTTTCTCATTCTGGTTGCAATTTTACTGGTTCTTGGTGTGACTAGAAATTTTCAATTGTGTCCTGAATATTCTGACATTAAGAAATTCTGGATCCTATTTAAATCTTCAATTTTAGCAGTCAGTCTGTTATCCTGTTTAGGTTAGCAAGTAGGTCCTGGCCTACTTTTGAGGGCTGTGGACCCAATGACAATTTCCAGAGCCTTTGTAGTGCTATTCTAGTCTACTCCATTTATGAAGTAGACTACTCAGACACCACTCTGAAAACCGAGATGTTATTCCACACTACAGGTCAGTTCTTAAACCCTCTGATATAATAATTTCCCATGTGCAGAAGGGTCTGCTCAGGACTTTCTATGCAGGTTTAAAGAATCCCTTTCTCTTGCTTCTTCCTCTCTGAGATTCTCCAACACACTAGATGAGAATATGAGGGGCTTCACCTGCCCCCACCAAGGGAATGTCAAGTCCAGACTCCCCACTCAGTCTCCGCTGACCACGAGGGGTGGCGGGGGGAGCTGGAGGACATCTATGGTATTCGGTTGGGGTTGGGCAATTATTTGTCAAAAAAGTGTCTGTCATCCTGGGCTCCCCTTTTCCTCATCTTTTAATGGGGGAAAGCATGCTTTTCTTTGGCCTGTTTGGGTATGGGACTGTTTAGTGTTCCAAGTTACATGTTAATTCAGTACCCATTTAGGATATATATATATATATATATATATATATGTATATATATATATATATATATATATTTTTTTTTTTTTAAAGAAGAAAGAAAAAAATGAGAACTTGTCATCATGCCATTCCTCAAGATGAGAGATTCCCAAGCCAGTCTTCCCTCTTTTTGCAATCTTTGAGAGTCCTCTTATGGTTATATGTTATAATTTATACAGAGGTTTTAGTGGTACTTTATCAGGGAGAAGCAGGGGCAAATAAATCTGTTCCAACCTATCTCTAACCAGGAACCTGAGACGTAACCTTTTGAATCATGTTTTTTCACATAGCATAATTCTTGGGTTTCATTCATGCTGTAATATGTATCGAAGACCTTGCTGTTATGAAGAGATTTATTTTACGGCTCTATCTTCAGGCACAAAAGTTAATTATTTAAACCTCTGTGGCACCAGATCACTCCTTACTGTATTTCTGTTCCTTATTATTTGCTGATACTTTGGTAATAAATAGATCCCCTCCTTTTTTTATTTTGAGATTGCCTTATATTGAGCTGAAAGTTTAAAATTTATTCCATCCAACACTTCTATGTCTTTGCATTTGCTATATGTGGACATGGATGGGGATGGAGGGGATTTGAATTAGTTCAATTTGCTAAGATTGTAAACTGCATCAAATCCCTTCTGTAATAAAGCAAACTATACATAATAAACAATTACTTTTTATAGAGAAATGCATAATATGGAAGTATGTCACTTACTTTATTTCATTTGACCCATACCACAATGATATGAAGTCAAAGTAGTAAAGGGTAGATTTTTTATTGACAATTTTCTGGGAAAGTAGACATCAAATATATTGGGGTAGTTTGGGTTAGGCATTTGATTAGAATGTAAAAGAAGGCAGAACGTCTTATGCTTCTTACTCCATATTCTTTGAGCTTCAATTTACTGCTAAATAAAATAGAGCTTTGCCAAATTAAACTTTGAATACCATGCATAAAAGCAGATACATAAAATTTTAATATAAAAAGAACGAAGTTTAATTTAGCAGGAATACAATAGCCTGTTGAAACCTCTATTAAAATACTGTTGAAGATGTATATTATTACATTTTACTTTATAATTTTACTAATCAAAATTTCTCCAACTGCACTGTACAATCAGCTTAATATTAGAGTTATTTTTACAAGGATGCATATTCCTCTTGGAGCAGCTTTAGCCTTTATCTTTCATAGCTTTTTGCTACATAAATATGCTTGAAAAGAGAACTGGTAAAATAGGGCACTTAGTGCCTCACTTGCAAAACATGTAGAAACAGAAGAGACCCTGAGAATTATCACCCAGCAGTGAACAAATGGGGGTGGAAAATTGAAAGAGAATTATAACCCAGCAGTGAACAAATGGGGGTGGAAAATGTAGTTTCTGGTACACATCCCCCGTGGTACACACTATAGCACAGAATGTCAGTAAGACAACTAAAACACAACAGACATTACCTGTCACAGTTGGAAGGATGAAGACAGTTTGTAAATGGCTAACATTTGCTCAGTGGCTTAGATAAAATAAACTGGCAATCATAATTTTGGATTAAAACATGTATAATGCTGTAAACTAATATTTGAGCTATTTTAGACAGAAAGCTGATTCTTGTTAATATGCTCACATCCAGATGCTTGCATTTGGATATTCCAACGAAATTAATAGAGTTGGCTTACACTCAACATCCACATTTGGAAGAACTCAGTTTCTCAAACTAAATAGTTTTGCTATTTTCCAGTTATTTATTCAGAAAGATGATATAATAAAGTGTATATTTCCAAAGCAACATCTTTGCTGTAGTTTAGAAACATGTGCGCATGTGTCTGTGTGTGTATCTGTTTTACATGCCTGTATTTTTTGCATGTTAAATAATATACTTAAAGTGCACAGAACAGTGCTTTTTCTTCTAGATTATTTTGATGATATTATCTTCTTAATCTTAAGAGAATGGTAACTGATCTATTTAGTTCAACCTAGTTCTTCATAAGAGCTATTTTAGGTTTTGGATAAGAAATTACTAAGTAATTATGTTTCCAGAATGATATCCTTTGATTCCACAATCACTGATCACCAAAATGCCTCTCAATACAAGCCATCTTCAAGTGGGTTTGGAGAGAAGTACATGAGTTAGAGTTACAGCTAATTATGTGATATTTACCTCTCAAGAGAAAAAAAAAAAAAAGAGGGAGGACAAGGAGCGGGAGAAGGACATAGTAAGACACAGTCTATAATCACATTACTTACAACAGTTGTCCCTATGCAGTTACAACGCCTAAAGCCTGAGGATATAAACTCCAACAATCCTACATTCTGGGAAGTTTTAATTACTTTCCTACCACCTTCTTAGCCACCAGCAGCTACTGCATGTCATGACCTAATTCTAACAAGGTAGGTGAACAATTCTCAGTTTTATATCAAGACCTAGTAAAGGTGGTTTTGTTAAAACAGTTTCCCCCTGGCACTCAGTATACAGTCTATATTCTTTTTTTCAGAGGAAAACAACATATACATATATAAAGCCTGATATGATCACACAAGTTTTACATTTTTTTCGGCACACCTGCACACATTTTAAACCACCATCCCTCCCCACACATACACAACCAAAGTATGAAGAGATGCCGAAATTCTATTGTAAAAACATTCTAGCAGGAAGTGTTAGTTTTTCTCAGGTTTGTGCTGCTAATTTTTCACGTGTTACCTATTCAATATTTGTAAAAGGACTAAAATAATTTTGTTAAATCAAAATCAACATTGTGTGAAACTAAAAAGTTTTAGCAATTGGAATATTTGGAATATTTTTGCATATTCTCATAAAATAGCTATTGTTAGTATTGTTATATTGTTACTATATATCAAGCAGGCATTATAAACATTTAAATTATCTAAAATATAATTCACTGTTATGATCCAGATTCTCTGATCGTTTTTTCTTCCCCTCTGCTATTACTCATGATCACAATGCTATGTACCTATCCCCTCTGATTGAAAATGTGTCAGTCCAGGTAAAATACAATTTCATTTATTAAGCTTTTCCTAATCATGTCTGTAAGAATATGGCACTCATTCTTCTGTGTTTCCATAGTAATTTCTTCTTACTGCTCTTGAAGTTACTGATTTTCTGATTGGCTGTCTCCCACTAGGTTGTGATTTGCCCGCTGGTAGGGACCATTTCTCCTTTATATCTTCAGAAACTAACATAATGCCACACAAAGAGTCGGTATTCATAAAATGTTTTCTCAATTGACTCCAATTAATATTTCAATATTAATGCAAATTCAAAAATGCTAACATGCATATACGGACAGCCCTCTATTTGATCTTCCCCGGTTCTTTATAAGCAGCTTATGTCTGAATGGGAATATTTTCTTAGACTTCTAAAGCCCAAATGAGTTTTTAATTATACATGATAGCAGACTATTATGTGAAGGGATTTTCATTTCAGTGATTTTATTCTTTCCTTATCTTAATGGGGTATTTTTGAAAAATTTATTTTCCCTTTACCTATGACTAAAATGCTATTTTAAAGTCATATTAGCTCTACCTCACAAACTTGGATGTATGAAAGAGGTTTATGAGTGTACTTTGAGGCAGTGCAAATTATATGTATAATTTTAGAATACTCAAACTAAAAATGTCAAAGTACTCTAAACCTGACATGAGATCATTATTCTAAGTTTTAAATTTTACATGAAATTAGATTTAGTGAAGCGAATGGAGGTAAGACAATTTCACATTCTACTAATAGCCAAACAATGATGTTTCGCTTGCTTCTAGCAGTCATTATGTTTGGAATGTAACTTCCATTTGAGTTGTAATTTCATATATATTTTCAATGGAGTATACAAAATACTGAGAAATTAACTCGCAAATATTACATGAGATGTTCTGCAAACAGCAACTTTGACTCTCCCAACTACTCGGCCATGGAGACACCACTGTATCGATGAGGAAAACTGATGTCGGAAAGATTAAATAGCTGGGTATCTTTACCATAGGACATCTCTATTCTAAATTCTCTTAATATTTCTACTTCTTTTATGGACTTTTCATTTTAAAAAGAGTTTAAATAGCTTCTACTCTTCCAATAAATAATCGTTAATTTAAGACATAGGAATACTTATTCCATTTGTTATAGTTAATATCACTATAGCAATTATTAAAAATCAGCAACTAATATAGAACCAACTGGAGCAAGCAAAGGTACTATATTAGATGCTTCTAATACAAGGTTGGGGAGACTATAGTAGAAGTTAACAAGATATTTAAATATCACAATAATCTCACGAATGAAATTCAAAAAAACTATGGACTACTTTAAGCAGAGAAAGGTAGTGACGGTTAAGAGCAGAGATGCTGGATCCAGACTACCTCAGTAAAAAATACTGCTCTTGAAAAAAATCCCTGATTTGGGGCATCTGGGTGGCTCAGTCAGTTAAGTGTCTGACTTTAGCTCAGGTCATGATCTTGTGGTTTGTGAGTTCGAGCCCCGCATCAGGCTCTGCGCTGACACCTCAGAGCCTGGAGCCTGCTTCGGATTCTGTGTCTCCCTCTCTCTCCCCCTCCCCTGTTCATGCTCTGTCTCTCACTCTCACTCAAAATTAAAAAACATAAATTTTTTTTAAAAAAATTCCTGTTTTAATTCTTAATAGCTTGGCAAGTTACTCAACCTTTCTCTGTTCCAGTTTGTTGTGAGGATATATATAATCTAGAACAGTACCTGGTACATAGGAATCACTATGAATCAGCTGTTGGCCATCATTTAGTTTTTATTTTACAAGCTTAAATAGCTCATCCTCTGTTCTCCTTATCCCCCCATTATGACTTTTACAGCAAACCCTACTTCTTGCGGTCATTTTCAGAACTGCCGTCAGCAAATACCATAGTGGAAAGTAAGCTTTTCCCTATGACTAGTAAAAATAAAAAATAAAAATTTATTCAGGAATCTTTGGTTTCATCACTTGCCCACTGCTTTACTCTCTGTATATAATTTTCCCAGGGGTAAACTTTCCAGTATCCACTATTCACCACCATCCATATGCTGATCATATTCAAGTCTATTTCGCCAGCAAAAAGCTATCTACATAGCTTCAGCTGACATATCCAACCAGCTACACACAGTACATCCAAACCTCCAAAACATGATCTTCTTATTGTAATCTTATATATGGGATAATATCCAAAATTCTTAGCATAACATAAGACATGTCATGATTTAGCTCCTGTCTGTCCCAGTCTTCCCTTATACTGAATTGTTTGTGGTGCTTTGGCCTAAGACATGCTGATACCTGCTCCCATTTTCCCAGAATGCCCTTCAGACCTAACTTCTAATTTCAGACCCAAATTTTGGGCTATTTTCTTTTCCCAAAAACCTTCAAACCTCCACTGGACATTATTTGTACACATTTCCATTTTCCCAGAACTTATATATATATATGTGAAAAAACATACATATATATAGGAAAAGGATAAACATAACAAGGCACCACGGTGAATCTGATGGATTCATCTTGTGTTTTGTAGTGATGGAGGAAGGCACAAAAAGGAAAGCAAAACCCATGGTTTTTGAGGCACAGTGACACCGCCAATTCATTATCATTGCTCAGTTAATGGGATGGACCATTCGATTTGCAATCCCGCCTCAGCTAGTAAGTATATGGAAAGCTACCCTATTACGAGTGATGTAAGTTACTTACTATAATGAAGAGTTTAAAAAAAAAGCTCACCCCAAAACTGAAGCACAGCATTGCTGTGGCAATGCCTGAGTGGCAGGGCCCGGGCTGTGGATGGATTGGTGACTGCAGGGCGGCCCACGGACAGCAAAGCTTCTTGTACTCCCGCTTTTAGGTAATTTGGCCTTAAAACTCCCTGGGGTATTGTCTGTCTGGGAACGGCCCTCGGCAGGCCCCCTGGGAAAAGAAGCATTAGGGAAGAAAATAAGGTTCCGCCAGAAATTGTGAGGCCTTACGTTTAGCCCTTGCCATCCCCCATGGAGACTCCTCTACTTACAGGAAGGATAGCCTCATGCATTTGCCAGCAAAGGCAGCCAACGAAGGAGAGACATTTGGATCCGGAAGCCCCACTCCGGTATCTAAGGAGTGTATCTATGAACACAGGTCACTCTGACCCCTGGGCCCACTTGGCCCCCAGGAGGCATTCCAGATGATGATTGAACCTAGTCGGTTAAAGTACAGAATGGTTCATTGGTTCCTAGGTGCATGGTCTCTCTGAGAATGTATTAGGCGTGGGTTTCTAAGGCCCTCTTGGCCCCCTTACTGGCACCTCGGACCCAGGCGAACACTTCTGTTCTTCAAAACCACGAATGATTCAGGGAAACAACTAAGAGGTCATGTCCTTGTAACTGTTCCACTTGAGATGTTGAGAGATAAGCGATCTTTTGTGAAAACAGCAAAGCAAATACTTTATAAATTATAGATAAACATAGATACATAATAAAAACAATAAAAGAAATTAATCAATAAGCAAAGGGCAGAAGGGAACATTATGACAAAACAATCTTGTTATTCCTTATTGGGTGATTATACAAAGGAACAATTTTAGAATTGGGTAATGTTAGAAAAACATAGATGACGTATGTTACAAGGAAATCATTAGCATATATAATGCCACGTTTACTGCAATAAATCGGCCAGTTCAACACACTGCTGTTGTCTGTGTCCATTTTTATTTTAGCTTTTTATTTTAGTTTTTTGTTTTTATTTTTATTTTTGTTTTGTTTTATTTTCACTTTTTCGCGGATGCCATTCATCCTTCGGGACCCCCTGGACCTGCTGGAGCTGGACTCCGGCAGTTGATGGTAAGTCCTTAACTACAAACACAGAAGTAAAAAAAAAAAAAAAAAATCCTAGGCTTTCACAAAAACCAGCAGATCTTCCACTGCCAAGAATAATGAAGTGATTAAGCTTTTTTTTTTGATATTTAAATTGTTTAATTGGATCTATATCAGTGTTCAGTTATAAACGATGCTAAAATTATTTTACAAAAATCTGCACTTTGGATCATTTCCTTGAGGAAGATTTTGAGAACCAGAAGTGTCAGGTCAAACGATATTAATAGCTTGGGGGCTTTCTATATATATAATCTAAATATAATATAGGCACGTAATTACAATTTATACTCTAGCAAAGTTGCTCAAGCATTAGACATTTGCTGCTTGATAACTGCAGTTGACCCTTGAACAATGCCTGGGTTAGGGGAGGCAACCCTCCACGTAGTCGACAATCCACACACAACTTTTGACTTCCCCCAAACTTAACTACTGATAGCCTAGTGCCGAACAGAAGCCTTAACAATAACATAAACAACCGATTAACAGATATTTTTCATGTTATATGTACAAAGGACTGTATTCTTCTAATGAAGTAAACTAAAGAAAATGTTAAGAAAATGAGGAGAAAACACATTTACAGTACTCTACTATTTTTATCGAAAGAAATCCACATAGAAATAGACCCACACAGGGCCGCCTGGGTGGCGCAGTCGGTTAAGCGTCCGACTTCAGCCAGGTCACGATCTCGCGGTCCAGGAGTTCGAGCCCCGCGTCAGGCTCTGGGCTGATGGCTCAGAGCCTGGAGCCTGTTTCCGATTCTGTGTCTCCCTCTCTCTTTGCCCCTCCCCCGTTCATGCTCTGTCTCTCTCTGTCCCAAAATAAATAAACGTTAAAAAAAAAAAAAAAAAAGAAATAGACCCACACAGTTCAAACCCGTGTTGTTCAAGAGTACACTGCACATACAAAAAACAGTACCTCGTTGTTATATTAACTTGATTATTTTTAGAGTCAAGTTTTCAATTTTTTTTTGAGTATATACTGGTGACAAACAATGTTATATTAGTTTCAAGTGAACAGCTTAGTGATTTGACAAGTTTATAAACTATGCTTTGCTCACCACAAGTGTAGCTACTGTCTGTCCCATTACCTCCGTATCATGATATCAACTATTCCTTGTTTCATTAGGCTGTTTGCATCCTGCTCCACTTTTCTTTTCGGACACATGGCCAGCTGACACTTCCATATGCCTTTTAAGGGTAATTGTGGCATGTGACTTGCTTTAGTCACTTAAAATTGAGGGTAAGAAAAGCATCTTTAAGTGCATCTTTCCAAGTTAGTGCATGGTTTCCCATAATCCCTCACCTTGAGAGATCATAGAAATATTTCAGTTTGGCGCTTCCACCAGTCTGTGTCCCTGAATGATTACGATGTGCAGATCCTCTGTTAACCTGCATTTGACTCAGGCATAAGTTAGAAATAAACTCTCATGTTGAGCCTCTGAGATTCTAACTTTCCTGATTTAACGTAAATACTATCTGTGGATAATATGATTATCATGTTCATTTCACGAACTCTTTTGATAGTTTTTTTAAAAAGATATTATTTCTACAGCAGGTTAGCTACCTCCAGGGAGTTTGTCTATGAATAATATTTACATGCCTTTACAAGTCAGTTCATATTTTGTTGTGAGTCTTATTTATGTGTTGTCCATTTATCTACTCCTACATGAATCTCTTAAAATTGGGCAGTTTTATTGTCCATCAAATGGAAGAAAATCCCTGAAAGATAAGAAAGATATCCAAAGCCTTGTTTCCAGTATTTTCTTGATTTCTTAAATAAAATTAACTGAAATCGTTAGTATGTGGGGAAAAATTATCCTTCCCTGTTTTATTCTTGACATTGTGTGAATATAGCACATAAGGTAGTATAAGAGAAAAAAATTCAAAATGGGTAAAAGGAAAATAATTGTGCATATATGATTCAGTTTTAGGATATTAGATTGATATTAGTTTCTATATATAACCAATTTATCATAGTCTCTAAAAACTCTTTTTTTATCTTAGAAAGAAATAGCTCAATTATATATTCTAAAAACCAATCTACAGTATTTCAAGTATGTGGGATGCTTTCTAATTTTCTTTAATTTGTAAGGAAGAATTTGCATGTAAATAGGTAATTAAGAAAAGGCATAAAAGGCTATGATAGAAACTAGTATATTTAGAGTAAGAATACAAGTTTATTTTCCTGTATCTTGCACGGAGAAGTAACTAGGGTAGAACATCTGTATATTTTAGGATTAAATCTTAAGGGTGTGAATCCTTTAAGTTGTGTTTCCCTATAGATTATAATTCTTTTTTTTTAAACATAGTGGAAAAAAATTAAGTGACCTCTTCAAAATGTTGGTGAGAATGAATGTATATCTGATGTATAACCAATGTCATGACGTTGAAAGACAGATGCATGGGAAGGGCTATGCTCATTCACTTACTGTAGGACCTGCTTCCACGCATCTGTTTTGTAGAACTTGTGACTCAAATCTGTCATTCAGCTGTATTTAAATGTACTACATGTCATGGATGCTCAGATAGCCAAAACCATGACTATTAAATCTACTAAATGCTTGTGTGTGGCCCGTGATAACACTATAATATTAATGGTTCATTGAGGAGAAAAATAGCTGTCCATCATGATTAGAGAATTGGTGGCAATTTTGGGGAATGGCATAGGTAATACTAGAAAGGAAGTTTGGAACCAAACCCTAATAGATGTGGAATGTCATGATGTTTAAGGCTTAGTGGGAGAGGGGTCAATTATTTTTAATTTATATTTTTTGCTTACGAGTTTGATTTTCACTATAGAAGTGGTAACGTGTTCTAGCACAGTGTGAAAAATGGACTACTGGGATGGACGACAGACACATAAAAGATGCTCAATATCACTCATCATCAGGGAAATGCAAATCAAAATCACAATGAAATCACCTTACACCTGTCAGAATGGCTAGTATCAAAAAGATAAGAAATAAGAAGGGCTAGTGATGATTTGGAAAAAAAGGAAACCTAGTGAACCATTGATGGGAAGGCAAATTGGTACAACCACTATGGAAAACTGTACAGAAGTTCCTCAAAAATTACAAATTGAAATACTATACAATACAGTAATTCCACTACTGAGTATTTACCCAGAGAAATTAAAAACACTAATTCAAAAAGATATATGCACCCTTGTTTATTGCAGCATTATTTCCAAAAGCCAAGATTTGGATACAACCTAAGTGCCCATCAATAGATGAATGGATAAAAAAGATGTGGTCCATATATATGAGTGAATATTACTCCCCAATAAAAAAAATTAAGATCTCGCCATTTGTGACAACATGGACGGAGCTAGAGGGTATTGTGCTAAGTGACAAAAATCAGAGAAATACAAATACCATATGATGTCACTTATATGTAGAATCTGAAAAACAAACACAAAAGCAGAAACAAACCCATAAATGCTGAAAACAAACTGGTGGTTGCCAGAGGGGAGGAGTTGGGCGGGGGGGGGGGGGTAGGCAAAAGTGAAGGGGAGTAAAAGATATAGGCTTCTAGTAATGGAATGAATAAATCACAGAGATGAAAGGTACAGATAGCATACAGATCATAGAAATGATATTGTAATAGTGTTGCATGGTGACAGATGGCAGCTACACTTGCGGTGAGCATAGCATGATGTCTAGACTTATCAAATCACTATGTTCTATACCCGAAACTAATGTAATGTTGTGTATTAGCTATAATTCAACAAAAATATATTTTTTTTAAAAAAAGAAAAATTAACTACCTGGGTACGGAGAAACTAGGAAAGACAATAGGCTTAGCCCAAAACTAAACTAAACTTTGGGGAAAATCAGAACAGGGGTTACCTCTAAGGAGTTAACTTGGGAGAGACATTCAGGAATTCTGTGGGGTGATGGAAATATATCACATCTTGATAGGGATTTACATCTGTTTCATACCTTGAGGGGTTATATAGTTTGTGCTTTATAACCCGTTAAGTGTATAACGATACACTTAAGATTTGATTTCACTGTGTGTGGATTTTCTCTTTAGGAATATAAGGTCTAAAAAACAAATACTGAATTCTAGGTAAAAATGTGCATGCTGATGTGTTTAGGAGTAAATGCATCCAATAGTAAGATGGATTGATAAATGGATAGAAATGGGGATAGATAGATAAGTGGTAAGAGATAAAGCAAATACTCCAAGATGTTAGCAATTGTAGAATTTAAATGGCAGGTGTCTTCTGGATACCCATTATGAAAGTATTTCAAATTTTCTATATGCTTGAAAATTTTCATACTCAGATGCTGAGAATAGATAAGCCAGATCAAATTGTGCAAAATACTTTGAAGTGTTAACAAGATCCATACTCTGCCCTGAAAATTATTTTAAAAATTAAAGGAGCAGAAGTCTGAAAAAGGTCATACTATTATAATAATAAACAGGTTCCCTTACAATCTTAGAAATTTCCGTAAAGGTAAATACATATTTTCTAAGAAAGACAGCTAATATAGCACAATGAGTAATATATCCATTATTTATATATAAGACATATACTTCACACACAAAGTAGAACTATTTTCTAGTTGAGTTAGCCTAAATATTAATTCATTTACATTCCTGAGAGGGTAGGGATGGAGGACAGGACACAGTGGTTTCTTATTATTCTAGAAGAGCAATATTATTCCAGTGGAAAAATCGAAAGGGATAGACAGGTAACACAGGTGGAAATGACATCACTCCTGTCAGAAACATAAAAGGAAAACATTCAGGTGACTTCAGTGTGGTCCTAATTTCATTGTTTCAAGCAATTCCTTTGGAATATACTATCATTTTCTGCATCCTGTCTGGGTAATAGAATGTCTTTAAAAAGATTTCCATGCCTTATAACATATATTGTTTTGATTATCTGGCTGATCATCAGAATATTCTTATAATTTTTTTGTAAAAAAAACATGGATATATGTTATCGCCTTTCTTAAAAGAATGTTGTTTGAAACCAAATCAGTTTCAAGCATTTAGAAATTGGTGTTCTTTAGGGTTAATGCTCATTTTATGTAAACATTATAAAGAGTAATCGTAAGCAAATCCTAACCACAGACTATCACCCAAAATGGATTTATTTGGCAAGTATTAGGATTACAGTAGAGATTATTAGCAGGTAATTACTGAGAAATGTTACATTCGTAAATTGAGTCTCATCATGCTTTGGGCTTATTTAGATTGACACAGTTATTATGCTGATCTGTGAAAAACTAATAGCGTATCTGTTTCTAATACTGAACATATGAATTATACTGTATTTCACATATTCTGTACCCTACTACTGTAGCCCTAATAAATATTGCTATATCACTCTACGTGGGTTTATTTGGAATGGATTCAGGTACTTCAGGTAGAATTTCAAAAAACATTGGCTTTGACCTTCCCCATTCTAGTCTCCGAAAAGCTGAAATGTTTCATCTGGTGATTTTAAGCCGTTGATCCCCTTTCAAAAATCCCCAAAGAAACATATGGCAAAATTACATCGTACAAGCTTTCCACTTCATCACCTCATCAGAAATTGAAACAGAACATTAGGAATTCAGCCAAGAGTTGCCATCCAAAGGCCACACTTTCTGTATGCTGACTCAACTCTGGCATTAATTATGGGTGCATATGATGGTTACTGATATATCTTTGGAACAGCCAGAAATTGCTTGAGAAAATATAGTAAATTATCCTTGTCAAATTTAGAACAGGTACGCAAATCTTTTTGAAAGGGAAAAGGAAAGTGAATTAAGGAAATCAAACTCAGATTTAACTTTCAAGTATGTAATACAGCTATATACTTTAAAAAATTAACTTTGAATGATATTTGATGATTTTGTTTCATTGAAATTTTAATACATATTGCACTTAAATATATTTAATAGTCAAAGTTAGTTCAATTCTTTTAATAATCTCAGCAATTAACTATACTAGATACGAGTTTTATAAAGTAGAATAATCTCCAGTAAAAGTGAATATAAATATATACTATAAATAATATTTCATTTAAATATGCCAAATGAGGCAAAATTAGAAGCAGAGCATCAGCTAGAACTATTTCCTTATGAGTGACAAGTAGAGGACAAGTGAGCAAAGAAAGGTGAATGAAAGCAGCCACAGCATAATTTCCAGGTCCAATTTGTACAATTTCCAACTTGTACTTTCTTTTTTTGTTGGCTTAATTTCTCTCTTCATTACATTCATGTTTCCTTTATTTCTTTAATCATGTTGATAATAACTGTCTAATTCTTTGTTAATTTTATCCTGTCAGTTCTAGGTCATTTTAACTAATCTTTTCTGGTTATGAATCACAGTTTCTTGCTACATGTAAGTTTAGTAATTGTTGACCAGAGGCCAGACATTATGTTAATGTTGTCTAGACATCATTGTTTTCCTTGAAAGAACGGAGTTTCATTTTGGAGATCTATGTACTTGTACGTCAGCATTTTCTTCTTGAGACGTTTTCCTAAGCTTTGTTAGGATGGGTCTAGGTTAGCTTTAATTCTAGGGGTAGTATACCCCTCTTCCTATAATGTGGCTTTTCCGAGGGCTCTATTGAATTCTCAGGGTCATCCAAAGGCTACTCTACTTTGGTTATGTTCCAGCCCCATCTGAACTTTGGGATTAGTTCAGTTTATAGCTCTCTGATAGTTATTCTTTGTCTGACCTTGTGAAGTCTCACTTTATGCATGTGACACTTATTCAGCCAATCATTCAAGGGGACCCCAATTCAGGTATGAGACTCATTCAGTGCAAAACCCTCTCTGCTATCATCCTCTGTCCTACAAATTGCAGCCACTTGGGCCTTCTCAAATGTTACCTCTTTTAAGCCCAGAAAGTCTACTGTGTTCAGCTGGAGATCACCTTCCTTCTGCCAGAGTCTAGTAAATGCCTCCAGGCTGAAATGTGGGGCTACTGTAGAGATCACCTGGTTCTTTTCCCTCTCTCAGGGATCCAGCACTGCCAGTTGTACAAATGTGAGAAGCTATGTCTCACATACTCTGTCCATTTTTCAAGTTGTTCATTGTGGCGGGGGGGTGGTGCTGGGGACAATTTTATTATCAGTTATTCGGCCATGATCATAAATGAAATACTTCATCTGTGATTCTTAAAACTCACAGGGGAATTCAGATGTGCATTCAAAGTTGAGTCCTATGTTCTAGTCGACATTTATCAACTTAACAGGATATGTATACATGAATTCAGCACAATAAAATAATCATCTCATAAAAATTTACCTGTAACATCCAAATTTATTATTTAACAAACAGGTAACCTAGTTTCTATCAGAATATGAATTTTTAGTTATAAACATTTACTTTTCATGTAACACTAAACAGCTTGGAAATTATAAAATTTTGTTATGATTTTAGGCCAATGGAATTTGCCTTGGGAAATATAGGCATGAGAATCTATGCTCTAAACTGGTGGCTTGACAGCCTAAAGACCAAATCTGGCCCACCACCTGATTTTGTAAGTAAAAGGGTTTTTGTTGTTGTTGTTGTTGTTGTTGTTGTTGTTGTTGTTTGAGCAGAGCTATGTTCGCCCATTTATGTATGACCTATGGCCATTTTCATGATACTAAAGTAGAGTGAGTAGAAACCAGATGGTCTGAAAGTGCAAAATGTTTATTTTTACAGGAAAAAACTGCCAACCTCTACTATAAACTCATATTTGAGTACTGGTCCTGTTCAATCGATTGTAAGTTAATGATCCTACAAACATCATACTTTCATTTATTATTTAAAACACAACATCACAGTAAATGTGGAGGGATATTCTTCATCTAGCTCCCTTGTCTCCCTTAGTTTCATGGAATTGCCATGAAAAGGATTCAAGTGTGAAAGAAAACTGAAAATAATAATAAAAACCTTCATCAGGTGTTTGAAACAGTCATTCAACTTTTTCTAGTATTCCTCCAGTAAACTACTTTCTCATATATGGACACAGCTATTATTTATTTGCTTAATAAGGCTTATTTGTACACACTTTTAATTTTTTTAAGTTTATTTATTTTTGAGAGAGAGACAGAAAGAGCACGAGCAGGGGAGGGGCAGAGAAAGAGGGGGAGACAGGATCCCAAGAAGGCTCTGAGCTGTCAGCGGAGAGCCTGATGCCGGGTTCAAACTCACACAATGAGATCATGACCTGAGCTGAAACCAAGAGTCAGACGCTTAACTGAATGAGCCACCAGGTGCCCCTTATTTGTACGCATTTAAGAGAACACATATACACATATCATATTGTCTTATATTTATAAATGATCCTTATAAAATACCTCAAAATTAAGTACAAATATAACAAAGATGAAACATACTCATAAAAAAGGCAATTATCAAAGTTAACACGGTGATGTACAGTCCAATTATTATATTTACTGGTTCAAGTAGGGTTTGACTTAGATGTAAAACAGTTTCTATAATTATTTATCCCACAAAGTGCTGAACAGGAACCAGAATTAAGTACTCTACTCCAAAGAAGTGTCAGAAATATCACAATCACTGGTTGCTTATAGGGTGTATACCCTATGGCCAATTTTTTTTTGCATTTTTACCTATGTTACTCTCAAGAAATACTGAGCTACTGAAAACAAAACAAAATGAATATATTTTAATTAAAATGAGTTTATTTTATTTTATTTATTTTTTAATTTTTTTTCAACGTTTTTATTTATTTTTGGGACAGAGAGAGCATGAACAGGGGAGGGGCAGAGAGAGAGGGAGACACAGAATCGGAAACAGGCTCCAGGCTCTGAGCCATCAGCCCAGAGCCCGACGCGGGGCTCGAACTCCCGGACCGCGAGATCGTGACCTGGCTGAAGTCGGACGCTTAACCGACTGTGCCACCCAGGCGCCCCTAATTAAAATGAGTTTAAAATAAACCACAATTCTGTAGAGCATTTAAAAACTTCCAATAAATGTTTTCTTTCTCTTCTTTATGCTGATATTTAAAAAAATTCAAAATTCTATCTTCAGTAGTATTAAAATGAAAACATACCTGATTGACAGCAAATTAAATCTTATGTTAAGAGGCTTTTAAATATCCTTGTGATAATGAGCCTAATGAAGTAATCAGGTCACCGCTATGAATTTAAAATTACAATTTATATTAAAAAAAACTGCCAATATATGTTCATCATATATTTGCATTTTAATACAGTTAATTATTATTATATTCCTTTTATTTTAGTTGAGTGATTCAATGTACCAGGTACTGCACTACGCTCTTTGTAGGCATGGTCTTCTAACAATTATTATCCACCAATGATAAGTAGTTTATTTCAGATCTCAGAGAAATTGCTGATAAACATACACCACTGGCTGATGATATAATCTACTGTGTACCTGGCAATGGGACCAGTGATGGAGAGATAATCATTTATCAAGATATATGTGTTGGCTAATTTCATGGAGTGTAGAGTCTATAGTTTTATTTTTTTAATGTTTATTCATTTTTGAAAGGGAGAGACAGAGAGAGACAGAGAGAGAGAGACAGAGAGAGAGAGAGAGAGAATGAGCAAGGGAGGTGCAGAGAGAGAGGGGACAGAGGATCCAAAGCAGGTTCATTGCTGACAGCAGGGAGCCCGATACAGGGCTCAAACTCATGAACCGTAAGATCATGACCTAAGCCAACGTCGGATACTCAGCAACTGAGCCACCCAGGCACCCCAGTCCACAGTTTTATTGAGATCAAGTCAGTGGGGACTTCCACTCTCCTTTTTTACCACACTTTCCAAGGGGCTGTGTTAGAAAGGGACATGGAAGTGGTAATAGTGAGCTCTTGCCTACTCTGCCATCGTATTTCATTACCAGTCTCTCCTTGACACTGGTCTCAAGTGTTTGAAAAATGAATATTAGTCCTCTTTTTAATAAGACTTAGCACAATTGTACCCCTTAACTTGCACAATGTTATATTTCACTTATATGTCAATAAAGCTGAAACAAACAAACAAAAAGACTCGGGACTCCTCTGAGCAGTAAAATGGAATTTGTCATTTGGTTTGACATTTCTGTGACTTAATTATAAGCTCTAAACTATGAAGTGCAATGTGGGAAGACTGTGAAATGCTTATTTTTATGATAACGTGAAGTATTTGAGAAAATAAAAGAAGCTAACATTTATGTCCTACTAACCTCTATCTTTCACTGAAGTTATATAAATGTAACAGTGACCTAGTAAGTCAGTTCTTTCAGTCCAAGTACTTTATTTCTCACAAACACATATTTTCATTACAAACCATTTCTGGAACTTTTCTACATTTAAATTAAAAAAAATTTTTAACATTTATTCATTTTTCAGAAACAGAGACAGAGCACGAGCAGGGGAGGGGTGGAGAGACAGGGAGACACAGGATCTGAAGCAGGCTCTAGGCTCTGAGATGTCAGCACAAAGCCCGACAAGGGGCTTGAACCCACAAACCGTGAGATCATGACCTGAGCCAAAGTCAAATGCTTAATCACTGAGCCACCCAGGCCCCCTCCTGAAACTTTTCTACATATAAATGAAGGACACTTTGGTTCCAACAATCTTTGTCTTTCTCTGACTCCCTCAATTTTAAGAAAATAGAAGTTCCAGCATCTATGATCAGCTACTTATATAAGGTTTTCTCTGAAATCTTTCCCACTGTAAGTTCTTCCAAGGCAAAGATGCTTGAGAAAAAAGATGAGTATGTAAAAAAAACTTAAAAATATTTAAAAAAATCTAATGCAGACCCAGACTTTTATCCTACTTTAACAGTCAAATGCTCCAGTCATACATATAAATGGTTGAAATTTTTTCTAATGAAATATAACATGTTATCACTGTGAATAATGTAGCTTAACAGGTTATATTATCCTTAGATATGAATAGCAAATTAAATTTATTCTCCAGTATAATATCATATATTGCCCATTATCTGATATAAATGTATGAATTTAATAATGGAGTTAGAGTTATATTTGTTGAATTCAAAGAACAGGAAAAAAGAAATTGGACTATTATGCTATCTTTACAATTTTCTAATTCATGGGGCATGTGGGTGGCTCAGTCAGTTGAGTGTCTGACTCTTGATTTCAGGTCAGGTCATGATCTTATGCTTCATGGGATCAAGCCCTGCAGCAGGCTCTGCACTGAGAGTGCACTGAGTGCTTGGAATTTTCTCTCTCCCTCTCTGTCTCTCAAAATAAATAAACTTAAAAAAAGTTTTCCAACTCATGTTATTTACATGGTTAAATAAAAGGTTAAAAATTTCAACATAATTTATAAAATGGTATTTCACATGAAGCTTACCTTCCTTAAATAACCTGAGTTTTATACTCCTCTGAAGGGGTCAATCCAGTTTTACAAGCCCTCTTTCACCAAACCTCTTGACAGAATAATTATTTAAATTGATTTTTATTCAAAGGAATACAGTTCATTGCTCTATTTGTACATACTATTTTAAAAACTATGTGATTTTAGAGTGATAGCATTTTATGTTTTCAAAAGTCATTGTCTATCATATAAAACTAGCGTCAAAGACATTTCTGAGGACCAATGAGACAGCATTTTTAGTTGTTACTGAAATGAACTTTTAATATTTAGGAATTTTCATATTTCATATTTAGAACAAGTTCACAAATTTAGTAAGTGATAAATAACATGCTTTAATGGTAGGATATAATTGCAAATACCATTTCCTAGAAAACTTTCAGAACTATTTTTTATAAAAAGAAAAAAAATAGTCCAAATAAAATAACTATCAACCAAAATGGAGAAATAAACAATTTATGTAAAGGATAAGATCCTTAAAACAAAGTCACCCATGCTAAAACTCTTGCTGAACATTAATTTCAGATAAGTTCAAATTAAAGTATCTTTCTAAATCTTCAAAAGGTACTACTTACATAACTTCACAACCATAAGATGTTTTATGTTTTAACCCTACATCTGCCACTGACTTAATTTCAGCAAATTTCTTTACAGAATTATAATGTACTACTAAATGATTCTATCAACTTAGCAAACAGAAAATTAATAGAGGCACTTGGGTGGCTCAGTAGGTTAAGCATCCAACTCTTGATTTCAGCTTAGGTCATGATCTCACGGTTCATGAGACAGAGCCCTGCATGGGGCTCTGTGCATGGAGCCTGTTTGGGATTCTCTCTCTCTGCCTCCTCCCATACTTTCTCTGTCTGTCTGTTTGTCTGTGTCTCAATAAATAAATAAACATTAAAAAAAGAAAACTAGTAAATATTTGGTACATTGCCTATGTAAAGATCAGCACATAAAGTATTTTTTCTTCAAAGGATGGAGAAGAGAATCTATTTGGTTCTAAACACAAAGAGAAGTTAGTTTCTAAAGATAAAATAGTGTTTCCTTTTGCTGTCAATTAAGTTCAAAGGAGAAGTGCTGGTTTTATAAATGTGGTATACTCCAATAACTCAGAGAAAAAGACAGAAGGCAATGGGGGCGATCTTCTTTTCATTTAAACCATTTCTGGACAAATAAATCCTCTTTGGAAATTTCTTCTATTTTTATTTATATGCCCAGAAAACAAAAGATCATTTATTTCTTGCCACTCTTGTGTGATAGGAAGTTGTTGACATTTTTCTTTTTTTTAATTTTTTTTGATGTTTATTTTATTCTAGAGAGAGAGAGAGAGAGAGAGAGAGAGAGAGAGAGAGAGAGAACTTGAGCAGGGGAGGGGCAGAGAGAGAGGGAGACACAGAATCAGAAGCAGGCTCCAGGCCCTGAGCTGTCAGCACAGAGATGGACGCGGGGCTCGAACTCACGAACCATGAGATCATGACCAGAGCTGAAGTTAGACGCTTAACCGAATGAGCCACCCAGGTGCCCCGACATTTTTCATTAGTTGAATTAACTATCCTTTATTTAGAAACCAAGCAATTCATAAAGACAGAAAGATAACAAATGGTATTTTACCTATTTACATGTTCTGTATGCTAGCTTTTATTCATTCCAATATGTCAAATTGAAGAATAAAGCAATAAAATAGGTGTTATAAAATCAAACAAAAGCTTTAGAAGATATATGATTGGGAAAAAACATTTTCCTAATCCAATATCCTTTATTATGCAAATAAACATAAATGTATATTGTCCACTGCATAAAATTAAAATCATGAACCCTAGATATTATAAGAATCACAAGTAAATATGAATTCAGATATGGGTATTTAAAATACATTCTTTTTTAAATTAATTAATTAAATTATTTATTTCAGAGAGAGAACATGTGTGAAGGAGGAGAGAAGCAGCAGGAGAGAAAGAGAGAATCCCAACCAGGCTCCATGCTCAGTGTGGAGCCCGATTCAGGACTTGATCCCACAACTGTGGGATCGTGACTGGAGTTGAAATCGAGAAGAGGACACTCAACTGACGGAGTCACCTAGGCACTCCTAAAATACAATCTAATTAAATGAAAACTTACACTTTTTACGCATTCATTCAATTTTCTATTCATTCACTGATTCAACCAACTGATCAACATGTTTGAGTATCTACCAGTTGCTAAAAGCAGTACAAGGCTCAAGGAAAACACGGATAGATAAGATATTCTATTGTCTGTTTATATGCTGAATCTAACAGTTCTCAATATGGTTATGGGCTCTATAAATGGTAACAAACACAAAATGGGAAGGCGGGTGGTCAACTCTAAAGGTTAATAAAGTCTTCATATAAATGACATTTTGGGATTGACTGGGCCTTTTCAAAGTAACAAGAGACAAAATTGAGCTTTAATGTAGAAGTACCATGAACAAATCTCGTTTTCTGAAAGACCAGGGTAGTGTGATTATGGATGGTGAACCCTGAGGTTCATAGTGACAAGACAGGAGGCATAGTGACAAGACAGGAAACCATTAAGTCATTCTAGGTGAAAGTGGATGAACAGCAAGAATCAGGTGACAGCGGTGGAACTGGTGAGAAGTATTTATGTAAAGGAAATAATTAGGGATACAAATGAAAGGAATTGTTTACTCACTGAATGTGAAAAGGAGCAACTCAAGACACCTTAGATTTTGAATTTTCTAAACTAGTACCTCACTTAACTATCCCTGATAAACTGAACTGATGTTTTAATTGCTCGGTCAGTTCACTGTATACAGACTTCTGTCGAAGTAATTATTGTTGTAGCATAGTGCTTTTTGCAAAAGTATCCTCATCCCAAGACCACAATTCCTTGGCATATATGAAATATGATGGTATGTTCTAAAAAGACTTATAAATCAAAGATTTAGGTTATTGTTGCCATAACCTGCCTTTCTTGTCTCTAAGTAGGTAGTTCTAGGGATTGAAGGCAGATCAAGGAAAAAGATAAGACCACAATAAGGTAGCCAACACAAGCTTTACTTGGACTACGGTCTGACAGGTTTGCATGTGGGGCAAGTCCCTCACAGCATGAGACTGTCCAGAGGCTCTGCACAAGGGACATCTTCTAGCAGGTGAGGAAGCCAAGAAAACTCCTGGGGGAGAGGGGTTTTGGAGAGAGAGCTTATGTGTCTGGGCGATGCCACTCAGTCACAAGGCAGAGAGTCACTGGGTCAGAAATATCAAAGGGCAGCATCATGGTCTTTACAGTCCGGGGGTTTATCTACCTATAGCACAGTTTCACAGCGTATGCAAAGAAAGCAAGCTCTGACTGGCTAAAAATGTGCTTATTTCGTTTATGCTTAAAACAAATGGATATGCGAAATTTTGAGTTCAAGGCTGGTGGGTTTTGAGCTAATAAGTCTCAGCCTGTTGTCAAATAGAAAAAAAGCCTAGGGGCCAAAATAAATTCATTTTTGGTTAATTTATTTAACAAGCTAAATAACTGCTAATAGGAGTATCTTTCTCAAAAAAAGTTACAAACAGAGAGGGAGGGAGGCAAACTGTAGGAGACTCTCAAATACAGAGAACACACCGAGGATTGATGCGGGTGGGGGAGAGGGGAAAGTGGGTGATGGGCATTGATGAGGGTACTTGTTGGAATGAGCACTGGGGTATTGTATGGAAGCCAATTTGACAATAAAGTATATTTATAAAAAAGGAGAATCTCTAAGGTTATAGTAGGTAGATGTGTGAATAGTTATTCTATTCATGATCCCTTTATACTCTACTGTGCACTTTTTGTGGCTCAACTCTATACTCCTCAAAAATCTATGTGGACATAACAATTCATGCCTGCATTCATTCAGCAAAAACGTGCAGTTATATGTATGTGTATACATGTATGTCATGCACTTTTATAGATAATGTGATAAGAGAACACAAAAGAGGGGACCTTGCTCTCATTGAATCTGTACAGTGACCAAAATTTACATAAATCAATATATATAAAAACTGGATGCTGATAAATAATGTAAATATAAAACAGGAGGACTGACAGGGATTCATAGAATGACCTAAGGTGATACCTTAGACATATGGTCACAAAAGTACTCTGAAGAGGTGCTGCTTAGGCAGAGAGTAAAATGACAAAAAGCAAGAGGAGGAACATTTTATATACCGAATCCATTCACCTACATGAATTATAATAAAGCATATACCAAAAATGAAGTAATTGGATTAACACTAAAGGCATAAACTAAAATTTTTCAAAAAAGGACTGACTCAACAAAAACAACACATCAGTAAACACAGACCTCCTCTGCTTAAATACTTATCCCTCGATTTTCTCATTCTCCCATTACTGCCTTGCTCACACTACAGAGACTTGGTAAAAAAATCTAAAGAAATAGTAAGTTTTAAGGTACTTGAAAAATGGCAAAGCACGTTCCTAAACCTCATTTCTGCCACTCTAGCCCTCCACCAACTTAACCAACGATAGCAGACACTCAGCCTACCCTCATTGCCGTCCAACAGAATGGTATACAGCAAAGCCTAATGGTGGTAGTCAAGTGTTTTAGCATAAGGGATCAAGCATCATTACCCCGAAATTCATTAGAGCTTCTGAAGCATACATGAAACAAAATATTGATCTGGTATACCACCTTTTCTGCAAAGCTTGGTAAAGTATGTGAATTTGGGGTCAATTGGGGCCGAGCTCACTAGAAGCTGAAGGTGGCAAACAAATTCTTAGGAAAACCAATCCACTGCATTCTAAGGCTAGCAGTTTTATTATCATTAAGCCACTTTGTGTCCCATGGAGTAGAGGTTCAAAGCTGGCAGCATCTACTTAAAAATAGCTACAAGTGGCCTGGACAGGAGTGAATAAAGGATGATTAATTTTGGGGGTGGTAATCCAGGCAATTCTAAACCAGCTACCTTCACTGCCATCAAACCCAATGGCATGCAATGGGAACTTACACAAGAGGTCATCAAATACTATGAGAAGAAGGTAATCAATCTCATGGACATGACAGGCCCCAAGAATTCTGAGGAAGCCATGAAGCAGCAACGTATTAACTTGCAAGACCAGCCAGTCTTTCCAGGGCTGGTGAAGGACATGACAGGAGGTAAAGTTTTAGGTATTGTTCAGCAGGCCTTAAAGGGTGTAAAGACTAGAGAAGAGATGCACTGGGAGAACAATCCAGTGCATTCCACGCCAAGAACCTTTCCTTTTCTCACCAAGCCATGTGGTACTAAGCTGGGTGTCACAGGACAGACAGCAGTTACTCTCAGCAGAAGGGATTCAGATTCATGGACACAATTACCTCTGGGACTTTCAGGAATGCCTCATAAACTCTACATTGAGGGGCATCTGGGTGGCTCAGTGCATTAAGTAAGCATCTGACTCTTGATTTCAGCTCAGGTAATGATCTCAGGTTCATGAAATTGGGCCCTGCGTCGGGCTCTGCACTGACAATGTGGAGCCTCTCTCTCTCTGCCCCTCCCCTACTGGTGCGCTCGCTCTCTCTCTCTCTCTCTCTCTAAATAAATAAATAAACAAACTAAAAAAAGAAGAAAAAACCCTCTACATTGATTACACATTCTTTTTAGTGTCTGTGCATAACATGAATTCAAGGCCAGCTGAAGTGAATGACCAGTGGGTATTAAAGGATAAGAAAACAGTAGTGATATCTGAGGAAAATAATCCAGTGGGTTCTAATCCTCTCACCTTCACTGCCTTCAAGCTTGGCTGCTTATGGTGGGAGCTTACTAAAACGGTTACTACAGGGGCACCTGGGTGGCTTGGTCGGTTAAGCGTCTGACTTCGGCTCAGGTCACGATCTCACAGTTCGTGAGTTCGAGCCCCGCATCAGGCTCTGTGCTAACAGCTCAGAGCCTGGAGCCTGTTTCAGATTCTGTGTCTCCCTCTCTCTGACCCTCCCCCGTTCATGCTCTGTCTCTCTTTGTCTCAAAAATAAATAAACGTTAAAAAAAAAAGGTTACTACACACTTAAAGAAAAAAGGATTCAGACTCATGGTCATAACATAATTTCAGGTCTGTGAAATACATATGAAGCAGCATTTCAGTGACCTGACAGACCAGTCATTTATTTTCAGGGCTGGAGATGTGCACAAACAAGCATTTGATTGTGGTGATGCCCTAGAATGTACTGCATGAGGTGATAACAGAGGAAGTGACGTTTATGGTACTCAGTCAACAATTTCTCAATCAGGCACCTTCATAGCCAGCACCCTGGGGAACCCCACAGCAAGGAATTGCATAAAAGGTATTGAGTGCTTCTAGAGAAATGCATTCCCAAGGGCTTAGGAAACCTGGCATCCCTTCAGAATGTAAGGAAAATGTGAAGCCTGTCTGTAGTAAGATGATACACTATTCACTCTTCTCAGAACTAGTGAGATCCATTATCTCAAGTGTGTTGTTGTCATTGTTCAGTCAATGCTGAATGGTTTTACCACAGGGCAAGTGACTGAGGGGATAACAGAACCAATGCATTATAATGAAAGCAACTTATTGCCATCAAGTAGGGGAGAAAGGAATGGACTTAAAGGAGAGGACATGACACATTTTGAGCAGAAGGATTTTAGCCCAATGGTCCTGATATTCCTTTGGACCTTAGAGAAAAATCTGAATCTGCACCGCACTGAACTGATAGATGCCTGTTCTTCCCAGGGATGAACATGAATTTAGGATGATCAGTTAAGCATTATTCAGCAGGTGCTGTGCAGTGTAAACTTAGATTTGAGAAAATCAATGCAAGAGATTTAAAAACATCAAGCCAGGCTACACCCACTGAGGTTTTAACTATACAGATGTTATACATGTGAACAGGAGAGATTTAAATCCATGGGCATAACATTCTTTCTGACCTGTGAAGAACAAGAGAAATAACATGACAATGATTTGATTTTACTGCCCAATCTTCCCAATTATGGCCCAGCTCAGCAGAAAATCAAAGTGGTCAACTCAGGAGGAGCAGTTCTGGGGGAACCATAACTAGGACTACACAGAATAGCACCTCCATTTTCCTTGCACGAGGAATATCCTGTTCAGTGTATGCTTACGTTATATGCATCACATGTTGCATAACGAGTATAAACAGTCTTGAGTGGAGTGAACACAGGGTGACTCATCCAGATATAAATTGAATCAATCTATTCTATCCTGACAAAATAAGTGCCATCTAACAGAGAGGCAGGCACAGAGGGAAGGTCATCAAAGCCCTTGGGGAGAAGACTATGAGTCTCATGAACATAATTCTCTTTTAAGCACCTAGAAAAACACTGAAGAAGCAGTACACTGACTACAGACCACTGATTATCTCAACAGTGAAATCAACTGCATTCCCACCCATGTGGTGCAAAGTCCCCCAGACTGAAGGTGGTGAACAAAATGAGAAACTATGTGGAAAACCAATGCATTGCATTCTACACATTGCTTCATATTATCCTCACCAAAGGGACATGCACTTGGTTCTCTGTTCATGTACTATGACACATATTAGACAATTATTCCAACCTACCCCGAGTGGAGTGAACAAAAGGCAAGTTATAATGGAATTAACCAATAACCTCTGATTCTAAGACTAGAGCCATCACTATCTTCAAGCCTGTGTCATGCAGTGACAGCTGTGGTCCAAGACTATATCACTTGATGGAAACTTCCTATACTACCTAAGACAAGGGTAAAGACACACACACACACACACACACA
Source organism: Felis catus (assembly GCF_018350175.1). Lineage (NCBI taxonomy): Eukaryota > Metazoa > Chordata > Mammalia > Carnivora > Felidae > Felis > Felis catus. The sequence goes on from NC_058386.1 coordinate 23,004,134, forward strand.
CACACACACACACACACACAAACATATGGACAACAGTGACTGATATGCAAAGCCTGGCCACTTATTGCCATCAATATGTGTGGCATCAATTGGGCACGTGTCATATCCTCCAGCACAATGGAATGATGGAACAACCATCTCAGAGTAGGAAAGTACATGTGAAACAATTCTTGGTAATTATCATCCAATGGATTTCTCCCAACTCCATCATATTGATTATGCTGCTGGCAACCACTGAAAATCTAGAACAAGTGTAAATAAAACACATTGAGAGGAAGGAAATCACCTCTGTGGCCATGACATGCATTCAGTAATGTTAGGAATCACTGAAACATCTATATATGAAATGACAGACAAGGCAATCTTGCCTTACCTGGTGAGTTGCATGAATACACAGTGAAGATTTCTGCCAAGAACCTAGGCACACTACTCTACATGAAGCATCTTCATTGCCTTTGTGAGAGGCATCATGCTTTGAAAATATAGAGGAAAGTTTATTTCTCATTATGAAATGTACAGAGACAGACTCAAGAGCATAGGAACTTTGTAGACTGTAAAACAATCAATGAAGTATTTATACTTGACCTTATATACCAAATTTTCTTGCTTGACTGGGAAGGATATTAAGTCAATGCCTTTTCTTGGGAAGTTCAGCAGGAACTGAAGGTGGTCAAATTAGGGAAGTTTTTTGGGGGGAAAACCATGGTCTAGCATTCATAGAAGAGCAAGTTCATTTTTTTTACAGGGGAGTACCTTGCAGCATGTATACTTACAACCAACTGGAGATGGTAACAACTGTAAAAGGCTGTGTATGGGGCAAACCAAGGGTACCCCTTAAATAGAAACAATTCTAATGAATTTTAAGTCCAAGAAATTGCCATACATGCAAATGGCATGCAATGGGGGGTAAAAGGACAGGTCATCAAGTACTGTTGAGGAGAAATCGTAGTAAGAATCTATGATATTGTTTAAGGAACATTAGAAATCTCTAAGATACTACTTTCTGATTCAAAGATAATCCATTATTCCTGACTTAGGAAGTAACTGTAATAAGTGCAAAGTCCAGTGGGAACTGAAGGTGGTGAGCAGAGGTGTATGAGTCTATGGTTAACCATTACCCTGTATTTAAAGGCTGGCACATTCATAATACTCACACACAACGTATCCAACATGTTGTTGATCCTTCTGCTAAGGGACATATGATTTAATAAGTGAAGAATGAACATATATTTACAAGAGAGACAAAGGACTAAAGAACAATCCAGAAATAAGAAAAATATAACATATGCATAACAGGGGAAGGGAAAGGGAGCTTGTTTCACTCAAAGAATTTCTAGTACTGAGATCACTTATGAGGGCATGACAGAGGCAATGACTACCCAAACAAGCAAAGTTACTGAGATAAAAACCTGAGGTTGGAGTAGTAACGATGAAGAAAAAGAAATAACAGTGTAAGACATCTAGAAGGTAGAATCTTGAGGATTTCATGACTAATTAGATTGGAGAGAAAAAAAAGGGAGGTAGAGAGAGATGTCCAGGATTATTCATGGATTTTTTAATATGATGGTTTGTAAATACTAGGTCTTGCCAGAGAAAGCATGAGGAAAATCTAAACTGTGTGTGTGTGTGTGTGTGCAGATGCAGAGTTCAGATAAGGGAGTCTAATATGGACAGGTAAAAAATGTCTACAGGTAATAGTGGATTATATATACCATCTCTATCAATGAGTTAACTTTAAAAAGCTTTAAGTATCAAAGAGGTAGCAATACAGTGAAGAATTCCCAGGCTCAGATTTATGAAGTAAGACCTACCCAAAGAAATAAGCCCACTATTTGGGGGTATTTGTGCTCTGGAGTAATTTACTCATCCTTTAGTGACCCTCTGCGAAGTGATACTGCATTTTTGATGGTCAAAGGAAGATAATGGGACAGTGTGGGCCATAAGTTTGTAAAAGAACCTAGTTAATGGTTAATTTTTTTCTCTTTTTGTAATCATTTGCAGTCATATAGTGACTGGTTTGGGGTTTTTTTCGAGACTAAGGGGAAAAGCCAATGGGAAAATGGGTGAAGAAAGAGGAAACAGGATAAAGAATGTCCTTGAAGAACTTGTCTCAATCCCTGATGTAAGTGTAATGCCAACATAGTGGAAAGACTTTTCTTTAGGGGTAAAAAATAATTTATATTATGGCTGCAAAGAATAACTCTACCACCGACAAAGCTTTCCTTAGTGAAGTGTTTGTCACCTTGGATTCTAGAGGTCTATCAGACTTAGCTTAAAATACTGAATATTAGTATCAGCATTTAAGCAATTAAAAATCATAGAATTAAATTGTGATTTAATCTAAAAAAGTGCCTATATTAGATTTATATTACATAATATTACAGACTGAACTTAACACACTTTAATATAGACATTTTAGAAACTTTTTATACTAGAAAGATGCATACTATCAAAGAGTTTTGCTATATTCAATGTCAGAGAAATGTAACTTTCAAAAAGTTAACTTAGGTGGCAGTGAGAAACATAATTTCAACTTCAAACAATTCAGTTTCAGGTTTAATGATCTCATCATTTTGAAAGAAAATCTTCCGTTGGTATTCTCCTGGCACCTAATGGATCATGCTTCATATTCCATTAGGTGCACTTATTTGACCGTGGTGCCATTGTATTAAGAACATAACTTAAGAATAACCAACATGGCAGAGAAGTAAGGGGACACAAAGTTCCCTTATTCCACAAACATAGCAGTCTTGAGGCCAGAGGACTTCGAATTCCAAGAATCTGGGCTTCAGAGTGACAGAGACATTTCCAGGGGCCCATGGGGACAATCTGATGGGCCATAGGGCTACTTCAATGAACAAATAAAACACACCTGGTGGAGGGTCCAAAACATCACTACAAGTAGGGCGATAAGGCAACCAGAGTCACAACAACAGAGAGCACGTAACACACTTCAAAAAACACCTTCTGAAGGGCAAGGTCCTGGACAGTGTTATGACCCCTCTTTAATATAGTAGGGTTTGTAGGTGCAAGATGCATAACAAGCTTTTAACACATATAAGGGACAGAAGGCTAGCCCAAATGATGAAACAGAAGAATTCTCCTCAAAAGAATTTCCAGGAAAAAATGACAGCAAAAGAATTGCTCAAAACTGATATACACAATATATCTGATCAAGAATTTAGAATAAAAGTCATAAGATTAATTGCTGGGCTTGAAAAAAGCATAGAAGAGAGCAGAGAATCTACTGCTGCAGAGATCAAGGAATTGCAAAATAGTCATGATAAATTAAGAAATGTAAATGAGGCACAAAATAAACTACATGTGGTGACAGCAAGGATTGAAGAAGGGAGAATAAGTGAAATAGAAGATAAAATTATGAAAAAAGATGAAGATGAGAAAAAGAGAGATAAAAAAAAATTCTAGACCATGAGGGGAGAATTAGAGAACTAAGTGATTCAATGGATGTAATAATATCTGGATCAGAGGAGTTCCAGAAGAAGGAGAGAGAAAGGGGTGGAAGGTGTAATGGAACAAATCACAGCTGAGAACTCCCCAATATGGGGAAGGAAAGAGACACTGAAATCCAGGAGGTACAGAGAACTCCCTGCAGACACAACAGGAATCGATCTTCTGCATGACATATCATAGCGAAGCTGGCAAAATACAAAGATAAAGAGAGAAATCTGAAAGCAGCCAGGGACAAACAGGCTTTAACCTACAAGGGTAGACACATAAGGGTAGTAGCAGACCTATCTATTGAAACTTGGCAGGTCAGAAGGGAGTGGCAGAAAATATTCAAAGTGCTGAATAGGAAAAATATGCAGCCAAGAATCCTTTATCCAGCAAATCTGTCATTCAGAATAGAAGGAGAGATAAAGGTTTTCCCAGACAAACAAAAACTGAAGGGGTTCATCACCACTAAACCAGCCCTACAAGAGATCCTAAGGGAGATTCTGTGAGTGAAATGTTGCAAGAACCACAAAGTACCACAGACATCACTACAAGCATGAAACCTACAGATATCATAATGACTCTAAACCCATATATTTCAATAATAATACTGAACGTAAATGGACTAAATGCTCCAATTGAAAAACACAGGGTATCAGAATGGATAAAACAAACAAACAAACAAACAAAAACAAGACCCATCTATTTGCTGTCTACAAGAGACCCATTTTAGACCTGAGGACACCTTCAGATTAATAGTAAGGGGATGGAGAACCATCTACCATGTTACTGGAAGTGAAAAGAAACCTGGAGTAGCCATACTTAAATCAGACAAACTAGGTTTTAAACTAAAGGCTGTAACAAGAGATGAAGAAGGGCATTATATCATAATTATGGGGTCTATCCATCAGGAAGACCTAACAGTTACAAAATGTTTATGCACCCAATTGGAAAGAACCCAAATGTGTAAAACAATTAATCAAAACATAAGCAATATTATTGATAAGAATGCAGTAATTGCAGGTGACTTTAATACTTCACTTACAACAATGGACAGATCATCTAGGCATAAAATCAATAAAGAAACAATGGTCCTGAATGGTATACTGGACCAGATGGACTTGACAGATATATTCAGAAATTTTCATCCCAAAGCAGCAGAATACACATTCTTCTTGAGTGCATATGGAACATTCTCCAAGATAAATCACATACTGGGTCACAAAACAGCCCTTCCTAAGTATAAAAGAATTGAGATCATACCATGCATGCTTTCAGATCACAATGTGAAGAAACTTGAAATCAACCACAGGAAGAAGTGTGTAAAACCTCCAAATGCATGGAGGTTAAAGAACATCCTACTAGAGAATGAATGGGTCAACCAGGCAATTAAAGAAGAAATGAAAAGATATATGGAAACAAATGAAAATGAAAACATGACAGGCCAAACCCTTTGGGATACAGCAAAGGCAGTCCTGAGAGGAAAATACATTGCATTCTAGGCCTATCTCAAGAAACAAGAAAAATCCAAATACAAAATGTCACAGCACACCTGAAGGAACTAGAAACAGAATGGCAAAGAAACTCAGGGCTAGCAGAAGAAGAGAAATAATAAAGACTAGAACAGAAATAAATTATATAGAATAAAAAAAAAACAGTAGAACAGATCAATGAAACTAAGAGCTGGTTTTTTGAAAAAAATAAACAAAATTGATAACCCCCTACCCAGACTTCTCAAAAAAGAGAGAGGACCCAAATACATAAAATCACAAATGAAATTGGACTTACCACAATCAACCCCTCAGAAATATAAGCAATTATCAGAGAATACTATGAAAAATAATATGCCAACAAAATGGACAACCTGGAAGAAACGGACAAATTCCTACACACCCACACACTTCCAAAACTCAAACAGGAAGAAGTAGAAAATTTGAACAGATCCATAACTAGTGAAGAAATTGAATCAGCTATCAAAAATCTCCCAACAAATAAGAGTCCTGGGCCAGATGGCTTCCCAGGGGAATTCTACCAGAAATTTAAAGCAGAGTTAATACCTATCCTTCTCAGGCTGGTCCAAGAAATAGAAATGGAAGGAAAGCTTCTGGAGTCATTCTGTGAAGCCAGCATTACCTTGATTCCCGAACCAGACAGAGACCCCACAAAAAGGAGAATTATAGGCCCATATCCCTGATGAACATGGATGTAAAATTTCTCAACAAGATATTAACAAATTGAATTCAACAGCATATAAAAAGAATTATTCACCATGATCAAGCGGGATTCATTCTTGGGCTGCAGGGCTGGCTCAATATTTGCAAATCAATCAGTGTGATACATCACATTAATAAAAGAAAGTATAAGAAACATATGATCCTGTAAAAAGATGCAGAAAAATGACATGGACAAAAGACAGCATTTTTTTTTTTTTAATAAAAACCCTCAAGAAAGTCAGAATAGAAGGAATATACCTAAACATCATAAAAACCATTTATGGAAAGCCCACAGCTAATATCATCCTCAATGGGGAAAAACTAAGAGCATTCCCCCTGAGATCAGGAACACAACAGGGATATCCACTCTCACCGCTGTTGTGTAACATAGTGCTGGAAGTCCTACCGTCAGCAATCAGACAACAAAATGAAATAAAAGGCATCCAAATTGGCAAAGAGGAAGTCAAATTTTCCCTTTTTGCAGATGACATGATACTCTACATGGAAAACCCAAAAGATTCCACCAAAAAGCTGCTAGAACTGATACATATGAATTCAGCAAAGTTGCAGGATACAAAATCAATTTACAGATTGGTTGCATTTCTATACACCAATAATGAAGCAACAGAAAGAGAAATCAAGAAATCGATCCCATTTACAATTGCACCAAGAACCATAAAATACCTAGGAATAAATCTAACCAAAAATGTCAAAGATTTGTATGCTGAAAACTATAGAAAAGTTATGAAGGAAACTGAAGAACACACAAAGAAATGGAAAAACATTCCATGCTCGTGGATTGGAAGAAGAAATATTGTTAAAATGTCAATACTACCCAAAGCAATCTACACATTCGGTGCAATCCCAATCAAAACTGCACCAGCATTCTTCTCAAAGCTGGAACAAACAATCCTAAAATTTGTATGGAACTACAAAAAACCCCAAATAGGCAAAGTCATGTTGACAAAGAAAACCAAAGGGGAGGCATCACAATCCCAGACTTTAGCCTCTACTACAAAGCTGTAATCATCAAGACAGTATGGTATTGGCAAAAAAACAAACACATAGACCAATGGAATAGAATAGAGAACCCAGAATTGGACCCACAAATGTATGGCCAACTAATCTTTGACAAAGCAGCAAAGAGTATCCAATGGAAAATAGTCTCTTTAGCAAATGGTGCTGGGAGAACAGGACAGCAACATGAAGAAGAATGAAACTGGACCACTTTCTTACAACATACACAAAAATAAACTCAAAATGGATGAAAGACCTAAATGTGAGACAAGAAACCATCCAAACCCTAGAGGAGAAAACAGGCAACAACCTCTTTGACCTCAGCTGCAGCAAATTCTTGCTTGAAACATCCCCAAAGGCAAGGGAATTAAAAGCAAAAAGGAACCACTGGGACCTCATCAAGATAAAAAGCTTCTGCACTGCAAAGAAACAATCAACAAACTAAAAGAAAACCAATGGAATGGGAGAAGATACTTGTAAATGACATATCAGATAAAGGGTTAATATCCAAAATCTATAAAGAACTTACCAAACTCGACACCCGAAAAACAAATAATCCAGTGAAGAAATGGGCAGAAGACATGAATAGAAACTTTTCCAAAGAAGACATCCAGATGGGCAACAGACATGAAAAGATGCTCAACGTCACTCATTATCAGGGAAGGGAAATAAAAATCCAAACCACACTGAGATACCACCTCACACCGGTCAGTGTGGTAAAATGAACAACTCAGGAAACAACAGATACTGGCGAGGATGTGGAGAAACGGGAACCCTCTTGCACTGTTGGTGGGAATGCAAACTGGTGCAGCTGCTCTGCAAAACAGTGTGGAGGCTCCTCAAAAAAGTAAAAATAGGACTACCCTACAACCCAACAATAGCATGGCTAGGAATTTACCCAAGGGATACAGGAGTGCTGATGCATAGGGGCACATGTACCTCAATGTTTATAGTAGCACTTTGAACAATAGCCAAAGTATGGAAAGAGCCTAAATGTCCATCACCTAATGGATGGATAAAGATGTTGTTTATATATACAATGGAATACTACTTAGCAATGAGAAAGAGTAAAATCCTCCCATTTGCAGCAATGTGCATGGAACTGGAGAGTATTATGCTAAGTGAAATAAGTCAGTCAGAGAAAGACAGAAATCACGTTTTCACTCATGTGGAACTTGAGAAACTTAACAGAAGACCATGGGGAAGGGAAGGGGAAAAATAGTTACAGAGAGGGAGGGAGGCAAACCATAAGAGACTCTTAAATCCAGAGAACAAACTGAGGGTTGATGGCAGGTGGAGGAGAGGGGAAAATGGGTGATGGGCATTGAGGAGGGCACTTGTTGGATGAGGACTGGGTGTTTTAGGTAAGCGATGAATCACAGGAATCTATACCCCAAAACCAAGAGCATACTGTATACACTGTTAGCTAATTTGAAAATAAATTATCTTTAAAAAGAAAAAAATTAAATAAAATGGGCATAGACAGAGCCAAAAAAACCCACAAAGGAAATAACTAGACCTTCAAGCATCCTTGCCATTGCACTTGTTCTCTGTGCTCCCAAGACATCATTTGCACCATTTTTTCACTACTCGGTATGATTTCCTAGTCTACAGACACCACTTGTTTACTTCTCTATCTTTCTCACTAAATTGCAAACTAAAGAGAAAAAGTTATGTCTTATATCTCTTTATAAAACAATACCTGGAATAGTAGATGTTCTGGAAATGAAATTTGAGGTAAAATGCAAATAAGGACTAGGAAATTGAATGTGCTTAATAGACATTTTAATCCAACAGTGATAAAATATTTTAAATAATAAGGAATTATAATATTTTGCCCAGAATAAGAGTTTTTTTTGTAATAATATAATTTGGTTAGTAAATACATGGTTAAATTTTTATCCAATATCTTTTCTAGTGTTTACAGATTGTGATTTGGGTATTTCTTTTCCGTTATCATTTTCTCATATATACTTCCAAAATTATGACTATGTAACTACATGCACATGACATTTTATATACATGTTACTACACAAATTCAACATACATGATATAGTACATTTTACTGGAATAAAATATTACTATACCTATGTATATATTATACACATGTATGTATATACACATTTCCTGTATCTATATAATTTACACAGTAAATATATAGAGGCTACCTTGAATTTTCATAGCTCAGCATTTTTAAATAAGAATAATTATAAAGGAGACCTTTTCTGTTTTTCTTCATGAATTTCTCATGGTTTGCTTTCTTCAAACTTAAAGATAAATGATAACTGTTTTTTTTCCACATAGAATTCTGCATTGCTCTTAGGTTAAAATTCTTCTCTTAAGACTGTCTCTTACCACACAGCAAAGAGAACCAAGCCACAGCTGACATAGCAGAGAGCCAATTTTATTTGTTTTTAATTATTGCCATTTTTAAAATGAGCATGTAGGCAAACATCATTTTGTAGAGAAAAATCATGCTCCACCATCATATATAAGGATTATGATGTTGTTGATGAAGGAAGAGAAGGAGACAGGACAGAGGAGGAATAAAGGACAAAGGAAGAAGAAAAGGGACAACAAAATCTCAGACAATGACTAGGATATTTTAAGCACAGTGGTCTTAACCAAAACTGCTATTCACAAGAATAAGGAAATGCATCTATGAGTTGTGTCTACAGTGAAGCTATAAAGGGAAACTTCTAGAGTTTTAAGTGTCTAGACATAACTCTTGTCTCATCAGTTTTCATAGCCAAATTGTGTACTTTTTAAAACCCCAGTGGCATCATTAAAACATGTATTAATCTCTACATGTCAGTGTTTCTGAAATTAACTGCAAAAATTCATTCCAAGTTCTTTACACAGCATGTAACACAATCTAAATACTCAAAAATATTAGTACCTGTTATTATTATTATTGGTTGCATTTCCCTTTTATTACCACTATTTTCTCTTAGATGTAACTCTCAGTATTGCCAATTCTCAGGCATTTTGATTCCATCTCTTCATTTGCATATCCATTTAAGCAAAGCTAAAACACAGTGAACATTTCTTTAAGCCCAAATTATGTGGACTTTGATCACATAATTGTTTCCTGATGAATGTAAGTGCCCTCTGATGCTGAGAGAAGGTTGTGTTTATTTCCTAATGAAACAAAATATGGTATTCTTTTGATAACCCTGCTTTCTATGATTGCACTGTTTTCACTGTATTGCTTCTATAAATGGTGGAATTTGGCACCAGTAATCAAATGGCAGGTGGCAGTAACACCACCCTTTCATAAATCTAAGGCCGATGCAGAAAGTGATGTCATACAAAGAGTGTATCGCCTAACCTGCTTGCAAAAGTGAATAATCAAGAGATATAATGTAAGGAGATTTCAGCACCAATTCTTACTCTGTTTTTAGATTATGTGAGGTAAAATAATCCCAAAGCACCATTGTTGCTACACTAATGGGTAGAAATGTGACCATTTTATTTAACGACCAGCATTCAATCTGGGACCAAAAAAATGTATTCCTTGGCCCTTCCACTGCCCTTTTAAACTTGTTCACCATCTATATTCTGCACCCTGTGGATAAAACCCCAAGTATGTTCCACAACTTTTCACTTACTTAAGGAAAATAATATCCTCTGGCCACTTTAGTGCCCCAAATAAAGACTCATTTTAGTAGCCAAAACATCCAGGCGCTTAACAATGCTAAAATGTGCATAGATCCTTTATCAAAACTAGCACCAAAAAGAATTCAATTCAAATGGCACGCAATGGCAGAGTGGATAATGTTCATATGATTAAATACTCATGCAATAGCATATTGGGCACAGAAAGCAAAATGTGAATGTATCTTACAAACAACTTCACAGATATTACACTTAGCAAAACAAGCTGAACACAAAACAGTACACAGTGTAGAAGTCCAGTTAAATAAAGCTACCTATTTTTTAAATATTAGTAAACTATGTATTTGTCACATACATGTAATATAAAAACAATTAATGAAGTAAACAAATGTATGCCCATCTGAAAGCAAAATTACCAATACCTTTGGGATCCCATATACATACTTCTCCAATTATGTCACCCTGCCTCCAGGAAAACATTCACATGTGCATGTACACACATCAAAATAATGGATAAAGAGGACGTGTGCACATGCGCACAAACATTAGGATATTGTACAGCCATAAGAAAGAATGAAATCTTGCCATCTGTGACAACATGGATGGACCTAAAGAGTATTATGCTAAGTGAAGTAAGTCAGAGAAAGACAAATACCATATGATTTCACTTAAATGTGGAATCCCAAAAACAAAACCAATGAACAAACAGAAACCAAATAGACTCTTCAATTCATTAAACAAACTGGTGGCTGTCAGAGGGAAGGAAGATGGGATCATGGGCAAAATAAATGAGGAGGATTAATAGGTACAAACTCTCAGTTATAAAATAAATAAGTCATGGAGATGAAAAGTACAGCATAGGGAATAGAGTCAATAATACTGTAATAACGTTAGAAGGTTGCAGATTGTTACTATACTTTTATTGTGGTGAGCAATAAGTAATGTAGAGAATTACTGAATCGCTATGTTGTACATGTGAAACTAATATAACATGGTATGTGAACTGTATTTCAGTCAAAACAAACAAATAAAAATGGCCTTAAACAAATGAACCTTGGCAAAAAAAAAAAACCTTAGAAATTATTTTATTTATTTCTTAAAAAGAAGCAAATTGAAATTATAAAGTAAAAAAACTATGGTAAACAAATGAAGAATTCACTAGGAAAATTTAAAAGCAGACTCTAAACAGTGAATGAATCAGCAAACCTGAATATGTCAATAGGAATTACGTAAACTGAAGAACACACAAAAAAATAGTTAAGTTTTCAGACAAAGTGGGACACCATCAAGAGGATCAGCATACACAAAGTGCAATGTCAGATGAAGAGGAAAGAGAGAATGGAAGAGAAAATATATTTCAAGGAATAACAGCTAAACCATTCCCAGATCTGATGAAAATCACTAATCTATACATCTAAGAAACTCATCTAATTCCAAAGAGGGTAAATGCAAGAAGATCCACATCGAGAGACATCATAGTCAAAACAATGAAAGCAAAAAGAAAGATAAGAAAAGAGTAAATTAGGGGTGCCTGGGTGGCTGAGTCGGTTAAGCATCTGACTTCAGTTCAGGTCATGATCTCATGGTTCATGAGTTTGAGCCCTGCATCAGGCTCTCTGTGAAAGCCTACTTCAGATCCTCTGTCTCCTCTTTCTTCCCCTACCCCACACACACACTCTCTCTCTCGTTCTCTGTCTCTCAAAAATAAATTAACATAAAGAATTATTTAAAAAATTAAAAAAGAAAAAGAGTGAATCATTACATAGAAATGAACACCAATAAGACCAACAGCAGACATTTCAAGAAAAACATTGCCAGCATGCCATGGGGTGACATATTCAAAGTGCTGAAGCAAATAAAGAAATGAACCGACAACCAAGGTTCCTATATCCAGCAGAGCTATCTTTCAAAATGAAGGCCAAACGAAGACATTCCCAGATGAACTGAAACTGAAATAATCTTTATGAATTCTGCAATAAGAAATTCTAAACAAAGCTCTTCAGCATAAACGGGGTGATGCCAGACTTATAAAATATAAAATAAATATGGAAAAAATACTGATATTCAGTTAAAACAATTATGTAGATAATTAGACCTATATAATTACATAGTGATATTCCTTTCTTATAAGTGATGTAAAAGACAATTATACAAAACTATAAAGTTGTATTTCGGTCATGTAACATACACAAATACATATGTGACAATAAACACAAAGGAAAGGGTTGCGAATGAAGCTACACTGGAGTAAGGAAATGAAACCAAATGGTACCACCAATTCATAGGAAGAAATAGGACATAAGAAGTTTAATATAATACAAAATAGAACAGAATCTGTAAATATATTTAGCCTTTCCTTTCTACTAGATTCTTCAATGGACATACACTTACATAAAGGAATAATTTTCACAATGTATTGTTGGTTGCATAACAGATATGTAGACATAATATGTATAAAAACAACAGCACAGTGAAGGTGCGTGGTAATGGAGCTATAGAGCAGTAAAGGTTCTATGTCACATGGTCAACCTAGAATTGTGAACTCTGTGAAATTATCCTTCAAAAGTGAAGGAAAAAGGAAATCTCCTCAGGCCAACAAGAATTGAGGGAGTTTGCTTTCAGTAGACCTGCCTTGCAAGAAGTATTAAAAGAATTTCTTTAGGGGGAGGGAAAATGATATAGGTCAGAAACTCCTATCTGTGAAAAGAAAGGAAGAATATTGAAAAAAGAATAAACATAAAATAAAAATTTTTCTTTTTCTTTTTCTAAACTGATGTAACAAACAGATAAAAGCCTGTTGAAAATAATAATTCCAGCCATGTATGTGATAATTATATATATATAGTCACATGTGTATTTGTGTCATGTATGTCTATGTATAAGTGAAATGAAGGACAGCAATGATAACAATGGACAGAGGAAGGAATTAGGAATATTTTGTTAGTATAAGGTACCTGTACTACCCATGAAGCAATATAATTGCATTGGAAAGTGTTCCTGGATTATATGCAAATGTGTATTGCAAACACTAGGGCAGACAACCACTAAAAAAAGAAAAGAAAAAGAAAAAATGAAGTATAATTAATATCCTAAGAGAGAAAATGGAACATATGAAATGCTCAATTAAAACCATACGAGCAGAATGGTGGCTGCCAGGAGGCCACGGGTAGGGAAATGGGGAGATACTCGTTAAAGGGTAAAAAGTTTCAGTTATGCAGGATGGTTAAGTTCTGGAGATCTGACTGACAGCACAGTGACTATGGTTAATACTGTATTGTACGCTTTAAATTTGCTAAGAGTGTAAGTCTTATGTGTTCTCGCCAAGAAAAAAACTTAATTATGTTGAGATGATGGATATGTTAATCAATTCACAATGAATACATATGTCAAAATGCCATGCTGTATACCTTAAATAATGCAATTTTTATTTGTCAATTACACATCAATAAAACTGGAAGTAAATTTTAAAACCAACAAAAAAAGCAGATGAAGTGTGGAAGTCAAAAATAACAACAGATTACAAGGGCAGCAAATAGAAAGCAGTATTAAATATGGTAGATATTAATCCAGCTATACCAAAAATCACTTTCAACATCGACAGTATAAATATACCAATTAAATGACAGACTGTGAGAATGGATCAAAAAACAAGACCTTGCCATATGCTGTCTAGAAGAAAACCAATTAAGTATACAGAAACACGTAGATTAAAAGTAGAGGGATAGAGATGGCTATGCTAATACTAACCAAAAGAAAGGGGGAGTAGCTTTATTAATTTCACACACAAAGGAGTTCAGATCAAGTAAAATCATTAGAGATAAAGAGGGGCACTACATAATGATAAAGGGATCAATAATCCAGTAAAACACAGCACGCCTTAATGTGCATGCACCTAATAAGAGGGTATCAAAATATGTGAAAAAGAGCTGATATAACTGCAAAGAGAAACACATGAATCCACTATTATAGCTGGAGACATTAACACTATCAGAAACAGATTCAGGAGGCAGAAAATCAGTAAGAATACAGTTGAACTCCACAGCACCATCAAGTGGGCATTCAGGCTTCCAGTGATTGTCTCCACACGAGGGGCATGGCTTACGGGGCTCTGACTTCTGTTGTCTCTTCTGAGGGCAGTCTTGTTTCCAGTGCCCTGAGAGGCCACATAAGTGGCATTTGAGGCCAGGACCTTGAAAAGTCTGGTCTGACATAGTGTATAAGGCCACAACTAAGGCCTCAAATTTTTCTTAAGCTCCCTTCCTGTTTTTGTTTTTGCTTTTTGATCCTGGTTGTAACACACCCAAATGGCAGCTTGTAAGAGCTCCTCCAGAGTCCCTTCTAGGCCAACAGCCAAGTTTTGCATTTCCTCTGAATATCTAGGGCTGATTGAGTGACAAATTTGTCCTTTAAAATCATCTCAGCCTTGGGGTGTCAGGGGAGATAGCCATGTATTTAATGAGAGCCTCCCTCAACCTCCCCAGGAAGGCCACTGGGCTCTCATTTTGTGCTTGCAAAATAAGTTATGCTAATTTAGCATAACTTAAGGGCTTAATCTTAGATTTCCTTGATTTTTCTAAAACATAAGCTTGTAGATGGCAGCGATACCATTCCCCAATGGGATGGTCATAATCTCAGTTAGGATCTTGGGGTGGAACTGCCTGAGTTCCAGTAGGGAGAGGGAAGCTCCCTATAGGACCTGCATTCCAAGCAGTCCCATGGTAATTAATGAGTTGCTCATCCCCGTATCTCTCAGCTGCTGCCTAAACCCCACATTTTTCTGTCTCATTAGGAGTCTAATTTAACAAAAGCATTATATCTTTCCAGGTCAACTCAAAAACATACGTAATATTCTGAAAAGTCTCTATATACTTATCCGATCAGAAAATTTACCTAGATCTCCTTTTATCTGTCTTAAACCTTGGAATGTAAAAGTTTCTCCTTCTGGTATTCTCGATCTTGTAAGGAAAACATGCCTGTTACATTACAGGGAAGGCCTGGTTACTGTGGGCAGCAGGGAGCAGAATTGCATTATCTTACATAGATTGAGGACCTGAGGAGGAGGAGGTTGAGGTGGAAGACTTCCCTTCCTGTTCTCTAGGTCTGCTTTGGATACAGGTAAGGGGCCCTTCAATGTTTCCCTCCCGATGATGAGGGAGCATAAGGCAAGCTGACAGGCCATAAACACCCACCCCACCCTCAGGTTAGATATATGTGATATTCCGCAGACACTAACCGCTGCCCAAGAACAAAAGAAAGGGAAAAAACAGGTTAAGCAATAGAGATCACAGTCATGCAGGACATAAGTCTCCATCTATTTATAAATAGCTTAGGAAATAACAATAAAAAGTCAATCTTGTCAATAGCCTAATCTCCAAAAAACTATAGACTCTGTTTCTTGGAGACCCAACACCACCCCTCCATAGCGATGTGGGAAACAAAGGCAGAAGGAAATGGTAGACAGAACTAAATTTTCTTATAACCTGTAGCCATTGACAAATACTTGAGGATGGCAGAGTAAAACATTTCTCCAGGAACTCCCTACTATCTTAATTCTAATGCTTTGCTAAGGGGAAAAACCAACTTAGTTTGATAGTAGCTAGGTCACTGGAGACCCTCCCAGGGTACGTTGTCGCAGGACAAACATGAGGAAGAGTCGTTTTGCCCACCTGGCCACTCCCCTCATGGGGATTTAGACACCTCTTAGCATTGGCAGGTCAGTATAAACTTCTGACTCGGATCAGGCCTCTGTGACCTGATTCTGCCTTGAGCTGTATGAGGTCGTCACAGAATCGCAGGGTAGGACCCACTCAGGCTCTACAGCCGAGACTGTGGAGCACGGGCACTCACACACACATTCACACAGATTGCAGACTTCCACCCAGGACTTCCCTGTCCTGTGTGGCGACTGTCGCCTCAGAGGTTATCAAGCTCCCCTTATGCCTCTAGGGCAGGCCTGAATTCGGTCTTGGGTCCCTGGGGACACTTACCCAATCTGATGCTCCATCCTGGCAGAATTTTCTGATTCCCTCTAGAATCTGAGCACAGCAGTGGCCAACTATTGTTGGGTCGGCAAGGGTCGGGGTTCAGCGAAATCACCAGTGGCATGCCTTTTTTTCTGTCACAGGGGCCCTCAATAAGTGGACTCTCTGCTGGCCTCCAACAACAGTGGCTCAAGGTGCCAGTGCAGCCATCAGCATCCTGGCCAATGCACCAAAAATGTTACAGCAAATACGTAGTGTCCAGGAAGAAACAAGCGACATACACTCGGGGAACCAGAGAAGACTGTTTATTTTGCACCGGTGCCGGTCCAGAGGAGTCACCTCCAAAGGCTGAGCATCCAGCTGGGGTATACTGATCTTTTATACATATGTGCTTCTGGGTTGGGTGGGACTAGTACAGTCAAGCTTCTGGTTGCTGGCTGATATAAGAGGAAAGCAAGATCTCAGAAGCCAAAAGCATGCAAGGGGAGTATCCAGCCTCAGACATCTGCCTGGCCCTTTTTATTTATTTTTACCAGCTTTCCTCCTCATCACCGTGATAAAGAAGAAAACCACATATGATCCGAACAACTGACACAGAAAAAGTATTTTAAAAAATTCAACCTTTCCTTTAAAAAAAAAAAGAACATCTCAGCAAGATATCAATAGGGACTATCTACCAGAATTTAGTAAAGAGCATCTTAAAAAAAAAAACAAACAAAAAAAAACTACAGCCAACATTATATCTAATGATGAGAGACTGGATCCTTACACTCTAATTTCAAAAACAAGGGAAGGTAGTCTGCTCCCACCACACTTATTGTAGATAATACTGGAAAGTCTTGCCATTAAAACGTCAAGGGAAATAAATAATATACATACATACTGGAAAGAAGAATTAAAATCATCCCATTTTGCAGAACACATTATTGTCCCTGTTGACAATTCTAATCAATTTAATAAAAATCCTTCTAGAATTAAGTGACTTCAGCAGAGGTGCGGGATGCAAGATCAAACACAAAAAAACAATCATATTTCTACATACTAAATATGAACATGTGGAAATCAAAATTAAAAATTCCTACGTTTTTAGAAATAGTGTCAAATTACTGATCCAAGATCAGTAGAAGCAAAGCAGGTTAAACTAAACCAGATATTTATGTGGGTACATCATACTTAAAATGCTAAGAGCCAAAGAATAAAAAAACAATTGAAAGTTTAAGAGAAATAAAGATAAATTGCCTACCTGGGAATGCTGATTTAAATAATGCCTGCCTTCTCAAGAGTATCCATGCAGAAGTGGAGAAAATGGGGCATCATCTTTGCATTTCTGAAAGAAAAAATATAGCTGTCAACCCAGAATACTATGTCCACAAAAATTCTCTACAAACTAGAATGAAATAAGATATTCACACAATGCAACCTGGGACCACTGTTGCTGGACAATCCATAACACAAGTAATACTAAAGGAAGGTCTTTAGGCTGAAGGGAAAGGGTACCTCATGGAAATGAAAAACTATGGGAAGGAGTGAAGAGGACTAGAGAGGGAAAATATGTGGATAAATATGACACCTTTTCTCTATTTTTCAAATACATCTCTTTGAGGCATAAATGGTTAAAAAATGGGAAAATATATGAAAAGGATATACCTGTCATATAGGAAATATGACAAAAGAAAGGAAAAGGATTCAAGAAAATAAAGTGTTTTGAGGATACATTCACATCAAGTGGTACTTTCCTTACTCTACACACTAGGATAACATAACAATTAGTATGCCTGTCGCTAGAACAATAATTAAACATGTTGTAGATAGTAGTATAGTTAGTATGGCTGTATAATGAGTTCTTCCAAAATTTATCTTTTATAATATACTTATTATTTACTGTTTTAGTTTCCCACAAGGTTGTACGTCAATAAATATGATCATCACATAGTTTGTACCTGGCACATGTTGCAAAGTGAAAAATTTACTGAATCAATGAAATATTTACCTGAAATAAATTATGTGAAATGATAAAAAAAAAGATGCATTCCTTGGGAAGATCATTTGCCTTAACGAAAACTATTTCTCTTACAGACATATGGATTGTATTAATGTTTTATTAAAAAAACCCCTACAGATCCAAAGTATTTCAATAACTAATTTCGGCAGAGATAAACACTTCTACTAATGGTACTCCAGCCTCTTTAGCTCAATCATCCTGCTGAGAAAATTTAAGAAAGCTGTAAGATATTAATACAAGGAAGAAAGCTTTTGAAGAAACAGAATCTCAGAAGAGAAGTCTATGTGTTTTGATCCACCCGAATTTGCTACTGTTTTCCCCTTGAAGGTTTCTACTGATTCCAAGGATGTGACTGAGTATCCAGAATATTAAACAGGAAGTTGGAGGTAAGCAGGTGAACAGGAAGGACTTCCAACAGTCTCAACCAACCCAGTGGACACAGACTGGGCCTGACAATGCACCAAGAAAGAGAGGTTCTGAAAAACAAACCACAGTTCATTTGGCACCCCCAAGGAGCTATGTCCTAACGTCAATATGAACATAAAGTAACTCCACACAAAAACGAAGATGCAGCTTCAAGAGGATTCAGTCTCTAACTATGATTAGATTAACTCTTCCCATTGTAACTGCCTCTCAAAACCACAAGCTCCCTAAAAAAAGATAAAATCACCCAGAAACTTCAATTATTTCTACACTATTTCATACAGAAAACTCAGCCTGCATTAAAAAATAACCACACACACAAGAAGGAAATGGGCAGGAAAAGAATACCTGTTATCACATGTGAGATTCATTTTCTCCATTTAGTGAGGATGTTCGACAGAGAAAACTAAGACTTGCTTACACCAAGCAATTTAGAACAACAGTGAGATATCACTACACAACTATTAGATGAGCAACAATGAAAAATGCTGACCATAACAAAAAGATGACAAGGAAACAGAGCAAATGCAATTCTCATGTTCTGCTGGTAAGGAGTACAACAGTATATTCACACCACATAATACTTTAACATACCATAAAAATAAATGAAATCTACAACTGTCCTGTGGTCCAGCAATTGTTTCCTGGGTTTTCAAGAAAAAATGAATTTACATCTACCCACAATAACTCCTACAAAAATGTCTACAACATGGGAAAGGGTAGAGGGCTGGGGCAAGGTCAGAAAGGAGATATATGAAGTTCACAAGGAATCTTGATGGGGAGAAGTGGATATTTGCATTATCTTAATCGCAGTGATGGTTTCATAATAAACACATATCTTGAAACTTATAGTTAATTTTAATGATGTGCAATTTACTTTAAATCAATTATACCTCAATGAACCTGTTCAAAATGTGCAGCATGCACCAAATATGTGTCCTAAACAAATGTAGAGCATTAAATCCCAAATGAGGAAGCAATGAACTTTAAATGATCATCCACCTCAAGAAACTGAAAAACTCAGTGATTTTTAAGCAAAATTATAAAAGAAATAAAATGATAAAATCAATGAATGACATTTTTAAATTACAAACAGAAAATTTTTAAATCCAAAAGTTTTATTAATTAATTAATTAATTAATTAATTAAAATTCAAGTTAGTTACTATGCAGTGTAGTCTTAGCCTCAGGAGTAGAACCCAGTGATTCATTTGTTATACATGACATGTGCTCACCCCAAAAAGTGCCCTCCTTAATGCCCATCACCTATTTAACCCAAAAATCTCCCAACAAGTAAGAGCCCTGGGCCACATGGCTTCCCACGGGAATTCCACCAGACCTTAAAAAAAAAGTTAATACCTATTCTCCTCAAACTGGTCCAAAAAATAGAAATGGAAGGAAAGCTTCCAAATTCATTGTATGACACCAGCATTAATACCTTGATTCTAAAAGCAAAGATCCCACTAACAAGGACAATGAATTACAGGCCAATATCCCTGATAAACATGGCATGCAAAAATTCTCAACAAGACACTAGCAAGTCAAATTCAAAAGTACATCAAAAGAATTATTCACTGTGATCAAGTGAGATTCATTCCTGGCTGCAGGGCTGGTTCAATATTCGCAAATCAATCAACATGATGCACCACATTAATAAAACAAAGGATAAGAACCATATGATCCTTTCAATTGATGCAGAAAAAGCATTTGACAAAACATAGCCTTCTTTCCTGATAAAAACCCTCAAAAAAATAGGGACAGGAGAAACATACCTTAACATCATAAAAGGTATATATGAAAGGCCCACAGCTAATATCATCCTCCAAAGGGAAAAACTGAGAGCTTTCCCCCTAAGATCAGGAACACAACAGGAATGTCCACTCTCATCACTGTTATTCAACACAGTACTGGAAGTCCTAGCCTCAGCAGTCAGATAGCACAAAGAAATAAAAGGCATCCAAATTGGAAAGGAAGAAGTCAAACTTTCACTCTTTGCAGGTGACATGATACTTTACATGAAAATCTAAAACACTCCAGCAAAAAAGTGTTAGAGATGATACATGAATTTAGCAAAGTTGCAGAATATATAACCAATGTACAGGGGCACCTGGGTGGCTCAGTCGGTTAAGTGGCCAACTATGGTTCAGGTCATGATCTCACAGTTCGTGGGTTCAAACCCTGCGTTGGGCTCTGTGCTGACAGTTTGGTGTCTAGAGCCTGCTTCAGATTCTCTCTCTCTTTCTCTCTCTCTTTCTCTCCCTCTTTCTGCCCCTCCCCTGTTTGCACGTGGTCTCTCTCAAAAATTAACAAACATTAAAAAAATTAAAAAAAATAAAATCAACATACAGAAATCAGTTGCATTTCTATACACTAATAATGAAGCAGCAGAGATATCAAGGAATTGATCTTATTTACAATTGCACCAAAAATATAAGATACCAAAAGTTGTTTTTTGATGCTGCCACTGTTTTCTTTTTGGAATAGGGCAAAAAATGATAACCTCTTGACAACATTTATCCCCCCCAACGTGTAAAAATATCCAAATATCACATTATCACTACCAAGAGGGCAGGATGGATTATCACCACAGATCCTTGAGACATACGCAAATAGCATAAGAAAAGTTATGAAGATATTTTGAAGTTATCTGCAATCAATAAATTCCAAGAAATAATCAGCTCAACAAAAAAGAAAAAAAAAAAAGGAAAATCTCAGCAATTTTCTATCCATTTAATAAATTACATCTGTAATTAAATCCTTCTTACCAATGATACTATACTCTTATGCCTGAGGACCTGATATTTTCCAGTTAAAAACAAAACAAAACACTAATCTTGCACCATCTTTTCCAGATAATAGAAACATTAAAAAAAAACTCCTCAGGGGCGCCTGGGTGGCGCAGTCGGTTAAGCGTCCGACTTCAGCCAGGTCACGATCTCGCGGTCCGTGGGTTTGAGCCCTGCGTCAGGCTCTGGGCTGATGGCTCGGAGCCTGGAGCCTGTTTCCGATTCTGTGTCTCCCTCTCTCTCTGACCCTCCCCCGTTCATGCTCTGTCTCTCTGTGTCCCAAAAATAAACGTTGAAAAAAAAAAAAAACTTAAAAAAAAAAAAAAAACTCCTCAATTACATTATGAGAGTACTATGAACTTCACACCAAAATGACAAGAAGATGATAAAAAAATCAATGGTATGTAGTGGAGAACTGGATAAATGGAGCACTGCCTTTCCAATGCTGAAAGAAAAATAAAAATGTCAACCCAGAATTACATATGCAGAAAAATTACACTTCCACTATATATATATATATATATATACATACACATATACATATGAATATGTGATTAAATATATGATTATTTTCTATTTCTTTAAATGATAACAAAAATAACTACTCTACTCTACCTACATACCACAGAAAAACCTGATACTCCAACTTCACTTAGACCACCAAAAGTCTACTCTTACCAGATTGTAATTGGTTAACTCAAACCTCCCATCCCACGGTGTCCAACAAGCTTCAAGTAGGGAGCTGAAATTTAATAACTGCTGGGTGAAAGAGCCTGCCTTTCACTACAATCCAGTGCCAATGGACAGCATGTGGAAAATCTAGACTTCCAGTCCCTGGGAACTAATGAGATGCTGTTCCCTTCCTTGCTGAGGTGCTGTCAGAGGAGACATAGTAAAGATTAATGACTTTGAACACAGCTCATGCTAAGAAGTCACTCTGTATGGTGTCAGTTGAGTCTACATGAGGGGCTGTAGGCTGACATTTCTACTTTTTCCATCAGGGAGGAATTAATGAAGGTCTAGTGGGGAGCCAAAACTCCCAATGCCACCCAGCAATAACCAAGAATTTCCCCAATTCATGAGTCAATAGAGGCCAAGGGAGAACATAGACCTCTACCACACCCAGCAAAAGAGGCAGTGCCTTCGCCTTTTCCTTTGTGGCATAATTACAGAGGAAATAATAAATAATCTTGAAGGAAGAAACAAATTACCCAATCAAAACAATAGAGAGGAAACAGATGAGGGTTTAAAAAACAAAACATTACCAAAACTAAGACTCAGAAACCTATGGGTCCATAAGAAACATTCTAACAATCTTGGTACTCAAATCCCATAAAGATGGAATAAAGTATGGGACCTGAAAGAATATTCTAAGAAATAATGCCTAAAACCCTCTCAGTTTTTCAAAAGACATAAAAGTAGACATTCAAGAAGCTTAGCAAAGCCCTATCAGGATAAACTTAAAAAAATCCACACCAAGAAACATCACAGTCAAACTTCTAAAAACTTAAGACAGTAAAAGTTCTTGAAAGCAGCAACACAGAAACAAGACCTTACCTATAGGGGAAAATATTCGAATTAAGAGTATTTTTTCATCAGAAACCAAGGAAGTCAGGAGATAGTGGCACATTTTTCAAGAGCTGAAAAGAAACAAGTGTCAACCCAGAACCCTACAATCAGTAAAATTATCTCAGGACTGAAGTGAAAACAAAGGTATTTTCAGATTAAGGAACACTAAAAGAAACTGATTGCCAGCAAAATACCCCAAAAGAATTGCTAAGGGAAGTTTTCTAAATAGAAAGGAATGATAAAAGAAGTAACCCTGAAACATCAAGAAAGAAGAAAATAAGGTAAGGAAATACACAGATGAAAAGTATAAACCTTCTTTCTCCTTTTGAGTTTTCTGCATTATGTTTTTAGCTGAAACAAAAATTCTATGGATTCTACAGAAGAAATATTTAAGATAATTATATTAAAAACGTGAGGAACATAAAAAGGATGTTTTAAGAAGATTACTAGACTTCACTAGAAGTGGTAAAATGATAACAATAGATTTTCATAATGATAGAAAAACCAATCTTTTGATAAATAGCAGATATAGAAGACATCCAGAGTAATCAGTAAAAAGACTAATACAACAAGATACATTCAAATACAGTATATGTAAGTAAAATTTGAATTCTAAGAAACTGTTCAAGTATCCATGGGAAGGTTGACCAAAGAAAACAGAAAAGTTAAAATAGGGGGAATGAATAGAAAGAAAAAGATACACATATAAGTCCTAATATATAAATAACATTAAATGAAAATGGGCTACATATACCAACTGAAAGACAGATACTGGCTGAGTGAACTCAAAAAGAAAAAAAAAAGACTCAACCATTTTCTGTCTGTAGCAAACTCACTTTAAATGTAATTTTTGGGGGCACTTGGTGGCCCGGTTAGTTAAGTGTCCAACTTTGGCTCAGGTCATGATCTTACAGTCTGTGAGCTTGAGCCCCACATCAGGCTCTGTGCTGACAGCTTAGAGCCTGGAGTCTGCTTCAGATTCTGTCTCCCTCTCTCTCTGCTCTTCCCCAACTCACACTCTGTCTCTATCTCTCAAAAATGAATAAACGTTAAAAAAATGTTAATAAATAAATAAATAAATAAATAAAATTTTGGTAGACTGAAAGTAAAGGATGGGAAAGTATACATCATGCCAACTATAATCAAAAGAAAGCAGGAAAAGCAATAATAGTATTACACAAACAAAATTCAGAGCAAATAAAATTACCAGAGACAGAAATGGATACAAAACAAGGACAAATGCTCAATCCAACAAGACCATACAGTAATCCTAAATGTATCAATACCCAGCAAACAGAGCTACAAAGTGAGAGGCAAAATTGATACAAGTGAAAGGAGAAATGGATGAATCCACAATTATAGCTGGAATTGTCAACCTTTCTCTCTCTACAACAGATAGAATCAAATATATACAGAGACAGCAAAGATACTGAAGAAATTAACAATATTAACTGACAGGATCTAATATTGATATTCATAGAATGTTGTGCCAAACAACAACAAAATACAAATTCTTTTCAAGCATCCATGGAATATATACCAAGATAGTCACATCCTGGGGCATAAAAGAAAGCTTAACAAATTAAAAATAAATGAAATCCGAAGAGCGTGTTCTCTGACCATAATAGAATCAAATGAGAAATCAATAATAGAAACTGTAACAGCAAATCTTCAAAAATTTGCAAACAAAACAGCACACTCGTAAAACAAAAATATCCATGGGTCAAAGAAGGAGTATCAAGGAAAAAATTTTTTAAGTCACAGAAAGAAATGAAAAAAAAAACAAACAACATATCAAAATTTGAGATTGAAAATAGAAATAAAAAATAGCAAATAAAAGAGGAAACTTTTCCCAGTTCATTTCATGAAGCTAGTATTACTAAAGTATAAAAATCAGACAAAGAAGAAAGAAACCCATGACAGGTAAATTAATATCCCTGAATACAGACACAAAATCCTTAACATACTATTAGCAAGTAGAACTCAGAAATATATAAAAAGATTTATGCATCACAAACAAGTGAGTTTAAATTCAGACATCCAAGGATGATTCAGTATTTGAAAACCCATCAATGTAATCTACCATATCAACATGCTAAAGAATGAAAATGACAAACTTACCAGTTGTTGAAGTGAAAACCATTAATTCAATACCCAGATATTCATGATAAAAACTCTCAGAGAAATAGGAGTAAAGAGAAACTTCCTAATCTTAATAAAGAGCATATACAAAAGATCTAAAATATACATTATGCATAACAGTTAAAACCTCAATGCTTTCCCGCTAAGTTTAAGAATAAGGCAGGTATGCCTACTTTCACAATATTTATTCAAAAGTGGGATAGAAGGTGAGCCAGGACAGTAAGGGAAGAAAAGGAAATAAAAGGCATATAAACTTGAAAGGAAGAAATAAAACTACTACTATTTGCAGATGAAATGATGTCTACATAGAAAACCCAAGGAATCTATAAAAATTTCTTAAATAAGTGTCATCAGCAAGGCTACATGACACAAGATGAACATATAAGTTCAATTGTATTTCTATATGGTAGCAATGATCGTGTGTATGCTGAGATTAAAAAAAAAGATACAATTTACAATTGCTTCAAAAAATAAATACTTAGAGACAAATCTAACAAAATATGTATAGGCCTTGTTAATAAAACTACACAATAATGATGGAAGAAACCAAAGAATATTTTTAAACAAATGGAGACACATATCATGCTCATGGATTGGAAGATTTAAGACTTAGTAAAGATTTAAATACTCCCCAAGATGATATACAGGTTTAATGTAATTCCTAAATAAATCCTAACAATGTATTTTATAGATATTAACAAGAGCATTCTATAATTGAAATGAACACAAAATGGAACTAGAACACCTAACAAAATTTTGAAATAAAGTTGGAGGAATCACTCCAATCATTTTCACGATGTATTATACAGGTATAATATTTAATAAATATCCAACATTCAATATAATATTCAAGAAACTGTGATATTAATAGAGAACTAGACACCTAGATCAATGAAACAGAATGGGAACCTAGTAATAGCCACATGCAGTATGGCCAATTTATTTTTTTAAAGCTGCAGAAGCAATTCAGTTGAGAAATAATTCTGTTCAAAAACTGTGCTATCATAATTGGATACACATAGGTCCAAAATAGAGCTGCAATCTAAAGTTCACACCTCATACAAAAAAAGTCAACTGAAAATGTATCATAGATCAAAATGTAGAATAAAACCTATAAAACATATAGAAAGGAAATGAAATAGGATAGAAACATTCAGGTCCTAGGGCTAAGCAGAGTGGATAAAATGGACAGCAAATGTACACTCCATACAAGGGAAAATTAATAAATTAGACTTCATCAAAATTTAAAACTTGTGCTATGCTGGCAGTTATACCTTCTGTTAAGTAACTGGGAACAACAAATTACATACTGGAAGGCATCATTTACAAGCCATGTATCTATCTGACCAAGGATGAGTATCTATAACATATAACCCACATTTTAAAAAATCCAACAGGAAAAAGGTCAAAATAAATGAACAGAAATTTCACCAAAGAGGATATACATATGGCAAAGAGTCACATGCAAATATGTTTAACATCACAGTCATTAGGCAAATGAAAAATAAAATCTTAATGAGATATCACTATACGCCTAGATTTTAGAATGGCTGAAATAAAAAATAGTTATACAGCAAAACTCTAGCAAGTATGCAGACAAACTCATATCCTGTTCGTTACAATGTAAAATGCAGCCATTCTGAAAAAGTTAGGCTATTCCAATAAACACTTAACATGCAAATACCATATGACATAGAAATAGTATTTTTGAGTATTTATCCCTGAGAAACGAAGATTCATGTTCACAAGGAAACATGTACTGAAATGTTTATCACAGCTTTTTCTGTAAAAGCTAAAAACTGGAAACACCCAGATGTCTTTAAGAGTGAATGATTAAACAAAATGTGGTACATCCATACCATGGAATTCTCAGTAAAAACAACAACAACAAACCATTTATACACTCAACAACCTTGATGAATCTCCAGATAATTATGCTGAATGAAAAAAAAAAAAGCCAATCCCAAAGGTCAAATAAAGAATGATTCCATTCATAAAATACTCATTAAATGAAAAATTACAGAAATGAAGAACATATTACTTCTCAGAAGTCAGAGATGAGCAAAGGGACAGGGAGGGAGGGGCTGGCCTATAAAAAGGAAACACCAGGGATTCTTGCAGCAATAAAAAATGCCCTGTGCCTTGCCTGTAGAAGAGTTAACATCTTGGTTGAGATATTGTATACAGTTTTATAAGATGTTAACATTGGGTGAAAGTGGGTAAAGGATACAAGAATATCTCTATGTTCTTTCTTATAACTACAAATGAGGGTACAGTTACCTAAAAAGAGAAAGCTAAATTATTATTATCTATGATCTTGATATAAAGTTGGATTTAGTTGGCCATGGGAAGAAAAAATACCTATTAACTAAAACTTATTTTAAAAAGCAGTTTGAGGGAAAATACTGGTTTCTTGTAATAGTCGACTAGCTCAAACAGCCTATTGAGAAAAACCGGGAAAGATGGAAATATATAAAAGATATCTCTTCAAAACACCACAAACTCAAGGCAATAAGCATGGAAGGCACAGGACCTCAGGAAGAAGAAAAGCCCAGGGAGTGAGATCCCAGTGTAGTGGCACTTTCCCCTACATTGTATTTGCAAATTCCAAAGAGGTGAGTGAACATTCAAGGCACTAAGCAGAAAGTAGAAATAAAGCCGCTAAGTCCCTGAGCAGGTAGACTTTCCTATACTCTCACCATTGTCAGCGGATACACATAGAACTTAGGGTCCAACAAGGCGGAAGGCTAATGAAACCAAGCAAACCTCATGTGTTCTTTTAACATCCCTGAGGGGCCATGCCTTAAATGTCCACATGAACCAGAAATAAACAGAAAACACCTTGTAAAATATGAGACCCAGTTTCAAAAGGTCTCAAGGAAGAAAACAACTTTCCATAAGTAACTGCCTCTGAATGGCAAAAGAAATCCTCCCTACAGGAGGAAAAAATCACCCCGAGCCTATAGTTATTTCTATAGTACATCATACAGAAAATCTATCAAGCAATAAAAGTAACCATATATGCAAAAGTATAAATGGGAGGGAATAACATAAGGCCTTTGATAGGTTTTCTCCATTTACTGGGGATGCCTGGAAAAGAAAGGATTAAGACTTGGTTAGACCATGCAGCTCAGGATGACAGTGAGATACCACTGCACACTTAACTAGAAGGGCCACAGTTAAAAAATACTGAGCTAACAAGTGCTAACTATAATGTAAAGTGACTGAAACATTCACACTGCTGTTTGGGTATAAAGTGATATAATCGTGTTGCAAAATATTTGTCACATTGTAAAATAAATTAAAGAGACCCTAATCATGTGATTCAACAATCCATTCTTTGAAGTTTTTCTAAACAAATGAAAGTACACGTATAAAGACCTGTACAAGAATGTATACAGCATGAGCAGAAGGGGAGAATTTGGGCAGCATAGGCAGAAAGGGAATATGAATGTACCACAGGGAAACTTGGAAAGGTGGGTCACATGGATATTTACATTACCTTACGTTACGTTACCTAATATGTCTAAAGGAAAATTTACAGCATTAACTGCACAGGTAGAAATATTAACAATTTAAGCCCTGGTACCCACCTCAAAAAATTTTTTAAAAGTAGCATTTTCTACTAATGATAATTAAAAAACATGAAACAACAAAATTAAGATCAGTGAATAGATTCTGAAATACTGCAAAGAGAAGACCGGCAAATCATGAAGATTTTTTTAATAGAATAAAATAATTAACTTGATTGTGGTAATCATTTCACAATGTTTACGTATATCAACATCACACTGTACACCCTAAATATAGACACTTTTGTCAATTATATCTCAAAAAATATGGAAGAAAAATGTAAAACTCCTTGCAAGATTTATCAACAAATTTAAAGACACACATTATCAATAAATGTAGAAGAGATCATTACTATAGATTCTAGAGATGAATACATATTATTTTTAAAAGCATACTAATAAATTTGAGATTGTATGAGATGATGTATAAATTTTTTAAATCATAAGAAATCTCAGTAGTCCTGGGGCACCTAGGTGGCTCAGTCAGTTAAGTGCCCCACTCTTGATTTCGGTTCAGGTCATAATCTCACAGTTCATGAGATCAAGCCTCATGTTGGTCTCTGTGATGTCAGTGTGGAACCTGCTTGGGATTCTCTCTCTCCCATTCTCTCTGCCCTTTCCCTGCTAATGTGTGTTCTCTCTCTCCCCCTCTCTCTCTCTCTCTCAAAATAAATAAACATTAAAAATGAAGACATTTCAGTAGTAATTATTAGGTAAATTGTGTCTATAATGAAAATCCCTATTACAAATGAATTCCATGGCCTAGTGTCTAAATTCCTGATCGTTTCCACATGACAAGAAAGAAGTAACAACAATCATGCATAAACTCTCTCACAAGATGCAAAAACACTCCCCAAAATGTTCTAGGAGACCCTCATAAACTTTACACCAAACTGACGAAGATAAGGTCAGAAAGTAAAATGCAAAGCTTGTATCTCATATAACCAAATGCAGAAAACAACTTACGTTTGAAAAATGGAATCAAGAATGCATCAAGTATAAAACACATTGTATAAAGTGAGGTTCATCCAAGAATGAATTCTTGTGGGTTTAACATCTTGAAATCAAAGCACTTTAAGAAAACAAAGGAAGAAACTCATGAACTATTGCAATAGATACAGAGAAACCATCTGACATAATTAACCACCCAGTTAAAATTTAAAAACAAAACAAAACCCCAAAATGAAAATTGAGAATATTGCAGCAAACATACTTAGGGATGAAATACTGAAAAACTGGAGTCCTGAGATCAGAAAAGACACAAGGATTTCTACTGTTGTTAGCTCTACTAACAATTTATGGTTGTCCTAATCAGGGAAATACAAGAAAATATTTAAAAGATCCTAAATTGGAAAGGAAGAAAGAAAACTGCCATTTTTCACAGATTATGTGTTTATGTTTCCAGACTAACTAAAAATAACCTGTAAGCAATGTATTAAAATTAATAAGCTGAAGATTTAGCAAGATTGATGAATACCATACAATGAAACATAAACACACATTACTGAGAAAAACAATTCTTAAACTTTTTATATTTATCCTTAGAAATGGCACAAAAACTCCACAGGGCAAGCTTTTATCTTTGAGGTTTATTCTATAAACTTATCAGATAAACTTTGAGAGTCACTATAACCCTAATCATTGTTACCGTTTTCACTGCGATCATGGTAACAGAAGCCACTGAATATAAGACAGATTTTAAAACACTCTTGACATCCAATGCCAATGGAACTGTTTTCTCTCTTGTTTTTAAGCACAACTTCTTGTTCTGTTGTGCACTGACTCAAAAAAAGGGGAAAAAAGCAAGATGCATGCCATCTTATTTCTATTTCTTCAATTTACCATTTATTAATTATGCATATATTGATTGTGTGCTCTGTAAAAAATCTTCAGAAATGCAGACATATATTCCCTCCCAGAGGTAACCATGATTAGCAACAAAGTGTATACATTAGCAGATATACACATAAATATGTATTCACATAAATAATGTATTTCTACATTTTCACATATCTGAAAGTAACTTATAATCTGCTTTTTTTGTTTGGCAATTGATTTTGAAATTTTCTTCTATAAATTATATAGTTCTTCCTTATTGGTCACAAAAGGTGCACCGTATCTACGGCACAAAGCATAATTTATTCAGCAACAACAGTTTTGCCTCTTTTGTACCCACACTTTCACACACACATTTGTGAGCAAATGTGTCAGATGCAGTACTAGAAGGCAAATTACTGTGGAAAGTGTAGGTAAATTTTAAAATTGGTAATAAAAGAAAAAACAAAGGCCGAATTACCATCAAGAAGCCAGGGTAATTTTATATCCCTTGAATAAGCTGCTATCAAGACAAAGAAGTATCTTAACATGAATTTAACTTTCTCTAAGTATTAAGCATATTTAATAGAGTAATTGCCAATTTATACTTAGTTTATGTATATACTTAGATGCATCTGCTAAGCCCATTTGTTAATCAATTATTATATAATTATTTGAATATCAAATCTATTATATATTAAACCTATACATATTCTTGTGCATATCTTTTCATTATTTTCTTTATGTTCTCTATATTGCTTTTATCAGTGACTGGTTCTGATATTTACTATATTTATATAAATCACTTCTACTATAGATTATGTTTTGCCAAAGCATGACAGTTTGTTACATGACAGCTATAGATATAAAATACTTTGCAATAGGCAATACAAGAGTCACTTTATTATTCTTTATCAAGAGACTCTGGCTGTTCTCATTCAATTTCTCATCCAAGTCACAACATATTAGCAATAATAGTAGCAACCATTTTGATATTTTGCAGAGGAATGTGTTTTATTTTGTATTTATGTGCAGATATCTTTTTTTTTAAGTTTATGTATTTATTTTGGGGCAGGGGAGGGAATGTGCACCCAAGCTGGGGAGAGGCAGAGACACAGAGGGAGAGAGAGAATCCCAGGCAGGCTCTGCTCCCTCTGATCCCATGACTGCGAGATCATGACCTGAGCCAATATCAAGAGTCAGATGCTTAACTGACTGAGCCACCCAGGCGCCCCTAGGTGCAGATATTTTTATGAATTAAATATAAAATAAAATGTTATGTTTCTGGCTTTTGTTATTTTTCATACCAGCTGTATTTTTGCTTTTGCTCTGGTTTATTTCTAGTGTCAGTCAAATAAATTATTCTTTTATTTATACAAATGGAATAATTCGGATTGACATAAAAGCTACTGAAGTTTTTGAAGAGTTTTATTAGTAAACATCATATTTGACATCTATATCAAATATAAATAATATTAATGAGGTGAATAAATATATGTCCACCAAAAATTTTTGAGAAATAAAAATATATTACTGATCCATGAACAATGACTTAAATGATGGCTACCTTCTCAACAGGATTCATAGAAAACCAGCAAAATGGAGTAGACTGTTTTCAATGCTGAAATAAAAGATACAATTTTAAACCCAGGACTGTGAAAGTAGTTTCCAAACCACAGAAGTCTTACTGGTTCAAGGTCCTAACTATAAAACATTTGACCAATAAACATACTGACCAGAGGAGGGTTCCTAAGAGGCCTTGCTGACAGATTTTTTTTTTTAATGGGGAAAAATCTGAGCAATGGTATCAAAAGCTACACACCGCAGTGGAAACAGGATACACATAATTAGTCCAGCCCTGGGGCGTCTGGGTGGCTCAGTCGGTTAAGCGACCAACTCCTGATTTTGGGTCGGGTCATGATCTCTTACTTCGTGGGTTCAAGCCCTGCATCAGGCTCTGCGCTAATAGCACAGCATGGAGACTGCTTGCGATTCTCTCTCTCCTCTCTCTCTGCCCCTCCTACCATGTGCTCTCTCTCTCTTTCTCCCTCAGAATGAATTAAAAAATACACTTAAAAAAAAAGTTAACCAGTCCAGTCTTGTCATCAAACAACAAAACAAACAAATAAAAAGCCAGGTGGGGCAATCAGTCTACAGATTTCCTCTGTTATATTATCTAACACGACCAGTTTTTAACAACAACAACAAAAACTCTGAGATATGCAATGAAAATGTGTTGCTATAAATCCTGCAATATAAGAAATTCTAAAGGAAGTTCTTCGGCTTGAAAGAAGTGATATCAGACAGCAATTAAAATGGAAAAAAGAAAGTCCTCTAGTAAAATAACTATGTAGGTAATGATAATGCCTAGTATAATTAAATATTGATGTTCCTTTCATGTCATAACCGACTTAAAAGACAACTTCACAAAACAGTATCTATAAAATTATCATCTTCTAATTATAAAACTGTATTGTGGTCATATAACATATACAAATAAAATATATTTGACAATAAGAACACAAGAGAGGGAGGTGTTAATCTATATTGGAATAAAGAAATAAAACCATATAGTACCACAAATTCACAGGAAGACATGAACAGTACATGTTTCAGAAACAGTACATACAAAGTTTAATATAAAAAAATATATAAACACAATTTGCTCCCCTTTCCTCTAGCTTCTTAAACAGATATAAAATTATACAAAATAATTATTATAACATATAACAATGTAATGTTGGGTATATAACATATCAAATAATATGTATAACAATAATAGAAAAATGAAAAAGCTATCTAGGAATAAATGATCTATATTTTACTGGAATTAGTTTAATGTAAATCTGAAGGAGAGTCTAATAAATTAAGATTTCTATTTTAAACCATAGAGAAACCACTAGGGTAATAACACAAAAATGTAATGCTGGGCCATAGAACAAATATGAAAAGTTTTAAAATGACTAAAACAAAACAAAGTATGTTTTCTGACACAATGGATGGAAATTAGATGGTATCTTTATTACCTCGATTGCAGTGATTGTTTTACAGGTATATGCATATGCTCAAACCCATCAAGCTATATATATTAAATATGTGCAGTTTTTTTAATTATCAATTATACCTCAAGAAAGCTGTTAAAAAAACAACTGATAGAAATTTGGAAAACTTAAAAATAAGGGGAAATGAAACCACTGTGGATCACATAAATAATACGTCAAAGAACAAATCAGATAGGAAAGCAGAGAGTAAAAATGCACATTTTTATGCAAAAATGTAAATAGCATTCTGTAAGTAAAATATATGATTTGCAAAATTCACTCAAACATAAGCTCAAGATTCATATACTTAGCTGAACATAAAATGTACTTTGTTGGGGCGCCTGGGTGGCGCAGTCGGTTAAGCGTCCAACTTCAGCCAGGTCACGATCTCGCGGTCCGGGAGTTCGAGCCCCGCGTCAGGCTCTGGGCTGATGGCTCAGAGCCTGGAGCCTGTTCCCGATTCTGTGTCTCCCTCTCTCTCTGCCCCTCCCCCGTTCATGCTTTGTCTCTCTCTGTCCCAAAAATAAATAAACGTTGAAAAAAAAATTTAAAAAAAAATGTACTTTGTTTAAGAAAATTAAAGGAAAAAATAAACATCAATAACCACTTTTTAATAAAATTTTAATATATGACAAAAAGACCACAAAGAAAGGGGGGTAAAAGGCACAATTTTCTTATTGTGAGATGGCATGTACATAATTTGGTATTTTGTTAACTCTAACTAGACCAAGATAAGTAAAGGTTTTGTATGCAACCTCGAGAGAGACCAGTAAACAGAATATGAAATGGTACAGGTAACATTTTAGACTACTGTAGCTTTAAAAATTGCCACAAATCTTATCTTTTATAATATAATCCATATTTCCTTATTTGTGTTTTACTGGGCTATACCTAGTAAAATTATGAACCTCTACTACATAATTCATATCTGGTACATGTTGGGAACTAGCGAAGCATTTAGGTAATCAATGAAAAAATTTAACTGGAGTACATTAACCAAATAAGATCAGGAAAGACCCACTGTTCAGAAGATCGTTGGCCTAACAGACACATGAAAAGATGCTCAACGTCGCTCCTCATCAGGGAAATACAAATCAAAACCACACTCACATATCACCTCACGCCAGTCAGAGTGGCTAAAATGAACACATCAGGAGACTATTGATGCTGGAGAGGAGGTGGAGAAAGGGGAACCCTCTTGCACTGTTGGTGGGAATGCAAATTGGTGCAGCCGCTCTGGAAAACAGTGTGGAGGTTCCTCAGAAAATTAAAAATAGACCTACCCTATGACCCAGCAATAGCACTGCTAGCAATTTACCCAAGGGATACAGGAATACTGATGCATAGGGGCACCTGTACCCCAATGTTTATAGCAGCACTCCCAACAATAGCCAAATTATGGAAAGAGCCTAAATGTCCATCAACTGATGAATGGATAAAGAAATTGTGGTTTATATACACAATGGAGTACTACGTGGCAATGAGAAAGAATGAAATATGGCCCTTTGTAGGAACATGGATGGAACTGGAGAGTGTGATGCTAAGTGAAATAAGCCATACAGAGAAAGACAGATACCATATGTTTTCACTCTTATGTGGATCCTGACAAACTTAACAGAAACCCATGGGGGAGGGGAAGGAAAAAAAAAAAGAGGTTAGAGTGGGAGAGAGCCAAAGCATAAGAGACTCTTAAAAACTGAGAACAAACTGAGGGTTGATGGGGGGTGGGAGGGAGGGAAGGTGGGTGATGGTTTTGAGAAGGGCACCTTTTGGGATGAGCACTGGGTGTTGTATGGAAACCAATTTGACAATAAATTTCATATATTGGAAAAAAAAAGATCGCTGGCCTTAAAAAAATTATCTTGCTGATATAAAGATTGAATTAATAAGATCCAGAAGGAATAAAAACTATAAAAAATTATTCTCAAAAAAAAAGTATATATGTACCTGTCTCCTTTCAGTAATAACTAAGCAGTTCTATCAGCCCAAATTTTCTGCTGGAAAACAAAAACAAAAACAAAAACAAAAACAAAAACAAACTAGGAAAGCTAGAAGACATTAAAGATATTCAAAGGCACCACAAACAGAGGGGATAAGCATTTGAAGAGACAAGATCCCAGAAAAGAAATCTAAGTGAGGAGACCCAAATTTGGTGTCTCTCTTCCCCTGAAGGTATATGCTTATGTAAAGGGGGTGATCATGAAGCCAAGGTGCTAAGCAAAAAGTTACAGTGGGAAAACTAAACAGCTGAGTAGGGAGGGCTTCCAGCAGTCTCACCAGCTCAAGGAGTGGGCTAGAACTGAAGGTGCATGAAGGAGAAAGGCTCTGGCTCACAATCCAGGGGTCCATTTGACATCCCTAGGAAGCTATGCCATAAGTAACTCTATGAACCAGAAATAGAAAAACCTCTCACAAAAACTGAGATACAGCTTAAGAATGACTTCTCTAACTGCCATGACATGAACTGCCCACGTACTCATTGCCTCTCAGAAGCAAAATCAAATGCTCAATGCAGGAAGAAATATTCATTGAGAAGCGCCAATCACTTTAGTGGTATTTCAAACAGAAAATCCAGCATGCAATAAAAAACAGCCACACATGCAAAAGCACAAATGGGAAGGAAAAGATTACCCTCCGGCTTGTGATCCATTTACTCCATTGATGGGGAATACCTACCAAAGAAAGAATTTGCATATTCAGACAATTCAGAGCTACAGTGAGGTACCACTGCATACTGATTAGAAGAGCTATGATTAAACCTACTGTTGAATGTTAAGAATAGTTCTGAAAATTGTGGCTTCCTGCCACTAAAGTTCAAATAGAAGCTGTAGAGTATCTTGGTGAAGATATTCTACTAGGAAATTAAAGATAGGTTGATGGCTTGTGACAGCTGCACTTTATATGCTAAAATCTGAGTTCCTATGATCCTATCATTTATGAGTATTTGGGTATATGATAACCCAACTACTGAATTTTCTGTAGCCTAGTATTCCACATGAATATTTCAAACCATGGAACCATGGTGAGATTTTGCACTTTAATGATTACATTAAAACGGCACACTCATGGGCTTAAACCCATGAACCCTGAGATCATGACCTGAGCCAAAACCAAGAGTCAGATGCTCAACCAACTGAGCCACCCAGGAGCTCCTGAATAACCAGTCTTAAACAACCTCTTCCACAAGAGAGAAAAAGTAAAAAACTCTGGCCAAAATGTTTTATAAGACCTCTATAAACTTGTCATCAAGCTGATAAGATCATTATAGGAAAAGAAAATCAAAGTTATTTATGCCTCATGACAAACACTAAGAAATAAGTTAAAACCTTATGTTTGACAAACAGAATCCAAAGAGAATTCAACTATAATACACAAGGAACAAGAACACAAGAAAGGTCTAACTTGTGTTTAACATAAGAAAGGTTTCTTAGTTTAACATTTTCAAATCAAACAACCTTGACAAACAAAAGAACAAAATTATGTCATTATGTCAGGAGATACAGAAAAACTATTTGATATAATTAACCACACACTTATGATGTTTAAAGCAGCTTAGAAAAATGTAGTGTAGCATATATAATTAATGGTGAAATACTGAAAAACTCCCTGATATCAAAATAAAGACAAGGATGTCTATTATCACCACTTGTATTCACCATTTTAGGGAAAATTTAGGGCAATAATATAAGAAAAAGAAGAAAAAAGGGATCAACAAACAACAAAATGAACCCGCCTTTATTCAAAGATCACCTATTTCTAGACTCTCTCAAAACAACCTGAAGTTCATGTATTAGAGTTAATAATTCACCAAGATTGATGGACACCAAAGAGTTGAACATAATATACACATTTTTCTGAGAATAACAATTCTCAATCAACTTTTCATATACATATAAGAAATGGCACAAAAACTCCACAGACAAGGATACATTTTTAAGGCTTTTTCTAAACACTTTTTCAAATGAATTTTGAGTCAGAATACTCTTGTCACTTTTTTTGTCTGAAATCATGGTATTCAAGACCCCAAAATATAAGATAAAGTTGACAATACACTTGACATTTAATCCAAGGGAAACAATAAAAAGAGCATTATTTGTGCCAGTTTTACCCATGGTCCCTAGCATAATGACCTAATTAATGACCTTAAGTAATTTAATTAATTTAATGATCTTGAGTAATTAGAGAACAGCTTTTTAAAATTGGACCATGATTAAATTATTTTCTCCATAAAGCTTGTTATATTTTTATTTCTCTTGTTTCTAACATGTTTTCAGCATGATTTCTTACCTATTCTGTACTACCATAAAGGGAAAAAAAGAGATGTTAAAAAAAAATCACTAGTGATATGCCACCGTGTGACTATTTTTAAATTTTTTTTTACTACTTATAAATCCAGTGTACACTCAGTGTAAAGCTTTAAAAAATGCAGATGCATGTTTTCTCTCAGAATTAATAATGATTATCAATAAAATGTGTATACATATATTCACATAAATATGCATTTACATAAAGAATATACTTATAAATGTGTGTACATATGTGAAATTATAATTTGCTTTCTCTTTTATTAGCAATGTGTCATGGAGTTATCACTTGTAATTAATAAGATCTACTTAATTCGTTGTAAAGGTTCATCATATCCATGGAATGAACACAATATAATTTATTAAAAAATAGCTCCTTTGCCAATTTTGTAAATATATGTTTATACTCAACTGTGAGTAGCTGTGTTGGATACAGTCCTAAAAGGCAAATTCGCATTTTAAAAAGTATATATAAAAAAAAGAAGTTGCTAAAAATGCAAAATTAATTTTCAAAAGCCAAGTACCATTTCATAATTCCTTGATAATCTGCCATTAAGATAAAGATTATCTTGTTATTAAATTTGCACTAATTATTAAGCATATTTAATGACAATTTACATTTATGTTTATATAAACTGTTGTATTTTACCAATCTACTTGTTAGTTTATCATTTTATAATTATTTGAAATAACAAAAATTTATATATTAAAACTATATATGCATATACTGTTGTTGCTTCCTGTTATGTTCTATATATTGCCTTTACTGAATTAATATTACTATATATATAGTACTATGTGTACTGTATTGACATAAATAGTTTCAGATAGAGGATATGATTTGCCAAAACAAGTATTTTGCTGTAAATAACTCAAATGTTACTTTATTACTCTTCATAAAGGATTTTAATTTCTGCTCAAATATTTTCTCATGCATGTCGACATCACACACAGATGAGCAATTATAAAAATTTTGCTACTTTACTTAGGAAGGTGCTTATTTTATTTGTATATAATTTGTAGATGTGACACATATTCAATAAGAAATAAAAATTGAGTATTTTTTTTCCTATGGGAGATCTGCTTTGCTATGGTTTATCGATATTGTCAATCAAATTTTTATTTTTATTTAGAAAAAAGGAGTAATTTGGATTGATGATATATGTATTGAAATTTGGAAATATATTATTAAATTATACATTAGATTAGCATCTATGTGAAATATAAAGAATATCAGTGAACAATTAAAAACATCTGAGAAATATACATTACCTATCCCACAAAAATGATTTAAAAGATAGCTGCCTTCTCAGAAGAATCCATAGAGAACGTGAGAAAAATAAGAATCTTCCCAATGCTGAAAGAAAAATTAAAACTGTCAACCCAGAGTTCTGTATCTACCAAAATTATTCTTCCAAATTGAGAGTTAGGTAAGACAGTCACGTAAACAAACCTGAGACTATTTAGTGCTCGAAAACTGTGATTTGTTGCTACGAGCACGCGGTGAAAACAGAACCAGAGTGTGTATGAAGATCCAGGACCGGAGGGCCAATATGGCGCCATCCGCTGGTGACAGTTGCTAATAGCAATTGACTGGAATGTAAGCCTAGCAATTTGTGTAGTGACCGAAGGACTGCATTTTATTGGTTACAAGTCACTAAGGCTGGCCCACAATCTTGGGAGGGGCCATAAACTCCATTTCTTAAAGCAAAACAGAGTCAAAAAATATATGGGCATTCGTGTTTTTAAAATGCCACAGGTAAGGATCCAAAGGAAGCATTTAAATTGCAAAACAAAAATTATTCAGTAAACACAAAATGTGGGGCACCTGGGTGGCTCAGTCAGTTAAACCTCCAACTCTTGATTTCAGCTCTGATCATGATTCGTGGTTTGTGAGTTCAAGCCCCACGTTGGGATTCTCTCTCTCTGCCCCTCACCTGGTCTCTCTCTCTCTCTCTCAAGAGTAAGTAAATAAACTCAAAAAATAATAAACACAAAAGGAGGAACAAAAAATTAAATAAAAAGATGGGAAAAATAGAAAATGAAGGACAATATGGGTAATTATAAATCCATCTATATCAACAAAAACATTAATTTTTTAAAGTTAAACATTTCAATTAAAATGTAAAAGTTTTCAGACTAGAAGAAAAGCAAGTCTCAATTATATGCTGTTTATAATTTAAGTTGAAGGAGACAGTAATATTGAAAATAACAGTATAGAAAATGATATGCCATGCAAAATTAAGCATTAAAAATGTGAGAGGGGTAAATTAATGCCAAACAAACTAGACTTCCAGGAAAAAAGAATAACTACAGATAAAGAGGGACATTTCATTATGATTAAAGGATTCATTCTTCTGGAAAGGAAAAAACACATACGTTTTATTTTAAAACAATTTTTTTAATGTTTACTTATTTTTGAGAGAGAGAGAGAGAGAGAGAGAGAGAGAGAAAGAGAGGGAGAGAGAGAGGGAGAGAGAGAGAGAGAGAGAGAGAGAGAGAGAGAGAGAGAGAGAGAGAGAGAGAAAAGAGCATGAGCAGGGTAGGGGCAGAGAGAGAAGGAGACACAGAATCTAAAGCATGCTCCAGGCTCTGAGCTATCAGCACAGAGCCTGACACCCGGCTCCAACCCACGAACCGCGGGATTGTGAACTGAGCCAAAGTTGGACGATTAACCAACTCAGTCACCCAGATGTCCCTGGGAGAAACACATTTAAATGAGAAATGTCATCATTACAGAATCTGAAAATAGACAAAATATAGGTGATTTTATGCTAAATAAATTTTTATGCTAATAAGTATGAAATGTAAAGCCTAAATTAACAAAAAATAAGACTGAGGAAATCTGCAAAGTCCTATGTTTATTAAATAAGTTGAACCTATAATGGAAAATCTGTAAGTCCCATGTGCTGGTGATTGAGTTTTCTCCTACAATTGAGAAAGAAATGACAGCATGCTACACAGGACATTACAGAGAACAGAAATAGGGAACTCCTCTAGATGTTTCAAGAGTGCCATAAAAACTTTACAACAAACTGAGAAGAGTATCACATAAAAAGGAAAATCAAAGGGTTTTATCTCTCATGACCAAAATGCAAAAGAAAAAAAATATACATATGTTTAACAAAGTGAACTCAAAGTTGAATCAGGTCTGATACACCATGAACACATTGGGTTTTATCCAGAATAAATTCTTTTTGAATTCACACTTTGAAATCAAATCACTTCAGTAAAACAAAGGAACAAAATAGTGCGATTATTTTAATAGATGCAAAAAAGAGACTTATCATCCATTTAGGATAATTAAAAATTCATAAACTGTAGCTAATGTCATAGTAAGTGCTGAAATATTTAAATCTTCCCTTGAGATCACAAATAACAGAAGGATTCTGAACACCATTTCAATTCAATATTTATGTAGGGCAATGAGACATGAAGAAGAAAAAAAAAGGTTGAATCACTTACGTTGTACACCTGAAACTACTATAATGGATATACATGAATTACAAGGCAATGAAACATTAAAAAAAAAAAAGAAAACCCAGAAAAAAAAAGACATAAGGATGGGAAAGGAAAAAATGGAACTGCCATTATTGATACTGGATGACTCTATTTCTAGACTAACATCAATCTACATATTATATATTAGAATTAATAAGTCAATCTAACAAGAATGCTAAGCACATGATTAATAAAAAAATCAATTATGAGTGTCATTCCAAATGCCAGGAACAAATCATTACAAGATTAAATTGACTACAAATACCCATTTATAACAATGCCAAATATTAACAAACTCCTAGGTAAAATTTCAATGAAATTTGTGCAATCTTTTTTTTTTTAACATTTATTTATTATTGAGAGACAGAGAGAGAGCATGAGCACGGGAGGGGCAAAGAGAGGGGGAGACATAGAATCTGAAGCAGGCTCCAGGGTCTGAGCTGTCAGCACAGAGCATGATGTGGGACTCTAACCCACAAACCACGAGATCATGATCTGAGCTGAAGTTGGATGCTTAATCAACTGAGCCACCCAGACGCTCCTGTGCAATCTCTTTACACAGCAAAGTATGGAAAATTATTTATAGGAATTAATGAAAATATGAACAACCTGAATGGTATCCAAAGTTTATTAACAGAAGATTCATTGTTTTTCAGGTGATCAACTTTTCCCACTTCGAAGCACATGCAGTCCCATTCAGTGTGAACCCAAGTCCCAGCATTCCCAATAATTGAGCATATTCTGTAAAGGCATAAATAAAAAAAAAATTGGGCTAATGGAGAGAATGAATACAAAGTTAGACTCCAGTTAAGCAGAGAGAAGGAAAAACCTACTGTTGAATGTTAAGAATAGTTCTGAAAATTGTGGCTTCCTGCCACTAAAGTTCAAATAGAAGCTGTAGAGTATCTTGGTGAAGATATTCTACTAGGAAATTAAAGATAGGTTGATGGCTTATGATGGCTGCACGTTATATGCTAAAATCTGAGTTCCTATGATCCTATCATTTATGAGTATTTGGGTATATGACAACCCAACTACTGAATTTTCTGTAGCCTAGTATTCCACATGAATATTTCAAACCATGGAACCATGGTGAGATTTTGCACTTTAATGATTACATTAAAACGGCACACTCATGGGAAGCCTGGGTGGCTCAGTCAGTTGAGTGTCTGACTCTTGATTTCAGCTCAGGTCATGATCTCACGATTCGGGATCCTGTGGGATCCAGCCCCATGTTGGGCATGGAGCCTGCTTGGTATTCTCTATCTCCCTCTCTCTCTGCCCACCCCTGCTTGTGCTCTCTCAAAATAAATAAAATAATTTTTTTAAAAGGCAAGTTTATATAGAAGGTGGGATGTGTAATATGCTGAACATTTAAGTGTTACCATCACCGTGGAATATTGTGGGTTATGTTCACGTTGGTGCAATGCGCTTAGGTATATAGATGCCATAGATTTTAAGCACTTAAGAAATTGCACTTCCCTTGTTTGAGAAGAAAGACTCTAAGGTCAGAGTGATTTCCTCAAGTTCAGGGAGAGACAATGGCACAACTGAATCGAGAAGTCCCCGTCCTATAACCTTATCCTGAGCGTTACACTATGCTATTCTCTTAAGCTGAGTGTCTATAAAGGTGGCCATTTATTAACAAGTACGGCTACCTTTAAATGGGAGGTTGGAGGCAGGCAAAGTCAAAACCGTAAGAATCATTTCCTCAAATGTGAATATATGCTACAACTGAACTCTATTTTGGAGTGAGTCACAACTAATTATTTTTTCAATTTCTATGGTATGAAATCACATACGAACCAAGAACTGTGCTTTAAGAAATTACTTCTGGGAGCTGGTTGTTTTTACACTTACATTTCAAAATATGTTAACTGTCCAGTGATT
Source organism: Felis catus (assembly GCF_018350175.1). Taxonomy (NCBI): domain Eukaryota; kingdom Metazoa; phylum Chordata; class Mammalia; order Carnivora; family Felidae; genus Felis; species Felis catus. Next base: position 23,047,460 of record NC_058386.1, read on the forward strand.
CTGATAGCACCTAAGTGGTTCTCTGCACTTGGCCATGATACTATCATACAGTTAAAACATAAATACAATTTTCTGAGAATAACAATCCTTCATGATATTTTTATACGCATTGCAAAAAATGGCAGAACCCTTCTACAGGACAAAATTATATTTTTAAAGCTTTTTTCTATATACTTATTATATAAAATTTGACAGTCACTAGAACCCTGGACATTATTGTCATTTTTTCTGCTGCCATGAGAACAGAAAACCTTAATATAAGATAAGCCTTATAATGCCCATGACATTTAATCTTATCCTAGCAGAGTAAAATTTATTCCAAGTGACAATTTTATTTATTACCCCTTACTTAATGATCTCACTGACTAAATAGAGATCAGTTTCTTTTAAGTGGTTCACAAATTATTTTCTCCACATAGCTTATTTATGTTTTTTCTCATTTCTTTTCCTTTGTATCTCTTTTCTAATTGTACTTTAAGTATAATTTCTTATTCTGCTCTACACTACTTATAAAAGGAAGAAAAATCAGAGAGTAGATCTTTCAAAAGAATCATTAGTGATATTATATCCTATGACTATTTCTGTGTTATATTTTTTAAGTAAGCTCTATGCCCAAGATGGGGCTTGAACTCACCACCCCAAGTTCAAGAGTCACATGCTCCACCGACTGAGCCATTCAGGCACCCCTATGTTTTTTCTTTTATTAGTTAGAAATACAGAGCACACTCAGTGCAAGATTTTGAAAAACTGAAGATACTGTTCCTTCTCAGAAATAACCATGATTAGCAAAGTCTGTATATGAACAAACACATAACCATACATTAACATACATATTTACGTATTTACACACATGACTGAAATTAAAGTAAAATGTACATCTTTCCCCTTAACAATATGTCTTAGAGATGTTTCACATAAATATATGCAGACACACTTGATTGCAAAAGCTGAACGGTAGTCATAGTATGGATACATCATAATTTATTTAAAAATTGGTCTCTCCCTTTTTTGTGTGCCCATACTTTTGTGCATGTCCCTGAGTTGTTATATAGTCCTGCAAGGAATTATTATGTAAAAGACATAGAACTCAAAATTTTGCTACATGTTAAATATCTTTTCTAAAAATCCAGTACCATTTTATATTCTTTAGAAAATCTAGTAGCAAAAACTTTAAAAAGGTACAATATTTTAAATGTCATGTTTGTTAATAAGGCTATATAAATTATTATAGATATAAAATGTTTTCCCAGAACTGAATGTTACTATATTTTACATAATTACTATAAAAATAAAATATTTTGATATAGATAACACAGGTGTTAGTGTATTTTATCCATAAAAGTTACCAGTTCTCATGTAACTTTTTATCTTGATCAATATTAGATTAGGATCACCAACTATCAGAACACTTCATTTTGAAATTTCCTTAGGAATAGGCTTAAATTATTTTACTTTGTGTACAGTATACACAAATTTTTTTAACTTGGAATGTTTTTGGCTTTCATGATATTTAGTCTACCTCTTACTCATTTTACTTCATTTTGCTTCTATTATCAGACAAATTTGGTATGCTTTATTTCCCAAAAAGGAAATAATTTTAACTGGAAAAATCTTTAAAAATTTTGAAATATTTTATTTAAAAACCATATATTTGATATATAAATGAAACAAAGATTATTACATATTATTACTATATATAATTATTTACTATAATTAATTATATAATTATTACTAATAAAGGAGACAAATTATATCCACCTGAAAGACAATAGGTCCAATGACTGTGGGACCCCATATATGCACTTCCCCGATTCTATCACTCTGCCTCCTCCTAGGAAAACAAAGGTGTGTGCACACCTACATATGCACACATATTAAAAACTTGGTGTTGATCATCTGCTTGCTTATTGAGGCTGTATTTATTGTATTTGTAGGTCATTCAAAACATGATACAAATAGAGAACAGTGCAATAATACCAACTGATCAGGGACATGAAATTAGCCAAAGAACAGAGCTGTGTAAACCACCACTTGGATGTAGAATAAAACACTGCCAGACTTCCAGAAGAATAAAGAAGACAAATCCTTTTTTCTACCTTCCACCATTATACTCTCCCTTTTCCCCAAGTAACTACGTCCCTGACTCCTAATATCTTAGACTCATGTTGCCTGTTGTGAAGGAAAGGAGTAAGAGCAGGCCTCTAACTATTCCCTACATGGATTATGTGATAAGAGTAAATAACCTCCCAGTAAATGTGGTAATGACAATTAGAGTAATTCCTTCAAAACATGATTATAGATACTACTGTTTTCCCAGGTATACCTTACCTGTCTAGGTTGTTTACTGTAAACTACCTTGGAAGTTAGGAATCTGGAGAATGGCAAGTAGTGTTATTACCAGAGACTGTGCAATTAACAGTGTAAAATGGAATGAGCCAAAAACCTAAATGACTCCCTGTGGTAAATAATAGTTTTACAAACATTACTCAACATCACAACTCACCTTTAACTGTAAAACCAAAACATATCCTGATGTGGAAGAAAGGGAGCAATACTAGGGGCTCTGTTTGATACTTATTTGTTCCTCCAAATATTTTGCATTTTGGTTGAATGTTTGCCTCTATCCTTTGAATAACTAAAATTTGGTGTAAAGTCTACCATTGACATGTCTGATTTCATGATTCAACTCATGACAAAAGAGCTGTTTTGGAAATTCATAAATAGTTTCAAACAACATGATTTGGGGTGTCCAGACTCCTTTGCTCAACAATAAGATCATGATACTTATCCATGTGGTATACAGAAGTTTGTTCATATTCATTGGTGTGTATTACATTGTATGATACACCACTTTTTACCCAGTTTAAGAGATGGTGGACTCTTATATTGTTTCCAGTTGAGGGCAATTAGAAATTAGGGTTTTTAAATGCCTTTAAGTACATATGTACATTGTTAGGATTAGTATGTAAGCCAGAGTACAAATACTGTGTCATACTGTATATATCTTTTCAGCTTAAAAGAACCTGCCTAAACTTCACCAGAGTTGTTGCTGCAGTCTCTTCTCCCACACACAATATATAAGAGCTCCTCATCAACACAAGGTATTATAAGGGAGAGAGTCTCAAGTCTGCCCAGGCCCTTTGCATGGGTCATATTCCCCTGTTGCAGGAAGTTTGAGACCAGGGAGAATGTGGATGTGTTGCTGAGCTGATGAGGCAGAGACTGGAATCAGGGATGCTAATGTAGCTAGGTATAGCACTGTACATGAAGGAATTGTACACAGGAGGCGGGCAGAAGTCTACATGGGAGTTTACAACAGGTCTTTGCTCAAGGATTAGGCTGTGCATGTGCGAAAGACACATCAAGGTCTAGTAGAGAGTAGATGCAAGGCTAAGAGAAGAATAGAGATACAAGATGTCTTGCAGTGCCCAAAGACTGGTGGCAGGGGGGATACAGGGAGGGCCCTGGCCTAGCTAAAGTGACCTGTAGTAAATTGTGAGATAGTATTCGATCATCAAACATGTTTAATTGACAACCAATGTGAAGAGGAATCAGAATGTATCAGAAAAAACAAATGTTGCTATAGAAAAGTGGTCAAAAATTCCCAAGTTTTTAAAAATATGTCAAATTGCAGATGCAAGATCAATAGAATGAAAGCAGGTTAAACAGAAATAGATATTCACAGGCATACATGATACTTAAACTGTTGTTATCCAAACATTTTTTAAAAATTAACATTCTAGAAGAATACAGATGAATTTCCTACTTGAGACTGATGATTTCAATGATGTCTGCCTTTTCAAAAGAATCCAAAGAGATGGGGGAATATGGAATAGTATCTTTTCAAATTTGGAAGAAAAAATGAGGCAGTCAATCCAGAATCATATATCCATCAAAATTACCCATCCAAACTGACAATGAAGTAAGACACACCCACACACTCTTGAGGCCATTTGTTGCTGGGCTACCTGTAATACAAATAATACTACAACAAGTTCTTTGGAGTGAAGGAAAAGATACCTCATGGAAGTTAAGAACACCAGGAGGAGTGAAGACCAGAGAAGGAAAATATGTGCATAAATATAAAAGACAACTTTTTTCTAATTTTTGAAATAGATCTTACTCCACGAACCAAAAGTGGTAAATAGTATTGTTTGTATAAAATGTATGACAAAAAGACACAAAGCAAAGGGTATTAAATGGAAATGCAGCGTTGTGAGAATATATTTACACGGGGTGGTGTTATCATAAGAAATTCACATGCTAATCCCTAGAGCAAAAATTAAATATGATGTAAGAAGACACAGGTAATAATCTGGTACAATGGCTGGATCATCAATACACTAAATGTATCTATAATAATATACCCCTATTTACTCATATTTTCCACACTAGGCTGTCCCACAATAAAGTATCTACATCACTTGGTCCAGTACTTGGAACATTTTGTGAACTGAAGAAATATTTATTGTAATCAATGAATTATTTAAGTAAAATAAATTCAGTAGAATATAAAGAAAAAAAAGATACACTTCTTAGGAAGATCATTTGCCTTAAATAAATTGATATATAGATTGGATTAATTGGCTATAGCGAAACAAAAAAAAGCCAACTACAAAATAAAATATATTTTTAAAAGTAATGTTTGTAATGTTTGTAGAAAAGTAAGTTTCCAGTAATAACAGTCCAGACTTTACAGCCCAACTGTGCTGCTGCCAAATATCAGTAAAGCTGGAGGCATATTAAAAATATGTGTTTGAAGCATCACAGACTCAAGGAAACAAGTACTTGTAGAAACAGGATCTCAATTACAAGAGAATCCCAGGTGGTAAGACCCAAATTTGGTATCCCTGGTCCTTCTAGGCTTTTAATGATTCACAGAAGTTGACTGAGAAGCAAAGACGCTAAGCAGAAAGCTGGAGCTGAGAAGCTAAGCCAGTTACTGGGGCTTCCAGCAGTCTCACCAACCCAGAGCAACAAAGTAGACCTCAGGATGCACCAAGGAGGAAAGGCTCTATGAAACAAACCAGGGGTTAATTTGACATCCCTGAAGGGCTATTACCTAATGTCAATATGAACTGGAAAGACCAGCCTGACAAAACCTGTGACCCAGCTTCTCAATCCTGATGATTATGATTTGAGCTGCTCCCACACTAATGGTCCCACACTAATGACAAAAAAAAAATTAAGGCTCCATGATCAGCAATTTTTTCCATAGTATTTCATACAGGAAATCCAGCTTGCAACACAAACAACCATACAAGCAAAATATGAATGGAAATGAAGGGGTTACTAACAGGCTTGTGACCCATTATCTCAATTTACTAGGATGCTTGGGGAGAAAAGAACAATGACTTCGTTACACCTGTGCAATTTAGAGTGACACTGAGATATCTTTGCATACCTATTAGAAGAGCTACAATTAACAATAGTGACTAGGATGAATCAATATTGTTAACACAGACACACAGACCAATGGAATAGAAGAGAGAACCCAAAATTGGACCCACAAATATATTGTCAACTAATTTTTGACAAAGCAGCAAAGAATAGCCAATGGAAAAGACAGTCTTGTAGCAAATTGTGCTGGAAGAACCAGACAGCAACATACAGAAGAATGAAACTGGACCACTTTCTTACACCATACACAAAAATAAACTCATAATGGATGAAAGACCTCAATCTAAGACAGGAACCCATCAAAATCCTCGAGGAGAAAGCAGGCAAAAACCTCTTTGATCTTGCCCACAGCAACTTCTTACTCAACACGTCTCCCGAAGCAAGGGAAACACAAGCAAAAATGAACTACTAGGACCTCATCAAGATGAAAAGCTTGTGCACAGTGAAGCAAACAATCAACAAAACTAAAAGGCAACCGACAGAATGGGAGAAGATATTTGCAAATGGCATATCAGATAAAGGGTTAGTATCCAAAATCTATAAAGAACTTACCAAACTCAACACCTGAAAAACAACTCAGGAAACAACAGATGTTGGTGAGGATGTGGAGAAAGGGGAACCGTCTTACACTGTTGGGAATGTAAACTGGTGCAGCTGCTCTGGAAAACAGTGTGGAGGTTCCTCAAAAAATTGAAAACAGAATTACTCTATGCCCAGAAACTTCACTACTAGGAATTTACCCAAAGGAGACAGGAGTGCTGATTTGAAGGGGCACATGCACCCCAATGTTTATAGTTACACTATCAACAATAGCCAAAGTATGGAAAGAGCACAAATGTCCATCCACTGATGGATGAAGAGGATGTGGTATGTATATACAATGGAATATCGCTTGGTGATGAAAAAGAATGAAACCTTGCCATTTGCAACAACATGGATGGAACTAGAGGATATTATGCTAAGCAAAATAAGTCAGTCAGAGAAAGACATCATATGATTTCCCTCATATGTGGAATTTGACAAACTTAACAGATGACCATAGGGGAAGGGAAGGAAAAATAAGATAAAAACAGAGAGGGAGGCAAACTATAAGAGACTCTTAAATACAGAGAACTGAGGGTTGATGGGGTTCGGGGGTTAGGGGGTAAGGAAAATGGGCGATGGGAATTGAGAAGGGCACTTGCTGGGATGAGCACTGGGCATTGTATATAAGTAATGAATCACAGGAAACGATTCCTGAAGCCAAGGCTACACTGTATGTTAGCTAACTTGAGAATAAATAAACAAATGAATTAAGTAAATAAACTAAAATTTCAAAAAAAAAGCAAGTAAGTCCTATTAAAATCTAAAAAAAAAAAAACAAAAAAAAAACCCAAAAACAAAACCAAAGATTTACCTTATGATCCAATAATTCCACTACTGAGTATTTACCCAAAGAATACAAAAACACTAGTTCAAAAAGATACAGGTACCCTTATGTTTATTGCAGCATTATTTACAAATGCTAAGATATGGAAGCAACCCAAATGTTCATCCATAGGTGAATGGATAAAGAAAATGTGTACACACACACACACACACACACACACACACACACACACACACAGGAATATTACTCAGCCATAAAAAAGAACGAAATCTTGCCATTTGCAACAACATGCATTGACCTAGAGTGTATAATGCTAAGTGAAATTAGTCATATGATTTTACTCCTTTTGGAATTTAAGAAACACGACAAATGAAGAAAAAAAAGGACAAACAAACAAGATTCTGAAATACAGAGAACAAACTGGTAGGTGCCAGAGAGAAAGTTTGTTGAAAGAGATAAAGGGGATTTAGAGTACTCCTATCTTGAAGAACAATGAATAATGGATAGAAGTGTTGAGTCATTATAATTACACCTGAAATTAATATGACACTATATATTAATTATACTTTAAATAAATAAATAAAATTATTATATGTCAAGAGCAGAAAGGTGTCCTTAAAAAATAGTAACTACTGCAAGTGTTGGCAAGGGTGTAGAGCAACTGTCAAGTCTCACACACTGCTGGTTGGTTGTACAATGGTATAAACAAGTTGCAAAACACTTTGGTGTTTTCTAAAATAACATAAACACACATCAATCATATGATCCAGTCATTCAATTCTTTGAGGCTTATTCAAGAAAAATGAATTTATATGTCTAGACAAAGACATTTATAAGAATGTTTATTTTATGGCAAAGAGGAGAGGTTTTGAGCAGGACTAAGAAGGAGGAAACACAAAGATGCAGAAGGAAACAGGGACACATTGGATGGACATTTACTTTTTATTTCTTGTGGTGATGATTTCACAAATGCACACATATTTCAAAACCTAAATTTTTAATTTTAATATTGTACAGGTTATTATAAGTCAATTCAGTCTAAGTGAACCTGTTATAAAATATGTAGGATGTATGAAAAGATGTATCTAAAAGAAACTATATAGCATTAAATTCAAGAGTGGAAATCTAGAAAATTTATGAGTGGATAATCTACCTCAAGAAAATAAATGAAAAAGAAACACTAGTTTAGTAGCAAAATTAACAAAAATGAAATGATAATATGAAGCCCAGGAAAATAAACTGAACAAAATTACAGAGAAGATCAATATTCAAAAATTGGTTTTCATTTTTTGTAAAATGTAAAAAAAAAATGATAAATTCATGAGAAGACAGATCAAGAAAAAAGTAAATTCATATTATCAATAACAAGACTGTAGAAAGTGTAATACTACCGATTCTGAAGACAGATGCATGATATCATAAAGAAATTCATTCTAATGTACCTGACTTTACACAAAATGGGAAAAACCAAAGGGAAGTACATATATATCCAAAAATTTTGGAAACAGCAATAATGCTATATCCATTATGTAAATTGTGTCTAACAAAACTACCTACAAATGATTTCCATGCCTGTGGCCCTGAGCCACGAACTTTCTCATATAATTGAGAAAGAACTAAAATTTTGTACAAACTCCTGCACAGAAAAGTAAAGGCACTCTCCAAAAATCTTTTATGAGATCTGTATAAACTTTGCCTGAAACTATTAAGGATACTATAAGGAAGGAGAATCATAGGTTTATATCCCCCAGAGCAAACAATAACAATTCTTTTTTTCTGATAAACAGATTGCTAAGATACATCAAATATATAATATGGCATAAACAATTTGTTTTTAAGCCAAGAATGAATGATTATGGATTCAACATTTAGAAATCAAATAACTTTAACAAAACAAAGGAACAACATCATGTCTTGTCACGATAGAGGAAATGATCTGACAAAATTTACCATTCAATTGTGATTAAGAATAACAACTTAGGGCAGAAGAGTATCATGATTAGTGTGGAAATACTGAGAATTTTCCCCTTGAGATGAGGGCTGACAAGAGGATGCCTTCTAGCACCAATACCACTCAACATTCTACAGAGCTCTTAGCCAAAGCAATAAAGCAAAAACAACAACAACAACAACAACAACAACAACAACAACAACAAATGTATTAAGATATAAAAGGAAGAAATGAAAATGAAAACAGCTTTATTCAAGAGCATAATTATGTTTACAGACTGAAAGCAACTTGTAGACAATATATTAGGATTGTTTAAAGATTTTCTTCGATTTGCTGGATTCCATTCAGTTAAACATAAACATATCTTCCTAATAATTCTTTAAAAAATTTTTATACAGAGGAAATGTCACAAATACTCTACATGCTAAGGTTACATTTTAAGGCTTTTTCTCTCTATTTATCAGATAAACTACAGAGCTATAATCCTGAACATTTTTGTCATATTTCTCTGGTACCATGGTAAGAGAGACTCCAGTAAATAAGATAAAATTTGCAAAACATTTGGCATTTAATCCAAGGGGAACAATAAAAAGGAGCATTCTTTGTGGTAATTTTACTTATGACCCACAGTTTAATAATCTCATTAACCAGAGTTCACCTTCTTTTAAGTGGTTCACAGTTAAATGAAATTATTTTCTCCACATACCTTTTTTCTATATTTTCATAGTATTTTTTTCCTTTTTAACTCTTCTAAATCTGTCTATAAGCCTAACTTCTTATGCTACTGTGTACTACTTAGAAAGAGATAGCATATATCTTTCAAAAACAATTATTAGTAATAGGTTGTGATGTGACTTTTTAAAAATTCAGATCTTTTATTGAATACATATATAGCATGTGTTCAGTGTAAAATTTTCACAAAATGGTGATACATATCCCTATAAGAAATGAAAATGACTGGCATGGATGTGTGTATATAAATATATACATGGACTGATGTGAATCATGTATTTACATATTTACTCATGTCTCAAGTAAATTACAATTTGTTTTTTTTTATTAGCAATAAATCTTCAAGAATTCTGTCAATATTTAATATTTAAATAAGTGACTGTAAAAGCTGCACAGTAATTATAGTAGAGGAACAGCAAAATTTGTTAAAAGGCTGTTCTGCCTTTTATTCCCTTCTTAGTTTTATCAAATGGAGGTAAAATTCTTATGACAAAATAAGCCACTTGAAAGTAAATAATTCAGTGGCATTTGTTTTGCTTTTTGGGGTACTATATTTTAATACACATATGTAGGTAGCTTTGGTCAGATTAGTCCTACAAGGAAGATTACTGTGCAAATGTTATTCAGAAATAATTTTCTTCTATTTTAGTGCTTTTCACGCAGCTTTCTAGCTTTTGATTTTTTTCTCTTGTCAATTAAATAAGTTATTTTTGCACATAAATAAAATAATTTTCAAAGGCAAAATAGTAAAGTCTTTGAAATATATTAATAAACTATGTATTAGACTTCTATATGAAATATAAAATTAGGGAAGTGAAAAAATGTACATCTACCAAAAAATTCAAAGAATAAAGATACATTACCTAGCAGGGAATGATGATTTCAATAATGGCTGCCTTCTCAACAGAATTCAAGAAGAACCAAAGAAAATGGGGCAGCATCCCTACAATGACAAAAGACAAGACAGAACTTTCAACCCATATTTTCTATCCAGCAACATTATCTTCCCAAATGGAGAGGAAAATTGGACACAGCCATAACCAAACCTGAGACAATTCATCACTGGTTAACCGGTAAGAGAAATGATGTTAAATCAAGTCCTTCAGGCTGAAGGGAAAGGACACCTGATGGAAACTAAAATATACAGCTAGTGATGAAGAGCAGTGGATAGAGTAAATGTGTGCATCATTATAAAAGGTTCACATTTTCTATTATTTCCTGGAAAGACAAGTAACTCTTCAAAGCAAAGTAATAAATTATAGATGCAAACGATGCAACAAGAACATGAAGGAAATGGGAATAAATGCAAATGTCCTGTTGTAAGATTGTATTTACAAGAAATGGTACTGTGTAAAACGAAGTCGACCATGAAAAGTAAAGGATTCAAATTACAAACCCTTGAGTAAGCATGAAACATAACAATAAAATATATGGACAATATTCTACTTACTGTAACTATATTACTTTTACACTAAATTTACAGCATACTTAAGAGGTTATTAACCATTTATATTTACCCTTTGATAGATGTTGTTAATTCCATTGTCAAGTACTCTTCTATAATTTCACAATTATTTGATAACCAAAATGAAAATACATTAAGCATATATATATGTATATATATATATACACATATATATACACACACACACACACTATACATTAAGCTTATATGTATATACACACACACAAATACTGACAGATAGCTAGGTGCATAAATACTTACTGCACATATGGTCTATAAATTGCTTTGTACTCCATTGCTTCTGATAAGTAATATGTTTTATAAATAATTTTATGTATAAAATACATTTTGCCAAGGCACCATAGTATTGCATATTACAGAAGGTGACAGAACTCTAGGTAGAACATGAAGAGCAAAAGAATTCGATACCAACCCCTTGAGGAATAACTAAAAATAACACAAAAATGTGTAGGTAATTTTCAAGTTACTACCACTGCCTAAACAAATCAACACTAAAATTATATACCATTAAATTTTTACGATATATACATTTACTCTTCTGATTTCTCACTAGGCTCTCCACCAAAAATATAACTCCAGTTCATGGTTCACATGGACACATGCTGAGAACTGAAGAACTATTTATGGGATGAATGAAATAATTGAGCTGAAAGAAATTAAGCACATGATGAAAAAAAATCCACTCTTTGTGAAGATAATTTGGGCAAAACAATTGTTGGAACTTGGCTTCCAGGAAAAAGGAATAGACATACTTTTCCCTATTCTTACCCCTAAAAACAATGAAAATCCTGGATGTTATATATAAAACAAACATAACAAGACTCAATTGTGGAGAGGAGTGAGACTTAATAAGGGACATTAGGACTCAAGAAACAACATGGTGAATTCTCTTTTTTGTCACTTTTGGGGGATGTAGGGACTTTTGTCTTGTTTTCCCTCATGCACACCAGACATGCAGCTGAAGAATCAAGCCCTTGCAAACAGTAAAGGTTTAGATAAAAAAAAAATCCACCCTCCAAAAAAGACTTTAGATCACCAAACTCCATACCCGAAAAACAAATAATCCAGTGAAGAAATGGACAGAAGACATGAATAGAAACTTTTCTAAAGAAAACATCCAGATGGCCAACAGACACATGAAGAGATGCTCAACGTCACTCCTCATCAGAGAAATACAAATCAAAACCACACTCAGATATCACCTCATGCCAGTCAGAGTGGCCAAAATGAACATATCAGGAGACTATAAATGCTGGAGAGGATGTGGAGAAACGGGAACCCTCTCGTACTGTTGGTGGGAATGCAAACTGATGCAGCCACTCTGGAAAACAGTGTGGAGGTTCCTCAAAAAATTAAAAATAGACCTACCCTATGACCCAGCAATAGCACTGCTAGGAATTTACCCAAGGGATACAGGAGTACTGATGCATAGGGGCACTTGTACCCCAATGTTTACAGCAGCACTTTCAACAATAACCATATTATGGAAAGAGCCTAAATGTCCATCAACTGATGAATGGCTAAAGAAGATGTGGTTTATATACACAGTGGAATACCACTTGGCAATGAGAAAGAATGAAATCATGTCATTTGCAGCAATGTGGATGGAAGTGGAGGGTAATATGCTAAGTGAAATAAGTCAGGCAGAGAAAGACAGATACCATATGTTTTCACTCACATGTGGAACTTGAGAAAGTTAACAGAAGACCATGGGGGAGGGAAAGGGGAAAAAATTAGTTACAGAGAGGGAGGGAGGCAAACCATAAGAGACTCTTAAATACAGAGAACAAACTGAGGGTGGCTGTGGGGGTGGGGGAGAGGGGAAAGTGGGTGATGGGCAGGGAGGAGGGCACCTGTTGGGATGAGCACTGGGTGTTGTATGGAAACCAACTTGACAATAAATTATATTTAATATTTAAAAAAGGCTTTAGAAAAAGAGTAGGATAAGAACAGCCTAAGTAGAAAGAAGAATTGAAGACAATAAGCATCCTACTGCAGCCAGCATGACACACAAAATACCTTCACCCTTGCAAGCATCGGCCCTGTGGGAAGCCTAGCCTCCGATGTAAACTAATCACCTCAAACTGCCCATGTCGTGATGTCAGAAAAACATGATCCATAAAGGTAAATTTGATAATTTGGACTCCATAATATTTACAGATTGTGCTATTAAAAAAGTTTTATCTGACACAGACAAGCTACAGATTTAGAGAAAATATTTTCAAGCCATATATTCATAATAAAGTAGTATCTAGAATACATAAACAACTTTGAAAATCCAACAATATAAAATAAACAAATCAATTTGAAACTGAGTGAAAGACATGAACAAAAATTTTACCAGAAAATATGTGTAGACATCAAGTAAAGCACTTAAGAAGATGTTCAACATGATAGCTATCAGATCAGGTAAATGCAAATTAAAACCACAGTGGGGTATCTTACACATATCAGAATGACTAAAATTTTTAAAAGCCATATAAACAAATGCTGGCAGGATAAAAGCAAGCTGGATCACTCATATATTGCTTAGAGGAACGTAAAATGTTACACCCATTCTAAAAACAGGTAGGCTCTTAAAAAACTGAACTGGAAATAGTTCATGATACAGCAATTACACTCTTGGATATTAATACCAGAGAAATTCAGATTATGTTCACATGGAAATGCGTATGTAAATGTTTATGGCAGATTTATCATTATCAGCCCCAAACTGGAAACAACTAGATAGTCTTCCAAGAGAGAATGGCTGAAAAAATGTGGCAAATCCGCTATAAACTACTGCGCGAAAAAGGAATGAACTGCTGGTACATGCAATAACTTTGATGAATCTCTGGAGAATTACCCATTCTGAACTAAGCCAATCCCAAATGTCACATACAGTATGATTCTATCTATATAACAATCTCAAAATAACAAAATTGAGCAATGAAGAACACATCAGTGGTTGCCAGAATTCAGGGATAGGAAGGGATGACGGAAATGGGTATGCCTCTAAGAGCAACACAATGATCTTTGTGATGATTGACAGGTTGTCTATGTTTTGACTGCATCTAAGTGAATACTTTGGGATATTTCACTCTAATTTTGCAACATACGAAGTTGGTTGGAAACGGGCAAAAAGTACATGGAGTACCTCTGTATTATTTTTTACATCTGTAACTCAATGTACAATTTATCCCAAAGCAAAAAGTTTAATCAGTGGCTTATATTCTTAACATACAGACTGGGTTAACTGCATGTTAACCAATATATACAAATTAAAACAAATTTCAAAAACAGTGATTTTGAACATACCTTCTTCTAGTGAAGGCAGACCAGACATTTCAGGCCAAACATTCTGGGGAGAAAACTGAAATATGCAAAAATATAAGACATCCGCTTGAAAATACCATAAACCCAAAAAACGAAGCACTGAAAAGACTAGATCTCAGGGGGGAAAAAACAGGCAAAGAGGGTGAGAACCAAATTTGGATCTTTTCCTCACATGATATTTTTCCTCAAATGAGACTGAAAACCCAAGATGCTAAGCAAAAAGGAGTAGCTAAAAGCTGGGCAACTGAGTAATGTTTCCGGTAGACTCACCAGTCCACGGGACACAGAAGATTTCAGTAAAAATCCTTCCTGAAAATGTTTTATGAGACCCCTATTAACTTGATACCGAATGGCAAGATTATAACAATGGAAATGCCACTGCCATCAGAAAAGAGACAAGGAATCACCTACTATCACCAGTTCTATTCAACATTATAAAGAGATCACAGCTAGGGCAATAAAAAAGGGGAAAAAATTTAAAAAAGCATTAACAATTGTAAAGGGAGATACTAAATCACCTTTAATCAGAGAATTGATATTTTTATTTCCAGATTACATAAAAGCCTTCTAGAGATAATACACTGAATTAAACAGAAAATTTAGGAAAATTGCTGGATTCTATATGCCTACACATTAGCATTTTCTTTCTTTTTTTTAATTTTTTTAACTTTTATTTATTTGAGAGAGAGAGACAGAGTGAGAGCAGGGGAGGGACAGAGAGAGAGGGAGACACAAAATCTGAAGCAGGTTCCAGGCTCTGGGCTGTCAGCACAGAGCCCTACGTGGGGCTTGAACTCACTAACCGAACCGCGAGATGATGACCTGAGCAGAAGTCAGACGCTCATCCGAGCCACCCAGGCACCCCAAACATTAGCATTTTCTAATAGTAAACATTTTCTAATAGCAAATTATTACTAAGTTTTTTATATGCATCATAATAAATGGCATAAAACCCTACATGACACGGTTATGTTTTTAGGCTTTTTCCATATATGAATCAGATGAAATGTGAAAGGGTTTTAACCCTGATCACTGTTGTCAGCGTTTCTACTATCCTGGCAACAGAGGCCCTTTACCATACACGTGACATTTAATTCTGATGGAAAGATAAAAACAGCATTGTCTATGACAATTTTACCTATGGTCTCTAGTTTAATGATCTCACTGACTAATTAGAGGTTAGCTTCTTATAAAGGGCTCATAAATGTATTATTTCTCCTCTTACATTGTTTGTATTTTTATTTTTTCCCTTCTCTTTTCTAAACCTCCTATCTGTAACACTAACTTATTATTCCATTATGAACATCAAAATAAAAAGCAAAGAGAATACCTAACTTCTGATTCCATTCTTTACTTGAAAATAAAAAAGCCAAGAGTACATATTTCAAAAATCATTAGAGAGATGCCATTATCATGTGATTAATTTTTGATATATATTCTAGGACACAGATATATTGCATGTACATAGTGTAAAAATTTCAAAACAGCTGATAAATATACCTCTTCAGAAGTAATTGTGATGAGCAGTAAAGTGTGTATATAAATAGATGTAAACAGACATTTATCTACATGAATAACATATTTACATAATTATACACATATCTGTAAGTAAATTATAGTCTTTTTAATTAACAATATATCTTGGAGATGCCTTCTTCAAGTATTTAACGTGTACATGATTAGTTTAAAAGCTGAATAGCATCATAATATGGACACACATAATTTGCCAAAAAAGAGCTGTTTTGACTATTTTGTGTCCATACTTTAGGACACATGTGTGAGTAGCTATGTCAGATATAGTTCTAAAAGGCCCACTACTCTGTAAATCTGTAAGGAAATTCACAACTTTGTCAAAAACATACTACTTTCCAAAACTCATTACCATTTTTCATTCCTCAATAACCTGGCATCAAAATTTTGGAAAGGTACCATGTTACTTAATTATTTACACTGAATATTAAGCATACTTAAGACACTAATTACCTATATATGTTTATTACTAATATATTCTTTGATACACATTTTTAATCCCATTTGGTACAATTTATCATTTCATAATCATTAAAAAAATTATATACCAAAAATATATACACACACATATAATTACACATAAATTCTTATTGCTGTCAATTATATTCTATATACTGCTTGATATCAAATTGATTCTGATGTATATTATATTTACTATATAATTCATTTTACCTGTAAAATGCATTGTATATAAGTATGGTAGATATAAAGTAAACTATTTCTATATTTAAGACAAGTGTCATTCCATTATTTGTTACCAAGACATTGCACCTGGTCTCATACACTATCACATCCAGATCAACAGTAGCATCAGATCAGAAATAATAATTAAAATGTCTTGGATATTGTACTTGTACTGAAATTACTTTTATTTGTATACATATAGTACAGATGTATTTATATATTATAATAAGAAAGAATTGGTTCTTTTTTGATTATACTACTTTTCTGCAGCTTTTTTTTGTTATTGTTGATCAAAAGTTAACCTTTTTGCATAAATGAAATCATTTTTTTATAACAACTAGTGAAGTTTTGAAATGTTTCATTAGCAAACCATATATATTTATGTATATGTATACACACACACACACACATATATATATACACACACATTTTTAATTTAAATTGACATTAGTTAACATACAGTGTAGTCTTGGCTTCAGGAGTAGAACCCAGTGATTTCATCTCTTAAATATGATGCCCCTCAGTGCTCGTCCCAAAAAGTGCCCTCCTTAATGTCTATCCCATTTAGCCCATCTCCCCACCTATCTCCCCTCCAGCAACCCTGTTTGTTCTCTGTATTTAAAAGTCTCTTATGGTTTGTCTCTCTCTCTCTGTTTTATAATTTTTATCATTAGTAAACTATATATTTGACAGCTATATAAGATGTAAAGCCTTTTTAGTGTATTAAACATACATCCACCAAAAGCTTCAAAGACATAAATATTACCTATCCAGGAATTATTTAAATGTTGACTGCCTTCTCCACACAAACCATGGATAATCAGTGAAAAATGGAGCATCATTTTTTCAGTGAGTGTCAAGACAGAACTTTCAAGCTCCAATGTTATATGCAATAAAATCACCCTTCTAAACTGAAAGTGAAATAAGAAACATCCAGATAAACCAAACCGAAACACTTTTCTGCTGGCCAAACATAATACAAATACATCATGCTTAAGGAATGTATTAGTTTCCTAGACTGTCATAACAAAATACCGTAAACTAGACTGCTTGAAAACAATACAAATTTATTGTCTCACAGCTCTTGAGGCTAGAAATCTGATATCAAGCTGTAGGCAGGACCATGCACCTTCTAAAACCTGTAGAATCATTCCCGGCCTCTTCCCAGCAATCTCAGGCATTCCTCCAAATCCTCTACCTTCACATGGCATTCTCCCTGGGCGTATCTTCACAGTCTTCCCTCCATGTACATCTGTGTCTATATCCAAATTCACCTCCCTCCTTTAAGGGACATCAGTCACACTCTATTAGGGCCTTATCCTAATGACTTTATCTTAAATTGACAGAATCTGCAAAGACCCTATTTCTCAATAAAGTCACATTCGGAGGTATTGGAAATCAGACGACTTGTTTGGGTGGCCCAAGGGAAAGGACACCCAATGGAAACCAAGAACGACAGGGCTATAAGAATGTGTGAAGAACACTCCATAGGGAAAAGAAATAGATAAACATAAAAGACAAGTGTTTTCTATTATTTTTGAGAGATATTTGACTTTTTTTGATATCTGACTCTTTAAAGCAAAAAAATGATAAAAGATATAGTTGATATAAACTATAGAACAAAAGCACAAAGGAAAGGTAGCATATGTAACATTACAGTGTAGTGAGGTTACATTTATAGGAAGTGATACCACATACTTCTATGGAGATGAAAAGGGAAGAAGTGAAATATAAATCCCTTGAGCAATCACTAAACTTAACACAAAAATGTACAGATAATATTCTAGTTACTATTACTAGATAACCAGTTATACTGGATAATTGCCACAAAACTTATTTTCTCCAATACACTATTTTCTTGCCTGTTTTCCCAGTAGGCTGTCCCACAGTATTTAACTCTAGTAGCACCTGCTTTCAAGCACAAGCTTGAAATTGAAGAAATATTAATGAGAAAATGAAATAATTACAATAAAAGAAATTGAGCAAGTGACGGCAAAAATTAAAATAAAGAATCCACTACATGTAAAGGTTGTTTAGCTAAAAAAGAAGTTGGACATCTATTTCCAAGATGTAGATATACTTTCTTCCCCAAATACAACGAAAATTCCTTGATAGTACACATAAAAACAAACATAAAAATACTCTGAAAGGTAGAGAGACTAATGAAAATGGACTAGGAACCTCTGAAGCCAAGGAACAACACTATAGTGGATTCCGTGTTTTCTTTTGTATGTTGTATTTTCTTTTCACCTCCTATATACCCAACCTGGATTGAAACAATCAGGCAACCTGAAAATGGCAAAGGGTGTAGACAAGAAAAAGGCCCGAGTAAAGCCTGCTATCCTCAATGGGCCAGGAAGGATTAAGGCAAACAAGACAGGATATGTGTAGACAATACAAGTTCTATGCCAAATACCAGCCTCATTCACCACAGCTCAAGTCCCCCGGGGAACCTAGATGGTCACCATTACCGGGCTGTAAAAACGCACCCCAAACGGTCCCTCCCCATAGTGATCTATCTTTTCCACTTACTAGACTTTCCTGAGAAAGAAAGAAGTAGGACTTGGTTACAGCCATGCAATTTAGCTAGACACTGAGATACCACCACACCTTTACTAGAAGGGATACAACACAAAAACATGACCCTAAGAAATGCTGGTAAGGATGCAGTGCAAAGGAGACGCTCATACACTGCTGGCAGGATGGACAATAGACTATCAGACTGCAAACTCTAAGACGTATTCTAAGTACCTTAAAGTATACCTATCATGTGATCTAGCCATACCATGTCTTCATGTTCATCCAAGAAAGATAAAAATGTATGTCCACACTAAAACTTGTACAATAATGTACATACCATGGGAAAGAAGGGAGGTAGGAGCAGAAACAGGAAGAGAAAATGGAAAGTCGTTCAAGGAAACTTGAAAGAAGGGATGGGTAAGTACAGTATTTTGATTCTGGTGATAGTTTAGCAAATCTATATACACATGCCAAAACATACTGTTCAATTCAAATTTGCAAAGTTTATTTAATCTCAATTATATTTTCATGAACCTGTTACAAAGTGTGAGATACAACAATATGCATGGCTAAAGGAACATTTATAGTGATAAAAACAAAAATCCTGAAATTTGTGATAGAGAAATAAATCTCAAAACAGATAAAATCTGTAATTCAATAACAAACCAATAGAAATGAAACAATAAAATTGAAGTCTATGGGTGATAATAAAAGAAAGAGAAGATTTTTTAAAAAGTTTTGGACATTCCATTCTGGCTGGAATTATTAAGGGGAAAAAAAGATGAAGAAGCATCAGCATATATTCAATATCAGCAATGCAAAAAGGAAATTCTCATGCCATTTCTTGGTGACACATACATAATTATATAAACAACTTCATCCTAAAAAGTTTGATACATGAAAAGAGAGACTACCAAGGAAAACATACCCTAACAAACAGTAACACTCAGAAAATCTCAACAGTCTTATCTTGTGTAAATAAACTGGGTCTATAATGAAATATCTTCCTATAAATGGATCCTGCTTGCTGGTGCCTGAAGTCACAAACTTTCCCGTATAATGGAAAAAGAAGTAATACCAATCTTGAACAAGCCTTTCCAAATAATAGAAATAGTAAAAATGTTTCCCAAAATGCTTTGTGAGACCCCTATACACTTTACACCAAAATGATAAGGAAAATAAAAAGAAAATCGATGGTATATTTCCCTCATCAAATCACCAAAATTCCTTTATTTCCCCCCCAAAACCTAACTTATAATTCAACAAAATCCAATGGTACTTTAACTGTAATATCCCATGCACACTGAGTTTAAACCAAGAATGAATTCTCGTGAGACAAAAATATCAAACAACTATCACCAAAAAAAGCATTACAAAACAACTATCACCAAAAATTGGCATTACACAATAAAAGCAATATAACCACATTTACCATCAAGTCATTATTTTTTAAAAAAAGCTTAAAAACTGCAGCAAATACCGTACCCAGTGATAAAATACTGAAAATCTCCCTCTGAGATAATGCATTCAAATTAAACAGTAAATTTAGCAAGAGTTTTACATTCCGTACAGTTAAGTATTAATACATTCTTCTCAGAACAGAAATTGTTACTAACAATTTTATATACATCATAAGATATGGCACAAAAACCCTTTACTACAAGGTTTTATCTTTGAGGCTTTTTTTCGTATACTGATTGGATAAAACTCGAGGAAATTTTAATCCCTAGTGTTGTCATCTTTTTACTTCTATTATAGTAACAGGGACCCAAAAATGTAAGATCAACCTTACTATACAAGACATGTAATTCTAGTAGAACTATAAAAAGATCATTGTTTATAACTGATTTCTTAATGATCCCTGTTTAATGATGTTAGTAAGAGTTCAACTTCACAAATTATTTTTCCTCATGTGTTCTATTTTTATTCCTTTTTCCTCTTTTCCAAATCTTTCTTCCTAATATCTTCTCATTCCATACTACTTCAACATAAGAAAGCAAAATGTAGATCCTTAAAAATTATTACTAATATGTCATCAGAAAGTGTTTTTTTTCATTCATATCTTTAATTACGCACATTATCTCAGTCCTTTCTGGCTGCTATAACAAAATACCATAGACTGAGTAGCTTATAAACAACAGAAATTTATTTCTCTAAGTTCTAGAGGCTCTGAATTCCCAGAGCAAGACACCATCAGATTCAGTGTCTGGTGAGAGCCCACTTTTCTGATTCATAGATGGTCATTTTCTCCCTGTAACATCACATGGTTGAGAAGGTGAGGGAGCTCTCTGGGACCTCTGCACAAGTCCAATTCATGAGGGCTTCCATCCTCATGACCTAATCACCTCCCAAAGGCCCCACCTCCTAATATCATCACACTGGGGGGTTAAGTTTTGCCATATGAATACTGGGGGACACAAATATTCAGTCGGTATGTATGGTATATGTATAGCGTACGGTTTCCAAAAAAAATGACACATAAACCTTTCCAGAAGTAATTGTAATTAACTGAGAAGTCTGTATATAAACAGATGTAAATATATACACCTATCAGGAGAATATATTTGTATAACCATACACATATTTGCATATAATTTACCATGTGATTTCTTCATTATTAGCAATATACCTTGAAGATGTCTTTTGTAACATCTAATACGTAATAACATCTACATCTAATTGTAAAAACTGCATAGTATTCATAGTATACACACACAGCATAATTTATCAAAAAATAGCTAATTTAGGGGCACCTGGGTGGCTCAGTCGGTTAAGCATCCGACTCTTGATCTCAGCTCAGGTCTTGATCTCACGGTCATGAATTCAAGGCCTACACTGGGCTCCATGCTGGGCATGGAGCCTAATTAAAAAAAAAATTACCTGTTTTGACTGTATCCATATTTTAATGCACATGTGTGAGTACCTGTATCTGATATAGACCTAAGAGGCAATACTATATAATGTGTATTAAATTTGTAAATGTGTGAAAAAATACCAAAGTATTTTCTAAAATACCATGACCATTATATACTCTTTCAATAACTTAGAATCAAGATAAAAATAATTTACATAATTATTACCTAAATAATTGACATCAAGTATAAAGCATGATTAATAGTAATTGCCCATTTATGGTTATTTTTTGTATATCCTTTGATAGATGTTACTAATTCCACTTTTTTGAGTACTTCCATCATTTCCTAATTACTTGATTAACAGCAATTTTATATATTAGGCCCATTAGTAGGTACAGAGAGATACACAAACACTCATTGCTTTCCCTTATGTTCTTTATATTGCATGGTACCTAATTAATGATGATATGTATTATGATTATACAAATCATTTTGCATGTCAAATATATGTTGCCTAAACAGAAAGGGGTTTTGTATTACAGGAAATAATACTATATAACTAAGTATAGTATCAAAAGTAAGGAATTAACATTTTCAAGGAATACTAATCCCTTGAAAAATTACCTAAAATAACAGAAAAATATATAGGTAATAATGTATTAATATGTAACAAATTACCACAAAACTTACCTTCTATCATATACTCCATATTAACTTGTCTGTTTTCCTACAAGGCTGGCTCTCAATAATGTAACTGGAGCACAAGGTCCACACCTGGCACGTGCTGAGAACTGAAGAAACGTTTTTGAAATAAATGAGATCACTGGACTGGAAAAAATTAAGCCAATGATGGCAAAAGTGAAATCTGCTTATGAAGATCACTGGAAAAAAAAAACACTTCTGGGGATCTGCTTTAAGGAGGTTCCCCTATTTCTCCTAAGTACAACTGAAAAACTAAATGTTACATGTAAAGAAACTCATGAAGGATCTGAAAGGTGGAGACAAGATGAGAGACTGGAAGGGATGTCAGGATCCAAGGAACAACACAACAGTGTTTTCCCGTTTGGTTTTTTTTTCCTTCCCATTTTGTTTTGTTTTGGCTTTGCTCATACATTGCAATGCTAGGGCTGATAAAATCTAGCAACCTGGAAATTCCAAAAGGTTCAGACAAAAGAAGCCCCAACAAAAATCTCCTTTTTATAGACTGAGAGCTAGGAAAGGCACAACCTAACAGGACAAAAAAAACTTTTTAGCAGCAGCCTCACAACTACAACTAAACACCTCCTTATCCATGCCAGCAGATGCCCAGTGGGAAGCCTAGATTTCCAGCCTCACCAGGCTATAAGGAATCACCCCAAAATGCCCTGCAATGTTGTCAGAGATGGCTCAGTAGACAGCTGGGACTTTCATCCTTGATGGATGATGAAAAAAGAACACTCCCCCAACAGTGGGTTAACAGATAGCATATGAAGAGCCTCCACTTCAGCCTGCCTGTGCCTGTGAAGTAATGAAGTACCTCTCTCCTCTTTGCTGGGGTGGTGACAGAAGAGGCTTGGTAGAGATTGACTGCTGTGGACTGAATTGTGTCCTCTCAAAATTCTTATGTTGAAGCCCTAACCCCCACGGTGACAGTACTCGGAGATAAGGACTTTGGTAGATAATTAGGTTTAGATGAGGTTATGAGTGCGAGGTCCTCATATTAGTGCCCTTCTAAGAAGACACCAGAGAGGGAGCACTCTCTCGGCTGCGCTCTCCCTCCCATCTTCCCCCTCTTCTTCTCCCTTTCTGTCCCTCCCTCCCTTCTTCTCTTTCCCTCCATCTTCTATTCCTCCGTCTCTTTCTCCCTCCTTCTTTCTCTCTCCCCCTTCCTCTCCCCCCATCTCTCTCCCTGTCTCTTAGCCATGTGAGGACACAGTGAGAAGGCAGCCAACTGAAAGCCAAGAAGAGAGTTCTCACCAGAGCCCAATCATGCTGACACCCTAATGTTGGACTTCTAGCCTCCAGAACTGTGAGAAAGTAAATTTCTGTTGTTTAAGCCACCTAGTCAATGGGATTCTGTTACAGGAGCCCAAGTTGGCCAAAACAATAACTTTCATCAAAGCCCAAAGGAAGGCAGACAAAGGAAAACAGAAACAAGAGAGAAAACAAAGAAATAAAAGAACTGGCAGACTTAAGCTATAGCATATAGATAACATGAATGTAAATAGTATATATACACAAATTAAAAGACAGACATTGGCAAAGTGGATTAAAAAATCATGACTCAACTATTTGCTGTTTACAATAAACTCATTATTTTACATATAACAATAAAGGCAGATTGAAAGTAAATGGCTGGGTAAATATGCATGTTGGTAGTAATCAAAGTAAGCAAAAATGGTTATATTGACACTAGCTAAAGTAAAATTCAAAACAAACAAAATTCTCAGAGACAGAAAAGAACATTATATAATGATAAAAGGGTCAATCCTGTATGAGAACATAGCAATCCCAAATGTGTATGTTCCAAACAGTCTTTCTGAAAACTATGTAAATCTAAACTGATGAACATGGAAGTAAGTATATGAGATATATAAGATCTGTAATTATAAGTGGGAATTTCAACTGCCCTTTTGTAACAATTATAGAATAACTCGGCACAATCAGTAATAAAAAAAGACCTCAATAACACCATCAAGCAAGATCTAATCAAAATTAACAGAACCATCCCCTCGACAGCTGCAAAATATCCCTATTTTTCAAATCCATGAAACATGCACCAAAATAGACCATATACTGGGACACAACATACAGAAAAAAAAAACAAAACGACAGACTAATATCCCTTGAATACAGTCACAAAATCCTTAATAAAATATTACCAAATAGAATTCTGTCATATATAAAAAGATTATCTACCATGACCAAGTGGTTTTAATTCCAGGATTATCAGGCTGGTTGATTATTTGAAAATCAAGCAATGTAGTCCACCATATTAACAAGCTAAAGAAAAAACCTAACATGACCTCGTCAATCTATGAAGAAAAACAATTAACTAAATTCAATACGCATTCAGCATTTTAAAAATCCCACAGAAAAATACAGAGGAAACCATTTTAAACTTTATACAGAACATCCACAAGAAACCTACATTTAACATTTTATTTAAGCCCTATAGTGGAGAAAACCTGAATGCTCTGTGTTTAAGTTCAGGAACACAGCAAGTATGTCTGGTTTCCCCACTGTTACTTAATATCATAGTGGAAACTAAGTCAGGGATGTAAACAAAAAAAAAAAAAGAAAAAAGAAAAAATAATAAAAGGTATACAGATCTGAAAGGAATAAAAAACCTCTATAAGCAATGAATGAGTTCATCAAGGACACAGGCTACTAGATGAAGATACAAGATCAACTGTATTTTCATATACTAGCAATTAATATTTAAGACACCATATTAAAAATACAATAAAATTTATAATTAGTAAACAAAGTGAAACATTTGGAAGTAAATCAGATGAAACACAAATGGCCTTCTATGCTAAAAAGTTTATGATAATGATAAAAAAAATCAAAGCAGATCTAAAGAAATTCAGAGAGATGCCATGTTCATGGATAGGAAGACTGAACATACCAAGATTTCATTTCTCCTCAAATAAATATACTGGTTTAATACAATTCTTAACAAAACTATAAATATATTTTTTAAAGATATGGACAGGATGAATGTAGTATTTATATGGAGAGACAAAAAGAACTAAAATAGACAAAACAACTTTGAAAATTAAAAATAAAGTTGGCAGAATCACAATACACAACTTCGAAATATATTACATAGCTACAGTAATAAAGAAAATGTGATATTGGTAAATGGATAGACATAAAATCTATATAAAAGAAAGAGAACTATTGGTTCACAAACCAAACCACACTGAGACACTAGCACACACCCATTACAAAGGCTGCAAGGAAAAATAACGACTATAACAAGTACAACGATGTAGAGCACCTGTGACTCTCATACACTGCTAACAAGGAGTAACACAGTGCAGTCAGGGTGCAAAACACTTCGACATGTTCTAAAATAAATGAAAGATACACATCAGGTAATGCAGATATACCAGTCCTTGGACGTTTATACATGAAAATAAAAATATACATACAAGGATTTCTACAATAACATATACGTCATGGAGCACAATCAGGAAAGAGAAGTACAAACCTTCACAACAAAACTTCAGTGCAGCCACGGATATGTATATTATCTTGCTTTTGGTGACGGTTTCACAAATATATATTATGCACATATGTATATTTATATATACATACATATAGAAATATACATACATACATGAAAAATTCTTTATAATGGCAAAATGTATTTAAATTCCATTATACTCCAATGAACCTGTGGCAGAGTGTGAGATATACCAATATATATCTTAAAAGGACGTTTATAACCAATAAATGCAAAATACACTCCTGAAAATTTATAATTTGATAATACATCTCAAGATTTTGTTTCGAAAGCCATAATTTAATACCAAAAATGTATAGAAATAAAAGATTGAAGACTTAAGGTTTCTAGTTGACACGTTAAGGAGCTTAAAGGTCCTCACTCTCATTCTCACAATGAGAAAAAAGCTGGACAAACTGAAAATCAGCAATTCTTAGCCATCCCAGAATGGATTTTGCAGGACCAAATGCTGCCCCCCAGCCAATACTGGAGACACAGGCAAATACGGAGAATCCCAGCTTACTGAAGTAGGAACCCAGAAGCAGAGGCCCAGCACTGGAGCCAGTACCAAGGGTACTTTACAATGGAACGAAATGCACATCCTAGACCTTATTAAAGAAGTCTCAAAGGAAACTCAAAGACAAAAGAGAGACAAAACAAGGACACCAAAGGAAATTTTAGCCCGTGACATCTACATCTACAGCTAACAGTAAACTGTCTAGCTCTTAACCAGAGAAACATAAAACCTGACACTATAAGTCTATTTACCTCATTTTTTTTTTAAACCCAATACATGGTGTCTGCCTTTCAACAGAAAAGTACAAGACATGCTGAAGGCAAAAAAAAAAAAAATCATTTGAAGAGACAGAACATCAGAAACATCAAATCTAGGTTCAGGTATGACAGATATTTTAGAATTATCAGACCAGGAATGCTTAAGAACTATTATTAATAAGCTTAGAGCTCTAACGGAAAGAGGGGGACAACATGAAAAACTCAAAAGGAAGTGAAACAACAAAATTAAGGTCAGTAAGAGTTACATTTTAAATACTGCAGAGAAAATGGACAAATCTGAACTTGTTTATTTTCATAAATGTTTAAAAAATAATTGATAAGCCCTTGGCCAGATTGATTATGGGGGGAAAGGATATAATCAATATCGGCATTGTAAAGGAAATCCTCACTCTGTATCCTAGAGATACATACATAATTATATAAGAAAGTTTATGCTAATAAATTTGAGATTATATAAAATAAGAATGTTCCAAGAAAACACAGCTTAACAAATTAAAAAAAAAAACTTGAGAAATCTTGATTATCCTGTATCTCATAAATAAGCTGTGTCTGTATAAAAAAAAAAATTTTTCCAATGAACTCCAAGCCCTGGTGCCTGAAGTCATACACCTTGCATTAAAAAAAAAAAAAAAAAGACACCAGTCTTGCACAAGCTTTTCAAATAACAGTACAAACACTTCTCAAAATGTTTCTTTCATGTGAACTTTATAAACTTTACACCACAATGGTACAGATATCACAAAAAAATGAAAACAAATATTGATATTCTTCAGGAAACCACACCACTCCTCCGCAAGAAAACAAAAACAAAAATAACATTATTGACAAACAGAACGCAAAGATACTGCCACTATATAAATTCATGAACAAATTCATAGAATCCAAGCATCAATTATCTTTGGATTAACATTTTGGAATGAAATTACATACTTAAACAAAGGACCAGAATTATGTCACCACACCACTGACAGCGAGAAACCCAATGACAAAAATCTACCATGTAGTCATGTCAAAAAAAAAAAAAAAAACCTGAAAAATGCAGCAAATATAATGAATAGTGAAATTTGAAAACCTTCGCCCTGAGATCATAACAAGAGATGAGAATGCCTACTATCACCACACCATTCAATATTTTAGGACAGTTATAGCCAGGGGGAAAAAATGCAAGATAAAGAGAAAATGCATAAAAATTGTAAAGAATGAAAAGAAAAGAAACCACCTTCATTCACAGATCAGACAATCATGTTTCCAGGCTATCAAAAAGCTATCTATAATATATTAGAATTGATAAGTCAATTTAGCAAGATTGCAGAATTCCACAGTTACACCTAAAAGCATTTTTCTGAGAATAGCAATTCTTACTAAACTTTGTTATTATATACCTCCTCATATGAAATAGCACAAAAACCCTACAAGAGATAAGGTCCTATTTTAAAGATTCTTTCCTATATACTTATCAGAGAAATTTTAAGAGTCATTATAATTCTGATTATTGTTGTCATTTTTTTGTACTATCATCGTAATAGAGACCCCCACATACATGATGAACATCACAATAATACTTGTTATTTAATCCTTGTGAAACAACTTAAAGAACATTTATTATTCCAATTTTACTTATGGTGCCTAGGTTAATGATCTCATCAACTAATTAGAGGTGAGCTACTTTTAAATGTTTTACTAAAGGATATTTTTTTACATAAATTATTTATGGATTTTCTTCTTTTCTAACTCTGTTCTATCTCTGCTTTTAAACCAACTTTTTATCTGTTCTGTACTTTTTCTAAAAAGAAAAAGAATGGGCGCCTGGGTGGCGCAGTCGGTTAAGCGTCCAACTTCAGCCAGGTCACGATCTCGCGGTCCGTGAGTTCGAGCCCCGCATCAGGCTCCGGGCTGATGGCTTGGAGCCTGGAGCCTGTTTCCGATTCTGTGTCTCCCTCTCTCTCTGCCCCTCCCCCATTCATGCTCTGTCTCTCTCTGTCCCAAAAATAAATAAAAAATGTTGAAAAAAAAAATTTAAAAAAAAATAAAAAAATAAAAAGAAAAAGAATGGATCTTTCCAAAAATCACTAGTGATATGGTTTCACAGGGATATTTCTTTGATATTCTTCTACTAAGTATCAATTTGACAGAAGTTCAGTGTAAAATTCCCCAAAACTAGAAATATATATCCCTTCACAGAAATTACCTGGATTCACAGTGAAGTGTGTATATGAGCAAAAACATACAGAAATATTTACCTAAGTAATACATTTATATACTTGTACCTACAAAGAACAATTTGCTTTCTTCATAAGCAGTATGCCTTTGATATATCTTTTGCAGTAATATAAGATCTGCCTGACTGGGTGTAGAAATTACACAGTATTAACACAGTGTAAGTTATTTTAAAAATAGTTTTGCCTTTTTGTATCATACTTTTATGCACATGTTTAATAAGCTGTCAGATACAGTTATAGAAAGACACTTACTATATAAATGGGTAGACAAGTGTAAAAAAAACTTTGGTGAAAACTAGCAAGTTAATTTCAAAAGCCCAGGACTATTTTATACTCCTTCCATGATCAGATATCAATATAAAAAAGGGTATCTTAGTATTGATTTAGTTTCTACTAAGTATTAAGCATATTCAATATTGTCAATTCACATTTATTTTTGTGTATATCCTTGATGACTTTTGCTAATTCCACTTTTAATTGTAGCTGTCATGTCATTATTACTTGAATACCAAAATCATTGTATATTAGGCCTATGCACATGTGTAAACACCCGTTACTGCCATTTATGTTCTACACATTTCCTGTTAATGAACTGATTCTGATATGCACTATATAGAAATCATTTCACCTATAAAATGGTTTTCCAAAAAGGAATTAAATTTTATACTATATAATTAGAGTATATATAAAATATTTTACTAGAGGTACTACAAATGCCACTTCATTATTTTATATCAAAGGCTTTAATGTGTTCTTGGGCATTATTTTATACACGTCAACATTAGCAATACATCTGCAATTATAACAATTATTTTGATATTTTGCTCATAATTGTGCTTTAATTATTTTAATTTGTATATAATCTATGCCAACTTTTCGGTATCTTAATTTAAAAAAATTGGACTTTGGGGCTTTTTATTTATTCTTTTTTTTTTTTTTTTACCTTTGGGAGCTTTTATACTTCTAACATTAGCTAATTTTTTATTTTGGCTTTGTTTTCTTGCTTTTATCAATCCAATAAGTCATCTTTTTATTTACTGAAATAGAAAATTTTGGATTGACAAAATAGGTACTGAAGTTGTAAATGATTTAAGTAAGCTATATACTGGATATTGAGATGAAGTATAAGGAATATCAGTTAGGTGAAAAAAATGTATACCAGTCAACTTCCAAGAACTTCCAAAAACCTCCAAGAAATAAGGATAAAGTGCATACATATCCATACATAATGATTTAAATGATGGCTTCTTTCTCAACAAAAGCCATGGCATATCAGACAAATGCAACAGCATCTTTCCAGTGCTTAAAGAAGAAATACACAAGCTAGAATTCTACATCACTCAAAATTAACCTTTCAAACTGAGAGTGAAATAAGACAACAGACACATAAACAAACTTGAGACAATTTGTCCCCAGTCAACCTGTAAAATATTACACCAACCTGTAAAATAACTACACCAAGTTCCTCAGGCTGAGGGAAAATGACATCTGATAGAAACAGAACTACAAGCAGGAGTAAAGAGGTCTTGAGAGGAAAAATATTTACAGAAATACTAAAGGCACTATTTTCAATTATTTCAAAGCCAAATGACTCTCGAAACAAAAATGTTAAGTAGAACTATAAATGCAATCATATGCAAAATTCATCAAACCAGAAGTTTAAGATTTGTTTATTTAACTGAATGTGTTTTAACCTCTTAACCAAAATGACAAGGCAAGTATAAATTGTAGCTAATAGTTTTGATAAAATACTTAATTAAAATAGATGACAAAAAGATAACAAAGGAAAGGGGGAATAAATGGATTATACTGTTATGAAGTTACAGTTACACAATGTGCTAGAATCCTAAGTAGAAGTAGGCCAAAAGAAGTAAAGAATTCACACACCAGTCCCTAGAGCAACTACTGAACATAATAAAAAGTGGTCTAAGTGTTATTCTGGTAGCTACTGCTGCATAACAAAATACCAACAGTATATCTATACAATATACTCTGGTTTACCTATTTGTTTTCCACTAGGCTATACCTCAGTGATGTACCTGCACCACCTAATCTGTACCTGGCACATGGTGGGAACTAGGGAAACATTTAGGCAATCAATGAAAACATTTCAGAGGAGTACATGAAACAAGTAAGGACAGAAAAACTCCACTGCTTGGTTAGATAATGCCATAAAATTTGTTTTATCTTACTGGTATAAAAATTGGATTAATTGGCTTTCAAAGGAAAAACAGCTGAAAACAAAAACATATTTCAAAAACAGCACGTATGAAGCTGTCTCCCTTCGCTAACGGTAAACCAGCCATTTCTGTCCAATGATCCTTGTTGACAAAAACTAGGAAAGCTGGAAGGTATTAAACATTTTGTTTGAGGGCACTGCAAACCTAAGGAAGCAAGCATTTGAAGAAGCCCAGGTGGTAAGACCCCATTTTGGTACCCCTTTTTTTTCCTCAAAGCTTTTTTACTTATTCAAAGGAAGTGAGAACCCCAAATCCCAAGGAGATAGTTTCTAACTCAGAAAGTTAGGCAGCTGACCCCAGCTTCCAACAATCTCAACAACCCACTGGACAAAAATTGGGTTCGTGGCCCAATGGCCATGAATGCCCCAATGGCCAATGGCAGAAAGGATTTGGAAAATAACCCAAGGACTGATTGGGGATCCTTGATGGTCTAAGTTCTTAGTGTCCATATTAACCAGAAATAGAAAATTCCTTACAAAATATTACATATAGTTTCAAAGGGACTCACTGATTGAGATAAGATGAACCACCCCTCTCTGACTTTCAAAACAAAAAGAAAATGCTCCCAGAACAATAATAGGATCATCCAGAGCCTCCAATTATCTCTACGGTATGTCATACCGAAAATCTAGCACCTGATACAAAATAACTGTATGTGCAAAACATAATATGAAGGAAAGAGTTAGGTTCAGAGTCGTGACCCATTTTCTCCATGTACTCGACATTTGGGACATAAAGAGCTAAGACCTGGTCGCACCATGCAATTCAGAGTGACAGTGAGATTCTACCGTACAGTGATTAGAAGGACTCCGACTGCAAATCCTAGCCATAACAAGTGCAGGCAAATGTAGAATAACGCAAACACATCACTGTTGGCAGCATGTAAAAGAGTACGATCGCATTACAAGACACCCAATTCATTCAAGAAAAAATTAAATATACACCTCTTACGAGTTCCAGCCATTCCTTTCTTTGATTTTTTTTTTCAACAAACAAAAAGAAAAGTATATGTTCACACCAAGACTTATTTAAGAGAGTTCATAGCATATGAGCAGGCGGACAGCTTGGGCAGGAACATGGGGAGGGAAAATACAATGCTGAACAAGGAAGCTGGATGAGAGGGGATGGGTATTTACATTAGCTTAACTGTGGTGATGGTTTCATAACTATATCTGAAAAGAGTATATCTGTCTCAAAACATACACTGTTATTTTTAAATTGTGCAGTTTATTTTAAATCTATTATACCTTAGTGAAGCTATTAAAAGTTGTGTAGATGGCTCAAAACAGGTACTTAAGGGAAAATTTATACCATTAATGCAAAAGACTAAATCTTGGAAGTTTAAAATTTGATAATATACTTTACAAAATTTGAAATAAAGCAGGAATAAAAATCAAAGCCTGGGAGCGTCTGGGTGGCTCAGTTGGGTAAGCATCCGACTTGGGCTCAGGTCATCATGATCTCACAGTTGGTGAGTTCGAGCCCCACGTTGGGCTCAGTGCTGACAGCTCAGAGGCTGGAGCCTGCTTCAGATTCTGTGTCTCCTTCTCTCTCTACCCATCCCCCATTCATGCTCTGTCTCTTTCTCTCTCTCTCAAAAATAAAGAAACATTAAAAAATTTTTAAACTAAAGGCTGAAACATTAAAATTATGATTACCTAATCGAACTGAAAAAATTAAATGGTCCACAGTACTGAAGAGGTTTTTTTTTTGGAAGGTTAAAAATATTGATAAACCCTGGAAAGACCAATCAAAAATAAGAAGGAAGGAGGGGAGAGCAGGGAAGAGGCAGATGGAGAGGAAGAAGAGGCAGAGGGGAAGAACTAGAGAAGGAAAAGGAAGATGACTATGACAATGGTAATTACAACAAGAAGGCACACATTATCAACAGGAGGAATGTAGAGTTGATTATCACTTTAGATCCTAGATATGCATACATTCTATTATAATCAAATTTACGCCAATAAATTTCATATTATGTGGAATCACAAACAAGAAAACACTGAACAAATGGGTAAACTAGAAGACGTCAAAAATTCTATATTTACTGCATAAAATTCATCCATATTGAGAGCCTCCCTACAAATGAATTTGATGCCCTGATGTCTCAATTCCTGACCTTTTCCATGTATTTAACGAAGATAAGCAGCAAACGTGCATAAACTCTTCCATAGATTTCTAACAGTCATAACATTCTCAAATGTTTTAGGAGACCCATACCTAGTTTACACCAATAAGGACATTATACATAAAGACTACCAAAAGTTTGTATGCCTCATGACAAAACACAAAAACCAAATAAATAAAATGTAAAAAACTGCCTTGCAAACAGAAGCCAAAGATATTTCAATTACAATAATGTATGAACAAATGGGGTTTCATCCCAGAAAAGATTACTGTGTAATCATTTTGAAATCAAACCCCTTTGGCAAACAAAGGAATAACATTACATCACTATCACAATGGATATATAGGAACCAATTGACATAATATACCACTCATTTATTAATTTTAAAAAGTACTCAGAAAGCTACAGCAAATATCCTACCTGCTGGTGAAATGCTCAAACACTGTCCCTGAGAAAAAGACTCCGAAAAGGATGACCACCGTCACCAGTTCTATTCAACATTTTAGGGAGGGCTTAGCTAGGGTAATAATGCAAGGAAAAGATAAAAGAAAGGAATAATACTGGAAAGTAAGAAATTAATTTGCCTTTTTTCACAAATGCCATGTTTATGTTTCTATACTAATTACCACAAAACTTATCTTCAATAACATACTCTAATCCACAGATTGCTACTGTGAAAAGCAACCTATAGGCAATCTATCAAATAAGCAGATTTCTCAAGATTGAAGGATACCATACAGTTAAACATAAACACCTTTTTCTGAGCACAGCAGTTTTTCCTAAATTTTCTATACATAATTTAAGAAATGGCATGAAACCCTACAGGACAAAGTCTACTGATTTAAGGTTTTCTCAATATAATCACCAAATAATCTTTAAGACTCATTATAACCTGATTACTGTCTTCATTTTTTTCTATTATCATGGTAATAGACACCCCAGACTACAACATAAAATTGATCTTACACTTGACATTTAATCCAAAGGAAAAATGAAGAGTATACTTTGTGACAAGTTTACTCGTGGCCTCTATTCACTGATTTTCACTGACAAGTTAGAGATCAGCTTTCAGCTTTTGTTTTTACGTGGATCACAAATTATTCTTTCTAAAAAACTTCTTTATATTTTTCCTACTGTATTTTCCCTTTCCCACTCTGCCAACAACCTTACTTTTTGTCCCTGCTTCCAATTTAGGATGAAGAAGCCAGCTATGAACCCCTGACCAAATGTATCCAATAAACCACTTCTAGTTAGCCTGCCTCTGCCCTTCCCAAGCCAACGACCTCCAATCAGAATGCACCTGAGATCTTCCCTTTATTCCCCAGTATAAGCTTTCACACTACCCTACCTGCCTTTGAGTCTCTGCCCAATAAAAGCCGTGATGACTGGCCCCCTCACTATAGAAAGCTTTGAATAAGTAGCGTTTTCTGGTCCACCTTTGGACAGCTCTTCGTTTATTTCCAGAATTGCTTGATTATTTTACTATTCCATTCATTAAATACTCTATCATGTCACAAATATTTGAAATACCAAAATCATCCTAGATTAATAGTATAGATGCACATATATCCTTGTTACTTTTACTTACATATATATTGCCTGTTATGAATTTATTCCAGTATGTATTTATATAAATCATTTCAAATAAAGATCATGTCTGCCAAATTGAATATTTTTGCATATTATACAATACTATAAATGCAAAATATTTTGCCTTAGGTAGTATGTACGATATCATTTTTTATTAAGAGTTTTATTTGTCCTCATACAATTCCTCATACATTTCAATGTTAGCATGAAATCAGAAATGAAAATGATGCTCTTTTATATTTTCATGGGCATTTACACAACTCATTTTAATTTGTATCTAATATGTGAAGATATTTTTATGTGTTTTAATGAGAAGTAAAAATTGGATATTTGGCTTTTATAAAATATTTTTTCACATGAGCTTTTTCTTTCTTGGCTTTTGTTTTGTTGTTATTGTCAATCTAATAAGGTATCTTTATTTACCTAAATGGAAAATTTTGGATTGATAAAATAGCTATTAAATTTTTAAAACATTTTATCAGCATATATTAGACATCTATGTGAAATATACAGATACTAGTGAAGTATACAAATGCATACCAGCAAAAACTTCTGAAAAATAAAGCACCTCACCTACCAAGAACGATGATTTAAAGGATGTCTGTGTTCTCAAAAGAATCCTTGGAGAAATGGCAAATATGGAGCAGCATGTTTCCAATGCTGAAAGAAAAAAAAAATAAAACTATCAACCCAGAATTCTTTATCCACCAAACCATCCTTCCAAACAAAGTGAAACAAGACACAGACACATAAACAGACTTGAGCCAATTTGTCCCTGTCCAAAAAATAATCCATAATGTTAGAGAAAGCTCTTCAGGCCAAATGGAAAAAAAAAAAAAAAACCCTGATGGAAACTACAGAAAGGGGAAAACAGCAGTGGATAGGAAAAACATGCGGATATGTGGAAAAGACTACTTTTTTCTCTTCTTTTTAAAAAGCTGATTCCTCGAAGTAAAATGATAAATAGTATTTCTGATATAAAGTACATAATTTACAAAATTACACTGTACGCCTAAGCTTTTTGCTTTTAACCAAATATATAATATACTTTAAAAAACTAAATGGAAAAACTAAATTATATACCATCAATTTGAGTTATCATATAAGAATATTTAAACAAAATATTTAACAAAAGACCAAAAGGGAGAATAAATGGATTCATACTGTTGTGACGCTGGATTTACATAAATTGGCACTAACTCTAAGATCAAGATAATTTAAAGATTCACACAACACTCTTTTTCAGTCACCAGTAAATATAATAGAAACAGCTGAAGGTAACATTCTGGTTGATATTACACATTAAAAAATTTGCACAAAACTTATCTTCTGTAATAAACTCCATACTTACTTGTCTGTGTTCCATTAGACTATACTTCCAGAATGTATCTGCAAGTATCTACACGTAGCTAGTACATGTAGGAAACTAAAGAAACATTTTGGTGAAAGACTGAATAAATGGCAATAGAAGGAAGAATAAAACATATTTCAAAAAATAGTATGTGCAGAGCGCTCTTCTTCCAGTAATGGTATACTGACCATTTCTGCCCACCCATTATGGTGAGAAAAACTAAGAAAGCTGGAAGATATTAAACATTTTGTTCAAAGGCACCACAAAGCCAAAGAAGGAAGCTTTGTGTGTGTGTGCGTGTGTTAGTTTATTTATTTTTTGAGAGAAAGAGAATCCCAAGCAGGCTCTCCACACTGTCAGCAAAGAACCCAATGCAAGGCTCAAACACACGAACTTTGAGATCATGATCTCAGCTGAACTCAAGAGTTGGAGGCTTACCTGACTGAACCACCTAGGTGCCCCAAGGAGCAAGCTTTTAAAGAAACTGGACCTCAGAGAAGAAGCCCAGGCAATGAGACACACATCTGTGACCTCTTCTCCCACAAACCTTTTGCTGATTTAAAGGAGGTGACTGAGAACACCTGATGCTAAGAAAACAGTTACAGCTGCTAAACTAAGGAGCTGATCAGTGCTTCCAGTACTCTCACCAATGCAGGGGTCACAGATTGGGTTCAAGCCCACTGTGGCAGACAGGATCTGGACAACCCACGGATTAATTTAACATCCTTAAGGATCTAGACTCTAAATATCTGTATGAACCTGAAATAAAAAAACTACTCACAAAACCTGAGACCCAGCTTCAAAAGGCTAAATCATGGATTATAATGAGATGAACTTCCCTACCCAACTGCCGCCCAGAACCAAAAACAAAATGCTCCCTGGAGGAAGATACCATCAGCCAGAACCTCCAATTGCCTCTATATTATTTCATATATAAATTCCTACATGCAACAAAAAATAACTATACTGGCAAAATACGAATGAGAATGAAAGGATCAGCAGCATCAGGCCTGCAAGCCATTTTTTCCATTTGTGTCCATTCCTGGGACACAAAAAACAATGATTTAGTTACACCCACACAATTTAGAGTGACACTGAGACACCACTGCACATCTATCAGAAATACTACCATTGGGGCACCTGGCTGGCTCATTTGGTTAAGCGTCCCACTTTGGAGCAGGTCATGATCTCGTAGTTCGTGAGTTTGAGCCCCACATCAGGCTCTCTGCTGTCAGCACAGAGCCCACTTTGGATCCTCTGTCTCTCTGCCCTTCCCCCGTGTGCATGCACTCGTGCATACTCTCGGTCTCTCAAATTAAATAAACATTAAAAAAAAAAGAAGTACTACCATTAAAAATACTAACCATAGGGCGTCTGGGTGGCTCAGTCAGTTAAGAGTCTGACTTTGGGTCAGGTCACGATCTCCTGGTTCATAGGTTTGAGCCCTGTGTCAGGCTCTGTGCTGACAGCTCAGAGCCTGGGGCCTGCTTCAGATTCTGTGTCCCCCTCTCTCTGTCTTTCCCCTGCTCGCGCTCTCTCCTTTTCGAAATTAAACATTAAAAATTATTCAAAATAGTAAAAATTATTTAAAACAAATAGTAACCACTCATATGCTGCTGCTGGTAGGATGTAAAATCATTTAATCAGATTACAAATTGCTATGGTATTTTCTAAAATATCCTTAAGATACATATATCATGTGTCTCAACCATTTCATTCCTTGATGTTTATCCAAGAAAAATGAGAGTGTATACGCAGACAATGAATTGTATAAAATGTCCATAATATGGAAGAGAGTGAAAGGCTCAGGCCAGATCAGATGGTGGGAAATCCAAAGGTGCAAATGGAAATCTGAGAGGGGGATAAATATGTTCATCATCATAATTGTGGCGATGGTTTCAAAAATATGTGTACCTCTCAAAACTTGTATTATTTTAATGTTGTGCAGTTTACTTTAATCCAACCATACCAAAAAAAAAAAAAACTTCTTACAAATGTGTGGGATCTGGAAAACATGTGTCTAAAGAAACACTGTGGCTTTAAAAGTGAAAGATGAAATCCTGAAAATTTAAGATCTGATAATCCACCTCAAAAACTGAGAACACAAGTGTTGATTTAAACCAAAAGAATAACAGGGGTGCTTGAGTGGCTCTGAGTGGCTCAATCGGTCGAGTGTCTGACTTCGGCTCAGGTCATGATCTCACGGTTTGTCAGTTCGAGCCCCACGTTGGGCTCTGTGCTGATAGCTGCTGTGCTGACAGCTCAGAGCCTGGAGCCCGCTTCTGATTCTGTGTCTGCTCCTGTCTCTGCCCCTCCCATGTTTGTGCTCTGTCTCTCTCTCTCTGTCTCTCAATAATAAATAAACGTTTAAAAAAATATTACAAAAAACGAATAATAGAAATGAAAATTAAAATCAGTTAATGAAATTCAGGAAAAAATTCAAAGTTAAGATCGATAAACCCGAAAGTTGGTAATTTTTTAGGAGAGAGGAGACTCAAAGATCTCAAGTCCTGGCAAAACTGATCACACACACACTCACACAAAAAACATACATCACCAATACCAGGAATACAGAGTAGATCACCCCCATAGATGCTTGAGATCCTTACGGAATATTTCAAGTAATAGGACATGACAAAATTCCAGAAAAATACAGGGTAGTAAAACAAGAAATTAAGAAAATTCTGTATGTTTTGTATCCATAATGAAAACCTTTTCTACAAATAATTTCTATGGTCTGATGACCAATTGTGTGAACTTTTCCATAAAATTCATAGGTGAATAACACCAATCTCGCACAACCTTTCCTTCAGAACAGAAAGAGTGAAAACACTAACCAAAATATTGAATGAGATTCCTATAAAATTTACACTAATTGATAATGATATTCTAAGAAAGAAAAAAAATCAATGGTTGGTATACATCATGACAAATTAAGAAAAAAACCCTTAGTTTTGAAAAATGAAATTGAAACACCCTTCAATTATAAAACCCCATGAACAAACTGGATTTAATCCAAGAATAAATTCTTACTGGCTTAACCTTCTAAAATCAAACCTCTTTGATAGAGGACAAAATCATGTCACTATCACAACAATTACAGAGAAACAATTTGGCAAATTTTCTACCCAGTTAACCAATTGTTAAAATTCTCAGAAAACTAGAGCAAATATCATAATTAGTGGTACAATATAGAAAAACACAACCTGTGATCAGGATGGAAGCAAGAATGCCTACTATCACCAGCTCTATTCAACATTTTATGGAAGTCATAGGCCAGTAATGTAGGAAAAAGGGAAAAAATGCATAAATGATTGGAACGAAATAAACGAACCCATCTTTATTCACAGACTGTATGTTTGTTTCCAGAATGTCTAAAAACAATCTACATGTAATAAATTAGAATAAATAACTGCATTTAGCAATATTGCTGGATCCTATACAGTTAAATCTAAACACATTTTTCTGAGAATAGCAATTTTCACTAAATATTTTGTATGCATCATAACAACACAAAAACCCTATACAGCAAAATTATAGTTTTAAGTCTTTTTCCATACACTGATCAGATAAAAATTGAGAGGATTTTCACCCTAGTCACTGTTGTCATTTTTTCTGATATCATGTTAACAAAGGCCTCTGAATACTAAACTCTATATTACACTTGAAATTTAATCCTAACAGAACAGTAAGAACAATCTTTGAGACAATTTCACTTATGGTCCACAGTTTAATGATTTTAATGACTAATTACAGGTCACCTTCTTATAAATGGTCCACAACTAAGTTAAATTATTTCTCCATGGAAATTTTCTATATTTCTTATTATTTCTTTCTTATCTAGTAGCTCTATTCTAATTCTCGCTTTAAGCATAACTTTGTACTGTCTTGTGCTACTTTTAAAAACAAAAAAGTAGATGGTTCAAATGAATCATTAGTAATATACTATCATTTGACAATTTATTTTATTCTCTTGATTAAAAATAAGGTGTGTTCAGTGTAAAATTTCCAAAAAATGCAGATACGTATTCTATCATATACGTAACTAGGATAAACAGTGAAGAGTGTAATTTAACAAATATACATACAACTATGCATTTACATAATGAATGTACTTATTTACTTATGAACCCATGTGAAGTAAATTATAATTTGGTTGCTTTTTATTTAAAAGTATGTATGTCCTGGAAATATCTTCTGCATTTATTTACAATCTGTCCATCTGGATGTAAAATCTGCAGTGCATTTATAGTATAAACACAATATAGTCTATTGAAAATAGTTGTTTTGCCTTTTTATATCTATATTTTTATGCATATTTGACAAGTTCTATCACAGAAAGGCAATTACTATAGACAAGAGGAGGCAAATTTAAAATATCAGTAAAAAAAATAGTAAATTAATTTCCAAAAACTAAGTACCTCCAAACTCTGGTATCAATGTATAGAAAAGTTTGTATCTTGGTATTTATTGAATTTTCACTAAGTATTAAGCTTATTGTATACTAATTAACAATTAATACTTATTTTATACATAGCACATATGCATTTTATTAATACAATTTCTTAGAGTATACACTTTCATAATTATTTGAATGCCAAAATTATTACATATTAAGTAGGTGCATATATGTATGTGTGTATGCATAAACTTGTTACTTTCACTCACAGTCTATATATTCCCTGCTACTGAATTAGTTCTGAAATGCTGTCTATATAAATCATTTCACCATCAGAGTGTGTTTTCCAAAGCAGGATTTTATTACATATTACATAATTATAGTAGATAAAAATATTTTGCTCTAGGTAATATGTGCCATTTCCTCATTTTTTATTAAGAGCCTTACAGTTTCTCATCCAGTTCAGTGTTAGTATCAGAAAAATTATAGTGACAAACCATTTTGGTATTTTGCTGATGAATGGGCTTAAGTTGTTTTAGTTTGCATATAATCCATGCAGGTATTTGTATGTATTTTAATAAGAACAAGATATTTTGGCTTTTGCTATTTTTCATGAGCTTTTTTTACTTTCGCTTTATTTTTTTGCTATCGTCAATCCAATAAATTATCCTTTTATTTATACAAATGAGAAATTTTGGATTGACAAAATAGAAATTTAAATTTTAAAATATCTTAGTAGTAAACTATGTATTTGGCAGTTATATGAAATACAAAGAGTATTAATGAAGCGTACGAAGTCGAAACCTCTAAGAAGATACATTACCCAAGCAGGAACCACGAGTTAAGAGGGCTGCCGTCTCAACAGAATCCATAGAGAACGGGAGATAACAGAGCAGAATCTTTTCAGTTCTGAAATAAACATTGAAATTCTCAATAACATTCTATATCCAACGAAATTATCTTTCGAAACTGAAAGGGAATTAAGATGCGGCCACATAAGCAAACCTAAGAGAAGTCGTTGGTGGACAATCTAATTTACGTTGCTAACGGAAGTTCTAGGGGTTGAAAGGTAAGGGCACTTGATGGAAACTGAGAATAACTGAAGTGCGTGAAGAGCGGTGGGAGGAGGACCAAGATGGCGCTCTCTGCTGGTTTCAGTTAGTAATGTCAGCCGGCTGCAATTTCAGCCCAGGAATTTAATGTAGCATCTCAACTGCTTCCTTGCATTGGTTTCAAAGCTTCGCTGAGCTTGGCCCAGAATCCTGGGAGGAGCCCCAAAACTTATCTCTTGGAGAAAAGAGTGTTAAAGAATGTGTGGGCATGTTTTTAAACTGCCACAGATAAATTCACAAGAAGAATTTAAATTGAATAATTAAAAAAATTCAGTAACAAAAGTTGGCACAGAGGAACAGAGAAATAAAAGAAATGGGAAAATAGAAAATGAAGGGCAAGTTGGTCAACTTTAAAACAAACTGGATTAATATTAAATTTAGAAAGACCTAATCACTCCAATAAAATGGAGTCTTTCAGACTAGAAAAAAGCAAATGCCAATTATGTGTTTACATGTGAAGTAATTTGAATTGCAAAGACACAGTTAGCATGAAAGTAATAATATAAAAAATAATATGCCATGTAAAATTAAGCATAAGAAAGCTTGATTTGGTACATAAATGCCACCAAAGCTGACTGCAAGAAACAGTATAACTGGAGATGTGGATGGGCATTTTACTTCAAAGTACATGAAACAAAATCCTATTTTTTAAATAATTTTCGGTTCTCTGCTAAAATTCTTAATTTTTTCTTCTATTTATTCAAACATGTTAGGCATTTTAATGCATAGTTGACAGAAGTTTTATCTGGTTACCTTGTGTTTGTATTTCCATGATCTGTTGTTACAATTGCATTTGGGTCACATGTTCCTGTCTCCTCTTTATCCGCCTCATTTTTAACTGTATGCCAGAAACTATATATTTAAATCAAAGAGATAATTCAAATTTAATTTCACTCTGTCTGAGCAACTACCAGCACTATCATTTTCAGACATAATTAATCCAAACAAAGATTCAAATGATTCAAAGCTGAGCCTGGTAAGAGTTTGTCAATTTCACATTCGCT
Source organism: Felis catus (assembly GCF_018350175.1). NCBI lineage: Eukaryota > Metazoa > Chordata > Mammalia > Carnivora > Felidae > Felis > Felis catus. The sequence goes on from NC_058386.1 coordinate 23,090,353, forward strand.
GTTGTTCTTAAACCACAGTCTTTAGTATCCCATCTAAACCCTGCAGAATTTATAGCCTCTTGTTCTGCTGTCCACCAGACATAGATGCTGATTAGCAAATCCTGAAATCTGGTTTACCCTGTGGAGTGGTGAGTTTTTTGGAAGCCCTGTACATTGTTTTGCCTCTAAGTAAGGTACCTAAACCTCAAGGGAAAAGGGCGACAAATGCTCAACTGAATTCTAGGGATGTTGTCCACTTTGTAAAATTTCTGGCATACCATTGCCTTTGTTAATTCTTCAACCTCTTTCTCTTTGGCTCTCTTCCAGCATTTTAAGTTTACAGGTGGTCTGATTTACCTAGTTGGCCTCAATTGGTCAAGCAGCTAGAATACATAAATGAGTACATATTATGCCACTGACTATGTGTTTTTGGCTCAGTGTTTGTGAGATTCATCCGTGTTAATGTGTGCAATTCTGGTTCATTTCTTTTCTTTTCTTTTTTTAATTTATTATTTGAGAGAGCACAAGCAGGGGAGAGGGTCAGAGGGGAGAGAGACAGAAGATGTTAAGCAGGCTCCACACTCAGCACAAAACCAGACACGGGGCTCGATCCCTGGGATCCCAGTATACCTGGAATACTGACCTGAGCCGAAATCAAGAGTTGGATGCTGAATCAACTGAGCCACCCAGGTTCCCCTGGTTCATTTATTTTCAAATGCTGGATATTTAGGTTATGCTTATCAGATAGATAAATAGGCAGACTGACTTGGTCAGAAATTGTAGTTTGACTGGGAAAATATTTTTGAAATCCTTAATATGTATTTTGAGACTTAATATAAGATAGGGTGTCATTAATTTATGAAAGTATAAGAACATGTACATACTTCTTGTTTTAGACCTTACCTTCTCTGATATATCTCCTTATTTGCCTGTTTCCACATTAGGAGGTAACCCAATAATGTTCCTCCAACAGATTGGCCATACTTGGCACACATTGGGAAGTGAGAAAACATTTATAGATTTAACAAAAATTTTAGATAGAGGGAAATTAAGCAAATGATGTGAAAAAAGATTGACCCTCAAAAAAACCCACATTTGCCTTGAAGGAATTTGTTTGCCTTAATATCTAGTTTGCATTAATTGGCTTTAGGAAGCAAAACTATTACAAACTAATACATATTTTTTTTGGAAAAATAGTATTTGTAGAGATGTCTACTTCCAGTAATGGCAGAACAGCCATTTCAGCCCAACCACACTGCTGAGAAAAACTAGCAAAACTAGAAGTTCTTACAGATATTATTCAAAGGCACCAAAGAACCAAGGAAGAGATGGGATCTCAGAGAGAGAAGCCCAAGTGGTGAACCGCAAATGTGGTACCACTTCTCCTCCTTAAGTCGTTTTAATCCAAGAGAGACCATTGAGGATGCAAAATGCAAAGCAGAAAGTTGTAGCTGAAAAGCTATACAGCTGATCAAGGCTTCTAGCAGGCTTACTGGCCCAGGGAACACAGACTGGACCTGACTATACACCAGGGAGGAAAGGCTCTGGAAAACAATCCAACAAATCATTTGACATCTCTGAGAAGATATGTCCTAAATATAACGCGAACCAGAAATACAAAACTCACAAAACCTTACACCCAGCTTCGAAAGGACTCAACCCTTCATTGTAGGAGATGATTAGCTCCTACACTACTGCTCCTCAAAAACAAAATAAAATGCTCCCATGATATTTCATACAGAAAACCTACTGTGCAATAAAAAATAAGTACACATGCAAAAATGAATGGAAAAGAAAGGATTAACATCAGGCCTATATTACCTTTTTTCTATTTATGGTGGATGCCTGGAATACAAAATCAAGGACTTGGTTATACCCAAACAATTTAGAGTGACACTGAGATACCCCTGCACATCTACTAGAAGGACTACAATTACAAATACTAACCATGCCAATGGCTGCCAAGGGTGTAGAGCTACTGTGACTTTCATATACTACTGGAAGAGCATAAAATGATTCAATTATTTAGAAAAATTCATTTACTTTATCTTACTTAAAATATGATTAAAGCATATGTCCATACATGTATTTGTATAAAAATATTCATTGCCTAGACAGGAGGCCATGGGGAGAGTCAGAAGAGGTGATTGTACAGCTCCTTAAAGAAATTTTGGCAGGTAACAGATATGTTCATTATCTTGTTTCACGAATATATACACACATACAAGTCAGATCACATTATACATTTTAAAGTTGTACAGTTTATTTTATATCAATTATACCTCCATAAATCTTTTCTCATGTATAGGAAGGACCAAGACATGCATCTAAAGAAAATTTCCTACATTAAATACAAAAGAGAACATGCTGGAAAATTCAGGGTCTGATTATTTCTCACAAGACTTTAGGGAAAAATGGTAACGTAAAGTGAAGTAAAAAAAAGAACACAATAAAATTAAAAACAAAATTTAATGAATTTTAAAAATTGCAAAGAGAATATAAACAAAACCAAAAGTTTTCTTTTTTGTAAAGGCTAATGACATTGATAAACACTTAGGAAGATCGATACAGAAAAAAGAGAAGACACATATAATCTATATTAAGAACATAAGGGCTTTCATCACTACAAATTCTAGAGGCACAGACAGAATTATAAGCAGTTGTATCCAATAAATTTGACATGAAATGAAATGACAAAATTCCAAGAAAAACACACTTTAGAAAAGAAAATTTAGGAAAGGAAATCTTGTTAATCATATATTTATTAAGTAAGTGGAGTCTGTGACAAGTAATCTACCTGTAAATGAATTCCATTCCCTGGTACTGGTACCTGAATTTGGGAACTTTTCCACATAAATGAGAAAGAAATAACACTGATCTTGCACAACCTCTTCCAGGAAATAAAAACAGTCAAAAACTTCCAGTAAGGTTTAATTTGACCCATTTGAAGTGTTACACCAAGGTGACAAGGATTTTATAGGAAAGTAAAATCAAAGGTTTCTCTTTCATGAACAAATGCAAAATAAATAGGGTACTTAACTAACGGAGTCCAAGATATATCAACTGTAATACACATGATCAAATAATGTCTAATCCAAGAATAAAATCATGTTTTGTATCATTTGGAAATCGAACAAGGTTAACAGAACAAAGGGATAAAATAATATGATTAGCGCAAAGTACGTAGAAATGCCATTGGTCAAAATTTACCAGACATGATTAAAAAAAAAACAAACAAACTCAGAAACTGAACCAAATATGATAACTAGTAGTAAAATACTGAAAACTTACCTCCTTGAGGTGAGGAACAAGACAAGTCTGCTTATTATCACCAGGGTTACTCATCATTTTAGGGAGTCACTAGCCAGGGCAATAATGCATGAAAAAGATAAAAACAAAGGCATAGTGGTTGGAAAGGAAGGAATGCAATTGCCATATTCAGAGGTTGCATGTTTATGCAGTTATATGATTTAAAAGTAATCTATAGATAGTGTGTTAAAATAAATTTGTCAATTTAATAGGATTGCTTGGCACAACAAGAAAAAAGAACTCAAGTGCAATCCTAAATGCCACAAACAAGTAATTAAAAAATTACATTACTTTAAAAATACCATTTAAAATGGCATCAAAGAACATCAAACTCCAAAGTATAAGTTTAATGAAAGATGTGTAAGATCTATAGACTGTAAACTATGGGAAACTGTTGAGAGACATAATGAAGACATGAACAATTGGAATGGTATAATACTTGTATGGATTAGAAAGTTCAATATTTTTAATTTCCCCACACTGAGTCACAAATTCAATATAATCCCAATTAAAATCCCATCATTTCTAATGATGTTAAATTTCTTCCTCTGCATGTTAGTCACACGGGTATTATTTGCGAAAATTAATCAATCTGTAACGTATGACTTGTGTACTTCCTTACATGCCTGTTAAACTTTGATGAAAACTTCTATTTGTTAAAGCAAAATGTTGCTGTTGTCATTTTTCTTTTTTTAAAAAAAATACTCATTTTTTTTCTCATAGCCAAATTAAAAGTAGTTTAGGGAAGTTTTAGAAACAATTCAAGCTTAACAGATTTAATAAAAGAAACAGGCGTGCCTGGGTGGCTCAGTCGTTGAGCGTCCGCGTCTTGATTTCGGTTCAGGTCATGGTCTCAGGGTAGTGAGATCAAACCCTGCACTGGGCTCCGTGCTGGTCCTGAAGCCTGCTTAAGATTCTCTCTCCTCTTCTCCCTCTGCCCCTCCCCCTCCTCTCTCTCTCTCAAAAGAAAAGAAAAGAAAAGAAAAGAAAAGAAAAGAAAAGAAAAGAAAAAGATAACATGCACATCTGAAACAGATGTTTCAGAGAGCAGCCAAGAATGAACTAGATCTCAATTACAAAGAGTGTTATGAGATATAGTAGAAGACGAAGAGGAATATGAAGAAAACAGTGAGGACGACTAAGAAGGATAATTGGAAGGGGAAGAATAAAGAAAATAAGGAGATTTAATATTATTGAGTCCAAAAACATGAAAAAATAAGTTTAAGAAAACTTGTGAACATTAATAATATCCAGAGGGGGAAAATAAGCTTCCAAATGATTTATTTTAATGTATGACGACGCTGAGAGAGGGAAAGGGCAACACATCTATCTCATCTGCATCGACATTACTCATCTATAAAGCTAGAGATATGGAATTAAGTAATGTGGAAATCCCTTCCAGCACTTCAAAGTTAGTTCTGCAAGAGAAAGAGCATTGGGCTTAGGGGGCAGAAATTTGTTTTTCATTTTTTGTATTTCCGTGCCTGTTCTGTAACCTAAGGCAAGGTAAGCTAACCTTTCAGAACTTCGGTGAGTTCACGTTTAAAACTTTGGTAATATTTGCTTACCTACCCATAAGCATTGCTGTGAGAATCAGATTTGACAATGGGGGGCAGGACAATCTATAAATGAGTCTTAAGCCCTGTAAGTCATTATAAAAAATGTATTCACATCATATTACAGACCATGTAGAGGTTTTCATTATAACAGCCAAATGTGCTTTAAGTTTGCATTTTCTATAAAATGATATTTGCTATATAAATATCAGTGAAAGAGTTCAATTTGGAAAAGAGGCACGGTTATTAGATATTTGAATTTTAACTGGAGACTGCAAAGCCATGGAATATGAAATCCCTAATAAGTCTCAGATTTATTCAGGATGTAATTTTTATCATTAGAAAGAAAATGTCATCAACATGTGAAGGTTTAACATTACTTAGGTGAGAATTTTTGTAAAGAAATAATATTTAACAATAAAAAACTGTAACTATATATCCATAAAAAGCCCTCTGGTATCATGAATACTGCATAGTCTCAGGAAATATCAAAAAATAATTTCAGTGATTCAAAGAAAACTATTATTTATAGTTCTTTCAAGTATTAATATTGTCTGGTGGGAAGACTGTAGTATTAGTAACTAAAAGGACTTTGTTCTATGATCCTTAAGACCTGCATTTTCTCCTCCCAAAAAAGGAAATGATGTCAATCCTATCCACTTATCCTAACTATAGATCTTACTAATAGCATAAATATTGTGAGTGATTATCATTACCGTGAATAGAAAAACATCTAGGCATCTAGGAGAAATAACATAATTTCGCTCTTTTCACTATTTTTAAATTAAATAGACATTAAATAGTAGTAAAGCTTATGAGTTGCTTACAAAAAGGTAGGTATCTTGTTGTTGCTGCTATAAATTCGTGGAAGGTTTGAGGGCCCAAGCTGGATTTGACGTAAGCTTAAGTAAATGACAAGGGGACGCTGAATCTGAGATTACTTTGGGCAACCTGACTGGTTTGGCAGAAACGAGAGGCTTGGAAGTTGGAGCTGGAATATATAGAGGAGAAACAAGAAATAAATAAGGGAACTGACAATTTGGAAAAAGAAATAGAAAGAACCTAGTGGGTGATATGTGGTATTTTAAGGTAATCACAGAAAAGCAAATGACAATGTTCCATTAAAAAGAACTATTAAAGCCAGTAATCAGTCACAACGGCATCTAATCAAGAAGATGAAAATGAGTGCCTTTAGCAGCTGATTGAGAAAAATGAAAATTATGAGACAAATTTTGTTGAGACTTGATATGAAATGCATAGCTTTCTTGCTTTTTGGTTTTCTTCAGATCGTAGCTAGAAACCTTGGCAGACTTCCAAATGCTGGTTGACTTCAAATTATGAACATTCCATATAAGTTAACACTTCATCCTTTTTGCTAACTTTTTAAAAATGTATACTTGCTGAATAGATATTTTGGAAGACTGGCAAATGAATCCATGCAGCTACTCCTTGAATCTTGTACAAACCAGTCAGCCACGAAAACAATTCAGACAGTAGATCTAAATACATTTTAAAATAAACATACAGTTTGCTTTATTTATTTTGTAGAAATGCTATCAATTGGCCCATCGTGTTTGGGCTTTTCTATATATTGGCCTGTGGTACAGGTTACTCTTTCCAGCCTCATGAACTTAAAATGATGGTAGTCATGATATTGACTTTAGTAATAGGCTCTCCTTTCTCATGCTTAAGTTTTCTATTAGGAGCCATTAGCTGTCACATTAATGTCTCCCACATCAGGACCACCCAATCTTTATCTGAAAGTCCTTGAAAATGGCTTTTCCTTTTCGAATTTCCAACTCTGAAAAATATCTCATGTTTTGTTGAATATGTAAAGAAATTCAATTTGCTTAAAGATTAGGGAAGCATCACTTTCCTACATCTGCTTTTATTATCTCAAATGACACGGTGACTTTTTCTTCATCATGAAGTAACCTAGTATTTTTGTAGCTTTCTGTACCATTTGTTTAGCAATTTATTTAGTAATGTTACCAGGCTCTGTCCTAAGAACTAGGGATTAAATAGTAACTAAACTGAAAGGGTACACAGTTCTTGGGGCACCTGGGTAGCTCAGTCAGTTGAGCGTTCAGCTCAGGTCATGATCCCAGGGTCGTTGGAACCAGTCTTATGAGGCCTGCTGAAGATTTTCTCTCTCCTGGGGCACCTGGGTGGTTCAGTCGGTTAAGTGTCAGACTTTGGCTCAGGTCATGATCTCACAGTTCGTGGGTTTGAGCCCCGTGTCAGGCTCTTTGCTGACAGCTCAGAGCCTACAGCCTGCTTCAGATTCTGTCTCTGGCTCTCTCTGCCCCTCCCCTGATTGTGCTCTGTCTCTGTCTCTAAAATAAATAAACATTAAAAAAATTTTAAAAGAAAAGATTCTCTCCTCCCCCCTCCCTCTGCCCTTTTCCTCCTGCTCGTGCTCTCTAGCTCTCAAAAAAGAAAAAAAAAGTACATAGTTCCTACCCTCATAGAGCCTACCTTCCATGGGAGAACAGAAATTAAATAAATATATACCAATAAAATTTCAAATGTTAGTAAGTGCCGTGAAGAAAAAGCGATTAAATGTCAGAAGCTCCAGAAGGTTTGGATGGGATGAGAATTTCTGCTCTGACTTTGGTAATGTGTAAGTCATTGGGTAATTTAAAGTGCTTTCAGGAGCATAGTGGGCATCCAAGTCTGTTAGGAGTGTGTTCTAGAATGAATGAAAGTGAGGAAATGAAGAAAGCAAGCACACATAACTCTTTAGAGATGCTTTCTCTAGAGGAGGATGGAGGAAAGGTACACACAGCTGAAGAGGATGCAAAGTCAAGGAAGGTTTTCTTTTTTCTCACTAGATGAAAATTATCCCGGATGCTTTAATAGTAATGATAACATAGGGAATTACAAATGACGGTGCATAAAGAGTAGGAGATAATTCTACGGGCAAAGTCCTTAAACAGACAAGACAAAATGGGTTTCAGTGGTTAAACAAAGGAGCTGGCGCTAGATAGAAGAGAGATTCCAGCACTCGTAAAGGCAAAAAGACAGAGTACATGATTTAAAAAGCTGTGACATTAAATGAGATCATCAGCAGGTTCTTGGCCAGACAGGGTGTTTGAGACATAAAGAATGACAAGACAGCACCTGTGGGTTTCCTCAAAATCAGATTCTGAGGCAAGGACTTGGTTGCGGGTACTTTATTTGGGAGTTGCTCCCAAAAAGTACAAACAACAAAGTGGGACAACACACATGAGAGACAAATATATATCACTATGCCTTGAATCTTCTAGAACTCAGAGCTATCCACACCTTGGTATCCCCTTTGTCGTTGCTTTATTTAAGCAGTTATAATTTCCCAAAGTTACAGTAGTGCTTTTCTTAACTGGTCGTGGTCGCCAGCTCTGCCACTTACAATCCTCACCCACATAGCACCAAAAGGCAGCTTCTCTTCTCTCTTAAAAACCTTCAGAAGAGAGGCACCTGGGTGGCTCAGTAGGTTGAGCGTCCGACTTCGGCTCAGGTCATGATCTCACACTCTGTGAGTTCGAGCCCCACGTCAGGCTCTGTGCTGACAGCTCAGAGCCTGGAGCCTGCTTCAGATTCTGTGTCTCCCTCTCTCTCTGACCACCCCTCCCCCCGTTCACGCTCTCTCTCTCTCTCTCTGTCTCAAAAATCAATAAAGGTTAAAAAAATTAAAAAAAAAAACCTTCAGAAGAAATCTCTTGGTTTTGTTACACCAGGTCTCTCATGATGTGCCCCTTACATCTGCATCCTTATCTTCCTCCATGTGACCAAAACACTTGTATCTAGCCGCATTATACTAAAGCTCTCTGGCTTTTTACACCTTACAAAAAAAGATCCTTAATCAGAATTCCCTCAACCATAGTTTCGAACTGGATAAATGCTGTACATTCTGACCAAAATTTTATCTGTCCCTGACACATTTCCTTAAACTCTTGATTTGATTTAATGGCTAAATCAGTGGATTGCTATCCCACTGCTAACACTTTTTTATCATAGGATGATTTACTGTATACATACATGTATGCATATATACATGTTTATATACATATATATAATGTTTTGAATACTTCTAGACTTTATGTACATTTGTGAAATCTTGTGACAACTTCCTCTTCTCTGTAACCCTATAGTACAGAACATTAGCAAGATCTTGATCATTTCAGTTGTTTAATGAATGAATAAAGTCCAAACTGTGATTCAAATATTGATCAAAGAAAATAGCCAAGGCTAAAGTTTGTAGATCTCTGTGTAAACATAAGCCTCATTATGGGTAAAATAATGATTTTTTTTAAAGAATTAGGTCACAGTGCTACCATAGCCAGAGCTCATAGAAGTCAGAACCTTTATCATCCATCTTTAAAAAATTGAATTTTTTTTAATATTATGCAAATGTTAATTACCTAGTGAATAAATAGATATATGAATGAACTCTCATTGTCTGATGAGGTTGACTAACATTATTGACCAAGCTATTAAGGAAAATCTTTAAAAATATCTTCTTTGACATGGAGCGGAGATTTTGGAAATACAACAGGACCTTTCTTTTCTACTGGCTCTGTGAATACAAGGAGTTGCCAGCCTATTACTTAGAGAGCAGGAGTAAGCCATACCAGTGTACAGGATAATTTATGAAAGTTATAACAAGGAAATGCAAAGCAGCAAGGGATGTTTCTTTGTGTTCAGTTGGTATGTCATCAGAAACTCTTCTGGCTTGATACTTTGAAATATCTTTTTGGTGAGTAGTAGAAACTTCCTGACCAGTTTCCAGAATGAGAAAGAAAAAAAGATAAAATTATATGTCAACACTGTCAAGCATTTAGGGGGAAAAAGAGGACAGTCTGCTTCAAGGGAGAGAAGAGGTCACTAGTTAATTTTCACAGGGCTTGACCAGGGGCAAACCTCCTAACAAGCATCCTAAGAGGTAGGAGAGGGAAGTCACGGGGTGATACATGTTTTGAAGCTGCTTGGATCATTGAACTAGCAAGATAGTTAAGAAGCGCTGGAAACCAGAGTTGGTAATACCTGATTGTCATGTGAAATTATTTAGAAAATTTTTAAAACCTTTTTGACTGAGATCTTGTCTCTCAGAAATTTGAACCTTTCATGCACCGACTTATAAATAGTACATACTTATTAGAGATCTGGATGGAAAAAGTAATGCTTCTTGAGTATTGGCCAAAATACCCCCAGATATTTTGAATTACAATAGCCTTTTAGGTCACTTCCACAACTATTAATGTGTGGTATACTCAGATCAAATAATTAAGATACAATAATTTTTGTTTAATCCGATGTTACAAGAAGGACAGTTTGAAGTCATAAACCACAATGAAAAAATATTCCATGTATATATACCAATACAGCCAAAGCATAAAATCCTATCACATCAATTTTCACATGCTGAGACAATGGAACCATACTTGGCCCTACCTTGTAAGAAGAAAATGGTCACCGCTTCATGTTGCGAGAAGATGGTGTGCGAATTCCACCGGTAGGAGAACCATCTCCGGCTACAACAAACAAGCAAGCAAAGGCCGGAAAAAACATTCATTTATTAAAATCATTGTAGTCTTCTGAGGAGGTTTTTGAGGGGTTTATTTAAATACATATTTTAAAATCATACAAAGTATTAACACATATAACAGTTACTATAGAAACACTACATACACGATTGACTAGATAAAGGCATTAAGTAATTTGGGTTTTGCATAAATATCAGTATACAAACCACTATTGCAGTAGAAATCTGTTGGAGAAAAGCTTTAGCTTTTACTATGAAAGAAATCAGCAAACCTGGTTTATGCACTGACTAATAAAAGGCACTATGTTATCTATCTCGCTCAGCTATACTATTTTATACTCTATTATTGCCTTGATGTATTTACCCAATTTTTATCATCTGAAAAATACTCGGTCACATTTTCATATTTTTTATTAAATATTACCATATATAAGGAAGGGTTGAGCATTACCGTGGGGAAAGAAAAAGAAGAGGAAGAAGGAAGTTACATTCATTTGCTTGCACATCTCTGCTTTGGACTTAGCCAGGATATTTATTACAAGTAAGAAACCATGCACTCATATTCTACAAACCTCTGGAACATCTGTGCTATAAGATTTCTTTTAAGCTGTCTCCCTGGTAGTCTTAAAAACCTCTGGGGAGAAAAAAAAAAAGGCCAAAAATAGCTGCAGAAATAAATTACAACTTTTATTTAAACACCTGAGCTACATATTCTGGTCATAAAAGAAAAAAAAAATCATGCATTTTATTAAAGAAGAATATGGCCAAAGGGGCAAAAAATTCTAGTTGTTTAATCTTGAGATTTTAACTTGATTCACATTTTTATCTACACATATGTACATGTGCATATCTGTATCTATCTTTGCATCATTGAATTGACCACTATTTTATCTATTAATACAAATGTGAGAGCATATTTTCTATCACATTAGCAAATAGCATACAGTAAACTATGGCATTTCCCCATCAGGAGATAAATAGTATATATAGACATCATACAGACAGTATACAAATATTAAAATAGAATATAATTTTCTTATGCTTTTCATAAATCTACTATCTCACCTTTATATGTGAGTAAAAATTTTATAAATACTTGAATGCACCATGCTCTCTCTTCTTACTCTTCAAATATGGTTTTTCTCTGCCTTGAACACTATCCTTCTCACATTTCAGGTTCAGTACTGATGTCACTTTCCTCTGAAAAGACTTCCCTGCCACCTCCCAGTCAAGATGAGTGTCCTTCTTAGGTACTCCTGGAAAATCCATACTTCTCTGACATAACATTTATCAAATGTTGATTTTAAACAATGGTTTCCCTTCTGCTACTGGAACGTTTCTCTCTTAAGGCAGTAATTAAGCTTATTCTTAATCACCATTTTAACCTCTGACCCTATGAGAATGTCTGGCACCTAATGTTGTTTCAAGTAAAATATTTTTGATCGAAGGAGAGTACTAAAATCAGTTTCTAGGAGGATATCTAGAACGTAGTATTTGCTCAAGAAACATTTGTTTAAATATGCACTGTTTTCTTTAGAAGAACCTCCACCTCCTGCTATAACCATAAGTACACTTATGAAGTGGGAAATCAAAGGTTTTATTTCGTTTCAAGTCCCAGAAATTTTCATTCCAAAGTCATCAATATGGATCAAAAATGGAAGGATGTATAAGAAACTGGATTTTGTAACTGAATCATGGATCTCAGCATGATACTAACCAAGGCCCATTTCTTGCAATAGGAAATGTATAAAAGCATCCTGGAAAAAGAGCAGTGAAATTCTCACATGGTGGCATAGTATAAAATACCTTCATTTGGGCTCATACAAAGATTTCAGGGATGGTTTTCCAAAGCAGTTTGCAGGATCAGGCTCAGTGACATTAGAGGTTATTTTTACCTGGAGTTATTCTAGTTTGTGAATTGTGCTTTTGGATAAATCCCAGAGCTGAGATCCATAAGTAAACTTGTAATAGGATTGAAGTCTCAGTTGAATTGCCAGAAGCTGACCCATTGCCAACCCACTATTCAGTCTGGAATGAATGCTCAGTCAAGCAAACTTCTAGATTTTTTAATACATTATACCTTTTGCAAATTATACTTTAGGTGATACATTTCATTCTTCAAAATTCTTATGAATTTTTCAGTCTCAGATTATGGCACATGTTCTTACAGGGTCTTGAATGTCAGGTATTTGAGATTTACATTTTAAATCTTTTTTTATAGCCAACTACTTAGACAAAGTATAAAAGGATTAGTAGCTTTTCAAAAACAGGATATTTTAATGTGAAAATAGGACACCAATTCTTACCTGTTTATAAACTGTTTATAGAATTTCAATTTTAAATACTAAGTTATACATATTTATGGGTATATATTTGGCAGCTATCAATTATTTGAAATATTCTATTATGTAAAAAATAATTTTTATCAAATGTAATGGGCAAAATGAATATAATTATTAGTGTTTTACTTTGTACATAGAATCGGTTCAAACAACGGATATTTACTCAGTACTTACTGGGTTATAGCAACTTCTTGATAGCAGCAGCTTTTATGGATTTCAATTTTAAATTCACTTTCTCATTCTGCAATTTCAATTAATTCTATATGATCAAGGACTCTAGCAATAAAATGAATTCTTAATTGTATATTAAACATATTATGTTTCTCAATTTGAGTCTCTGTCATTCTGGGCATATTCAACAGTTCAACATAAAATTCAAAAACTTACGAAGTCATTAGCTATATAATGATACAGTTAAATAAAGACAAGTAAAATATAGAGTTATTAGGAACACATCATTTATAGATGTACTGCATAGCATGACTCTATGTATGAGTTCCCACTCTATAAGATCTGTTCCTATTAATATATATCAGAATCTAAAACTAAGAATAAAGCAAAACTCTAGGGCCTCTTGATGTACAATATGCCAAAATTTCTATTTCAAAATAAGTTACATTTGAACCTTAATCCTGAAGAACAGGTACCCATGTTAATACACTAATAAAAATAAAGCTGCTTAATTAAATCACAAATTATTGAGCTTACAACTGATTCAATATCATTTATCCAAGTGCGTAGAGTTGCTTTACACTTTCTATTGTGGATATCCACTAAAATACCAAGGTTTCCTAATTTTATATTTCACATACTAGGATAACTGTGTATGAAATCTTCTGAAAAGATTATATTCTGATTGTGAATGGATTGCACAACCAAGCCATAGGTCCAACTAATTAATCATGTATAATTTTAAAAGTGTGTATCTGCATACTATTTTCATGGCCTAATTTTAATAGAAATAGAGTTAGCTTCCTATTCCTTATCAGTCTGTTTTTTGTTTGTATCCATGGCAGACTACACAAGCCAAAACTCCGTAACACGATCTGGGGTCTGAGAAGTCAAACACTTTATTGCTATAAACCAGCCTCTATCCCTTCACTCCATCCTCCCCCTTGGTGTTCATTGACTAGATTAAAGTCAATCTTTCTGTTATATAAATAGTTCCCTTGTTGAATCTACTGTATAATCTTCATTTTCATTAACAATGACTGTTCATCATTATAAGAATTTCATTGCCAGAACCTGTGGGATTAGTACTAGCAGGTACTTGAAGAGCTCACTGTGTTTATCATTGGTTATACTGGCAAATAGCAAGCAATTCTTTTCATGTCAGTCCCTTATTAGCTACAACTATTTTCTCAGATAACTATGAAAACCTTCTTATGTTCATTATTAAATTTTACTACTTAAACTACAATGGCTTAAAAACAGGACAAAACGACCCTGTCAGATCTTACAATAGGAATCCTGGTGATACATTTCTAAATTATCAGGTTATTTTATTTTTTCCTATTTCTCCCATCCAAGTACTAACCAGGCCCGACCCTGCTTAGCTTCCGAGATCAGACGAGATCGGGCGTGTTCAGGGTGGTATGGCCGTAGACTATTTTTTCCTATTTCTTATATAAGAATGTCCAAAGCAAAAATGACTTAGAGAATTCTTTTTATTAGTGGGCTCAATATTTTGTTGGCTGAATTTGACTAGGGAATCAAAAGTAAATTGAAATTAACATTTCAATACATTTGTATTGCCCTAGCATTACAGCGTGAGTGTACAAGTGTTAGCACTACATACAGTACAAAAAACCCTCAATAGTAAATCCAAACAAAAATAATAATAATCAGGCTGGATTGAATAAGGGATAAAAAAGAGCATAAACTGTTTCTCATTTTCTTATTTCTCCAAAGTGTAATGGAGAATATTTTCAAAGCCATGCTCTAGAACAGAATGTCAGTGAAGCAATACTTCAAGAAAAATGGAGTTACCCCAACCCTTTTAGATGAGCTGGGAGAAAGAAAAGAGAATTCCCTATGCTTACAGAAAAGTATTATTTTCCATAATAGTGGTGATTGTTCCAACTATGTCTGTTTCCTGGAAAGATCTGTATAAATTGTTTTGATTTTCTGCTCCAATGTTTATTATAATTCTCCAGTGAAGCCAACTGGGATAGAAGTTTTCTTTGGAAAATAATTTTAATAATTTATTCAATTTATTTAATAGTTATATAACTATTCAGTCAGTTTTATTTTGTTTTTGTTTTGTAATTCGGCAACTTCATAAAAATTTCCCAGTTTCATGGTATACAGTTTGGGTGTCCCCTAAATTCATACTGAAGCCTAGTTCCCAATGTGATGATATTAGGAGATGGGGCATTTGGGAGGTGATTAGGTCTTGAGGGTACAGCCCTCATGAATGGGATTACAGTCCTTATAAGAAAAGGCCAGAGAGCTCCCCTGTGAGGGGACAGAGAAAAGATAATTATCTGAGAACCAGGAAGCAGACTCTCACCAGACACTGAATACCCCAGCACCTTGACCTTGGACTTCCCAGTCTTTAGAATTTCTGTTGTTTATAAGTCACTCAGTCTATGGTGTCCTTTTGTAGCATTGTTGATAAGCCATCCAGTCTGTAGTATCCTGTAGAGCAGCTCAAATAGACCAAGATAGAGTTGTTCATATTATCATTACATGATCTCTTTTGATATCTACTGATTTTGTAAAGATGATTCTATCTTTATGGCTTATAGTTATTCTGTCTTATCTCTTCATTTTTCTGATTAGCTCTCTGATATAGTCAACCAATTCTGGCATAAATGATTATCTCGCATTGTATATTATTATTTTTCTTTGTTCTGCTTTTGAGTTTACTGTTCTTGGCAATGATCTATTTTCCCCATAATTTCATTATGATCATCATTAGCAGTACAATTCTTTATTGAAATGGTAATATCCATTGTAATCTTGCTTTTGACCTAATGGGTAATTTTAAATTTTATTTTTTTAATGTTTTTTTTAATGTTTTATTTATTTTTTGAGAGAGAGGGTGCAAGCCGGGGTTGGGGTAAAGAGAGAAGGGGACAGAGGATCCAAAGCGGGCTCTGCGCTGACAGGCTGACAGCAGTGAGTCTGATGTGGGGCTCGAACTCATGAAATGTGAGATCATGACCTGAGCCCGTTGGACCATCAACTGACTAAGCCACCCAGGCACCCCTCTTTTATAATTTTTAATTAAAGTTTATCTCACATATTGCAAGGACTACCTATCTTTTTATATTGATTTCTAAGACAGCTCTATAGACAAAAGAGAGAGAAGGAAGCTCTGAATGTTTTCAGTTCCTTGAGATTTGTTGAGATTTGCTTCACGATCCACTGTATGGCCACCTTTTATAAGTTGTCGATGCCTGCTTGAGAAGACTGTGTATTCTGCAAGTCCTCCTCAAATCAATAAGTATATGAAAGAAAACCTAACTTTAAAAATGAACAAAAGACTTGAAGAGGCACTTCACAGAAGACGTCTAAAAAGCTGGTAAGTATATAAAGTTTCCGAATACCATTATTCTTTGGGGAAATACAAAGTGAAATCTTAGTAGGATACTTTCATTCACCTATCTAAATGTGTCATTTCACTGGGTTCAAGTTTCCATTGTTTCTGTTAAATTACTGTCTAACCAATGTATATATGCTACTGGGACTTTGTAAGAGTTTCTTATCAATTTATAATATTGTCTGCCATTATATCTTCAAATATTTCTTTGGGTCTAACATTTATTTTCCTGCTTCTGGGACTCTAATTAAAATAACGTTGGAAGTTCTTGCTATATCCTATGTATCTTACCCTTACCTTCTCTTCTGTACTTTTTTTTTCTCTCCAAGGTTCTTGGAGTCTTATTTGGTTTTAGAATTTCTATTTGATTTATTTGAAAACCTGCTGCTTCTTTTATGTGGTTCCTAGTTCTTTGCCAGAGAATAGAATCCATTCTGGCTATTTTAGAAGAGAAAGTTAAGTGCACAGTATTAAATGTATCACTGAATAATTGACCAGGCTGAAAAATATGAAATGGTTGAACCTCAGAGCCATGAACAGAAATGGACCAACAAGGAGGCTTCTGAACTTGTCAAGATCAGTCATTCAGAAGTAGGAAGTTGCCTCTCAAAAAGGGAATCTACAACTCCAGATGTCAGTCAGTTCTCAAACCACATTACCTCTGCCATAATCTGAAAACCTTTGCTGCAGCTGTTGGTTCCAGAACTCTGCTGTCTCTGCCATAATCTGAACTGACAGTTCTTAACCATTTTGTTCT
This sequence comes from Felis catus, assembly GCF_018350175.1. Classification (NCBI taxonomy): domain Eukaryota; kingdom Metazoa; phylum Chordata; class Mammalia; order Carnivora; family Felidae; genus Felis; species Felis catus. Next base: position 23,107,367 of record NC_058386.1, read on the forward strand.
CAGTACCTCTTTACACTCAAAATTGCAAGACATCTACAAGATATTTTGTTTATAGGTTATATCTACCATTAATGATGTAAAAATAAAAAGTAAGAAATTGTGTAACTACTTATTTAATAAAAATAGCAATAATAGATTCACAACAAGTTAAGTAAAACATGTTCACTAAAAGTAATTATGTTTTCCAGTAAAGATCATTCAATGGAGAAAAAATAGCCTTTCCAACAAATGTTGCTGGAACAGCTGAATAGTACAACAGAAAAGAATGAAGATACACTTTTTCCTCAAGCGATATACAAAAAATAATTTAAAATAAATCAATAACCTAGATGTGAAAGTCAAAACTTTAAAACTCATAAAAGAAAGCATATAGGCAAATCTTTATAACCTTGAATTTGGCAATAGATTGTTAGATATGATACCAAAAGCAAAAGCATTAAGACAAAAAAAATAGATAAATTGGACTTCATAAAATTAAAAATATTAAACAACATTATAAAGAACACAAAAAGGCAACCTACAAATGGAAGAAAATATTTGGATATCATATACCTGATAAGGGACTTGTCCCTAGGATCTAAACTGCAGCAGGCAGTTACCTATTTCTTTTGAGTTCCTGGACCCAATTCCATCATGTGTGTGTGGAGGCTTCCACACACCAACAAACAATTGTCAAATAGCAGCAGGGTGTCCAAGAATTCAGCTCAATTCTAACATTAACTACACAGAGGTAGCATGAAATTCCACAGGTAAGGGGCTCTGTTCCACAAGACTACACACACACACTTCAGAAGGCAGTCATAAGCCTCAGGTTTTCACCTGTGCTCCTAACCAACTGGGTATAAAGCAGAGGTTCCCATGACCCCCTCCTTGCTTGGGTTTGATTAATTGCTAGAGGGGCTCACAGAACTCAGGAAATATTTTACTTACTAGATGACCAGTGTGCTAGAAAAGGCTAGAACTCAGGAACAGCCAGATGGAAGACATACACAGGGCAAGGCAAGCGTGGAACTGCCATGCTGTCTCCAGGCAACACTCTTACCAGCACCTCCAGGTGTTCTCCAATCCAGAAGCTCCCCAAACCCTGCCCTTTTGATTTTTTATAGAGACTTAATCATATATGCACAATTGATTAAATCATTGACCATTGGTGTCTAAATTCAATCTCAAGTTCTCTTCCCTCCAGCCCTTTAAATTTGGCTGCACTGGCAACCAGCCCCCAGCCTTAGGTGTCAATTGCCACCTCATTAACATAACAAAAGACACCTCAAAAGGTCTCCTCGCTTAGGAAATTCCAAGAGTTTTACAAGTTCTGTGCCAGAAAGAGGATAAAGACTAAATAGATATATTTCTTAATATAAAACACAATATCATGCCAGAGGACATTATGCTAAGCGAAATAAGGCAGACACAGAATGACAAATACTGTATGATCTCACTTATATGTGGAATTTAAAAAACTCAAACAAAAGCAGACAGTAGAATGAAGGTTGCCAAGGCTGAGGGTGGGGAAAATGTGGAAATGTTGGTAAAGGGTACACACTTGCAGTTATAAGACAAATATATGCCGGGGATCTAATGTACAGCATGGTGATCATAGGTAGTACTGTATTGTATACCTGAAACTTGCTAGAAGAGTAAATCTTAAGTGGTCTCACCACACACACACACAAACACACACACACACACACACACACAACACAAGATAACTGTGAGGTGATGGATGGGTTAATCAACTTGATTGTGGTAATCATTTCACAATGTGTATGTATTTCAAACCTGAAGAAACCATCATATTAATTCGAATTAATGAAGTTGAGGCACATCCCTCTATTTGGGCTCTTGGTTTTTTAAGGATTAGTTTTTTCTAATAGCTTTCTTGAAATATAATTCACATATTAAACAACTCACCCATTGAATGGGTGTATACATGTGCACATATATATATATACATATATATATATATATATATATATATATATATACTGCTTAAGTATATTAAATCATCACATCGTATACTTTAACGCCATACAATCTAACTATATACAAGTTTTATTTGTCAATCATATTTCAACAAAGCTGGAAAAATATAAAGATAAGATTAATTGGGCAAAAAACAAAGTTTAAGTAAAAATTTTAAAATAATACTTAGGACTCAATAATAAAAAGACAACCCAAATAAAAAATGGACAAAGAATCTGAATAGACATTTTCCAAAGAAGATATAGAAATGGCCAATAAACCATGAAAAGATGCTCAATATCATTAGTGGTCAGAAACCAGTGAGATGCTTCACACCCAGTAGGATGACTATAAACAAAGGGTCAGATAATAACAAATATTGCGACGATGTAGAGAAACTAAAACCCTCATTCACTACTAGGGGTAATGCAAAATGATGTGGTCACTTTGGAAAGCAGTGTCCTCAAAAAAGTAGACATGGAGTTATCAGCATTTTCATTCCTAGGTTTATATTGTAGAAAAATGAAAATATGTGTACACACAAAAATTTGCACATAATCGTTCACAGCATCATTATGCATAACAGACAAACGGTAAAAGCAACCCAGTATTTATCAGCTGATGAACAGGCAAACAAAACTGTGGTATATTCATACAACGGAATACTATTTGGCTATAAGAAGGAATGAAGTACTGATAGATGCTACAATGATAAATGTTGCAAACATTAGGCTAAGTGAAGAAAGCCAGTCACAAAAGGCCACATGCTGTATGATTCTTTTTATGTGAAAGATCTAGACTAACAAATATATAGAGATAGAAATAGAATGATGGCTGCTTACGGTTGGGGCACTAATGGATGATAGGTAAAAAATATAGGTTTTCTTTTTGAGGTGATGAAAATGTCTTGAAATTTATTGTGATGAGTGTACAATTCTGTGACTGTACCAAAAACCATTGAATTATACACATTAAATTTTGTGAATGTTTATTTTATTTTATTTTATTTTATTTTATTTTAATTTTTTAATGTTTATTTTTGAGAGATAGACAGAGCGTGAACGGGGAGGGACAGAGAGAGGGAGACACAGATCCGAAGCAGGCTCCAGGCTCTGAGCTGTCAGCACAGAGCATGACGCAGGGCTCAAACCCATGAACTGAGAGATCATGACCCAAGCCAAAGTCAGACGCTCAATGAATTGAATCATCCAGGCGCCCCAAACTGTGCACATTAAATACATGAGTTGTCTGATATGTGAGTTGTATTTCAATAAGATTATTGGGAAAAAAATAATCCTTAAAAAAACCTGAGAGCCCAAAGGGAGGGATATACATCAACTTCATTAATTTGAATTTAATATGATGGCTTCTCAGGGCTTTATGTTAACTTGCACTTTGATTAGTAAATGCTTGGTGATATTTAACCCAGAAAGTAAATAAAGCATACACTATAGATATAGAGGCAGGCTGACTTGTCCTTTATAGAAAGACCCATCTCAGTTTATATAAACTCAGACCATAAAGCAGCAAACAGTTTCACAGTGATGGTGCTTACACGTTCTCCTTCTGTTTAAGTATGTGTTACGTGCAATAACAGGCAATCAATATCGCATGGTATGACCATTATGTTTGCTCATTTAATCACTGTGACCATGTTTTTCAATAAAGCAACTGTAGGAAATACCAATAAACTTGTTAAATTTACATATGACTTAATTTCTATAAATTGATAGTTACAAAAATTTCATTAAACTTTTCCTTAGGAAGAACTACTTCTAGACCTGTAATTGTATAATATACCAATATGGAGAGGCACTAAGATATTCAAATTTTGGTACTCAATAAAACCAAGATCAACTTAGTAAGCACCAATATGGTAACAAAAAGGCCCTTTACAGCTGTTATTAAGGAAAGATAATTGCTGGCTTTGATCACAGCGTTTACATTTGTGAAAGAAGTAGTAGAACAGTTTATGCTCCTCAGGGTAATGCTTTCCATAAGGCATTTTCAAGCTCTATAGCTCATGTATTATAAACAGGCAATCCTTGTGTAGTTCAAAAATAAAACAAAACACTGAACTTGTCTTTCAAAATATTGAACTTGTCTTTGTGTTATAGCACATTATATATACATATATACATATATACAGCACTGGAATAAAACCATCTATCAGTTTAAATATAGACTGCAATGGTGTTATGACTTGGCAAAAATGTTTTAAGGGAGTGAGTAGTGTACGTGAGAGAGAGAGAGAGAGAGAGAGAGACAGAAAGACAGAGAATTAACTGCTCTAAACTTGCTGATACTTGAAAATAATATTAAACATAATTAAGAGTTATGTCAAGATAAAATAATAGCTAATGACTCAATCAGAAAAGGATACAAATTTCTGAAGACAAAATTAGAGAGATTCAATTTTATTGTCATCTTAATTCAATATAATTATTTTCAAAAATACTAACAGATCAGAAAAAGAATATACAACTCCAGAATCCATCATCTTTTTGTAATTTTAGTAGCAATGCTCATGTGATATAATTCTATAGTTGTGTAACTGTTATAGAAGAAAAATTAAATTTATAGAAACAAATTAAAATTCACTTAAGACTTTGTATGAATTCAGCAGAAGTAATGGTTGTACAAACTCTACTATATATCAGTTTGAACGTGGAAGATCTAAATATAAGTGAGCAGGTGACCATACAGGTCCTACCTTCAATGTTTTAAGTGACTGAAGGAATAAATCACCTAAGAACTACTTGAGACTAGAGATGTACAAGTATTGCGCTGGGTATTCTCATACCTCATTACTCTAGATTTCTTATACATTGATAAGATACAATTGATACAAATGGAAAACACGTTTTAAATATTGAAGACCTAGACTCTTTCACTAAGTGTGAAAATAAGATCAAATGTACAGAGGCTCTAATTCTGGCAAGTTTGTGGCCTGCTAAAACTGCTTTTCAGTGTTCCTATGGAAGCTTCATTTGACATAGGATTCACCAGGGCCCATGTTGGCTAATATAAAAAATAAATAAATAAATAAATAAATAAATAAATAAATAAATAAATACAATAAGGTTTTGTCTCAAGTTTCACATCCAAAGCCAGAGCATCAGGCAGCAGCCTTTCATTGAAAGGAATAGTTGGATTTGGCATTTCTGAGGTGCAAGTACACTGTAGGATGATAATTCTCCAGATACAAAAGTTTCTCACTGTTAAAAGCTCTGCATTGCTTTTGTTTTATGAATTGTACTGAATCCTTGTATTTCATTCTACCTTCATTTAATGCTCAGGCAATAATCACGGGAGTTCTCCCAAGACCTGTGGCATAGTCCATTGCAATACAAGATGCAGGATCTTTATGAAATTTCTTTTTTATGAGTTTTAACTACTTATCAAAATCTGGCTGGATTTATCCAAAATGGCAGTGTGGTAAACTGCTTCACACACACTCATGATGGTGGTAACTCCCTTCTTTTTTTTTTTTTTAAGTTTATTTATTTGTGAGACAGAGAGAGAGAGAGAGAGAGAGTAGAGGAGGGACAGAGAATCCCAAGAAAGCTCGGCACTGTCTGTGTAGAGTGCAATGCAGGGCTCGAACTCACAAACTGTAAGATCATGAAGTCGGCCAAAATCAGAAGCTTAACCAACTGAGCCACCCCGGCACCCCAGTAACTCTGTTCTTCTTAAATTCCAATAAGAATTTGTTTATGGAGGCACTGGTTGGACTGTGCACAACAAGAAACAGCATATTCCTGTATGCAATCTCTACAGGAGCAGGGCAGTTCATCCCAGTTATGTTGACATAATTAAATTTTTAAAAAATACAGAAAGGAGCTGAAGTTTACTTCAAAATACACCAGTTGAAAATTTCCATGAGGTGCCCGGGAAGAGGGCGGCGTAGGAGGATGCTGGGCTCACCGCGTCCTGCTGATCGCTTAAATTCCACCCACATCTGCCTAATTTACCCAGAAAACCACCAGAAGACTAGCAGAATGGTCTCTCCGGAGCCAAGCGTAGACGAGAGGCCCACGGAAGAGGGTAGGAAGGGCGGAGAGGCGGCGCCTGCTACATGGACTGGCGGGAGGGAGCCAGGGAGGTGGAGGGGGAGCCAGCCCACCTGGCAAGGCAGAGCCCCCGAGTCTGGCTTCCAAAAGCAGAGGGGCTGGATGGAGTGTGTTCTGACAGTCAGCAGGACTTAACATCTGGAATGTTATAAGTCAACAGCTCTGCTCGGAGAGCGGGAGGGAGAGGTGTTGAGCCCCGGGGGAAAGAGCTCAGCTTGGCGGGGGAACAAAGGTGCTGGGAAACACCATCTCCCTCGCCCATCCCCCAGCCAAAATCCCAAAGGGAACCAGTTCCTGTCACAAACTTGCTTGCACAGCGCAAACACCCAACACTGTGCTTCTGTGGATCCATCCCTCTGATAGGTCTGCCTCCCTTCTGGTGCTGCAGGGCCCCTTCCTGAAGTGGACCACCAAAGGCAAAGTGAGCTGAGCCTGCCCCTCCAGCACCTGTGCACCTTGCAGATCCACCCCTGCTAATACGCCAGATCCCATTGAAGCAGTACCACAAGACTGGCAGTGTGCAAGTAGCCCAGACAGAGGCCACACTACTCCACAGTGAGTCCTGCCCCTGGGAGAGGGGAAGATAAGGTACACACCAGTCTGACTGTGGCCCCAGCGGTGGGCTGGGGGAAGACATCAGGTCTGACTGCGGCCCCACCCACCAACACAAGTTACTCCAGATGGCACAGGGGAAGAGCCCTGCAGTTCCGCGCCACTCCAGGGACTATCCAAAATGATGAAATGGAAGAATTCTCCTCAAAAGAAACTCCAGGAAGTAGCGACAGCTAATGAACTGATCAAAAACGATTTAAGCAATATAGCAGAAAATGAATTTAAAATAATAGTCATGAAATTAATTGCTGGGCTTGAAAAAAGAATAGAGGACAACAGAGAAACTATTACTACAGAGATCAAGGGACTAAGAAACAGTCAGGAGGAGCTAAAAAATGCTATAAATGAGCTGCAAAATAAAATGGAGGCCACCACAGCTCGGATTGAAGAGGCAGAGAGGAGAATAGGTGAATTAGAAGATAAAATTATGGAAAAAGAAGAAGCTGAGGATAAGAGAGATAAAAAAATCCAGGAGTATGAGGGGAGAATTAGAGAACTAAGTGACATAATTAAACAAAATAATATACACATAATTGGGATTCCAGAGGAGGAAGAGAGAGGGAAAGGTGCTGTAGGTGTACTTGAAGAAATCGTAGCTGAGAACTTCCCTGAACTGGGGAAAGAAAAAGGCATTGAAATCCAAGAGGCACACAGCACTCCCTTCAGACATAACTTGAATTGATCTTCTGCATGACATATCATAGTGAAACTGGCAAAGTACAAGGATAAAGAGAGAATTCTGAAAGCAGCTAGGGATAAACATGGTCTAACATATAAAGGGAGATCGATAAGAGTCGTGACAAATCTGTCTACTGAAACTTGGCAGGCCAGAAAGGAATGGCAGGAAATCTTCAATGTGATGAACAGAAAAAAAAATGCACCTGAGAATCCTTCATCCAGGAAGTCTGCCATTTAGAATAGAAGGAGAGATAAGGGTCTTCCCAAACAAACAAAAACTGAAGGAATTCATCGCCACTAAACCAGCCCTACAAGAGATCCTAAGGGGGATCCTGTGAGACAAAGTACCAGAGACATCACTGCAAGCATGAAACCTACAGACATCACAATGACTCTAAACCCTTATCTTTCAATAATAACACTGAATGTAAATGGACTAAATGCACCAACCAAAAGACATAGGGTACCAGAATGCATAAAAAAACAAGACCCATCTATATGCTGTCTACAAGAGACTCATTTTAGACCTGAGGACACCTTCAGATTGAAACTGAGGTGATGGAGAACTATCTATCATGCCACTGGAAGTCAAAAGAAAGCTGGAGTAGCCATACTTATATCAGACAAACTAGACTTTAAATTAAAGGCTGTAACAAGAGATGAAGAAGGGCATTATATAATTGTTACAGGGTCTATCCATCAGGAAGAGCTAACAATTATAATGTCTATGCGCCGAATACGGGAGCCCCCAAATATATAAAACAATTCATCACAAACATAAGCAACCTATTGATAAGAATGTGGTAATTGCAGGGGACTTTAATACTCCACTAACAACATTGGATAGATCATCTAGACACAAGATCAGTAAAGAAACAAGGGCCCTGAATGATACACTGGATCAGATGGATTTGACAGATATATTTAGAACTCTGCATCCCAAAGCAACAGAATATACTTTCTTCTCGAGTGCACATGGAAACTTCTCCAAGATAGATCACATAATGGGTCACAAAACAGCCCTTCATAAGTATACAAGAATTGAGATCATACCATGCATACTTTCAGACCACAATGCGATGAAGCTTGAAATCAACCACAGGAAAAAGCCTGGAAAACCTTCAAAAGCATGGAGGTTAAAGAACACCCTACTAAAGAATGAATGGGTCAACCAGGCAATTAAAGAAGAAATTAAAAAATATATGGAAACAAATGAAAATGAAAATACAACAATCCAAACGCTTTGGGATGCAGAAAAGGCAGTCCTGAGAGGAAAATACATTGCAATCCAGGCCTATCTCAAGAAACAAGAAAAATCCTAAATACAAAATCTAACAGCACATTTCTAAAGGAAATAGAAGCAGAGCAGCAAAGACAGCCTAAACCCAGCAGAAGAATAGAAATAATAAAGATCAGAGCAGAAATAAACAATATACAATAAAAAAAACCCTGTAGAGCAGATCAATGAAACCAAGAGTTGGTTTTTTGAAAAAATAAACAAAATTCATAAACCTCTAATCAGGCTTCTCAAAAAGAAAAGGGAGATGACCCAAATAGATAAAATCATGAATGAAAATGGAATTATTACAACCAATCCCTCAGAAATAGAAGCAATTATCAGGGAATACTATGAAAAATTATATGCCAACAAACTGGACAACCTGGAAGAAATGGACAAATTCCTAAACACCCACACACTTCCAAAACTCAAACAGGAATAAATAGAAAGCTTGAACAGACCCATAACCAGTGAAGAAATTGAATCAGTTATCAAAAATCTCCCAACAAATAAGAGTCCAGGACCAGATGGCTTCCCAGGGGAATTCTACCAGACATTTATTTATTTTTTTTTCCAACGTTTTTTTTTTATTTATTTTTGGGACAGAGAGAGACAGAGCATGAATGGGGGAGGGGCAGAGAGAGAGAGGGAGACACAGAATCGGAAACAGGCTCCAGGCTCCGAGCCATTAGCCCAGAGCCTGACGCGGGGCTCGAACTCACGGACCGCGAGATCGTGACCTGGCTGAAGTCGGACGCTTAACCGACTGCGCCACCCAGGCGCCCCATCTACCAGACATTTAAAGCAGAGTTAATACCTATCCTTCTCAAGCTGTTCCAAGAAACAGAAATGGAAGGAAAGCTTCTGGAGTCATTCTGTGAAGCCAGCATTACCTTGATTCCCAAACCAGACAGATACCCCTCAAAAAGGAGAATTACAGGCCAATATCCCCAATGAACATGGATGCAAAATTTCTCAATAAGATACTAACAAATTGAATTTAATAGCATATAAAAAGAATTATTCACCATGATCAAGTGGGATTCATTCCTGGGCTGCAGGGCTGGTTCAACATTCACAAATCAATCAGTGTGATACATCACATTAATAAAAGAAAAGATAAGAACCATATGATCCTGTCAATCGATGCAGAGAAAGCATTTGACAAAGTTCACCATCCTCTCTTAACAAAAACCCTCGAGAAAGTTGGGATAGAAGAAACATACTTAAACATCATAAAAGCCATTTATGAAAAGCCCACAGCTAACATCATCCTCAATGGGGAAAAACTGAGAGCTTTTTCCCTGAGATCAGGAACACGACAGGGATGTCCACTCTCACCACTGTTGTTTAATATGTTTGGAATTTCTAGCATCAGCAATCAGAGAACAAAAGGAAATCAAAGGCATCAAAATTGGCAAAGATGAAGTTAAGCTTTCACTTTTTGCAGATGACATGATATTACACATGGAAAACCCGATAGACTCCACCAAGTCTGCTAGAACTGATACATGAATTTAGCAAAGTCGCAGGATACAAAATCAATGTACAGAAATCAGTTGCATTCTTATACGCTAATAATGAAGCAACAGAAAGACAAATAAAGAAACTGATCCCATTCACAATTGCACCAAGAAGCATAAAATACCTAGGAATAAATCTAACCAAAGATGTAAAAGATCTGTATGCTGAAAACTATAGAAAGCTTATGAAGGAAATGGAAGAAGATATAAAGAAATGGAAAAACATTCTGTGCTCATGGATTGGAAGAATAAATATTGTTAAAATGTCAATACTACCCAAAGCTATCTACACATTCAATGCAATCCCAATCAAAATTGCACCAGCATTCTTCTCGAAGCTAGAACAAGCAATCCTAAAATTCATATGGAACCACAAAAGGCCCCAAATAGCCAAAGTAATTTTGGAGAAGAAGACCAAAGCAGGAGGCATCACAATCCCAGACTTTAGCCTCTACTACAAAGCTGTAATCATCAAGACAGCATGGTATTGGCACAAAAACAGACACATAGACCAATGGAATAGAATAGAAACCCCAGAACTGGACCCACAAAAGTATGGCAAACTAATCTTTGACAAAGCAGGAAAGAATATCCAATGGAAAAAAGACAGTCTCTTTAACAAATGGTGCTGGGAGAACTGGACAGCAACATGCAGAAGGTTGAAACTAGACCACTTTCTTACACCATTCACAAAAACAAACTCAAAATGGATAAATGACCTGAATGTGAGACAGGAAACCATCAAAACTAGAGGAGAAAGCAGGAAAAGACCTCTCTGACCTCAGTCGTAGCAATTTCTTACTTGACACATCCCCAAAGGCAAGGGAATTAAAACCAAAAATGAACTATTGGGACCTCATGAAGATAAAAAGCTTCTGCACAGCAAAGGAAACAATCAACAAAACTAAAAGGCAACCAACAGAGTGGGAAAAGATATTTGCAAATGACATATCGGACAAAGGGCTAGTATCCAAATTCTAGAAAGAGCTCACCAAACTCCACACCTGAAAAACAAATAACCCAGTGGAGAAATTGGCAGAAAACATGAATAGACACTTCTCTAAAGAAGACATCTGGGGGCGCCTGGGTGGCTCAGTCAGTTAAGCGTCCGACTTCAGCTCAGGTCACGATCTCGCGGTCCGTGAGTTCGAGACCCGCGTCGGGCTCTAGGCTGATGGCTCAGAGCATGGAGCCTGCTTCCGATTCTGTGTCTCCCTCTCTCTCTGCCCCTCCCCCGTTCATGCTCTGTCTCTCTCTGTCTCAAAAATAAATAAAACGTTAAAAAAAATTAAAAAAAAAAGAAGAAGACATCTGGATGGCCAACAGGCACATGAAAGGATGCTCAATGTCGCTCCTCATCACGGAAATACAAATCAAAACCACACTCACATATCACCTCACACCAGTCAGAGTGGCTAAAATGAACAACAAAAGAGGAAACTATAGATGCTGGAGAGGGTGTGGAGAAACAGGAACCCTCTTGTACTGTTGGTGGGAATGCAAACTGGTGCAGCCGCTCTGGAAAACAGTGTGGAGGTTCCTCAAAAAAATTAAAAATAGACCTACCCTATGACTCAGCAATAGCACTGCTAGGAATTTACCCAAGGGATACAGGAGTACTGATTCACAGGGGCACTTGTACCCCAATGTTTATAGCAGAATTCTCAACAATAGCTAAATTATGGAAAGAGCCTAAATGTCCATCAACTGACGAATGGATAAAGAAATTGTGGTTTATATACACAATGGAGTACTAATTGGCAATGAGAAAGAATGAAATATGGCTTTTTGTAGCAACGTGGATGGAACTGGAGAGTGTGATGCTAAGTGAAATAAGTCATACAGAGAAGGACAGATTCCATATGTTTTCACTCCTATGTGGATCCTGAGAAACTTAACAGACGACCATGGGGGAGGGGAAGGAAAAAAAATAGAGTGGCAGGGAGCCAAAACATAAGAGACTCCCCAAAACTGAAAATAAACTGAGGGTTTATGGGGAGTGGGAGGGTGGTGTGAGTGGGTAATGGGTATTGAGTAGGGCACCTGTTGGTATGAGCACTGGTTGTTGTATGGAAACCAATTTGACAATAAATTTCATTAAAAAATTTTCCATGAGTTAAATATAAAGTTGAAAGAAATAACAAATGAAATCAACCTTCAAACAAAAAGTGTCTGTGTTTTAGGGCAGTAATACTCAGTCACTAAGGAACAAGTGCACTCAGTTTTACCTTATTTGGGTCAGAACTCTTGTAAAGTGTCCTGCCATTCAGTTTGGCTCTGAAATGTTCTGGTTATTCATTCTTATGGGAACTTCTTGGGTAGTAACAACTTTCTAGAATTCACTAGTCTACGTAGAGGTTGCACTACTCCTTACCAAGTCCAAAATGTTTGACCAAGAACACCAGAGAATTGAGGGATATGTTCGCTCATTGATGAATGTGGTCTGATCAAACATCAGTCCCGAGGCAGAAGTGACAGTGCTCAGAGCACAGCTCTGAGGAGGGGAAAGTGCATCTCTGAGCAGATCTATTGTCATCTGAATCCAAAATGTGCCAAAAGTGGTGTATATCCCAAGACTTCTCTTTCTCTTTCTCTGCACAAAGGACAAAGGGAGAGTTGCGCCACCAGTGACAATCAGGGATCAGGGGATCTCAGTCTAGCACTGACCAGGAGAGGCGAGGCTGGGGTAAAGACACACCTGGAGCATATCAAAAGTAAAGTGTCAGCTCACATGCCACAGCTGTTTATTTCTATTGAAATGTTTCACAAATTAGTCTACAGATCTTCCCATGCATCACTTCTAAGCACAGATCATGTTTCATATTAGACGACCAGTAAGTATCAGTTCCCCTTCTTCACATAAACAACGAACAAAAACTGATATTAGAGGTTGTCCTGTATTAACATGACAATTTAATAATCATTTTAAAACAGAATAATTGGTTATGATGCTGATTATTCTTTTGGAGCAGCTGTTAGGTGGCATCATGATCTAGGCTGACCTAGAAATCATTTGGTGTTTTCCTCCATTGGCTACAGAACTGATGTGTTCTAGATCCAGCCTCTACAGACAGGCATTTCAAACCCATTTGTCCACATTTAAGCATGATCTGGTTCCTAAGACTTAAAGAGTATTAAAAAGAGCAAATAACAGAATAAAAATAAGGCAACCAGTCCAAAGGGGAATCTAAACCTCATCTTTAATCCGAGATAAGGGACCAGAAAAGGGATTGTGGAGTGAATAAGAACAACTCACTCCTATCCTCGAGTGGAAGGTTGGGACAAGAGAATACAAATGACCACTGTGCTTTCTGAAAAAATCCAAAGCCCCAAAGGAATCCTTTTCACCATCTAAACTACAGTGGGTGAGAGGGAAGTTCGTGTGGAAAAAAAGATGTGGAAAAGTAGTAGATATTGCATGTATGTGTAAAACAGTACCTTATTATCTTCTCAGGATGGATAAGAAGAAAAATAATGTATGTCTATATGCTACATTCATATTCTTTATTCAAGCACATGGTAAGGAAATGGTAATTCAAAATTACACTACACTTGTCATATCACAGTACGATTAACTTCTGTAGTTCACTGAGTCACTGAAAATTGCAGATCACACGATTTATATGCATTGGTATGACTATATGTATATATGCATATATACACACACATGCATACACATGCATACATTATTTTCATTGTATTACATGTATCAAAAGTTAGTTCTGCTTCTGCAAACATGTGTACTACATATTTCCTTCTCTGAGATGACATATCCAAATTAGCAATAATTAAAAGTAGACTACCTAAGAAGCCCATTGCCATATTTACTTATATTTTCTCTAGAAACATATTCCTTTTCCTTTTCTATACATTTTAAATAAAATTCTGGAAGAAAAAAAATCTTATTTTCAAGACACATTTTGTTACTATATTTTGTAAAATTACGTTTACTATCAGAGCACATGCATCTCCCTAACTCCTGATTAAAACTCCATGAAATGAGAGGAAATATATTCATTTTAAAATAATGTATTTATAACATCCCATAAAAAATAAAAATGTGTTATTGATGGGTATGTATAAAGGGAGACCATGGGGGAATTTCTGCATTAATTCAATAAACATTTATTAAGGCATATAAATATTGGCAAAACCTAGACCTAGACCATTTGAAGTTTGTTATCTACAGGAGGAGTTCTATATCCACACATATAAAACTAAATTTAAAAAATGCAAGGCAGGGGCATCTGGGTGGCTTAGTCTGTTAAGCGTCCAACTTGTAGGATCGAGCCCTGCATCGGGCTCTGTGCCGAACATGGAGTCTGCTTGAGACTCTCTTCTCCTCTCTCTCTCTCTCCTTCTCCCTCCCTCCCTTGCTCTCTCTCTTTCCCTCTCTTTAAAGTAAATAAGTAAACCTTAAATAATGAAAGGCGTCATACCTAGAATAAGAACAAACTGAGCTCAGTGGGGGACCTGAGTAAATCTGCCCAGCATTTGAAGCAGGATGCTAGAACAGGCTTCGCAGACAAAGTGGCATTTACTCATTCATACATTGGCCTTTCACCATTTTAACCTTAACAGGTCTCTACGATAGATGTATACTGTATATGCTTTTATGATGGTAAAAAACCCATGAAAAAAATTGACAGCATATGATCAACAAGGAAAAGAGGCAAGATTAGTAAAGAAGGAAACATCGTGCAAGTTGGATTGAAATACAACTAGGAAGGGGCGCCCGGGTGGCGCAGTCGGTTGAGCGTCCGACTTCAAGCAGGTCACGATCTCGCGGTCCGTGAGTTCGAGCCCCGCATCGGGCTCTGGGCTGATGGCTCAGAGCCTGGAGCCTGTTTCCGATTCTCTGCCTCCCTCTCTCTCTGCCCCTCCCCCGTTCATGCTCTGTCTCTCTCTGTCCCAAAAATAAATAAACGTTGAAAAAAAAAAAAAAAAGAAAAAGAAATACAACTAGGAAGAAATAAGAAAATTAGCTCAGTAACTGCTCTTTGATGCTCTAGAAAAAAGAAAAGTGGAAGACTTCAGAATGAAATAGAACCAGCTGCATATGAAACCAAAATACTTAATGCTGAATAAAAAAATCAGTTACACTTAAAAAAATTCTAACACCTATTCAAGGGATTCTTAGAAGGAAAATTGGATTGTTTATATAAGATATATTAAATATGAGAGATATTTTAAGATACACTTGGCAAAGAGAACTATAAACCCAGTAGAAATTACATTTTTGAGTCTTTGAGTTATTTCGATATTTTACTTTAGTTTGGGTTGGTGACAAATTAAAGGTTACACTATCTTACCAAACAAAAAGTGAAGAAAAGCATAAAACTGGATGAAGAGTATTTCCCCCTTCTTCCATATATTTAGCATATTTTAGAAATTGCTAGATATTTTAGATATCCGAAAATGATTATATCTCACATAAATTATTAAGCCCTAATCTAGTGAGATTATCATTAAGGTTGTAAAATATGTCACTATATAAATGGTATTCATTAGATGATATGATCTAAAATTTTTATTCTCTATTCTTTTCTTTAAATCTATTTACCAAGTTCATCTACAACAAATACCTTGTGTGACCCTAAACTCTGAACACTGAGATAAGAATAAACAATTGTACCCGGATCATGGAAAGGGGAACAATGACAGGTAGTTTGAAAAGATGTTGACATAACTGTTTTAGACCATCTTGCCAGATAATTTTTTAAAAGAAAACAAAACCCCTAAGTTTTCTTGATACGTCATTTTCTTGTCATTTTACTAGGTTAGGAGAAATAAACTTTTTTTTTTTTAAGAGGAAGGAGATTCAATAGAATAGAAGAGAAAAAGATCAGGAAGGGGATAATAATCAGGGCAAAATAGGGAAAAAGAAAAAACAGAAGGAGTATGGGAGAGGTTTGGAGAAAATCCTTTTTCTTTCTTTTTGTCCTGAGTCTTAAAGATAAAGGGAAGTATGAAGAGCAAACTCATTGCCAAATAGCACTCTTTGTTAAAACAACAGGATTTAATGTTCTCTGGGTTGGTGTTATGAATGGATTCTTTTCCTGCTACTATGGTCAAACAGTTCACACAATAGATGGCCTGTTACCTGACTGTTGCATTAATGTTGTCATGCAATATTCATATATGCAATGAAGAGTGCAAAAAGAATTAATTTCAAGACCGGGACTACCATTAATATTCACACAATAAAATCTGCTCCATTCTTTGTGAGGAAAAAAACAATTAAAGTGCCTGGCTGCTGGCATTCATTTGAATTTAATGAAAATAGAGTTGATTTAAATTTTTCCTGGGGACATGCATTAGTGGTATCATTGGTCCAGGCATATACTTTTTGACCATTACAGTATGACTGAAAACAGTATTACGTACTACTTAGAGATGTGGATAAAACAATACATACTTCCCTTCCAATAGCAAATGTGTCTGCCTGGGGCAAAATATAAAGTAAATTGTGAGTCAAGACATCATGATGCCTCTTTGCTTTACATCACAGTTTCAAAGCCTACATAAAATTAAGAATCCTGCAATGCATAATGCTTCATACTTTTTTAGGAGTATGAAAATTTGCACCTATTTTAACATAAATATTTAGGTATAATTGTCATTTAATAAACTGCACATATTTAAGGTGCATTATTTGATAAATTTTGACATATGTATATACCTATGAAACCCTCAAGGTGATTAACACATGCATCATCCCCAAAAGTTTCTTCATGGCCCTTCATAATCTCTCCTTTTAACCCTTAACACTGCCTCCCACCCATAGGCAACCTCTCTATGCTATTATACATTCATTTTAAATTTCCTGGACCGTAGAAATACGATCATGCAGTATATACTCTTCCTTGTCAGGCTTCTTTCACTCAGATTACGGTTTTGAGATTCATCCACATTATAAAAGCTTGTATTAGAGGTTGGTTTCTGGCTCCTAAAAAGATAGGTTGAAGTCCTAACACCCAGTACCTCAGAATGTGACTTTATTTGGAAATAGAGTCATTGCAGATATAAATATTTAAGTTAAGATGAGGTCATACTGGAGTAGGGCAAGCTGTATTCTACTATGACTGGTATCCTTATAAGATGAAGACACGAGAGGAGCGCCTGGGTGGCTCAATTGTTCAAGCGTTTGACTCTTGATTGCCGCTCAGGTCATGATCTCATGGTCTTGAGATTGAGCCCCTTGTTGGGCTCCATGCTGGGTGTGGAGCTTGCTTAAGACCCTCTCTTTGCCCGTACTCCTGCTCGTGAGTGTGTGAGTTCTCTCTCTCTTTCTCAAAAAAAAAGAAAAGAAAAAAGAAAAGAAAAATAAAAAAGAGGACATGAGAGAGACACACAGACATGCAAGAGAAGATATCATGTGATGATGGAGGCAGAAATTTAAGTGCTGCAGCTGCGAAGTGGGGCCTAATGTAATATGACTGGTGTCCTTATAAAATGGAGCAATATGGACATAAACAAAGACATCGCAGAGAGAAGACTATGTGAAGATACATACAGGGAGAATGCCATGTGATGATGGACCATTAGAGTGATGCGTCCAGAAGCCAATTAACACCCAAGATTGCCTGGAAACCATCAGAAAAGGCAACCACCAGAAAAAGAGTCTCCCTACATGTTTCAGAGGGTGGTTGGCCCTGCCAATACCTTGATTTCAGATTTCTAGTCTTCAGAATTAGACTGGAATGATATAATAAATTGTTATTTTTTAAGTCACTCTGTTTTTGGTACGTTGTTGGCAATGAGTTTGCTCTTCACACTTCCCTTTACCTTTAAGACTCAGGACAAAAGGGAAAAAAGGAATTTCTCCAAACCTTTCCCATGCAACCTTAGGAAACTAACACAGCATATATCCAAATATCCTTCCATTTGGCAAATATATCATAATTGTTCATCCATTCACTTGTTGAAGACATTTAGGTTGTTTCCAGATATATACTCAGTGGTATCACTAAGTCATAGAGTACATTCAAACTTAATTTGACTAAGTACTGACAAATTGATACCCAGATTTGTAATAGTCAATATACCCAACAGCAGGATGCAAGCATTCCTATTTCCCACATCCTCACCAATACTTGCAGTGTGCAAATTTTTCTTATTTACCAATGTGAAATGGTATCTCCTTGTTATTGTAATTTCAGTTTTTAATATGAATGAGTTTGATTATCTTTTCATCTATTCCATCACCTGTTGAGTGTCCTCTTTACTGACTTGTCTGTTCATATCCTCTGATTATGTTACTACTAGTTTTAGATATTGCAAAATCATTTCTTCACCTTTTCTGTCTCTTACATTTATTCTCAGTGCCTCTCACTGGGAAAACAAAGACACAAAAACTTTTATTTTGATGTAATAAAATCAATCCTTTTGTAGGCCTCAAGACTGAAGCTTTTTAAGCCTTATTTAAGAAGTTCTCACCCAAAATTACTTGACAATTATATTTTCCTAAATTGTTCTATACTGACTTTATAATTTTGTCTTCCATATGTAGCTTTCTAAACCATCTGGAATTCATCTTTTTATATTTGATAAAGCAGGAATCAGGATTTATTTTTTATTTTTTCCATAAATACCAAACAGATTTTCCCAGCATCATATTAGATAGTGTGAGACTGGCCATGTTATAGTCAAATGCTATTTATTGATTTCTGGGTCTTTGTTGATATTTCTTTATGTGGTCACACATCATCCAACTTTAGGAAACCTAAAGTTACAACATCTAGCTTTTAATAAGGTTGTTTTCAAACTCTTGTGGTAAGCGAACACTTTTCATCGTATTTGAGAGAATTGGAGAATCAATCTCCAATTGATATAAAAAGGTAACTTTTCATATATTAAGGATTTCCAGTGATTTGTCTATTCCCGAGCCAATAATACATTCCATTGTAGACATTAAAAATAACTGGATATCTGGAGAGGAATTCTCTCCTCATTCTTATGTTTGTGATTTTTTTCCTCTAGAAATTCTTCTGTCTTAATTTTTCTATAACTTTTTCCATTATTTTAATTGATAAAAGTAAAATCATTTTGAATTGTACTGGAGTTATACACTGATGTAAGAGAAAATGATAACCAATATTATATTTTCCCATATAAGAAAATAGTTTCCATTTATGCAAGACCTCTATTATGTGCTTCAGCAAAGATTATAGTTTATTCATATAGACTCTGTTTTGTGTAAAATTGACATCGCTATCTGAAACTTGGCTATTAATTAATTCCAAATCTTAGTAGTTAATCAACTTCCTCTCCTTTGGACAATGGATTTTATTCATATACTAGTTTGTTATAAGCAAAATTGCAATTCCAAATATGGACAGTAGTTACTTGCAGGGAATACGTTCCAAGACCTCCAGTGGATGCTTAAAACTGCAGATAGTACCAAACCCTATATATACTTTGTTTCTTCCTATCCACACATACCTATGATAAAGTTTAATTTATAAATTAGGCACAGGAAGAGATTAACCACAGTAACTAATAATAGAACAATTATAACAATAGAGTGTGATGAAAGTTATGTGCATATGGTCTCTCTCTCTCTCTCTCTCTCTCTCTCAAGACACCTTATTGTACTGTACTCACCTTTCTTCTTGTGATGGTTTGAGAGGCTAAAATGCCTACATGATGAGATGAAGTGATGTGAATGATCCATGCATTGTGATGTAGCATTAAACTACTATTGACTTTCTGATGATTCATCAGGAGGACAGTTTGCTTCCAGACTGTGGTTAACCAGGGGAGAACTGAAACCGTGAAAGTGAAACTGTGGAAAGAGAAACCAGAAATAAAGGGAGACTACAATATCTCATAAACAATTACCGGTCTGTGTTTTGAAGTCTGGGGTTACCTCAAACATTGTGACATTTGCCTCAGACCCTACTAGGAGCCCTTTCCAGGAAAACCATTCACTTCTTAAAGAAGTGCAATATTGAAGGAGAACATGAATCTATGAGCCATGTTCCTCTGAGTTGGGGTACAAGAAATCAGTTACCCCAGGTCTTTCTAGACCTTTCTTAAAAAACCATGATGATTGCTCTAAATTTGAGGCAGTGGTGAGCAAGTATTTTCTATAAAGGGCCAGATAGTAAATATTTTGGGTTTTACAGGCCATATGGTCTCTATCACAGCTACTCAACTATGCCATTGTAACAGGAAAGCAGCCATAGACAATACATAAACAAATTGGTATGGCTATGTTCCAATAAAACTACATTTACAAAATGAAGCAGTGGGCCAGATTTGGCCTGTGTAAAGTAGTTTGCTACCCTCCTCCATTCTAGAGTTTCCACTAAAACATGTGAGTTACTTCAAAAAGTTATGTCTCTACAGAGCGCAAATAAGCATATGAAAAGATGGTCCACATTATATCTCATCAGAGAAATGCAAATTAAAACATCAATGAGATACCACCACACAGCTATTAGAATGGCCAAGATCCAGAACACTGACAACATCACATGTGGGGCAACAGGAACTCTCATCCACTGCTGCTGGGAATGCAAGATGGTACAACCACTTTGGAAGACAGGCAGTGTTTTAGAAAACTAAACATACTCTTAACATAAGATCAAGCAATCATACTCTTGGGTATTTACCCAAAGGAAGTGAGAACTTGAAAACTTATTTCCATGCCAAAATCTGCACATGGATGTTATAGTAACTTTAATTGTAATATATAAAACTTGGAAGTGACTAAGATGTCGGTCAGGAAATGAATGGATAAAGTGTGGCACATCCAGACAATAGAAAAATATTTTTCAGTGCTAAAAAGAAATTGCCTATCAAGCCATGAACCCTAAATGCATATTAGTAAGTGAAAGAGTCAATCTGAAAAGGCTATATGCTATATGATTCCATCTATCTGGCATTACGGAAAATGTAAAACTCTGAAGACAGTAAAGAGATCTTTGTTTGTCAAGGTCTGGGGAGGGGAAGGCAGGGGGTGAACAGGTGGAGCACAGAGGACTTTTAGGGCAGTGAAAATACCCCGTATGATACCATAATGATGGATACATGTCATTATACATCTGTCTAAACCCACAGAATTTACATCAAGAGTGAACCCTAAGTAAACTATGGACTTTGGGTGATTATGATAGGTTAATGTAGGTTCATCAATTGTAACAAATGTACCACTCTGGTCCAGGAAGTTAACAATGGGGAAGTTATGCATGTGGGGGTAGGGGTTAGGGAATATAAAGGATAAATCTGTACAGTCCCCTCAATTTTACTGAGAACGTAAAACTGCACTGAACAATAAAGTCTCAAAAAAAAGTTTCTATACTCTATGACCTAGAAAGTCTTATTTAAATTGAAGTAAGCCAGGCAACTGGTATTTTGCTTGTTTTTATTTTTTCAGTTTTTTATTTTTTTAGCAGTCCTTGATCAGTAATTGAGAAGCCAGATTTGCAAACCACATCCTTGAGGAAATTTTCTCAAGTAGATTCAGATGTTGGCAAATATCACCTCATCATGTGTTACAACTACAGATTGCAGGGTCCCACTCCAGACCTATTCCATCAGAATTTCCATGGAAGGGCAGTAGAATTGAAAGTTTATTGACAACATCAGGGAATTCTTTTTTTTTTTTTTTTCATTCTCTTTTGAGAGAAAGAGAGAGATTGTGTATGTGTGTGGGTGGGGGACAGGGCAGAGAGAGAGAGAGAGAGAGAGAGAGAGAGAGAGAGAGAGAGAGAGAATCTTAAGCAGGCTCCATGCTCAGCATGGAGCCCTCCTTGGAGAGGTCCACCCCATGACCCTGGGATCATAACCTGAGCTAAAGAGTTGGATTCTCAACCAACGGAGCCATCCAGGTGCCCCAGGGAATTCTTATCATTCGAAAAATTTAGTAAACTCTGCACAATTTTGCATTCTGTATTTCTTTGCTCTGAAGTGCATTGAATGCCTTAGAGGAATAGTCTTCTATCTGGAGATTATCCAACCTTGGAGGTTAGCCAAACCTTTTCTGGGTGCATGGAATTATGAATAGAATGGAATTTTGCCATATGCATGGCATATGCATGGAATTTTAAAGGCATAAAATCCCAAATAGTCACCTTCCATTGGTACATTTCTCTGAAACTGATTTAACAGAGGAAGCTGAGTTCACAGAATTCCTCTGTCTTTACATAGAAATTACATATTGAGTCATCTTTGCAATTCTCACCCAACCCTAGGCTCACTAAGGAGCATTGCCTCAGGGTATGAACATCTCCAGGGCACCAACCAAGGAAAAAGCCTGTTTTAAACTTGAATCAAGAAAGCCTAAACATGTAAAGTTTCCTGTATTTTCCTGTTTTCTACATATTTCAGTTATGAGCCATCTGTTAGAAAGTTGGTATTTTGCCCCCGATGAGATCTTCTGAATTCAGGTATGTGGTACAGTGTGATGGTACATGTAAAGGTGATTTTTATTTCATGACTCCCTCTTCTATCAGACTATTGTTAGGGAACACATCTCCTTTGAAGGAAAGTCTCAAGAGAGAAAAGTAAGGCAAGTTTTAGGAAGACATACTGAATGCTCAAAATGATGTTTTTCCACATATATAAATGTAAGCAAACTCTTTTCAGCTTTTTCTCAATACTCATCCCTAAGGGCAACTCATCAGCCAGAAAGAAAATTACCTTCCAGTAGCCAAAGTAATATTGGTTAGTGACCTTAATACTGTCACATGGAAGTGGAACTTTCAGATACAGCATTTGCAAGACGTACTAGATAAAATTCAAGGACAAAACGTTTATGTGATTTCATTCAGATTTAGTGTAAGCTTTTGATAATGAAGTTAAACCTATTTTCTCATACTGTGAAATATTTATTCTTTTTACATTCAATTCTCATTTCATATTGTAAAATGTTTAATACCTTCTACCACCCATTAACAAAAAAATAAAATGTTAGCTGCCAGATATTGAATAATGAGGCTAATTTCTATCCTATTTTATTTTATGAGGAAGTACAGTTTCCATAAAACTTTACTTTGTGATAATTATAAAAATGTATAATGTACTTATACTGTTTTGACCAATTGTATACTAACCATCATTATAACAAAAATAAATCCCCAAGACCTAGTTTAATCCTTAAATTCTTATGTCCAGGGGCATAAAACACGTTAAAATTTCAATCCATGTACATATAGTTTTTTCATTTTCTCACTTAGGGTAGGATATTATACAGGCATAACTTTCAACAGTTAAAGTTATGAAGTGTCCACATGTCTAATATTTATTTAACTCAATAGTGAGGGAAATAATTAGGAAAACAGCATGTGGAAAAGCCAGCTCAAAGGAGAATTCAAACAGTGGTTATGTGGTCAGTTTAACAAAGGCACGCTGAAAGACATTTGCTAAATTTGAGACAAAGCTGTTTAATATCTTACAGGAAAAACAAATCGTTAGAATTATTTTCTCTATCTGAGAGAAACAATGCATCTCTATTGAATACCATCTCTGTAAGTTAAGATGTAACTTCATAGAGCCTAGACCCTAGTAAATAATAAATAGTAAAACAAACAAAGGTACAATCCCCTAATGAATCAAATAATCTCAAGTGAACCTTTTAAACAGTGCTCCAGTATAAAAAAGGAAAACCAGATCTCTTTACCTACCTTCAACTTGAACTTCTTTAGAGTCTCAAGTGTCTTATTTCTGAGTTTTTGTTAATTTTCCATTAACAGTGATCAACAAAATATGTGCAAACATAAAAGAGATTATGACAATTTTCAAGAAGTAAAAGGAAAATAAAGAACCCCTAAGTAAAGATCTTTTCATATATTTTTTCCAATGGATGATAATGAGTAAAAACTCATGATATTTAAGTGACATGGGTTACAAGTTTGAAAATGATGTCATGGTTTTAATTTAAATTATAATTTTTACAGCATATCAGAAATTACATCCTTCACAATAATTTCTAACTATGCTGAAATTTTTTTTTAATTTTTTTAAACATTTATTTATTTTTGAGACAGCGAGAGAGAGAGCATGAACAGGGGAGGGTCAGAGAGAGAGGGAGACACAGAATCCGAAGCAGGCTCCAGGCTCTGAGCTATCAGCACAGAGCCCGACGCGGGGCTCGAACTCACAGACCACGAGATCATGACCTGAGCCGAAGTCGGACGCTTAACCGACTGCGCCACCCAGGCGCCCTATGCTGAAATTTTATTTATTTAAAAAAAAATTTTTTTTTAACGTTTATTTATTTTTGAGACAGAGAGACAGAGCATGAACAGGGGAGGGGCAGAGAGAGAGGGAGACACAGAATCCGAAGCAGGCTCCAGGCTCTGAGCTATCAGCACAGAGCCCGACGGGGGCTCGAACTCACGGACCGTGAGATCATAACCTGAGCCGAAGTCAGATGCTTAACCGACCAAGCCACCCAGGCGCCCCTGAAATTTTAAATGCCACTTAAATATGTGTGCTGGAAGGATAGTTTTTCAAAATTCCTATGAAGATGTTAGCAAATACATTTGATGGCCTACTCCTAGGAAATATTTCCCTTTGCTCAAATTTCTCCCTCAGTGTGATTCCATCTATGCTGATCTTCCTGCAGTACCTCAAATTATGTAGGAGACACAGTTGCTTGTTGTCTAGAGCTGTAACAAATAGCCGCTGGGGAGAGAGTAGTGAGCAAAAAAAGGCCCAAGCACCTGTCCTCACAGCACTTGCAGTCTAGGAAGGGAAATGGAGATCAACCAAATGATTGTTTAACAAAAATAAAATTATGGGTCGCTTGGGTGGTTCAGTCCGTTAAGCGTCTGACTTCAGGTCATGATCTCAAGGTTCTTTGATTTGAGCCCCGCGTCGGGCTCTGTGCTGACAGCTCAGACAGAGCCTGGAGCTTGCTTCAGATTCTGTGTCTCCCTCTCTCTCTCTCTGCCCCTCCCCTGCTCGCACTCTGTCTGTCTCTCTCAAAAAATAAACATTAAAAAAATAAAAAAGATATAAAATTGTAACTGAGGTATATGCTATGAATTGTGGGCATAAAGAGCCTTGAAAGTGAGAGATGAGGGAAATGAATCTTGAAAGGGTGAGCTGAGATCTGAAGGAAGAGTTAACTAGGTGAAGACCAAGAATTCAGACTTTTAGAGAGTTTTTTTTTTTCTTTTTCTTTTTTTCTGTCATTTAAACACCTCTTGGGTGAGAGGGAAGATACATGTGTTTGATTTAACTTCCTTTTACGTTTGTTTAGAATATCATCATGGTTTTTTCATGGCGATTTTACTTCAAAGACCTCAGAGATACAGTTCTGACCAATGTAGAATAATGGGGACTGGATTCATCCTCTCACTTGGAACAACAAAAAAACAGACAATAATTTCAAAACACTGAATATCAGGCAACAAAGGATAGTGATTTTTGAGAGATGGGAAATAAACAAGGTAAGACCTAGAATTGCCTGAGCTCACTCCTTAGAGAGAGTTTCCTGGCCGTCCAGTTTCTAGGCATGGCCCCATAAGATCCCTGGGATGGACCTGAGAGTCCAGTGAGACCATGGTGGCTATTATTCTTAGAAAGGAGTACTGGAGAAAGCTAGCTGTATAGAGAGAAAACTCCAGAGATCTGGAGAGGGCATACCTCAAGCATTTGGCTGATAACCTATCAGCAGATTGATATGAGAACACACTACCCAAGGCTGGGGAAAGAACCACTGATAAGGATTAGAGGGAACAGTGCCTGGTATTCAATCCATGTAGGGCTTGAACAAACCCTTGGTTTTAATTGGCCAGGCTCTTAAAGCCGGAGCAGTAAAGCTGGTCCTGTGGAAGCACAGAGCACAAGGGACAATTTTGTAGCAGCAAAGGGTACAATTCGTTGTTTCCCCTTTTCCTCTTCTGGTTTGTCAGCAACGTCATTGCAACCTTCTTCATCGTTGTCTTCCTCACTGAAGTCTTCCATTAGAGAAGAGCATTTTTATAAAAATACATAATGGAATATACCTATTCATATTCTGCTATATCCATTTTATATTCTGTTACTTAAAAACGCATCTTTGGTGTATTTTCCTGAGTGTATATATTTTGGTCAACTTTACTCTGTAATTTTCTCAACAGTCTTATTGAAGAGGTTCAGGTTGATTGGGTGCAAGAATTCCCATGGTGCCTTCCTACCTGCTTTGTGGACTCTCTTCATAACTTTTTCCATTTATTTTCAGATGGTAATAACAAAAGTCCTCTGGTACCTTCTGGATGTTATGTCCATTTCACTTGAATAATAAATTGTTCTGTGTGAAGAACCTCCCAAGAGGAACCGCCAAAGGGCTCACCTTGATTCAACCTGATCGGGTTTCAGGCAAGAAATCTGCAGAGTATCAGCTTGCTCTCTCACTCTCTCTCTCTCCCATAGCCAACCACCTCTTTATTCCCTAACTAACTATATTAATTTCTGACCATTTGAGGAAGGGGGTTGTTTAGAGTTACAGACATATTCAGCCAGCAATCTCGGTTTGGCAGTTGTTCAAAAATAGCTTATTCTCTCACAGGAGGATTTTTAAATATTTCTGAGAAATTCATCCATATAACATGTGTAAAGGCCTTTAAGTTCCTTGGTGTCTGGTAAGCTACCCCAGAGTCTCTAGACGGGAGCCCCAGCTCTCTTTCAGATAGCTGTTTTGAGCCAACTCTCTGCTCAGATGGCTTCAAGCCATTTTTTCTCTCTCTGATCACATATCAACATACCAGTTTGTGGAAAACACACTCCTAGCCTTGCTCATTCTGTGTGTGGAAGTGGAATTTGTCCCCACTATGACCCTTTTTCTCTCTGGATAATCCCACCGCCTCTTTAGAATTCGCTGGTATGAGTCATATACCAGAACTGTGTTCCCCAAACCTCAGTGGACACTTTTCAAAATCTTCAGCTGCTTTCCTTAAATGAAGCCGCTCTCACTAGGCTAGCAATGAAAAGTGCCTTCATCTTCTCCTTCCAAGAACTAAGCGTAATGGTGAGATAAGAGAAAGTATGAGTCCTACTGCAACAATTTCCAAAAAAATTTTCTCCTTACCTAACTTCAGTTTAAATTCCTTTATAAGGCTCAGGTTTGGCCTATGGGTTACAAAACCTTTTTTCACATAACTTCTTTATATGAACTGCATAAATGGATTAGTGCCTCATTTTGGCAGCTATTGTTTTGTTGTTCAATGTTAGGACCTCAGCTGAGACTGAGACAAAAGGATCTCATTTAAAATAATCTTACATATGTGCATGCTATGTTTAATGTGTGCTTCTAGTTACTGGAGAGACACAGCTACTTACAGAATTTGCTACTCTAAACGATGCTGCAAGAAATACCAAGGTACCTTTGTCTCTTCACAATTTTTGAATGTTAGTAGGAAAAATTCCACAAAGATAATGTATGAATCAAGGGGTTGTACTTATTTTTTTAAATTTATGTTTATTAATTTTTGAGAGAGAGGCAGAGAGAGACAGAGCACGAGTGGGGGAGGGGTAGACAGAGAGGGAGACACAGGATCTGAAACAGGCTCCAGGCTCTGATCTGTCAGTACAGAGCCCGACGCGGGTCTTGAACTCACAAACTGCGAGATCATGAGCTGAGCCGAAGACAGACACTTAACCGACAGACCCACCCAGGTGCTCCAAGGGTTGTACTTATTTCTGTGCATACTTTGAAAATGCAAAGGAACAGAATACAAATACCCCCCTTTTCTTCTATCCCCATATTGCATCAAGGTCTTCAATGTTTCCCCATGAGATTAGCACAGAATAACATGTTGTTGTTATTTTAATTTAATTTTTAATTGGTAGAGCATGGATTAGTTTACTGTGGCGGCTATAACAAGTTACCAAAAACTATGTACCTTAAAGCAACAACAACAGTTGTTCTCTCACAGTTGTAGAGGTCAAAAGTTCAAAAATCAGTAACACTAGGTATCAGCAGGGCCACATGCCCTACAGAGGCTCTAGGAGAGAATCTGTTTCTGGTCTCTTCCAGCCTCTGGTGACTGCTGGAATTCCTTGGTTTATGGCCACAAAATTCCAGTCTTTGAGGCAAACATTTCAAATCTGTCTCTGCTCAGTCTTTACACTGTCTGTGCTCTGTATGTGTGTGTGTTAATGCTCCCTCCACCTTCCTCTTCTAAGGACACATGTCCTTATAGCATTTAGGGCTAAACTGCATAATCCGGGATAATCTTGCCATCCCAAATCCTTAATTCAATCACATCTGCAAGGACTTTGCCATATAAAGTAACATCCACAGGTTGCAGGATGTGGCTCTTTTGGGGCGATATCTTTTTCATCTTGTCACAGAGTATATGATATGTTTACTGATTTGGGGCATTTAATTTTATGTGAACTGCTAATTTCTGTTTTTTCCTACAATCAAATTTAGTCACTTGCGTTTTTCTATTTTCATTGTAAAAAAGAAGGCATAACCCATAGAATAAGGGCTATATATTTGGCTTTTCCCCCACCAATACAGAACATTTTTGAGTCTTCAGATGTATCAGTCTTTCCCGTTGGCACCACTTGGATTTCCTGTCATTATAGAAAGAAGACGAGGGGCACCTGGGTGGCTCAGTCGGTTATGCGTCCGACTCTTGGTTTCGGCTTGGGTCATGATCTCAATGGTTCGTGAGTTCAAGTCCCACACCAGGCTCCGCACTGTCAGTGAGGAGCCTACTTGGGATTCTCTCTCTCCCTCTCTCTCTGCCCCTCCCCTGCTCTCTCTCTCAAAATAAATAAATAAACTTGAAAAAAATTTTAATAAAAAAATAAAAAGAAGAAGAGGTCAATACTATCTATAGTTAGTAAAATCTTTACCAAATATACTTCTGATAGATTTATAATTTCTTTTCTTGAAGCATTTGATTTTGGTAAAATCTATTTTAATAAGAGAAGAAACATAAAATCAAGCTGCATTTTTATCCTAGTTTCTAGATTGTTGAACCAACACCAGTTTTGCATGACACAGCATACCCCATATTTAGCATATGAGAAACACCATACACATATCTCTCCATTTTCTTTCCACTGAACTGTTTTCTGCTGTACCCATGCAGTAACGTTCCTATCAAACTGGACTTACTATTTTGATATCTGGTAGAACTCATCTTCTAACATTACTATTTTTCATAAAAGTCCATGCTATTCCTGGCTAACAGTATTTCCAGATTAATTTCACAATCCTTTTGTATTTTCAAAAAGAAAAGACAAGATAATCCTCATAGTGCTTTTCTACAGATTACATTAAATTCATGAATTTGTGTTTGGAAAGCAGAATTCTGCAGAAGAATGATTTTCTGTCCCAAATCAAGGCATGTTATTATTAAGGGATTTTTATTAAAAATTTTATTAAAGGATTTTATGTAGCTTAAGAAACTTTAATGCTTCCTTCGTATAGATTTTATACATTTCTTATCATATTTATTACTAGGCATTTAATTTTAAGTAGCTACCATGCTTATTACTAGATAAAGAAAAGTTATTGGTTGTCATGTATTAATTTATGTCATCAATACCCTTACTGAATTTTCTTTTTGTTTTTCATATTCTTTTGGATTTTCATAGCATAATATCTGAAAAAGAAAATATGCCCTCCTTCCTCCCAATATTTATAGCTCTCATTTCTTACTCTTTCTTATCTAATTGCATAGGCTAGGAACAACAGTTCAATATAAAATAATGGTTGCTAATTGACATCTTTATCTTGTTCTTGATTATAATAGAGAGTCCTCTGGATTCATCCTTAAATATGATTCTGATTTTCATATATACATATAGAACATATTTTCATTAAAACACACACACACACACACACACACCAGTACATAAAATGGAATGATATTCAAAACATACTATAGCATCATCCAACAGGCTCTGACCTCTGTCATGAACACTGAGCAACCAGTCCAATTTAACACCACCTAATGTTCTGTATCAGTGCTATAAATACATGCTACACACAGTTAAGGGAGTATTAGTTTTTATCAGATACAGGCATTGGATTTTATAAATTTTTTGCCTTCTGTGAGAGGAATATTTTTTTTCTTACTATAACTATCCTTACTCTCTGAAAAAAATGATCATAATGCACTGATAGGCTAAAACTGGTGATACTCTATGTAGGAATTTGCTTCAATATAAAAAAAAATTTTTTTTGAAGCAGCATTCTCCTTGTCTGCGTTCCTTCTAGTAAAATTCTGATCCAATTTTTAAAGGCTTTGGAAGCTTTTTTCTCTCTGTGTTTCCCGACACAGTTAAAATAGCCCTGGAGTTAATTTTTTTTATTTGAAGATTAAACAAAATTCACCTGTTATAGCCTCAGAATATTTCAAATAACAAAAAACCCAATGTAGACTACCTTAAATTATAAAGGAAACATTTTCTCTTGTTATCCAAATATCCAAAAGTAAAGCTTCAGGTGCGGCTTGATCTAGGGATTAAATACTATAGATGCATTTCTCTCAATACATTATCTGCCTTATTTCTTTGCTACTTGTGTCTTCTGCAGAGTTTCTTCCCTTGTTCTCAAAGTACGGTTGCCATCAGCTCCAAAAGTAATACATTTCTCATTTGTATCCAGCAGCAAAGAGAATCTCTTCAAGTAGTTCTCATGGAAGAAGAGATTATAGTTCTTAGAAACTTACGCCTTTCATTTGCTTGGCCTTTGTTGTATGTCTATCTGTGTATTGGTGACAAATGTCAAGGAATACACTCATACATCCCTAGGGCTGCTGATGGGATAGGGTCAATCCCACTCAAACTGCTTGGCTAAGAATTGGGAAGTAGAAAATATATTCTGACATCCCTGTGTTTCTTAACATTTATAATTTTACGTACATAGTCATTTACAGCATAAGCATCGTTTTATAGATAAGTACCTGGAGACTACGAGAGGTTATGTGAATGAACTAAAGCCAAATAGGTAGGCAGTACTTCAATAATGACACAAACTCAGCCATTCTAAATCCATATCTGATTCAATACACTTTTTCTCTATGTATGAAATATTAGTGAAGGTAAATAAAGCCATCATGCATAATACTATTAATACATACATATTTATCTAAAGGAATTTGTAACTATGTGAGCTAACTGATGTTACCTAAACTTGTGGTGATCATTTCACAATATACACATATATCAAATCATTATGTTGTACACCTTGAACTAATTCAATGCTATATGTAAATTATATCTTAATAAATCTGGAAAAAATAATTAATAAAAATGTACTCATGTAAAGAATACTGCTGTAGTTTCTAAGCCCTAACATAGTGTTAGATTTCCCCCTAATACGTAATCTATTCTACATTGGAAAGGATCTTCATGTTTAAGATCAATAGAAATCATACAAATTTTCATTACATTTCAGGAGTAATACTCAAATCTGAGAAAAGCATAAATCGCTATCCAGAGAATATCTACTGTTCTTTGATATTTTGCAATCTTTGGAAATACATCAAAAATGCTGTATGTTTTCCATTGCCAAATGTGATAGACTAAAGCACTCCTCAGATTTTGTAGGATATCTTTGAAAATGTGTACAGCAGAAACATCCCAATATTATTGGGTGGTTTATCAGGCTCCTCAGCCCATTCATATGCCCTTCTTTTCTAAGGGGTTGCCTTAGTAACTCTCCGACAAAAGTAGTTTTCTGCAGCTTTCTCCAAATACTACCCACGTAATTGCTCAATTTAGTCATTGTAGTGGGGGCAGGAAACAATGTGTCTCAAATTTGGTTTGCTTTTGATTGCAATAGTTTGGAGACCAAAAACCTAGTAAAAACAGCCATAAGTGCCAGCTCTGTTAAAATAGCAATCATATGCAATACTATAGAGGGATGATAGATAGAAAACAATTTCCTTTATTATTCCAAGGAAGGATAAACTGATTAAATTTAGTCTGTAAAATGAAGTGTGCATGTTACAATTTAAAGGTAACTAACTACTAGATTAGAATCAAA
Source organism: Felis catus (assembly GCF_018350175.1). NCBI lineage: Eukaryota > Metazoa > Chordata > Mammalia > Carnivora > Felidae > Felis > Felis catus. The sequence goes on from NC_058386.1 coordinate 23,139,440, forward strand.
AGGATACCTTTCAAAACAATAAATGGGAAGGGGAAACAAACAAACAAACAAACACACATCCAAAGGTAGAAAGGAACAGGAGTTGATCCAAGTGTAGTGGTCAAGAAACTCAAGTTTACCAGTCAGATGTGCAAGGTATTTAATTCAAGTCGTATATACTTGGACATAATTTGTATTTCAAGCCCCCATTCTTCAATGGGACTGAACCTTTATCTCAGTAAATTAAGGAGGCCTCTATTCTTCACACTTCTCTCACATTAGCAATGAAACAACAGCATGGGGGAATGCATGAGGAGAATTGGAGATATGGACCTCCGTTGTTAATGACAAAGTATCCCATGACACACATAAAGTACTTAGCATGATTCTTGGCACATAGTGCAAGTTAGCTATTTGATCTCTCTTGATTTCTGACACAAGAGTAAAAATTTCACTAGCTACCTCTTTAGCAACTCCTGTAGTTGAGTGTGATGACAGTGGCTTGCAGAGTACTGGGTTTTTCTGGAGAAGAATTGAAGCAGTGTTAGCTTAACATGACCTTTGGAAGCGTGGGTAAAGCAGAAAGAGGGACATTGTGTACATAGATTGTTTGTAGATATGATATGGTGATATATTTTTGCTTTATTTCTACCTGATTATTAATAAATATATATAGTATGCATATAATGGTTCTAATGTTTAAAGTACTTTCATGATACATTTTAAGACACATTATATACACAGGAGAAAGAACTCACTCTATGGAGTCAGACAAACATCTGAATACACTCTTACTAGTACTGGTTATGTATTTCTATGTGCCTCTGTTTCTTCTGTAAAGCAGTCAAAATCCATACTGTGTTAGTCCGTGTTCTCCAAGAAGGAGCCATCATGAAAGAAGTTAGCCTGCAAGGATTTTGTTAGGAAAAATGCCGATGAGAGGCAACAGAGAGCAGGCCGGATGAAGGTGGAAAAGGCATCAGATCAGGACACACTCTGACCTCAAAGGAAGAAGAAAGGGAATGAAGGAAGTATATTAGATCACCATGTAGTCTACAGATTGCTCAGGAGAGCCTTCAGAAAGTCAAACTCTCTAGTCAGAGGAGTCTCTCATCTGCCCAAGAACAAGCCTGCTTTATTTAGTACCCCTGCCATACAAATCACTGGCTGGGAGCAGCCCTTGGGAAGCATGGCCTGGGAAAAAGTGAGGCAATGATTACAGTGGCTGGGGCCCTTATTTGTATTCTATTACATTCCCTCTTGACAAGGTGCATTCTCAAGGCCACCACATCTACCTTGCAGATTTATTGTGAAATTAGAAATGATGCAGCTAAGTGGGGCCCCAGGGTGGCTCAGTTGCTTGAGCGTCCGACTCTTGGTTTTGGCTCTGGTCATGATCCCAGGGTCATGGGATTGAGCCCTGTGTCTGGCTCTTCGTTGAGCATAGAGACTGCTTAAGATTCTCTCTCTCTCTTTCTCTCTCTCTCTCTCTCTCTCTCCCTCTGCCCCCCACCCCACTCACAGGCACTCTCTCTCTCCAAAATAAAAAAAAAAAAAGAATGTAGGTAAATTGCCTAGGAAAGTGTGCTTGACATATAATACATGCTCAATAAAAGAATGACCATTTTCACATGTCATTTATAAAGTGTTTAGCATAGTAACTGTGATGTTTATAAGATACATATCATTTAATCCTTATAAAACTTCTTCCCATTAAATGTTTGTGTTAGTGTGCTAATGCTGCCATAACAAAGTACCACAGCCTGGGGGTTTAAACAACGGAAATCTGTTTTGTCACAGTGTCAAAGGCTAGAAGTCCCAGATCAAGGTATCAGCAGAATTGGTTTCTCCCGAGACCTCTCTCTTTGGCTTGTGGATGGCCAGCTTCTCCCTGTGTCTTCACGTGCTCATCCTTCTGTGTGGATGTCTGTGTCTAAATTTGTTCTTTAAGGATACCAGTTATATTGGAATTGGGTCCATCCTAATGACTTCATTTTAACTTAATTATCCCTTTTAAGACCCTATCTCCAAATACAGTTCCATTCTGAGATCCTGGGTGTTAGAACTTCAACATATGAACTTTGGGGAACATAATTCAGCCATAATAGTGTTGTCAGCCATACATTAAAAATAAGAACCCTGAGAATGAGAGGTGTCACATAAGATGCCACGGTTATACCGGCAATACAAAGTGGAATCAGGATCTTTGTAATTCCAAGCAAAGCCTATTCTCTTTTCATTCAAGTGCATTATACACCTAACCCTTGTATATACTTTGCCCCTTCAGGTAGAGGATAAAAATAAAAGGTAACTCAGCCTAGTGGATGTGAATCCAATAATCATAAAGTAAGAGAAGCTCTTGAATCAAGCTCTACATATCTTTAGACTAGTGGTTCACAATTAAGGGTGGGTTTGCTCTTTGAGGAATATTTAGCGTTTTCTGGATACGTTTTTGTTTGTTACAACTGGGGGTATGCTGCTGGAATCTAGTGGGTAGATGTCAGGGATGCTGCAAAATTTCCTACAATACACAGGAAATCTTCCAAAACAATGAAATATCTGGCTCAGAATGTCAACCGTGGTGAGACTGAGAAGCCCTACACCAGAGTAAGGTAATTTGGTCATTGAATCAGATTAAAGAGATGGGAAATTATCTAGACCTATTTTGAAAATTTAGAATTCTGTCCTGACCATTCCTGAGTATGATGCATCTTTCTTTCCCTAGGCCAGCTGGTTGGTACAGCCTCTGGGCGGCAGCCTGGCAAAAATGAGAACTGTGTGATTCAAACTTAATTCTGGTTTTATAAAAATGTCTTTGTCCCTCTCAGACCTGATCTTTCCATATGAAAAGTTTGGGTGAGAGCAAGGAATAACCGAAAAAAAGGGGGCAAATTTATGGTTACTGGAAAGAGACATTCAGGTGTTATGGAAATGGAGGAAGAGCAACAACCCAGAACCTCGGGTTGCACAGGGAGGAAGGGGCATAAAAGACCTCTGCCTTTCATATCTGCCTCTGAAGACTTCCTCCCCACAGAAACATTCTGGTGAAGCTCTCCCACACTGTTGGAAGCATCTTTAACTGACTGCTGGGTCTGCCATGCCTAGCCAGAGAACTCTGATCACCTTTCCTTTCCCTTAACCTGAGAGATCTATCAGAAGATGTAAAGGATGCTCCCAGCTCGTGCAACACACACACACACACACACACACACACACACACACCCCTCTGGATGTCATCCTCACCCCCCATCTTCGTCACCCTCGATGGGCTGATGTCACACCACCATGCTGGTGGCATGGACAAATAAGATTGGATTGCCTGCGTTTAGCAGATCTTCCAAAACAAGGAGTAGGCTCAGTTACTTGAACTGAACTGGGAACTTTAACCACAGCATTTCCAACCTGGGTTGCCTGACTGATGTAGGTATTACCTGACAGACCTGCTACTTGTAAGGATTTTCTTTCCAAGGGCGTCATTTGTCCTCTTTTTTTTTTTCTTTTATTTGCCTTAAAGTTTATTTATTTATTTTGAGAGAGAGGGAGGAAGAGAGACAGAGAGAGAGAGAGAGAGAGAGAGAGAGAGAGAGAGAGAGAAAATATGTGAGTGGAGGAGGGGTAAAGAGGGAGAGAGAACCCCAAGCAGGCTTCGTGCTGCCAGCTCAGAGCCCCAGTCGGGGCTCGATTTCATGAACTGCGAGATCATGAAAGAGAGCAAGAGTTGGGCGCTTAACTGACTGAGCCGCCCAGGCGCCCCATTGAGACTGAACTTTTTGCGTGGGAGCTGGGCATTAACCCATCTCACGCCTGAAAACCTCATGACTTGTACCTTACGGTGGTAAACTTGCAGCATCCTGGATCCTCCAACACCCTCACGAGAAGAGCTTAACTCTGAGGCAATAACATCCATACTATGGCCCTCAGGTTTGCCCATTATTTCAATTGCTTTAAGGAAAAGGACACTTGATCTGTTATCTAGGGATACATTCCAGCTGCCTACTCTGCTTGCTGGGGTGGGGCAAAGGAGGAGAAGAGAGCTGCTTGACTCTCTTCACTTTCACAAATCTTGGGTGCTCTCCTCACCTCTCCTGCTATTCTTGTCATTTCCATTTTCTCTGCACTCCTTGGTTAACATCCGAGACACCACTCCACCCAAGTGTCTTTATTGCCATGCAAGCGTATTTTTCTTTGGACTTAAATGCCTTTTATTTCAGTTGTGTCTCAGCAGGGCATGACACATACGCATAGACTTGTCTGCTAGCCAGAAGTGAACTCATTAATTTTTAATTTGTCATGTTGCTATCATTTGATCGAGAGTATGAGATTATTGATTTAGGAGCATAACTTGTCATTTAAGTGTTTACCTGACTTTATCCCCAATCTTCTTGCAAATGATTATGCTACTATTGTTGATAGTAATAAAGAGTTTCAAATTTTCTTTTAACATTTATTCATTTTTGAGAGACAGAGACAGAATGTGAGCAGGGGAGGGGCAGAGAGAAAGAGGGAGAAAGAGAATCCGAAGCAGCCTCCAGGATCCAAGCTGTCATCACAGAACCCTACGCGGGGCTTGAAATCAGGAACCACAAGATCATGACCTGAGCCGAAGTTGGACACTTAACCGACTGAGCCATTCAGGTGCCCCAATAACAGTTTCAAAAGCTATTTGTTGAGTGCTGAAAATGTTCTGGGTAATTTACGTATAGTTTCTGATTTTTAAGAGAAGATGAAGAAACCGTGGTTAGAGGAGCAAAGAAGTATATCATCTAAGGTCATTGAACTAGTAAGCACCAGAGCCTGCGTTATCCGCAAGGGCTGCCTGAATAGGAAGCTTTTGCTTTACCTGCTGTATCACCTTTCCTTTGTTAGTGTATTTAGAAAGTCATTATACTGTAAAAATTCCTGGAAGCCATGCATTTAAAGCCCTAGTCGTGACGAACCCAGGGTGCCTGCCCAAAAATGGCCACCTATATTTTACTGTAAATATACAGCCAGTTCAAACTGTTTCCTCTTTGCATAAGTAAGCCACTTAAAGGTCCTGCTAAAATTACTTCTAAAAATCTTAAAGATGGAATTAAACATTTTTGACACGCTATCTCCTCACATACAATACCTAGAGAGACTGAACGTTTTGGTCTGTTTTCCACTCAGCGTGCAGACAGTAAGGCTTGCTCTTCTGTGTTTTGTTGCCCTCTTCAGTGTTCCCGTAATAGTAGGTTATGCCATTTGATGGGCAATTTGCCTTTGCACCACTTTGCCTGTCATGTTGTTTCCCTAACATTAAGTAGCTGAGACTAGAAAAGGGCTCATAGAGGTTATACAGCTCAATAGAATGTCTGTCCTTTTTTTTTCCCCCTTCTTTTTTTAACTTCTCATTACACTTATTTCCTCCTTCACCCTTCTTTACAAATTCACTGGAAACAGTACAGCAAGAAATGCAAATATTCATTTTTTTCTCCTACAGTGTCCATTAAATTTTTTTTTTTTACAGCATCCATTTATTAATGGCTGATTCAAACTAGGTGAAAAGGAGAGACTAATCAGAAAGAACATAGAAAAATTGTTCTTCTCGGTGTAGTTGTAAATAGCTGCTCTGTTAGGGAATTGGGGCCACTCCCACCAAAACAAAGAGTTAAGGATATTTTTTTCAAAACAACACCCTGTGTATGTATGTAAATGTGTGGACTATGATAACATTCCCCATGACAGTCGCCAGAAGGAAAACATGAGATACTTTTGGAACAAACTGCCTTTTTTGACATATACTCACAACATGAATAATCGCATTACAACATTTAATTCAACCAGCATGGTTTGAGAGATGTAAAAATGCGGTTTTCTTGCTGTGTCAGGTCCTCAGCAAAGTGTGGTTATATCTCCTGAGGTCATGTCCACACTTGAGCAGACTCTACATCTGATAAAATAATTATTTCTTGCATCAGGAATACACTCTCTTTGTAGCTCTTATGCAACTCTTTCTTACCTCTGTATAAGATGTGTTTCCTATTGGCACAGTATGCATTTAAAATGGTCCCTTTTACTTTTGGAATTACAAGGTGACTTTTTCACTCCTCAGTTTTACAGTTCAGCATGAATATCATCAAATGGTGCAAAACAACTACGGTGGTATTTTGAATATAAAATAAAAAAATGTCTTATGGAAAACTATACATCACATCTACACAGACAGTCCACCTGGTTCAGTGACCCAATCTGAAATTAACTCTAAAATCTTTAAAACAGGAGAAACTATTTCACTTCAAGCCATTCCAGGAAAAATGGACCCAGTTAACTTAGTCCTCTAAAAATAAATCCTCTGAACTCTTTGCTACCACTTTTTACAAATTCTTGGTCCACCAAGAGGCAGACCTCTTTTTTGTACGTTAGCCTTTGCAAATTATACTTTAAAACTTAACTTGCTCTGAAGACTGACGCAACTTTATTAATACATCAGGAAATACCTTCAAAAGTACCTTTCACCATCTGGCAATTGAAAGCATTCTGTTCGACACGCTACCAAGGTAACAGAGAATACCATTCTAGAATACTACTGGATTGATTTTTGGCCTCACTTATCTAAACAAACAAACAGGGGCGCCTGGGTGGCGCAGTCGGTTAAGCGTCCGACTTCAGCCAGGTCACCATCTCGCGGTCCGTGAGTTTGAGCCCCGCGTCAGGCTCTGGGCTGATGGCTCAGAGCCTGGAGCCTGTTTCTGATTCTGAGTCTCCCTCTCTCTCTGCCCCTCCCCCGTTCATGCTCTGTCTCTCTCTGTCCCAAAAATAAATAAACGTTGAAAAAAACAATTAAAAAAAATAAACAAACAAAACTTAAATTAACAACTGCAGATTTTGAATCCAGCTTTCTTTTTTATTCATGAAAAACACACACTGCAAGTTACTTCCCTCCAAAAAAAAAAAAAGTTAAATTAACAACTGCAGATTTTGAATCCAGCTTTCTTCTTTATTCATGAAAACTACACACTGCAAGTTACTTCCCTCCAAAAAAAAAGAAGTTAAATTAACAACTGCAGATTTTGAATCCAGCTTTCTCTTTTATTCATGAAAAATACACACTGCAAGTTACTTCCCTCCAAAAAAAAAAGTTAAATTAACAACTGCAGATTTTGAATCCAGCTTTCTTCTTTATTCATGAAAACTACACACTGCAAGTTACTTCCCTCCAAAAAAAAAAGAGTTAAATTAACAACTGCAGATTTTGAATCCAGCTTTCTCTTTTATTCATGAAAACTACACACTGCAAGTTACTTCCCTCCAAAAAAAAAGAAGTTAAATTAACAACTGCAGATTTTGAATCCAGCTTTCTCTTTTATTCATGAAAACTACACACTGCAAGTTACTTCCCTCCAAAAAAAAAAGTTAAATTAACAACTGCAGATTTTGAATCCAGCTTTCTTCTTTATTCATGAAAACTACACACTGCAAGTTACTTCCCTCCAAAAAAAAAAGAAGTTAAATTAACAACTGCAGATTTTGAATCCAGCTTTCTCTTTTATTCATGAAAACTACACACTGCAAGTTACTTCCCTCCAAAAAAAAAAGTTAAATTAACAACTGCAGATTTTGAATCCAGCTTTCTTCTTTATTCATGAAAAACACACACTGCAAGTTACTTCCCTCCAAAAAAAAAAGTTAAATTAACAACTGCAGATTTTGAATCCAGCTTTCTTCTTTATTCATGAAAACTACACACTGCAAGTTACTTCCCTCCAAAAAAAAGAAGTTAAATTAACAACTGCAGATTTTGAATCCAGCTTTCTCTTTTATTCATGAAAAATACACACTGCAAGTTACTTCCCTCCAAAAAAAAAAGTTAAATTAACAACTGCAGATTTTGAATCCAGCTTTCTTCTTTATTCATGAAAACTACACACTGCAAGTTACTTCCCTCCAAAAAAAAAAGTTAAATTAACAACTGCAGATTTTGAATCCAGCTTCCTTCTTTATTCATGAAAACTACACACTGCAAGTTACTTCCTTCCAAAAAAAAAGTTAAATTAACAACTGCAGATTTTGAATCCAGCTTTCTCTTTTATTCATGAAAAATACACCCTGCAAGTTACTTCCCTCCAAAAAAAAAAGTTAAATTAACAACTGCAGATTTTGAATCCAGCTTCCTTCTTTATTCATGAAAACTACACACTGCAAGTTACTTCCCTCCAAAAAAAAAAGTTAAATTAACAACTGCAGATTTTGAATCCAGCTTTCTCTTTTATTCATGAAAAATACACACTGCAAGTTACTTCCCTCCAAAAAAAAAGTTAAATTAACAACTGCAGATTTTGAATCCAGCTTTCTCTTTTATTCATGAAAACTACACACTGCAAGTTACTTCCCTCCAAAAAAAAAAGTTAAATTAACAACTGCAGATTTTGAATCCAGCTTTCTTCTTTATTCATGAAAAACACACACTGCAAGTTACTTCCCTCCAAAAAAAAAAGTTAAATTAACAACTGCAGATTTTGAATCCAGCTTTCTTCTTTATTCATGAAAACTACACACTGCAAGTTACTTCCCTCCAAAAAAAAGAAGTTAAATTAACAACTGCAGATTTTGAATCCAGCTTTCTCTTTTATTCATGAAAAATACACACTGCAAGTTACTTCCCTCCAAAAAAAAAAGTTAAATTAACAACTGCAGATTTTGAATCCAGCTTTCTTCTTTATTCATGAAAACTACACACTGCAAGTTACTTCCCTCCAAAAAAAAAAGTTAAATTAACAACTGCAGATTTTGAATCCAGCTTCCTTCTTTATTCATGAAAACTACACACTGCAAGTTACTTCCTTCCAAAAAAAAAGTTAAATTAACAACTGCAGATTTTGAATCCAGCTTTCTCTTTTATTCATGAAAAATACACCCTGCAAGTTACTTCCCTCCAAAAAAAAAAGTTAAATTAACAACTGCAGATTTTGAATCCAGCTTCCTTCTTTATTCATGAAAACTACACACTGCAAGTTACTTCCTTCCAAAAAAAAAGTTAAATTAACAACTGCAGATTTTGAATCCAGCTTTCTCTTTTATTCATGAAAAATACACACTGCAAGTTACTTCCCTCCAAAAAAAAAGTTAAATTAACAACTGCAGATTTTGAATCCAGCTTCCTTCTTTATTCATGAAAACTACACACTGCAAGTTACTTCCCTCCAATTACCCAGAGGCTGATTTTGTGTTAAATCTTTGCAGAAATGTGAATAGCTTAATTTTTTTTGTTACAGTTGTCTTTGTTTTCCATAAAACCTAACTTTTTACTTCAAAAAAGGCTACTGAGGCAAAGAAAACCAGAACCATTGAACAAGTCACATTAGAAGCTTTGCAACTGCAGTGTTAATAGTTGCTTTAAAAACATACCCCTGGAACAAAATTGCATTAATATTATATCATCAACCTATTTCCTCCCCCCACCAAACCAAGATTTTTCTTGCAAAGAAGTTATCATTCAGATTCTGGTTAGTTTATTATTATTATTATTATTTTTAATTCTGTGAAGTTTGGTTTTCACAGAACTAAAACCTCCTAGATGATAACACTGAGCATCTTTCCTTCTTACTGTGTATTTATTAACTTCAAATGAGAAAGCTTTTGGATTCAGATTTTTCACTAATTGATGTTCATAAAATTTTAGTAATGTAGAACTTAGTAAAGTAGAATTTAGTAATTTTAGTAAAGTAGAGTTTAGTAATGTTACAGGTTTTACGAGCTAAGATGTGGTTTCTTCTTGGGCGATGTTTCATCTCCTTCATCTTTTTCTTCATCATCTGGATCATTCTTTAAGCCAACCGTGCTGCTACTGCTCTGGCTACTCGTTTCATTAGCATCACCAGCAGAAGGGGATGAACTGATTTTGTAGCTCCCAGAAGATGTTCTTTTAGGAAGATCTACCTTGTCTTCATTTTCTTTTGGGTTTTTAGTCTCCATAACCTTGTCATAAGGATCTGGAAAATCATCTTCCAATGGTGGCATAACTGCTTCTTCTTCCTTTGAATCTTCTTTAATACACATTTTTTCCTTCTTCTCCAAGACTCTGATTCCTCTGCAGAGTATGTGACTATACAGTATAGAATGTAAATTCTTCCGAATTAGATTTTGTTGATCTGTTTCTTCGTCATATCTGATCTTCAATCCTTTGAATGTCTGAACATATTCAATCGATTCAAGTGTTTTATAAAACTTCTCAACTATATGTATAACAAGAGATTTGATATTTTCCACTCTTATATATTCAAACAGCTCAATAACAGCTGAATTCAACATATTGTACCGAGTCCCGTTTTTCAGAAAAGCATTTACAACTGGCTCAAAAAGATTTCCCTTGATGATGTAATAATTATAAAGTTCATCTTTAAGGCCAATCATCCCTCTCATAAAGCGAAGAGCAGACAGAGTCAGGAAAGTGTGCTTTGAACTCATCAAGATCAAGACTCTTCTTAGCAAGTCATTGCTCAAAATATAGTTTTTTATGTAATATGTGTGATGTTGCACACAAAATGTGAGCAGCTCCAAAATTAAAGAAAGCAGCCCTGCTGTTTGATAATTATTGGGGCTGTTTTTGTCAGCTCCAACTACATTATCCCCTTCACATATATTTTCTGAAGTGATGGCAAAAAGTGGTGCTATAAAGTTCTGTATACAATGCTTGTAGAAGAAATATAGAAACTCACTTCTTTCGCATTTACTAGGTGTTGACAGCATATTTTCAGGATGGATTAGAGCACGAATAAGTTCCATTAAATGAATAGCACCTCCCAGCTCAGGATCAGTGTCACAGATCATTTGCTCACTTATTAAGTTAATGAAAAGGTTACCATCTACACTCTGCTGGGCTTCTTCCATTATAAATTCTCGGATCATGGATGGACTACACTCTACTAGATAAGTAAGTATATCGGTAGCAGCTGATCGTATCTGCAAATCCTTCCTGCTCATCACGGTTTTCAGAACAGGAAGAATTCCCAAATGCGTCAATGTTTTGAAGAGGGCATCCTTGTTCGGAGGCTGTAATGTCTGCGAAAATTTACAGAATTCCCTGAAGAAAAATAGCAACTCGCGCTGTTTATCATCATCTATAGTCTCGTTCCTTAGCTGCACAAAAACTTCAGACAAAAACTTGTCATCTTCGTGCAGCATGCGGACTATCTCGACCTTGTTGAGGAAAATAAAAGTTGTAAGAGTAGAAAGAAAATTCTCTTCAAACATGGATGGTATCGGCATAAGGATGTCGTGAATGTACTGTACCCTATAGGTCTGATGTATCTTTTGCATAAGTTCACAGTCCGTTATTGGTACAACTTCCTTGAACTTCGCATGTTGAGTCAAGAATTCCCTATGCCTTTTCGGCTGAGCCATTGCAGGGTCATATTCGAGGCATCCCACCACATCCATGATACACTCATCAGAAAACATGATCTCAAACAGAGATGTCTTGTTAAGGAATAAGATGCCTTTAATAATTTCATACAAATGGTGTAAACCTTCAGTGTCCCCTTGGTCTTCACAAGTGTGGAACAGCTGCAGCAAATTTTTAATATAGTTCCCATTTTCTAAGATCAGAGCCAGTCTTTCCTTATGGATAGGGAAAGGTAAAGCAAGAATCGAGGAAACAAAGTCATCAATATCTTCAAGTTTACCGAGTTCACAGCTAGGCAAGTCAAACAACACATCAGCAGTTTCGAGTATGTCATCAAACTGATCTGATTCATCTAAGAGGTCTTGTGTGATACAGACAGACGGATCTTTACCTTGAACTCGGCAAATGTCTTCCCAGATCTGCTGACAACCTTCGGCATCCTGGAAACTTAAAGCCATACCGTGGCCCTCCGCTTCTGACCAAACAATCAGCGTTTCCTGTTGCCTCTGGTACGGCGTATTTGAATTGATCTTCGACTCCAGGATTAGCGCCTCACTGGAATCCGACTGAACTAGCAGACACACGCTCTGGAGGTGCTCCACGTAAGCCGAAGAGATGTGCCCGGTGCCTAGGTCATCCCATTGTTGATCTCGGTTCAGGGAGTAGAGTTTCACGCGACACTTGTCCGCCATGGCGCTTTCTGCCATCTTCTCGGCAGCGGTGGCGTCCGCGTGTGAGGTGGCTGGCTCGCGCCTGCCCAGAATCAACGGCTATTGCCGTCGTTGGAGCAGCGACGACGGTAGCCGAGGTGGCCGGTTAGGAAAATCACAGTAGAAGATGGCGGAGAAATAGCGGTCGCGAAGCTGGCAGTTACGGAGGTCTGTAGTGTTCGGAGTCCTGCCTCCTCTCGCTTTCATCTTATGTTCGCCTTTCTCCGTTTTGTTCTCGCATATTTCTTCTTAATGTGGGTTTAAATCGTGAGTCTGCTCACGGTCGTCTAGGAAAGCCTCGATTATGACAGTATTCTTACGATTCTCCCAGGATTCTACCCCAAAGGAACGTTCTGTACGTGTCGAGGCAGTTGCCCCCAATACTATGTAGAGGCTTAGTGATTAGGGCAAAGCACTGTTCTAGCATAAAAGCTTTCGTCCCTCAGAAACATTTTCACTTATCAGGTGTGCGGGGATTTAGGATTTGAGACAAAAGAAAGTTAATCGCTTATGTCCTGACCAGTTCAACACCTGACATCCGTGTTGAGGCTCCCGTCCCACCCCCGACCCCCGACCCCAGAACAGAAGCGGGAGCCAAGTGAAGTGTACCCTATTAACAATAATCAGAGATCTGTAGGTGCGTCTTCTCCATAAGGCTTGGCCTATGTATCTGTCATTCACTTACCGCCCCCTCCCCGCCCCCCCGCCATTGGGGGAGGATCTTGTTCCCAGATGGAGTTGGTTGGCAACTCTTTTACTCTGTTCAGTTCGGCCTAAAAAGCCGCCGTCTTTGGCGCAATGGGAAAAACTTTTTCCAATCTATAACCCCACTCCTCGTTCTTAGAGGAATGGGCCAGAGGGAAACTGGGTTGAAATTAGCTAAGAGTGAGTAATGAACATCACAGGTCAATTGTTTCAGTTCTTTTCTTGATCATTATAGTGATAAGAACCACAACTATGTAATACTACTTGAGGGCTTATTGTTATTACCAAGAAAGGTAATAACATAATTGATCAAATATAGCACTTTAGTACTTATTATGTTCAAGACACTGTGACAAGAACTTTTATATCTTTTTGTACTTAATTTTCATAATCACCTAGTGATATAGGAGTCTTAAGGGTCCTTCTAAGATCAGGGAGAAAACTTAGAGAAGTTAAATAAATCGCCAAAGGTCACACTCCTAATAAGTTGAGAAACTCTGATTTGAATACATGTCTTTCTGATTCCAAAATTGGTTTTCTCAGCCATTGAACTATGCTAGCCCCTTCTTTTCTTGGCCTTCATTACATTTTATTTCACATTCCTTCCATCTATATAATTTGTAATCAACATAAAATTATCGAGACGATGAAAGTCACGCACTTCCTTCTTTAGATCCACATCTGTGTATAGCCAACCAAAAAATAGAAGCTTGTATATGGGAACTTTGTTAAATATAATTTTAATGGTAACCAAGTTGATTTTTGATGTAGCAGCAACTTCTGCAGTTTTCTTTAATTTTTTTTTTTCCAAACATTAACCCTGTTATTGCAAGGGAAAAACGGAATTGGGCCATATCAAGCACATTTGGATTTGATGAGTACTGTTTGTAACGGTCACTTCATTTTACATGGCATTGGAAATGCGTGACAGTTCTTAAGTGGAGCACAGAAAAAAACGCTTTCACATACCTCTCTTGCAGTGTCGCCTCTAGGAGATTATAGTACAGCATTATTCCCTGGGACAGGACAGCCAGAACACTTGGAAAATAGAATGGAAATGACAATCATTTCATGAGAAAATTCAAATCAATGCCAGCCAGGATACTGCTGGTTTAGAAACCTTTACAAATCATTAATAATACTTAAACATAAGAATTAATAAGTGCCTAATACAAACACTGATATATGTACTCACTAGTTTAAAATTCCTGTCTGATTTCAACGAGAGAATATGCAAATCGTAATAACAATCATGACATGCATGCTAATGGTCCAATTTTTTTTCTCTGCCATGGTTATATTAAAGTTTCTATCGGAATCAATTATAATACTGTCAGTTGTCTGAATATGCCCTCAGGTTTCATTCTCTGAGAGGCATTCTGCACAAACCTATGTGTTCTCACAATTTTATCACAGGGAGTTTCCCTTAGGCCAATTAAGGCCCCTTTATCTTAATTAGGTTAACGAGAATCTCTTTACAGTCTAAAAGAGCCTCAAGTCCAAATTTCTTACTGCTATTTCTGCACTAGATTCTTTCAGTTCCTGTCTTATTTGGTTTGGGAAGTAGAACAAAGCCCTTTTTTTTGCTCCAGTAGTTCTAGCTACCTAAGATTATCATTATTTTGTTGTTTTACAGAGAGGACGGTGACATGCATAAACAAATGCCATATTCTAAGAGCTGCATAAGTCTCTTTTATAGGCATTATTTATATTTTATTTAACCCTCAGACACTAGTAGCCTGAGGAAGATATTACTACCATATTACAGAGGAAAAACACTTGAAACTCCAAAGCTGAATCATACATCTGGTTCAGACTCTGCTGTAAGTGATATTGCTGGGATTTGAAAGTAGGCCTGTATCCTTCCAACCCTCCACTTTACCAGTCCCAAAATGCACAGCATTCTCTTAGGCTATGCATAAATTGTTATAGCAGATATTTGTAATAATTGTGATTTTTTTTATCCCAACTGTCACTGCTATTTGATTTTTCTCTGTTTTATTTTGTGAAGGAAAATCATTGAAGCCAGTTCAAACTTAAAATAGATTTAGGGGCGCCTGGGTGGCTCAGTCAGTTAAGTGTCCAACTTCGGCTCAGGTCATGATCTTGTGGTCCATGAGTTCGAGCCCCGCATTGGGCTCTGTGCTGAAAGCTCAGAGCCTGGAGCCTGCTTCAGATTCTGTGTCTCCCTCTCTCTCTGCCTGTCCCCTGCTCGCTCTCTCTCTCTCTCTCTCTCTCTCTCTCTCTCTCAAAAATAAACATTAAAAAATTTTTAAAAATAGGTAGATTTAATGTTAAGACTCTGGATCCCTCTTCTGTTTCGGATGCCTGTCGCTCTCATATTCCTCCCCATGACCTGAAGGTAGTAAGAAGTAGTTCTTGATGACTCTGCCCTGAAAATAGTTTTAGATAGGGATCTTGTAATTCATCCATATTTTATGAGTACTAAGAGCTTAAATTTTATATTTCTCCTAGTTATTTTAGAAAATGATAAAGGAATGAGTCTACATTTCTGAATTTTAGGATAGGCCACATGTATATATGTAGAACATTTAGATATCTAAATATTCTATCTATAAGAAGAGAGAACATTTCACCGTGAGAAGAGCAAGGTGATTTTTAATTTTATGAAATAGCATTAAAATAGAATTTTTCAAATGTATCTGCTCTAAAATTTTCAACTTCAAAACCGTTAGTGAAAACAACAACAACAACAACAACACATGCATGTTCTCTACAAGTTCCCCAGGTAACTTACTCACTGGCATGTTGCCTTTTTTTGGCTACTATCATCTCTGATTTGGAAATCTGTAATAGTCTCCCCTGGATTCTGCCTTTTCCTCCAATTACTAGATTCTCAACACATTAGCTGGAGAAGACTCATTTAAAACATACTGTATTCCCCTCCTCCTCTCCTGAAAATCAATGTGTTTCTGCCTTACTTAGAATAAAAGCCAAAGTTCTAACTATGGTTTATGAGTCCTGGCCCCCTTGACCTATCTGAGCTCTTCCCTTAATAGTTAGTCTCTGTCTCCCTTAGTTTGGTCCAGCCACAGTAGCCATCTTACTCTGTCAGAAGCACACCATGCACACTCCTGCCACAGGGCCTTTGCACCTGTCCTTTCTTCTACTTGGCTCACACCTACACTTCTACAGGCTCACACCCTCACTTCATTAAAAAATTTACTCAAATGCCCCTTTCTTCCAGTGAGACCTTCCCTAAGCACCTTTTTAAAATTGCAGAGACCCTCTACCCTAACCCATCCATCTGTTTACTTTGATATATCTTTTCTCCATATCACTTAGCATCATCTGAATATTTTGTACTTCATTTATTCCATTTTCTGCAACCAGACTGTCAGCTGTTTGAGAGCTATGATTTATCCGGTCTTTTTTCTCACTGCTGTGTGCCTAGTGTGCTACTATGTCAGCCATAGGGCGTGATATAGTAGTTTCTCAACAATTATTTATTGAATAAATACATAAATGAATACATATTATTTCTAGGATGATTTCCAATAATCCATTTATTTAATCTTCACAAAGTTATGAGTTATGTGTAGGCCCCAGTCCATACATGGGGGATAAAACAATGAATTTGGAATTTATTTCTAGGTTTTTTATGGAATAAATAGTTTTAACCGGAGATATTTCTAGTTTATGGGTTACATCTGGCATTTTCCCTGCTGCCCCAGTCCCACTCTTCTGGATAGTTTTCTTCTCATTGATGGTGACCAAGGAAGCACTAGTCTCCTGTTTTAGACTTTTAATTGCACGAAAAACTAGTTTCTTGAATAAGCTGGATGTTTGCCTCCGTGTTGTGTCAAATGTTCCTTCCCCAACCCTGTGCTGAGTCACGGCTTTTCCATCAACTCTCAGGTATTGAAAGAACCTTAATTTTCTAATATTAAAATTTCCACTGCATTTTAAGTTTCTTTTTGATCCATATCTTGTCTAAAACAAGTCCATGGCCAAGCCTAGAGTCAAGAGATCAGGACGTATGCCCCCTTAAGCGGGGGTGGGGGGGATCATAGAAAAATTACATGGCAAAGGGAGTGGCTGGAAGGAAGGATGCAGCACCGGGGACATTGATGCAGTCTTCCACAAGCTTGAACAAAACAGCTATTACTCAGAACTTGAATGGGCAAGGAGGGATATATGGTCACCCTGTATAAAGAATGTTAGGATGTGTGGATATTTAAAACCTTTTATTCTCAGCTGCAGACATCATCCTGTAATGTGTGCATGGCAGCAGTACCAGCAATTATCTTCCCAGTGCTCAGAGGTAAGAACCATTGTAAGTATTTTTTGGATCCACAGGCAGTTTCTATTAGCACTAGCACATTTTCCACTGAGTGCTTGGCTTGCTTGGAAGCTTCAAATCTTTTGCTCATACCACATGGAATTAAAGGAGGAAGAAAGTATTGGTCACTGGTGGGAGTGGGGGGAGCAAATGTTGTTCTCTTGACCTCGTGAACATTTTAGACTTTCAGTGCTGTGTTCTCTTTTTCTTCCGTTCCAATAGTTCTTCTAGACTCTGAGGTTTGTTTTAAATTGAATAATGCACAGATACCCTCCTCTTTATCCTGATATATCATATTATTTCCTGTTCCTACCTAGATCTCCACAAATAACACTAGCTGACTTCTTATGAATCACCTACAACCATGTTATCTAATAGCAATGAGCATAATGTGAAGTTAAAAACCGCTCAGTTTTTGCTTACAGATAGAAATCATCTTCATTTCTTCAGTATAGCACTAGATATATTTATATCATAAAATATAAATTTTCATTTTTTTAGGCAGCAATTGATTTCAACTTAACATTTTTGCTTTAATTCCATTAACAGTTAAAGGAGTGCCTTGAATGCATTTGATTTTTTGTTGAGATAACAAGATTGAGTTAGAAAAAAATAGTGTTTTCATGATAAGGGAAAATCATAAACACCTTGGGTATTGGTTTTGGATATGTTTCTACTTGAAGTGTGAAGATCTGGTTCACTCCTCCTGAAAAATAACCTTCTGTGTTTTGTTACCGCTAGGGGACCTTCTGCCACCTTCTCAGGCTGGAGTGCTGCCATGGAGTGTAGGAATGTCTTTTTGAATCACATGCTGTCATCATTTAGAAAAAGGTAAAACTTTTGTTTACAGTTACTTAAAAGAATAATTTTAAAAACCTCTTAAGTTAGCAAATTTCTTTATCAGATATGTAAGTGATATATGCAGCATCATGTAAGACAAACATAGAAAGGTTTTTGTAATCAACATGTGTTGCATAACTTCTTATGTACAGTGACTGCATCGTTCTCCTGTGTCTCAGATGGCTCTTAGTTGTTATATTTCCCATGAAACTTGATCTTATAGAGTGAACTTTGGTAAAAGTCCCTTGCCTTACGAACTCCTACGTTTGTGTTGGTTTGTTTGTACGATCGGTTTGTTGATTACTATGAGTACGGTAGTTGTTGTCTACGCACTAGATGCCAGTGGCATCTCTCCCCAAGTTGTGACAATTGTCTCAAGTTGTTTCAGATGTCTCAAATGTCCCCAGACAGTGCCAGCTGTCCCCCTGGGGGCAAAATCATTCTCAGCTGAGATCAGCTACTAGTAAGTATTTTCCGTTCTTATCATTTGCTAGGTGTTTAAAAATGCACAAAGTAGTTTAAAGAGGACACATTTTGTGGCCCCCTCTTTTCCTGTCTGATATAGTAAAACCAGCTTATTTGAACTTTCCCCACCCAAGATTTCTATTAACCAGGATTTCTGCACATTTATAGTGAAACAATAAGTGACGTTTATTATCAGACCTCTCTCCAAGAAAATAATTATGTGACTGCATCATTTTAGCAACCACCTTCCTTGTCTCTCTCAGGTCCCTCCCTGCAGCACCCAGTGTTTTCACATTCCCTTCTGCAAGTCCAGGCATCACACAGGGCCTCACCTCTTCACACTCATTTTGAGTACATCTCCCCCACCTTGCACCAACTCACTGGCCTTCTTGAATATTTCTGGCCCATGTAAAGCCTCTGTTCTTGCTATTTCCACTGATTAAAACCCCATGCCACTGTATTTCCATGTCCCCCTCATCGTCATTCACATTGCATCTCAAAAGACATTCCCTCTGAAAGTACTTCTTTGCCCACACAATCTAAGACAACACCCTCCTTCTCCTCTCATTCTAACATCACCCTATTTTTGCTTCTCAGTAGAACTTTCACAATCTAGAACTGCCGCATCATTTGTTTACTTTTATTGTCTTATTCTACTCCCACCCCACCAAAGGCAAAGATGAATCCAGGCTAGTCTTATTCTCCCCTAGAAGACAATATGCATTCAGCAAATATTTGGTGAAGGAGCTCTTGAAAGAACGCATAAAATCGCTTTTTCTACATTACAGAGACACAGCTACCATTTGTAAGAAGTCATCTCATTAAACGGATCTTCACTGAGATATCATCACCTGTCACTGGGTCTGTATTTTAGCCCTCCTTGAAGTTCATAGTCAACTCTCCTTCTTATCTACATTTGCTAGTCTAACTCTCAACATTTTCTCCTCAACATTAACATTACACTCCAGTTATCTTTTGGCAAGACATTTCATCTAAAACTTCACCAAGAGAATAGGTACCAACTCAAGGCTCACCTTCCATTTTCAAACAACCGTATTCATATGTTTAGCAATTTCCGCCTCCCTCTTCCATCTCAGAAAAAGGAGTGAGCCTTCTCTTCTTCATGAATCACCTCTTAACCTGTACTCTGTATGTTACACGCTTTCTGGCCTCCTGATACCTTTTGTGTCATAAATTATTCCTTCTATGACTTCGGTCTTTAAACTCTGCCTAGGAATAATTTCTTTCTCCCTTCAATTAAATGTGCTCCATTTTCTTCTATCTTAAAATAGTCAAACAGATTCTCAAAAACAAGAATCACAACCATAACTTTAACAATAATGCTGATAGTACCCTAAAACAAGAGTAAAAATATTTGTTAGGTTCACTGCTATATTCCCAAAGTCTAAAAAAGAGCCTGGTGCATAGCCGGCATGCAATGTGAATATTCGTTCATCAGCCAGCTGTTAACAGTTGCCAGTGTTCCCTCTGTGTGGCATGCACCATTCTAAGTACTCCACAGGTGCTCTCAATCCTCTTAATACAGATGATATCATCATTAGTTTCACTTTACTGATACAGAAACTGGGGTATAGCAATAAGTACGGATAAAATAAGTAATAAAATAAAATAAGTAACTTATTGAAGGTCATGGATGCCTTGCTCTCTTAATCTAGACATGTTATCTCTCAACTATAAATAGATAGTTGTACCTGTAGCAAGACATGGATGGATGGATAGATCGAAATTTATACGTGTGTGTATCTCTATTTCTATCTATAGAAATGTATATATATATATATATACACACACACACACACACATATACATTTCCATCTATATCTATCTCATGTATGTATCTCTATCTCTATCTCTATCTCTATCTCTATCTCTATCTCTATCTCTATCTCTATTAAATGATGTTCAGCCTTAGAATGCGTATACTACATTATAAAAAGAATTAAGTAAGTCCCTTGTCATTTTATTAAAATCTATTACTTTAGTATGTGGTTTCACATACCAGATTTTTTTTGAGTTCTTTCCTAAACTACTTTCTGCATGAAGATAATGAGGTTAACAAACTTGCCCAAGTTTCAACAGTAAGTAAATATTCAGAGTTTAGATTTGAACCCTACTAGTCACACTCAAGAATCTGTACTTAAGTTCTTTGCTACACAGCACGTCACTAGTCTCATTTCCTTTTCTTTAAATAGATACTGAAGCTACATTATAAATATACATTATAAAATCACAAGGTTAGGATCTTTTTTTAATGTTTATTTATTCTTGAGACAGAGAGAGAGACAGAGTGCGAGTGGGGGAGAGAGAAGCAGAGAAAGAGGGAGACACAGAATCCAAAGCAGGCTCCAGGCTCTGAGCTGTCAGCACAGAGCCCGACGCAGGGCTCAAACTCACAAACTGCAAGATCATGAGCTGAGCTGAAGTCAGACACAACCGACTGAGCCACCCAGGCGCCCTGCACAAGATTAGGATCTTAAGTGTTTGGGGACAAGCAAATGTATGTCTCTATAGCTCCCTTCACATCCCTTACCCCTCTCTTTTTCTCCTTAATGGAAAGCATAGAGGACAATTAGATATCGTGTGCTTCTACTTGGTTATCTCTCTCCCTTACAAGTACTTGCCCCTCAAATAGAAACATTCCTATCCTATTTATGATTTTTGCTCTAAACAGAGAAAAACTAATTCTCTTATTTTCTCATGCTTGTGATGTTTTACTTGAACTTGCCTTTAGCAATATCTTGCCCCTTTCACTTTTTACACATTCTTCCCCTTTCCAAATGTCTTTTTGTTGTTGTTGTTCTTTCTGTATTTCTTTCCACTCTGGAGTCTCAAAGGATCTTTGTAAACATAAGTTTTATAGCCATTTGTCTCTTTTATTGTTCAGTAAGATTATTCTTTGGAATAATTACATTATGGAGCCTGTCATTAATTTCCCAAGCTCTATCTAGTTTAATGCAGTTGTATACAGAGAAGCCCTTTTAAAATCTTCCAATTGAGGTTATTTAATTGATACCTATCTTCTCTCCCCACCCCACACAAGCACATGCTATCCACAGTTAGAATTGTGCTACTTAAACTGGCTTTATTATACTGAGCAGATTTTTGTTTTGCTTTAATTTTAAAGATCTCTAGGTAAGGAGAGAACTTTCATAAACAGTATTTGCTAGTATCATTCAGATTGCACCAGTGGGATACTTTTTTTGCCTTTTTTCTCAAATAAGCCTTCCTGTTTTAATTTCTTCCTATTCTCTGTTCACTGACTGAGGCAGAGAATGGGGGCTTATATATGTTGAATTGCGTTCTCTCCTCTGAAGGTACGTTCCAGTCTTCTTCAGGCCAAATACACCTGGCCTTACCACTGCACTTATGATCTCTTTTGTAACTGACTGTTAATCTGACTTTTTTGTTGCATTTTCTCTCTTCATAACAACTACTTGCAGTTGCATGTCTCAAAGAGGAATATCATTCTAATAGAGGACAATTCTAAATATCTTTAAAGAATTCTCCATTATTCTAAAATTATACCTATCTAATTATCCAGTCTCCATGTCATGTGTACTTATGTTGCCTTCGGCAATATAAGCCTGTGTTTCACTTTAATTCAACAATGGAAGAAACGAGAGGAAGGATATGCCTTTTTTGCAATATTCTTGAGGTTGCTCTGGGCACATACTTACAGGACTCTTTGCCATTTATTAAGAATAATCAGCAAAGAAAAGCAAAGAAAAATGATAAGGCATATCCATTCTCTAGGGCTTTAATGTTCAGGCTCAATTGGAGTCTCGAGGGTATTTTAACACCTAAGGCCTCTGACTATAAATCTGTCCCTCAGGTCTTTTCAGTTATTTCAGGGAAGTGTCAGTTGCTCACGGTACAAGAAGCAATTATCCCCACGCAGAAAATAGTTCAAGGAAAGACAGGAAGAAACCTAGTTAGTGAAACAAGGTACTGAAAGAAGAAAACTTACAAAGAAAATAAAAGAACATACTGAAAAAAAGTACAATGATATATATTTACTGTTTCTAGTCACAAGATAAATACAGATGCAGTGGCATATAGCTATATTCATCTACACCTATATTTGCACCTATATTTGTACGTCTCCTACATAGGCACGCATATCTTGTCTGTGCCTGAGAGGATGAACAGGATGGATGTGAGGATGCACAGGAGGATGGTGAGTAAGAGCTCAAACACAAAATTCAATACCTCAAGTGGAAACTGGGGCTCTGCCAGGCACCAGTCATGTGACATGGACAGGAACACCTACTATGTGTGGCCTTCAATTTATGCATCTCTCAAGTGGAGCCATTAACCATTTCATTTGGTTGTTATGAGATTAAAAGTGGTAACAGGTATAAGACACTTAGACCCATGCCCGGTGAAGTTATTATTTAAACATGTCGGTTCATTTAAAAATCTCCTACCTGAACAAAAACAAAAAAGTGTTCTTTAACACACTTCACTCTCTTCTAAGGGGGATGGGTCCAAGAAACTGAAAGCTTTTTGTTGTTGTTGCCCAAGTGGCTAGGTGGTAAATGCAAATTTATTATGACTTGGACACATTGCCAAAAGCAAAGAGTGAGTGGTTGAGAGCCCTGATGGAGCTACATAAGACACATGCAGTCCGTCTCCCTGCTTCCCTGGCCCGGGGAGTTGTCTGAGGTGAAGGGGGCCAAAGAGAACCTCAGAGAAAGGGGGGGCAGGATTCACTCCCTGTTTGGGAGGCTTTGGAGGAAGGGCTGGTCTAAGGCGCGTTTTAAAGTGAGAGTGAGTGGTGTGTAATGGGGGTTCTCCTCAGGAGCCTCCCCCGCCCCCACAGCCTCTGGGTAATCTTGCCCTTTCTCAATACCCTTGCTTGTAATTGGGTTTTTTGTGAAAAGAGTTCAAGTTGCTCAGTTTCACTCACAGCTTGAGTCCAGGGCAGAGTCAGGCTGTGCAGTCTCATCTCTGTATGGGTTACTACTTAAACAAAAGGACTTTAAATTGCTGAGCACACTAATATCATGACACCCACTTCCCTTAGAGGTAAGTACTGTACCCTGAGTTGTGCAATTTTCTACAATGACATTTTGATCACCAAAGTCAAATTTCCCAAATCACGTACAGTTTCTCTAGTTACCACTTGACTTTTCAAAATTTCTAAATTTTGCTAGATTTTTCCAGTCTAGAGCCAATTTATATTTGAAGATATTTTTATACATTTCGTATAAAGTAACATTCATCTTCAAGGGTCTAACAGTTGTGCAAAATGCATTTTCCCCTATGAATGTTAAAGAGCACAGCTCAGGAGCTAAGCAAACATATGTGGCTCAGAATATTCAGAGGATTATTTCAGGACTTATTTTGGATTGTTAGTGTGTCACTTGGGTAAGTGACTAACTCCTGTTTTTGCCTCAGTTTCCTTTGTGATGGGACTGGAATGATGTTAAGACTTCTCCTTTGAGACTGGACCTGGGAAATAAAATTTAAAGTATGTTTTTCACCTAAGTTTTACCATATAAGTGCTGAAAATATCAGAGAACGAATTTCATGCTTAACTAACAAAATTAATTGCAGAAGTATTTAAATGCAAACCAACACACTGTCAAAGACTAGACATTTAAAACTGGAACTGATATTTATGAAAGTTTAAATGAAGTTGTTTCAAGTGTCCAATGAGTATTCACTGAGTACTTCCTATAAGCTAGGAAATTTCCTGAGGACTCAATGGTGAATGCTAAGATGGATATTCACCTTTAGCCCCTCTTGAATCTTCAGCCTTGAAAGGGAGACACTTGAACACCTGTAATGTAAGCACATCACAGGGCCACACAAGACAACCTAGACACATCAGGGAGTCTCTCCAGAGAAAATGACGATTAAGTTGTATCTTGAAGTACAGTTAGGGTTATAGATGTGTGTGGGGGGGGAGGAAGTGGCAAGGGGGCAAGAGCAGGGATCACAGTTAGGAAGAAAAGCTGGTCCTAGGTCATGGAAATCATGTATAGTAAATAAACTTGAAAAGATGAACATGGCAGTATCATCTGTATCCTATCTGTGAGAATGGAGAAGGAAAGCAAACCAGAGATCCTAATAAAGAATGTTGCAGACCTCTCAGTGAGAGATGGTTGTGATCTGGACTGCAATTTTAGCAGTGAGGATAAGGAGAAGTTGATAAATTCACGAGACATTTAAAGGTTTTAATTAACACAACTTCCTGATTGATTAGAATGAGGGTGATCAGGGCAAGTGGAGACACAATAAAAAATAATTACCAACTTGGTAGATGGTGATGTCTTCCAATTAGAAAGAAGGGTGGGTTTAGGGTGAAAGATTAGTTTAGTTTGGATGAATTGAGGGTGGCATACTTATAAGATAGAATACCACAATAATATGGTTGAGAGTTATACAATGGTTATTTCATCTTTTTATTCTATTTATGTGGATGTGACACAGTGATGTTCTGCAGAGTGTTTGGAGGGACTTCAGAAATGATGAACCAACTATTTTCATGCCATAGAGCTAGCTATTCCATCAGAAAAGCTCAAGGTAACTGTCAAGGCCAAAGAGAGAGGTGTCAGTGCATAGTAATAAAGAACCACTGCGAAATTGGCAAGTGAGATTAATTTTGCCACCTGTGCTTCTCTTTTCTTTGTGCAGCATTGCTTTTCTTTCTTTTCTAGGTTTGTCTCTGTTTAATTCCGTTCAAACTCTACCAATATAGAAACAGAGAAAACTGTGCTTCTAAGTTGCGATGGCAGAGTTGAGAATTACTGCTCTCCTCTTTCTTCTGCTGCCTGCATTTACTCACGAGGACAAGCTGAAAGTAGGTAACTCCTTGAAAGAAGGACGATGCATTGTTTTTGTCTCACCCTTAAATTCCTGGAAGTAATGTCAGACAAGAGCTGGAATTGTTTTCCCAGCTCTTTTGTCTTTCCTAAAAAGTTGCAAGAGCATTATGTAGGACATAACCTCTTGCTTTTTCTGAGTATATTTAAAGTAACATGGTAATTGGTCTGCAGAGGTCTGGAATTTGGACTTCCTCGTTCTGAGAAGGAGCAAACAGAAATGATTCCAGGTAAAAATGGGGAAAAAAAGAAGCTAATTTTCAGTGCTTCTGTGTGTGTATGTGTGTGCATGTGCATACGTGTGTGTGTGTGTGTGTGTGTGTGTGTGTGTGTGTGTTTAGCTGCCTCGCTTGGACTTTGTTTTAACCTCTTTCTGTGCAGGGGTTTACCCAGTACTCTCTTCAGACCCAGTGTTCTTTAAACCCTTTTCCTAGAAGTCTTCCAAACCCATTTTGCCATCAAAACCTATCAGACACTATATTTTAGGTATACAGTGTATGGGGAAGGGGGGAGTGGTGTCAGTGGGCGTTTAGCGATAAGGAATGTTAAACGACCCTATGTACAGTCATTCAAAGACAACTGGCAAGCCTAAAAACTGCTCCACATTTTAAACTTCAAGTAAGCCTTCTACAATAAATCTTTAAGTTATTTTTAGAATAAAAATGCCTAGAATGTGGATTGTTAGCTCACCGAGTAGGGATGTGTGGCCTGCTTGCAATGACCCCATTGATTTGAGTTCATTCCCAACTATGATTTTCGACGAATCTTTAGTCTCTTGTGTCCAATTCTGCTTTGCCATTCTCTTATTTTGGGGATAGATATTTTTAGACTTGATATCAAGAAAGGCAGGTTTTTTCCCCCTCAGTTATATACAGACCTTTAAATATTGTTAACCCTATACCTCCAAGTAAGACAGAAATTTTGAGCTAAAATAAAATATTAGCACCCACCTCTTCTTTTAACTGTTGCAGCTGTAATTACGGGGGAGGTACAAAATTAAAAGTCATTTTGAAAATGTAAATTTCCTCTTCTTATTTTTAAAGTATATACAAGCTGAAGAGTGTATTCATACATTAATAAGTGCTTTTTTTATTTGCCTGCTGAGAAGAGAAAGTTGACTTTTGCTAGAGTCACTTAATTCTTTAAGACTAATGAAATGTCTGAAGGCATCTCTACTTAGTTTTAAGAGAAATAAATATAGGGTGTCTCACCCATAAAGAGTTAGGATTACATTTGCTTTCTTTGTGTGAAAGATACATAATTCATAAGCTAATGAGTTGTAAAGGTCTTCTCACAAGTAAAATTATATTATCACTCCCAAGAGTAAGATAGTCAAACTATTCTGTAATAACTTATTCCAGTTTGTTTTATCTTAACTTTTAAAACATAATCCCTTCTTTTTAATTTTGCCATTAAAAGAATGCCCAGATACAGAGGTGGGAGTTATTAGAGGGAAAGCAGAGAGAAATCTTACATAATATTCATATATTTGTCTTTTGATTAAGAGGAAAGTTGTTAAAAAGTTAGGAATAAAAGCATTGACTATTTAGCAGCTAAAGTAGAACTACCTTTAGATAACTTACATTTTTAAGAAGCTTATTTCCTTTTGCCTTTATGGCTTCATCCCTGTGGTACACAGCCTTCTGTAATGACTTTCCTTGATCTTGCATTCTGGTGCTTATGCCTCTTTGTAACCCCCTTCATTTGTGTATGGGCTCAACCTAGTGACAGGCTTCTAACAAATGGAATATGGCAAAAGTGAGGGGACATTACTTCTAAGATAGAGCTATAAAAGACTGTGACTCTCCTCTCTCTCTCTCTCTCTGTCTGTCTCTCTCTCTCTCATTCTGGCACTCCCTCTGGCTTTTCTCTCTTGCTTGCTCTGATGAAACAAGATGCCTTATGGAGAGGCCTGTGTGGCAAGGAACAGAGGGTAGCCTGTGACCAACAGCCAACAAGAAACTGAAGCCCTTTGTCCAACAGCCCTTGAGGAACTGCATCCTTGTTACAACCACGTAAGTAAATTTGAAAGTAGATCCTTGCCCAGTAGAGCTTTCTCATGAGATTGCAGCCCTGTCCAGCACCTTGATCACAGCCTGCTGATCTCTGAGCCAGAGGGCACATGTAAACTGTATCTGGATTCCTGACCCATAGGTCTTATGAGCTGATAAATGTGTGTTGTTTTAAGGCACTAAGTTTTGGGATAATTTGCTGTGGAGAAATAGGCAACTAATAAAATCCCAAATAAATATTCACTACTATACTGCATTTTATGTATTTACATTTCTATTGTATATAAATTATCAAAGCTCAGTGATGGCTGTTACGTAAATTAAACATTTATAAATATGGAACGTATATATAGTCCCAGAAGCCATTTAAAATTTTTTTTTCAACGTTTATTTATTTTGGGGACAGAGAGAGACAGAGCATGAACGGGGGAGGGACAGAGAGAGAGGGAGACACAGAATCGGAAACAGGCCCCAGGCTCCGAGCCGTCAGCCCAGAGCCCGACGCGGGGCTCGAACTCACGGACCACGAGATCGTGACCTGGCTGAAGTCGGACGCTTAACTGACTGCGCCACCCAGGCGCCCCCCAGAAGCCATTTTAAAATCAGACTGTTTTCATGGTGAATTTGCCACCAAAGAAAGAGGAAACATGATTTTGATTTTGATGGACAAGTAATTTTCTTCTCCAGTATAAGGTCCTGAGATTCATGAGGGGTCATTAGAAGCATTTTGGGTGAGAAAATTTTTCTCTGCAAAAAGTTTACATTGCCTGGTCCCCTTCTTCTAAATAATAGTAGTGGGTCCCAGATATTGGGAAAATAAAAATATACCCAAAGAATTCCACATCCATCTGGAGAGGATCATATTGGTTCTAGATTAGAAGTGCAAAAAATTCTTGGGTGGGCTTCAGCCTATAAGCCCTGTCTCCAAAAAGTCAACGTAAAATGTGTGCTTATGTGCATCTTTCTGGTGAAAGGGTTCTTGACTTTCATAAGATTTTAAAGGTTTTTAAAAATTTTTTTAACGTTTATTTATTATTGAGAGACAGAGACAGAGCATGAGCATGGGAGGGACAGAGAGAGGGGGAGACACAGAATCTGAAGCAGGCTCCAGGCTCCGAGCCATCAATACAGAACCTGACATGGGGCTCGAACCCACAAACCGCAAGACCATGACCTGAGCTGAAGTGAGATGCTTAACCAACTGAGCCCCTCAGGTGCCCCGACTTTCATAAGATATTAAAAAAGCCTTGCGGTCCTCAAATATGTTTGGAATACCTGGGATACCAGGTATTACCAGACTAATTCTGTTATCGTGATTAAAAACATTGTTTTAAACATCATAAGAGTTAGTTGGTTGATTAAATAATTTTTATACTTACTCAACACATCTATCAAGGGCCATGCTAGGCAGTAGCATTACAACACTGAAAAGGCATTTGTGATTCCTCTCCTAAGGAGCTCGCACTTTAGTAGGAAGGCCAGATATTCATTATGGAGAGTTCTGGGAAGACAAATTAGAAAATGTTTGGAAGCATATAACTGGGTGTGTCAGTTATTTGCCTGTTTGTTTTCAGATCCTTTCTCTTCCCTCCCTTGCTCAATTTATATTAAGAAGGCTAATTCTGCAAAGAACATTGTGCAGGCTTCTCTGCCATCTGCTGTCTTCTTGGATTTGACTAATGGCAGGCATGGGCAGAAGACTGGAGAGAGAGGCCAGGATAACTCTCCCCTCTCTCTTTGCTTCAGGAGGGTCTCTCAGCAGTGGCTCTGTTTACTCCTTGCCTTTAGCTCCAACTGGATAGCTTCTACCTGTGTGGTTCAAGTATCCATTTGGTCGTTCCAACACCTGACATCTGGTGACACTATTTCTTCCCTAGACTTTACTCCAGCTCTAGTCTATACCTACCTGGTATGAGTTCTGTTTCCTAACTGGTCCCTGACTACTGCACTGGGACACTCAACCTGGTTAGGGAAGAGATGTGTCAAGCAGACTTTCCCTGAAGATGTCAGAGATCAGCTGAAGCTGGAAATATGAATATGTACTAACTAAGCCAAAATGGGGTAAGACAGGCAGGAAAACATTCCAGGAAAATTAAGTGCTTGTAATTTCCCACAACTTGAAGGTCAGTGTTGTTGAAGTTTTGGAAAGCTACGGGGAACATGGCATGAGATGAGGTACATAAAACACTAAATTTTACAGGGCTATAATCAATGTTAAGAGGTTTGGTCTTTATCATAAGAGCAATGGGAAACCTTTCATGGGTTTCTGAGCAAGTGGTTTTGAGCAATGAGGTGACATATTCCAATGTGTGTATTTTTAAAAGTTTTAATATGTGCAGAATAAATTAGGAAGGATTATAATTAGATCCTGGTACAAGAGACAAAAAGTAATTGTAGTAAAAGAGTGATGCTAGTTTGGGCAATGTTGTATAAAATCCTAAAACTCTTTAAAGTATTTTAGTGATCCTTTGGATGGGGGTTAAATCAGGTGAGGTGACGGAGGTGACATAATTGATTCTCTGGGGCAAAAATATGAATGATGTTGCCATTTAATGGGTTAGAGAAACTAGAGAAAGAATGGATTTGGGAAGGAAATAAGTTCTTTTTGGACCTCTTTTTTAAAATTTGAGTAGCATTGGAAAAATAGTGTAAGAGTCTATTAGGATGGCAGTGTTGGATTTAGCATTAATAATCCCCTTTACTGGATTTTTAAACTTTTGCTCTGTTGGATAGTCAACTAGCAAAGAGTTGATCTGGACACATTCTAGCTATGTCATCTGTGATCTTGATTAGATGAACTTGTTAATTGTGATCTTGGTAAGATAAGCATTTCCATTTGGAAATATTTTAGATAACTTTTTGGAACGCTTAGTTTTCTACAAGCACATGTCATTCATGTTAGTGTTTCTATTTTCCACATCCCTCGACATATACTACTAGATGCTTAGTACAGTTTTGGAAATTTTAATTAAATTAAGCTTTTCAAGATGACACTTTTTTCTCCTCCTAGAATAACATTGTTAATCTTATGGAAAATTGAATGAATTTTAGAAATGCAACAATTCGATCGCTTCTCGGCCTTTTGGCTAAGATCAAGTGTTGAAATGCAACAATTCGTAGTTCATGGTGATCAATGTGGTCCTCTCTGAAAATTATAGTATGAGAGAAAAATAGAATGGCAAATATTTTCTACATTTCAGAGGTAAGTCAATGGAACAAACGCTAATTCCAAATTTTAGTGCTCAGAAAATAGGAATTACTTTGGGTTTCATAAAAAAGAGCTAATTACCTTATACATGTAAGGTTCTTGACATAGGTTCCTCTTCATTTTTTCTTTTAAGCTCACATTTAGATATGATAATGTAATATTTTCAAACTATGTGGAATGAAAATGTGGACATCTGTTTTAGTCAAGTCACTAGAAACATTCAACAACTTCAACAATACCAGGAAGAAAAGTGTGATTAAAGTTTTTTTTTTTTAAGTTTGCTTATTTATTTTGAGAGGGAGGGGGAAAGAGAGAGAGGAGAGAAAGAGAGAGAGAGAATGGGCAGAGGAAGAGAGAGAGAGAGAGAGAGAGAGAATCCCAAGCCGGCTCTGCACCATTGGTACAGAGCCTGAAGAGGGGCTTGAACTCACAAACTGTGAGATCATGACCTGAGCTGAAATCAAATCAGATGCTTAACTGAGCCACCCAGGTGCCCCAGAAAAATCTGATTTTTGAATATAGTTATGCTCAGTACTTTGAGAATGCTCCTTTACAAAAAAATCAGAGTATTTTTAAGTGAACTTTCTTATTTTAGGGTTTTGTAGAATGAAAATGGAGAGAACTTTTGGAGAAAATGTGGAGGGCAACTTTCCTTGACTGCAAATTACTAGATTAATTCACATGTCAGGTTCACGTTAGTAACATTCTAAACTCTTTATGTCAAGAAAGACGTCTGTCAAGATCACAAAATCTGTTATTCTGAGATTACCACTTTCCTTTCAGAATGGCATCTCATTGTGTTTCAAGCAAGCTCTCTATACCTTCAAAAGTAATTCCAAATTGTCTTATTTTTAATCTGTTTGTGTGTGAAGAGGTGTATTTTTGTTCTTATTGTTGTTTTTGTTTGTTGGTTTTTGCTGTCTTTATTTTATGTGTTTTTATTAATTCAGGGATAACATAGAACTCCAAGTAGCTATCATCTGGCAGCTGCTTTTTGCCAAGAGAATTTAAAACAGCATTGCATTGATGCAAGCATCTTTACTTGAATGTTTACTTTAAACATTTTATGTCAGTTTAACATAACAATTTTGGTAAAATATCATGTAGTAATGAAAATCATATCAATAAGGGATAGTGTTCTCATGCAGAAGAGAATAAAACGTTCAACCATTTGTACGCACAGGGAAAGACAGTATGCACTCTTTTCACAAAGACATGCAAAATGGGCTTGAAATGTTCACCATTTATCAATACAAGACATGATTAAAGGTGATTTTTCAAATAGTAAATGCATAAAGGTTATTTAACTTTTTGTACAATAGTGTGTAATTGGTGATGGGGGAACAAAACTAGATTCATTGAATGGCTTAATTTGTATAATATAATAAAACCACGTAAGACATACTTTGGTATTATAGTACATCAAATTATATAATTTAATACAAAAATCCAGTCCTTTATCTAGATTCAAATAGATTTATTTCCACTTCACTTCTGTTGACTTGGGTTTTGCTAATTAGGGTTAAAGCATGAGGGAGAATGTTCTGGTACACAGTCATGGTTTGGGTTGAAGTGGAAGGTGTGGCTAGCTACAAGCCGTAAGAGTTTCCCACTCCCATTTGTACACCATTTTAGAAAGTTTTGAGATGTCATCTACTCAGACAACCTCCACAAGAGTGATTCTCTGCTTCAAATGAACTGACCTGACTCAAGCAGGAAAATGCATAGTGGCTGCGGAGGAAAGGATGTGTGGCCTCCATGGAGTTAGATATGCTTTGTTGTTGAATACTCTACAATACAGAAAATCAGTGTGAATGAGCTAGAATTTAAATCAATGTATAAGAAACTGAAGCAGATATTTCTGGTGTTTGGCATTTCTTTTTTAAAATTTTTTAAAATGTTTATTTATTTTTGAGAGAGAGAGTGAGACAGAGTGTGAGCAGGGGAGGGTCAGAGAGAGGGAGACACAGAATCGGAAGCAGGCTCCAGGCTCTGAAGTGTCAGCACAGACGACGTGGGGCTCGAACTCATGGACCACGAGATCATGACCTGAGCTGAAGTTAGACTCCCAACCGACTGAGCCACCCAGGTGCCTCTGGTGTTTGGCATTTCTAATTGATGTCGTTTCAAGGATAGAGACATATGGTTGGCACCTAGGTAAATTCTTTTAAGTATTGTTTTTAATAATGGTATGAGAGAATTTGAGTATCTCAGCCTTGCCAATTAGCAAGTATTAACAATTTCAAATACAGTTGGAGGATTATTAAACATTATTCATCTCTTCAGGGACAGCAAAACAAAAATGCCGATAGATGTAGGGAAGTATTTGTATAGTGTTTACACATCTCTTGACAATGTCTTAACTACTAATTGGTGAAAATTCAAACCTTTCAAAACTATTTTTGTTCTCACAATGATTTTCAGATTAAATTCAAATCCTTCTCCAGCGCTTCACAAGTCCTCTTCCATTTAAAACTTATAAAATCTTTATTGTACTCACTCAAAAAGAGAAGAAAGTGTGACCGTTGAAGTGTAGGAATTCCCCATGCCCCCATTTGCGACAGAAAATGAATAATATATCCAGATTACAATGATAATAACTATGAAAACAAAAGCAAAACAACTTGTAATTTTATGCTCAAGCTAAATGAGGTATCCCCATATGCTTTATAGATATGGATGAATTAGAATCTGATCAGTCTTATTTGGAAACAATGAGTATGTAATTGAGTGAAAATACTGTGTAAATAAGTTATACTTTATTTTCACAATATTTCCAATTATTTGTATGCTTTAAACAAGTTTCTTTCCTTTTGTGCAAAAAAAGGATTGTTATATTAGATGCACAGGCTACTGAGTGCACATGATATATAAAAGCAATTCAAAAAAATCATAAGTTGTTCACTCTGTATTGAAAGGAGAAAAAGAACAGCAAAGACTCAAACAAGGCACCAAGGCAGAAAATATTTACGCATCTGCTTATCTGCTAGTAATTTTGCACCAAATTCTTCTCTTTTTTGTGATACGGACAATGATAATGTTTTCTAAATTCTTATTTCTGACTTTACATTTCTGGCATGGAAAAAAAGAATTAATTATTTTAACAACTTTATTGATGTCTGATTTACCTAGCATAAAAATT
The DNA here is from genome assembly GCF_018350175.1 of Felis catus. Classification (NCBI taxonomy): domain Eukaryota; kingdom Metazoa; phylum Chordata; class Mammalia; order Carnivora; family Felidae; genus Felis; species Felis catus. Next base: position 23,173,017 of record NC_058386.1, read on the forward strand.
CACACATGTAACAATCCAGTGAATTTTAGTAAAGAAACAGGTTGGGGCGCCTGGGTGGCTCAGTTGGTTGAGCATCCGAAATCGGCTCAGGTCATGATCTCACAGCTCGGGAGTTCTAGCCCCGCGTCAGGCTCTGTGCTGACATCTCAGAGCCTGGAGCCTGCTTCGGATTCTGTGTCTCTCTCTCTCTCTACTCCTAACCCACTCACATTTTGTCTCTGTCTCTCTCAAAAAAAAACATTAAAAAATTAAAAAAAAAAGAAACAAAATTGGGTAGGTAGCCATCGCCAGAATTCAGTTTTTAACATAGCTATAATACTATACCAGATCCTAACCTTGTGCCTATTTCCAGCCATCCTTGTTCCCACCCACAATCCTACCTAACCACAAATCTACTTTCTCTCTCTATTGCTTGCCTTTTTGGACAGTTCTTATAAAGGGGGTCATACAATGTGTTTGGTCTTGTTTCTTTTTTTACTTAGCATAATTGTTTGAAGATCATCATCCTGTAGTATGTGTCATAATGTTGTTTCTTCATAATGTACCTCATACTCAATTTTACGGATGTACCAACTTTATGCATTCACCGGTTGAAGAACATTCTAAACATTTACACTTTTTTGTTACTATATGTAATGCTCCTATACCTTCACTTGCAAGTCTTTGGGTGGACCTGTGTTTCAGTTCTCTTCTGTACAAATTTATTTTTACAACATTCCTGAATCTTACTCAATTTATAACATCTTAGAAGCTGACAGTCTGCTTGTCAAGGTGGCTACAACTGTTTTCATTCTCACCAGCAAGGTGTGAGAGTTCCAGTTTCTTTATATCCTCAAAACGCTTGTTACTTTGTGTTTCTTTCTTTCCTTTTTTTTTTTTTTAATTTTCCCTTTCCTGTGGTTATAAAATGGCTTTGGACATTTTATGTCCTTAAATCAAATGATTTGGAGCATCTGTTCATAGGACTCCTGGCAATTTGCACATCTTCTTGGGTGAAATTTTTTATTCACATCTTTTGCCTGCATTGACTTTTACTTATTCATGTTCTTGCATTTAAAGGATTTTTTACATATTCAAAACACAGGTCAGTTACCTAATATATGATTTCCAAATACTTTTCTGGGTCTGTGACTTAACTATTGCTCTTTCTTAATATTGGTATTCGATCTCTAAAAGGTTTTAGTTTTGATAGATTCATCTCTTTTTTGCATGTATGGTTGTTGGTGTTTTGCCTAAGTGATCACTGCATATTTCTGGAGCACAAAGATGTAGGACTCCATTTTCTTCTAATGTTTTTAATGTTTGGGCCTTTACTTGTAAGTCGGTTATCTACTGTTCATTAATTGCTTTTGGAGGAGGATTGAATTAAGGTCTTTCAATTATCCTTAGCATGATGATGTGTTATGATTCCAATATCTTTTGTGGAAAAAATATTATTTCTGAATCAAATCATTTGGCAACTCTGCCAAATTTTTTTGTTGAAAAATATATGCATTTGTTTTGGACTGTGAATTCTGTTCGTTTGGTCTGTGTTTATATCCAATTACCAGTAGCATTCTTTCTAAGTTTTGAAATGAAAAAGTTTTCATTCTACTACTTGGTTCTTCTTTTTCAAGAATTTTTTAAGGCTCTTCTGGAACGCTGACATTAATTTGTGAATTTTAGTGTCTGTGTCAATATCTGCTAAAAAATATAACTGTGATTTTAATAGCCATGTTTTAAAATCTGTAGGTCTCCCTGATTCTATTGGCATCTTAACAATGTTGAATCTTCTAATACATTAACATGGATTTGTATTTCATGGGATTGTACTACACTGTGTGGGTATATATGTGTTTTATTTTTCATCTGACCTCAGTTGAAGGACATGTGGTGGTTCCTCTTTACTGATAATATGAAAAATGCTGCTATGACCTTCATGTACATATTATCATGTGGATTGTTTTCATTTCTTTTAGATTATTGGTTGTGCCCTTGCTGTTTCCTGTAGGAAAGAAAATTGTTAATATTATTAAAAATTGCCAATTTGTTTTCCAAAGTGGTTGCATCATTTTTTTCCACCATCACTATTTTATGAAGGTGATACTGTTTTCACATCTTGGGTTATTTGTGTTCCTCCTCTTGAGTAAAAGTGGTCATTATATGTTCTTTAATCACATTTATTATCTGTTATATGAGTTAAAAATATTTTTCTAGTTGGTTCTTGCCTTTGCTGTTTCTTGATGGAGTCTTTTGGATAGTGATGGTTTTAAATTTTCTGAAGTATAGTCCATGTTGCCTCCTCTGCATTTCCATCAATATTAGCATATCCATTTATGCATAACACTCCTGGCATTTTGAGAATGATGACCTTGAATCTGTAGATCTATTTGGGAATACTGACATGTAATCCATATTGATTCTTCAAATCCATGAGTCTGGAATGTTACTACATGTATTTATACTATCTTTTGTTACTTTCAGTTATATTTTATAATTTTCGGTGCATTGGTCAACTGATAATAATTTTACAAGAAATCATTCTCTTTCATGCTATTGATAATGGCATTGTGTTCTAAATTTCAATTTCAGATTATACATTGCTATTATATAGAAATGCAATTGATGTTTTTAAGCAACTTTACAGAGGGTAGTTTATATAATATGTACCCATGTTAAACATATAATTTCATGGTTTTCTGTAAATATACCAAGTTGTAAAACCCTCAGAAAAATCTAAATCTTAGAAATTATCGCATAGGGAAAGCTTGAACCTATTTGCTGCCACTCTTCCTTCCTACCTACCTCTGGGAAACTAATAATCTGCTTTCTGACTCTATTGATTTGGCTTTTCTCGACAATTCTTATAAATGGAAATCATGCCATGTGTGGTCTTTTGTTGCTGGCTTCTTTCATGTATCATGAAAGCACATCATGATGTGCTTGAGGATCGTCAGCCCTGTAGTAAGTAGCACAATGTTGTTTCTCACCGATATAGAATCATATCCCTTTGTATGGATGCAAAACCTTTTGACTATTCACTAGCTGAAGGATATTCCCATTTTCCTATTTTTTTGGTTATTATATATACTGCTTCTAAACACCTTCACTTACAAGTCATGGAGAGTCCTGTGTTTCACTTTTCTTCTGTAGAAACCTAGTTTTCAATTGGTGAACACTATGATAAGTCAATGTTTAACATCTTGAGAAACTGACAAACTGCTTGTGAAAGTGGCTGCAACTGTTTTCATTCTCACCAGAAAATTTTGAGAATTCCTGTTTATAAAAAGGAACGATCTATTGATACAACAACTTGGATGGATATCTAGAGAATTATGTTTAGTGAAAAAAAGTCAGTGCCAGAATGTTATATTCTATATGATTTCATTTCTAAAATTTTGGAAAGACAGAATGTCAGAAATGGAAAATAGATTAGTGATTTCTAGGATTTAGGCAGGGGTGAGGAAACTTCCAGAGGGAGGTAGATGGGGTTATAAAAAAAGCCAAATGAGTGATCCTTGTGGTGATGGTTTTGTTCTGCACCTTACTTTTTTGGTAGATGCACAAACTTAAACATAGTAAAATTTTGTAGAATTAAATAAATTTACACACACACACACACACACACACAGGAATACAAGTAAGACTATGGATTGTAACAATGTCAAAATTCTAACATCCTGGTGGTGATGTTACTATAGGTGTGTTTTTTTTGTGATAAAAAGAACATATAACATAGTATTTACCATCTTAACCATTTCTAAGTATACAGTTCAGTGATGTTAAGTATACTCACATTGTTGTGCACCAATTTCCAGAACTTTTTCATCTTGCAAAACAAAATCTATACCCATTAAACAGAAACTCCCCATTTTCCCCTTCCCTAGCCCCTGGAAACCACCACTGTGTTTTGTTTCTATGACCGTGACTATCCTAGATATCTCATATAAGTGGAATCATACAGTATTTGCCTTTTTTTTATGAATGGCTTATTTCACTTAACATAATGTGCTCAAGATCCATCCATGTTGTAGCATATATCAGAGTTTCCTTTCTTTTTAAGGCTGAACTATATTCCATTTTATGTATATGCCACATTTTCTTTAGCCATTCACCCATTGGTGGACACTCGGGTTGCTTCCATGCCTTGGCTGCTGTGAATAGTGGTACTATGAGTGTGGGTATGCAAATATCTCTTCAAGATCCTGCTTTCAATTCTTCTGAGTATACACCTTGAAGTGGAATTGCCAGATCTAATAGTGATTCTATTTTTAATGTTTCTGAGAAACCACCATATTGTTTTCCTCAGTGACTGCTGCATTTGCCTTCTTGCCAACAGTGCCCAAGAGTTCCAATTTCCCCATATCTTCACCAACACTTGCTATTTTCTGATATTTTGATGGCATCCTTCCTAATGGGTGTGAGGTGATACATCATTGTGGTTTTGATTTTTATTTCCCTAATGATTAGTGATTTTGAGCATCTTTTCATATGCTTGTGGGCCTTCTGTATGTCTTCTCTGGTAAAATGTCTATTTAGATCTTTTGCCCATTTTTAAATTGGGTTACTTGGGGGCGTCTGGGTGGCTCAGTCAGTTAAACATCCAACTCTTGGTTTCGGCTCAAGTCATGATCTCACGATTCGTGAGATGGATCCCCTGCGTTGGGCTCTGCACTGACAGCCTGCTTAGAATTTTCTCTCCCTCTCTCTCTGCCCCTTCCTGCTTGCACTCTCTCTCTCTCTCTCTCTCTCTCTCTCTCTCTCTCTCTCTCTCTCTCTCTCACAAAAAATAGATAAACATTAAAAAAAAATTTTAATTGGGTTACTTGTTTTGTTGTTGTTGAGTTGAAGGAGTTCTTTATATATTTTGTTATTAACTCCTTATCAGGTATATGATCTGCAAATATTTTCTCCCATTCTGTAGGTTGCCTTTTCACTCGGTTGATTATGTGCTTTAATGCAAAGAAGTTTTAAGTTTTAATGTAGTCCAATTTGTCTATTTCTACTTTTTTTTCTATGCTTTTGGTGTCAAATTGAGGAAATCACTGCAAAAATTGTCATGAATCTTCTCCCCTATGTTTTCTAATATACACTATATAGTTTTCTTCTAATGTACTATATATAGTTTCGTAAGATGTTACCATTGAGGGAAAGTGAGTAAAGGGTACATAAGATGTCTCTATTATTTTTTATCTCTGCATGTGTATCTATGATTATATCCAAATAACATATTATTTTTAAAAAAATTTTTAATGTTTTTATTTATTTTTGGAAGAGAGAGACAGAGCATGAGTGAGGGAGGAGCAGAGAGAGAGGGAGACACAGAATTTGAAGCAGGCTCTGAGCCATCAGCACAGAGCCCAATGAGGGGCTCGAACCCACAAACTGTGAGATCATGACCTGAGCTGAAGCCAGACGCTCAACTGACTGAGCCACCCAGGCACCCTCCAAATAACATATTAAAACTGCATAGTCCATCCAAAGATAAAATACTTCAACCTCTAGTCTGTTACAAATACAGCAAGAAATTTAAAATTAAACACTCCTACTGGAAACTTTAATAATTAGAAGCTAACATATCACTTAGTAAATGAGAAAGAGAGGAAGGGAAAGGGAAAACAGGATTTTTAAAAAGAAATAATTTTCATACAGTGTTGGAATTTTTCACAGGTTGGTCATGTAATACGTCATACAGAGCTTTGAAATAAATTCAAAGGGGTAGATGTGTCATTTTCTATGATCATGATTAACTAAAAACTGAACATTTAAAAAAAATCCAAAGTATTGGCCTTGAAATTAGTTGAGAAACACAGTCTTTTAATTTATTTTTGGGCTAAAAAGTCAATTATAACTGTAACCACAGAAACATTTTAAACGAATGGCCATTAATATTCTGCATATAAAAACAAAGTAGGTCCCAAAGAAAAATGTATATAGTCTTAACTGATACTACATGGGAAATAACTCTGATGCAATAGTTGCTTCCATATATACTACCTGGCAAGCTTTACCAGATGTCATATAGAACCAAAAATAACAGGCCAGATCAAGGTACTTTAATCACAGTTTAATAAATCCATTTAAATCACAGAGTTAAAAGGAAAGATTGAGAAAAGATATGGGTTAACATACTCAGAATACGAGATGGGAGTTGAAGGACTGTTTTCCACCTTCAAGTCCTACTTGATCATGGGTTGTGCAAATTTCATATGCCTTTCTCTACTGCTACTTTGTTGACCAGAAAGTTGATTATGAGGACAAAAATTGAGTTTTGAAAAAGAATGAAATCTTGCCATTTGTAACGACATGGATGGAACTAAAGAGTATAATGCTAAGTGAAATAAATCAGTCAGAGAAAGACAAATATCATATGATTTCACTCATATGTTGAACTTAAGAAACAAAACAGATGAACATAGGGAAAAGAAAAAAAGGAGAGGGGGTCAAACCATAAGAGATTCTTAACTATAGATAATAAACTGAGGGTTGATGGAGGGAGATGGGAGGGGGATGGGCTAAATGGGTGATGGGTATTAAGGAGGACACTTGTGATGAACACTGGGCATTATATGTAAGTGATGCATTACTAAATTCTACTCCTGAAACTAATACTACACTATATGTTAACCAACTAGAATTTAAATTGAAAAATTAAAAAAAGAAGGAAATTTAAAAAATAATTCAGTTTTAAGCAAGTGGGTCAAAATAAATTTTCTTTGCCTAACACATGCTTGCTCACTTGGAGGTATGTGGGAGCAATATGCCTGGTCCATAGCTGGAGCTCACCAATGAGCCTTATGAAGAACTATGGTGTGTGTGTGTGTGTGTGTGTGTGTGTGCGCGCGCGCGCACGCGCATGTGTGTTACTTAGGCAGACGTCATGTGTGGTCAGAATGGGCCCGTATGACATAAAACACATGGATGCCCAAGTTTGCCATGTTTATTACTTTGTTTTTCTATCCCTTTCTATCTATAAGTGATATTTGTTTCCATCATATATTACATATTTATATGTCTTACCAGTTTAAGAAGTTCAGCTGAGCTGTCAGGTGTCAGAGTGGCTGATTAAAACAGCAAGCTAAAAATGAAAGACTTAAGCCTTTAATCACTCACTGTGATGATACAAGTGAGAGTTTAAAACAGGAGGAAGTGCTAACTCTGTTCCATTTTCCCCCATGGAATGGCTCACAGGTCAAGGGTCAAATGGCTCTGCACAGTTGTGTGGGTTGTCTCACTTTTGACAGAGTCACCAAATGCTCTGATAGTTTTATAGACCCTGAAGTGGAGATGGGGCTGGGGGGAGACAAGGAGGGAGAGCTAGGAATGGAAAAGTACTGAATACTGAGTCAGAGTGGACAAAAGTGTCTTCAGGTTTTCCCCCTCTCCTTCTCCATAAGAAGGCCTCAGCAGAGGCTCCTCAATACCTCTGCTCGAGGCCTCAGATAAAGAGACCTACAAATGAAGGCACAGGAGCTAGGAATATAAATACAGGAAATAGCATGACCAGCCAGGGGGCCTGAGTCCTTGCCTGCAACTCCCTTCAGAGACTGCACCGTATTGACTGTGTACCATTCTGGGGTGGGGAGTGCAGCTTTCCCCCATGAGGCCTGTCAGATAAAGCCTGTGGTCACTGCCACTGCCTATGGTCAGGCCTAAAAAAACAGTCACACATAGGCTTTTAACCAGGGCTTGGACTCTTCCACCAGTTGCTAACTTACTATCTAAATTTAACTCATTTTATGAAGTTCCTATGGCTTACAAGACACTTGCTTACTTATTACTTCTTCTTTTTTTTTTAATGTTTTTATTTCTTTTTGAGACAGAGAGAGACAGAGCATGAGCAGGGGAGGGGCAGAGAGAGGGGGAGACACAGAATCTGAAGCAGGTTCCAGGCTCTGAGCTGTCAGCACGGAGCCCGATGTGGGGCTTGAACCACAAACTGTGAGATCATGACCTGAGCCGAACTCCGACACTTAACCGACTGAGCCACCCAGGCACCCCACTTATTCTTAACAAATCCTGTGAGCTTCACCTATAATTCATAAGCTACTTGCTTAAATTGCTCTTTATGCTTAATACTTTGTATGAGTTTTACCTGTTCCATTTATTTTCTTGCCCTCTATAGCAGAATCGATGTTCCCAAACAATACAGATAACTCATATTGCCAGTGTATTAAGTTTCTACATTTTTTTCATGGGAATATATTCAAAGGAAAGAGGAAATCTAGAGAAATAGGGGACAGGCTGATACAGTAACTCAATAATGTCATACAGGTATCAGTTTTCTTTTATCTCCTTGTTCCACTATACTGATCAAATGAGTTTTATCTTTCTCATTTCAAGATAGATTTCATATTTCCAAACATTACATACATTTTCCAGACAGGAATATGAAAGAAGAGAAGAAGGAAAAGGCTGCTATCCATATAAGCAAAGCAAATATTTTCCAAAACTTTTTCACCTTCTACTTCATTAGAGAAGTCCATGCAGGCCATCTTTGATAGAATGATTATTCAAGCCTTTGTCCATTTTCTAATTGGGTTGTTTATTTTCTTACTGTTGACTTTAGAGAGTTTTTTATGTACTCTTTTTACTCTTTTTATTGAAATAGAGTTTAACATAAAACATTGTATAAGTTTGAGGTATACAGCATGTTGGTTTGATACATTTAATATCAGATGAGTCCTTTTTCAGATACATGATTTCCAAATATTCTTAGTCTGTGGCTTATCTTTTAATCCTCTTAGAGTTTTTTTTTTCCAAAGCAAAAAAAAAAAATTAATTTGGTGATGTCCAACTATCCTTCTATTTTTAATAGATTGTGCTCTCGGTATCATGTATAAGAACTCTTTGCCTAACTGTAGGTCATGAATATTTTTTCCTGTGTTCCCTTCCAAAAACTTGATAATTTTATATTTAAGTCTGTAATCCATTTTGAATTTATTTTGGTATAAGGTGTGAGGTTTGGGTTGAGGTATTTTATTGTTGTTATAGTTTGTTTATTTTTGCCTAGGGATGTCTAATTATTCATGCACTGCTGAAAACAATGATCTTTCTTCCATTGAATTGCTCTTACACTTTGGGGAAAAATAAGCTGGACATATTTGTGTGGATCTGTTTTTTGGTTCTCCCTTCTGTTCCACTGATCCATCTATGTGTCTCACAATATCACATTGTAGCTATACAGCTATGATCAAATAGTATGATCAAATAGTTTGATTCTTCCAACTACAGTCTTCTTTTTTCAAAATTGTTTTAGCTATTCTAGTTCACTTTAGCTTATCTATTCAGCCCTAATAAATATGTGTTTGTGGTTATTTACACTGCCATTATACAGCATTTTATAGATGTATAAACTACTCATTCCTGGCTTTACCAAAAAGAACACAGTAAACAAATTAAAAAACAGAAGAAAAAGTATAAATTTATTTTCTTCAGAGTTTTATAAGTTCAGAAACAGAATTTTCTGATGAAAATTTCTTACTCGTTGTTATACATGAGGAAACATAGACCCACTGCTTGTGCTTATAAACCGGAATTTTCTTGCTTTACCATGTGAGCTGCAATAATTACTGTGCCATATCCATTACATTGTGCTCTGCGAAAATATTTTGTTTTGCAAAATGGAAGCACATATAAATCAAATGCAAATGAACACAAAGTCATTTAAAAACTTTATTATCCTAAATTATTTGATTACCTTTTAGATCAATCTGATCTGACCCTAATTCTAACATCTTATTGGCCCAAGACTCTTAGTGGAAACTCACTTAACTAGGAGTCAGAAGACCTATTTTTAAACCGAACATCAGCCATTTATGAGTTCTGTGATTTTAGCCATATCTCTTAACTCTTCCAAAAATCCAGATTTCTCTTCTATATACATGATATATTCACTATTTCAGAAATAGCATGCTGGTTATGTGTGTGTGTGTGTGTGTGTGTGTGTGTGTGTGTGTGTGTGTGTGTAAAAATACCTGGCAAAGAGTAGGACATGTGTGTTTATTGTTCTTTTGAAGAGTCTTATGATCATGGGACAGTGAATCCATGGAAAACCAAATGAAGGGCACCTGCGAGGGGGAATTGTGTAGACATCATTGTCTGGCACTGTCTCATGGTACAGAATGTTTACAGCATCCCTGATGCTCCACTGCTTATTAGTGAGAGAAGCACCCAGTGGAGTGGATACAGGAAGAATGAAGAATTGGGCCGACTGATGGAGGCAACAAATCTTCCATGGATCTCAAGCTGAATCTTTAGGTCACAAAACTGTCATACATGTGAATATCAATGAAACTAATCCCTGAGGTGTAAGGATATCTTTGGTAGGAATCTGCCAAATTTCATCATCCTATTTCTTTATACCTCAATGTACTGTCTATTCCCCAACTTTGTTCCCTATACTTTCTTTGAGCCACAATTTCTTTTTCTGTTTATGGGCAGAATTTTTCTCATGTTCAATGATTTTTTTGTATCTTTGCTTGCCATACATGAAGCTTATATATCTGCCCAGTGTTACTCCTGGCATCAATAATTATCTTCTCACTGATACTGAAATACTCCTTCTTCTAATTATAACTCTCTCTTTTACTGAAGAGCAAATGATCATCCTAAAATAGTAAAACTCATAAAATAACAATGGCTACTATTTATTCCTGCTAAGTACCTTATATGTAAGATCAGATTTGAATATCTCATATGCAGGCTTTAGTGCTCACTTTATAGATGACGAAATAGAACTCAAAAGTTTTAAATAATTTGTCTAAAGTCACACAACTATTAAGTGGTGTACCCTAGATTTGAACCCATGTGTGTATGAATTCAAAGTTTTTGCTCTCATCCAGTACAGAATATGTAAAACTGGTGGCTAAGTGTTTGGAACTGATACATGAATTTGCCAAAATACTAACTTGGAATTCTCATTCATTCTTTTACTTTTCCATTGAAATTTATGTAGTTTCTTAATTATTGATTGCAAAGACTTTTTTTAAAATAAGATTATACCTACTTATTGATTCAGCTGATGAGAAGTTATTAATTATTAATTTGTTATTGCAATAAATAGATATATAATCATTTAATGGTAGTAGCCATGTTTATCATTTGACCTCACAACAATATGGTGGGCAGTTTCTAGTGTGGCTCCCAGTGATCCAATTTCCTGGTATTCATACTTTTATGTAATTCCCTCCCCATAAGTAAAGGTTGAGCCCAGTGACTTGCTTTTAATGAATATAATTGGAATTATTAGAATATTTTAATGACTAGAATATGGCAAGTGAGATGCTCTAAAGAGAGGCCCACATGTTAAGAAACCGAGGAAGGCCTCTAGTCAACAGCTCATGAGGAGCTAAGGCATCAATCCTGCAGCCCATAAGGAACCTCATCCTGCCAATACCACCTGAATAAAGGAGGAAGCAGATTCTTCCCAGTTGAGCCTATAGATGTAGGCAGTCTTGAGAAAAACCTAAAGCCAGAGGACCCAGTTAATTTGTGTTTGGATTCCTGACTCAAAGTGACTGTGACATAATAAGTGCTGTTGGTTTAAGCCATTAAGTTTTGGGGCAATTTGTTACACAGTAATAAATAACTCATACAAATAAGTTATTCATTTTTATACTGCTGTATTCTGGTGGTTTGCTTTGATCAGGACCCTACATCAAAGTAAAATGTGACCTTGAAGCAATTATGAAGTAACTGAGACTCAAGCCTCAAAAAAACTTTGCTAATTCAGAGGAAAATATAAGTTGGCTCAACCTTTCTTTGCTCTTCGTTTGTCAAGATTTGGCAAACAGAGCAATGAGGGAAAACAATCATATTTGTCACTGAAGACAAAGAAAAACCATGTTATCACAGATTTATAAAACAGTGAAAAAGCTTTCATTCTCACTTCGAATCTTTGTCAAGAATGAGAACATACCTACGTTAAGATATTTACAGAGTGAAAATAGAGGGTTTCACACAACTCTTCACTCTGAAACAACTTTGTATACTCTATGGCCTATGAAAAGATAAGTGTGGAGGTTTTTGTTTCGTTTGTTTTTAGGGTTTCTTTTTTCCCAATGAAATATCAAAAATAGTGTTACTAGTTTCCTGGAACTGCTATAAGAAAGTACCATAGTCTTAGGGGGCTTTACACAATAGAAATTTATTCTTAAGTTCTAGAGAATAGAAGTTTGAAATCAACATCTTCACAGGGCCTTACTCCCTATGAAGTCTCCCTATGAGATCCTTCCTTTCCTCTTCTAGGTTTGGGTAGCCTTAGGTGTTCTTGGCTTGTGGCAATATAACTCCAGTCTCTGCCTCTGTCTGCACGTAGGTGTCTTCTCTTAATGTGTCTGTGGTTTCAGATGGCATTCTTCTGTGTGTGCCTGAAATTTCCCTCTTCTTATAAATGTACTAATCCTAATGGATTAAGACTTACCCTAATGACCTCATCTTAACTTGATTACATCTGCAAAGACCCAATTTCCAAATAATGTCACATTCAAAGGGTCCTGGGGTTTAGACTTCAACATATTTTTTGGTGAGGGGACACACTTCAACCATAACAAATATTGTTTCTTTCCTTTGTCTTATAAAGTCTTTTTTTAAAAAACACCTATCCTTGGCTTTGTTACATCAGTCAACTTTTTCTATCCCAGTCAAACAAATTATGCTTTCTATCATTCCACACCTTTCTACTATCCTGTTTTCCCTGCAGTATTTGAATTGTTGTACTCTTCAAGAGATTGTGGGCAATACTGTGGCACAGTTTTCATTATATATAATTCCATAAAATAACAGCTCTCGCTCTATCTAAAAGAAGCATTTAACAAGTCCTATCTTTTAGGGGTGCCTGGTTGACTCAGTTGGTTAGGCGTCTGACTCTTGGTTTCTGCTGAGGTCATGATCTCACAGTTTGTGGGATGAAGCCTCACATTGGTCTCCACAGACAGTGTGGAGCTTGCTTGGGATTTTCCCTCTCCTGTCTCTCTGACCCACCCCCAACTCTCATGTGCATAAGCGCACACACTCTTTCTCTCTCTCAAAACAAACATGAAAAAAATTAAATTCTTTCTTTTTTTAATGTTTATTTATTTTTGAGACAGAGAGAGACAGAGCATGAATGGGGGAGGGTCAGAGAGAGAGGGAGACAAAATCTGAAGCAGGCTCCAGGCTCTGGCTGTCAGCACAGAGCCTGACGTGGGGCTTGAACTCACGGACCGTGAGATCATGACCTGAGCCGAAGTCGGACACTTAACTGACTGAACCACCCAGGCACCCCAAATTCTATCTTTTAAATAAGAGTATTTTTTCCTTTATTACACCTTCTTTTAACATTCTGAAATTTATTCTAATTTTAGGTGTTCCAGATGTAGTGAAATTCTCTATCATAAATTATGTTAATATAAATTGTTGCAATATCACTCACATATTTTCCTATCATCCACAGGTTGATTGATATTGCACCCCTTTTATAGTGTGAGACAATAAAATGATATTACCTCGAAGGAACAAAGTACAAAAGTAATTTGTATGCATTCATCAAATATATATTACTCACATATTGTGTTCTAGTCACTGAACTAATTAGAACATCATTAATTGAAAGATTTTAGACATTAGAGTCAGGCAAGCTTGAGTTTCAACACTTGCTTCACAACATGCTAATAATTCTTCTAAATATCCATTTATTTCATCTATGAAATGGGTAAATAGTACTTATGGAGTTGTTTTGAAGATTAAATATGATGGCATTAGCACAATGCTCTTGATGAAATTAATAAAATGCCCTTGTTTCCTAGCAATTACATTTAATAAAGTTCAAATTACAAAACAAAACACCTCAGAATTTCTGGTATTATGTAAAATGAATATAGTGTTTACATTGATGGTTTGGGCGATATAATCTATGTAAATATATGGCATGGTACATTCCATTAATACATATTAGGGTCCCACACCACAAGTGTTGTAAGATACTAAGATTGAAGACAGTTATTCTTAATTTTGCAACATATAAGTTCATGTAAGTATATTTACTAGATTTGTTCTCATTCATCCACGCACTTACACATTTGAAATAACTTTGTATGTGTCATAAATAACGTGAGATATAGAACACCTAGGATACCAATAAGAAATTGATGCTCCAAGAAATCGACTAATTTTCTCAGGATAAAACAACCCGTGTGTTTCAGAGCTAGGATGCAAATCCAGATGTGTATAGGTGTAACAGTTTTGATCCATCCACCTCAGTGGCAAATTGATACACTTAGGGGATGGACGAAAGGACAAGGGCTTTTGAAGTGAAACCACAAGTACAGTAAGAGAAGCAGAAGAAAAGCTAGAATCATACTCTTATGAGGAAAGCCAAAGGTACACTATGAACGTGAAATGGAAGCTCAATGACATAGATGTGTACAGGGTACACTCTGATCAACCAGAGGAAGTGGTCTAAGTTTGGACTGACAGTCAAGCTTACGAGACATAGTGCACTTTCCCCAAATTCAAGTTTACTTTGTTGTGAGAGGAAATACTGAATAGACAGCAACACAGCATGCACAGCAGCACTGTGGTGCTTTTATGATTCATAAACACAACTTCTAGTGCCCCAGTCACTCCATCCTTAGAACATGTGTGATCACACTATCTGAGGTTGCATTGGCACAAACTATTTCAGTTCAAGAAATTCAGTGGCTCTGAGTGCTCTTCAACTTTTTTTTTTCAATATATGAAATTTATTGTCAAATTGGTTTCCATACAACACCCAGTGCTCATCCCAAAAGGTGCCCTCTTCAATGCCCATCACCCACCCTCCCCTCCCTCCCACCCCCCATCAACCCTCAGTTTGTTCTCAGTTTTAAAGAGTCTCTTATGCTTGCTCTTCAACTTTTGTACCTTGCAAGCCATGTAACTCTTTCAAGACAAAAAAGTAGCTCCTATTCTCTGATGCAACTGGGTCTCACCAAGACTAGTTGCACATCACTTGATAAAGCCCCTTGATGATGAAGCATAGGTGCTTGTTCTGATTCATAGTGCTCAGGACTTTCTTGGATCTAATGTGTGCCCATAGGGGCACCTGGGTGGCTCTGTCTGGTGAGCGTCCAACTTCGGCTAAGGTCATGATCTTACAGTTCATGAGTTCGAGCCCTGCTTCAGGCTCTGTGCTGACAGCTCAGAGCCTGGAGCCTGCTTCAGATTCTGTGTCTCCCTCTCTCTCTGCCCCTAACCCACTCGCATTCTGTCTCTATCTCTCTCAAAAATAAATAAACATTAAAAAAATTTTTAATGTGTGCCCATAAATTCCTTGAGTTAGTGTTGCAAAGAAGATTGGACTACATTCAAATCCTCAGACATCTTTGAAGATAGAGGATCACCACAATACCCACTGTAATTTTAGGCATAGCTGTTCTAATGGAACAATTGTAAGTTGTTTTTTTTTTTTCCCCTTATCTGTATCAGATGGTAGATACAACATTCTGCCATTCGCTACAGTGGCTTTTCACTGCCTTTCTCTTGGGCAGAGACATAGAGCATCTAAGAAACCCAGGAACTCTAAGATTTGAAACATATCCCCTAGAAATTCTGACACCACGTCATGCTCCTCCATGTCTCCCACGGTATTCACCCGTCTTCCCTTAGTTGAATATTACTGAAAGACATTCAGCCCTTGACTTAGTACCCATGATTAATTTGTAAGGAGTTGTATAAAATTGTTGCCTGTTTAAAAACTTCTTTGTGAGCATAGATTTTGCTGTAAATCTAGGATATAAGAACATTTGTCAGACAATCTGACGTTTCCTAACTTCTTAACAGAGACTGTAATTCTACACAAAATATTCTTGTAACTGAAAACGTAAAAAAGAAAAGCAATTGCAGGTTGTCTAATGATTATTGTATTTTAGCAAATTTAAGTTAGCTTTTATGTCGGTTCTGTGACTGTTCACTGATTTCTCTCCATTCTGTGTGGGGATGGATGTAAATTTATCACTGAAATGAAAATCAAATAAATCACCATGATAGGCTCAACTCTAGTTCTTTAGCTTGCAACAAAAGGTAACTGTTAGTGAACGGGAAACATTAAGATTTGGCTTTAATTATAGTTTTGAACATCAACGAGGAGAATTTATACAACATAACAGAGCACACAGAGTGAACATGTGCACAGTGTACGGGTTGATTATTTATAGAAGTCATAATAATAATCTATAAATAAAAGATCCTTTCAGTTAACATAGAGGAAGCTCAAAAAATAAATAATGAGGCACTTTTTTCTTTCCTTTAACTCCCCAGGAAAAGCCTGCTTAATTAAAGATACTACAATTTGATCAAAAAATCCAAATTCTATGTGTCCTACATCTATCTACTACACTATTCTCTGTCATAGGCCTCGTGGGTCTGAACACTGACTTGTTAATGAAGTCATCAAAGGAATAGGCTAACTAAGTCTTTAGTTAAAACTGTTTGTTCCAAGATGCTCTGCAAAATATGCTCCAGGCTTTTCCAAGGCGACTCTTTCATTTTTTTCCTCTTAACTTAAAACTAAAGCCTCCTTGTCATGCTTAATTAAACATCTGAATCAAATTAATTATTTTGTAACCAGACTGGTGTGTAGGATGTAAATTTCAAATTGAGCATCGGCTATTAATTGAAGAGACAGATTGTTCTTTATAAAATATGATTATCTTTTCTACGCTTTCAACCATCCAATATATAGAAACTGGGAGTGGACATGAAAATTGTCCAAACTTATACGCAGGAGAAAAATAAGAGATATTCTAACATACTTAGCAAGGAGGAATATATTATATTCTTCAACTTCAAGCAACTGATAATATGTGTGTGTGTGCATGCGTGCGTGTTTATATTCAAACTCCTCTCATGAAATTAGGAGGGAATTTCCTCCTTTCTGAGTCATCCCTCTGCTTCTATATAAACTGTAAACATACTTATGTAAGAAAATGCCTGATGAATTCTTCCTACTGATTCTTATTATCTTAGAACATCAAGAATGATTATTGTCAAAGAAAGCCTAATTTTGAAAAATGACATCCATCTGCTCGATTTTTTATTGGCTTGCTGACAATTCTCTTTGAGATCATCTGGGTCAGGGCCTGTTACTTTGCACTGAAAAGCAAATTATGCAAATAGGGTAACTGATTCATATAATGTTATACTTTGGGAATTCTAATTCTCTCAGTCTTAAAGGAGGGCCAGAAGTCAAAAGTAATATGTACTCTGTGTCCATAATTTGATTTTCCATAGTATTATCTCAGGTAACGTTTTGCGTTCTCATAGATAATATTTAGAGGATTTAACTCCTAAAAACACTCCAGATCCTGTAATAGACAAATGAAGCAAATATGTGCAGGAGCTAGGCTCCAAAGCTTGTACAAGTTTCTGCCTGTGTCATGTAGAGTATTGTAGAATACAGTTTTTAAATGTCAATTACTGTCATTTTACGTTAAAGATAAAGCTTGCAAATGAAGTCTTAATCTCTTTATTGTTGACAGCTTGTGGGGGGAAAGCTATGTAATTTAACCACCTTAAATAATTCCCAGAGCAGTTTCCCTTTGCAAAGGTAAACTGACTTAACTCTCTTATCCTCAGAATCACCAGAATACTCCCTTACACACAAATTGAAATTTTTGACATGTGCATTCAAACAGCTGTTCACATTTCCAAGCATAAATGGAATAGAACAGTTTGACTCCATATACAATCTTAGTTATCACTTATGAAATATTTTTTGTAAAAGGAATAAAATAGAAGAATTACATGCTCTAATATGTTAGGGGAAAGATGAATAGCCAATTCTTTGAAGAAGATAATGTGCTATGATAATAAAACATTTCTAAATATAAAGTCTGCTCTACGCCCCTCTATACAAGATCTGAATTGGAGAATAAGTTTTGGCTCTGCCACTGGATTGTGCAGTGACCTTGGGGTAAGTCATGTACAAATTTGGGGCCTGAGCTTATTTATCTAAAATGTAAAGCTGGTGATAATTTTATCTGTCTAAACTGTCTAATAGGCAGCTTGTGGGGATGAAAATTAAAGAGACATTGAATGTGAAAGCAATTTGCCAACTGTGAGGTGAGCACAAGAGTAAGGTTAAAAATAAAAGTTCTGTGAATAACTTTCTTTTTTGTGTGATGTTCAATCAGATGCTTTTATTGGAATGTTAAAGATTTTAAAATCAAATTGTTAACTGTACAGTATGTTAAAATATTGGTAAATTAGAGATGAAATATAAAGTTCACATATTTCTCATAAAAGTTTTTTTATGTTTATTTTTGAGAGAGAGTGAGAGCACATACTCAAGTACGCATGAGCTGGGGAGGGGCAGAAGCACAGGAAGAGAAAATCCCAAGCAGGATCCACGCTGTCAGTGCGGAGCCTGATGCAGGGCTTGAACCCACAAACCGCGAGATCATGACCTGAGCCAAAGTCAAGAATCAGATGCTTAACTAACCGAGCCACCCAGGTGCCCCATTTATATAAATGTCTTTATATAAAATATTCTTTCCTTTTAGATAATATTTCTTTCTTCCATGTGTTTTGTTATATTCACTAGAAAATTCTGTCATTATAGGATAATAGCACAACTGTTTCACAAAGCAAAATAAGACAATCAGAGAAAGAAATACCATATGATTTCACTCATATGCAGAATTTAAGAAACAAAACGATCAAAGGAAAAAAGAGACAAACCAAAAAGGAGACTCATACCTATAGAGAACAAACTGATAGTTACCAGAGGGCAAGTGGGTTGGGGGATGGGTGAAATAGGTGAAGGGGATTAAGAGTCCACTTATCCTGATGAGCACTGAATAATATGTAGAATTGTTGAGTCACTATATTGTACACCTGAAACTAATATATATAGGTGTGTGTTTACAATACTAGAACTAAAATAAAAACTTAATAAAAAAAGAAATACCTCTTGTCTTGATAAAGCCAAGTGGTTAGAAATTGTGTCAGTAACTGAATATATCTTTATCTCTATCTCTACTCAGAGCCAGAGATGACAAGAATTGTAAGCCACCCTCTTCCTAACAATTTAACCCAATTAGATTTTACTCTCAAAGTCTGAGTACTTTCTGACTAATATGTGTGTTTTAAAGAATATCTAGAGTTTATCTGGAAAAATATAAAGTCATCCTCTGGGGAGAAAGAAAACAAAAGTTTATTTCTGTATGAATATTTCTACAATATATCTTAATGACTGTGAGTGTAAGTATAAATTTCTATGTAAATTCAAGTCTTTCATGAAAATATTAAAATAATAATTGTAAACTTAATTTTGTTCAACACATTTCTTCACATATATACACATAAGTTTACTTTTTAAAAGATTAAAAATGAACTAAGCACATTCCCTTATATAATCCTCATATGGCCTTCGCCACCGTGTGACATTGAACAGACATGCTATCTAGATTTTTGCCTCATTTCCAAGTTTCAAATAATTTCTTTGACACCAGAATTCTTTCAAAAAACATTTTCTAAAAGAGATTTGGATGTACAAAGCAAAACTCCACTTGTTGGCGAAGAAGCCACATTCAACTTCAATTTTCAATCCTACTGCTTTGCCATACTCCTGTAGGAACAGCTTATGTTTTTGCACGTCTCTATCTCTTCCAGGCTATTTCACTCTCTGTTGCTTAACCTGAAGTCCTGAAGTTAAGCTTTAATCCCCATAGAACACTTCAACAGAAAATAAAAGAAGGAGCCCTTCAACAGCAGTACAGAAAACTACGGAAAACACAGTGAAATGTAGAAATGCATGATTTCACTATTGAGTTAAAGATTGGTTTTTGGTGAAGGTTTATAAATAAATTCACAGGATAAACTACGAAGTTATGTGCAAGTCTAAAATTGTTTTTATCTCACAATTATAGGAAATGAAAAACTAATATCTTATTTTTGACATAGAGCTAGACATACATCTCCTACTTTTCGAAATACTTGTCATAGGGAAAATCTGTCATAAGAGTAAAATTTTAGAATTGGGAAATACATCTATGGTTACTGGAATGAAAAAAGTCAAGATAAATGAAACATATTTGCCTTTTTCCTAAATGGAATTATGTTGATACTGATACATGCAGGATAACAGATTTCAGGACATCTCTTTGGAAACTCTTGTTTTGCTGAAAGGATGCCATTTCTTTGGGAAAATTTTATGCAAATTTGCAAAATAACGCTTCTCCTTTCTGAATAAATATTTTAGAAGCATTGCTATTTTGAACCAAGTATGTATTTGTGTGTGTGTGTGTGTGTGTGTGTTTTGTTTTCACCCTTTTTTAGTTTTGTAATATTTCATTGCTGTTTCAATGACTGTTATTCTTTTTTGTGGTAAGAAAAACACATAACATGATATGTGTCTTCTTAACAAAATTTTAAGGGTACAGTACAGTATTAACTATAAGCACAATGGTGTACAGCGTATCTCTAGAACTTTTTCATCTTACAAACTTTATACCCATTGAACAGCAACTCCCCATTTACCCTGTACCTCCCGGCCCCTGGAAGCCACTTTTCTATTCTCTGCTTGTATGGGTTTGACTATTTTAGATTCCTCATGTAAGTGGAATGAAGCAGTATTTGTCCTTCTGTGACTGGCTTATTTCACTTAGTATAATGTCCTCCAAGTTCATTCAGGTAGTAGCATATAACTGGATTGCCTACTTGGCGAATCCTGTTCTATGGCTGAATATTGTAAATGTGTGCCATTGTAAATGTGTGCCATATTTTCCTCATGTATTCATCTGTTGATGGACATTGTGGGCATTATATCTCTTCAAGATTTTGATTTCAATTATTTTGGATAAATATCCAGAAGTGCAGTTGCTGGGTCATATGGCAGTTTTCCTTTAAAATTTTTTAGGAACTTCCATAGTGTTTTTGCACTGTGGCTGCGACATTTTACATTCCCAACGACAATGTGGAAGGGTTCCAGTTTTTCCACATCCTTAACAACTCATGTTATTTTCTGTTGTGTTTAGTTGGTATTTTTTAGTTTTTATTTAAATTCCAGTTAGTTAACATACAGTGTAATATTAATTTCACGTGTACAATATGATGATTCACCACTTCATACATCATCTGGTGCTCATCACAGTGGCCTTCTTAATCCGCATCACCTATTTCATCCATCCCCCCTTCCACCTCCCCTCTGGTAACCATCAGTTTATTTTCTATAGTTGGGTCTGTTTCTTGGTATACCCCCCTCTCTCTGTTTTCCCTTTTGCTCATTTGTTTTGTTTCTTAAATTCCACATATGAGTGAAATCGTATGGTATTTGTCTTTGTGTGACTGGTTTATTTCACTTAGCATCATACTCTTTAGCTCCATCCATGTTGTTGCAAATGGCAAGATTTGGATAATAGCCATCCTAACAGATGTGAGATGATATATCGTTTTCATTTACATTTCCCTGATGATTGTTGTTGTTGAGCACCAACCTACTTGTTGGTTATGTGTACATCTTCAGTGGAGAAATGTCTGTTCAGGTATTTTGCCTGTTTTTATATTACATTGTTTGTGGGGGGTTTTCACTATTGAGTACTAGGAGTTCCTTGTAAGTTCTGAGTAATTACCCCTTAGGAGATCCATGGTTTAAAAATATTTTTTCTGTAGCTTGATGTTTACTGTGTTGATTGTTTTTTTTGCTGCACAGTAGCTTTTTAGTTTATGACGTCCCACTTACTTATTTTTTGCCTTTGTGGCTTGTACTTCTGGTATCATATCTAAGAAGTCATCGCCAAGACCAACATCATGGAGCTTTCCCTTAAATTTTCTTCTAGGAGATTTATAGTTTCAGATCTTATGTTCAAGTCTTCAACATATTTTAAGTTTTTTTGTGTGTATGTAGTGATATACGGGTTCAATTTCATTTTTTTGCATGTGCATATCCAAGACCATTTTGTGAAGAGACTTTCCTTTCCCCACTGTGTATTCTTAACACACTTGTAGAATATCAATTGACCATCTATGTGTAGGTTTATTTCTATGCTCTCTATTCAATTCCATTGGACTATATATCTGTCTTTATGCTACTACCATACTGTTTTGATTATAATAGCTTTGTAATATGTTTTGAGATCAGGAAGTGTGATACCTCCAGCTTTGTTTTTACTTCGCAACATTTGGTTTGGCTATTTGGGGTCTTTTGTGGTTCCATATGAATTTTAGGATTGTTTTTTCTTTCTATAAAAAAATGCCGTTGGCTGGGGCGCCTGGGTGGCGCAGTCGGTTAAGCGTCTGACTTCAGCCAGGTCACGATCTCGCGGTCCGTGGGTTCGAGCCCCGCGTCGGGCTCTGGGCTGATGGCTCGGAGCCTGGAGCCTGTTTCCGATTCTGTGTCTCCCTCTCTCTCTCTGCCCCTCCCCCGTTCATGCTCTGTCTCTCTCTGTCCCAAAAATAAAATAAACGTTGAAAAAAAAAATTAAAAAAAAAATGCCGTTGGGATTTTGATAGGCATCACATTGAATCAGTGGACTGCTTTGGGTAGTATGGAAATCTTTAACAATATTAATTCTTCCTAGCCATGGACATGGATGTCTTTCCATTTATTTGTGTCTTCTTTAATTTCTTTCATCAATGTTTTATAGTTTCAGTGCATAAGTCTTTGGTCTCATTGGTTAAGTTTATCCTAACAGTTTTATTCTTTTTGATGCTACTGAAAATGGGATTGTTTTCTTAATTTCTTTTTTGGATTTCTATACATTGTTCATGTATAGAAAAGCAATTGCTTTTTGTATGTTCATTTCCTATTCTGCAAAATTACTGAAATTTTTTTATTAGTTCTAACAGCTTTTTGTGGAATCTTTAGGGTGTTTTACATATAAGATTGTGTCAATATGAGTGGAGGTAACTTTATGTTTTCCTTTCAGATATGGGTGCCTTTTGTTTCTTTTTTCTTGCCTAATTGCTCTGGTTAGGATTTTTAGTACTATTGTGAATAGAAGTGGTGGGAATGGGCATCCTTTCTGACATCGCTGATGAATATAAATGTAAAACTCCTCAACAAAATGCAAGCAAACCAAATTTAAAAGCTCCTTAAGAGAATCATATACCACAATATGGTAGAAATGATCTCTAGATTGCAAGGATGACTGAACACATGAAAATCAATCAATGCAATATACCACATTCACAGAATGAAGGATAAAAATCACATGATCACCAACAAATTCAGAATCAGCATTTGACAAAATGAAACACCATTTGAGGACAAAAATACTGAACAAACTAGGAATAGAAGAAAATCACCTCAATGTAGTAAAGGCCATATATAACAAGCCCACAGCTAACATCATACTCAATGATGAAAGATTGAGAGATTTTCCTCTAAGATCAGGAACAAGGCAAGGATACCTACTCTCACTAGATACAACGCAGTGAAGAGTTAAGAAATTATTACTAGAAAGTAAAAGCAAAGAGGTTCATACTGTGTAGTAAAAAATATTTGTTAAACTCTCAACTCCAGTAACAAATTAGGTCAGGTACGTAATGAACTTGTAGCCCCAGGGAGGTAAGGGAATAATAAAGTGTTAGTAGTAACTGCTGGCTGCTACTGGTTTTGTTTACAAGGTGTTACTAAGAAATAGGTGAGCTCACAAAATAATTGGATGATTTGCAAGTAGGAATGAAAAAGCACAGAGAAAAATCTTCAAATTTAGGGACCTGTAGGGTTGAAAAAGGCAAGTGATTCTCAAACCCAAACAGTAATAGAAATGTTTAAGAAATGCTTTGAGTGAAACAGGGCTGATTAAAATTCAGAATTTCATGAAGTGTCAAATCAAGAGTTGATCATCACACAAATTGTTGAAACATGAGACTGCATCAAATTACCTCTAAGTATCTGAGCCTCACAGTGAAGACTACAGTACCCAGAAACTCCTTTCCATTAAACATAACATCTTAGGAAAAGAAAATAATGTCATATTCTCATGGTACCAGCAATTAAATCTAGAAGGGTAATAACAGGGTCTAAAATTTAAAGAAATCACAATAGATATAAAGTAGACCATCACACTGTACACCTTAAACTTATACAGTGATGTATGTCAATTATTTCTCAGTAAAGTGAAAAAGAATCAAAGAACAATAGCACATGGGAAGATTTTGTTCTGCAAAAAACTGTAGGTGTGACTGTTGGCACATGGCGCTTACTGAAATCAGTGAGAACCTGGCCACGTTCTTGAGAAAGTCTGGAATAAAAGAGGCTAACTGGTTGAGATTTAAAAACATACTTGGCTCTCAAACTTTATATGAACAGAAAGAAGACTGAAAAATATTGGACAAGGAGAACATATTCTCCAAAGTTCAATTTTCCAAGGTGGCTAAGGAGAACAGAAAAGGAGAGACCTTTCGGGCAGAACCAATGGATCAGGAGAACAGTGGCCTAGGAAGCAGAGGTAGAGTCTAACAAAGGAACATTATCTGCCCACTGGGTGGTAGTCTCTTGTATAGTCTTCTCTAGTAAGATATCAAAACTAAAATAGACAAGTGATTACTGCATAGCCTTCCATTCTTCCATTTTTTAAATACAAGTGTTTATTGTATACAACCTATCTTGGTTCCACCCATGTATAATGGTTGAGAATGGGCCATACTTTTTGGTTATAAGAAAATACTTTAATCTCTCTTGTCTCCACTCATACTGACATTTATTCAGTCAATAAATATTTATTTTCTATGTATTCAGCCCTGGAACTAGAGTAGTGAACAAGGTATATGTGGATAGCTCAGTTTGATGAAGCTTGCTTTCTACTGGAAAAAGCAATTAGATGCAAGTCCTCTTTACCACGTAAGGAAAGTTGTATTAACAAGTAACATAGAGTTTCAGTGTAAAAAAATTGGAAAGTAAAGGAAAAAAAGGAAAAATTAAGTCAACCTGTCACAGTGACATCATATATCATGACATTAACTGCCACCAGTGTGATCACTTTAAAAAGCAATCTTGATAATGATGTGCCAATCCTTTGCCTAAAATTCTTGAGTAGCCCTCCACTGGCCTAGGGCAATCTACAAACACCTTGACAGAGCTTCACAGCACTTCACACCCTGGCCTCTGCTTACCCAAAAGGTTCTTTTAACTTGTCTGTCCTATTCTCACTCCTACCACCTTCCTCACATTTTTCTGGAGCCATCTTGAATAATTTGATTTTGCCAGAGTGCTGTATCATTTCATACTCTGCCGAGACCCCCTGGATCTGGTGCATACTTCTATAATGTGAATGTCACCCAAATGCAGATTTTTATTTATCTCTTTCTTTACTGAGCTCCTGCAGGTAGAAAGACATTGATCTTTTAAGTTTCCAGTACTTACCATACTTGATGCATAGTATCCACAAATATTTACTGAAAGGATTAAATAAAAGCAGAGTTATGTATTATCCCTTAAAGTATAGAACAAACAAAATGTATTTTGAACTTTTAGAATTTAGTCATTGCAAGTTGTTACTTGTAATAATTACGTTGTCTTGAGGGATATATATATATATATATATATATATATGCAATTATATATATATATATATGTATCTTGAGGGATATATGTCTTAAGCAATATATATATTGCTTATGTCCAATGTCATCATTTAAACATACTTACTGAAAATCTGCAAAAATACTCCCCCTATAAAAAAGCAGCATCCCAAATAGAACACTGCCTTCTGCAAAAATGTACTTTTATTCATCTTTCAAATTCTTACAAATTTGACAGTCTGTTTATTTCTACAGAAAAAGCCAAACCTAATAAATATGTAAATCACTGTATTAATTAATTGTGTATTTAAACTCTCTGCTTTGATGTGTACTTCAAGCTTGGCTCTAGGCTAAGACAGTCTTGAAGGTGAGGTAGGTTTCTGATGGTCTTCTGGAATGGGTATTTACCAGTTGGCACTGAGAGTTAAAATACTGCACCTTAACACTTCCTAATTCTTTCCATCTATGGTAGAATAAAAAACAAACAAACAAACAAACAAACAAACAAACAAAAAAACACTGAGAGAATCACTTCTAAAGAGGAAAGTGGAGTACAGACGATAATATCTTTCTCTGTTATATTTTGAAATGAAAATAAAATGAGGGTCCTCTCAGGCCTTCCCTTTCCATAAGTATTTAGAAATAAAAAACACAACTATTTTTTTGCCTTTCTCATTTGACAGGTGCATATTAAAATTACTGTTATTTGTTGCACCACTTACCGAATAATAGTTTTTTAAAAACACTGTTATTTGTAAAATGTAAACATTTCATTCACGTGTAGAGGTGCTCTGTAAATGGAATCTAGTATGACAGTTTGTATACTTGGTATGTTTTAAAGACTGAGTGTTTTTGCTGAACGTACAAAGACAAGAATTTACAGTCCGAGCAATAACTTAAAAAAATCAAAACAGAAGGGTACAGAGGATTGGTTAGAGGTCTGTCAGTAGGGAAGGGTAGGGAATATCTGAAATAATGAAGAACAAAGGCCTTCCGTTTCTCTTATTCCAGATTGTTTAATCCTTTTTGTTAGTTATAGTTCATGCACAGAAATGACAAAAAAATTATACAGCTATGAAATTGTGGTAGTAAGGTATTTGGATAACATTTAATTTTATAGCCTGTGAGGAATTCACGTAAGTGTTTAAGACAGAATATGGGAAAGACCTAGAAAGTTTATTTAAAGTTAGACATTTTGCTTAAAACAATACAACAAAGTGAATTAAGTAGATAAAATCAAGTTTTATTGTTTAAATATCATTTTACTCATTCCAAACTACTTATATCTTTTAGACTCTGTCGGCCACTTATAATCTAGTAAAGAGAGTGATTTACAAACTGATTACACCACACCATGGTAAATTCAATGATGGAAGAATACAGTAGAGAACAGCATATATTAGTTTGTGTGTGCATGCACGTATGCATTCCCAAACATGCATCTAGTGTGGTTTTACAGAGAAGGCACCATTTTATGTGCATGTTAAAGAGTGCACAGCAGTTTGTGAGAAAGAGATTGACAAGGAGAGGATGTGTTTCAGATTTCTCAAAGATGCTGAAGTATGCATGAATATGGTATAGCTAACAACTGGTGAGGAATTTCATATATATCAGTAACATTTTATGTTATCTGTTATTCTCAAAAGAATGTTTTTCCCAATATTATCTCACCATGTGATCTTCTGCTCAAACGCAATACTTGGAAACCCCATTTATAAACAAATTATCTCAGATGATCTTAGAAACAGATGTTTTATTTAATTAGGGTCTACAGAAAAGTCCCCACCTCAAATCCCTCAGGTGATCTCTAATGACATTCAGGGAAATCCCTAGAGATCACTGAGCACAGTATTAAATTCACTGTCCTCAGTCATCTGGCCCTATATTATTTGTATCCAAATTTCTCTCTAGTTTACATGTTTGTCAAATTCTGAGCTGAAACATCAAAGAATTTTTAAAAATTCCCGGCACATCACAGTGGAGTTTTCCTACCATAGCTGTTTGAACTTTAACAGCAGTATCAGGTAGGGGTGGGTTTGGAGAAGGGGGGTGGTTATGCTGTTGTAACAAACAAACCCCAAGCCTCAGTGGCTTAACACAACAAAAATTTCTTTTTTGCTCACGCTATATGACATAGGTAAGTAAAGGCTCTGCTCATTGCAAACACTCAGGAACTCAGAATGATAAAAGTACTTTCTCAAAAATTTGTTCCATGATAGTCTTGACAGAGAAAAGAGACTTTAGCAAAGCACTCATTGCCTCTTAAATCTGCCTCAGAAGAGGCATATTTCATTTCCATTTCACATTTTATTGGCCAAACAAATCTATCTTTCAATGCCAAACTTAACCCGTGTCAGGGAAATGTGATCCTAACAGATACCTGGAAGTAAAGAAATACTTAGCAAACTGCACTGATGACTTCTACACTACCCATGCCTGTTCTTCCTACTGATGGACTTCCTCCTTAATTACAAGTATATTTCATGTAGACCTTTTTTTTTTTTTTTTTTTGTATGTGTGTGAGAAGGAAGAAACTCGGGTTTCTCTTTTTGAAAGTAGAGCTTCAGAACATGATAGTTAAACAGACAACTTGGCCTTGGCTATGACTTAAAAGCAGTTAAGACTGACCTGTGGCAGATGATGACTGGACAGTAGAAAAGGAATCTAGTAGAAGCAGAGGGAACATAAAATAGAAAAGAAAAACTGGAAGGGGACACAGTCAATGTAACAGGAGGGTGCCTTTTTGTGAGTGATGTACTTCCTAGTCTATCCTATTTAACACCACGATATTAAATGCTATATACTTTTGGGTTCATCTGCTTTAAATATATCTAACAATGCCTGAAGGCAAAGCTTTCAATATTTGCTTGGAAATTAAATTAGTAAAACTTTGGCTGAGAGAATCTATGACAAATAGTGTGTGTATATCTGTGAGCATACACACATATAGAGTTTAATAAAGTTAGTCACAGTTAACTGAAGAAAATATGCAATCTATGTCTGATGTAAAGCTTAAACTAATTCCCCTTTTTTGTTTCTTAACAGGATGTTGGTGCTGCCTTATCCAGAAGGCATTACAGTCTTTATCTAGATAGAGGCCTCAATCTTCACTTGAGGTCTGTATCTCTCACCTGTTGTAGCTTCTATGTTCCACATTTTATCATGCTGTGCTACTTGCTTTAGGCTATCAGAAATGGTAATTGTGGTAATTTATCAGTGTCCCTCTGCCTGCAGTTGCTTTCCTTTCTGTCCCGAAATCTTTCTTCCTGGATACAGAATTAATCAGCTGTACTACTAGGTCAATCAGTGTTACTACTTCTTTCCCTAATTGCTGTTGCGTTCATCTGGATGATTCTGGAACTGCCACTGCCACTGTCACTGGAAACCAAACACCTCTTCTCTGTTACATCTCTCAGTTACTCCTACCTTTTTACTGCTTCCCTTTTTCTAAAATATTTTGTAAGATTCAGGGATTCTTACTTTGGGTTGAAAACCAGGCTTTTCCCCCTCCTCTTTAAACAGTAAATGTAATAAACATTTACAGGGCGCCTATTTTGGCAGATACTATGCTAAATGCTAGGGATTCAGAAATGGATTGGGTATGGTTCTTGCCTATATGCACCCACGTACCTCTTATGGGCCCAAACCAAAAGACCTAAAGCAGTTAAGGAAGTCCCTTAAAAAAAATAAACAGGTTGGATGTAAGATAATAGAATTAACTAGGACTACGGCAAATCAAAGGACACCTATCCATTGCTGTTATGAGAGTAAATAATCAGAGATCTTCTAATTTAAGTGTGAGTTAAAGTCTTGAATTTGGAATGTTTAGGTGTTGGCAATTGGTCTAAAAAATTTTAAACACTGTATGAATCCCATAAGACATATGTGTGGATTGAATGAAACCTTAAGACCACCAAAGTTGACTTTTGACATAAGCCATTTACAATGTAACTTTTTTTTTAACTTTTCTGCACTTCCTAAAAAAATTATTCGCTTCTGTGTGATCTACATGTTGATTATATAACCCAGATAGCTCTGGCCCTAAT
This sequence comes from Felis catus, assembly GCF_018350175.1. Taxonomy (NCBI): domain Eukaryota; kingdom Metazoa; phylum Chordata; class Mammalia; order Carnivora; family Felidae; genus Felis; species Felis catus. The sequence goes on from NC_058386.1 coordinate 23,202,527, forward strand.
TTATAGAAAAAGAGTTAAGGAAATCATGAATGTAAAACCCAAGAAGCAAAAATATGGCTTGGGATCTCAAGGTTGATAAAATAACCTCAACTGAAACTAAGTACTTTCCAGGACCTCATTGAGGCAGAGATTGAGAGAGAAGCCAGACAGCAGTGGCAGTGAAGCAGGAAAAGCATGAGTTAACAAATATATTCAATATAATTACTCAATCCCATCCACTAAGTAAACATTTCTTGAGTATCCTATGTCATAGCAGCACTATGCTAAGTCCAGGGTTTACAAATATTAGACCCTCTGTGTCTCAGCACAATATGAATGGGGACTCTTAAGCAAGATGATTTACGGAGGGAGAAAATTTGTAAGAAAGAGAGGGAAGAAGATATGTCAGATGAAGAAGCTAGTCAAAGACATGGTTTCAGAAATTTAGCCTCAACTTGACCCCATGAGGAGTATAAGTTGCAACACAGGGGTTTTCCAGACAAAAGTAAGGGGTAGGCTCTTGTATACCTGGATCAGCACTGGAGCTGCTGCAAGGAGGAATACTACCTCATAGTGTCTTCTGTTGTGATGGCTCCAGTAGCCAAGAGCAATCTTCCAGCTAACAGTAAGGGAAGCCAGTACCAACAGCATAGCCGTGTGCCTGGCTCAGTAGAAGCAATCTGGACAAGGACAGAATATGTTACATCCTTTGTTCAAAAAGATTAGAAATCAATGGAGACAATCAAGTATATAAAAACGCATGAGGAATGCTATAACCCAGATGTGTTCTAAATGTTATGGGAACAGTGGGTCGTATGCAGTAACTAAGGAGGGACTGGCAACGACTTCCTGAAGGATGTAGGAATGAAGCTGACTGTTGAATATGTGCATGGATATAGCAGATGGGAAGAGTCATTCCAAACCAAAGCAATAACTTGTGTAGAGTTACTCCCTCGAGCAGTGAGGGAATATTCAGGGCCTACCAGTCACTGAAATGAAGCATTTGATGAGCTAAAACTGGAAAGGTTGCCCTAAGTAAAATGAGTCTTTTTATTACTATTATGGCTAGGTATTTGGACTCTTCCTTCAGAGTGGTGTGGAACCATTAAGTATTTTAGCCAAAGAAGAGTAATTATAAAAACAAAATACAAAGAGAAATCTATTATGCATGTGCCTACACCAAAAGAGATCCAGAACAGAAGCAAAACACAAGGCCATAGTTCCGTGTCTGCGGTGTAGGAAGCATCCTTAATCATCTGGATGACTGCAGAAGAAGTTCCAGGAGTGAATACAAGTAATCATTTTTATTACATAACCAGTGGGAGGCAGCACTAATTAGTGGAAATTACATTAATTTGTATATAAGAGAAATATCCTTCTATTTTATCCCCTTCAAATTCTGAAATAAATCACCCTTTACAATTTTTTTCCCCTTAATCTGAAAAGTAGATGAAACAGGGCACTTTCAGTAACTAAGACATATGAAGTGACTGCCTTTTCAGTTTGTGAAAAAAATATCATTGATCACAAGCATCTTGAAAATGTATACACGATGATATTCGGTAACTGCCATTCATACCAGTCCTTTGAAAGTCATGGTCCATAGCAGTGCGATAGCCATACCAAGCGTTCTGAGGAAAGATAACTTAAAAGAGGGCAATGTTGGAGAAAGTTTATTATGAAATATAGGGATTGCCAAAGAAAAAGAATATTCTGTTTGGTAAGTATTAGTTATTATTGTTGAAGTTTAATACGTTCCATATTCAGGCCGCAGATTTCAATGTAACACCAATAAATAAAAGAAGGCTTGAGAAAACATCACTGAAGGCAATAATTAAAGGCCCGTTGACGTATTTTAGTGAAAGAGGATATTCACGTAGTACAGTTGCGACAGCTTCCAAGCAGTGATTTATAAATGGTTGTAATGGCCACTGCGGTGAACTGCTCAGACTCTCTTTTCAGAACTGACGCGCTCTTTGCCCCCAGAGCTGGAAGTGTCATAGAGACATCCGGGTCCCTCTCCAAGAATTACCTTGTGCCAAAAACAGCCACCTCACCCAAGGTCGTGACCTTATTAATTTATTATTTCTCAGCTCCAAATTTACCCTTCAGTCCCTACTCTGGAATAATGTACAGATAAGCATTTCTCCCATACAGGGAACATGATGTTAAGCTTTCTCACTAGAGGTCATTGTAGTGATGTTGCAGGAGGAAGAAACTTTGATTCCGGCTGCTCTGCCATTGGTCAGAGGTGTGAGTTCCAAAATGTCCTGTGGTGTTCTGCCTCAGCCATGTGCCAAGAATGTGTGCTCTCTTGGTGGTGACCTCACAGCTCTGGCCCTGCCTGGGGATCACCTTCCCTGGCCCATGTGACACTAACATCACGTGCTCGAGGCCTCCTGTCGGCACTGATGCCCCTGTCTTTTCTGCAGACCTGTGCGCCCCTCCATCAGATGCTGTTCACCTCCTTCACCAGTGATTATAGCCCCAGCTGTGGCCCAGAGGAACCAGCAGACTTTTGTGCCAAACGGTGAGCTGCAACCCCAGCTTCTCCAACGAAGTCTGCGTGCCTGCCTTGGGAAGGAGGGTCTCTCCTAAGTTTGCACCTTCTTGGGTAGTCTCCTTGGCCCCAGGTTATTATATGAAGTTCTCTTATATGTTATTCTTGTATCATAGCTTAATACTCCTTTATATTAAACTTTCCCTGTTTCAAATTTAGTTGCTCTGGCCCCTAGTACTCCTGTCTATAAAGCGAATACTAAAACCTGCCCAAACAAGATCACATGCTGTTTCTAACGCTCAATTGATATGATGCAGGTACAAGCATTGTGGTAAGTGTAATGTGAAACTTAAATGCAAGATATTTTATTTTTGTATTAATGATGTTAGATGATTGACTTCGTAAATGTAATATTTGATTATTGATACAAATGTTTGGTTATGATTGACTTCGTAAATGCAATATTTGATTATTGATACAAATGTTTGGTTATTATGCCACCACCATTCCTGATTCTGAAAAATGGTCTAGTTGTTTGTGGATTATTTCAAAATTATCATTCCCACTCATGCAGAAAAGTTGAAAATGCAAGCTGTGATAAGATAAAATATCCCCTTTCCTATCATAAAATTTCACTTAGAGGAAGAATTCTGACTGAAGTGCCATCAGAACATGATAAAGAGCCAAAGACTAGAAGTGCAAAATCACCCAAGCAAGTTTATAAAGCTTAGAAATCCCAGACAGTTGATATTTATCACACAGCTGAATACCAATGCGTCCAGAAAAATAACATCAGCTCCAGATGCCGCTATTAGGAATGTGCTGTGGGACAGGTCATCTGTGCTTTTCATCTGCCAAATGCATCCTCTAAAGGCGGTGCATGATAAACTTTGGTGAGAAAAGGAACAGGGAGAATTTAAACACCAATAGTAATTTTGTCTTACCTCTGAAAATACTCAGATCTAAATAACACATAAACATATTTGTGTTATTTTTCACTTGGTAGGTAAATAAATGGCTTCAAAAGCATTCAAATTGGTAGCATAGGAAAAAATTAAAATAGAATCAGTCAACTGAAATGTAAACCTTGCTGCTTGAACTGTGCAAGTGATTTTGAAATATTTTTAAGTATTCAATTAAAAGGTATAGAAAAGAATACAAACAGTCAAAAACTCAAATATAAGTTCCTCTGAACCAAAGCTCTATCAATTTGAATAGCCAAAATATTATAGGTTTTTTTTTTGTTAGATTATCTTGTTATCAATTTTCAGTGTCCTTCCTGGTACCTTAAAGACAGTAAATATGTGAAAATTGAAGTGTTTAGCTTTGGTAATATTGCTATTATTAAAAATGCCTTTTAAAGGTTAATTTAGACTAGTAATTCTATCGTTCTGGAGGTGGAATTCTCCAGAAGTGATTTCTGAGGCAGAGTTTGGAGACAGGATGTTTATTAGAGACAAGGAGGGAAAGCAATTCAACTGTGAGTCAGAAAGATCAAGAATGAGTAAAGCCTTTCAGAATGTCTCATGCCAGGTTGTAGTGGCTGGGCCTTTATATTCCTGCTGTGATCAGTGGGAGATGTGGGCTATTCTGAGGAGGATGTGCCCTCTGATGAGGAAGTTCTCTGTAGTTGAGAGAGACCGTGAAGAGGCTGGGGGCTAGAGGCTGCCTGCTGACACTCCCCACAGCTGAGCAGCAAGTCCTTCCTTGAAAGTGGATCTGGGAAGTGCATTTCCATGTCTGCCAGTCCACACGTTATGCCACTCAGATTCATATCTCTATGCATGTTTGGGAACAGCTCCTACAAAATCCCGGGATCATCTGTCCCTGAGGGAAACTTAAAAGAAGGAGGTTAGTGAGAAAAACTATAGTCCCTGGTGCTGCAGTGGGGCTCTGTACCACAATTGCTATTCATCTCCTTCCTCCAGGTTCTTTCTCATAACTTCATCAACAGCTACCACAAATGTTGGTCCTCCTTAGCGGGTTACCTGTTGACATGGCCCGAATCCTTACCCTTGAGGTCCCTGAGTACCTGGTCATTCTGCTGTTCTCATGACATGGTGGCCATACCTATTTCTTTACATTCACAATTGGGCCAGGGGATACCAAGAAGCACACAAGTGGATCACTTGGATTCCACACATAATCCTTTATGCTCCCATTGTATAAGCACCCCTACTTTCTCCTCATGATCAGAGTCAGTGACTCCTACCCTGTGACTCAGTGACTCCTTTTCCTGTAAAACTTATAATTCAGTGAGACCCTGTTTCTGGAGAAATTGTGCCCTTTTTGAGAAAAGGATGTCTAACCATGCTGAGCCCCGAGTTTTAGAAATGGTGAGAACAGGGGCGCCTGGGTGGCTTGGTCGGTTAAGCGTCCGACTTCGGCTCAGGTCATGATCTCACAGTCCGTGAGTTCGAGCCCCGCGTCAGGCCCTGTGCTGACCTCTCAGAGCCTGGAGCCTGTTTCAGATTCTGTGTCTCCCTCTCTCTCTGCTCCTCCCCTGTTCATGCTCTGTCTCACTCTGTCTCAAAAATAAATAAACGTTAAAAAAAATTTTTTTTTAAAAAGAAATGGTGAGAACAAAAGTCCCCAGTGGGTCACTGGGAATAATGGCAAGTGAATGGAAATTCCTGATTCCAGTGTTTGCTTCCTAGGTAGTCTACCTACTGGGGAACACAGTATCATAGAAAGATGGTTAATTCTGGGTGTATACAGAATAGTGGGGGATGGAATATTGCTTCCTACCTGGTGCTTCAGCTGTGCCTTCAGCAGCCTATTCCAACTCTATCAGGCCCACAGATTGAGTCGTAAAATATGTTATATGACCAGGGATCCCATGATCAAGGGTGACATTCCCACATCACCTCTGCTGTAAAGAGATCCCTGGTCAGCCACTTTGTTAGGTGGAGTCAAATGCCAGGAGATCAAACACTATAAACTCTTGGACACTGGTGCTAGCTGAGGACCTACAGGCAGTAAAGGCAAATCCCCATCCAGAATAAGTATCTATTGCCATGAAAATGAGCCATTGGCCTTTCCAGGCTAGAAGAAACCCAATGTGTTCAACATGCCACTAGATATTCAGTTGTGCTCCTTGACGAATGGGATCATTTTAAGGATAGTAATTGTATTTTGGTGCTGCCATACTGAATAATCATTGGTTGCAGTAGCCATATCATTCTTGGTCATTGGGAGTCTATGTTGTTAGGAAAATGCATAACCACTACCCCTGTCACCATGGCTATATTCTTTCAGCACTAGGATGGTTGATGACAAGGCTTGTCAACATTACTGGCTGGACAGGTCATTGTCTGCTTTGCTGTTTAGTTCCTCTACCATGGTGGATAATTACTGATGAGTGTTAACATGTGATACAAAGACCTTCTATTCACACTCCATACCTGCTCTTGTATGTACATTCTCTACCAAAGAACTTCTTTTTCCCAACCTTCTAATCTTTCTCCTTCTAGACCCCTAATGAATTGGCCAGACTATTTGCTTCTGCCCATGAGTCTGTATATACTTTAAACATGGGATACTCCTTTTCTACATGAAAAGGATGACCAGATGAACTTCCTGAAGCTCTGTTTACTGGGAGGATTTTTCTTTACCACCATGTGAAAAGGTCACTTAGGCTATGATTCAGCTACCATCCTCTTTTCAACTTGTGCCCACATACTAAGCCAATCTATGTGTAAGTCAATTGTGGGTTTTTTCTCTTCTTTCTGCAGATAATGTAGAATTCTATTATGTAGCCATAGGAGTGAGCTGAGAGAGTGATACTGACAGGGATAAGTATCCTGAGTGGTTGGGTTACCTCTCATGCAGCTTGCTTATGGACCTGTTTCTATTCATGTTCCATCCTGGATGTACCACTGCCATCTGACTTTGGATTTTTGCTGGATTTTTCCAACCTTATGATTTGGTGACTTTCATAAGCTCTAACTCATGATGAGCTGTTCTGGCCATATGGTCACTTAGTGTCCTATGGGAATCATTCCATGTACATCAGGGGCCAGTAGCACACCAGAAGTTGTTTTTCAAAAGGAATATAATTATTTGTTGCTGATGGCAAGGCTTTGTTCCAGAACCCCAGGAGCCTGTATTGGGATTCTCTTACTAGGGCTTGCCACAATTTTCACACAGCATCTTTTCCCATTATTGGTATTTCCAGCATGATAATGTCTGCCAAATCTTATGGCCTAAGCAGAAAGGCTGCTTGTACTGCAGCATGCAATTGCTGCAGAGCCCTATTAATCTCTGGTTCCTGTTCAAAGCTGGCAGTCCTTCATGCCACACAATCTTTGGGTGGGAGCGGTATTGCCAAGTGTGGAATATTGGAGGGAATATCCTAGCATACCCTGACTAGAGGATTTCCAAAATGTTAAGAATGTGGCTGGTTCTGCATCTTGGTAGGGTTTATCTCTTATCTCTGGAGCTTGTGTGTTTTCCCAAGGGCATCCCTTGCTTCTTTATATGCTACTTAAGAAGTTTGTAGGCCTTCACACCTGGCTTTCACTTGTTTCCTACTCTCCCTTGGATGCTTGAAAACATTTTGCAGTTTAACAGTGGCATTTAGCTATAGCCACCCAATCCCATTATCTTTGTTTTCTTTTTTTATGAGAGAAACTCTCACATTCCCATGTCAGGGTGAGTTTAATTTTTAAACAGCTTTATTAGACATAATTCACATACCATATAATTCACCCTTTTAAAGTTTACATTCAGTATTGTTTAGTATATTCACAGTGTTGCACAATCATTATGATGATCAAACTTTATATTTTTGTCTCCCTGAAAGAAACCCATACCCATTAGGAGTAGGAGTCATGCCTATCTTCTGCCCTCAGCCTTATGAAACAATTAGCTTTCTGTCTCTATAAATTTCCTATTTTAGACATTTGATACAAATGGAATAATACAGTGTGTGTTTTTTGGTCACCAGCCTTTTTCACTTAGCCTAATTTTTTCAAGATTCATCCATGTGATGGCATGAGTCAGTACTCTATTTCTTTTAATTCTCAAATAATATTCCGTTGTATGGACACATCACATTTGTTTATCCATTCATTTGTTGATGGACATTAAGGTTGGTTCCAATTTTGGCTCTATAAATAATGCTGCTGTGAACATTTCTGTACAAGTTTTTGTGTGGACATATTGTTTCATTTCTCTCAGGTGTATACCTAGAAGTACAATTGCAGAGTCATATAGTAACTCTGTGAGTAAATTTTTGAGGAACTGTTTTGCAAAATGCCTGGTGCATTTTACATTTCTATCAGTAAAATATGTGGGTTTCAATTTCTCCACATCCCTACCAACAGTTATTATTGTCTGTCTTTTTCACTAGAGCCATTCCACTGGGTATGAAGTGATATCTCAGACTGGGTTTGCTTTTCAATTACCTAATGACTAATGGTGCTGAGTGTCTTTTCTGTGTTCCTTTATCCTATCATCTGATATTTCCTCCATAATTATCACATACCTGGTACATTGCACCTGCTAGGGCAGTTCCTCCCACTGGTACACCGCTTAATTCACCACCAGTGAAAATTTTAATAACTCAACAGCCATCTCATGCCAAGAGTTCACCGTGCTACACTTGCTACCAGGAGTCTTCATAGCAAGTTGGGTGGTGAGTGATCTAGTTCTAAAACACCATCTTACTGCAGCTTTCTCAGATTACTCCTGGTACCAACTGTTGCCAATAAAGTTTTCCAGAAGCAGATGTGAGACGGTTTGTGGTAGAAGCTATATATTAGAAATCAACATCTGTTAAGGCAGAGAGAGAAAGAAGGATCAGGTGGAGGATGAAGTCGAACTGAAATGCAGGCCTGACAGAAGAGGCTAAACTGGTGGGGATCTCTGGAACAGCTCTTGCTCATTATAGTGTCCCATTTGGGGCCAAAACGGTCCAGTCTTTATACCTTTGTCTGATTCAGCTACCAGATGTGGGCTGCCCTCAGAAGAGTGTACCTCAAGTAAGGCCAGTCTCTGCAGATGAGACAAAACCAGAAAGAGCTGACAGCTGGAGGCTGTCTGCTGACTCCCTCCCAAAAGCTGGGCACCAAATCATTTCTTTCTTCACTGATCTGTGTATCACATCGCCATGTCTACCACAAATGTTATACTTGGACGTACTTTAGAGGCCTTCCTAATAATTAACTATATTTTGTTAAGTAGCTTTTGGTCATGGTGAATGATCTCCAAATGTTAAATAATTAAGGGATGAATATGAAGTTGATAGATAACATATGCAGGGGTTAATTTCCTCCTTTTAATTATTTACTTATTTGCATGTATTTATACTTTGCTGCCTATTTATACTTCTGTAGATATAGAAGTACAAACTAGTTTCTTCTGATGACACACATAAAATTGTACAGCCTGAGAGATTTACCTGGTCTTGAATGAAATTCTCTGTCCCTCCCTGCCTTGCACAGAGTTCCACTGGCCCTGAGAGAGAACCATAGATGCATTTATCATCTTTTTCTAGCCTTTTCTGTAATTTGACCTTTTGATATTAGGACATGACTTTTTCAATATTCAATTGTTATATTGCAAATGCATTGATCTTTCATGCCTTGGACATTCACTCTTTAGTGTAGAATTGACTAAAATAAAATGTAATACAATATGCACTTTGAAGAACCCGAATCAATTTAGGCAATTTTGCTACAGAGAAAGAAATTTACTTGTAAGAGGCAAACCATATTGGAAATCCTACCTTAAGTGGCGAGTACACTACCATTTAGTCTTAATACAAAGTAGTTTCAAATATGCTTATGTAGAGGTGAATGACAAGAACAAATCTTTTTAATACACATTTATATATTACTTTCTAGGCAATGACTTTCTCATACAATGTGTGTTTTATTTTTTCTCAACAAGTAGACATTTCATTCGATTTGCTCTAATGGCTTCTGTATTTTAATAGCTTGTATATTTATTTACATAAAGAGAGTCCAGTGGCTGTCTCTTATTCTAAGTAATTTACACCGGTCTGTGCTTTCAACACTTTAACTTCAATGTGTCTGTAAATTGTCTGAAAATTTTGAATTTCATTGAATTGAAATGAAAGGCAAATGAAATTGAATTTTAGCATGCAAAAGAGTGGGTAAATTCTTATCACGGTTGAAGAACACGTGCACACACACCGCCCCCTCCCCCACCAACCATACATACAACATGGGTTTCCATGCTACATCAGGATACCTTAGGGACTATGTGATTTTTCTTCTCCTGTACAGAATTTACCACAGTGGATAAGGGAGAGACTAGTAATGGGTTGATGGGCCTATCTTAACCACCAGAATAATAGGATTACCTCTCATCTTAAAAGACTGGAACAAAATTGTTGCCAAGGAGCAGAAAGGTAAAATTTTCTCTGTAGGAACATAGCCATCCATAGAACTAGTAACCTGGGGACACACTTTCTTTAAAAGCCTTTTCAATCCTGGCAAAGTCCTGAAGAGAGGTAACCTCTGGTAAGTGAAATGTTATGACTTCCTGTTCTTTCTTTCGGCTCTCACTTGAGAAAAACCGTGGGGCAGAGCTTAAATGGAAAGAATTACTCTTCTAAGACAAATTAGTATAGGGATGTATTAGATCAGTATTGTATAAGATATTGAGATGTTAAGTTATCAGTGCTGCTTCTTTTCCTCTGTTGTCATGTCTCTGAGTTTGTTTGTTATAGCACCAGATAACAACCTTGCTAACAGAAACTATTGGTTTATGTTCCTTCTATTAATAGGACCTCTAGAGAACTCAGGAACATATGTTTGGTTATGAAAAAAAAAAAACCTGCTTTTATTATTAGTTTTATTATTTTAACCCTGCTTTTATTTACCAAAACATGTTTATTTTAATGAACAACCATTATATGAGTGTGTATGTGTGTATGTATGTGTGTGTGTGTGTATATATATATATATATGTATATGTATATATATATACATATATATATATATATATACACAAATATATATATGTACACGAAACCAGGTATCACTAAGAAAGCTTTCTGGAACTTATAATGTATGTACAGGCTACTTAATTTTTAATCTCTGTTGTCAGGAATAGTTTGCTGCCTAGAAACCAGTTCAATTCATCATCCATGTATTAAGCACCCATTATGAACAAGCCATTGTGTTAGGGATTGAGAGATGAAGAGGACATTGCCTTATCCTAATGAAATGATATCTAAGTGGACTTCTACATACTGCCCACAGTTAGTACTGCTCCCTTATCACCACCGACCCCAGTCACATGTTCTTCTTTTATATTAAGAACTAAATATATTTGTATGGGCCCCTTCTTTTCTCAGAAACCCATTGAAGCCTGTTTCTGCTGCCTGTAGCTTGGATTTCCCCCACTCTTTCTGAATGCCAGAGCACAGCCACCTACAGACACTGTTTTAACCAAATGAACTGATAATGATCTGAGTCCAAGCAGACAAGATGCATCCCTATTATATAATCATATATCCTCAATCAGGCAGGAGTCCAAATTTTCAATATTGGTGGCCAGTATTTTTTTCCATCTTTCATTGACGTTATTATTGTTTCGATTCATTTGTCAGCATCTATATACTTCCTTGTATAAGACAGAGTCTAACTTCAGGAAGTTATATTCACAAAGACTGCTTGGAATATAAATTTTTAACTCTAGCAAGATTCTCCAATTAAAACAAAAAAACTGTGCAGGGGTACCTGGGTAGCTCAGTCAGTTAAGTGTCTGACTTCGGCTCAGGTCATTTACCTCATGGTTCGTGGGTTCAAGCCCCACATAGGGCTCTGCACTGGCTCTGTGCTGACAGTGCAGAGCCTGCTTGGGATTCTCTCTTTCCGTCTTTCTCTGCCCCACCCCCATGCTCTCTCTCTCTCAAAGTAAATAAATAAACTTTAGAAACCACAGTGTAGAAATTATGCTTAAGACAGGAGAAAGCCTTTCCCAAAGTATGCAAAATAAAACATACTTGACTTAAAATACCAATGGCTGTTAACAAGACACAAGGTATAATGGGGATAGCAGATAGGGTTTTGGAATTGAACAAAACTGTTAATATATTGGCTCCTTTTCTAATACCTTGGTGATATTCAGCACCTCATGAATTTAAACTCCCAGGGTGGGGCACCTGGGTGGTTCAGTTGGTTAAGTGTCCCACTTTGGCTCAGGTCATGATCTCCTTGTTCCTAAGTACTAAGTTTGTGAGTTACAGTCCTACGTCAAGCAGAGCCTGCTTGGGATTTTCTCTCTCTCTCTCTCTCTCTCTCTCTCTCTCTCTCTCTCTCTGCTTCTCCCCCACTTGCGCTTGCTCACTGGCTCTCTCTCTCTCAAAATAAATTAATTAATTTAAAAAATAAAATAAAAAAATAAACCCTAAGGGCTTCCTTGTTAAATGTCTTATGTATAAAAAAGTTAATAATTTCCTCTTCCTGAGAGTTAGTGTAAGAATTAAAGCATAATATAATATTTTTTGGTTGAACCAAATGAAAGTTGCCAAGATTCAACTTTTTGGAACCTAAAAAATTGGCAATTTTTATGGTTCACAATCAAAAATGTATATAGAGCACTTTGTATACAGAAAGCACTGAATCACTTCTAGTTCTTGCTGTTTTCATGGGACAGCTGGTATGTTCAGCTTTCCCCTTCCACCATGCCTCCCACTACACCTCCAGAAGCTCAGTGTGGGAACAGAAAATCTGCTTTGTTGTCTTCCCTACTTCTAAAAATGTTATGATCTCTTTGGCACAAATTTTGGGATTGTGATTCAAGGGTATTCCATGGTGGGGGGGTGGCTAGGGGAAAGTGAAGGGGAAAGTAGGTGGTTACCTCTGTGGTATCAAACCTTAGCAACAGGCTGCAAGCTGGGGGGTGCTAAGAGGAAGAAAAAGAGACTGGTATTGAGTGAAGTATAGTTTGGTGTTCCTTCATTTGTGAAGATGAAACCAATTCAGCAGTGACTATTTCTATCCCTATTTCTTCCTATTGATTCTTTCTATAACTACTATTAGGTCACACAATCCTTCTCTTCTGCAGTTCTTGTCTTTCCCATGGGAGTTTGGCAGTCCATTAAATTAATGGAGAATGCTTCTGAAGAATTTAAGAGAGCCTTCCCTTATTCCCCTTTCTATAACTCTTCCTACAACTAAAGGCAAGGGAAGCCTCTGAAGTAACCGAAGGAAGAAAGAATGAATATTCTATAGATGGGGGCAGGGAATAAATATGGGCCTGGGGCAGCCCATTCAGAGCAGCTCTTCCCAGGTGGGGGCTTATATATGTTTATAAGTGTTTTCAGTTACCTTTATTCATTTAACACACATTTGTCATCTCCCCAAATAGACTGTCAGGGGCCACATAAGATTTGTGTGTATTTTCCTCCTTCCTCTTTCATCCTGCTACTTAGTTTATTTTTCCCATACATTTAAAGCAGTAGAGTTCAACCAACTCCCAAAACCAATAAAGCATCTTATACTTTTAAAATATCTGGTTTCAAGCTCTTTGATTCTCTAATAGACAGAAAGATCCTACCCCTGCTTTATCTATTTTGATATGTCATTTCCTCTTGCTAAAGCACTTTCAAAGTGGAGCAACTGCTTCATTTCCTTCTGAGGCCATCCTCTCATACACTTGAAGACATCTATTAAGCTTGGATAGCTTCCTTTGTTGTGGCTCAATAGCCTGAACTTCATTTTTGTTCAGAGAAGCAATTTCATATCCTTTAATCTTTTCAGTTGATCTTCTCTGGATCCTTTCCAGTTTCTCCCATATATATTTTTTTTTATAAATGGCAAAATTTAAACTGCCTCTACAGGTTCCCAGGTAAAGGTTGCATAATTAACTACTCCTCCCCCCTTCCCCAACCAATCAAAGTTCAACTCCCCTCAGAACTATTACACAATGACTTTGTTTATAGGTGCTTGGGTGTGGTACAGTTTATATAAGGCTTTTATAGTCAGTGCTCAAGCTGGAAAGTCTTTGGTGAGAGAGTCATTCTCAAGAATTCTGGCTTTGGAAGGATTCTGTTAACATGACTCTATAACTTTATGTCTTAGGTGTAATAAATTAAAGATATACACACACTTTTCTTGGTGGCAGTTTCCACGGAGAGATCGAGTCTGTATTCCTGCCCTCAAATCTGGGCTGGACTGTGACTGCTTTGACCAAGTGAATATGGAAGAAGTTCTAGGCTGCCTTAGTTTGGGCTGCCATACCAAAATATACTGGGTGGCTTGAACAATAAACACTTACTCTTGTAGTTCTTAAATCTGGCAAGTCTAGGATCAAGCTGTTGGCAGATTCAGTTCTTGGGGAAGATACTCTTCCTGGTTTGTAGACAGTCGCTTTTCCCCTGCATTTTCACATGGTGGGTAGAAAGACTTCTCCTGTCTCTTCTTCTATTTTAAATTTATTTTATTTTTTAATTATTTATTTATTTTTAAATATAATTTATTGTCAAATTGGCTTCCATACAACACCCAGTGCTCATCCCAACAAGTGCCCTCCTCAATGTCCATCACCCACTTTCCCTTGTCCCCCACCCCCTATCCACCCTCAGTTTGTTCTCTATATTTAAGATTCTCTTATGGTTTGACTCCTTCCCTCTCTGTAACTTTTTTCCCCTTCCCCTCCCCCATGATCTTCTGTTAAGTTTCTCAAGATCCACATATGAGTGAAAACATATGGTATCTGTCTTTCTCTGACTGACTTATTTCACTTAGCATAATACCCTCCAGTTCCGTCCACGTTGCTACAAATGGCCAGATTTAATTCTTTCTCATTGACAAGTAGTATTCCATTGTATATATAAACCACATCTTCTTTATCCATTCGTCAGTTGATGGACATTTAGCCTCTTTCCATAATTTGACTATTGTTGAAAGTGCTGCTATAAACATTGGGGTACATGTGCCCCTATGCTTGAAAGAGAGACAGAGCATGAGTGGGGGAGGGTCAGAGAGACAGGGGGACATAGAATCAGCTTCTGTGGTGTCAGCACAGACCCTGACATGGGGCTCGAACCCACACACTGAGATCATGACCTGAGCTGAAGTCGGATGCTTAAGTGACTGAGCCACCCAGGCACCCCTCTTCCTCTTTTTTGAAGGGTATTAATTCCATCATAAGGGCTCCACCCTTATGAGTTAATCCAACCCTAATTACTCCCTCAAGGACCCACCTCCAAATACCCTTACACTCAGGATTGGGGCTTCAAAATAAGAATTTTGGGGAGGGACACAAACATTCAGTCCATAGGACAGGCATAACATTTTGGAGGATGAGCAGTTATCACTTCTGTCCTCTTGGAGCCCAGAGCTGACAAGTAATATATCCAAGTACCCTGTTGAACAGAACTCGTGCAGAAGCAGCATAGGTGGGGAGAGAGACACAGCTGAGCCAAGACTTCCAGCAGTCCATGCCTAGTTGGTAAGCATGTCAGTGAGGCCATCTTGGATCCTCCAGACCAGTTCAACCACCAGATAAATACTATGGATTGGCCATGTCAGTGCCACATGGAACAAAAACATTGTCTCACCAAGCCCTGCCTAAATTCTCAAGCTAGTGTATTGTAAGAGATAAGAGTAAATTGTTTTGGCAAGCCACTAGTTTTGTAATGATTTATTGTATAAAATACCTAACCAGAACAAGAGAGAAACACAATTCACTCTCTTCACGTTGCCTCCTTTTCTCTATGCCTCTCAATATTTCCCTAGCCTGTAGATATCTTTGAGTACTCTGGCTAAGTGGCTTTAGTTGTGGCTGTGACCTCTGGGGTGAATGTAGAGTGTTTGGTTGTCACCATATAAACCACTCCAAGTACTTCTCCAAGAATTTGGATTTCTAGGTTACTTGGCTATCAGTTAGCTCATTCAGGGTCACTGGGAAAGACCAAAATGTTAGATAGGCAATTTTCTGTCTTTATGGCACTTTCTGTTTCTTTCATCTTGGAGCTCTGAGCTTCCAGGTGACAAGACCACTCTGCTACAGAGACCATGTGAAGATAAAATGTAACTTCTGTATCCTCGTTGGATTAATACAAGCTCTACTCTAACCTATTCTAAGTCAAAAGGTAAGTGTTGTGTCTCACAGTTTTACATGGAAGACTGATATCTGATTTATTTTTGTCCCAGGAATAAAGCTATAAAATATGATGGAAAATGTGGTTAGACATGTATAGGAGGGTGAGGGGCAAAACTGCAATATATCCCAGTATTCCTTAGTCCATCCGTATGAGTCATAAATACTCATTCCTAAATCCTGGGGTCTTGAAACAGATTTACTGAGGGTGCTATGGACATGTTATGCTCCTTCTCCAGGGAAAAACTGTCTATTTAGAGCTTTTTCACTTATATTTTCTGAAAACTTTTGCAAGTCTCAAAATATGATCTGAACAAGTAGATTACACACTGCATTATTTCTAATCAATGAACAGGACTCAATTCTGCTAAAATGATCTTCCTTCGCTGGGAATGATCTTCACTGGCCTATTTCCTTCACTGTTACTGCATCAAAAGTAGGGGCTTATGTCCTATTGGTTCACTTGTCCAAGGTCAGGAAATCAAAAGATTTAGTTCCTATGGATGCAAATATTTTAAAAAATACTTAAGGGTATGTTATTATAGCTACCAACATACTTTCACTATCAGTATCAGCGGTCACCAGTGCAAGATTATTTTTACTTTGCCAACCATGGTTGATACCCGCACTCCTTCCCCATTTCTTAAGGTATGAAAATAATGGATATTTAAGAAGTCACACATTCACACAAAGACCTACACACACACCACACACAGTTAGTGTGGCTGGGACTGTTGATGTAAAAATTTTAATGTTTTATTCTATTCTCTTATTCTAGTCTCTGGCTACTGAGAGGTATGTGGTCAAGAAGAGCCCTGCATGAAGAACGCATCTGAAACCAATCTCTCATAGTCAGAGGCACCAAAGTGAACCAATTCAGAAAGGCAAGCCAAAGACATAGACAATCTGTTATACTTAGACCCTCGGTGAATAAACAGATGGCTGAGAGTGCAGAAGTATGCTCAGGGCCTGCAGATCTAATAACCAGAAAAGTCAACAAGGGCACTTGAGTTGAATTCTTGGTGACAAAGGCTGGAGGCTGGTTGAATTAGGCAGATTGGGCTTTTCTAAACTAGAGCAATAGATTTTCACCAACCCTTGAAGTTTTAAAATGCAACATGCAGGAGATACATTGTACAGAAGGAAACATAATTGGAAAGGACACTAATCACTGCATTTCAGGAACCAAGCATGGCTGGAATATCCTTACCCTGGGAGGGTTCTCTGAAGCTTAGGTCACTTGAGTACATATATATTAAACCTTGTGATTACTTAATTATTGCATTTTATGGACTTGAGGAGCCAGTCGTTTGGTATAAAGAAACTTTTAGGTTATGAGAAAATACAAGGTAGACTCTGAAAAAGAGAGCCATGGAAGAACATCAACAGAGCCGGAAGAACAGATATGGGCATCTGGCCAAAGCAGATGCTCCATGAAGCTAAGGATGCTGTAGCATCAAGGTCCTATATGTGCTGGTGATTTTTCCAAAGGCCTAGAGCAATGTGTTCACATGATACTGTGTTTTGTAAAATTTGCACTTTAAGATTAATTTTTGTAGTCCAGTTTCTTTGCATTGTGACATGCCTTCTGTCACATTTTCCTTCTGTCATTGCCACTTGCATAGCCAAAGAAACTTCTGGGATATGACTAAGGTGAAGGTCAGGTGGGAAAGATTTACTTTGAATTTACTGGGAGATATCTGTGTGGTTTTCAGACATGTCCAAGAAAAGTTATTTCTAATCATCCACACAGCAATGGCTTCCACAAAAACTCCTATAGTTCACCATTCTGTCTGCCCCAGTGTTGTGACAGGGATACACAGGACCAGAGGTATAACTATTACATGAACATGCTCTAAGAAACTCCACATTGAAGGTTTGCAGACAGGGGAGGAGAAACAAGGAAATGTATGAAGCTAGGAGCTGGTCTATGGGAAATTTGTCTACTCATCAGTCATATAACACCATAAAGGGAGGATTTGGTTTCCAGTGATGTTTGTCAAAGCAGACTATATTTGATAATACAGTGTATGCTATTATAACTGCGCCATACATTTTTTTTTTCTGTTTTGATGAGAGTCCTACGAAAAGGAATCAATCTGAATTCTCATCGGTACACATGGAAGGAGGGGGGAAGAACTTGTAGTGTTATTACCAATACCTAGTTATGTTTGGGATGTTGCATGCTTTGCACACCCAAAGCACTGGATGGTGTCTTAATATATCCATTTGATGAGACAACAAAGCATCCCCGCTTTGTTGGAACAAATTCTGAGAGACCTAGATGAAACAGTTTAGCAAAACAACGCATTCAGCAAAGTAAGAAAAAAATAAGTATTCTAATAGCAATTCACCTAACACTTCTTCCAAAGTATGTGCAGGAAGAGCAATCTCGCTGTATGTTAGTTTAACTCACTACCGAGTAGCAGTAATTTATAATGCATTTGAATTGTTTATCTGTGTCTTCTTGCTTGACAAATATAGACACCGTTCAACCTGGATCTTACTAGCTATGTGAATTTGGACAAGTCATGGAACCACCTGGGCCTCTGTTTCCTTATCTCTAAAATGGAAATAGCATTTATTCTCCTCCTCTGTCAGGCTGTATCAAGAGAAATCTGGCACACTAAATATTACAGGTATGTGTGCACTGCAAAGTATTTTCCAGTGTTAACCAAAAGGCTTTAGTGGTGATGGTTTGAAAAGGAAAATGGAACTTCATTCTATTTACCTCCAGGATTATTCCCCACTTCTGGACAACCTGACTATATTTTGTCTCAGTGCAAATAGGTTTATTTCTCAAGACAATTTTTTTTCTCCTTTTTTTCAAATTTAAATTTTAGTTAACGTACAGTAAAATATTGGTTTCAGGAGTAGAATTTGGTGATTCATCACTTACATACAACACCTGGTGCTCATCACAATAAGTGCCCTCCTTAGTACCCATCAGCCATCTAGCCCACCCCCCACCTACCTCCCTGCATTAACTCTCAGTTTGTTCTCTATCGTTAAGAGTCTCTTGTGGCTTGTTTCATTCTCCTTTTTAAGACAAAAATTGTTAAATTTATCTCAACTCAACCAGTACAAAATATAGAAAAAAAAACTTAAAAAAATAATGCATTGAGTATGATTTTTTTTGAAATTCTTCCTGGGGTATAGCAATTAAGTCTGCTTCCTGGTTTATATGGAAGATACGGTAAGCCTATTTAAAGCGGCTTTATCTAAAGAAAAATGCTGTCCCTTGTAAGGAAATAGTAACTTTTCTACCTAATACTGAACTCAAGACATCTGTTATATCTCAACTATGGATATTATCTCAGAGATATGTGGAAAGCAACAAATAGCATTCTGACATATAAGTGCATTGACAGAGAAAAAAAGCTGCTAAGGGCTCTCACCCAGTAGAAATTCATTAATGCGTTTCTCATGACCCAGGTCTAGAAAGTCCATGTTTTCAGTGGTTTAGTGTTGATGAGACTTCGGGAGGTTGGCCTACACCAACCAACTGTCAGGATACTTTAGAATAAAACTGAATGCCAATCTATTAATTTACAGTGAGAAACACAACTGTCTAGTTGATTGGAGAGTTAGGTCAGCCAGACCAGCACATTCTCTCCCTGTGGAAAAATGCCAAAGGAAGTCAAGTATGGTTAGAAAAGCCTAGTGAGGGAGTCAACTGAATGACTCAAATATGATAGCCCAAAGCAGCTGTGTCTGTTGGTACAGTCACCCCATAGCAGGATCGTAGTGGACCTTACATAAATCTTAGGGAAACCAAAGAAAAAATTTACTAACAGTTGAGCATGGCACAATGAACAGAGAGAAAAAAGTGTTATATCTGTACTCTTCTGTCTCCTAGAAAGTATGGAGAAAGAATGCTGACTTGTAGATGTTAAGGTTACTATATAATATAAAGTAGTAAAATAATTAAAAGCAAGATTTATATGTCAATATTAAAGATACACCATAGAAATTGAGGAAGGGTAATGAGTAAATTCATAAATTAGGGATTCACCATTTCATTAAAGGAGTTAATTTATGGATGAGCTGATTGTGACAGAAGACTACCTATAAATCAAAGTTCTAGGTGTGAGAAGGGACTTAAATATAAATAAGATATGGCCATCTTTATTAAAATTCATCAGCAAGTAAAATTCTCTTGTACTTGCATTTCTTGTGTATGTCTGAATTTTAACTCATTATTTTTCATACCAGGAAACCTAATTAAGTCAATATTTTCACTTGCTAACATCTACAATCCAGAGATAGGAAATTAGTGAAAACTACAAATGTGTGATATCACATTTACATATTTAGTAACTTTTTATTGACTACTTATACTAATATTTATAATCTTGACAACTCACTCCTGTGCTCCTTGATCAGTGTCATGGAGTTGGTTCTCTGACATAAATTTAAAAAAAAAAAAAAAAAAGAAAAAAAAAGAAAGGGTCATCAGGAGACCTAGGGCTCTGAGAAGGAAGATTTACATGGGAAAAGTGATATGCTAAAAAATTTCTGCTTTTGACCAAGACCTTTCTAACCTATGTCTGTACTGAAGGAAATGTCCTTTACAATGAACACACAGGCATAACAAGAGTGTCATTCTAGGAGAAAGAACTGAGGAGGTTATTTAGGCCTACATTTTTGTCTAGAACAACAGTCCATGGAGTCCATGACACTACTTAAAGGAAATCTGCGAGGTCAAAAAATCTGGTATGCAAGATTATACTGTAACAAAGAACAAAAAGATCATTGGTAATAGTTTCAAATCCCACATTATCACCAACCTTTAAGAAATTGCCACTTGCCCATTTGAGTATAGTGATGAAGAGGTATACATACAATTACCTGAGAAAATCGTTAACATATTCCTCCCTTTTCAGCCTCTATACCTGTATGGGGCCAGATTTTATCCATACACATCAGCCAAAACTATACATTGCGCCAGCTTAAATGCAGAAACAGATATGATATTCACTTGTCTTCTATTAAACCAGACTTAGAGATTTCAAAAAAATGTAAAACAATCTCATTCTTCTCACTAATTTTCGTTTAAAAAATGTAGTTGTTATTTTTCATAAAAATGTTATAAACATATTAATAGGTTTATTATTGTCATTTTCATTTTTTATTATTTTTTAAAAATTTATTCATTTATTATTTCTGAGAGAGAGCAGAAGCGGGATAGGAGCAGAGAGAGAGGGAGACACAGAATCAGAAGCAAGCTCCAGGCTCTGAGCTATCAGCACTGATGTGGGGCCCGAACTCACAAAGTGCAAGGTCATAACCTGAGCCAAAGTTGGATGCTTAACCGACTGAGCCAACCAGGTGCCCCTATTGTCATTTTAAACGAATTGATAAATGTTTTTTTTAAAACATCGTGGTTTTAATTTCTCATATGGCAACTGTGGATAGTTATAATGCATGTTAATAAAATCTCTTTTGGGCCCTCAATGATCAGAGTTGATCAGCTCTCTTTGATCAGAGTTCAGGGTTCATGAGACCAAAGAGTTTGATAATAATTAATAGAGGACTCAAGTGAGACATATCAAGTAGGAATGGCTAAGTTTAAATCTCCTTTTCTTATATGGCCCTTGTCATGGAAGGGCCAAGCAGTATCAAGTGAACAGCAATAAAAGAGAGTTGGTTAACCAGGACTGTCCATGGTCTGAATTTCAACAGAGAAAAATAGAAGAGAGGCTTTGATATTATTGGATGTGTGCTGTATCTCATTAGGATTTCAGAGCAGAAAGGAAGACAGGGTATAAACCCAAAGAGGAACAAAATTATTTTTTCCCTCGTGTCCCTTTTGTCCTTTAGCCCCCAGAAACTGGGTAAGTCTAGAAAAAAGTGACAGGATCTTTTAAGAGACATTGAAAGCAAATTCTATGCTGGATACTGAAAGACATAAATTACAACATGCCACATGAGGTCCATCCCTAGGAGCCAGGTCTGCCTATACCCCAAAGGCTTGCCAGGCTACAGCATCAGATACTTTAGCAACACTGTCATCATGTTCCTCCAGAACACCATGTCTCGGAATTAAGGCCTTACTAAATAGTTGATGAATATTTCATTTCTGAAGTGAAAAGGTGGTGCCAGCGGAAATTTAAAAGAGTATGAATGTAAGAATAAATAATAAATATTAAAAAGAAATGCTAGAATTTTACTGATTAGGCTCTATGCTGCTGAAAATATTGCTTCCCTACTCAGCTCTCTTTCATCGTCTGTATGAGTGCTATCCAAACGAAATATAATGCGAGCAGAAATAAAATGTATGTCACGGAAGTGATTTTGAATTTTCTAGGAGTCACATTCAAAAAGTAAAATAATTACATGATATTAATTTACTAATTTTATTAACCAACTCTGTCTAGAGTACTATTCCAATATGTAATCAGTATAAAAATTCATAAGATAATGTACATTATTTGCTTCATACTAAGTCTTCAAAATAGGGTACATATTGTACAATTACAACACAACTCGAATTGGACTACCTATAGTTGGAGTGCTCAATAACCACATAAGGCGAACATACTAGGCAACTCATTCTATGCAGTAATAATTTTGCTTCCATAAGCAGCTTTAACTTGAGGTCCTAAATGTCGTCTTCATAATTTTTATTGCTTTTATTTTCCTTCTTTTCACTGTGCTAACAAAACACATAGGTGTCACAATTCTCACTTTCCTTTCTACTGGGTATTTTAAGTTGGTACATGTACTGGTTTTTGGATTTCAATCTCTCTGTTTCTATGAAGTGTTTAAATATAGGTATTAAAATGCCTTTTTGTAATGTATCTTAACTCAGGGATTAAATGTATCACTGCTCCCTCTGTTAGTACATTCTGGTTTTTTATTTTTGTTTTAAAAACAGAAACTTGTTTTTGTTTCTGTTTGAGGCCCACTTGGTAGATGCTTCTGTCTTTCTCCAACATAAAACTTCTATTCCATTTGTTCTTTGTATTTTGTTGTTATTGTTCTAAGAGAACTAAGTGCTGTGGGTTTTAGTACATTTTGAAATTTAATGTTTGACTTAGATGTTCTGTTCTGAAATAAATGATGAGGAAGCATCTAGGTCCCTTTTATTATGGCATTTTCGGCCACTGCTCACCTTTTGGGAGTTAGGTAACTTATCTTTTATCATTTCATATATTCATTCTTTTCACAGCTACTCACTGAAGTCACTGTGTTTCAGGCAATGACCATCTCTACTTCCTTCCCTACCATGAAGGATCAGTTATATTTTTTAAATTACTAATATGGAATTAATTTATACTTACAGAAGATTTGCAAAAATAGTGAAGAGTTCTCATATATCCCTCATCCAGCTTCTCCTAAAGTTAACATTTTATGTACCAACTATCATAATCAGTACATTAATACTGATTCAGTACTACTCCCTGAACTATAAATCTTATTCACATTTCACCAAGTTTTCCACTAATTCCCATCTTTCTGTTGCAGGATCCAATGTCATATTCCATATTGCATTTAGTTGCTGTGTCTCCTTAGTCTCTTCCAATCTCTGATGATTTCTGGGTCTTTCCTTGTCTTTTATGATCTTGATACTGTTGACATGTACCAATAAGTTACTTTGTAGATGGTCCTCAATTTGGGCTTGTCTGATGTTTTTTCATGATTTAATGAGGTTATACATTTTTGTCAAGAATACCACAGACATGATCTTGGGCCCTTTGTGCATTACATCAAACCCTTCATTATGTCAGCATGTCTTATTACTGGTTCTGTTACCCATGTTACCAATAAGATAGTTGTTTCCAGGTTTTTCCACTGTAAATTTACTATCTTTCCATTTGTAGCTGACAATATTTCTGAAGAGATAGTTTGACACTATGCAAATTCTATTTCTCAACAAACGTTTACCCACCATTTTTAGATTCCAGCAGTGGAGCTAGTCTGCATCAATTATTACCATCATGAACGCTTACTAGTAAATTTTTCTATTTCCCTCTTTCTTCCTACATGTGTCGTTTGGAATTCTGCTCAAAGAAAGAGCTGTCCCTTCTTCTCTACTTATTTATCTGGTGATTTATCTATATCCGTATGGACTTAAGGATATTTTTATATTTTTCTATGGGTTTTATCCTATGGGTTTAAATCCAATGCCATCTTTCTCTTTTTCCCACAAAATAGTCCAGCTTTGATTGTTAGGAGCTCCTTAAGGTTGGCTACTGTGGTCTTTCAAAAATCCTTCATTCCTTTTTATTCTAAATTGCTTTATTGAAGTTTAATTAACATTTGAAAATCTGTACATATTTATTGGTTTCCTGTTACTTTTAAGATAAAAGTTAAATCTCTTGAAAAGACAGTCTCTTCAGTAAATGGTGCTGGGAAAACTAGACAACTACATGCAAAAGAATGAGACTGGACCACTTTCTTACACCATACACAAAAAATACTCAAAATGGATTAAAAACCTAAATGTGATACCTGAAATCATAAAACTCCTAGGAGAAAACATAGGCAGTAATTTTTTTGACGTTAGCCTTAGCATCATTTTTCTAGATATGTTCTTCTCAGCCAAGGGAGACAAAAGCAAAAATAAACTATTGGGACTACACCAAAATAAAAAGCTTTTACACAGTGAAGAAAACCATCAATAAAACCAAAAGAACACATACTGAATGGAGAGGATATGTGCATATGACATATCCAATAAAGGGTTAATAGCCAAAATGTATAAAGAACTTGTACAACTCGACATAAAAAAAAAATCCCATAAATAATCCAATTAAAAATGGGCAGACGACCTAAATAAACATTTTTCCAAAGAAGACATACAGATGGCCGACACATGAAAAGATGCTCACCATCACTCATTATCAGGGAAATGCAAATCAAAACCACAATGAGATGTCACCTTACACTTGTTAGAATGTCTAGTATCAAAAAGACAAGGGGGTGCCTGGGTGGCTCAGGTGGTTAAGTGTCTGACTTTGGCTCAGGTCATGATCTCATGGTTCGTGGATTCCAGCCCCTCGTGGGGTGCTGTAATGACAGCTCAGAGCCTGGAACCTGCTTTGGATTCTGTGCCTCCCTCTCTCTCTCTCTCTCTGCCCCTCCCCTGCTCATGCTCTGTCTCTCTCTCTCAAAAATGAATAACAGTATTAAAATTTTTTTTAAAAAAAGACAAGATATAACAAGTGTTGGTGAGGATGTGGAGAAAAGGGAACCCTAGTGCAATGTTCCTTGGGAATGTAAATTGCTACTATGGAAAACAGTATTGACGTTCCTCAAAAAATTAAAAACAGAACTACCATATGACCCAGTAATTCCACCATTGGCAATTTAGCCAAGTAAAATGAAAACACTAATTTGAAAAGATATATGCACCCCTATGTTTACTGCAACACTATTTACAATAGCCAAGATATGAAAGCAACCCAAGTGTCCAATGATAGATGAATGGATAGAGAAGACACAGCTCACACCCATCTCAAAGACTCTCTTTTATTTTTCTCTTTTGAAATCCAGACCACAGACAGTCCTGGTTAACCAATTCTCTTTTGTTGCTTTTCATATGACACTGCTTGGCCCTTCCATGATAAGGGCCTTACAAGCAGAAGAGATTTAAACTTAGTCATTTATACTTAACAACATGGATGGACCTAGAAGGTATTATGCTAACTGAAATAAGCCAGAGAAAGACAAATACCATATGATTTCACATGATTTCATATGATTTCATGTGGAATCTAAGGAACAAAACAAATGAACAAACAAAACGAGAAACAAACTTATAAATACAGAGAACAAACTAATGATCGCTGGGGTGGGGAGTATGGTGGGTGGAAGGATCGGCAAAATGGATGAAGGGGAGTGAGAGGTACAGGCTTCCAGTTATGCGATAAAAAAGTCATGGGAATGAAAGGTACAACATAGGGAAGATAGTCAATGCTATTCTAATAGCATTGTATGGTGACAGATGGTAGCTACACTTATGGTGAGCATAGCGTAACATACAGACTTGTGGAATCACTATGTTGTACACTTGAAACTAATGTGTCAACTATGCTTCAATTAAAAGCAAAAAAGGAATGAGCTTTCTAGAGTAGACGTATAAATAAATATTATATATATATGAATTATAAAATGAATATTATATAAATATAAAATTGTCTCTTACAAAAGATAAATTTCAAATCTTTGCATATGGCATGCAAAACCTCTTATGATCTCATGCCTTGCTTATTCCTATTTAGTCTCATTTTCTTTCTTTTTTTTTCAAGTCTCATTTTCTATCATTGCTCATCCACAAACATACACACCATGATAACTTCAAATGAGCTGTGTTTTCCTTTCTCCTTAGGCCTTTGTATATTCTGTACCTCAGCCTGGATCATTCTATTCACCTCCAAACTCTACCTCCAACAGCCCTTGTCTTCCTTTTACCTTCCAAGTAGTGACATGTTTATAAAACAAGTGACACTCTCATATACTGCTGATTCAAGTGTGGATTGTGACAAACACATTGGAAATCTTTTAGGCAGTATCTACTAAGCCTGAAGATATGCATATCTATGACTCAGTTGCTCTCTCTCTCTCCATAGATATCTATATATTTATCTATATCTATATCTATATCTATCCAACACCAATTCTTACGTCTATTCACCAAGAGGCATGGATAAGAGTGTTCACAGCAGTGTGGTTTATTCACTCCCACAATATCTACTTCATGTTTCTTCCAGGACTAGCTTTTCTGATGTGTCATATCATCCTCCTGTCCTGGCTGGCATTACTACCTCTGTTGTATTCTTCTATATTTAACATTTTTACTGAAATGGTTATTAAATTATATATCTCTGTATATTGTCTGTCCCTGAAGATGGGGGTATTATAATTATTTGCAGTTTTATTCCAACTCTCTGTCTTCTCTGGTTTCTAAAGACAAAGAACTGAAAAAAAATCAAGTTTCAGATAGTTACTGACTAAAAAAAACTTTATAATCAGAAACAAGATAGATCATGGGGAGTTTGTTTTTAGACAGCTTAGTAATACAATAGCCTGTCCATCTTTTAATTGCTATTTCCTGGCCATAACATTCAAATTTTCCATTACATACTCTTTGAGCTTTAATTAATTAATTAATTTATTTATTTTGAAGTTTATCCATTTATTTTGAGGAGACTGAGAGAGAATGTGCCTATGCATGCATGTGAGCAGGGGAGGGCAGAGAGAGAGGAAGAGAGAGAATCCCAAGCAGGCCCCACACTATCAGTGCAGAGCCCAATGTGGAGTTCCATCTCACAAACCATGAGATCATGACCTGAGCCGAAATCAAGAGTCAGATGCTCAACCAACTACGCCATCCAGGCACCTTGTCTTTGAGCTTTTAGAAAGATTATTTTTATCCCCATGTTTTTAAAGTCCTGCATCTATAGAATTGTTTTATTTTCATTTTTTTCCAAAACATAATTATATTACATAGATATAAACATGTACTTATCTTCACACCATAAAACCCTGTATTAAGCCTTTAAAAATGTCTTTCCAACAGAAAAACACAAAAGCATTTTTCAATATACTGTTACCAAAATATTTCTGAAGGATTTTTAATAATAACCTATCTTCCACATGTTTTTCCTATATTGAGATATATAGTTACATTTAAAGAAATGGCTAGCATACACTTGCAAAATCCATAGAAAATTGTCCATAAAAGGACTATACAAGAAGTTCCTTTTTACTGTGTTTATTGATCTTATTTTAGAGAAAATATAAGAGGTGAAATGCAAGGTGCTTTGGTTTGTAATGTAGCAACAATAAAGATAAAATCATAAAAGAGAATGTTTGGTTTAGCTTCTGAAGAACTATGAGGCCCAAGGGGTGGTTTCCACTACACTCTCCCTCCTAAACATTTAGTATCACTTTTGGAATATTTCTCTTGTGTATTTTCAGTTCAGTTCATTTGTACACTACCAAATATAAATTGAAATATTGTAGTTTTTAAAATGTATGCATAAAAGAAAATGTAAATGATGTAGACTATTTCCATTTTATTAGAGCACAAAATATTGTTGGAAAACTTGCATTCAGGAATCCAAAGTTGAAGTAAAATGCAAAAGAATGTGTAACAAGAAGCTAGTTAGTGCATTGACAAAACAACTTTCCCAAAGGGACTTAAGTGTATTGCTTTTTTTACTGTGGTCAAAACCACAGATGAAAGTAAGAAGTAATTTGAAACCTCTACCTCCTTAAATAGTACAAAGGGCAGGCAGTAAATGAATTTGGACAATATGAGGTCTATTCCTTTCCACACTCATCCAGAATGGCCTAAGCGCACTTAATCATATGATTAGCCAGCAGGCTCTGTGCTCTGAGAGAATCTAAGAAACACGAACTATCGTGTCATCAAAGGGACTTACTGAGTAGTGCCTACTACCAGTACAGAAAAAC
Source organism: Felis catus (assembly GCF_018350175.1). NCBI lineage: Eukaryota > Metazoa > Chordata > Mammalia > Carnivora > Felidae > Felis > Felis catus. The sequence goes on from NC_058386.1 coordinate 23,230,515, forward strand.
ATTAGGAGAAGTACTATTTTAAACCAACTGAAAGAGCAACTCACACACCATGACATATAAACTGATTCGAGGAAGTAAATGAGGGTAGAGAAGACGAGTTTACTGAATTTACTCCCCATCCCACTCCCATCCCCAGCTTCTGGAGAACTGGAACCAGTGATTCTCCTTTATACAAACTGAAAACTATTTTATTCAAATAAGTTATAGAAATGACTGATATAATATAAAACACATCATATATTATATCTGGATTTACTATGGAAATTGAGATTCCTGCAAAATTCTAATTTTGTGAATATAGTATACACAGATTACTTGTGGTCATTAGATAAGAGTGTAGAGAATCTGTCGGACCCACATCATCTCTGACAGGTAAAAGCACATCTTCTTGCGCTAGTATTGTTATATGGGGTTCTTCTCTAACTCTCTCCATGAAAAAGGCCTATAAATTTCCTGGGTAATTGGAATAAAAAATAAGTTAAAAGTTAAATAAAATACCACACTCCAAAGTGGATAGGGACGAGAAAAATGGCACATCTAGAATATAGCTTCTTAAGTAGATTTAGAAATGATTTTTAAAACCTTTTAAATGAAATATAATTGATAGATAATATTAGTTTCAGGTGTACAACATATACATTAGAAAATGTTCACTATGGTAAGCGTAGTCACCATCTGCCACCATAAAAACGTATTACAATATTATTGACTATATTCCCTATGCCGTACTTATCCCCATGACTTACTTATTTTGTAACTGGAAATTTGTACTTCTTAATCTCTTTCACCTATTTTGCCCATCCCCCAATGCCCTTCCCCTCTGGCAACTACCAGTTTTCTCTGTATTTATGATTCTGTTTCTGTTTATTTTTGTTTGTTCATTTGTTTTTTAGATTAATGATTTTGAAGAGTCTCTTTATGCTTCATTTTATTTTAGTATTTGGATTTCTTTTTCTTTTTCTTCTTTTTTTTAGGTTTTTTTAAAAACTTTAATTCCAGGGTAATTGACATACAGTGTTATATTTGTTTCAGGTGTACAATACAGTGATTCAACAATTCCATATATTACTCAATGCTCATCAAGGTAAGTGTACTCTTTTTTTTAAAGTTTGTTTATTTTTGAGAGAGCGAGTGTGTGTGAATGGGAGAGGGGCAGAGAGAAAGGGGGACAGAGGATCTGAAGCAGACTCTGTGCTGACAGTAGCAAACCTGATGAGAGGCTTGAACTCAGAAACCATGAGATTATGACCTGAGCCAAAGTCCGACGCTCCACGGACTGAGACACCCAGCCACCCTAAGATAAGTGTACTTAATCCCCATCACCTATTTCACCCATCCCCTCACCCACCTCCCTTCTGGTATCCATCAGTTCTCTATAAATTAAGAGTCTGTTTTTTTTTTTGTTTCTCTCCCCTGCCCCTTTGTTCTTTTCTTTTGTTTCTTAAGTTTCACATATGAGTGTTTGAATTTATTTTTCTTACAGGAATTGGGAAGCCATTTAGCATTTTAAATCAGGGCTATGATGTCATCAGATCTGTGTATAGAAAGAGAAGTCCACGGACAGTGGAAGATAGCAGCAGGTGCTGTCAGTGCCTTACCCGTGTCCATTTTGTACTCACCATTTCAGTACATGCCAATGGCATCCTCCAGGAAGCATCAGCAGCTCTCTACCAAGGGTTTTCTCCCAGGGCATCCATGGGGCAGGTCCAAAGTGCCAGAGAGTAGTATCTTCCCTCTGCCAATGACGGTGGAGAGCGAAAGGATAAATACCACAGCCTCCTTTATCCTTAAGTAGATGACTGTGGGGCCTGGTTCCCCATACAGATTGAGCCCAACTTAACTTCATGAGTTAGCTGCTCAGTAACAAATTGTTTTTTGGTTTGTTTTCTTCCATCTCTCACATTTTCATTCCCCTACCAGGGTTTCCAAGATTTTGGCTCACCTACTTTCATTCAAACTACTTTCATTCAAATTCTCATCACAGAATCTATTGTCGGGGAAAACTAAGATACTTGATAATGACAGTGGTTTTAGGAAGCTGACTCTAAGAATGAATTTTGGAATCATATCAAAGGCTGGTTAGATAGAAGCAAGGATCATACTGCTAGTAGTAAGTGCAGTAGAGATAATCCCTGATATGCTGTAGCCTCATAATACAAAGAACCTTATAAGTGGAAATTTGGGCAGATATGAAGCAAAGGATATATATTTGATTATGTAACAGCTCTAGTACTTGCATTTGGAAGATATGAAGAAATTGTAATTAAAATGAGCATCAATATATTGCTTTGTGATATACATCCATGTATTAAGAATGCAAGGAGGAAAGCATCCAATTCAAGAGAATAAATCTTATGGTGAATAGAGAAGGAATGTAGTTAAGGAAGGGTACACAGGGGGCTTTAAGTATTTTAATATGTTCTCTATTATTAGTTGGTTGGAGGTGGTGTATTGTTTTCTTCTGTTGTGTATGTCTCTAATTTTCAATAATCAAGAAAAAAACAGCAACAGAAAACAAAACCATACTCACAAAGTACATAAATAAACTGGAAAGACAAGGGCTAATCCCTACATTTTAGAAACAAGGGGAGTGACTGCAATCAAGACAAGTAAATTCTCAGGGTCACTCATTTAGTGGTGGATCCAGAACTAGAAAATAAAACTGTCAGATCAAAGATTATAGTTGATGCCTTTAGTATACCTTGAATATACTAAGGAAATTCCATTTAGATGGCGAACTTGTAATCTTAGAGAGTAGACATGGTTTTAAGAAAATGTCCACCAAGAAGTTATATATCATCTTAAAAAGTTGTTTATCTGGCCATGAATGGGCTATCCACATCTCAGAAACTGTGTTTCTTGCACATGGAGACTTTGAATTTACAGAGTTGAGAAGCAGCAAATAAGGCAAACACATTGCAAGAAACAATTTGGAAAATAAATGTAGCAAGCACTTGCAATGTAGATACAACAACAGAAATGGTGAAATGAGTATTATTTTAAAATAACTCAATGTATTTGCTACATACAGTATTTAGTCAGCTTAATAAAATTTTAGTTGTATTTTCTTATACATTTTCCTGGAAATTTTGTATTCTGTGATGAGAGATGAAAGATTAATTTACCCAACACAAAGAGGAAATGACCAAGTCCCTATGTCAAGAAACATTTTGTTTGAATTTTATCTCCTCATGATTTGTACATAAAAAGGGAACAGAATGAAGAAGATTGATTTAGCAAATCTTACAAAAAAATTAAACTTGGCTCTAGGTAATGCTGGAGTTGGGAGAAATAAAAGTATTTTAACCAAGATGTCACATAATAAAAGAACAAACTACTTGTATTTGTTCAGAAGGCTTACAATTTTTATTCATTTCCCCCCTTTCAATTAAATTGAACTTTTCCAGAGTACATAAGGGCCAAGCTAAGTATAGTTTTTCCTGATTGATGACATTACCATATTCTACCATTACTAATATTCCTTTAATATTTATATTCCACTCCTTAACTTTCTGGACTGAATCATTGTATAAGTAGGTATGAATTGTATGGAAATGAGCAGTACTTTCCTTGAAGTAAATATTAGGTGAACAAATGGAAAAACAAAAAAATAGTATCTGTCTCCAAGGTGGCTGGTAGGGAAAAAATCCTAAATCATTACTGAAATCCAAGAAGAAAATTAATTAGCCTAGTGGTTTGCTTTCGTAAAAGTAGTGGAAACTGTAAGTGGAAACCTTATTATCAACATTTCATTAGGATGAAGCTAGAGAGCTACAACATTAGCCACAAATTTTCAAAATAAATTGTCTCCAGAAAACATGGAGCTTGATAAAATGGAGTGTATGGATCTTAACTTGCTTACAGCATGGGGAGAACGCACATTAATGGCAAGAAAGAGGATTAAAGACCATTCTTATCTAAAGAATCACAAAAGCTGAACACCATCCCCATAAAGGTATTTATTTGGAAAGCATCTTACACTGTCCAAATGCAAAGGAGTGTGAATGATTTGATGATGTATAATGAATGCATTGATTTTAGCACTGAGCCATGGAAGGTACTTTTTAATTTGGAGGGAGGAGGGATTAAATTCTCCTTGCAAAGATATCCTTCCAGTGTGAAGACAAGTCATTGGATTCATTGCACTGTTTAAAAGTTGCCTCAACAAAGAATTGGGGTTGGGGATAATAGGCTTGTTTCTTAATTTTACAGAAAATTTTACAATTGCCTAGGGCTAAATAATATGAGAAAACTTAATTATTTTTTTTTAGGCACCAAGCTTCATTACTAATAACTTATTTCTTTTGTCCCAAAACTTTGTACTACGTTGATGTTAAAATATTCCTACAGTATATCAAAAATTAACATGGAATAGAAATAATTGAAATTATAAAGTTAAGTCTATATAACACCATCAATAATTAATTAAATGTTTATAAAAGCTCTTACATTATATACATATATAATAGGTTTTGTTGGATTTCATAAAATATTTTATTACATAGCATATGAGTACTACTATAGTTGGTTTAATATAAATGCTGATTTTTGATCCAGATTTTTAAAATATAGGTACTGATATATGATTTAATTTATTTAGCTCAAATATGAAAACAAAATCTTAAATTTTTTTTAATGTTTATTTATTTTTGAGAGAGCAAGCGAGCACAAGTGGGAGAGGGGCAGAGAGAGGGAGACAGAGGATCCAAAGCAGGCTCTATGCTGACAGCAATGAGCCCAATATGGGGCTCAGACTCACAAACCATGATATCATGACCTGAGCCAAAACTAAGAATCAGCTGCTTAACCGACTGAGCCACCCAGGCACCCCAATATGAAAAAAGCTTCTTAAAAATATTTTCTTGGTATAGGTTTTCAGCAGGATAATTCTTTTCTTGCAAGCTATAGAAAGTTTAGGCTCCCAGCTACCCACCCCCCAGAGACATAGTAGCACTTTCCAGACAATGTGACAACCAAAACACTCCCATGTATTCAACCTCCTCAATACCCTCCTATTCTCCATTTAGGAGACAATTTAGAATACTGATTTAGAGGATTATGATGGTCTCTTATTTTATAAAAGGGAATAAGTTGCATCTTCTTGCTGTCTCTCTTTCTCTCTATATATATCTCATCTCCCTGTCCTTTTTTGCTTTCTTTTTAGGAAGTGTTAGTGAAAACATAATAACCAAACAAGATTTCTTTTCATGATACTTTAGAGAAAAAGTTATTTTCCATGTATCTTATTCAATCATTGCACTATTAGGAAAGCATAAATTATATATTATATTTTTCTTTTGATATGTTATAAAAAGAATCTAAGTCTCAGAAAAGTTAAGAAACTCTTTAAGTATCTCACCACAGCGAAGTTGAAACTAGTGTCTTGGAAAGCTAAAAGGCGACCTAGTGAATGGGAGAAGCTATTTGCAAATGACCCATCTGATAAAAGTTAGTATCCAAAATCTATTAAGAACTGATACAACTCAAAACCCAAAAAACAAATAACCCAATTAAAAATTAGGCAAAAGACGTAGACAGATATTTCTCCAAATAAGACATCCAGATGGCCAATAGACACATGACAAGATTCTCAACATCACTTATCATCAGAGAAATGCAAATCAGAACTACAATGAGCTATCACCTCACATCTGTCAGAATGGTGAAAGTCAAAAACAACAAGTGTTGGTGAGGGTGTGGAGAAAAAGGAACCCTCATGCGCTATTGCTGGGGATGAAAACTGGTGCAGCCACTGTGGAAAACGGTATGGAGGTTCCACACAACATTAAAAATAGACCTACCCAATGATCCAGTAACCTCACTACTGGGTGTTTACCCCCAAAATACAAAAACAATAATTGAAAGGGGATATGCACCCTCATATCTATAACAGCATTAGATTATCTACAATAGTGAAATTATGAAAGCAGCCCAAGTGTCCACTGATTGATGAATGAAGAAGATGTGGTATACATATACAATGGGATATTACTCAGCCATAAAAAGAGAATGAAATCTTGCCATGCGCAATGACATGGATGGAAGTGGAGAATATAATGCTAAGCAAAATAAGTCAGACAGAGAAAGATAAACATGATATGATTTCACACATATGTGGAATTTAAGAAACAAAACAAATGAGCACAGGAAAGAGAAAGAGAAGAACCAAGAAACAGACTGTTAACTAGAGAACAAACTAATGGTTACTAGAAAGGAGGTGGGCGGGAGGATGGGTGAAAGAGGTGTTGGGGATTAAGGAGGATACTTGTTATGAGCACTACATGATGTATGGAATTGTTGAATCATTGTATTGTACACCTGAAAGCAAGGTAACACCATATGTTAACTATATTGGAATTAAAGTTTAAACAAAAGAAACTAGCATCTTGGTCTTGTAATATTGAGATTAATGTCCTTTCAGCTGCATCTGACTGAAATGTTAACATGTCCCTGTCCTTAAGAAGACAATAACTAAAAAAAAAAAATTGTCTCTGTCCTTAAGAAGACAATAATTAAAAAAAAAATTAAAAAGGGGAGGGAGAAGGAGAGAAAGAATCCCAAGCACGCTCGATGCTATTGAACAGGGAAAGGATTTACATTAGGCAGGGAAGAGATAGGAGACCCTCAGGGAGACAGGCTGCAGCTGCAAGCAAGAGGCTGAAGCAGAAGCCGGGTTTGGAAAAAAAAAAAGAAAGAAAAAAAGGATAAACATATTTCAGACCTGCCTGGGCTAGATGCCACGCATGGAGTCTCACAAACTTTCCGATAAGCTTCCAATAAAAAATCAGGGACAAAAATCCTTGGCGACTACCCGGTCGGGACCCCTCTGACTCTTCAAAGTTTTATACTTTCTCTCAATAAATTCTATTGCTTTGCTCACTCTCTTTTGTCGTCTATGGGATTCATTCTTCAACTCGGTGAGACAAGGACAGCATCTCTTCCACCCTCCTGTAACGTTTTGGTGCCAAAACCCGGGAACCATCAGAGGGTGAGTAACAGCGGTCTCTTTCCTCTCCTTTTCTGAACGGAGGATTGCCTTACCAAGACTCTCAAAATCAAGCACCTGCTGGCCAGTTAAAAGCAGGTAGCATGGCCACCTGTCTCAAGTCTCAGGTGACAGGCTTCTGGGTAAAGGTTTGGTCAATCCCCCATTGTGAAAGGGGAACTTTGGCCTACCTCTAACCAGTTCCACTTTCTGCTCTTCCCTTATTCTTTCTTCACCTATCCTTAAATGGCTTTTAAAACCTTTCCAACCCCTGCGGATCAATATGCTCCAGCAATTAGGGACTTATTTGGTGAAACATGTTTCTTTTGTCAGATACAACTCAGACATAAATGTGGCCAGGACTCTAGGCTTCAAATATCAGCAGACAATATTAGAGTCATCCCTTTGTATCCCCTGAGTTTTGAACATTAAGAATGGGAGAACAGATCTACCACCAGTGCCTTCTCTGTGTGCAATAGCAGTGGGAACCTTAATAGGATACCTTGTGAAAGCTTTCTTGTTTCAAGAACAAAAAATTAGGAACTACAGTGCTGCTAGGTCTCAAGGATTACACCCTTGAATCGGGACCCATCTGCTGATAGGACATCAGGCATGCAGGAAGGAAGGATGCTTGGAGGTTGGGTAAGGAAATAATTGACCGTGTGGACTAGATTCCATGGGTTGGGGTTGCAAGCAAATTAGTATGACCAAGAAATGAGGACCCAATCAAGGGGGCTCTGAAGAATGAGGTCATGAGGGACTTTCTCTGTTACATGAAAACTTCATCCAGGGGATGCACATAAGGACTGGCAATCCAGCACTCTGAATCTTCCCTATGGTTCCCATTGGGCACCCAAGACAGGTAAAAGGATGGAAACTGGCCCTGGAGGTCACGGTCCGGGGAAGCGTTCATAAGCAGCACATGCCTCCCCATAATCGCCCCAGTTGTTTGCTTGCACCCATAACTTTTATAAATAACAAGGCTTGAATCACTAACCTTGCCAAACTCCTTAAGATTTAAGAGATTGAGAAGAATCCAGAGGAGGGAAGGGGGCTAAAGCAGTGGGTCAGAATGGCTACTCCCACTGGCCCAATCCTTCTTTGACCCAAGGTGTTCGGCCATCCTCCCACTTTGGGGAAGGCAGATCAAAGGACACCTTGATTCTAAAAGGGAGAGCTGATATGTTGGGACGCCTTCATAGTTACCTCTCAAATATAACAGGTACAGAGGTTCTTGAGGTTCTTGACTCCTACCAGGATCATGAGATGGGAAACCTTTCTCAGTCAGGACTTATCTGTAATGTGTTCTGAAAAATTAGGAAAGATTTGATCTACAAACACTCAAAAAGAAGTGCATGAAGTTTTGTTTTGTTTTGTTTTGTTTTCTCCCAGACTTGGCCTGGAGGATGGAGAATCCTGGCCTCCTGAGGGAAATATTCAGTACAGTACTATGTTACAGTTAGATCTATATTGTAGAAGAGAGGGTTAATGTTCAGAAGTTCCCTATGTACAGGTCTTCTCTGCTTTATAGGACCATGAAGACTTATGTAAGTCTTGTAAATTAGGTACCAATCTTCCAGCCCCTACAAGAGATCTGGAAGGTCGAGTACTTGCAGACTCACTCCTTGGGGCCTCTTCTCAGGAAAAGCCACCTGTTAGACCCTCATGCCCTCCTTATCCAGGATTTCAAGGGATAAAAAATCTTCCCCCTGAAAGCAAGGCACATTGAATATATCCATTCACCGAAATGCCTTCTGATGAATTTGGCCCCATGAAGGTTCCATTTTCCTTGCAATATTTTAAGCAAACAAGAAGGACCTGGGCAAATTTGCAGACAAGCCTGATCAACATATAGAAGTGTTCCAAAACCTAACCCAGGTTGCTGAAGAAAATACAGGCCTTTTCTAATGAAGGGGACTCTGACACCCTCTCTTGATGTTTCTCCTAATAAACTCTGGTTAACTGTATGTGGGGCTTCTCCCTCATTCATTCCTTGGGTTAATGACTATAATAATTAGAGCCAACTGTCTCTGGTTAGTCCACTTGGGATGGGGACTTTAAGGAATATTCCCAAGTAGCAAACTCCTTTTGTTTCAGGGAAATTTCCTGTCTTCTATGGCGTGACTTGGATTACCCATTTCCACTTGTTGGTAAAAAAAATCTGCATCTGCTGATATGTCCGAGCTGACAAGCTTTAGGACCAGGAGACCTTTTTCTCTGTCCTCTGGCCTTTTATCTGCCTTCAGGCTTCTAGGTGATACCACACATCTTTGGCCTTACCTTCCCCCTCCTCCTGTTTCTACACCACCTGGGGTGCAGCCTGCATAACTGGCTTCCATACTATCTGGGTGCCTCCAGTACAATGGGTTCTCCCTCCTCCCCTGCTTTCAGGGAGTGAAGAACACCCCCTTAGACTTACACCGCCCACTTCACATTTCCTCACTGGCGCCCTAGATAAAAATTGACAATGGGGAACAAATTGATTGACTTTTAAGTGGACACAGGTGGAACATATTCACTAAACTAATTTAAGTTTGTTGGTTTAATTAAGATAGACATGTCTTTAGAGTTAACACCATTAAATACATGAAACTTTTTCTACCTAGGTTTACTGAAGGTCAAATAAGCCCATGAATATCTCTGTTGCAATTTTTCAGCAAAAGAAAACTTAAAATGATGGTTAATTTTGTCTGTCTCAAAGTTTCATGGGTAATTGTTAAGATAGCTTTCAGGGTCTTTGGTAACCTGAAACTTTACAGTTTTTTTTGGGTGCTAAACTGGATTAAATTCATTGGATATTTAGGCCTTTTCCAAATCAGATGGAATGCTAAAGCACTGCTTACTAAACATAGGTTTGTGCTTTTGGCTTCTTATGACAGAAGAACTAAGGATATTTAAATGTTAAAAATCATGCTTTGTCCTTAACTTATTCATAAAATTTCCATCTAAAAAAGTTCTGGTATAACAGACAGTTCATAATTTGTTACTACTTAATTTTCACTGGAGACTAGGTTTCTAAGAGTTAAAATTCTGCTAAATATAATTAAGACTGATGGAAATAAGGAAAGCAATTCTGTATATAGAAAAGCAGGAGGTATACAAGAAAGATATAAGAAAGGGGAACACATTTTTGTTAAAAGTAAAAGAAAGTAATTTCATCCTAGATGAGACTGGTTGTTTGGAGAAAAAGGGCTTAGGTCAAAATCTGAAAGCATAAGAAAGTTGTAGAAGGTTTATAAAGGGAAAGCTTTAAGAAAAATTTTATGCGTGGTCAAAACTAAGGTTAAAATAAATTAATTTTAAAAGTACACTGGTACAAGATTAAAATTATGCTTTAGCCACTACTTTACAAACACAGAATGAGAGCCTGGTGGCCTTCTTGGAAAGGTTGAGGAAGGTTCTCATTAGATATATGGTAATCTCCCCTGAAGCCCTGAGACTGAAATGATTTTAAAGGACAAATTTGTCACTCAATCAACCCTAGATATTTGGAGGTAGCTGTAAATATTGACTGTTGTCCTGGAAGTGACCCTGGAAGAGCTCTTACAATGAGCTTCTGATTGGGTATATTACAACAAAGATCAAGAGGAGAGTCAAGAACAGGAAAGGAGGCTTAAGAAAAATCTGAGGCCTTATTCATGGCCTTCCGAACTGTATCAGACTAGACTTCCCCAGGTCCTGGCACCAAGTGCCACTATGTGGCAAGTCAGGTCACTGGAAACGAGACTGTCCTCAGAAGGGACAACAGAAGTCGAAACTCCATAAGACATACCCCTTGTGTGGAGACCCTGGAATATCTGAATGATCTCAGGGACCTCCATCTATGAGGGCTAGATAACCAGTGTCCCTGAAAGTGACTGATGGGGCCTGGGGCTCTTCAGGTTGGCTCCCCTGACCAATTGTCTGTTGGAAACCCAGAGCCTCTGGTAACTCTGGGAATAGAAGGAGAACCAGTTGATTTCCTTCTTTATACCAGAGCCACCTTTTGTGTCCTCCTTTCCACTCCAGCCAATTATCCAAATGCAGCATAATGATTAGAGGCGCCTCTGGAAAACTTATGCCTAATTTTTCTCTCAGCCCCTGGGATACATATGGGAAAACCTGATTTTTTTTTCTCCTTTTTTTTTTTTTAATTTTTTTTCAACGTTTATTTATTTTTGGGACAGAGAAAGACAGAGCATGAACAGGGGAGGGGCAGAGAGAGAGGGAGACACAGAATCGGAAACAGGCTCCAGGCTCTGAGCCATCAGCCCAGAGCCTGACGCGGGGCTCGAACTCACGGACCGCAAGATCGTGACCTGGCTGAAGTCGGACGCTCAACCGACTGCGCCACCCAGGCGCCCCTCTCCTTCTTTTTTTAATAATGCAAGAGAGCCTCACTGCCTTGTGAGGAAGGGACATTATAACTGAATTAGAGACTACAGTGTTACTAGCTCCAGGACAGATAAATAATTGCATAGGTTTTTAGGAATTATTGGATATTTTAGGCTATAGAAACCAGGTTCAGGGAAATAGCTATGTCAATAGCTATGTCACCCGCTATGTCAATTATTAAGGGAGACTCAATCTGATGGAGCCTCCATTCTACAATGGGAACTAAAAGCCCAACAGGCTTTTTATAAACTCAAACATGCCTTGTTAAAAACCCCAGCCCTAAGCCTCCCAGTAAGAAAAATTTAATTTGTATGTTACTGAAAAAAAGAACTAGCTCTTGGAGTTGTAACCCAAACCAGGGGACCCACTCAACAATCTGTGGGATATCTTAGCAAGGAGCTAGATATGATGACAAGGGGTGGCCAGCATGCCTGCTGGTCATAGCCACTGCTGCCCTTCTAATGCCTGAGGCCAACAAAATAAGCTTAGGGGCAGACATAACCATATATGCCCCTCATAACCAGCCTAATAGAAACGAAAGGAAATCTTTGGTTGATAGGTAGTCGGCATTCTAAGTATCAGGCTTTGCTCTTATTTTTTTTTCAATATATGAAATTTATTGACAAATTGATTTCCATACAACACCCAGTGCTCATCCCAAAAGGTGCCCTCCTCAATACCCATCACCCACCCTGCCCTCCCTCCCAACCCCATCAACCCTCAGTTTGTTCTCAGTTTTTAAGAGTCTCTTATGCTTTGACTCTCTCCCACTCTAACCTCTTTTTTTTTTCTCCTTCCCCTCCCCCATGGGTTTCTGTTAAGTTTCTCAGGAACATAAGAGTGAAAACATATGGTATCTGTCTTTCTCTGTATAGATTATTTCACTTAGCATAACACTCTCCAGTTCCATCCACGTTGCTACGAAGGGCCATATTTCATTCTTTCTCATTGCCACATAGTTCTCCATTGTGTATATAAACCACAATTTCTTTATCCATTCATCAGTTGATGGACATTTAGGATCTATCCATAATTTGGCTATTGTTGAGAGTGCTGCTATAAACATTGGGGTACAAGTGCGCCTATGCATCAGTATTCCTATATCCCTTGGGTAAATTCCTAGCAGTGCTACTGCTGGGTCATAGGAGAGGTCTATTTTTAATTTTTTGAGGAACCTCCACACTATTTTCCAGAGCAGCTGTACCAATTTTCATTCCCACCAACAGTACAAGAGGGTTCCCGTTTCTCCACATCCTCTCCAGCATCTACAGTCTCCTGACTTGTTCATTTTGGCCACTCTGACTGGTGTGAGGTGATATCTGAGTGTGCTTTTGATTTGTATTTCCCTGATGAGGAGCGACGTTGAGCATCTTTTCATGTGCCTGTTGGCCATCCGGATGTCTTCTTCAGAGAAGTGTCTATTCATGTTTTCTGCCCATTATTTCACTGGATTATTTGTTTTTTGGGTGTGAAGTTTGGTGAGCTCTTTATAGATTTTGGATACTAGCCCTTTGTCCGATATGTCATTTGCAAATATCTTTTCCCATTCCGCTGGTTGCCTTTTAATTTTGTTGACTGTTTCATTTGCTGTGCAGAAGCTTTTTATCTTCATGAGGTCCCAGTAGTTCATTTTTGCTTTTAATTCCCTTGCCTTTGGGGATGTGTCAAGTAAGAAATTGCTACGACTGAGGTCACAGAGGTCTTTTCCTGCTTTCTCCTCTAGGGTTTTGATGGTTTCCTGTCTCACATTCAGGTCCTTTATCTATTTTGAATTTATTTTTGTGAATGGTGTGAGAAAGTTGTCTAGTTTCAATCTTCTGCATGTTGCTGTCCAGTTCTCCCAGCACCATTTGTTAAAGAGGCTGTCTTTTTTCCATTGGATATTGTTTCCTGCTTTGTCAAAGATGAGTTGGCCATACGTTTGTGGGTCTAGTTCTGGGGTTTCTATTCCATTGGTCTATGGGTCTGTTTTTGTGCCAATACCATGCTGTCTTGATGATTACAGCTTTGTAGCAGAGGCTAAAGTCTGGGATTGGGATGCCTCCTGCTTTGGTCTTCTTCAAAATTACTTTGGCTATTCGGGGCCCTTTGTGGTTCCATAAGAATTTTAGGATTGCTTGTTCTAGTTTGGAGAAGAATGCTGGTGCAATTTTGATTGGGATTGCATTGAATGTGTAGATAGCTCTGGGTAGTATTGACATTTTGACAATATTTATTCTTCCATTCCATGAGCACGGAATGTTTTTCCATTCTTTATATCTTCTTCAATTTCCTTCATAAGCTTTCTATAGTTTTCAGCATACAGATCCTTTACATCTTTGGTTAGATTTATTCCTAGGTATTTTATGCTTCTTGGTGCAATTGTGAATGGGATCAGTTTCTTTATTTGTCTTTCTGTTGCTTCATTATTAGTGTATAAGAATGCAACTGATTTCTGTACATTGATTTTGTATCCTGCAACTTTGCTAAATTCATGTATCAGTTCTAGCAGACTTTTGGTGGAGTCTGTCGGATTTTCCATGTATAATATCATGTAATCTGCAAAAAGTGAAAGCTTGACTTCATCTTTGCCAATTTTGATGCCTTTGATTTTCTTTTGTTGTCTGATTGCTGATGCTATAGCTTCCAACACTATGTTAAACAACAGCGGTGAGAGTGGACATCCCTGTCGTGTTCCTGATCTCAGGGAAAAAGCTGTCAGTTTTTCCCCATTGAGGATGATGTTAGCTGTGGACTTTTCATAAATGGCTTTTATGATGTTTAAGTATGTTCCTTCTATCCTGACTTACTCAAGGGTTTTTATTAAGAAAGTCGCTGAATTTTGTGAAATGCCTTTTCTGCATGGATTGACAGGATCATATGGTTCTTATCTTTTCTTTTATTAATGTGATGTATCACGTTGATTGATTTGTGAACGTTGAACCAGCCCTGCAGCCCAGGAATGAATCCCACTTGATCATGGTGAATAATTCTTCTTATTTTTTTTATTCTTTTTTAACGTTTATTTATTTTTGAGACAGAGAGAGACAGAGCATGAACGGGGGAGGGTCAGAGAGAGGGAGACACGGAATCTGAAACAGGCCCCAGTCTCTGAGCTGTCAGCATAGAGCTTGACGCGGGGCTCGAACTCATGGACCATGAGATCATGACCTGAGCCAAAGTTTGCCGCTTAACCGATTGAGCCACCCAGGTGCCCCTGAATAATTCTTTTTATATGCTGTTCAATCCGATTTGCTAGTATCTTATTGAGAATTTTTGCATCCATATTAATTAGGGATATTGGCCTGTAGTTCTCTTTTTTTACTGGGTCTCTGTCTGGTTTAGGAATCAAAGTAATACTGGCTTCATAGAATGAGTCTGGAAGTTTTCCTTCCCTTTCTATTTCTTGGAATAGCTTGAGAAGAATAGGTATCATCTCTGCTTTAAATGTCTGGTAGAACTCCCCTGGGAAGCCATCTGGTCCTGGACTCTTATTTGTTGGGAGATTTTTGATTACTGATTCAATTTCTTCGCTGGTTATGGGTCTTTTCAAGCTTTCTATTTCCTCCTATTTGAGTTTTGGAAGTGTGTGGGTGTTTAGGAATTTGTCCATTTCTTCCAGGTTGTCCAATTTGTTGACATATAATTTTTCATATTATTCCCTGACAAATTGCTTCTATTTCTGAGGGATTGGTTGTAATAATTCCATTTTCATTCATGATTGTATCTATTTGCGTCATCTCCCTTTTCTTTTTGAGAAACCTGGCTAGAGGTTTATCAATTTTGTTTATTTTTTCAAAAAACCAACTCTTGGTTTCATTGATCTGCTCTACAGTTTTTTTAGATTCTATATTGTTTATTTCTGCTCTGATCTTTATTATTTCTCTTCTTCTGCTGGGTTTAGGCTGTCTTTGCTGTTCTGCTTCTATTTCCTTTAGGTGTGCTGTTAGATTTTGTATTTGGGATTTTTCTTGTTTCTTGAGATAGGCCTGGATTGCAATGTATTTTCCTCTCAGGGCTGCCTTCACTGCATCCCAAAGCGTTTGGATTGTTTTATTTTCATTTTCGTTTGTTTCCATATATTTTTAAATTTCTTCTCTAATTGCCTGGTTGACCCACTCATTCTTTAGTAGGGTGTTCTTTAACCTCCATGCTTTTGGAGGTTTTCCAGACTTTTTCCTGTGGTTGATTTCAAGCTTCATAGCATTGTGGTCTGAAAGCATGCATGGTATGATCTCAATTCTTGTAAACTTATGAAGGGCTGTTTTGTGACCCAGTATGTGATCTATCTTGGAGAATGTTCCATGTGCACTCAAGAAGAAAGTATATTCTGTTGCTTTGGGATGCAGAGTTCTAAATATATCTGTCAAATCCATCTGATCCAATGTATCATTCAGGGCCCTTGTTTCTTTGTTGACTGTGTATCTAGATGATCTATCCATTTCTGTAAGTGGAGTGTTAAAGTCCCATGCAATTACCACATTCTTATCAATAAGGTTGCTTATGTTTGTGAGGAATTGTTTTATATATTTGGGGGCTCCCGTATTTGGCACATAGACATTTATAATTGTTAGCTCTCCATGATGGATAGACCCTGTAACAATTATATAATGCCCTTCTTCATCTCTTGTTACAGCCTTTAATTTAAAGTCTAGTTTGTCTGATATAAGTATGGCTACTCCAGCTTTCTTTTGACTTCCAGTGGCATGATAAATAGTTCTCCATCCCCTCACTCTCAATCTGAAGGTGTCCTTAGGTCTAAAATGAGTCTCTTGTAGACAGCAAATAGATGGGCCTTGTTTTTTATCCATTCTGATACCCTATGTTTTTGGTTGGCGCATTTAGTCCATTTACATTCAGTGTTATTATAGAAAGATATGGGTTTAGAGTCATTGTGATGTCTGTAGGTTTCATGCTTGTAGGGATGCCTCTGGTACCTTGTCTCACAGGATCCCCCTTAGGATCTCTTGTAGGGCTGGTTTAGTGGTGATGAATTCCTTCAGTTTTTGTTTGTTTGGGAAGACCTTTATCTCTCCTTCTATTCTAAATGACAGACTTGCTGGATAAAGGATTCTCAGCTGCATATTTTTTCTGTTCATCACATTGAAGATCTCCTGCCATTCCTTTCTGTCCTGCCAAGTTTCAGTAGAGATCGGTCACGAGTCTTATCGGTCTCCCTTTATATGTTAGAGTATGTTTATCCCTAGCTGCTTTCAGAATTTTCTCTTTATCCTTGTATTTTGCCAGTTTCACTATGATATGTCATGCAGAAGATCGATTCAAGTGACGTCTGAAGGGAGTTCTCTGTGCCTCTTGGATTTCAATGTCTTTTTCCTTCCCCAGATCAGGGAAGTTCTCAGCTATGATTTCTTCAAGTACCCCTTCAGCACCTTTCCCTCTCTCTTCCTCCTCTGGAATACCAATTATGCGTAGATTATTTCTCTTTAGTGCATCAGTTCTCTAATTTTCCCCTCATACTCCTGGATTTTTTATCTTTTTCTCAGCTTCCTCTTTTTCCATAATTTTATCTTCTAGTTCACCTATTCTCTCCTCTGCCTCTTCAACCCGAGATGTGGTTGTCTCCATTTTATTTTGCAGCTCATTTATAGCATTTTTTTTAGCTCCTCCTGGCTGTTCCTTAGTCCCTTGATCTCTGTAGCAATAGATTCTCTGCTGTCCTCTATACTGTTTTCAAGCCCAGTGATTAATTTTATGACTATTATTCTAAATTCACTTTCTGTTATACTGTTTAAATCCTTTTTGATCAGTTCGGTAGCTGTTGTTATTTCCTGGAGATTCTTTTGAGGGCAATTCTTCCATTTCATCATTTTGGATAGTCCCTGGAGTGGTGCGGGACTGCAGGGCACTTCCCCTGTGCTGTGGTGTATAACTGGAGTTGGTGGGCGGGGCCGCAGTCCGACCTGATGTCTGCCCCCAGCCCACCGCTGGGGCCACAGTCAGACTGGTGTGTGCCTTCTCTTCCCCTCTCCTAGGGACGGGATTCACTGTGGGGTGGTGTGGCCCGTCTGGGCTACTTGCATACTGCCAGGCTTGTGATGCTGGGGATCTGGCGTATTAGCTGGGGTGGATCGGCGAGGTGCACAGGGGTGGGAGGGGCAGGCTCAGCTCACTTATCCTTCGGTGATCCGCTTCAGTAGGGGCCCTGCGGCACCTGGAGGGAGTCAGACCCGCCACCAGAGGTATGGATCCACAGAAGCACAGCGTTGGGTGTTTGCGCGGTGCAAGCAAGTTCCCTGGCAGGAACTGGTTCCCTTTGTGATTTTGGCTGGGGCATGGGCGAGGGAGATGGCACTGGCAAGTGCCTGTGTCATCTGGGGCTCAACAACTCTCCCTCCCATTGTGCTCCTGCCCTCCCGCTCCCCAAGCAGAGCTGTTAGCTTATAACCTTCCAGATGTTAAGTCCCGCTTGCTGTCCGAACACACTCTGTCCGGCCCCTCCGCTTTTGGAAGCTAGACTTGGGGCCTCTGCTTGGCCGTCGGGCTGCCCCTCTGCCTCGGCTCCCTCCGCCAGTCCTCCGTGTAGCACACACTGCCTCTCCTCTCCACCCTTCCTACCCTCTGCCGTGGGCCTCTCGTCTGCACTTGGCTCCAGAGAATCCATTCCGCTAGTCTTCTGGTGGTTTTCTGGGTTATTTAGGCAGGTGTAGGTGGAATCTAAGTGATCAGCAGGATGCAGTGAGCCCAGCGTCCTCCTACGCCGCCATCTTCCCAGGCTTTGCTCTTAGAAGTTCCAGCCTTTTGCATTAAGACTTCTAATAGTATTTTCTGACTGCAAATGGTTCCCCTATCATAAGGTGATCGATAACTTTCCAAATCTATCCTGTTGCTCTAGGAGGTAGCTGTTATGCATTGTAAAGGGCATACAAAAGGGACTGATGAAACGGCTATCAGTAATAATTCTGCATATATGGCTGCAAAAGTCACCACCAAGCAGTCCATTCAACAAAAAGATATTATTGAGGCTTCACTTATTTGGGATAACTCCCTTGCTCAATTTAGACCCACCTACTCCCCTGAGGAAATGAACTGGGGTCTGACTCATGGACACTGTCTCCAGCCCTTGGGATAGTTACAAACAGAGCAGAGGCAATTACTATTGCCTAGCTCACAGAGCTGGAAGATCATTAAAGCACTGCATCAGGCTCTTCTTTCATTTAGGGAGGGATAAAACTTATCAAATGGCCCAAAAGATATTTACTGGGAAAAATTTGTCAAGGACAGTTCAGCAAGTAGTATCAGCCTGTGAAGTCTGTCTTAGAAACAACCCTCTCAACCACAAACTTGCTCTCTCAGGCAATCAAGGAACTGGAAGCTATCCAGGGGAAGACTGGCAATTAGATTTCACTCCTATGCCAAGGTCAAAGGGGTTCCAACATCTGTTGGTATGGGTAGGTACTTTTACTAGTTGGGTAGAGGCTTTCCATTTTGCAAAAAAGTAATAAAAGTTCTACTTTATGAATAATACCCAGGTTTGGCTTTACCTAAAAATTTGCAAAGTAATAATGATAAACAGCTGTGTTGACTCTTTGTCTGGTAGGACTCCTGGTTTTTGGAAAAGTTTTACACTGCAAAATAAAGCAATAGAGTTCTTACTCAGCAGAACTCTAAATGACACCTCACAAGCATTAGATGCTTTAAATCAAGAATTAAGTGAAGTTAAGGCCCAACTCTTGGAAAATCGAGCCACCATTTATTATTTACTGCTCTTCCATCACCTGGGCTGTGAGTGAGGCTCTCACCTGTGTCATTTCAATATAACCGATGATTCCCATAGAGTCTCACAACTGATAGATTACATTTGGGCACAACTAGACAAAGTCAGGGTCTCTCCTGGATTGTTTGAGTGGTTTGGGAACTGGGGACATTATCTCAGAGATGCCATCTGGTTGGTCAGTATAATCTTTACTTTGTGTTTTTCTCTTTGTGTCTGCTGATGTTTGTGCCGCCACATACCTGCCAGCCTTCCTGTAGAACCATATTGCGGAGCACTCGACCAACCCTTGGGTAGGCTCTGACTGCCGTACCCTCACACCGTTCCTTGCCAGCTTGAAGAAGCCAGACCAGATATCATCCTTGTTCCCTAATGGCAGTTAAGGGACCCTATTCCAGGGGGAGGAATGAGTAGGGAAAGGGTTAACATCAGGCAGGGAGAGATAAGGGACCCTGAGGGAACCAGGCAGGCAGCTGCAAGTGGGAGGCCAAAGCAGCAGCAGGGTTCAGAAAACAAACAAACAAACAAAAAAGGATTACTTACTCCAGACCTACCTGGGCTAGGTGCCATGCATAGAGCCTCACAGACTTTCTGATAAGGTACCAATAAAAAGTCAGGGACAAAAATCCTACCCATTTGGGAACCCTCTCACTCTTGAAAGCTTTATACTTTCTCCCAATAAACTCTATTGCTTTGCTCACTCCCTGTTGTCATCCGTGAGATTCAGTCTTCAACTCGGTGAGACAAGGATCAGCGTCTATCCTCCCCTCCTGTAACGGGGCTCTACCTCAGGATCTCGAGATCATGACCTGAGCCAAGATCAGGAGTCAGAAGCTTAACCGACTGAGTCATCCAAGCATCTCTAGAAGACAATAATTTAAATGGGGAGAAAATACCAACCAACATAAATCATGAATTTCACAATATAGGCTAATTCACACCCTGCCTACAAAAAATGTTAGTGGTTTAATAATAAGTAATTGTTAAAGACAAAAAATGAGTAACCTGTTTTTACCATTTATTCATAAAAAATGGAAGCCTAAGATTTGCTTCGTGCTAAGCTTGATGCAGACATTACTGCACATAAGAAATAACTTTAAATGGTTTCTATAATAAACAAAGTGTATTCAAAATACGAAGCTATGGAGCACCTGTATGGCTCAGCAAGTTAAGCCTCTGACTTTTGATTTCAGCTCAGGTCGGGATCCCAGGGTCAGGGGATGAGTCCTGCATCACTAGGGCTCTGTGCTGACAGCACAGAGCCTGCTTGGGATTCTCTCTCTCTCCTCTCTTTGCCCCTTCATGCACATGCCCTTGAGCACACCTGCACATTCTCTCTCTCTCTCCATCTCTCTCTCTCTCTCAAAATAAACAAGTAAACTTAAAAATAAAAAAAGAAATACTCTCACGGTTTAAACAAAAACAAAACACTAATCTATAAGGTCCCAGATTTGTCAGAGGGAGAAGGGGAAATGGAAAAGGACTAGTTTGAAATATCTTTTATTGTAAAGAAATCACATGCTTATCCACAATGTTTAAAAAAATCACTTTTTAAATTATTAATGCATCTTACAAGTTCACATCTATAGTATTTTATTATTAAAAAGTCAGGCAGGGGCGCCTGGGTGGCTTAGTCGGTTGAGCGCCCAACTTCGGCTCAGGTCATGAACACGCGGTTTGTGAGTTCGAGCCCCGCGTCGGGCTCTGTGCTGACAGCTTGGAGCCTACTTCTGATTCTGTGTCTCCCTCTCTCTCTGCCCTTCCCCTGCTCATGCTCTGTCTCTCTCTGTCTCTCAAAAATGAATAAATGTTAAAAAAATGTTTTTAAAAACTCAGGCAATAACATATGGGGTTGTTTTGATGAACATAACATAAAATTGGCATAATGATGGGCAATTGCAGTCACTTTACCATTTTGACTTCATAATTTA
The DNA here is from genome assembly GCF_018350175.1 of Felis catus. Lineage (NCBI taxonomy): Eukaryota > Metazoa > Chordata > Mammalia > Carnivora > Felidae > Felis > Felis catus. Next base: position 23,251,516 of record NC_058386.1, read on the forward strand.
CCTTTATTTCTGTGTTTTATTTCTGTTACACAACCTCAAGAAAAGAAAATTCATATATATAAGACATTGCTAATTATATCAGTCATTTCATCACTTATCTTTAAATTTCAATACATTATTTAACTTATTCAGAATATTGAAAGAATAGTAAGAATATGTATATATGTATATGTTTATATACACACACTATATATACACACGCACATATACACATATATTAATGGCTAACATCTGAGCATATCCTCTGATTAGATACAGTTTAACTTTATCAATTAAGTTTCTAAACCAACTAAAGTCTTTCTTGGCAGAAAATTTTGAAATGTAACTTGGAACCTTATGAGATACATAACAATTTCATTGTAAAGAATATGAGGAAGTTTAATTACCACTGTTAACAGTTGATAACAATTTCCAAATAGTCAAATTTATCTTGCTTTGATCATCAAAACTATAATTTAATTTGTGCTTCTATTTAGTCACTAGATTGATCCAACATCATAATATGGTATTGATGTGGAAATGTTGGGATTCAGAGCTGGTAGCCAAGAAAGTCTTGAGACATCTTCAGTGCAAAAAAGTAGTTTTATTAAAGCACAGAGATAGGACCAGTGGGCAGAAAGAGCTGCACTGGGGTTTGTGAGGTATGACTGATTATACACCTGCGAGGGAGTTGAGGGAGGTAAAGACAAAGGCAAGTTTCCCAAAGGACTTTCATAGGTTACAGAAGACTCACAGGATCCTGGAGGCCTAGCTATTGTCAAGCTAAGGTTTTTTTCACCTCTAGCAAAGAAACAACATTAAGACAGTTGGGAGTTCCTGGAGGAATGTCCTACTCTGACTGCCTCAACTATTTGTAAGTGGGCTGCAGGTTATAAGGAAATTTAATTTTCTCTACAATTCTTTCTGGCTTTATTTCTCATATTACTATCAGGAGCAGGCATTTTTAATTTAAATATTTAGGCCTATTTCAAAGTCAGATACAAAGCACCCTGAACTCACAATTATGATTAACATGACATGCCATACAACATTATAATGATAAGCTACCCTATGTATTTACTTATCATCTACAACTGATTTATGACTTCTAGGACCATGAGTATATGACAATCAGTTATGCCCACTTAGGCCTTGATCTGAGTGTATAATACACATGCTTAATGATTGTGCTTGTTTGTACAATATTTTATGAAGGGATATCAATAGCCTTCAAATTAAAAAAAATTAATGTTTATTAATTTTTGATAGAGTGCAAGTGGGGGAGGGGCAGAGGGGAAGACAGAGAGAGAGAGGGAGTGAGAGGGAAACACAGAATCCAAAGCAGGCTCTGAGCTGTCAGCACAGAGCCTGATGCGGGGCTTTAACCCATGAACCGTGAGATCATGACCTGAGCCAAAGTTGGATGCTTAACTGACTGAGCCACCCAGGTGCCCCATTAATCTTCAATTTTTAAAAGGACCAGGTCAGACCTATAAACTTTCTAATCAGTCATTCTTTTATGAGATGTACAACCATGATGAACAAAGGTAGGATTTTAAAATATCTTTTTTTATTTGTGCTAAAGGGACAGAGACAAATGAGGTAGAAAGAATGAAGCCTCAAAGCACATAAAATACGCTTAAGAAATGCTCAATTAAAAAATGTGTCAGTAGTTAATATATTAGATAAAAATTCATAATAATTAATAGGATAACTTGGGCTGTAATTATGGTTTGTAACAAAGAAAATTGCAATACGGATAAAATCTTGACCTGTTGTTTAACTGGTTTATCCCCTGGAACAGAAAGGGGGATGGCTGCTCTCTTTTCTGCATGGAGATGACCCAAGGGCTTTATTTGACTAGAAGCTCAATATGAAACCAAACCAAAATCTCTCATTGCAATTTAAACTTAATTAAAGTTAGACATCATAAATTGGAATGACCAGGTAAAGGGATTAAATATGATCGCATGATGCTTGAACATGGAGAAAATTTTCCAGCTGTGGATGCCACATTACAGAAGCATTAACAAACATGAATGCATTCATATGAAAAGTATGATGACGAAGAATCTAGAAATCTGATTATTATTGCCAAAATATTGTGTCAAAAATATGCTGAATACTATGGAGTTTCAGGAAAGAAAAGTGATCATGATCATTTAGAAGCCTAAGTAAAGGATATCCTTGGTTGCATCAATCAGTCATCAATTAAGCTCATCCCAACAGATTTTCATTATTGTGGGGGCATGCATGCATCAAGAAGTTGAAAAGTCAGATGGTGAACTCCACTGCACACAGGATGTAAAAGAATGCAGAATAACTTTGTTCCCATAGTACATCAAGATAAATCCAGATAAAACAAAGCCCATACTTTTCTAAAGGACTATCAAAGAGCAGTGGAGGCCTCAAGCCTAAATGAGCCAGTTTCTAGAGAAAAGAGCCCTTCAAATAACAATGAGCCAAGGATGCTACCTGAAGGCAAATGCTGAGTTTGGGTATGGAGCTACTGGTCAAGGTGTTAGCAGAAAGGACAAAATACAGCGATAATTCACTCAGCCTAACAGTTCCCCCTACCCCAGTTTTCCTGAGAAAATGACAACCAAGGCAGGACTGAAAAGCAGGGAGGATTGGCACTGTTTTATGGAGTCTTGTGGTGCCTGGAACAAGAGGTCTCTGGACCAATGAATCCAATGCTGAACCATGACCCAACGATCTCCTGGCTCAAATATTAAGATCCAAAAGTCAGTCTGCCTGTGTTTTCTCTCTGATATCTGATATAACTCACTCCACAGTCTCATCTCCAGGCATCCATTCTGACCACTGATGAGGGAGCATAAGGCAAGCTGACAGGCCACAAACAGCACCCCCGCACCAGGTGGGATATGTGTGATATTCCTCCGGCACTCCCAGCTGCCCAAGAAGAAAGGAAAGGGGAAAAACAAAGGGTTAACTGATGGAGATCATAGTCCTGCTGGACCTGAGTCTCCATTTATTTACAAATATCTTAGTAAATTACAAGAAAAAGGCAATCTTATCAATAGCCTAATCTCCAGAAACCTATAGACTCCATTTCCTCAAGCCTCAACATCACCTTTCATTAATGATGTGGGAAACAAAGGCAGAAGGAAATGGTAGACAGAACTAAATTTCCTTATAACCTGCAGCCGATTGACAAATACTTGAGGATGGCAGAGTAAAATGCTTCTCCAGGAACCACCTACTGTCTTAATGCTAATATTAGCTTTGTTAGAGGGAAAACAACCTTACCGTAATCAGTTAAGCTTCCTGACTACAGCTCAGGTCATGATCTCACAGTCTGTGGGTTTGAGCCCCACGTCAGGCTCTGGGTTGACAGCTTAGAGCCTGGAGTCTGCTTCAGATTCTGTGTCTCCCTCTCTCTCTGCCCCTCCCCCACTCGTGCTCTCTCCCTCTCTATCAAAAAATAAATAAACATTAAAAAAAAATTCCTCCGACTTTACCTCCCCCAACTCCATAGTATACAACCAGTCTTTCCTCATGATCCTGGGGCAGCATTTCCTGCCCACAGGTCCTGTCCCTGTGCTTTAATAAAGCCACCTTTTTCACCAAAGATGTCTTCAAGAATTCTTTCTTGGTCGTTGGCTTCAGACCCCACGAACCCCACTGTCACCCCAAAAACCTCATCAACCACTGCCTCCTTTCTTTCCAATTCCTTCCATTGTGTAAACCAACCTTTAATATCCAGTTGCCTGGGACCACCAATCAACTGCCTTTCATGTTTCCCCTATCTCCCAATCCCTCAATCATCACTTTCAACCTTACCCAGGCAAGCTGCCCTCATATACACTCAATTTCCTTGTCTCTTCTCTGTTCATGTTACTTGTCTGGTAAAACCCCAACCATAGCTAAATATAATTCTCTGCCTATTTCATACCTGCAACGAAGCAACTAAACTTGAATGGAAAAACATATAAAGGTGCTAAAAGGATCTCATTGTAAATGCATGAGTCCTAATGGAATCATAGCGTATTTCCCTAATGCATTTGTTCCCTTCCTTTCTTAGGTAACTATTTCCTACCTTCTCTCTTCACAAAGTATGAATATTTTCTTCTCCTTATTTACTTTTAGCTCGTGATCTTTCTTATTCGTTGACAATATAAAATCTAACTGATAAGAGATTCTACTTTTACCACTACATCTACCAATTTATTTTTGTCTGGATTTATATCTTTTCCTTTCCTTCCTGTTGCTATCAAAGAATGGTTACTAATGATATCCAAGGCTAACCCTTGCACATGTGAACTGGATCCCATTCTCTCTTGTCTACTCAAAGACACAGCTCTTTTTTTCTCCTCTTTTTGAGTTTCCCTCTCTTGTGGGTATTTCTCAGCACATGAATAGGCTGTAGTATTCCCTGCTCCCCATAAAACTTCAACATCATATCCTTGTATAGTTTTCTATTTCTTTGCCCCTCTTTATATTAAAATCTTCATAAAAGCTATTTACACACTGTGTCTCCAATCATTTCCTATTTTCTTCTCTTGAACCCACTCCAATCAAGCTTTTACCCAAACAACTATATCAATGCAGCTTTAGTGACATTCTGTCATGGCCTCCATTTTGTGAATTCCAATGGTCAATTCACAGTCTTACTATACTTGACCAGTTAACAGGATCTGACACCATTGTTTGCCCCTTCTTAGTTTAAATCTTTTCTTCACTTAGTTTCCAGTAAGATGCACTCTATCACATGAGTGCTCTTTCTGATTTTTTATTGCTATATCCTTCTCCTCGAATTTACTCCCAACAACTGGAAAGTTCCAGGGCTTAGTCTTCAGACCTTGTCCATCTTTACTCAGTCTCTCATTATCATATCAAACCACATGGCTTCAAATACTATCTATATGTTGATAACTATCAAATTTATAATCCAATATAGGCTTCTCACTAGAATTCTAGTGTAATATCAAACTGTCTATGTTATTTCCCTTTGCATATCTAATAGGTACTTCAAAAGTAACATGCCCAAATCTCTACTCCTGATTTTTGCCAATGCTCTTCTCCTCTAGTCTTCCTCATCTCAGTTAATGATAATTTCATCATTTTAACTGATCAGATTCTAAAACTTGGAATCAACTTTGACCATCTCTATTGTTGTTCCTGCAGATATCCATGTTGTACTCCCTTGCTACTGATTGCTACTCAACTTCCATCTAAGAGAAGCCTTTTATGATAACCCTAGATTTTTTCCCTTTTTCATTCCTTCCCATTACCCCAGTTCTTTTTTCTTTATAGCACTAACCACTACCTGATATAGTACCTATCATATGTTTAATTTATTTACTTTCTGTCTCTCTCCCTAACATGCAAGATGTAGTTAGACAAAGGCAGGGGTTTTGTCTTTTTAGTTCAATATTATAGCTCCAAGTTTAGAACAGTACCTAATATATAAGGAGGTGCTTAAAAAATGTTTGTTGAACAAAGAAATCTATTTTCATGAACACAGATTTTGTTTTGTTTTAGAAATTTGTAAAGAAATGTTTTCAACTAATTTTCCTTCAATTATACTTTGATGACCCTAAGGATTCTTTGTATTTATTTTGTTAAGAGCAAGGATCGTTTTTCTACTGCTCTTACTCTCCAGAATTAAGTTTCTGTATTTTCTTTTTGAATTACACTCCACAGGCAAGCAGATCTGTGGTTAATAGAGGTAAGAGAGAAATATTCTAAAGATATTCTTATCCCTTAACTCTTTCAAAATGAGAGACTACATTAATTTACATACCGTCTGAATATGAAAAGGCCTAGAGGTGGTGAGAAGATAATTAAAACCTAGATCTGACAGGCTTGTAGAGGAACAAAGCAATTCTTGTTAAATTACTATATCATTGTAGTCTAGAGGGGTTATAGATCTTGATATGATTATTAATATACACACATTTGATTTGTTTAAGCAATTACATTTTTTAATAGATAAAAGGCAATATATTTGTTATGAAAAGTTCACCTAGCAGTCTTCTAGTTTTAACAGTCCTAGAATCGTCTATTATAACTAAGATTAAGGCAAGCATGTCTGAAGTACCATATGAAAAGAATCCCACAAGGAAGAGCTATAGACAAAGTAATAAACTCTCAATATCATCAAAAGTTATGTGTAAAACTTATTCAAGTTAATTTTCACAAAAATCGTATTGCCATTTTGTTCTTTGGAGTATCACTATAACTGTAGGTACTATTCAATTGTGTTTTGTCTCTTATGTTCAACCCTTTTAAAAAACTGTTAGCATTACATATTGGAAGTACTGTAGGATTTACATAAACCATTGATCCTACAATCAGCATGTAAGAAGTATTGTTGCAAACACTTTTTCTGGGTAGCTAAAATAATTGTATTCCTTTTCTGTCGGGATTAGAAGGATACTCTTGAAACATTTTCATGAGTAGAAGTGTTAACTCTGAATGTCTTTGCAAAGGACACTCAGTATGAGGCCATTTAGAGTTACCGCGGACATATTTGTGTTGATTTTCACGTATGTAAAAAAAATATAAGAATTTATTTCAATGTTGATTGTAAATAAATATTTGTTTTAAGTAAGAAAATTTTTGAATGTAATTTAACTAGTAGAGAAAAGCATTTCTAATTTTCTAGCAGATATAAGAAAACAAAACATGGAGCATTCATAAGAACTGAACTTAAAAATTCTGAGTTTTCATTTCTGATTTATTTCTAACTGTATAATGTTGATGCCTTTTCCTTGCAGTGCTTGTAGATTTCTTTGGAGCATCAGTTTCACTCAGTAGTCAATTTATAATGAAGATTATGTAAAATGTGACAGATTAAAATCAGGCCAAATGTGAATGCCGGGTAAAAAGGCCAAAATAAATATAAAAAATTATGTCTGGAAGGCATGATAGTGTGATTTACTTAGTAATGGAGAGAAGTAAACGATGAAAAGGAAAAACAGCTATAAAAGTAATGAATGTTTTAGTGAAAACATAAGGTGTTTTCTCCTCCCGTTCTCATACCACAGAAACCAGCAGACTCTCAATGAGAATGAATCGCATTCCACTTTAGACTGATGAACAATGCAATTCTTTATGCAGCACACAATCAAACTGTGGAATTCAATTCTGCAATATATCATTGTGGTAAATAGTTTAGCAAAATCCAGGAAAGCATTAAATGTTGCCATGAATAAGAATGACATTTACAGCCATGCTAAGTAGGTCACTAAGTTTAAAGGGCTCTCAGCCTTCCAGCAACAGGGCAGAGGAGAATTTGTGTGACGGTCAGAAAGTAATGTTCTCTCCTTTGACATTATGTATATCACTCGTGCATTATGGGATGTTTATGTGGCTCTTTCTCAAAGCTTGGAATTAAGGCCATCTACCTGAATCTAAAGAAAATAAAAACTATTTAATTTGCTTCAAAATATAAATATTGTTCTGATATAAATTATCAATTATATTATCAATGGCTACAATAATTCTACAAGATATAATCAAAGGAAAATAAACAAACAAAATATTCTCCCTACAGAGGAGAAAAAGAACAGGAAAATATGACACATGTGGAATATAGGGAAGGCAAAGATGGCTGAAAAACAATATATTTTGAATGAAAAAATATTTCCTTTTAAAATATAGCAAAGTTCAATGATCAAAAAGTAAGCCTGACTTTCTTACATAATTACGTAAGTAATTAGTATCTTGATCTATAAAATTAGAGGTTTGGAAGATTCATTACTTAAATTTGCAACTCCCATGCCCGGAGACGTGTAAAAGAATCATCTTAACAACATATAAATATAATACCCAAACTATAGCTAACACAAATTTCAAATTGAGAGTCATATGGAAAAGCATTACTCTACATTTTACAAAGAAAACTCTACAACAATGAAAATGGATAAACAGAGCTGCATGCTGTAACACAGACACATCTCAGAAATATAATATTAAACTAAGGATCCCTCACAATACTATCTTTACAAAAAGAAAATGTAAAATTAAATTTAAGAATGTTTACTTATGTGGTAAAATTATTCAGGAAAGTGTGCAGATGATTACTGTAAATGACATGAGAATGGTTATTTTTTTAATTTATTTATTTTTAAATTTATATCCAAGTTAGCATATAGTGCAATAATGATTTCAGGGTAGATTCCAGTGATTCATCCCCTATGTATAACACCTAGTGCTCATCCCAACCAGTGTCTTCCTTAAGAGCATGATTATTTTTATGAGGGAGGATATTGTAATAATAAGATAGCAAAAAAGAGACTGTTATACTTCTGCAATGTTTTTTTTTTTTTATCTAGGTCAGTATTTACAGAGGGTTGTTGTCTTAATAATGAATTACTGTATATTTCAGTATAACAAGTTTAAAATAAAGTAAAATAAAATAAATGGACAAGAAGATGTTGTGTGAATACCAAAGAATGTACTGGAGAAGAAGTTATTTATTTTTCCAATGTGCAATATTAGATAAAATTTAGTTCCTTCTTTCTAGAAACCGACTTTTCAAGTCAAGGCTATAGTTACCAAGCGAAAGTTGCTTCAAAATTTGTTTGAGTTTTATCAGATAAATATGACCATCTCAGAATTTCATAAACTATAGCAGGAGAGATTTAATTTGTGTGAAACAAAAAATGTCCCACTATAGATATGACATCAAGACGAGTCGATTTAAAGCAAGTATCTCTGGAGCATGTTCTGAAAACTCTATGTTCAAAAGGAAGAGTTTATGACGTAAGGGATTTTTCTAGAAAGTGTAAAGCAAGATAAATGGTCACAAAAGGTAAGAGTGCAGAGTTTTATTTGTTCAGACTCTTCTGCGTAAAAAGGAAGTTTATTTAACATCGTGAGAATTGCAGAAAATAATTCGTTATCACTTACAAAAGCTATGGTGCTCTAAAAATTACTTCTAGAGTGTATGGAAATCCAAAAGCTCTAAGTATTTTTGACCAGGTAGTTAACAAAATGGTGGAGGGATGTATCATCTCCTGTGAGAACATCAAAAGAGGAAAGTTCATTGTTCTTTGAGAAACCTAATGAATCAGTCATCCAGCTTACAGGGCTCTGGAAACTTTAACATGGTACTTATTTATAATTTTCTAAGAATCTTTGGCAACACTTAGGTGAAAACAGTGAACTCACTGCTCTTTTTCCATTCCTCTTACTCTCAAATTCATACCCTTCCTCAGACATGCCAGTTATTTTTGAATAAATGGAAAACTTTTGCACACTATAGATTGAAGAACACAATTATTTAAATATTACCCATTTAAAATATTACATCTCTAATTTTGTATTAATGGAGTTTCAAGAATTGAGTCCATATAAGACCCAATTTCAACAGATTCAATTTGTGATAGTTATTTAGGCTTGTTTCCCATGGCCATTGAAAGCTCCACCCTTGTCTGTCAGGCTGATGCCTGTAGACTTCATCACGTGGGCTCCCTGGCCATCTGTATTCTGGTATGGTTTGGCTAATGCAAGACACCAGCAAGAAATTACAGGGCAAGAGGAGACAGGATCTGTTTCTACGGACTATTCCTGCCACTTTCCTAACTCACTGTCAACCAATCTATGGCTTCATGGAGCACTCCTTATGCGCAGAAAACAAAAGAGGAAAAACACGTCGTAGGTCTGGTTTAAAGACTGGTCTGGGGAAAATGCCAGTACCAGACAGATAGATGCAAGTTATTCTCCATCACCAATCCCAGATACTTGCCCTGCCCTTTTCTGCCCTGGTTAGTGGCCTAAGAGGCTGAGCCTTGTTGACTGAATCATGCAAGCTCTCCTACCAGCTGCATATTGATTGGATTTAGTCATTGAGAGGCATGATCTCAATGATGGGGACTAGAAAGATGGAAGACACTTTTTCCTTCTCTATACTGACTTTGGTGATAGGTTTTGCTGCCTCCTCCACAACCACAGTTTCGAATGAGTGACTTTTCCTTGGCTCTAGGTCTCTCTGGGACCCAGTAACACTATTTCCCTCCCTTTCTGCTCCAGACTTTGGAGTGATAAAAACTTCCTTTGGGGTGATAAAAGCTTTCCTCTGTTGCTGCTGTCTCTATCCCTAGCTTGATCCACTAAATCTTTTCACACCTCCTTAAGGAGACTTTTATCTGATAATGTCCCTTCATTTGAACCACAAGAGATCATGACCTGAGCTAAAATCAACAGCCACACACTTAACCGACTGAGCCACCCAGAAACTCCAGTATGTCAATTTTTAATGTAAAGCATTGAGAATGTAGCAATAATAATAATAATGATAATAATAATAATAAAGTTTGTCTGGAACTTTAGAGGTCTGTCAGTCACAAATATGAGAAGTCTGAGAAGCTCTTGCCCCACAGGTTTTGGAGCACTAGCATAGAGCCAGGTAACTGCTATAGTGGTCATTATGCAATGACCATCATATCTATGTTTTGATGCTCAAAAAATTTATAGCATTCAGTGAGTTAGTTTGCATAAAAAATGAGGCATTAAAATATAACAAGGTAAAGGTAAAAATCAACAAAGATAATAATATTAACTAAAATGGGTGGTTAACAGAGAATGGGAAGGAAATGGAGGAAAATGACATGTAAATAATATCACTGTCCACAGGAGGAACTACTAAACTTTTATAAAGAAATAGAAGACTAAGGCTAATTACATAAATGTATGATTATAAAGCCAATCTCTGGAACAAAACCAGAAATATTCTTAAATATCATGTGGCTCTATTAAGAGACCAAATTCAAATACAACAAAGTAAATTTTATCTCTAAGAGATTTTCTTTTTTCTGATTAAAACATTTTGTATCAGAATTTTAGAAGCATGAAAAAGCATAAAAATTACCTCTGATAATATCACTTCTTAGAAATCATGTTAGAATGATGTTTATTTTTCTTTACTGTTCATGTAATAAACCTATATATACACACACACTGGCACACATACAACAAATTTAAGATCTTGCTGTGTACACCATTTCATAACCTACTTCTTTCACTTAAAATTTTGTCTTGAACATTTCCCATGTCATTATTCTTTTTTTGTCTTAGATATTCTTAATGAATATCTTAATGAATGCTTCTTAATGGTTGTATGAAATTTCATCAAACAGATTTAACGTACTGTCTTTTTAAAGTGTTAACTTATTATTGAATACAAGGTTATGTCCATTTTCAAAAATCTGACAATTAGATTAAGAATCTCAAGTGTGTATATATCCTTGGTAAAAGTAATGATTTTTATCTCATTTTTTGAGTTATTCTCACTTTCTATTTTAATGCATTTTATAAGTATAGCAAAATACAAGAAGCCCATTTTCTTACTATACAAAATTAACCACTAATTACAATTTCCAATGTTCACTCTGCCTGCTTTTTTAATGTAATAAGACAATCAATTTATAGAAAAAGTTCCATTGAATCATTATATCCTGACCATTTCTCTCCGTATTTCACCAATGAAATCTGTTTGTTTCTTCATTTAAAAAATGTATTGAGGCACTGCCAGTCTCCATGTCTGGTGCTGGAGACATGGAAATAAACAACATATAAAATATGTGCTGTTGTAAAACTGATTATATTCTAGCAGCATGCCAGGGGAGGTTTGGATGGAAAAAATAAAAACATAAAAAATAAAATATATAACATGTCAGATTGTGAAAGTTGCTTAGGGATAATACAGCAAGTGATAGGGAGAGTTAGGAGGATTTTCTATTATAAAATTTGATTGAGGGATAATTGACAAATATAATTGTATATATTTAGGTATACAGCATAATGATTTGATATACATACATGTTGTAGAATTATTATGAAGATCAAATAATTAACACATCCATCACCCCACATAGTTAACATAGTTAACTCTTTTTTGTGTGTGGTGAGAATGTTTAAGAGCTACTGTCAGCAACTTTTAAGTATACAACACAGTATTATTAACTATAGTCAACATGCTATAGGAGCATTCTGATCCTCAGAACTTATACCTATTATAACTGATAATTTGTACCCTTTGACCTATGTCAACTTAACCACTACCCCCTCCCCAGCCTTGTTAGGATGGCTATTATCAAAAAGACAAGAGATAACAAATATTGGCAAGGATGAAGAGAAAAAGGAACCCTTGTATACTGTTGGTGGGAATCTAAGATGGGATAGCCATTACAGGAAACAGTATAGCACAAAAAATTAAAAATAGAACTACCATAAATATAATCTAGCAATCGCACTTCTGGGAATATATCCAAAGGAACTGAAATCAGTGTCTTGAAGAGATGTCTGCATACCCATGTTCATTGCAGCATTATTCACACACAAAACACAAGAGGGAAGAGGGCCAAGAGGGATTTTAAATCGAGTTGCTAAGAAAGGCAATTGATGAAGGACAAATGTCATGCATGTCAAATATCTGAAAGAGATAGGGGAAAAAAAGTCCTATGGATAACTGGGCAAAGGGCAGTGGGAGAGAAGGAGAAGGAGAGAGAGGACATGAGGCGCAACAACATTGAGACAAGAATATGTCTGATGTGGATTCTAGTGTGCCTGGAATGGAGAGTGGGGGGGCAGGGGACTAGTAGGAGATGAAGTCAGGGAGGTACCAGGGAGCCATATAACAAAAGGCCAAAAGGTCACTGTACTTTGGCTTTTACTGTGTGAGAGATGGGAAACATTGGAGAGTTTCAAGCAGAGGCGCGGCAGGGGGACTTCTACATGAATTTGCAGTTCAGAAGAGAGGCCTAGGTTTTCATCTTTAAAATAATGACCTACATTCTATCTGTTTTTTCAAATATACTTGTATGAGTGCATGTGTTGTTATATAAAATAAAAAAAGCCTTCCCTAATACAAAGTACTTTCACATTTTTTCATCAAATTGTTTTAAATATTTTAAACTTTTTATCCATCTAGAATGTAGGGCCTCTTATTCCTAAATGGAAAGCCAGCTTTTCCATCTTTATTAAGTAATGTTTGATTTCTGTGATGTTTATGATGCCACCTCTGTAACATGTCAAATGTCAATATATGCATATAATAATTCTCTTTAAATGGTCTACTAAATACAACATTATTTTAATTTCTATGGTTTTATACATACTTTTCCATCTGCAGGGTGAATCCCCCTATTTGTTCTTATTTTACTAAAAAAATATTTAAACATACAGTTTTACTCTTCCATATAAATTTACTTTGTTCACCAAGTACGCTGTTGGGATTATCATTGGGTGTACATAGAATTTTAAAGAAAGTAAGAGATAAGCGTCATTGTAAAACAGTGTGCCTTGGAACACCTGGGTGGCTCAGTCAGTTAAGCATCTGACTCTAGGTTTCAGCTCAGGTCATGATCTCATGGTTTGTGAGATCTAGCCCTGCATTGGGCTCCATGCTGACAGTGCAGAACCTGCTTAGGATTCTCTCTCTCTCCTTCTCCCCCTCCCCACCCTCTCTCTCTGAAAATGAATGAATAAAATTTTTTTTAAAAAGTAATGACATTAAAAAAATATATAAATGTAGTATACCTTTTATCCAGGAAAATCGTCTATCTTTCCATTTATTCAGGCCTTTTTTTATGTACCTCAGATATGTTATATAATTTTCTCTATAAAAGTTTCACAGACTTTAGATTAATCTAATTCCTGAGAATTTTTTTTTAATTTTCTTAACGTTTATTTATTTTTTGATAGAGACAGAGCATGAGTGGGGGAGGGCCAGAGAGAGAGGGAGACACAGAATCAGAAACAGGCTCCAGGCCGTGAACTGACAGCACAGAGCACGAACGCGGGTCTTGAACTCACGGACTGTGAGATCATGACCTGAGCTGAAGTCGGACGCCCAACCGACTAAGCCACGCAGGCGCCCCTAATTCCTGAGAATTCTTAAATCATATTGCTTTTTAAAATATTTTTTATGTTTTATTTTATATTTGAGAGAGAGAGAGAGAGAGAGAGAGAGAGAGAGAGAGACAGAGGGACAGAGCACAAGCAGGGAAGGGGCAGAGAGACAGAGACACAATCTGAAGCAGGCTCCAGGCTCTGAGCTGCTAGCACACAGCCTGACAGGGCACTCGAACTCAGAGCAGTGAGATCATGACCTGAGAGGAAGTCAGATGCTTAACCGACTGAGACACCCAGGTGCCCCAAATCATATTGTTTTCATAAAGGATTTTATTTTCCTACCACAAATTCTAGTTGGTTATTGTTGATATAAAGTAATGCTATTGATTTTTTTAATGCTATTGATTTTTAAGTTGATCTTGAATATAAGCACTGTTGCTGAACCAATTGATTTGTTCTAATAATGTCTCCATTGATTTTCTTTAATTTTATTGGCAAATATCTGACATATTAAGACACTGATTTTTGTTTGTTTTGTTATTATATAACATAGGACATCCAGAATAATGATGGATTCTACCAGTAATGGAACTTATCTGAATTTAGCCCTGTGTTTAATGAGAATGCCTCTAATCTTTTAACTGCCTTTCTAATCTTTTAAATGCCTTGTCAGTCTAAGGAAATTGCCATAATTCTAGTTTACTAAGTGCATTAACATACATGTGGTAATGCTATCAGAAGGTTTTTTTTTCTTCAATTAAAAGATTACTTGGATTTTCTCCTTCATATGTTAATACAGTGAATCACAGTGATGGGCTTTTAAACATTGAATTCCCTTTGCCTTTCTGAAATAAACCCTATCAGGTCATGATTTTTGCAGTGTTATCGATTTTGTTGTATCACATAAGGGAGTTTCACCAATAATATATTATTATTGTATATGTTGTTCTTTGCTGGTTTCAGTATCAAGGACCTATTAACTTCATATAGTAAATTGTATAGGCCTCTTTATTCAGTAATCATCATTGGTTGCAAACATTTTTATTAGGGCAAATGTACCCTTACAACTGAAATAAATGCTGGGTAATAAAAATGTCCATTATAAGAATGTGTGCACAACAAAAATCTAAAGATCATATTTTAAAATAATATATACACAATTATATACATGTAAGACAAATGTATATATAAAAAATACACATTTTGGCCCTTCCTTAAAGAAACATTTGTACACACACAGAAAAAGAAAAATCTAGATTAAAATATTAACAATAATAATTTTAGATGATATAATTATATGTAATTTTTTCCTTTATTCTTTTTTTCCCCATCAGTTTCCTTAATTTCTATACTGCACATATAGCTCTGTTTTGTTATGGTAAAAGATCCAGCAGTATAAACAAGATGTAATGGTTAGGTGATTACTTTTCCTTCCAGTTCTACTATGCCAACTAAACACTCATTTCTTACTCATATATTCTGTACTAATCTGCTTTGATTGGGCTTCTGGTTACTAATGGTCAGTCATCCTACACAAACACATGTACTACTGTTACCACACCACCTCCAATTTCCTCCTCCATACTAGCATACTAAATGTCAGAATAGGCATCGTCATCACCATTATCATTAGCTAACTGGTTTTATTATTTCTTACTTTTACAATTTATTTTTAATTGTGTGCATAAATAACCCAAGAAGGGCATGGACAAAAATATCACAATATTTGATCATGAAGGCTTGTGATTAGACAGGCATGACAAAGTTTCAGTTCAATTCTGTATTGTTGATAACATATGTTGATCTTTTGTTATGAGTGATATTGAAAGCTCTTTGAGAATGAAAGCTTCTGAGAAACTTGAACTTTACATTTTCTAATATTAAAGCTAAAGAAGCATCCCTGAAAATATATTTGGAGCACCCAACATGATTCCAAATATCATAGAAATTGGTAAAATCATTTTAAAAATATGTTTATTTATTTATTTTGAGAGACACAGATGGCATGAGCAGGGGAGGGGCAGAGAGAGTAAGTGAGAGAGAATGAGAGAGAGAGAGACAGAGAGAGAGAATCCCAAGCAGTCTCCATGCTCAAAATGGAGCCTGACCGGGGCTGGATCCCATGACTGTGAGATAACAACGCTAGCTGAAATCAAGAGGTGGACCCTTAACCAGCTTAACCACCCAGGTGCCCCAATAAAATCTTTGTTAATCACCTCATTTCTTCATGTACTTTTACTTTATCAGACTCCTATTGTCACCAAGACTTGACATATATTTTATATAGATTTTGTTTTTTTTTACCCTAGGAAAGCCAAGAAAGGGGTTGTGACCAATTTGTTGAAGACTTCCTAGTATACATTGAGCAGAGACATGAAAGGAGAGCAGACAAGAAGAGACAAAGGAGAAAAGGACAACATAAAGGTAAGGATGTTTCTCCATTCAATTCGTTCAAATACTCTTTATGATAAATTAATATGAATGGAAGAAGAACATACAGTTTTATATAATCACAGTTTAAAGTACTGTTTTTGTTTTAATTATGTTACTTAAGGAAGTGTATTGCCCAAATAACTGAATTAAAGACTATTAGGGTCATGGAAATGGAAATATTTAAATTTATGTAAATATTGGCAATATAATAGAGGCATGTTTAAATTATGTTCTCATTTATTAATATAATTATTTTAGTTATTTATTTATTAAAATGTTTTATTTATTTATTTTTGAGAGAGTGAAATACAAAGTGAGCAGCACAGGGGCAGAGACAGAGGGAGACAGAATCCCAAGCAGGCTTCTCACTGTCACTGCAGAGCCCCACTGTAAGATCATGACCCGAGCTAAAACCAGGAATCAGATGTTTAACCAACTGAGCCTCCCAGGCACTCCTACTATTCTTTTTTTAGAGTTTATTTTTGAGAGGGGCAGGAGGGACCGGGAGAGGGAGAGAGAGAGAGAGAGAGAGAGAGAGAGAGAGAGAGAGAGAGAATGAATCCCAATTAGCATCCACACTGTCTGCACAGAGCCCAATGCAGGGCTCCATCCTCTGAATTGTGAGATCATGACTTGATTTGAAATCAAGAGTCGGTTGCTTAACTGACTGAGCCAGTCAGGCACCCCTATTAATAGAATCCTTTATAATTATTGGTGAATATCCAGAAATGTGGAAAATAAAGGTATATACAGAAAGTTAAATATGGTAGTAATTTCATAAATAAAAACTGATAGTACAGTTGTAAACATTTTGTCATATGTCTATCCTTCCAGTTTCTTAACTATTTTGAAAAATTTTCTTCACATTTTTAAAATGCAAATTATATACAGTAAAACATTGGTTTGCGAGCATAATTCATTCAGGAAACAAGCTTATAATCCAAAGCACTTGTATATCAAAGCTAATTTCAAGAGCCATTGGCTCAGTTGTGATCATGTAACGTTTAGTGTCATATACTACTCATATTGTAAGACATTGCTCATTTATCAAGTTAAAATTTATTAGAAATGTTTGCTTATCTTGGGGAACACTCATAGAACAGGTTACTCACAATCCAAGGTTTTACTGTATTTCCAAACTGCCAGACAAGAAGATAATATCAGTTTCTTCCATGAGCATGCTGTAGTCTTGCCATTTTCTAGAAAAGACGTGTTGTCTTTCTGCAGTCCAACTCCTATCATTTCTGAGGTCCTGGGCAAGGTTACAAATAAAATGTGATATGTTCTAATGTTCTGAAGTTAATATTCAAGCTAAAAGAACGGTTAAATTGTGCTAGCCTCTTGACTTTGAAAACAAACAAAACAAAAATCGGTGTTAGGTTCTGCATTTCATATGACTAAAAGTCACAAAATAGGAAAAAAAATTATTACCATTGCATGTGGATAGTTTAGTGATGTTTATCTCAGTATGAAATAAAGACATACTATTTCATAAATTATTTATACACCTATTCCATAAAATATGTATTCTTGCCTTTATATCAGGAAAATTACAAGTTGTGTTGTTATATCTGAATTTTCACAGTTTGTATTACATTAAATGACCTAAAAGGATTAAAAATGTAATTGCATTCAAAGTGTACATTGAAATACTTTCACTGAAAACATGAATGCTAGGAAATGTAAATTTTTTTCATTAAAGTTATTTTCTTACAATTTAAGAGTATATTTGTCCTAATATGTTCAAAATTATCTATTAAATTGAAAGATATATACTTAATATTTAATGAAACTCAAAATTATTAAAACACCTAAAATTTTATGTTCATTTTGAAAACAGAATTACAGTTTATATAGTATTTTTTGTAATAACAAAATTGCATCTGAGAGAGACCCTTCAGTGTCCTCTAAGAAATTTTTCTTTTGTGAGGTTTGCAACTCTGTAGAGCCCAGGGCAGCAGTACTCCTTACTTGCTTTAAGGGAAATTCAGTCCTTTTGTTTTAATTTTTATATTATCATTAGTGAATTTTAACATTTTAATTTACTTACATTTATTATTTTATACATTTTCCATTGGAGTGGTCACTTCCTGTTTAACTGCTTTGCTTTAAAACTTCTGTGCTTATTTTCTAAATCTGGATGACAGCCTTTCAAACCTTAGAGTACCATTTTACACTTTATTTTTGGCCTACAAGACAGCCAAGGAATTTAGAGTGCCCAGGGACCATGTTTAAAATGCATCATTCTAGTTATTCACTTATTCACCTTTAGATACTTTTTATTCAACCAAAGTGAATTATTCATAGCCTCCATTATGAAGTTCAAAATGATTTAAAATCACACAAAATATATTTGGAGGCTTTAATTCAAGCAATAGGATACCAGTCATATATCATTTAGGGGAGATTTAGCCAAGAAGTCTGTATAGAGCTAGAAGCAGAAACCATGAACAAGAAGTGATATCACTGACTTAAAACATGTATAAAGCATATTTCTGAAGTACAGTATGCTAGAACACAACTATTTGAACTGTGTATCAATCAACGCTGATAGCCATAGGTACATGTTTTAATTTTGTTGCAAGTGAACATGAAATGTGTGCTATTATCAGCTAGGGGCTTGGAGGGTAAGATAGCTGTAAAGGCTATAGGAATTTAAAGGCACTCTGTGGCCATTTGCAATTTATTTGTTAGATTTGTTACCATATTGGGATATTGACCTTGAAATCTTTTTCATACCATAACATAAAAACAACGAAGCAAGTGTTTACTAGCATTTCACAACTTTCCACAAAGCTATAGAATGTTGATATTTCTCAACTTTCCATTAGTTGGTAAAATCTTTGAATAACTATACATGGTGATGTTTTATGATACTATCTAATATCTTGTGTTTGACAGCAATAATAGTTTTACTGAACCCTTCCAGAAGAGATTCAAGCATACTGTTTTTTGCTTTCATACACAGGCAACACACCCTTCTACACTCTCTTTTTCAGGGTCTCACAATCACATCAACTGTGAAGATTCTGGTTTCGGGTATCTGATCTTTCATGACCTTGTATCTTTAATTGCCACGCATAGTGGACTATTCTTCCATTCTACATTTGGAAATGAAATTCAATGCAAAATAATAATTTGCACAGGTTAGGGCATTAAGGTGTTAGTCAAGTAGAAAACTTTCCAAGTGCATACTTACAGTAGCAGATCATTTCCTGATTTTATGTCATGTTCATAACCTGAACTGCCCATTTCAATTATCATTACCCAAGATATTTAGCACTGTTTCTTGATCTCACCAATATATTCCTAACAGATGCAAACCACTCCTTTTCCATTTTATTATATCTATCTTCTTTGGTGCCTAGCACTGATGTATGTACATTGCAGAAGTTCTAGAAATAACTTGTGAATGAATTCGTTAAGGATGCTTGATGTGTGATATGTTGGAGAAACACAAGAAGAATTACTTAACAAAAATCTTTGTCTCCAAATGATATAACAAAGTGGAGCATTCTATTCACCAGTTTTCCCATGAATATTAATTAAAAGAGTGGCAAAGTGAGTGCAGGGGCCTACCCTTGCTTCCTTCAACAAATGTTCATTCCAACATGCCTGGTGAGCAGAGGTAGGAAGTCTAGATGTGTTTCTGTGAGACACTAGATAATGGAGGAAGAAATAAGAAGCATTATGATGGTGAACAAATTTAGTGGAGAATGTTGAAGAGTAGATTCTAGAGTAAAGAGGTTCTGTTCATTTGTCTTGGCAACTTCAATGAGTAGAAATTTAGGGAGAGGAAACATTGTTTAGCCAATATTTGTAGGAGATTTTGTTTGTGAAGCACTGTGGGAACCTCTACACTACTTTAAATTTTTTTTTAACGTTTATTTATTTTTGAGACAGAGAGAGGGACAGAGCATGAACGGGGGAGGGTCAGAGAGAGAGGGAGACACAGTATATGAAACAGGCTCCAGGCTCTGAGCTGTCAGCACAGAGCCCGACGCGGGGCTTGAACTTACGGACCTCAAGATCATGACATGAGCTGAAGTCGGACGCTTAACCGACTGAGCCACCCAGGTGCCCCTCTCAACTGGAATTTTCTACATAATCTGCAAAATGTCATTGTACATATGGATATAAAAATCATTGAAATGAGCTAAGACCACATTAGTCATTCTTTTTTTTTTTTTGGAGGCCTTACTTTATTTTTATTTTTTTACAGTGTTATATTAGTTTCAGGCATACAATATAGTGATTCTACACCTCTATACAACACTCAGTGCTCATCATGACAAGTGCACTCCTTATCCCTATCACCTGTTTAATCCATCCCTCCCACCCACCTCCCTTCTGGTAACCATCAGTTTGTTCTCTATAACTAAGAGCTTGTTTCTTGATTTCTCTCTCTCTTTTTTCCCTTTGCTCATTTGTTTTGTTTCTTAAATTCCACATATAAATGAAATCTTATGGTATTTGTTTTTCTCTGACTGAATGATTTCACTTAGCATTATATTCTAGTTCCATTCAAGTCTTTGCAAATGGCACAATTTCATTCTTTTTTATGGCCGAATAATATTCCAGTGTGTGTGTGTGTGTGTGTGTGTGTGTGTGTGTGTGTGTGTGTGTATCACATCTTCTTTATCCATTGATCAATTGATGGACACTTGGGCTGGTTCTGTATCTTGCTAATGAAAATAATGATGCTACAAACAAATAAACATAGGGGTGCAAAAATCCCTTTGAATTAGTGTTCTTGTATTCTTTGGGTAAATACTCAGTAGTGCAATTACTGGATCTTAGGGTAGTTCTATTTTTAACTTCTTGAGGAATCTCCATAATTTTTCAACAGTGGCTGCACGAATTTGCATTCCCACCAACAATGCACGAGGGCTTCCTTTTTCTCCACATCCTCATCAATACCTGTTGTTTCTTGTGTTGTGGATATTAGCCATTCTGACAGGTGTGAGGTGATATCTCATTGTAGTTTTGATTTGCATTTGCTTGATGGTAAGTGATGATCAACATATTTTCATGTGTCTCTTGGCCATCTGGATGTCTTCGTTGGAGACGTGTCTGGTCATGTTTTTTGCCCACTTTTCAATTGGGTTATTTGTTTTAAGGTTGTATCATTTCTTTACATATCTTAGATACTAACCCTTTATTGGATATGTCATTTGCAAATATCTTCTCCCACTCTGTAGGTTGCCTTTAGTTTTGTTGATTGTTTTCTTTGCTGTGCAGAAGCTTTTTATTTTGATGTAGTCCCAATAGTTTATTTTACTTTTATTTCTCTTGCCTCAGGAGACATGTCTAGAAAAATGTGACTATGGTGGATGTCAAAGAGGTTACCGCCTGTGTTCTCTTGTAGGATTTTTATGGTTTTAGGTCTCACATTTATGTCTTTAATCCTTTTTGAATTTATTTTTGTGTATGGTGTAAGAAAGTGGTCTAGTTTGTTTCTTTTGGATGTTGCTGTCCAGTTTTCTCAACACCATTTGTTATAGAGACTGTCCTTTCCCATTGGATATTCTTTCCTGCTTTGTTGAAGATTAATTGACCATATAATTGTGGGTTCATTTCTGCGTTTTCTTTTTATTTTTCTTTTTTTACATTTATTTAGTTTTGAGCAACAGAGAGAGACAAAGCATGAGCAGTGGAGGGGCAGAGAGAGAAGGAGACCCAGAATCCAAACCAGGCTCCAGGCTCAGAAGTGTCAGCAGAGAGCCTGACATAGGGCTCGAATCCATGAACTGTGAGATCTTGACCTGAGCCAAAGTCGGACGCTCAACTGACTGAGCCACCCAGGCAAACCCATTTCTGGGTTTTCTATTCTGTTATATTAATCTATGTATCTATTTTTTTGTGCCAGTACCATACTATTTTGCTTACTACAGCTTTGTAATCGAACTTGAAGTCCAGAATTGTGATGCCTCCAGCTTTGCTCTGCTTTTTCATGATTGCTTTGGCTATTTGAGGTCTTTTGTGTTTCCATACAAATTACTTATATCTGTTTCACTTAGATCTCTGGCTGTGACCTTGCCCTGTTCTTTCATTTGGGATAAATTTCTGTCTCACTTTGTCTGCCTCTCTGTGTTAAGAATGTCTTCTGCTTTTGAAAGTAGTGACTTTATGAAGTAGAGGTCCTGGAGTGTCCTGTTCACCAGAACCTGGGACTTCAGGAGAGTATCCTATGTGTGTTGCTTACACCCTGCTGTTGTGTCTGTGTCACTTTTCCTTTGAGTGCAGTCATCTGCACTGACTCTTTGCCTGTTGTGGGCTGTGCTTGCTTTCTGTGGTGTTAGCGGGACCCAGGCAGGCCAGCTCTAAGGGGATGTGCCCATTAGAGAATTTGAGAGTGGGGTGGCGGTGTTAACAAAATTTGCTTTGGGCCACTAGTCCTATGCTGGATCCCCCAAAGTGTTATGGTAGCTGGGGACTGCACGTAGGGGTGGCGAGGAGTACAAGGCTGGGAGGGCTGCACTACAATGATTGGGCGTGGCTAGGCACATTGCACTACTGTGAATGAGAACACACAGCTAGGTGACATGTGGTGGCAGATGTGTGCCCAAGGGCTGGGTGGCTTGCAGATATTATAAAAGATTGGGGTATTGGAACGAAAGTGTCCTATACTGTAAGCACAGGCAAGTTCCCTTGGATTGGTCCTAGGGTTTGGACTCTTAAGGGCTCATTGAGCCACAAGTGTGAACCTGAGAAAGCAGAGAAAAACCCACATGGACATCATCCAGAAAATGAAGGCTCTATTCTTCAATGTAAGAAAACTGTCCTGGAGACCCACAGCACATAGGCTCCCACATTATTCGTTCCTACAATTCCATTCTTGCAAGGAAACTATTGCAAGACTGGTATTCATCAGACTTGGAATATTATGTTTCATAGCAGACAACCAGTATGTTAAAGATATTGTGTAGCTGATAGAGGACAATGTTTGGTCCTAGATGACAAATTTTAGCTATATGGAGGCTACTAAATTCAAAAAGCTTTGGTGAATACCTTCAGGAAATTGAAAATTAGTTCTTTTTCTTCTTAAAGTGATATTTAATCTCTCTCTATATATACATATATATACATATATATATATAGTTTGTGTATCTGTGTATAATTTTATATTCTGTACTAGTATATAAATATACTATATATATTATATACCATATACAATTTTGTTAGGTTGTCTATTGCACTAGTATTTTGAGATCTGGAGGTATGGAATACTACAGACTGGCAACATTAAACCATATCTCTTTTTCAAGGAACATCCTAACTGAAGCTGGAATTTGTTAGTAAAATGCATCCTTGTACATCTACCAACATAGTAAAAGTGCTGCCCTTATCTATTGGGATCAGAAAAACTATTACAGTAAGACATGTGCCGTGGGGCATTAGAAAGGGGTTCTAAGATACCAGGTTCCTATAGATATGTTTTACAGTGAAGACTTACTGAATAATCTTTCACTTCATTCCAAACAAGAGGGACATACCTTAATTCTCACCATTGGTGAGCTAATCAAGAATAAAGAATAAAAGAGACGAGAGTAGTAGTGCTCTGATAAGCAAACACTGAGATGATAGGGTAGACGTAGGTATGGAAGATGTTACACATCTATCTCAAACTCTTCAAACTGTTTGGAGTTGCAGGGGGCTGGAGTAAGGTGAATTTTCCAACACTCTTACTGATCTCTTAGATTTGGTAAAATTAACATTGATGGACACAGACTGACTGACTTTGGCACCATTTTCTGAACTCCTTGAGGAAACATCTCTGCCTAACAGATGAAGAAAAGCAAGAATGGGCTTGATATAAACAAAATCAGAAAGACAGTATGCTGTTCTTTTGGAAAAGATACAGAAGCATTAAGTGTCCTAAAATTTTAATGAAGTCATGTTTATTACATGCATTATTATGGTGTGGAAGATAGTCTTTAAGAAGTTCACACTGGGACCTCATCAAAATAAAAAGCTTCTGCCCAGAGAAGGAAACAATCAGCAAAACTAAAGGGCAACAGACAGAATGGGAGAAGATATTTGCAAATGACATATCAGATAAAGGGTTAGTATCTAAAATCTATAAAGAACTTATCAAACTCCACCCCCCCCCAAAAAAAATAATCCAGTGAAGAAATGGGCAAAAGACACGACTAGACACTTATCCAAAGAAAAACATCCAGATGGCCAACCGACACATGAAAAAATGCTCAATATCACTCATCATCAGGGAAATACATATCAAAACCACCATGAGATACCACCTTACACATGTCAGAATGGCTAACATGAACAACTCAGGCAACAACAGATGTTGGCAAGGATGTGGAGAAAAAGGATCTCTTTTGCATTGTTGGTGGTAATGCAAGCTGGTGCAGCCACTCTGGGAAACAGTATGGAGGTTCCTCCAAAAACTAAAAATAGAACTACCCTAGACCCAGCAATTGCACTACTAGGCATGTATCCATGGGATACAAGTGTGCTGTTTCAAAGGGACACATGCACCCCCATGTTTATAGCAGCACTGTCCACAATAGCCAAAATATGGAAAGAGCCCAAATATCCATCGATGGATGAATGGATGGATGAATGGATAAAGAAGATGTTATATATATATATATATATATATATATATATATATATATATATATACACACACACACACACACACACACACACACACACACACACACTGGAGTATTACTCAGCAATCAAAAAGAATGAAATCTTGCCATTTGCAACTACGTGGATGGAACCGGAGGGTATTATGCTAAGTGAAATTAGTCAGTCAGAGAAAGACAAAAATCATATGACTTCACTCATCTGAGGACTTTAAGAGACAAAACAGATGAACATAAGGGAAGGGAAATAAAAATTATACAAAAACAGGGAGGGGACAAAACAGAACAGACTCATAAATATGGAGAACAAACTGAGGGTTACTGGAGGGGTTGTGGGAGGGGGGATGGGCTAAATGGGTAAGGGGCATTAAGGAATCTACTCCTGAAACCATTGTTGCACTATATGCTTACTAATTTGGATGTAAATGTTAAAAACTGAAAAATAAAATTAAAAAAAAGTTCACAGATAAGAACTGCACACTATTTCAATTCCCAGTGATATATTTTTCCAAGTTTGAATGTTTTATGTGACTTTCTTCTCTAGATTTTGGTAAATTATTTCTTACACTAGTACATCATTTATTTCTCTAGTGATTTTTTGGGGGGCAAACTATTCCTAATCAAGCAATGATAGGTAAATTATATTTAAAAATTTCTCTGTGAGATGTCAAAATACAGCCTTTTTACTTGTTTTCATGCACTTTAAGTCTAGAAAACCTCTCAAATGCTGTAGAGGGTCCATTTATCCATATCTACTCAACAGTCTAATTACAGTGGTTTAGTTTTCTGACTCCCCAAACTACAGTATATTAGAAACATCAAAATTAGAGAATGAAGGGAGTTTTAGCAGTAGAAACACATGTGTAAAAATTACGGCATCTGGCAATATTAAATCTGGGATGGAGAATACAAACGTATTTAAAAAGACATTATGATATATACCCAAAAGTGAAATTGCTGGTTCATGTGGTAATTTTATTTTTAAATTTTTGAGAAATATACATACTGTTTTTCATAGTGGCTGTACCAGTTACATTCCCACCAAAAATGTGTATAGGTTCACTCTTCTTCACTTGCCAGCACTTGTTATCTCTTATCTTTTTGATGACAGCCATTCTAACAGGTGTGAGGTGATATCTCAATGTGGCTTTGCTTTGCATTTCCCTGATATTAGTGATGTTGAGCACTTTCTTATGTACCGGTAGGCCATTTGAATATCTTCTTTGGAGAAATGTCTATTCAGGCTCTCTACCCATTTTTTGTTAGATTATTTGGGGTTCTTTTTGCTTTTGAGTTGTTCATTCGAGCACTATTTACAATAATCAAGACACAAAACAACCTAAATGTCCATTGACATATAAATGGATAAAGAAAATGTGGTATATAATGTGGTATAAAATGTGGTATATAATGGAGTATTATTTAGCCATAAAAAGAAGGAAATCATGACACTTGCATCAACATGAATGGACCTTGAGGGTATTATGCTAAGCAAAGCAAGTCAGACAGAGAAAGACAAATATTGCAGGATATCACCTATATGTGGAATCGAAAAAAAAAAAAAAAACACCAACAAAACACACAAAAAAACCCCCACAACTCATAGAAACAGAGAACAGACTGGTGATTACCAGAGGCAGAAAGTGGAGCATGACATAACTGGCTTAAGGTAGTCAAAAGGTAAAAACTTCCACTTATAAGATAAATAAGGTCTGACGATATAATGTACAGCATTATGACTATAGTTAACATCGCTGTATTGCACATTTGAAAGCTGCTAGAGAGTAGATCTTCAAAATTATCATCACAAGCAAAAATAATCTGTAACTATATGAGACGATGGATGTTAATGAAGCTATTTTGGTAATAAGTTTGCAATATCTATATATGTGAAATCATTTTGTGGTACACCTCAAACTTATATAATGTTATATGTCAATTATATCTCAATAATACTAGAAAGAAGAGATTAGGAACTTGAAAAACAGAGTAATGTATAATCAATACAAATGATAGCATTTTAAATTATAACAAAGTACTCTTGCTTACTATGCTGTTTGTGAAGGCAAAGAGAGGAATTAAACATTTCAGAAGAACTTACATCAGAATAGTCAACAAATAATGTGGGTTGGTTTTATGTTTTTGAGAAAAGTAAACTTAAATAATTCCAAAAATGCAGTGTTGTATGGCCTGAATCACTGCATGATACCAGCAATAATGACGTATTAATTATTGTCAAGTAATTTTTTTTTTCATGAATCCTTTTCTGTACAGGATACTCAATTTCCTATGAGATTTGCTCTGTTATTTTCTAGAACAGAGTTTCAGTGGTCTCAGTGGTTGTCATTATTTTTCATAGTCTTCTAAGATGGGCTGAGTCTCTTGAACAAGATCTATGATTATTTAACAGAGAATTATTTAATCTCCAACTGGGCTTCACAGCATTTTCACTTTGAATACTAACCTACCATGACAGAGGCAAGATTCTGCACTCTTGCTACATGTGAACCATGATGTTTAACTCAGTGGATGTTGTCCTCTGCATGTATTTTCACAGATAATCATGATTTTCTTTGCTACACTGAATTTAATTTTCTTTTGAAGCCCTATTCCAATATTTCTTTCACTGCATTATTTTTAGTTTTGGTTCCTTTTTCTTTCATTTGTGTTAACCACCATTTAAATACTTTAGTAACTATACCAAGATAATGGATATGATATGAAATACAATTTAGAAAAGTGTGTTAGAAGTTGAGGAAATAATTCAGCTCTGAAATTAATATGACGAAGAAGATCTTTGTGTGTGTTTTTTTTTTTAATTTGAGTGGGGGAAGGGACGAGGGACGGTGTGGGGGGAGAAAGAGAAAGAGAGAGAGGGAAAGAGAGAGAGGGAAAGAGAGGGAGAGAATCTCAAACAGGCTCCACTTTCAGTGTGGAGCCTGATACAGGGCTCGATTTCACAACCCTGGGATCATGAGTTGAGAAAATCAAGAGTTGGACGCTTAACCGACTGAGCCACCCAGGCATTCCAGAAGGTCTTTGTTTTTAAAGGAAAAAATAGCTTCTATGATGTATTTTACAGATAGTGATTTAATTTAAACCTTCTTTATTTTTCCATTATTAAACATATAAAGTCATTTTTATCTTAACAAGAGTACTAACATATTTTTGAAGCAATTCTAATTGACTTTTCATTTTCATTTCAAGTAAATAATATTTTGATCTCAGAATTGAACAATTTTTCTCTTCAGAAAAATTCTTTCAAGGCTGTTATTTTCTTAGATATAAAATATAACCAATTAATTAGGTAATGCTACCTAAACGTTTTATGTAAGTCTTTTACATACCGATCATGTAGCCCTTGATATTATATTGTAATAAAATAAAATAGAAAAAATTTCAAATATTAATGTTAGTATAATTTATAATTTATGGTAGAAATTAAACTATATGTTAAACATTATTTCACTTTTTGCTTTAGTTAAATTTGTTTTGATTGCACATATTGGGAATACCTTCAGTTAACTTAAGCAATTATATGTCTTTATAGGATGGACACTGGGGTTTATCCTAAAATTTAAAGGGATCCATCCCCTAAGGGAAGACCAGAACAAGGAATTTAAACAGTTAAAGGCAGGTAGGTTACTCTCTTCCATTCTATTTTTTCTGCTTCTCTATCTGCTTCGTTCTTATTATCTTGAACATCATTTTTCTCTGCTACTTTTTGCAAATATGACAGAAGAAGGCTCCTCCTCTAAGATTGATGAGTCCCTGAGTTCCAGCATCTATAGATCCTAACTGCATGTCAATTTCACATCCCTAGGAGAGAGTATCTGATTAACTCAGCTCAGACCTGGTGTCCAACACTGGCTCAATCAATAGTGCATAGAATGACATCTTGTATCATTACTGTGGTTTCAGCTGCCCACACTACTAGCTATAGGGGCTGGGGCAATACTTCATTGATAAAGGGGATTCTCTTAAACTGAGCTGACATCCCCGAAGTTACTACTATAGCTATATTGTTACAGTTGTTAATCAGAAGAAGTAATGATACTGAATATTCAAAGATGTTGTGTTCCTACCATGTGCCGGGAACTATGGGCAAAGCTTCCCATCCATTATTTCATTTTTTCTTGAGAAGGTCCTTATCTTTATTTTATCTATGAAGAAACTAAAAATTAATAGTCACAAAATATTATGCCTGAATGCTCAGAAGGGTGTGAAAAGCTGCCACAAGCTTATAGGATATAAATTTCTTTACTGGAGAACAAATGGATGCTTATGTAAAGCAGAGGGCAGTACAAGATCCCAGGGAAGATTTTACCTCACAGATCTCCCAGAGTTCTTGATACGGAGGAATAGCTGTGGGAGATGCCACTGGAATTAACATTGTCAGTGTCATAGCAATTTTATACCCTTTAAGTCCCTTGGCAACAATGGACTATTCTGCAAATTCTAGCCACATGCCAACCTGTTCATTAGCTAGAAAACAGCTGGTATGAAACAACCCAGATGAATTCCCGTGTGAACGGTGCAAGCTCAGGTGAAACAAAGCTAGTTTTCCAGGTGTGTCTCCCAGCAGGCCCCTCAAATGCTCATGGTCCATCATCAGGACTTCCCTTCTCAGGTCACTGGATTCTATGCCAAATGACTCTTCCTTTTAGTGCTAAAGCTCAATATATATATATATATATATATATATATATATATATATATATATATATATATATATATCTGATGCTTTTAAACAAAATTCATACAGCCACTCTTTGATAGTAAGAAATCAAATCACTGTTGTCCAGTAGAGAATCATTGTTTCCAGCTTACACACTCACACACCCAAACCACCTTAAAATAATAGAATTCTGGCACCCCATAGCTAAACTTTAATTATATTGTCTGATATTAGATTGCTATATTTTGTCATCATTTCAATTCTGTCTCTATCAACATAATGTTTTATTGTTCCCTATCACAAACCCCGTTCATTATTTATTGTTAAAGACTCAATAGTTGAATTTACACTCTGTCACAATAAATCATGCTCACCCAGCTAATGCAGCATTAAAATGAAATCAGGCTTGCAATATTGTTAAGCCATATGAATTAAAGTGTTTGGGTGGATAGCATAGACCAGGCATTCTGAAACTGTCTCAAGTCATGCATACTATTCAAAACTATTCATTGAACACCTCTAGGCTTCATGAAGTTATTCCAAATATTCTGAAATTATCGAATAAGAAAAAAATGCACAATAAGTATACACTCTTAAGATGAAAATTTTGAAAAAAAAATCTATAAGAACCTACACCTATATGCCTAAATGTGGGATTGGAAATTACATGAATAAGTACTCAATATTGTTTGTGTAAACTTGGTGTCATAGCAAGAGTTATATATATATATATATATATATATATATATATATATATATATATATATATCTTTCCCATACAAATCCCATAAAAAGGAAGATATCATTGCAAATAAAAAATTGCAGCACTAGATTTTCACATTAAATAATCTAAGCTTCATGATTTATTTATTTATTTGTTTTTTATTTATTTATAATGATATCTTTCTTTTTATGGGATTTGTTCATATTGTGTTAGTTTGAGTTTAGCACATTTATGAGGCAAGTGCTATCATAGTAGGAAAAACCAAGTGGAAGCTTCTAAAACTGCCTCTCCTCTCTGGCCAAGAGAGCACATCAAAAACTCTAATATATCTGGAGGGGATGCCGAAAAGTAGTGCTACCTTTAAGGATCTAGAGGCTACAAGGATGGTGGTCCCATTATATTTCTGTCTGGCCCACTCTGGACCCTGCAGAAATGGGATGGATCCAAGGGGATGACTATGGACTAATGCATATTTCAACAAGTAGTGGCTTCAATTACAGCTGCTGTGCGGACATGGTATCATTGTTAGAGCAGATTAATATGGCCTCGGGTACATGGTATGTGACCATTGATTTGGGAAAGGTTTTTTTTCTATTTTAATATGAGAAAAAGATCAGTAACAGTTTGAATTCATGTGGAACACACAAATGAATTCATTAGCAGTTTTGCCTCAGGGTTAGGTTAACTCTACTGCTCTTTCTATTAAAACAAGGTCTAAAAAACTCTAGACTATCTGGACATCCCACAGAACATCACATCGATTCATTCATCAATGATATAATGTTGATCAAGCAGGATAATCAAGAGGTGACTATCACAGTGAAGACTTTGGTAAGACATATGGCAATCCAGGGGATAGGATATAAATCTGAGGAAGATTCAGGGGTCTACAAGATCTAAAAATTTTTTATGGATCCAATGCTAGGACATATCTTCTAAAGTAAAAGAGAAATAATTACCCTGTGGACTTCCTCCCATGAAAAAGGAGGTGTAATGCTTGGTGAACTTATTCAGGTTCTGTAGCAAACATCCATACCTAGGGACACTGTATGAGCCCATCTACTATGTGACATAAAAGACTGCCAGCTTTGAGTGGGGCCCAGAGTAAACCAAAACCAAACCAAAACAAAGCAAACGAAACCAAAACAAAAAAACTCCACAAAAAACAAAAACAAACAAACAAAGAAGACACATATTCTGCAGCAAGTCCAAGCTCTAGTGTGAGCATCTGTGTTTTGGGGGCAGTGTGGATAGACCCTATGATGTTGGAAGCATCAATGGTGGGAAAAGATGGCATGTGAGAGAGAAGAAAGATATCATCCCTCAAAAGGAAACTGAAGTACTGTTACCTTAAAAAGAATAAATGGGTATTGAGGAGGGCACCTTTTGGGATGAGCACTGGGTGTTGTGTGAAAACCAATTTGACAATAAATTTCATATTAAAAATTTTTCTAAAAAAAGAAAAATGAATGCTTAACATGAAAGAACAAACAGATATCCAGTTAATCTCTATTGTAGTCACTGCAGTGTTTTTGAAGACTTTGGATTCTTGAGTGGCTTATATCTAAAAAGGACAATTTTTTTCCTAGTGAACACTTTTGAAACTTTAGAACATATCTGAACATAATTAACATAATTTTAAAAGCTTTGTTTATCCACAGGCTAATAATGTTTAAAAAAAGAAATGACTACATGACATGTGAATGCTTTCAAAGTTTTGATGCGTTGAAATATTTTATCAAAGATATAATAAAAATTGGAATGTTTATCAAAAATATATATATTTTTGAAATTTTTCTCTGCATTGTGATTAAACCCAGAAATAAAGTAAAATATTTCATAGCAGATCACAATCCAATTATTATCTTTAATTTGAAAAAAGTGACTAAGAAGTAGATTCACTGATCCCCGACTTTGCAATTTAAGAAGTCTGAACTATATGCTAACTCTTCAGCATAACTCTAATAAAAATAAAACTTTTGTTCATTACCACTTTTAAGCTTTTTCTAATTAACTCTGAATAGAATGACTGAAAAATAGATCAAAAGAGAATATTAAAATACTAAGTTCCTAATTCGCTTAAGTCTGCAATATTCGAAGATCTACAATGTCATTAAAACCCCTTAAAGTTTATGAACTTAGAAATAAATAATAAAATAAATGCCACCAGAAGCTTTCTTTCATATCCCATGTCTAACAGTGTTCCTTTAACATTTTTAAAAAAAACTATATAGAAAGATAATAATGTAGATAGATAGATGATATCTATCTTAAATTTATGGAATAAAGAGCAGCCACATCACTGTCTAAGAAAATTGTTTTAAGTTTTCAGCTGGAATATATTGTAAAAGTAAACAGTACATTATTAATATCCTTTTCCCTTCATATGGACATAAAAGAAAGAAAGATTGCTTTATACAATATTTTCTAAATCAAAAGGTACGTATGGAATTTCTATAAAAGATTCTGCGATTGATGATACTGTTGCTGGTATTTCTGGTAGTATTACATGATTAGTATTCTCTCGGTTTTGTTTTAAAATATTCTCTTCAAGGGTTGCAATATAGTGTTCTTTCTGGCCTTCCCAAGAGTAAATCATCCTCTCTTAGAAAGTACATTAAGTTTTTTGACTTCCAAAATATCATTTGTCAGTCATAATATTAGTATAATAAAAAATATATCAATTACCTAAAGGTTGGAAATATAGATCTCATACTCTATGAGAATTTGAATAATTCTACTAGCAAAAATGAAAGCAGAAGATAGTTTTTTTAATAATCATTCCAGTTATGGCTTGTTCATGTACAAGAAAGAGTAATTCAACTCAAATTAATTTAATCTAATATGGGAGTTTATTTACTTTAAAATGAAACTGGACTCAGGTTTAGTAGGAACTGAATACAAAGCTTAAATAATGTCACTAGTTCTTTGTCCTCTTTCCCCCAACTCTTGCCAATGCTTATCTTGTTATTTTGATTCCTTCTGTTAGAAGGAAGGAATTGCTGCTGGAAGCCCTGATGCATAATCCACATTCTAACATCCCCGTCAAAAAGAGGATCTTTGTCCATCATGGCTGTGGGGAAAACTGTCCTGGAAAAAAAAACAACTGGATTGGACAACCGCTTGCTCAATCACTGTTGCCCAGGAGGTGGAGGAAGAAAACGTTGAAGGCAGAATTAGTCTTATCAAAATCACATAAGGGGCGTCTGGGTGGCTCAGTTGGTTAAGCATCCAACTTCTCCCCAAGTCATGATCTCATGGTTCATGGGTTCAAGCCCCACGCCAGGCTCTATGCTGACAGCTCAGAGCCTGGAGCCTGCTTCAGATTCGGTGTGTGTCTCTCTCTCTGCCCCTCCCCTGCTTGTGCTCTGTCTCTCAAAAATAAATAAACATTAAAAACAATTAAAAATCACGTAAAATTATTTCCCGAAGGCAAAAAAAAAGCATTCTCCATGAAGAAAGATAAAATCTTGGAGAGGTGGGGGAAAAAAGCAACAACAACAGAAAATTATACAATTTATATACTACAATTATGAGTACACCATTTTATTTGTAATCCATAGAAATATTCTACTGAAGCTATACTGATTCAATACATATGAAGCAACATATCTGGAGGGTTTGGGTGAGCTCATTCATCTCTTTCCCTCATAATTTAGAAGAGTGGTGTTACTAGTCTGAGTTAGCTCATCAGAATAACGGGCTGATAACAGTCATGGGGCTGCAGAAATTTCTCATTTCTAACAAGGCCACTTTCCTGATCAGAGGATTCCTCTGTTTGTTAGTTATAGCTAGTTAGAGATTTGAAAGGAAGATTCTTCCTGTCCAGTACAACATGATGTGTGCAGACCTATGCCCAGTCTTCACTGGGAGATAGGGAGAGTTCAGGGAAATGTGTGTGCTCTACAGTTCTCTTCTTGTAAGTTTTGTCCCAATAAATCCTGTTTTATATCTATACCACATGATGCTTTGCCTAACATGGTTTAAACATTTTCTTTCATGTAGTTTTAAAAGTTATGAATTGAGCCACATAATTTAATATTTTCACATAGCAATCAACATAGTTTCTTAATTTGCTTACTGAGTATCATGATATATTTGGGAAAATAAAAACATGCTGAAAAAGAACCTTCCATTATTCTACCTCTTTTATTAGCATTATGCCTTTTTGCAGGTTTCCATTTGTTACTATCACAAACTATCTACTGATGTTCTCATGTTCCCCAAATATCCAGTTGTCTGCCATCTAGTGACTACTCCACACATTTGTTAACTGCTCATTTATTAAATATCTTCTACTTACAGTCTTTTAAAAAAAAGCATTGCCTTTTCATGGTATACGACAATCAATAAAGGGATCATCACCTTCTTTGGGAGAAGGAAATTAAATAATTATATCAAGATAGGTTTATTAAAAAGTATAATGCTACTTTATGAGAAATATAAATAGGTATTATTTCAAAAATAAAACATTTTTTGTGCACATCTTCTGTTATTTATAGTTCTAACATATGGCCACATTCCATGTTATAATATCATATGGTTTAGAAACTTCATAGAGGATGCTTAGGTGCATTTTTCTATCCTGTGATTAGTTGCACATATTTATAAAAGTGGCTAGAAAAACACAGGACCTTGGAGAAAACTCAATAAAACATGCAGAATGAATTTTTAAAATAAAATTTCAGAATTAACTTTGAAAGACACAGATATTGTGAGCATCTGAATAATACACAGTAGGATGAAAGACATTAATTTCCCATTTGTCACTGTGAGATCAAAATCGATTTTAAAGGGGATACACAAGAAAGAATGAAGTTACAAAGCATTTAAAGATGTGACACATGAAGAAGTATAGCTCATGGAGGCACTACAGGGTAAGAAGACAGTCTATTAGTGTAGAAGAAATAAATGCAGCTTGGACTCAGGTTATTAGCTGTGGGACTGCATGCAGAATACTTATCCTCTTCAAAACACAATTTTCTTGCTGGCAAATGGAAATAATAATAAACTTTCATAGACTTTTTTGGTGCATTAGACACATAGACTTTTTAGGTGCATTAGATGCATAAATATGGCATCTTTGTTTGGATTAGATACAGATGTGTCTCCAGATGTGTGCATCCCTATAGTTACATTTTTGAGTGCAGATGGGGCTTCTTTGTTAATTAGGAAAGATGGCCCTTATTCCAGGCAGATGCAGCTCTGCCCCCATGAAGCAAATGATGTTTAGAAGAGCTTGGAATTTATTTCAACCACCACTTGCCCTCTTGGCTGGCTTTCTATGTAAAATGAATAATTGGAACACGTGTTCAGGGCCCAGCCCTCCTGGTTATTGTGGGTCCCATTAATACTAATGGAAAAGTGAGAGGAAAATTAATAGTTATTTGCTTTTCAGCTCTATTGATCTTAGACCATAAGGAATAAACCTTAAAAAAAAAAAGCCTTAGTTTTCTTTTCTTTTTTTAAATAAGACTATCCAAAATTTATGGTCTTTTTGTTTCAGTGTTGAGAAAGACTGAAAATAACTCTTTTATGACTAAACCCATCTCATCTTGATTGGGGTATTGTTTTAAGATATGTATATTATAGGGTGGGTGTATATATATATATATATATATATATATATATATATATATATAGCGCCAGGGTGGCTTTGTCAGTTAAGCGTCCGACTCTCAGTTCTGGCTTAGGTCATGATCTCATGGTTCATGAGTTCCAGACCCACATAGGGCTCTGAGCTGACAATGTGGAGCCTACTTGCAATTCTCTCTCTCCCCTCTCCCTCTGCCCCTTTCCCACTCGCTCTGTTTATCCCTCTCAAATAAACTTAAAAAAGATAATATATATATAATAATATATATCAAGATATAGCTATCTATTTACCTATCTATTCCACACAAATTTCAAATTTTATTTGGAAAACTAGGTCTATGAGATATGAATCAATTTCACGTAAGTGGTTTTGATAGTAAGCCAAGTAGTGTGGCAAATCTGTGATGAACAGAGTGAGGTTTCTTTATTCCAGATCGTCTTAGAGACTTTAAAATGATAACATCTACTGTGAATCTCCAAACAGGGATAAATCTTGCAACATTTCTCCCAAATAACTTAAAATGGAAACCGTTTAGAATCAGTGAGAGTTCAACCAGAGAAGCAGAACTAGTACATTAGATAGATGATAGATGACATATGGATGGATAGATAGATAGGCAGGCAGATTTATTATAGGGAATTGGCTTTCCCAATTGTGGGAACCGTTAACAATCCTTTTAAGGCTGTATGTCCACATCTCATGCTAGAATGTGAAGTTCACAGGGAGGACAGTCAGGGAGGGAAGATCATAAGTAGGGTGGAAAGCCCATGAGCACAAGCTGGCCCAGGAGTCAGAAGAAAATGAAGGAAAATTCAAGGAAGCTAGAACAGGTCTAGATTCTGCTTCCTCCCAGTGAAGTGAGTCAGCAGATCAGCAACAACATGTGAAATCTACAAAATGGCTACTGCTTCCTTCACTCTCCAAAAAAATTCTTGAGGAAAGGATTCACTAGTAACTCCTGAAAAAACAACTTTCTCAACTCTAACTTCAAGTCCAGATGCAATAAAAGATAAGACAAACCCTAGTGCTTAAAATTAAAGAAAAATTTCACAGCAATAAGAAAAAAGAAGAAAAGAAAAAAATGAAATACAGGCAAAGTAAAAAAAAAATTACTATCTGGGAGGAAAAAATTGTAACACATTGACAGATAAATGATTAATATCCTAATAAAGAAATTCAAACAATGAAGTTTAAGAATAACCACCCCCCAACCCATAAGAGACTCTTAAAAACAGAATAAAGTGAGGGTTGATGGGGGGTGGGAGGAAGGGGAGGGTGGGTGATGGGTATTGAGGAGGGCACTTATTGATATGAGCACTGGGTGTTGTATGGAAACCAATGTGACAATAAATTTCATATTAAAAAAAAAAGAATAACCACCGCTAAAATTATAGAAAAAAATGGGAAAAGGCATGAACAATTTTATATTTATTTTTTTTTTTTTTTTTTTTTTTTTAAATTTTTTTTTTCAACGTTTATTTATTTTTTGGGACAGAGAGAGACAGAGCATGAACGGGGGATGGGCAGAGAGAGAGAGACACAGAATCGGAAACAGGCTCCAGGCTCTGAGCCATCAGCCCAGAGCCTGACGCGGGGCTCGAACTCCTGGACCGCGAGATCGTGACCTGGCTGAAGTCGGACGCTCAACCGACTGCGCCACCCAGGCGCCCCGAACAATTTTATATTTAAAAACAACTTTAAACAGATATAAAAAGGTTCTCAAACTTGTGAAAAGATGTTAATATTCCACATAACAAGGAAAATGTAATTTAAAACTACACTGGCAATTTCTCACATATCACATTGTCAAAAATTGGAGAGCTTGACCACATCCTCTGTTGGCAACACTGTGCAGAACAGGCACTCTATACTGTTAGTGGGAATGCATAATAGTACAACCTTTATGGAAGGGAATTTGGTAAAATTTAACAAATGTACTTATGCCTTTACTCTTTGACTCAGCAGTACTACTTTCAGAAACCTAGCCAGAGGGTATGCTCCAAAAATGCCAGGAGGAGAAAGAGGAGGAGGAGAAAAGGAAAGGAAAAAGAAAACCGTGTGTCTATTGACGATAGCATTGGTTTCTTCTCGAACAATATTGGAAATGATGCAACTGTCCGTACAGAGAACATTAAATAAATGATATATGGTACATACACACAGTGGAACTCTTAATTGCAAGGTTTATTTTAAGATATGGAGCGGCTTCCAGGACACACATCAGGGGGAAGAAGCGAATCTGAAAACTTATGCATTGCATGTTCCCTTTCACGTACAAAGAAGAGAAGAAAAAGGGGGGAAAAGGAAGAGAAAAAGACAAGAGAAAAGTGAAGCCAAAACTGCTGAGATTGATCAGCTACAAGGGAGGAAAAAGTGATGGAAGAGTTGAGGGAGCAGGGGTGAGTACAACTTCTCTGAGTAATACCTTTTGTATGGTTTTGATTCTTGAAACCATGTTGAGATTTTAAGTACTTGAAATATAAAATGAGTGAAAAAAATAAAACAAACAAGGATATGGAAAATTTTAAAATAGAATCTAAATAGAAATAAATGACTCTAGTATATTTCAAATTAGTAACATAACTTTTGAATAAAGTACTAACTATTATGACTACTATGACTACTAACTTCAAACACTTACTGAATTCTAGTTAGTGGTTAGACGTTTGCAGTGGTATAATTCTGAAACTATATTCTGCATGTTCTAGGATTGAGCACGTCAGCCAATATATTGAAGTTAATTAAAGCCATGTTTATCACTATTGGAAAAGGGAGTTACAAGTATGTAAAGGGAGAGAATTAAAAATTGTAGTATTGAACTGAAATTGGAACTACAGTTTGAATTCATGGTTTAAACACATAGATGGAGATAGAGACAGAGACAGAGAGGCTGGTATAGGTACAGGTACTGGTACAGGTCTGCGAAGATTGATGTGGATACAGATGTGAATACAAATACAGGCATAGATATGCCTACACATATAGGTAGAGGTATACATACAAATACAGACATAGATAGCTGAGGGGAGATGAAAGCATGGGAACTCAAAGCAACAAGGAGCACACTTAGAGCCCAAATATTGGTTTTTAAATAGCATTATCTACTAAGAGGACTTTGGGCTTTCTGGAGAAATGGCGAATCTAGCTGTGTTTCAGGGAATGTACAAAATGAGCCAGGAGCATTTTTTTGTGATAGAAAGGAGGAGGTCCACAATGAGTGACTAAGACATGTCTGAAGAGCACATAAATGAGTTCAAAAGGGCTTGTTCTGGCCACATCTGGGACAATTTTAGCATCAAAAGTAATAATTATAATACTAGCTGAATATAAACCATTGAATAAAATAGTAATCTATGGGCCCTTAATGCTGTGAATAATAATTGAAAAAACAAATCAGTGTAGGAGAGCTAAAAGTTTTCCTAACAGTGGAATGCCAACTAGTAAATGTACAAAGATGATTAAATTAGAAAATCATTATTTTAGTAAGAATTGATTCAAGCAAGAATCAAATGCAGATACTAATAATGGTGGGTAAAAGTTTGATGAGGAAAAGGATATTTACATAGTCTCAAAGTATCTCTGCATACATTATTTATTAATGACTAAGGGGAAAATATTATCTTAGCAGTGAAGAAACTCACAGACAAAACTTAAATGACCAATGTTCTCATCACCAACAATGATAGGATTAGCAGACATTATGTGATTCTTGATATGCAGTACCAAGAGGGACACAGAACCACTTCTGTGATGCTCCTGTCCAACATGTGTTACATGAAGCTAATAGTACAAAAGTTAGGCAAACCTAAATTGAGGGTCATCCAATAGAATAGCTGGCCTGTGTTCTTCAGAAATGTCAAGCCCATGTAAGAAACAAAAACAAAACACTGAGGAACTAAGACGTGAAAACTAAATGCAGTATGTGATTCTTGACTGAAATGAATCTTGAACCAGGAAAGACAAAAAAGAAGAGCTATAAAGGACATTATTAGGACAGTTGATGAAATTTGAATATGAACTCTGGATTACATAACAGTAGTGAATCAATATTAAATTCCACAACTATGGCTGTGGAAAATAAGACTCTTGTTCTTAGGGAACACACTGTGAAGCATTTAAGGGCAAAAAATGTACAATGTCCAAAGTAACATTTAAATGATTGCCAACAAAAAGAAAGCAGGAGAACAAAAGGATGATGTCAGCTGCTGCATGCAAAATCCTGATAATCCCTCTCCCAGTTTCCCAAACTGAGACAGTTCTTATACCCAGAGCCGAGTGTTCGAAGGGGAGACTATATCATAGTAAATATATACAATAGCAATTTCCCTAGGCATTGCACAAAAAGATTGCCATTACCCATTGGTACACTGAGGAAAGGAGAATGCTCTGAACTTCCAAAAATTATTGGATGAGGTTATACTGAAAACAGAGCCTCTGTTTTCACTCTGGCCCCTTGTTAGAGTGAAGGCTACAGACGCCAGATGGTAGATGGAGTTCTGGCCCAAGACTATTCCACTGTGGATCTGATGGGTCTATGTCACAACTCTGTGGTTATCTCCCCAGTCCTTGAGTGCATAATTTGGATGACTACACTTATTACTTGTTAGAACACTCACTTTAAGAGTTATAATGGTAGTAAGTCTAATGCCTGACATGGTCTTATCCAGATAGAATAGCAATTTAGAAGTAATATATACCACAACTCAGATGAACTAGCAGAGATTAGGACATACTCAGATAATTAAAGGAAGCAGAGTCATTAGCCTGTCCCTTGCAAAAAAACTAATGCAATATGATGGATATCATTGGACTATCATAAACTTCAAGAAATAGTAAACATCGGAGCGCCTGGGTGGCTCAGTCTGTTGAGCATCTGACTTCAGCTCAGGTCATGACCTCACAGTTCATGGGATCGAGCCCCGTGTCGGACTCTGCACTGACCGCTCAGAGCCTGGAGCCTGCTTCAGGCTCTGGGTCTCCCTCGCTCTCTGCCCCTCCCCCACTCACACTCTGTCTCTCTCTCTCAAAAATAAACATTAAAAAAATTAAAAAAAAGAAACAGTAATGCTAATCACAGTTATATTGTCCAATATGGTATATTTACTAGTATAGGTCAACACATCCCCTGTGCTTTGTATGTGGCTACTGATAATGGCAAATGCATTCATTTCAACTCCATCAGGAAAAAGGAGCAGAAGTGATCTGCCTTCACTTGAAGCAGTATGCATTCACAATATTGCTCCAGAGTTATCTTCATTCATCTGCTCTCTGTCACAGTGCAATTCCAAGAGACTTCAATCATTTGTATATTCTGTAGAACATAATACTGGCCCAAGATGATAATACTGTAGACTCCTTACATCATAGAGGCAACAATGATTTTCCACTACAAGATGCTGTCTGATCCACCAAGTCACAAAATTGTGGGAGATAACATCAAGTTAATAGAATTTGAAACAAGAAATTGCAAATAATGTGGATGCCATGGTAAGACATACGCAAGAAGGTAGAAAATAACCTCTAAAAGATTCCTGAG
The DNA here is from genome assembly GCF_018350175.1 of Felis catus. Lineage (NCBI taxonomy): Eukaryota > Metazoa > Chordata > Mammalia > Carnivora > Felidae > Felis > Felis catus. The sequence goes on from NC_058386.1 coordinate 23,292,907, forward strand.
ACTGCCACTTTAATGAATTTAATGAGTCTAGGGATCTGGTATATGCCAGGAAACCCCAGGTAAAGACAGGTTATTGTACCTTGAACATCTTATCATTAAAAAAAGGTCTTTTCTGACTTTGCAGACAGAATATAACACATGTGAAAATACTACTCTGATCTTAGAAGGCTACTAGTTTTGAGTAGGGCCCAGAGCAAGAGACTATTCTGGAACAAGTTTAGACTATGATACAGGGCAGATACCAAGGTGATAGAGGTACCAATACATAAAGATGCCATATATATTCACAGTTTATGTCCCTAAGGGTCTGGAATAAAGATATGCCATTTGCAGCAGAGAACTATTCACCATTCAAAAAGCGACTCTTGGCATGTTACTGGGCCCTGGGTGGAAATGATATATCTAACCATGGGGCATCAAGGAACCAGAGTTGCTAGTCATAAGCTGGGTATTTTCTGATCCACCAAGTCAAAAAATTGCAGAATAAAGCTTAGCAGGAATCCATCAAATGATAAAAATTATATATTCATAATGGACCTAGGCCAATCTGAAAGGTTAAATACAAAGTACCCATTCAGGTAGCACAGACCTATTTTAGACCTACTGGTGCTGCACTGAAGATTCTCCTTCAATTCACACCAATGGAATTATGGGGAATTCCCTACAGGCCTGGTACACAGATGAGTTGGCTCAATATGTTGGTGCAAGTTGAAAGTTTACTACTACTACATTATATTACAGCCTCACTCAAGGGTGGCCCTTAAAGACACTGCTGAGGGAAAACCATCCCAAAGAACAGACTCTCAAACAGTATATCTGGTCATCAACTTGATGTGAAAGTATAAGTAGCCTAAGTTTAGAATATTCATAGAATCCTGTGCAGTGATGAATCTGTTAGTGGGTTGGAAAGGTGTCTAGAAGGAACATAAACAAATGATCATGGTCAAGGAGTTCTAAGACATAAGCATGTGAATGGGCATATTGGGGTGATCACAAAGTCACAGATCTTTTTCTCATGTTCATGTCCACAAGAAAGCATGCAACATTACAGAGACACTGAAAAACCATGTGGTTAATGTCACCCATTCAGTGGCATTCAGCTAGTCTCTGCCCTAAGCCACCTCAGTGTTTGCACAATGGGTCCATAAACAGAATAACCATAGTGCCATGGATAGAGTATGCATGTAGTAGTATTCTTGCACTTATCAAAATGTTTTCAAGTTACATCCATGTTGTGGCATATATCAAAATTTCATTCTTTTTAATGGCTGAATAATATTCCATTATATATGTACAACTTTTGTTTATGCACTCATCTGTTGATGGACACTTACTTGGGTTGTTCTCTCCTTTTGGCTGTTAATAATAATGCTGCTATGGGGCGCCTGGGTTGCTCAGTCAGTTGAGTGTCCGACTTCGGCTCAGGTCATGATCTCACAGCTCATGAGTTTGAGCCCCATGTCAGGCTCTCTGCTGACAGCTTGTAGCCTGCAGCCTGCTTCAGATTCTGTGCATCCCTCTCTCTCTGACCCAACCCACTTGCATTCTGTCTCTGTCTCTCTCAAAAATAAACAAACATCAAAAAAATTTAAATAAGAATAATGCTGCTATGAACATTGGTGTACAAATATCTGTTTGTGTTCCTGCTTTGAATTATTTGGATATATACCTAGGAGTGGAATTGTTGGGTCTTATGGTAGTTCCATTTTTAACTTTTTAAGGAATTGACAAACTGTTTTCCACATTGTCTGTGCCATTTTACTTTCCCACCAACAATGCACTTGGGTTCTAATTTCTTCACATCCTCACAAGCACATGTTATTTAACTTCTGAAAAAAAAAATTATAGCCAACCTAGTAGGTATGACATGGTCTCTCATTGTCATTTTGTGTTACATTTTCCTAATGACTACAGATGCTGAGCATCTTTTCTTGTGCTTATTGGTTATTTATATATCTTCTTTGGAGATATGTCTATTCAAATTCTTTGCCCAGTTTTTAATTGGGTTACTTTGTTGTTGTTTATCAAAAGATGCCATTATGAGAGTGGCATAAAGGCTAGAGCTGTATAAGACATTTATAATACATATAGCTGATAGAAGACTGGCTTATTGAATAAATAATGAACTTCTAAAAATCAACAACAAAAATCCTGACAACCAAATAGTAAATAGGAGAAAACTGGACCAGCACTTTAAATCTTTGCTCCCTCCAGAAGGGATGTCCAAATGGTCTGTAAACATATAAAATATGCTCAATTAGTTAGTGATTAGCCAAATTAAAATTAAAATTATAATGAGATACTACTAACATTTAAGAAACATATATGCATGCATGTGCATACACACACACACACACACACACACACACACACACACACACAATACCAGGTGTCATCAAGGATGTATATAGCGGGAATTCTATTAAGATGTTGGTAAGAGTATGAATTGTTTAAAGCGCTTTCAAATACAGTTTGATATTATCAACCAAAGATGAAGTCAGTCTTGCTCTGTGACTCAGCAACTGTACTTTTATATCTCTACCCAAAAGAAGTGTCGGCACATATATATAGCAAGAGACATGTACAAAAATATGCTTGGTGCCATTATTTGTAGTATCTCAAACTGGAAAAAAAAAACCCAAACTCACTGAAAAGTAAAATAAATAAATTGGGCTAAGTCAAACAATGAAATAGTATGAAACATAAACATGAATGAATTAATGCCAGCTGTATGTTTCCCATGAATATAATGCTAGACTTCTTTTAGATTATTCCATTCAAATAACATAAAAACATCAGGTACACATAAATCATACTGCTTAAGGATACATTGTTAGGTGGTAAAACTATAAAGAAAAGAAGGAAATAGCTACTGTAAAATTGAGATTATCTTTGGAGAAGAGAAGTAGAGATCATGACAGTGTCTGAATGAGGTTTTTAGGTTGATGGCTTGATTTTATCCCTTGATCTTGAAGGTCATTGAACAGTTCACTATATAAGAAAAAAATTGAGCTGTAAATTCCTAGTTTATACATTTTCCTCTATGTATATTATAGTTCACAATAAACTGTGATTAAAATGCAAAATAGATGGTTAAAGCATAATCCTCTAATATTTGGAATTGCTCTAATTATAGGGAAACACTTCTGCCTAGAATAAGGAAGTTATAAATGTATTTGCCAATGACAAGAGATAGGCCTCAGTGACTGGTGGCTGAAAATTATGATCACTGCTAGAATATTTTTGCTCATATTATGGTCTACATTTCACATTACTTAGTTTTGTTTTGGGCTACCAGAAATGGATATCTTAGTGCCAATAGGAAGGGAGGGTTTTAATAAAACTGTGGACAGATTTCTCCCATTGACCTTCAGGGACAGAAAAACTCAGGAACCCTAGAATATACGTTGTAGTGTAAAAGACTGCACAGCAGTCTGAGTATGATTTCTTTTATGATGAATTAGTCGCAGTCTTGCTTTTAATACTAAGAATACATACATCTCTTACACAACCTCTGAGAAAATAGCAATGCTGATTTAAACATACATGAACCTGAGAGAATTAGATTTTCTTTCAGACCAATCTTGTTTGAGGTCCGCCAATTAGATAAAGATCAAAAGCTAAAGTTACAAGGGTGAAGTAGCTTTCTAAAATGAAGAAAATGCTTTTACAGTAATTTGAATATTCGAGTATCTTCTGCTAACTGTTTTCTATGTGCATCCACTTAAGTTATCTCATTCAATATTTATAATCAACCAGTGGAATTAGAATTATTTTCTAAACTTTACAGTTGAAGATATTGAAACTCAAAGTACAAGTTTCTTCTTGTACACTAAGGAATTGGAAAGTTCAGATTGTAAACAGTTCTTTTAACCCTAAGACCATTTGTTTTTGCATCTACCTGCCACTTTTAGATACCGTGTTATCAGGGTTTATCAGTCACAGTACAATTAGGAAAACAGAAGTCCTGTCATTTAGTGCAAAAATGTAGTTTTATATGGGAAGCTAGCCTCAGGTTGTTAGAAGAGCTGACAAAACAAAGGGGAAAGGGGAGATAGCCCAGAGGTTATCAGATACAAGAAGCTGCTACAATTACTAGGGCTAGAGGGACAATAGAAGGAGCTGAGGTCACCAGAGCCCAGGATCTGACTTCCTTTGACAGAAGCTGGGGAAGGGGCTGTCTGAAGAGCCGCACAGCTGGCTACCAAGCGGAATCTGGCAACCTGGAAGAATGCTCACCCAGCAGAGCTGGAGTCATAGAATGAGGTGCAAAGTGGGAGCTGGGACTGCAGAGGAAAGTGTGCCCTTGAAGGAGCTGCAACCACAGAGTTGCTATAGACACTGATAAAGATACCTCCAGAAGCAGGGGCACCTGGGTGACTCAATCAGTTGAATGTCCGACTCTTGGTTTCTGCTCAGGTCATGATCTCAGGGTTGTGGGAATGAGCCCTGTGTCGGGCTCTGCACTGACAGCACACAGCTTGCTTGGGATTCTCTATCTTTTTCTGTCTCTGTCTGTGTCTCTGTCAAAATAAATAAATAAACTTAAAAAAAAAAGATACATCCAGAAGCAAAGAGAGACAGGAAGACAAAACTAGGCTTCTCACCTGCAGTCTCTAGCCACTGCCTCCCATTGGTGGAGACTAAAAAGAACCAATTTGGCAAGAATGTGGAAAATGTAGTTTGCAGAAGTCTTTGGTTGTGATGTGTGATATAGAGGAGAGCAGAGCAAAATGGGAGAGGTGGTCTGAATAAGGAGGTAAATTGTCACATCACAAGGTTAGCTTTCTAGCTTACCTCAAATTAACCAAGCCCCAAGAGGAGATTGTGAATAGAAATTACCTAAAGTAGCCAAACAGGCTTGTGTTAGGATAATTTAATATGCAATATTTATTCTGTTTCCCAAGAAAATAAATCATCTTGTTACTTGAATACATCCACACTTGCTGTTTCAGTTAGTAAGAAATCTAAATAGCACTGCACAAAAAGGAATGATAAAGCAAGTTGAAATGTAACAAGCAAAGAAAGATGCCTACTATCACACAGGATTGATTAAAAGGCATGAAGTAGACGAATGAGAAGAGTCTAAAAATAAGGCTATATCTTAGCATTGCCTGTTAATGTTCACAAGGGACATTGATTTGAATGATAATTCCAATTGTTGGTTTTGCTACTGTCTCAATAGTGCTTTCAGAAATCAATTCTTTTGTTATATAAAGTAGCAGCTTATAATTAGAGGGGGGAATTCACATTTGAAACAAAAGAATTGATTTCTAATTCTAGGTGGTAGAAAAAAATAGATAGCATCAAGAAATTCAAGACAAAAAAAAAACAAAAAAAAGAAAGAAGCTGTGAAAGACAAATGCAAAAAAATGGGAAAAATATGGGGCTGGTATTTCATTAGGATACATAAGTGATACAAAGTTTGTTTTCTTATCCTTTTTTCGTTATTATCCATACTGATAAAATCTAGAAAGAGGGGAGATATCAGAAACATCTGGCATACATTTTATACATAATTTTCCTTACAAGTACCTAGCCAGGGCTATCAAATAGAACTTTAGGGGATTACAGAGTAATTCTGTATCTGTTCCAGCACAGTAGCCACTGGCCACGTGTGGCTATTAAGCACTTGAAATGTGGCTATCATGACTGAGGACCTAAATTTCAACTGTGGTTTAAATTTAATTACTTTTCATTTAAATTTAAATAGCACAAAGAACAAATGAGTAAATTTTGGGGCAGCACAGAGAAATGTCATTGTTCAAACTTGATGGAAAAATGTTTTCCCTCCACAATGAGTAACTTCAAGAAGGACAGTTTGGGAGCAATGAGGTAAGAAGGTGATTCTTTTCTACCAATCAGAATAGCTAAATTATCCCTGGTGAGTTCACACCCAAATTTTCCACATATTTTTGAACCTCTAAATTGATATTTTATTTAGAATTCTACTTAGAATTATAGAGCAGACACCTCTAGGGCTAAGATGGGCAATTGTTAGCTATTATATTTCCTTTAGTGTCTGCTAGGAAGCTATGATAAAAACTGGGGACTAAATAAACGGCACTTATTATTCTAACAGCATTTCGAAGAATCCAGAACACTCCATTAAAACCTATAGTGGGAAACTCAAAGCAAAATGAAACTAAAATATAGAAGTTGCTTTTTCCATTCATTCCATTCATTTTCATTCATTCAGGCTCAGCCACTTCTCACCACGTCCACTGCTGCCATTTTGGAATCATCATTTCTTGCCTGGATTATTGCAATTATCCCTGAACTGGTGTTCTGTTTCTATCCTTCCCTCCTTATAGTCTCTTCTCAACACTGTGGCTAATGTGATATTTTAAAACATAAGTTAGGGGGCATCTGGGTGGCTCAGTTGGTTGAGCATCTGACTCTTGATTTCAGCTCAGGTCATGATCTCAGGGTTGTGGGATCGAGCCCTGCGATGGGCTCTGCGCTGAGTGTGGAGCCTGCTTAAGATTCTCTCTCTCCCTCCATCTCTCTCTCTCTCTCTCTCTCTCTCTCTCTCTCTCTCTCTCTCAACCTGTCTCCCCCTCTGCCCTTCTCCTCCACTAGCGTGCTCTCTCTCTCTCTAAAATAAAATAAAATTGAATCAACAACAAAACCAAGAGTTAGATCGTGTCATTTTGCTAGCGACTCTATTTTAATCAGAGTTAAAGTCAAAGTTTGCAATGGACTTTGAGGCCCTACATGCTCTCTGCTTGCCATTTCTCTGATCTTACCTTCATTTTCCTCCCCCTGTTCACTCTGCCGGAGCCACATTCTTTGCTGTTACTCACAAACATGAGGCACCCTCTGGCCTTCGGCCCTTTGCATGTGCTGTTTCCTTTGTCTCCAACATTCTTCAGCGTAAATACTGTCTATATTCTCCATGACTGTCTCCTTCCTCTTCCTCTAACTACTCTATTTAATTCTGTCCCCGGTCCTCAGTACCTCCCAGAACTCCTGATTTCCCTAACCTTGTTCTTCCTGGTTTCCCTTTTTCTACTCATCAGCCTTAACATACTAGAGCATTTACTTATTTACTAGTTTATTTTTCACTGTTTACTTTCCTCCAGTAGAATATAAACTCCAGAAAGGCAGCAAATGTTGCCTGTTTTGTTCACTAATAACCCCAAACATCTGGACAAGTGCCTAACATACAATAAATACTTATAAAAGTATATTAAATATATTAGCAAATGTTTATTGATCACAGTATGTATCTATGACTAATATATATGGATGATTTTAAAGAATTAAACTTTTGTGAGTAAATATATTTGTCGATGTAACATGAAAATTGTCATGTCATAATTTCTTAAATGAAAGGTCATAAAGTTTCTTTAGTAAATGTTAATTTGTTTTAGAGTGCTTTAATAGTGATAGAAAATCCTAGATGTGTTCAATTGGGCTGAGATAATGTTATTAGAGAAAATTCTAATTTTCTTGATGCCCAAGTCCTTACATCTTTAATTTTAATACTTACAGCACTTCCTTAAAATGCATGTTATATTTAATTTTCCAGGAAATTTCAGAGCATAAAAGAAGTATGTGTATTCAAAGCAATTTCCAGTTACACTAGTTGAAACTTTTAAAATGTTAGCCTGTGTCTTTTTAAAAAGAGACTATTCCTTTTCTAGATGTGAGACTGCTCTTGGCACACTTGCATGGGTCGATGTCGCTCAGAATACACAGTCAGAACACCTTTAACCTTTGCTCGGCGTGCCTATTTCCTAAACCCATTATCACATTCTGCACCCTAAGTTGCTGATATTGATTTCAAAATGCCAAAGCAGATCTAGTATTCTCATAAAACTTGACCACTGCTGACAGCTCTGGGAGAAAAACTTGCTGTTTTTAGAGACTCTGCTTCAGTGTACACATCCCATTTTCATCCCTCCTTTCTTAAAAGAATTCTATTACTGACAAATTTAACTTTGAGCCCATAATAAGCCTTGGAATATTTTTCTGGCAACTGCTTCAGAGCTGGTTATTTCTGATTGTGTAGTCATGGAAATCATGTTTTATCCTTAAAATTATCCTATACTTATCAATGTTAAAATTAGCATGTTTTTCTCTCCTTCTACTTGTGAAGGTCAATTCTCCTTCTTGTTGGAAAGGCTATTTCACAAACTTTGTCAAAGCTGCTATTTCCAGCAAAATTTACTATCTACTATATCTCATCTCTACTCTCAGATGAGTATAAACCTTTTGAGGACAAGGTTATGTCACCTTCATTTTTGTATTCCCTACAGAATGTAGCACACAACAGATGCTCCATTCCAGGTAGCACCAACACAGCCTCGTCCCTCAATATCTCTTACCTGGACTAGAGCTATATTCTTCTTCTCTAGTCTCCTCACCTCATGGTTTCTGCATTAACTGACTTCAGCTACAGACAGCAAATTACTTGTAACTAGCATGAATATAACCTGTCCTACCTACCAACACATATGCTATTTCCTATCCCTGGAATGCCTTTCACCTATATCTGCCTGGCTCACTCCTGCACATCCTTCCAGATTCAATTCATGCATTAGCTCCTCTACAAAGGCCCCTCTGATGCCTCAGAGTGGGACTGTAACTTCATGGTTAAGAGCTCAGACTCTGAAATCAGATGGCTGGCATTGGTTAATTTTGCCTCTTTACTAGTTGCATAACCTAAGGAAAGTTTTTTTAACCTCTCTGCACCTCAGTTTCCTCAACTGTAAAGTAAACAAAATAATAGCATCTATTTCATAGGGTTGTAAGGACTAAATAAATTAATACATGTAAAGAGTTTAGAATAGTACCTGTCTCATTACAAGTAGTACATAGATGGCAGATTTTATTAGCAGTATAGTAGGTATGCTGGCATTGTTCCCTTCAGCAGAGTTTAGTACATAATTTTTATTGCTGTTTAACATTGATTTATTGAGATATAATTGCCATATAACATATTAGTTTTAAGTGTACAACATAGATATTATGTATGTATATATTTGTGAAAGGATCACCACAGTACGTCTAGTTAACATCCATCACCACACACAATTACAAATCAATCTTTTTCTTGTGATGAGTTTTAAGGTCTACTCTCTTAGCAAGTTTCAAATATACAATACAGTATTATTAATTACAGTCACCACATTACATCCCTGGGGCTTATTTATTTTATAATTGGAAGTCTGTACCTTTTCATCACCCTCACTCATTTTGCCCACCTCCTATGCTCTGCCTCTGGCAACTCCAACCTGTTCTGTCTGTGAGTTCGGGTTTTGGGGTGTGTTTTTGTTTTTGTTTTTTAGATTTTTAACAAAGATTTCTTTAAAATAGTCATAAGTGTTTTATTTATTTATTTATTTATTTTTTTAATATATGAAATTTATTGTCAAATTGGTTTCCATACAACACCCAGTGCTCATCACAACAGATGCCCTCATCAACACAGATTTTTAATTATTTTTGCCTCTTGACCAAACCATGAACTCACTGAGATCAGATACTTTCACTCAGTCATCAGCTGGATCTACAACAGTGCTGAATATTCAAAAGAGCACAGTAAATGTTTTTTACAATGACTGAATACATAAACTGAATTATCTTTTTAATGAAACAATCAACATCTCTAATGATTGGCTCCTAGTACATGCCCAAGGAATTCATGATAACCTGAAAGTATCAGGCTTAAGGAGCTGTGTTGATAGTCATCTTTCATCAGTTTCAAGAGCTGTGCTAGTCGCTCTACTCAATATAATGTTTTCTTGTAAACCAACCCTATGAAATAGATGCTAGTAGGACATGAGGAAGCTGAGACACAGAAGAGTCAAGTAGTTTTTTCACTGGCATTGAGAAACTCAAGAATGTAACAAACACCTTGTTTCCTGGAAATTCCACATTCATTCATTCAACTGGCCAATCTACTTTCACATTTAAGACTAGAAAAATAAAATCCTTCTATCAGCAATGTTTCATACTGAAAGTGATACTTTTTGAAGTATTATCTTAATATTTCTGGATAATAGTCAACACCTGATGTATGCAAGCAACTTCTATTAATGTCAGTGGAAACACGGGGTGTTTGAGATATTTTATTTTCCTAATGAACTGTGTTGCATGAAAACACTAATCCTGAAATAAATTAATTTAGACAGCTGGGGCCTTACACCTCATCTCTGTTCATGGTCCATTCTCCATGTTAAGAAAACATGTTCCTTTGACCCTTAAAGATTTTATTTTATAAAGATAATTTATTATTAACCCCATTTTATTATAACCAAAAAGCCACTACTATTGCAACTTAATTACTAACATTTAGCTACTAGTAAATTATCTCAAAATTATCCAAAGATATAAAAAAAGAAAAGTGGCACGGCATGTTTATTCATTCATTAATGTAACTCCTTGGAAAATCAGACACATTCTCCTGCTGAACCTGAATGAGGAAGCATGTAGCCCCAAGAGGTGCTGGCAGCTATTCTGGTCCTCAGATTAAAGAAAAGGAACTGACAAATAGGTACAGAGATACCAGCTAGATCAGGTGGGCCGCATGTGCCTAAAATCACTTCTATGAAATTAAATAGAGGAGAAAATAATTGGAAGAATATTAATAGTTCAAAGAATTAAAGGGAGAACTGGAGAACCATGCTCAGGAAATAAGAAGGAATAAGAATAGGAAGGAAAGAGTTGAGGAATACTGCAGAAAAAAAAATCTGATCTTCAAATGTATCCGATGATACTGTTTACCATCTCCTTCACAATGCACAGCCACCCTAGCTAGATGTAGACAAATAAATAATGAAACTTTTTCACTTTAGATCACTAGCTCAAGATACATAATCCTGGATGACAGAATCTGAGTGTTGATTCCTGTCCTCTGGCCACTAGGAGGTGGGAAGACAGTAGATGTTGCCTCTAAGCCTCTGTTATTGAGAGATGCTCTATCACCTCCTGAAAAGCAGAGTAGGGTTCCCCAAAATTAGAAAGGCTCTTCATTTTCTGAGGAGCCAAAAATGACGAATGTCAAATGTACATTCTGCAAGGTCCCATTCATATTGTTTGAAACTGAAGGCTATCAGAATATCTTGCCCCCAAATATGCCACTTTGGCATAAAGATTATTTTGAGCTGAGGGGAACTCACAATCAACAAATGCAGGAAGAGTTCTCTACCCTCCCTTTATCTCCCTAAAAGCAAGACATGAATTTCCCTTGGATGAAGGCGTTTCCTCCTACAGCCCCAGGGTTGGGGAGAGAAGAGGGACTCTTATCATCAAAGACTGAAGTTGACATTAAGATGAGTTTGCATAAACAGACCTTACTAGAATAGTCTTTATCATCCATTATATCACTCATATATTTCCTAGTAACTTCCTCATAATTCATTTTCCCTTGAAATCTAACCATCTTTCCATTGTTAAAAGGATATGTAAGCCCCCAAGTCTGCTTCTCTGCATTTTACTTCTTTTCTCTGAACTCCTGTGCATGTAAATATTAATAAAAATTATGCACCTTTTTTTCTATTCGTCTTTTATTGGTTTGATTAATAAGGCGCCAGGTGCAGAACCTAACAGAGTAGAGGAAAAAAATTTTCCTTCCTGATAAGACACATGTACAGCCTCACCTAAAGCTGTTTTCTTCTGAACAGTGTGATTACATGACTTATTAGATTGACCTTTTGGCTTAAGCCAGTTTGTTTCAAATAAATCTGTTGATTTTGACCTAAAGAGTTCTTATTAGCATTCAGGGTTTCTAAATTTTCTCCATTATGGGGTCCCTATTCCAGAGGTCTAAAGAGCACTCTAGCTTAACTTTGAGGAATGGGGCTCCACTTTTAATATTTTATCAGAATATCATTATCCAGCTATATATTGGTACCCAGTAAAATTGTCTGCTTAACTGGATTTCCCCATGTCATTGTCTGGGTTTGCCACTAGCAAGTTCTTTCCATCTTTGGGCATAAGCCACCCAGGACCAACTCACAACTTCAGACGGCACCAATCACACTGAGCATTCAGTTACAACCCATAAAGTACATGGCCTATGAGACTAGCTGAACACGGCGATCCTGACACCACCCCTTAATATTCAATCACTATTTGAATCATTTCTACATGGTTCTTTATAAATTATTTCAGGTTGTTTACAAATATTTATCTAATTTATTTCAAAATTAAATTAAAAAAAACCCCTGTGAATAAAATAGACTCACAATTTAAAGAAAAGATGATTAGCTCCATCAAATAGAGTAATAATTTTGCTCTCAGTTTTCTAGCACCCAATCTGCAAAGGGGAAGCGGTCATTTACCCAGGCAACAATGTCCATATATTAAAACCAAAACAATTGCTTATAGGAAGCAAAACTTCATGGAACTCAAACTAGACATGATCCCTGCATTGTTCGTTCATATCCTGAGACAAACAGAGACTGAGACAGATTAAACAAGCCAGAGATCTATTTGGGGAAAATGATCTCTTTGGGGCAGAGATCTATTTGGGGAGGGAATTGAAAGAGGCTTGGAGGGGCACCTGGGTGGCTCAGTCAGTTAGGCGGCCGACTTCGGCTCAGGTCTTGATCTCTCGGTCCGTGGGTTCGAGCCCCGTGTCGGGCTCTGTGCTGACAGCTCAGAGCCTGGAGCCTGTTACAGATTCTGTGTCTCCCTCTCTCTGACCCTCCCCTGTTCATCCTCCGTCTCTCCCTGTCTCAAAAATAAATAAAAAACGTTAAAAAAAATTTTAGAAAGAGGCTTGGAGAACTATCAGACCACTATGCAATTTCAACTCCTCTGGAGGAGAGATGGAAGGATGGAAGATTGAGTAGGAAAAATCTTGGATGCAGCTCAATTTAAAGAAACTTTCAGCAAGGCCGATGGGTAGTCCTTGAGCCAAAGTTGCTCATTACATATGTCCCATACCTTGCAGGAATATCCCTAGTATCCCTGCTATAGGCCATCATTGGCTAGAAGCAACCTGTGGGAAGCACAGTGATGGATTCAGAACTCAACAGCTGGGCCACTGATCAGTTATACTCCCTGCAGTAAGAGATCTGTAAGCAATGTTTTCATGGCTGCCACACCTCCACCCTTATTTTGATCAGTCTGAAAATAGGATGACTACTAAATGTAAATGATTTACTTGAACTGAGCCTGAAACTTTATGTACCTTGGAAACTGACACCTCCCAATTATTTTAACCTTCATGACCAACTGAATTTGCCCTTACTCTGATTATACTGGCAATGAGTTTTATAAATCTTGAAAAATGAGAATCCATGCCCCATGGAACTGGCACTCTACTGAAGGTTGTAGACATGTCAGCAATGAAATATAACACAAGGTGAAAGGAAATGAGTGTTTGATAAAGGTGTAAACAATGTATTGTGTAGGGGTAGGGAGGAATGGGAGATTTCACAAAGAGTTGGCATTTCATAAGGGACTTTATAGGTGATTAGTGTTCCTATGCAGATTAACTGAGAGTAACCCAATTCATTTGCATTTATTGCTTGACGTAATGAGGGCTAATGAGTTAACGTATATCTCTAGTTCTCAAACTTTAGCACACGTCAGAATCATCTGCAAGGCTTGTTTAGACACAAGTTACTGGATCCACTCCAACCCCCAGAGTTTCTGATTCAGTAGGTCTGGGAAGGGAGCCTGAGAATTTGTATTTCTAACAAGCTCCCAGGTGCAGCTGATGTTGCTGGTCTGAGTTACACACTTGGAGAACCAAAAAAGTAATAGCAGAAAGGCAGATTTTTAGAATATGAGTTACCTAAATAATTGCTCTCATACTTTCCTCTCTTTAATTAACTTTGAATGTGTAACCATAGGATTATGATTAAGAATACAGGAGCTTCTATATTTAGCAAGCATAGGTTTATGCCTAGGTTTGAGATAGGAATTCTTGGGCTTTTTTTTCTTTTTGTTTTTCTGGATTCATCACCTCCCATGCTCCTGGCCATTGGCAATCCCTCATCAACTTCTGTCCCTATAGTTTTACCTTTTCCAGAAGGTTATATAAATGAATCAATATAGTGTGTGTAGAATTTGTGGCCTGGCTCCTTTCACTTCCCAACATGCGTTTGACATTTATCCACCTTCTTGCAAATGTCAGTATTTCATTAATTTGTACTGCTGAGTAGTATCCCATTGTATGCATACACCACATTACGTTTATCCATTCACCAGGTTAAGGACGTTTTCATCATTTCCAAATTTGGGGAGGATAAATAAAGCTCCTGTACACATTCAGAAATATAATCATTTCACTTAGGCAAATATCTAAAAGTGGAGTTTGTGGGTCATATGACAAATGTATATTCAACTTTATGAGAAACTGCCAAACTCTTTTCAAAGGTGGCTGTACTGGGTAGGAGGGAAGATGGCAGCATAGGAGGACGCTGGGCTCACCACGCGTCCTGCTGATCACTTAGATTCCACCTACACCTGCCTAAATAACCCAGAAAACCGCCAGAGGATTAGCAGAACGGAGTTTCCAGAGCCAAGCGCAGACGAGAGGTCCACGGAAGAGGGTAGGAAGGGCGGCGAGGCGGTGCTCGCTCCATGGACTGGCGGGAGGGAGCCGGGGTGGAGGGGCGGCTCGCCGGCCAAGCAGAGCCCCCGAGTCCGGCTGGCAAAAGCGGAGGGGCCTGATGGACTGTGTTCCCACAACAAGTGCGACTTAGCGTCTGGGAGGTCATAAGTTAACAGCTCTGCTCCGAAAGCGGGAAGGCTGGAGGACAAAGGGAGGGAGAGCTGCTGAGCCCCCAGACAACAGAGCTCAGTTTGGTGGGGAACAAAGGCGCTCGCCAGCACCATCTCCCTCGCCCATCCCCCAGCCAAAATCCCAAAGAGAACCAGTTCCTGCCAGGGAACTTGCTCAATCCGCGCAAACACCCAACTCTGCACTTCTGCGGAGCCAAACCTCCTGCAGCAGATCTGACTCCCTCCCGCTGCCACAGGGCCCCTCCTGAAGTGGATCACCTAAGGAGAAGCAAGCTAAGCCTGCCCCTCCTGCCCCTGTGCACCTTGCCTACCCACCCCAGCTAATACGCCAGATCCCCAGCATCACAAGCCTGGCAGTGTGCAAGTAGCCCAGACAGGCCACGCCACCCCACAGTGAATCCCGTCCCTAGGAGAGGGGAAGAGAAGGCACACACCAGTCTGACTGTGGCCCCAGCGGTGGGCTGGGGGCAGACATCAGGTCTGACCGCGGCCCCGCCCACCAACTCCAGTTATACACCACAGCACAGGGGAAGTGCCCTGCAGGTCCTCACCACGCCAGGGACTATCCAAAATGACCAAGCGGAAGAATTCCCCTCAGAAGAATCTCCAGGAAATAACAACAGCTAATGAGCTGATCAAAAAGGATTTAAATAATATAACAGAAAGTGAATTTAGAATAATAGTCATAAAATTAATCACTGGGCTTGAAAACAGTATAGAGGACAGCAGAGAATCTCTTGCTACAGAGATCAAGGGACTAAGAAACAGTCACGAGGAGCTGAAAAACGCTTTAAACGAAATGCATAACAAAATGGAAACCACCACGGCTCAGATTGAAGAGGCAGAGGAGAGAATAGGTGAACTAGAAGATAAAGTTATGGAAAAAGAGGAAGCTGAGAAAAAGAGAGATAAAAAAATCCAGGAGTATGAGGGGAAAATTAGAGAACTAAGTGATACACTAAAAAGAAATAATATACGCGTAATTGGTATCCCAGAGGAGGAAGCGAGAGGGAAAGGTGCTGAAGGGGTACTTGAAGAAATAATAGCTGAGAACTTCCCTGAACTGGGGAAGGAAAAAGGCATTGAAATCCAAGAGGCACAGAGAACTCCCTTCAGACGTAACTTGAATCGATCTTCTGCACGACATATCATAGTGAAACTGGCAAAATACACGGATAAAGAGAAAATTCTGAAAGCAGCAAGGGGTAAACGTGCCCTCACATATAAAGGGAGACCTATAAGACTCGTGACTGATCTCTCTTTTGAAACTTGGCAGGCCAGAAAGAATTGGCACGAGATTTTCAGTGTGCTAGACAGAAAAAATATGCAGCCGAGAATCCTTTATCCAGCAAGTCTGTCATTTAGAATAGAAGGAGAGATAAAGGTCTTCCCAAACAAACAAAAACTGAAGGAATTTGTCACCACTAAACCAGCCCTACAAGACATCCTAAGGGGGACCCTGTGAGACAAAGTACCAGAGACATCACTACAAGCATAAAACATACAGACATTACAATGACTCTAAACCCGTATCTTTCTATAATAACACTGAACGTAAATGGACTAAATGCACCAACCAAAAGACATAGGGTATCAGAATGGATAAAAAAACAAGACCCATCTATTTGCTGTCTACAAGAGACTCATTTTAAACCTGAGGACACCTTTAGATTGAGAGTGAGGAGATGGAGAACTATTTATCATGCTACTGGAAGTCAAAAGAAAGCTGGAGTAGCCATACTTATATCAGACAAACTAGACTTTAAATTAAAGGCTGTAACAATAGATGAAGAAGGACATTATATAATAGTTACAAGGTCTATCCATCAGGAAGAGCTAACAATTATAAATGTCTATGCGCCGAATACCGGAGCCCCCAAATATATAAAACAATTACTCATAAACATAAGCAACCTTAGTGATAAGAATGTGGTATTTGCAGGGGACTTTAACACCCCACTTACAGAAATGGATAGCTCATCTAGACACACGGTCAATAAAGAAACAAGGGCCCTGAATGAGACATTGGATCAGATGGACTTGACAAATATATTTAGAACGCTGCATCCCAAAGCAACAGAGTATACTTTCTTCTCGAGTGCACATGGAACATTTTCCAAGAGAGATCATATACTGGGTCACAAAACAGCCCTTCATAAGTTTACAAGAATTGAAATTATACCATGCATACTTTCAGACCACAATGCTATGAAGCTTGAAATCAACCACAGGAAAAAGTCTGGAAAACCTCCAAAAGCATGGAGGTTAAAGAAAACCCTACTAACGAATGAGTGGGTCAACCAGGCAATTAGAGAAGAAATTAAAAAATATATGGAAACAAACGAAAATGAAAATACAACAATCCAAACGCTTTGGGACGCAGCGAAGGCAGTCCTGAGAGGAAAATACATTGCAATCCAGGCCTATCTCAAGAAACAAGAAAAATCCCAAATACAAAACCTAACAGCACACCTAAAGGAAATAGAAGCAGAAGAGCAAAGGCAGCCTAAACCCAGCAGAAGAAGAGAAATAATAAAGATCAGAGCAGAAATAAACAATATAGAATCTAAAAAAACTGTAGAGCAGATCAACGAAACCAAGAGTTGGTTTTTTGAAAAAATAAACAAAATTGACAAACCTCTAGCCAGGCTTCTCAAAAAGGGAGATGACCCAAATAGATACAATCATGAATGAAAATGGAATTATTACAACCAATCCCTCAGAGATACAAACAATTATCAGGGAATACTATGAAAAATTATATGCCAACAAACTGGACAACCTGGAAGAAATGGACAAATTCCTGAACACCCACACTCTTCCAAAACTCAATCAGGAGGAAGTAGAAAGCTTGAACAGACCCATAACCAGTGAAGAAATTGAATCGGTTATCAAAAATCTCCCAAGAAATAAGAGTCCAGGACCAGATGGCTTCCCAGGGGAATTCTACCAGCCATTTAAAGCAGAGATAATACCTATCCTTCTCAAGCTATTCCAAGAAATAGAAAGGGAAGGAAAACTTCCAGACTCCTTCTATGAAGCCAGTATTACTTTGATTCCTAAACCAGACAGAGACCCAGTAAAAAAAGAGAACTACAGGCCAATATCCCTGATGAATATGGATGCAAAAATTCTCAATAAGATACTAGCAAATCGAATTCAACGGCATATAAAAAGAATTATTCACCATGATCAAGTGGGATTCATTCCTGGGATGCAGGGCTGGTTCAACATTCGCAAATCAATCAACGTGATACATCACATTAACAAAAAAAAAAGAGAAGAACCATATGATCCTGTCAATCGATGCAGAAAAGGCCTTTGACAAAATCCAGCACCCTTTCTTAATAAAAACCCTTGAGGGGCGCCTGGGTGGCGCAGTTGGTTAAGCGTCCGACTTCAGCCAGGTCACAATCTCGCGGTCCGGGAGTTCGAGCCCTGCGTCAGGCTCTGGGCTGATGGCTCGGAGCCTGGAGCCTGTTTCCGATTCTGTGTCTCCCTCTCTCTCTGCCCCTCCCCCATTCATGCTCTGTCTCTCTCTGTCCCAAAAATAAATAAAAAACGTTTAAAAAAAAATTAAAAAATAAATAAATAAATAAAAACCCTTGAGAAAGTCGGGATAGAAGGAACATACTTAAAGATCTTAAAAGCCATTTATGAAAAGCCCACAGCTAACATCATCCTCACGGGGAAAAACTGAGAGCTTTTTCCCTGAGATCAGGAACACGACAGGGATGCCCACTCTCACCGCTGTGGTTTAACATAGTGCTGAAAGTGCTAGCATCAGCAATCCAACAACAAAAGGAAATCAAAGGCATCAAAATTGGCAAAGATGAAGTCAAGCTTTCACTTTTTGCAGATTACATGATATTATACATGGAAAATCCGACAGACTCCACCAAAAGTCTGCTAGAACTGATACATGAATTCAGCAAAGTTGCAGGATACAAAATCAATGTACAGAAATCAGTTGCATTCTTATACATTAACAATGAAGCAACAGAAAGACAAATAAAGAAACTGATCCCATTCACAATTGCACCAAGAAGCATAAAATACCTAGGAATAAATCTAACCAAAGATGTAAAGGATCTGTATGCTGAAAACTATAGAAAGCTTATGAAGGTAATTGAAGAAGATTTAAAGAAATGGAAAGACATTCCCTGCTCATGGATTGGAAGAATAAATATTGTCAAAATGTCAATACTACCCAAAGCTATCTACACATTCAATGCAATCCCAATCAAAATTGCACCAGCATTCTTCTCAAAACTAGAACAAGCAATCCTAAAATTCATATGGAACCACAAAAGGCCCTGAATAGCCAAAGTAATTTTGAAGAAGAAGCCCAAAGCAGGAGGCATCACAATCCCAGACTTTAGCCTCTACTACAAAGCTGTCATCATCAAGACAGCATGGTATTGGCACAAAAACAGACACATAGACCAATGGAATAGAATAGAAACCCCAGAACTAGACCCACAAACGTATGGCCAACTCATCTTTGACAAAGCAGGAAAGAACATCCAATGGAAAAAAGACAGCCTCTTTAACAAATGGTGCTGGGAGAACTGGACAGCAACACGCAGAAGGTTGAAACTAGACCACTTTCTCACACCATTCACAAAAATAAACTCAAAATGGATAAATGACCTGAATGTGAGACAGGAAACCATCAAAACCTTAGAGGAGAAAGCAGGAAAAGACCTCTCTGACCTCAGCCGTAGCAATCTCTTACTCGACACATCCCCAAAGGCAAGGGAATTAAAAGCAAAAGTGAATTACTGGGACCTTATGAAGATAAAAAGCTTCTGCACAGCAAAGGAAACAACCAACAAAACTAAAAGGCAACCAACGGAATGGGAAAAGATATTTGCAAATGACATATCGGACAAAGGGCGAGTATCCAAAATCTATAAAGAGCTCACCAAACTCCACACCCGAATAACAAATAACCCAGTGAGGAAATGGGCAGAAAACATGAATAGACACTTCTCTAAAGAAGACATCTGGATGGTCAACAGGCACATGAAAAGATGTTCAGCATCGCTCCTTATCAGGGAAATACAAATCAAAACCACACTCAGGTATCACCTCACGCCAGTCAGAGTGGCCAAAATGAACAAATCAGGAGACTATAGATGCTGGAGAGGATGTGGAGAAATGGGAACCCTCTTGCACTGTTGGTGGGAATGCAAATTGGTGCAGCCGCTCTGGAAAGCAGTGTGGAGGTTCCTCAGAAAATTAAAAATAGAACTACCCTATGACCCAGCAATAGCACTGCTAGGAATTTATCCAAGGGATACAGGAGTACTGATGCATAGGGGCACTTGTACCCCAATGTTCATAGCAGCACTCTCAACAATAGCCAAAGTATGGAAAGAGCCTAAATGTCCATCAACTGATGAATGGATAAAGAAATTGTGGTTTATATACACAATGGAATACTATGTGGCAATGAGAAAAAATGAAATATGGCCTTTTGTAGCAACGTGGATGGAACTGGAGAGTGTGATGCTAAGTAAAATAAGCCATACAGAGAAAGACAGATACCGTATGGTTTCACTCTTATGTGGATCCTGAGAAACTTAACAGGAACCCATGGGGGAGGGGAAGGAAAAAAAAAAAAAGAGGTTAGAGTGGGAGAGAGCCAAAGCATAAGAGACTGTTAAAAACTGAGAACAAACTGAGGGTTGATGGGGGGTGGGAGGGAGGAGAGGGTGGGTGATGGGTATTGAGGAGGGCACCTTTTGGGATGAGCACTGGGTGTTGTATGGAAACCAATTTGACAATAAATTTCATATAAAAAAAAAAAAAAACAAAGGTGGCTGTACCATTTTGCATTCCCGCAGCAATGAATAAGAATTCTAGTTGCTACACATCTTTGCCAGCATTTAATATTGTCAGTTTATTATTTTTATTTTAGCCATTTTAATAGGTGTATAATGGTATTTCACTGTTGTTTTAATTTAAATTTCCCTGATGATTAATGATGTTGATATCTACTCATGTACCTATTTGCAAACCATATACCTTCTTTGGTCAAATATTCCTTTGTTTCTAGTATAGATAACTTCTAACAGTCTACTCTCAAGTAATATTATATCTTCACTTATAGTAGAACCTTAAAATAGTACAATTTACTTCCCTTCTGTTCTTTGTGTATTGTTGTCATACAGTTTATTTTTACATCTGTTATAAATATCACAAAACAGTTACTATTTTTATTTAAACCTTCAATTATCTTCTAATGTAATTTAGAACATATGAGAAAATCATTTTGTATTTATTCACCTATTCCTCATTTCTGGTGTTTCATTCCTTCATATAGATGGAAATTTCTATGTGGTTTACTTCACTCTACCTGAAGGACTTCTTTTAAAATTGCGTATCTGCTGGTGACGAATTACTTCACTTTTTGTAAATATTTGAATAAATATTTCACTTTTATTTTTTTTTTTCAACATTTATTTATTTTTGGGACAGAGAGAGACAGAGCATGAATGGGGGAGGGGCAGAGAGAGAGGGAGACACAGAATCGGAAACAGGCTCCAGGCTCTGAGCCATCAGCCCAGAGCCTGACGCGGGGCTCGAACTCCCGGACCGCGAGATCGTGACCTGGCTGAAGTCGGACGCTTAACCGACTGCGCCACCCAGGTGCCCCAATATTTCACTTTTATTATTGAAATATATTTTTACTGGTTATACCATTCAAGGTTGATTGTTATTTCAGTACTTGCTTCTAAAGTGAGCCAATACCCTTCTGTACAATGCACCTGATTCTTTACACATTACTGTTTTCTACTTAGGTTGGTGAGGCCACCAATAATTCCTGCTCCATTTGAGCCCGGGAGATATTTATGCCTGTTTCTTTCAGGATATTCTTTCCTTGGCTTCAGGTAGCTTCCTCACATGACTGTTCTGATAAATACTCAGATGAAGACTCAGAGAGAGGGGACTTCTGCAGATTTCAGCTCTGTCTCTCTCTGCAACTCTCTTTCTCCTTTACTCTTCCCTGTGAACTCTAGATACTTTGATCTTCCCAAATTCCCAAGCTCATCTCTTTAATTCAGGGACACTGCTGCACTCACCTTGGCTTTCACTACTCTGTGCTCCAGTCTGAAAACTCTCTCCAGGTATTATTCTGGACGATCATAAAACTCACTTCATTTCTTTCCCCTCTTTCACAGATCATTTTCCTGTGCTTGGTGTTGTCCAACATCTGAAAACAAATGTTTTATATTTTTTCCACGCTTTTAGTTGTTTACAGCAGAAAGGTAAATCTGGTCCTTTTTTCCCCTCCATCTTGACTTGAAACTTAATTGTTTTATTTTCTTTTTATTTTTCTTTGTTATTTTCTGTAATATTTGTAATAATATTTACTTCACCAGGTTGTTATAAGAATTAAATAATATAATGTATGTAAACAAGTTGGCACAGTATCTGTAAAAGTAAACTTAACCTCTTCACCTCTATTTTGACAATCTTAATGAAATCATGTTTTTACTATTTATAAAAGAATTCAGATTATTTCCAAGTTATCATTTTATTTAAGTTTATTTATTTATTTTGACAGAGAGAGAGAGAGAAAGAGAGAGAGAGCAGGGGGAAGGGCAGAGACAGAGGGAGAGAGAGAATCCCAAGCAGGCTTTGTGCTGTCAGTGCAGAGCCCGATGTGGGTCTCCATCTCACCAGCCATGATCATGACCTGAGCTGAGATCAAAGGTCAGATGCTCAACTGACTAAGCCACTCAGGTGCCCCCAAGCTATAATTTGAAAATGCATAAATAAGTTGTTTCACATTTGAAAATATGAAAATCTGGGTTATTGAAATATTATTTCAAAAACAGCAGACTATAAACTTTATAAATTAATTTCCAAATAATGAGACCCCCCTATTGAATGCTGGCCTCTAGAAAAATATTATTACATTAGCATATTTTATGATCATTGATTTTTAATATTCAAGGAATCCAATTTTTATAAAATTCAGTAAATATTTACTTGATCATGTAATAATTTATACCATTTGTATAAGAAGATTATATAAACTTTTACCATTATAGATTTATGTGTATACATGTGAATTTGTGTGTATATGGACTCTTATAATCATTAATGTTTTAATCCTCTTTTACTTCAGTTTCCTTACATGAATAAGGAAAATATGTTTAAGGTTTTTAGAAGTTAAAATAAACACAGGATATACACACTCTATAGCATAACTCTCTGGCTAATGTTTTCCTCATAGAATGCCTCTTGGTTTCCAATGTATGAACTTCATACAATGTGTGTTTCTCACAATTTATTCCAACCAATTTTCATATGGTATAATTTATGTTTATTTCTGTCAAACTCATTATAATGTTTAAATGTTTTAACAAGAAGATATGTAAGGTAAGTTTTGAAATATTTTCCAAATATAACTGGTACACCATTTGATTCACTTAGTCATTTTGAAAAGAACATCTAGCTTCCATAAAGGTAACCTACAAGTTGGGTGTTATAGGTGGTAAGAAAAGCATCACAGCATTATTAAGTGTCAAGTTATTCTTTCTTTTTTTTTAATCAGAAAATGATGTCTTAGCCATTTTACCTTTTAATATGGTTGTTTTTTTTTATATGTAGATGCTTTTACTGTGATTCTGTTATTCTTTAATAAATTGGTTTAGGTTTTAGGGTGATGAGAAATATATTTCCCATTTTAAACAATGGGAAATCAGCTCCTAGTTAGCATTACCACTTAGAACTTCTCATTTCAGGAATGTATTACTAATGTTAAGTGGGAGATACTTGTATTACTTAGTAGAATAAAGGGCTCTAAGTATCCAGAGTCTTGTTAAGAAAAGTGGTTTTTTTGTTTGTTTGTTTGTTTGTTTGTTTAGGGCAGGAGATGGGCAGAGGGAGAAGGAGAAAGAGAATCCCAAGCAGGTTCAGTGCTGTCAGTGCAGAGCCCTACAGGGGGCTCAGTCCTGTGAACCTTAAGATCACGACAGGAGTGGAGATCAAGAGTCAGATGCTCCACCAAGTGAGCCATTCAGGCACCCCAAGGCAAGTGTTCTTGACATTATTAACAGTTGGGCCCCCAACTCTCATCATGAATTTTGTAGGAAATTGTACTTTCCTTTTTTTCCATAAAATTATTTTAGAGGTATTTTAAAATTTGTTGCTTATTTTTTTTTAAAAAGTTATTCTTATTTTTGTATTCTCCTTTGCTTTAAGAAAACAATTTTGCTTATGCTGATTCTAGCTAGAGAGACCAGATACCAAGAGAAACATAAAAGAATCCAAGTAACTTTTGGTAAATTCCAGCAGTTATTTTTTTTGTTTATTTATTTATTTTGAGAGAGAGAGAGAGAGAGAGCGCGAGCGAGCGCATGAACACAGGGGAGGGGCAGAGGGAGAGGGAGAGAGAGAATTCTACGCAGGTTCTGTGCTGTCAGTGCAGAGCCTGATGTGGGCTGGATCCCATGAATTATGAGATCACGACCTGAGCCAAAATTAAGAGTTGCTCAACCAACTGAGTCACCCAGGCACCCCTCCAGCAGTTTTATAAAAATACATCTAATATTAGTGCTTACATAGACATTTGGTATAGTTACAATTTTAAAGCTATACATGATTAATAAATTGAAAAAAGTAAAACATGATTCCTATGTTATTCTTTTGGAAGCAACAGGATGGCAATAATTAAAATATTTCTTATGATTACATTACTTGCCATAAGGTTATCCCCTGCCTTCCCTGTTACTGGTGTTTAGCTTTTGTTTCTCATGAAACACCTAACATATGAAGCACTCAATAGTTTTTTTATTTGGCTGGATGGTTGATTAGACTGTAAATGAAATTATCAGGAAATGTCTAGCCCCTCAATGACCAAGTGACTGATTTAATGTTCCAAAAATTCTACTTTCCTTAAAAGGGTTATATTCTCCTGAGCTTTTATTTAAGTCCATAGAAACATCTCCACTCCCATTCTTAGGTCTTTGCACTTAATGTTGTCTCTGCCCAGACTGTTCATACAACCCCTGTCCATCTACTTAACTTCTTCACTGCTTTTCTACTGAACCAATGTCTCCTCCCCTGAGAAGCCTTCACTGGCCATTATATCTAAAATATCACCCATCACTCATGCTGACCCAACATTCTATTTTTGGGGGAACCACTTAAGAATATGGTATGTTCTCTGTTTTCACTCATATGTGGATCTTAAGAAACTTAACAGAAGTCCCTGGGGGAGTAAAAAAAGTTACAGAGAGGGAGGGAGGCAAACCATAAGAGACTCTTAAATATTGAGAACAAACTGAGGGTTGATGGGGGGTGGGGGAGAGGGGAAAGCGGGTGATGGGCATGGAGGAGGGCACCTGTTGGGATAAGCACTGGGTGTTGTATGGAAACCAGTTTTACAACAAATTATATTTAGTAAAAAAGAATATGATATGTTCTCATGTATGTATGTATACAGTGTGTAACACATATTTGTGAACCACACATACACACAACTACACAGACACACACACCACATTTAATTTGTTGTTTGTTTCTCCCACTAAAATGTAAGCTCCTTGACAGTAGAAATAGTTTTTGATGATCACTTTATCCCCAGGGTACAGAACAGTGAAAGACACAGAGGAGATATTCAATTAATATTTGTCAAGTGAATGAACAGATGAAGTAAAAGGTGGATGATACACTTCATTACCAAACAATTCATTATCAAGACTTTCAGTAATATAGGACACATCTGTTTTCAGTGATAAGGCAGCTACTCCTATAAACAACTGCCTGTTAGAAATCATCTAGATATACTGGATAAATATGGCCAACAGGTATTTAATTCCATAGCTGAGCTCTCAGGAAACTAAGGGAAATCCCTAGGAACCAGGCAAAAATGAAGAGGAAGCTATACTATTTGGGGTATTGTTTGCCTTTCTCAGTATTCAAGACACTTGTACCTGCACCGACATAGGAAGAGGAGATAAGTCCTTGGCTCCTAGCAATGAATGGAAAAGGAACAGGAAAAGGTGGAACAAAAAAGACCCTAGAATAAGCCAAGATCTATACCTTCGGTGAAAACATGAATTAAATAAAAACCAACCTCCTATTGAAGGCCAATGACAAGTAAAATGATCTATCTAGGCTTGGGATCTGGGAAAAAAATTAAAAGGTTGCACCAAGATTTCACAACTTCATTCCTGCCCTCACTTAGGATAAGAGGTCCTATTTTTGGTACCCTCATAGTCCAGAACACTCCATGCCACAGAATTAACTGGAAGGCATTGCTGAGTTGGTAGTCACAAAGGTAAACACATTGCCTTTCTGGAAGAAGGTAATCTCAAAAAGGATCCATAGTCTGTCCTCATATAAAGATTCCCTGAATTGAAGCTCAGAATTAAAGATTACATAGCAGAAAAGGAAAAAAGGTATCATAAGCAAAAGTGAGGAGGGAAGAAAAGGATAGATTTTGATGATCAGGAAATTGTGATATTAATATTAGCAGATAAAGGTGATAAAATAAGTATGTATAAAATGCTTAAAGAAATAAAAATGAGAACTTTCTGGAGATAATTATCACATTTAGGAATTACAACATAAAACATACAAAATAGTGTTCTATTTTGTTAAGGGATATATAAATATGAGAATAAGAAAATGAAAAACATTATTATAAACACTAAACTTAGGATAATGATACTTCTGTGAAGGAAGTAGAGGCAGGGAGAAGAAAGGGTTGTATGATTTCAGGTAATACCTGGATAAAGGCATAATTTTTATTTTAGGAGAATTAATTTCAAAGACCAGTATTATTATTTCCCAGTTGATCAGGCATAATGTTAAATTTTGATATACCTTTTGGGATTGCATTCAGTTATTAAAAAATTAGATCATGGAGAGAAATATTCAAACTTTTCTAAAAGAATTTAGAATTGCATAATTATTGTAGCTATCTTACAATTTTTACAATCTCTTTCTTTCTCAGTTGACTGGATGCAATAATGATGTCAAGGTTCTCGGGTATTCAAGGTAGCTACCATAACCTTTTGAATACCCCCAACCCTCATGATCACCTTCATTTTAGGACCATAAGTGATATGTAGATAGAAAAAGATGGACAAATCACAACTGAACAGCATGATAATCATCCTAAGTAAGATTTATGTAACCTGGAATTGGTCAGAACCTGCAAATCCAAATGGTTCTGTTAGAGCTACTTTAATATTTCATACATATTTGACTTGAAGATAGAATGAAAATAAGATTTACTGGGTGGCAGATGGGTTAGTATATCAGCTCATATTGGAACCAAGGTGCTCAAACATAGCTGTCCATTAACATCATTTGAGGAAGTTTAAAACATACTGATGCCTGGGCCCTACCCCTAGAGAATCTGACTGGATTGGTTTGGAGTAGAGCCTGGGCAATGTTAAACATTTCCCACATTGTTCTAATTTGCATTGAGAATTGCTTTCCTTCAGGAAAATGGCACAGACTTGGCACATGCATCTCCATGAAGCTCAGAAAGAAGCTGAAGTTTCAGAATTGATAAAGCATTCTGAGTGGTCATTGTCAACTGCTCTGATTAGCCTGAAGCCAGTTTGAAGCCTATTTGTTATTTCTCCTCAAGAACTGCAGAAATGCTTTTGAATAGGGATAAAAGAATTAGGAATATAGGATATTTGTGTCCAATATAAAGGGAAACATTCTTATCCTTTTATATTCTGGACTCATAAATTCAGATAGTAGTTTGACCTTATTTCAAATCTCTGGACATTCTAGAAATAAATATACATTGTAATACACTCCCTTAAAAAGATAAATTTATGGCACAAAAACAGACACATAGACCAATGGAATAGAATAGAAACTCCAGAACTAGACCCACAAACGTATGGCCAACTCATCTTTGACAAAGCAGGAAAGAACATCCAATGGAAAAAAGACAGCCTCTTTAACAAATGGTGCTGGGAGAACTGGACAGCAACATGCAGAAGGTTGAAACTAGACCACTTTCTCACACCATTCACAAAAATAAACTCAAAATGGATAAATGACCTGAATGTGAGACAGGAAACCATCAAAACCTTAGAGGAGAAAGCAGGAAAAGACCTCTCTGACCTCAGCCGTAGCAATCTCTTACTCGACACATCCCCAAAGGCAAGGGAATTAAAAGCAAAAGTGAATTACTGGGACCTTATGAAGATAAAAAGCTTCTGCACAGCAAAGGAAACAACCAACAAAACTAAAAGGCAACCAACGGAATGGGAAAAGATATTTGCAAATGACATATCGGACAAAGGGCGAGTATCCAAAATCTATAAAGAGCTCACCAAACTCCACACCCGAATAACAAATAACCCAGTGAGGAAATGGGCAGAAAACATGAATAGACACTTCTCTAAAGAAGACATCTGGATGGTCAACAGGCACATGAAAAGATGTTCAGCATCGCTCCTTATCAGGGAAATACAAATCAAAACCACACTCAGGTATCACCTCACGCCAGTCAGAGTGGCCAAAATGAACAAATCAGGAGACTATAGATGCTGGAGAGGATGTGGAGAAATGGGAACCCTCTTGCACTGTTGGTGGGAATGCAAATTGGTGCAGCCGCTCTGGAAAGCAGTGTGGAGGTTCCTCAGAAAATTAAAAATAGAACTACCCTATGACCCAGCAATAGCACTGCTAGGAATTTATCCAAGGGATACAGGAGTACTGATGCATAGGGGCACTTGTACCCCAATGTTCATAGCAGCACTCTCAACAATAGCCAAAGTATGGAAAGAGCCTAAATGTCCATCAACTGATGAATGGATAAAGAAATTGTGGTTTATATACACAATGGAATACTATGTGGCAATGAGAAAAAATGAAATATGGCCTTTTGTAGCAACGTGGATGGAACTGGAGAGTGTGATGCTAAGTGAAATAAGCCATACAGAGAAAGACAGATACCGTATGGTTTCACTCTTATGTGGATCCTGAGAAACTTAACAGGAACCCATGGGGGAGGGGAAGGAAAAAAAAAAAAAGAGGTTAGAGTGGGAGAGAGCCAAAGCATAAGAGACTGTTAAAAACTGAGAACAAACTGAGGGTTGATGGGGGGTGGGAGGGAGGAGAGGGTGGGTGATGGGTATTGAGGAGGGCACCTTTTGGGATGAGCACTGGGTGTTGTATGGAATCCAATTTGTCAATAAATTTCATATAAAAAAGATAATTTTATGCTATGAATGATAAAATCTTAAAGTAAAAATGAAGATAGAGAAATGAGATTAAAAAAAGAACATATGAAAACAACAATAGTGTGTTCTCTTGTGTTTACCTTTCGTAAATTAAGTAATAAAGACAACACAGTAATAAATTAAATCACAGTGTCATTCACCAAAAACAAATGAATAATTATCTACACCATAAATTTAGTTTGTGATTGTGTACCTGAAAAAACAAATGTTCTATTTCCTCAGAGTAGGAGGAATAATAGAGGAGAAGAGAGACAGAGAGAGGAAAATTAAGGGAGAAGTGTTTTACCTTTGGAAAAAAAAAATCCTCCCTTCTGAATAAGACTTTTCTCACTATTTTTATCTTCACAGAAATTAACACTAAATACCAAATTCAATAAATTTTATACCAGTGCACATTCAATTGCTCAATTAACAACTTATATTTAATTGAACAAAAGGGCCTAATGAATAAAATGGTATTGGACTATATAGCAAAAATATGCATAATGCATTGTATTTTAGGTTTACTGGCTTCTAAATATGCAAGCTCTGTAACTGACAAAACATGATCCCATGTTTATATTTTTGCCAAAAAAGGGAAGTGAATATTGTGACATGTATCTAGATCTACGCTGTCAAATATGGTAGCCATCAATTACATATGGGTATTTACATTTTACTTCATTAAAATTAAATATAATATAAAAATCAGTTTGTCATTAGTATTAGCTACATTTCCAGTACTCAATAGCCTCATGTGACTGTGGCTACTATCTTGAACAGCTCAGATATCCATCATTTCCATCATTATACAAAACTCTATTGGACGGCACTGAATAATTCAACCCCTTCTAATGCTAGCATTTCACCAATTATACACTGTGTTATTTTAAGGCAAAATAAGTCCATTTATTTTTGCTGTTTATGATAATTGTCTAAGTTATCATCTTCATTGGTTTGTGTAAAACCAGTGTATTTTCTTGATAAAAACAATGTAAATATTAGGATTAAAAGCAGAGATTTTAATGTCAGATAATTATTTTAATTTCTGAAACCTGATTAGTATGGTATTTTGAAAGCCTAACTTTGACAAGGTAGTGTTAGATACTTTTTAAAAACTAAAGACGGCCACTAGCTCCCTTTTTTCCTTTTCTCCCATTTCCAAACCCTTTCATAATCCTTACCAAAGGCTTTGCCCTTTACTTTATAGTGGTTTTTAATGGTTAGGTGAAGTTTCTCTAAAATTCCCTGTTTTAATACTAGTTCTGAGAGTGAATTCCCCAACAAGTTAAATTCCTGCCCCTAAATAAAGAAAATAACTAATATGTATGGAGTGATTACACTGTGACAGACATAATCACTGAATATATACTATCCTATTTAATCTTCACATTATTATTATTTTCCTTTTAAAATGAGAAGAAAAATAGACTCAGAGAGACTGAATAACTTACATGAGATCACATAGCCTGCTCTTTCTAACTCCGAATCCCTTGAATCTATTATGACATATAAACACTTTTAAGATGGCTTTGAAATCTAGTACAAAATGCAAGCATTAATTCATTGATTCACTGATTGAAGTAACTAATTACTAAAATTTATTTCACTCCTTCTTTTAATAGGATATATTGAGTGCCTACTATATGCTAGACACTCATTAAGCTCTGAGTGTATAGCTGTGAACAAAACAGATGAAGTCCCTGCCCTCATCAAGCTGTAGAAACTGAAATTTCAAGGAAAAAAAATTTGATTAGATCTGTTCGGTCATCTGCAAAAGAATCAAAAAGATAAGTACCAGCTTCTAACACCCACCAATTAGTTGCTTGGCCATTTTGTCAATTCCAACAACTTGAAAGCATTTCATTATTCCACCACTTGTTCATGCATCAGCAGGTACGAAGACAGAAATATGTAGTTCTACAGAATGATGAGGACCTGGCCTACCATTATTTCAGAGCAAAGTGTTTAAAAAATTAGAACCACTGAAACCTTGGGTAAAAGAAACAAAATGAAGGACAAAAATATCATCCAGTTTAAAGGTTAAAAGAAAACACAAGGACCGAAGATTTTCAAATTGCTTACAACGTTTTTTAGAATTGTAGATGATTTTATTCATCTAAATTGATCACAGTTACTCTGAAGTGACAATGATAAAAATGATTTTTATACATACTTCTAATGTTAGAAAGACAGAGACATGATCAAGCTGACAAGTATATGTTTAACTTAGGATGTAAAATTTTTCTAGGGGATGAAGAGTACACTTACCTTGATAAGCACTAAATAATATATAGAATTCTTGAATTACTATAATGCACACCTGAAAGTAATAGAACACTATGTCAACTATACTGGAATTAAAATTTTTAAAAAATTAAGAAAAATTATCAATAAAAATGTTTTATAGGTGACCATAATCTGAAGAATTCTAAACAGATTGGTTTACTTTTAGATTATTTGGGAGAGGCTAATCATTTAAAATAATGTTGCTGCAAGTATGCATAACTTTAGTTTTAAGAATAAAAGACACATTCATATAATAGTTGCCAGAATAACTAGATCCTATATGTACTTCAATATGGCAATTCCTGTTGGTTCATTTTGTTGTAAAATATTTTGTAAGTCATGAAGGCAAATCCAGGAAGAAGGCAAGAAAATAATACCAGCAAAATGCATCACCTGGATTCATATATTTATAAACACTCCTCCTTGGGGAACTGCATTGCTATAATATAATACTTTTAAAGACATTACCTCTGCACTAGGAATATTTCAAGAATACAGTTATATACTTAGGTGGAAAGACTGTGACATATACTGTAATCTTATATTTTTCTCGTCAATTCAAGATCTAAATATTTATGAATAAGGATTTATGCAGCATCTGCTAGTAAATGTGCACTCTGATACATTTTTGTTCCTCAAAATTTGAAGAAAAGTATGAAAAAAATCTTAGGTAACATTTCTGCCGAGTGAGATCAATTCATTGACACATTAGTCTATGAAGCAAAGTGACCATGCATTATTAAAGAATTTAGCCACATTCTATGAGACTCATGTCTCCCCTGGGTTTAGGTGTATATAATATGATTCATTTTTTTGACTTGTGTGGAAATAAAATTTAAAAGGGTCACTCTTCATTTAGTAGCTGGAAAGCAGTGATTACCACATATTCATTTGATCGTAGGAAAATGTATTTTATCACACGTTAAAAATGTATCTTATCACAACCCTGCAAAATGCTACAGGAAAATATTATCTAAATTATATTTATTTACAAAAGAACTCTAACTAGAATTAACAAACACAAATAATCCTAACATTTTACAAAAAAAATCCTAATAAAATAATTCTTAGGGGAGAAAGCCATTTTTTTTTGCTTAAACATTCAGTTAATATTTTGGCTATGCTATTGATAGCTGTGTTTTTAAATTAATGCTCATAATGCAAACACCTGCAATGCTTATATTTGTGACATTCTTCAAGAATAACATTTCCCTAACCTTTACCTTGAACTCACATCCACCAGTAATTTTTCGATTACACTAGAAACACTCTTTTCTGAAGCAGCCAGAAATGGGTGACTGGTCAGTTAATCAATAAGTCCAATACAGAGGAAATAACAACAGTTACTACATAAATAAATAAATAAATAAATAAATAAATAAATAAATAAAGTATACTTTAAAATGTTCATTTAGCTTAAATATCAATATATTTTAATTTATAATGCTTCATTTTAACTTTAATATACTTCCATTTACTTTTTTGATGTGGTGCCAAGACTATTTCTCTTTCTTTTCATTTTTTTTCACTTTGATTTTACAAATGGAAGTTACAGAGTTATATGCATCATCCAGACATTTTAGTTGTAGGGTATTTTTATTATTAATAATGAAGTGGGAACACAAAGACACTTGGGAAGCACTTTGTGTAAAAAATATTTCCAGAATATGATTTTTCTGAATTTGTAAAGTGCCTTTCCACATACGAGTGCCTTGTAGTAGCTCACTTTTATCAAGTGTTAGCCAAAAAATTCGACATAGGTTTTATAGACAAAAACTTGTTTCAACACTTAAATTTTTTGTTTGGTTCACACTGAATTAAATTCTACAATTAAAACAAGTAAAAATGGCACAACAAACTTGAGATAAAGCATAACTGCCTCTTTGATAAGCAAATAACTCAGTTGATGGAGATGGACGGACGTTCAAGGGTATAGTAGGGAGTAGAATTGTAGCCAGGAGCATTCAAGAACATCTGTCTGTATGTTTTATGGAGGTATCAAAGACAATTGCTCAATCCAGTGAATTAATGCATAAATAGTGCTTAAGAGTTGTCTGTTGTATACCAGGCATTCAAATAAGCACTTAAATGTTTGTGTATTTAATCCTCATGACACCATGAATACTCTGTGAGATAGGTATTATTAGCTCACTTTTAAAAATGAAGAAACTGAGTCTCAGTGCAGTTAAATGCTTTACCCACAGCTTCTCAGTTAACAAATACCAAACTAATACTGGAAAGTTTTTCTAAAAAGTACTGTCTCCAATATAGCTTTGATTACACTATATAATGATTAATAGTTATTTATTGGTGTCTGGCTGGATTGGAATTCTTTAAGGGCAGAACCCAGTCTTTTTCATTAGTGAATTCCCAGCATGCAACACAGTAGATGGCCTTCACAAAATAGGTGCTTAGGTTCTTTAGGGAAACATTAACTTATTCACATAGTAACTCGATTGATCCTTGATCTAATTAGGGGAGAGTTTTGAACAAAATAGTTAGGTTTTGTCTCTTAATTTTTTAAATCCTTGCAACAAAATTTAAGCGTGCAATATATTATTGTTGACTGTAAGTGCTAAATAAGACAGATGCAGAAAGACGAGAACTACATGATTCCACTTACATGACTTTCGAAAACAGTCAAATTCATGAAATCATACGCTGAAATGGTGGTTACCAGGGCTGAGGGAAGTGGGAAATAGAGAGTTAATAATCAAGAGGCATAAAGTTTCACTTGTGTTTCTTTTTAAATTTAGTGGAGAACGTTGTTTCTTAACATTTTCTACAGCTATCTAAGGATTTGTCATTTTTAATTATCATCTACAAGCTTTCTTCAGTTGTTATTTGTATAACATTTATTAAAACCTTAAATCAATGGCTTCTGGTACATAAAATGATGTTTCAGAAAATAAATTTGGTTTACATAATACAAATAAAAAATATAACCCCATCATCTAAAATGATGCTATTATCTGATATAACTTGCTGATTTACTTTGATTTTTTTTTTATGGAAGCTCAAGTTTTGAGATGAAGATGAAGTTATGAAAGTTTAGTCAATATAAATTATACAAGAGTAATGTATTTTTTTAAAGATCGCTCTAGTAGATGGGCTCTGCTAATGTTAAATAGCAAAAATGGAGACACCACTAATTAATATTTACTTCTGCTGGGGATGATTGTGAGCATGCAAAACTCAGGGATGTTTTTATTGATTGCTTTTAATAAATAATAGTCAACAAAATATCTTATATGAATAAGGATTAGCTACTTCCCTTCAACGTTGTAACCAGATTATTATGAAACCCGTCTCAGAACAAGCTCCCTCATAATAGAAACACTTATTAGCAAAGAGGCAAAAATGGTTCATACAGCCTATTCTGTAAACTCGATGAAGTCCTAGCTTTCCGTCATTTTAGGCGCTGTGCCCCCCTCCCTTTACAAGAAATATTGACTCAACATTGGACAACATCCCAGAAGCACGACCTAGTTACTCTATCATCAGTATTATGCAATCTGAATCCTTTTAACCCAAAGGCAGGACACAGGATAGCTTACAGACCATCTGTGGCACCATCCTTAAGAGTAGAAGCTACAAACTTTGCTGGATTTTATGTCCAATTTATTCAAGGGTTGAGAGTGTCTTTATATTATTTTAGCCAATTCATATAAGTTGAAAGCTTTTAGTTTCATCAATTATCACCAATTTCTAACAGGTGCCATGTTAATAAGCTAGCCACTAATTTAATCAATGGAAAATCATTTCTGATATGAAATGTGGTGATTAGAAAAACATATGGATATAACCAAAGACAAAGATACTTAATGTGTTTGTAATCATTGCCTCTGGAGGGAAGGATTTCCTCTTTGAAAAAGTGATTTCTGACTTTCCCTGGAGCAGAGATTCCTAAGTTAAAATGTATAAACTGCTTATGCTGAATTATTTTTCAGCAAATTAGAGTCACCATTAAAATTTTTTACTATCATTAGGAATTCAGCTCCTAAGAAATGAAAAATAAGGGATAAATGCAGAGAAAGTAAGCTCATTGCTTAAAAATTTTTTAACGTTTATTTATTTTTGAGAGAGAGAGAGACAGAGTGCAAGTGGGAGAGGGGCAGATAGAGAGGGAGACACAGAATCCAAAGCAGGCTTCAGGCTCTGAGATGTCAGCACACAGCCCGATGCGGGGCTCAAACTCACGAAGTATGAGATCGTGACCTGAACTGAAATTGAGAGTCGGCCACTTAACTGACTGAGACGTCCAGGAGCCCCAATATTTGTTCAATTTTTTTTTGGAGGACAACTTGATTGTTGTGTGCAAGGGTCAGAAGAAGGACAAATCTGCTTGTCTAAAGCCCTGTCTCTAAAATAATTACATGCCACTCACCGACATCAGTCAGATCATTGTTCATTGGCTCTATGCTATTTGTAAACAATGTAGTGATCCTCTATTGTTACTGTTAGAAATCCCTTACAAGATGTGGAGAAAAAGGAACCCTTGTACACTGTTAGTGGGAATGTAAATTGGTGCAGCCATTGTGGAAAACAGT
Source organism: Felis catus (assembly GCF_018350175.1). Classification (NCBI taxonomy): domain Eukaryota; kingdom Metazoa; phylum Chordata; class Mammalia; order Carnivora; family Felidae; genus Felis; species Felis catus. The sequence continues at coordinate 23,328,674 of NC_058386.1, forward strand.
ATGAAGGTTTCTCAAAAAATTAAAACTAGGACTACCATATAATCTAGCAATTCCACTTCTGGGTATAGATCCAAAGGAAGAAAATCACTACTGCCGTGATAGCTGCATTGTCATGTACAGCATTATTCACAGTAGCCAAGATATGAAAACAACAGAGTTAAGAGTCTGTCAAGAGATGAATGGATAAATAAAATGTAATATATATATATGTGTGTGTGTGTGTGTGTGTGTGTGTGTGTGTACACACACAATGGAATATTCAGCCTTAAAAAAAAGAAAAAGGAAATCCTACCATTTGTCACAACATGGATAAGCCCTAGAACATTATGCTAAGTGAAAGAAGTCAAACACAGAAAGACAAATATTACATGACATGATCTCACTTATATGTGGAATCCAAAATAAACAAACAAAAAATGTGGAACTCATAGTATCAGAGAGTAGAATGGTGGTTACCAGAGACTGAAGAGTTAGGGAAAATGGGAGAAGCTGATCAAAGGATACAAACTTTCAGTTATAAAATGATTAGCTCCTAGAGACCTAATGTACAGTATGGTGACTCTAGTTAATAATAATATATTATACACTGGAGATTTGCTAAGAGACCTCAAGTGTTCTCACTACAGAAAAAAATGGTGGTGACTATATGAGGTAATGGATATGTTAATCAGTTTCATCGTGGTGATCAGTTCACAGGGTATATGTACATCAAAGCATCACATTGTTCACCTTAAATATATTCAGTTTTTATTTGGCAATCATTCCACAATAAAGCTGGAAAAAATAAAGATGTTAAATGAAGGAGAATGAAAGAAAGAAAAAAAGACTGTCACCGTCCTCCTTTTGTCTCGATCTGAGTTTTAATTTTGTTTTTATTGTTTGACTAAATACAGTTATCTGATGGTTCCTCAATTATGTTATTTTAATAAAATAAATTAAATGTAGGTTTGATGCTGTTTCTTCTGCTTTTTATTTTCTTTAAAGTTTATTTATTTTGAGAGAGAGAGAGAATGAGAGAGCAGGGGAGGGGCAGAAAGAGAGGTAAAGAGAGAATCCTAAGCAGGCTCCACACTGTCAGAGTGCAGTCCCATGTAGGGCTCCATCATAGGAACCATGAGACCATGACCTGAGCCAAAATCAAGAGTTGGATGCTCAACCGACTGAGCCACCCAGGCACCGCTGTTTCTCCCTATTAAAGTAATACTGAGCTCATAGCTTGAAATTTCCCATTTGTTCATTTCTCCTGGAGCAAGAACTCAAGCAGCAGGAAGTGAATCTAATTCAGTCTTTTCCTGTGCTGTCACTCTTCACTAAAGAGTTAACTATAATGAGAGAGACAGAGAGACAGAGAGGGGCAAACCAAGAAACAGACTCTGAACTATAGAGAACAAACTTATGGTGACCGGACGAGAGGTGGGGCGGGGGGGGGGGGGCGGGGTGGGTATGGGTGAAATAGGTGATGGGGATTAAAGAGTGCATTCATTGTGATAAGCACCAAGTGATGTATAGAAGCGCTGAATCACTATATTGTACACCTGAAACTAATATTACACTGCATGTTAACTAACTGAAATTTAAATTTTTTTTAACGTTTATTTATTTTTGAGACAGAGAGAGACAGAGCATGAACGGGGGAGGGGCAGAGAGAGAGGGAGACACAGAATCGGAAGCAGACTCCAGGCTCTGAGCCATCAGCCCAGAGCCCGACGTGGGGCTCGAACTCACGGACCGCGAGATCGTGACCTGAGCTGAAGTCGGACGCCCAAATGACTGAGCCACCCAGGCGCCCCAACTAACTGAAATTTAAATAAAAACTTTTAAAAAGTTTTTAAAAGCTAAAGCACTCTAAACTCGGACAAGAATAGTCTTTTTTCTACCTACACTTTAATAGTCTCACTCCAAATGGCTTGTGAAAATAAAACATGCCCTGCAATTGTATTCAGTATACTTCTAAAGAGGAATTCTGAAAAATACATTTTCTCTAATTCTTTACATTTTCATTGACATTTTAGGTCTCATTTGTAATAGAGGTTCCTGCTGAGTACCTGCATATCTAGCCTCAACTCAATCCAGGTCAAAATATAGAAAAAATATATATATATAATATTCATATACTTATATATAATATACAATCGTATATACTTATTTATATATATACATATATATATGATTTTTAGTCAGTCATAGGACATATAATAATAAAATACACACATACAAACATTTTTCCAGGAAAGTTTAACATGTCTCAGCTTTTACCAATTTACTGATTATTGGGGAGTCTTATGTATTTTTTCTCTAATATGAAATATGACTTTGGTAAATAACATGGCCTTTCTATTGAGAATGCAGGAACACTGTGTCATAAAGCTGAAATTATTAATTTGCATAAATACTCCTTTTCTCTGTTTTCTTTGAGGTACATGAGACTATTCTTTTTTTTTCTCTCTCCACTCCTTAAAGCTAACTGTGGCTACATGACTATTGCAGTCAATGGGTGGTAGGCAGAAGTGACATGTGTCACTCCGGGGCATGAGCATTTAATTGCTGGTACCAAACCCTCCAGAACTGCTCCCCCTCTGTCATGGCAAGTAGACAGGCACATGTGAATGTGGAGCCCCCATCGGCCCAGGTGTCTAAATACCTGCAATTAACAGAGCTCCCCTAACAACCTGAGTGGTACATGTAGCAATGGCAAGAAATAAATCTTTTCTGTTTCCAAATGAGATTTAAAAGACAAACAAAAAAATCAAAAAAAGCAGTAACAAAAACAAAACAGAATATGACTGAAGCTGAACTACCTAGTACTTGCCCTTTAATAAAAAAACCGGGGGGGGGGGGGGAAAGACTTAAAAACGTCCATTTTCTAGGTAGAGAGAAATCACCTAACTATATAATATTATTTTAAAAAGTATTTTCTATAGCTGAAATCATTTCTCAATTAAATCAAAGTAGCTAAATGTTAGCAGAATGCTGGTTATTTCACATAGTCATAAAGTAGTTCTCTATATACATTCAGCAGCAGTGGCAATTTGAAAGTTATCTCTTCATAGAAATGAGACGGTGCTAGTACATAAAAGAAAATGACCATTAATATTTTAGTCATGGGGCACAATAATAGAAATATCATATATTTTGTTGCAGCTCTTTTTAATTGTGTCACACTGATGGAGAACTAAATTAAAATTATTTTTTTGCATTACAAAATTCTTAAGATGTAATATGAGCCTCCCAAGTTTATATTAAATTTTACCTAGTTCATTTATTATATACTTTTATTTTTCTTGGTAAGTTATTCTTGTCTGTGCCAAAATAAGTTTTACAGAAATGTCAAGGTATATTCTTTTTCCTTAATGTACATCATTAAGATTGCATTAATGTTATTTTAGTTTTTTTATACTCATGTGATTTTAAAATTAAGCTTGAACCACTGTTGAATATGAGAAATTATTATTTTTTCTCTCCCACAACCTCCTTTCTGTCTATTCTCTTTGTATTTCAGAAGCTCTAGAATTCATCTACTTGGAACACTCCATCACCCCCTGCATCCTTGATTTTTAAATAATCAGGGAAACTTAATAAAGACTCAAAGAAAAATAAAAAGTGAGTGACTAATACCAATTCTACTCTTTGTGTACAGCTCACTCCAAAATGCTGTCATTACAATCTAAGAAGTTAAAATAATATGACACTTTAACCTCAAAGTCAATCAATTTGAAAGAATACTGGAAACACTGTTTTGAAGAGATTGATTGAAATCAAACCTTTGGCCTAGCAAGAGAATAATTACTAAATGGTTTTACGTTCCAGAGCAATAGTTATCTATGTACAAATTATCAGTAGCTGATTGGCTCCAATTAGTCCTTCAGACATCTAAGAAAGACAAAAAAAGACATAAAAAGCACTTGCTCATTTGCATATTCATAATACCTCAGTGAATCACCAGGACTGGCACTGATGCTGCCTGAATATTAATGCAGAGCCAACAGCTGAGCTGAAGGGCAAAGCAATATATAGAAACAAACTACAATTTCTCTCTGGGTTTCACAATGTAACTTAATGGTGGACAGCTTTTTAAACCATTTACTACTGCTATTATTATTATTATTATTATTATTATTATTTTGTCTATTATCACAAGATTGTTCCCCCTTTCTGAGAGCATCTAATCAGATCGGTGCAGGATTACAGTACATTTCTTATTTGTATTTTAAAGCAGATTTGATCAGGCAGTCTTTTTTTTTACACCCAAACCCACAAACTACTCCAGTTTACATGCTAAATATCCATACAGTATACAACCCCCCCAAAAAAGAGGAATCCAAGTTGTACCCTGCATTCTGCTGAAGGACATTCTATTTTTATATGCTTTTAAAAGCTTCACATTTGTGAGCAGTTAAAAGTTGGGTTAGTTAAGCACCTCTGCCTTCAGTTTTTCTCCCGACCCTGCCCTTTAATTTCTTGTGAAAACCTCTGTCTCCTGACCCCACCCTCTGTCACAGCTCAAATGGATATTTTTGCCTTGGCTTCTGCAGGGAGCCACAGATTGAGGCTTCCGGAAGAAATGTTCCAATTCATTCTGTGAGATGCAGCAGAATATTTGTGGAAGAATAAGTAGGAGGGAGATATGTATTTGAAGTTTGCATGTGTGATGTATTTGTAGCATCACCATTACATTTATATATCTGTGATCACAAGATTGTTTGTTATAGGACTCTATTTTCCTTGGAGAAGTGGCAGATTAGACAAAACTCTTCCCCAGTATTTGCATTTCCTTTTCCTGAAGAAGGTGCTGTCTGCCAACAGCAGTTTCAGAAAATAAACAGGAGTAGATAAAACAGTATTTCTTTAAAAAAAAAAAAAACCACAGGTTTGGAGAACAGAATTCTGTACCTTATTGATTATCGGACTGCTTTGCCTTATTTATTTTTATTGGGCTTTATTTCAAATGATAGTAAACAATAATCACAGCAATAGCTAATCTTTATTGATCATACACTGTATTGGTCAATTTTTGCTGCATAACAAACTACCTCTAAAATCAGTGGCTTAAAGCCATGAACTATTACTGCTCATGTATCTATGGGTTGCCTGGGGTTTGGCTGATCTGGGGGTTTAGGCTCAGCGTGAGTTTCTGTTTCAGGCTGTGGCCACCAGCATGGTCCTACTTTTCAAAGCAGGTCTAAGAGCTGGCTGGAGTGACTGACTCTTAATCTTCATTAGACCTATCTGCTAACTAGATAATACTTTATACAAGAGTTAGCAGAAGCATAAGGGTACAAACACAACATGTGAGACTTCAAAGTCTACACTAAGATCCAGAACACTCACTTCCTCTTTATTCTTTTGGTTAAAGCCAAGCATCAGGAAAATATACACTTTTTTCTTCAGTGGGAGACAATGAAAAGTCACATGACCAAAGAAGGGGTGAAAAATTTAAACCAATAATGCAATCAATTACCCACACGATGGACCAGGCTCCTTTCTTAGCCTGTTACATACATCATGTCGTCTAATCTTCAGAGCAGTCCCATGTATTATTGTCATTATTTCACAAATAAGAAATTGAAGTTCAGAATGGTTAAGTAATTTGTGTAGGGTTACACCGCCAGCAAATGATAAACTGATGACTGACATCTAAGCGGATCTTAAATACTATGCAATTTTTCTCAAATGTTCCATTCTACCTGGTTTCAAAGAGTATTTCTATATTTAGTATAGAGATTATAAAGATATGGGATATAATATTCAGTCATCATTACCATGAAAATGACTAAGGATAGAACATAACAAAAATTCTGCTGGGATCATACTATTCATTTCTAAGTCAGCCTCAAAATTCATTTATACATGAGACAGAATAAAGATAATATCCTCAGCAGGGAAGAACCACAGGCAAATTAATAAAATAAATTTCCACTTATAGTTCTTCTGTGATCAATAATTATTCTTTAAAATAAGTAAGACCCTCTTCTTTGACAATAAACACCACATATAAAAATTATAACTGGTTCTATTTTATTAAAAAATGTGTACCACACAAATATAGTTTTTAGATGCCAAATACCATTAATCAAAAGCAGCAAATGGCTATAATAACAGAACTTTAGTGATTGGAAGTTAACTGTTACAGCGTCAGCAGAAATGTAAGTACACTCTTTTTAATTTTTTTTTAATGTTTACTTATTTTCCAGAGAGAGAGAGAGAGAGAGAGAGACAGAGAAAGAGAGGGAGACAGAGGGAGGGAGACTGAGGATCCGAAGTGGGCACTGTGCTGACAGCAGTGAGCCCGATCCAGGCTGGAACTCAGGAACTGAGAGATCATGACCTGACCTGAAGTCCGACACTTAACCGACTGAGCCACCCGGGCATCCCAGAAATGTAAGTATACTCCAAGGGTAAAGTATTTCCTAATTGCCACCTTGGCAATCAAAAACAATGTGGTCTTATAATATGTCTATATTTGCACTGGGTTCTTGATTTTGCACATTTTTATTTTTTATTTACAAACAGTTATTTTCGGCAACCTCAAGAAGTTTAGTTGAATCAAAAAATTAAGTGTGTACCATAGGACTCAGTGACAATTCTATATTGTTTACATACTATTCCTCATTGTATAAAGTTTGGCTTAGTAAATACTACAAATTATTAATATTCTGGAATAAATATGAAAACAACAGGGCAAAATTAAATAAGATGAGCTATGACATAAAGCCAATCTCCATGTCACAAGATTCCTCCCCAGGGTTAAGCCATGTGCAGAGAAAAGACAGATTTTATTTGGGAGTAAGATCAGCATTCATAGAAATTGGAATACTAATGTGTTGAAGTGGAAGCCTATGCATAGTATATGAAATAATATATAGACTCCTTGCCCTAGACACTATTATGTTTTTCAAGATTAATAGTTGCACTGAATCTCACACTTTGACCCACTTCCTTTATTCACACCCAAAACATTTCACAATCTCATTAAATGCAGACTGGAAGCTAAGAAGCCGAGAGCATTTCTCAGTGTGTTTGTTCTGCTATGGAAAGTGTATGGTATATAACAAACACTCAATAATTATTTTTAAAGAATGCAGTATTATGAACTTGTATACCACTAGACTCAAACAGAACTGGGTTCTTAATAGTTGAATGACCTCGGTCAAGTTATTGAACACTAAAGAACCAGGTTTTGTTTTGTTTTTTACCCATAAAAGTGGTGACACAATCTACCTATGTCACAAAGTTGTTTAGAGGAGGAAATAAAAACATTTATTTACAACCAAATTTCCCCAACCTTCAATTAACTTACGATGACTTAAAATGGAATCATACTATTAACTCAGAATTTAATAATTCTGGTCCCCACCTGCTGAGGCAAAACTTCAGTCCCTTCCCCCTAAATCTCTCCCTGATATATCTGAGTGTCCCTCAAATTCATTCATGAGAGGCCTTCTCCCATTTGTCCGCCTCAAACCCTTGCACTGATGCTCACAGCCTGCAACAACACTTGAGAATCCAGTCTCTCCCTGCTGGCCAAAGCTGCCACTCAACCTTCAGGGAAATGTTGATACCGAACCTTATGCTGCTATTTCTTGTTCAGATGCGGCAGCCTCTCTGAGTACCCAAAGAACACTGTGTTCTCTGGGGTCCTCATGGAGTTGAAGCTTCTATGTAATCAATGTATAAGTAGAAGGATCATTCTTGTCCTTCAGCCTACAGCCCCCAGCCCCCAAGGCTCTTTCTCCAAAGCTCAATTACAAATCAAGTTGATGAGATTGGGGAGGTCAATATCTGAGACAGAAATCATGCTATTACATATATCTGGTCAACTGAATTAATTTACACACACACACACACACACACAGACACACACACACACCTCTTAATCTTCCTAAGTTTCCCTCCTTTAGGTTGGATTTTAGCATATATGAGAAGAGGAAACTCACTTATATCTTGCTGTCAATCATAACCCATTTGGAATGGATTATTTGGGGCAATAAGACCCTGTACTGCCAAGGTTTTGCATACCTGATGCATTGTGGCCCACTATTAATATGGCCTCCATATCTAGAATGGCCCCTTCAAGATATTTCTGAATCTGGGACCCTTAAAACATCACAATTTATTTGGTCTGGATGAGTTGCTGGCATAGGTAATTTCTACAAGTTCCCAAGAAACTCCTAATATGTACTTCAGGGTTAAGAATCACTGGTTCAGGTGGGCCTGGGTGCTTCAATCAGTTAGATATCTGATTCTTGATTTCAGCTCAGGTCGTGATCTCATGGTTGTGAGGTCCAGCTGAGGCCCACGTTAGGTTCTGCGGTAGGCTTAGAGCCTGCTTAAGATTCTCTCTCTCCCTCTCCCTCTCCCTCTGCCCCACCCCTGCTCGTGCTCTCTCTTTCTCAAAAAAAAAAAAAAAAAAAAAAAAAAAAGAATCACTGGCTCAGAGAATATGATGAAAACCTATTTTATCACATACAATGTGCATTTGTTTTTGTTTATAATTTTAGTAATGTGTCAGGTGTCTGTGAACACCTTGAAATCTATGTTAAGGATAATTGACTTAAAGCCAGTAAGTTTGGTTGTTTCTCCAGAAGAGGGAGTAGCTGTGGTGGGCAGGCCTCTAGAAGAGTTATTAACAAGGCTTTGTCTTAGAATGAAGCAATAATCAGCTTCATCAAATTCAGTGGAGTTTTCCTATTTATCTTTGTTTCCCGAATGTTCCTGGTATTATGTGATCTTGAAGTAGATGATTAATAAATGCTTGTTGATTTAATGTTACTGAAGTCCATATTACCACCAAAATTAAGGAGAGTATTTAGATACAATGAATCAGAATGAGAATCATAAAAAGAGATTCATAAGTTCTTTACTTTGCAGAAAGTAGAAAGTTTCATTGACCAGCCAATTAATATTGAAAAAAAAAAACATCTGTCCTAGATCTAGAGAAATAGTAATAACTATTTCTCATAAAATAGAGGAAAATATCAGGGCACCTGGGTGGCTCAGTCGGTGATGTGTCCGACTTCAACTCAGGTCATGATCTTATGGTCTGTGGGTTCAAGCCCTGCATCAGGCTCTGCGCTGACAGCTTGGAGGCTGGAGCCTGCTTTGGATTCTGTGTCTCCCTCTCTCTCTCTGCCCCTCCCCTGCTCATGCTCTGTCTCCCTCTCTCAAAAATGAATAAATGTTTCACTAATTGTGTGGCAAGAGGGCAACATAAATACTGTGAAGATTTTGAGTAAATAACCACTTCGTGGGATGTCTGGAAAGTTACATGAGGGGCGCCTGGGTGGCGCAGTCGGTTGAGCGTCCGACTTCAGCCAGGTCACTATCTCGCGGTCCGTGGGTTCGAGCCCCGCGTCGGGCTCTGGGCTGATGGCTCAGAGCCTGGAGCCTGTTTCCGATTCTGTGTCTCCCTCTCTCTCTGCCCCTCCCCTGTTCATGCTCTGTCTCTCTCTGTCCCCAAAATAAATAAACGTTGAAAAAAAAATTAAAAAAAAAAAAAGAAAGTTACATGAGACTCAGTTTTTATTACACAATCATAAAATCAGCAAGAATGTTTTCTAGCTAGGACAAGGTGGGGAAATTAAATTGCAATTAAGACCAGTCATGGGAATGTTTTGATTATACCAGAAATAGAATGAATGAATATTTTCAAATTTTGACAACTCCACAATCAAGTGCAAGAAATATTTAGGACACTTGGAGCTAGATATTATAACCCATTTTGGGGATTTTTGACTATTGTCATGAGGGGCCAAAGAGAGGTGCAGAAAGGAAAGAAAGGAGAAAGGGTGAGGAGGAAAGGAAGAGGGGAAGGAGAAGGAGAGGGAGAGTTAGTTTAAGGTCTGTGAATATTTGCCTCTGTAGGGAAGCCGATTTACACACAATTTTATAGGGGACCCTATAGAGGAATATGAAATAAAATGGCCTTTATAAAATATCAAAACATAAAAAAAGATCAGTCTATTGTTAGAAGAATGTATATATACATGTGAAATGAAATATAGATAATTTTCAATTTTTTTATCAATATTATCATCTAGAGGTAACCACTCTGAATGCACACACACACACACACACACACACACACACACACATCTTTCACTGCCATTAAACATGTTCCACAGCATCATCTTAAAGGCAGCACACTCTCATGTAGTTGCAGCACTGTCTCATTATCAAAGCAATACTGGAGTGAATGTTCTTGTATGCATATCTTTGAGCACATATTTCTTATCTAGGGAAATTCCTAGATGTGGAACTACTGGTTCAAAACAAATGATTTAAACTGTCAATTCAAACCACTTGTGATACTGTGCTCCCATATCTTACAAAATGGTTATATGAATTTATAATGTCTGAACTGTATACAATTCTTAAAGAGAGATTCCTCCTAAAACTGTATTACAGAGAATAAGGAAAGAAAAAATTGATCTGATCCACAGACTTTTAGTGTCCCTCTCATGTGCTTCCTATTTGCTTATAATGATCTGAGACTTCCTCAGCAAGGATTTTTTTTCCAATAACATTTTCACTGGTCTTTCATTTCCCATTAGAGTCTGAGTTGTTGTCGGTAGAGACCATGTTTTATTTACTATTGCATTCCTAATATAAAATCTGCATTCTTCATACAACAAACATTCAAATATTCTAGGCCCCAACCTTCAGGACCTAGAATAGGATAAATTATAGCAGATAATGGCAATCTACCAATATGTCACAGTGGTATCCCATAAGTTGAATGTAACGCAATTAAAGAAAATATAATAACAAGAACAACAAAAATCATTAAAGGTAGGGATTCTCAGTAAATATGTACTATTAAGAAAAAACCCTCATTCGTTATGTGTTTAAAATAATTAAATAAGTAATAAAAATTAGTGATATCTACTTTTATCAATAATTTCATATTGTATTGTAATTTGACTCTAAATACTGCCCTTTTATTTATTTCTTCATTTTTTTTTAATGTTTATTTATTTTCAGAAAGAGAGAGAGCAGGAGAGCAAGTTGGGGGTGGGCAGAGAGAGAGAAAACTCCCAAGCAGGCTCCGCACTGATCCACGTGGGATCCTGGTATCCTGGAATCATGAAGTGAGCTGAAATTAAGAGTCAGACATAGGGGCACCTGGGTGGCTCAGTCGGTTGAGCATCTGACTTTGGCTCAGGTCATGACCTCACGGTCTGTGAGTGTGAGCCCCGCGTTGGGATCTGTGCTGACAGCTCAGAGCCTGGAGCCTGCTTTGAATTCTTTGTCTCCCTCTCTCTCTATCCCTACCCCGTTCATGCTCTGTCTCTCTCTCTCTCTCTCTCTCTCTGTCAAAAAAGAGTCAGGCGCTTAACTGACTGAGCCACCCAGGCACCCCTAAACAGTATCCTTTTCAACAAATATTAAAATTGTGAAGTTTACAAAATTATTTATTAAAATTTGCAATAAAAATCTTCTCTTATGCAACCTCTGCAAAGCCTCCAACATTTTATTTTATTTTTTTTAGGGGTTTTATTCAGATTTTATTTTTAAGGCAGTTTTAGGTTTATAATAAAATTGAGAGGAAGATAGAGATTTCCCATATACTCCATGTTCCCATGCATGCATAGCTTCCCCCATTATCAACATCCCTCACCAGAATAGTACATTTTTAATCAAGAATTGACCTACATTGATACATCATAATCATCCAAAGTCCATAGTTTACCTAACAGCTCCCTTTTGGTGTTGTACATTCAATGGGTTTGGACAAATATACAATGATATATATCCATCATTATAATATCATACAGAGTATTTTCACTGCCCTAAAAGTCCTCCTTGCTCTACATATTCATCTCCCCCAGTTATCTTTCTGTTCCTGATTTTATTTTTTTTTAGTTCTTTTTATTTATTTATTTTTTTAATTAAAATTTTTTTATATATGAAATTTATTGACAAATTGGTTTCCATACAACACCCAGTGCTCATCCCAAAAGGTGCCCTCCTCAATACCCATCACCCACCCTCTCCTCCCTCCCACCCCCCTGAGAAACTTAACAGGAACCCATGGGGGAGGGGAAGGAAAAAAAAAAAAAGACGTTAGAGTGGGAGAGAGCCAAAGCATAAGAGACTGTTAAAAACTGAGAACCAACATTTTAGACCATACGAATAAATACAGTTTTTATTTAATAAGGAGCCTTAGGACAGCACTGTATGTGAATTCATTTGGTTGCTTTAAGAGACACTTACTACTTTATAAAATAGTGTTAGAAGTAGCTACTTAACCTTACAAGTAAACAGCTTATGTGATTTTAGGTCATATCTATCCAGGTAACAGGTATCATATTTTTGCTTGGATAGAAACTATTTTACAGTGTAGCAGTGTCAAGATAGTCTGAATACTTTAGATATTTCTAACTCAGACAAACCTTGCTGGTAACACAACATATTTGTTTTTCAGTATTATTTTGTGGAATATGCTATGTGGGCAGTTGAAAGATGCTAATCGTCTTTTTGAATTCTGGTTTAAAAGATAATCTTGTTTTCTATGCTTCTATAATGTAAAGCAAAAATCCTATTCAATTTGTAACAGACATAGTTGTTTTCAGCATGTGCCACCTTTTACCTCTGTAGTATATTTATGGCTTAAATGAATGCCATTTTAGAAAGAATACAAGTCTAATGCTATTTCTTTTAATTGTAACATACTACCCACATAAGATGAAAAGGGCTAATAGGTTTCAACAATAAACACTGTAGTCTGTCCTCTACACTAGTGTTTCTCAAACTCTACTGGAGAATCTTGTTAAAATGTAGATCCCGATTCAGTTAAGTCTGGGGAGGGCGAGGGATTATGAATGTACAAGCAGTTTCCTGATACTTCCAGATGCAACTGGTCCAAGGACTACACGTGGAGTGGCCAGCATGAGAAAAAGCCAAATACCATATGATCTCACTCATAAGTGGAATTGAAGAAACAAAATAAACAAGCAAAGAGGAAAAAATAAGAGAGAGAGAGAGAGAGAGAGTGAAAGAGAGAGAGAGAGAAATCAAGAAACAGATTCTTAATTATATAGAACAAACTGATGGTTGCTGGAGGGGATGCAGTGGGGGAATGGGTGAAATAGGCGATGGATATTAAGAAGAGCACTTGCGATGAACACTGGGTATTGGGTGTCATATGGAAGTGTTGAATCACTATATTCTACATCTGAAAGTAGTATATATAACACTGTATGTTAACTAACTAGAATTAAAATAAAAACTTGTAAGAAAAAGGTCCATGACGGGGGAATGGGTAGGAGAGGGGTATTAAAGGAAAGATACAAGGCAACTGATAAAAAAAAAAAAAAAAAAAAAAAAAAAAAAAGTTGTAACTTTCCCTTGACAGGTACAGATACTGATCTGGTGATTTGTATTCTGTGAATGGTTGCTTCTTTGTTTTGTTTTTAATTATTTTATTATTAGGAATAAGTAAAAAATCGCTTCTTGTCTGATAAACTACAACTAGGTTTAGTCGTACATGAGGTTCAGTGACTAAATGTGTACTCAAGCCATCTTTTTTAGTAACCTCGGAAAAAACAAACAAACAAAAACAAAGCAAAAAGAGAGGAAACTAAGACTAATTATAGGAAAAAAATGAGCTCAACAGTAGTTTCAAAGGTCTGTTTTACAGTATCAAGGAGAGTCAGGCAGAGAAGGACACAGTACTAGATACCTTATATGCAGCAGGGAGAGAGCAAAGACAAAATGGAAGTGGCAAAGTCTAGTTCAGCTAGAGCAAATCAAATTCTGACAGACTCAAATATTTTGCTAGAAAGTAGTTGTTTGGGGTTATGGTTGTATGTTAAAAATATTGAATAGAAATGCAGTTTGAAAAGGAGGATATTTGCTTGTCAAAATACTTAAAAAATCATTTTTATTCTTCTGTGAGCATTTTATGTTATGAAAGAGAAATTCCCAGGAATTATTTTTTTGGATAATCATTACCAAGTCTGTTAATTTATTAAGTTTCACTTCAAATATTCCTGTTTGGTTATTTTACATATGAAAAATACAGGCTTCTATGGCATGAGTTAATGCTCCAGAATATAAAACTGAATTGATAGAAACCAAGATGTTCTTTCACTGAAAAAAGAATGGAGTTGCAAGGCATACCTTATCAGTCAGGAGTACTCTTTCTTAAGGTGATGACTGTGGCTCTGAAAGCTTTCAAGATAAAGAAGTGGTTCCAATTGGTAAGGCTCCTTCCCAAGCAGAGAAAAAGGTCCTCATCCATGTAATCAGTCATTGCATTTTTACTAATATAAAAATCACCAGATTACTGGACATGAGGGAAAGAAGAAATCTTTATTTGGGACACATAGCCTCCAAGAAATACTATTAGGAGCTAAAAAAAAAAAAAAAAAAAAAAGACAAGAAGACTGAGTCTTGGATATGTCCTGACAGTGAACATACTCTCAGCCTGTAGGATGCATCCTGTTCTCAGTCTGGTTTCCCAAAAGCAGACCCCCCAAGATCAGAATTTGCATGAAAGTGGCTTATTAGGAAGTCTTTTTGGTGGGAAAACAAACAAATGAATAACAACAACAACAAAGGGTAAGTGAATAGAAAATACATGGGACAGGAAAAAACAAAAGCCCCCCCCCCAAAAAAAGTGGGGGAATAGATCAAAGTCCCACAGAGGGTAACGGAATTAGTGCCAAAGTTACTGTCCTTGGGATGCAGTGTAGATCACACCTCCAGCTGTCTCAACCAGAGGGCAAAGAAGCTGGAGTATTTATACCCCTGCAACTAGTGGACCAGACTTCACTATTTAAGAACTGCGCTTTGGGGATCATAAATTACCAGGAACTGCTGGCTTTCTCTGTTCGGGCAAAGCAGCTCTACAGCCTGAGGGGAGTTTCCAGACAACACAGGTGTGGCTGGACAGGAGTGAAATGTCCCGGGAAGCCACGTGCACACAAAGAGTAAAGGGGGCAGATAAGCCACGTGCACACAAAGAGTAAAGGGGGCAGATAAGCCACGTGCACACAAAGAGTAAAGGGGGCAGATAGGACATGAGCAGAACACAGAATGGTCTTCCCTTTCCAATTATACAAAACAAGACTATAAAAGAAATGCTTATTTTTAAAAATTAATATTTGGGTTGCCTCAGTCTATCCCAAAGATGGTCATGCTGTTAAACAATAAAGGAAAAATATTCACTTGTGCCAAATTAGTACTGGGAACCATTTACTGTTACTGTTTAACATAATTTTGCTTATCTTCAGAGCTTTCTGGTGACGTTATCCATGGTCTTTGACCTTCCACTACCAAGAGTTATTGGTGCCACTATGTTGGAATCTCTTTCAATGACAAGCTTCATTCAGAGCACTTTACTGTTTTTT
This sequence comes from Felis catus, assembly GCF_018350175.1. Classification (NCBI taxonomy): domain Eukaryota; kingdom Metazoa; phylum Chordata; class Mammalia; order Carnivora; family Felidae; genus Felis; species Felis catus. The sequence continues at coordinate 23,344,027 of NC_058386.1, forward strand.
TTTTTAAGTTGAAAACAAAAATATATTTTATAAAGAACTTAATTTGTAAAGACATCAACATAGTTTGGTAAGGGGAATTAGAAGAGTGTCCTTTTCTGAGAATTTATGAAAGCAGCATTTTCTACGTATCTGGTGACATTTAGATGCAGCCTTCTTTTTTTTTTTCCCTTAGAGAACGATTCTTAAATGACCCAAAGTTACTTAGTCTAAATCACCTAACCAATATTTCTAAAAAGAAACTGAGAAGTTTCTCCCTCAATTCTGTAACTCTTTCATCTTTGTTTCATAATGGTTTTTAAAATTTTGTCTGCCTTGCTGCTACCACACTTTCTGAATTTTGTTTTGATTGTCTAATGTTTTTAACATCATTCCTGATGTCTCACATTGTTTCTAAATTGCTTGCTTTAGTCAGGACTTCGATGGCAAGTAACAAACACAGGTCTGAAACGTGCTTATACTGAAGTGATATTTATTGCCCAGAATATCTGGGGAGGGGGGGTTCAAGCTGGCCCGAGAGCATTACAATTAGTAAGTGAAATGCCTTTGGGCTTCCCATCCATTTCTCTTCTCTGCCAATCTCCATGTGCCCAATTATCCTCTGAACACACTATCTCCACTGGAAGTAGGATGTTGCCCTAGGCTCTTCTGAGCTTACAGTCTTTTATTGCTGTGGCCCGTGCTGAAAGGATTGCTTTCTCTTTCACAGCACCAGTTTGAAGAATATCAGGGAAGGAATCCACATGCCCAGCTTGGATCATGTGTCCATCCTTTAGATCAAATACACTGTGGAGAGGGTGGTATGAGGTTCTGAGATTGCTCAATATTCTCAGTCACAAGTCCAGAGTGTTCTATATTACCGTAATCTCACACATGGCCACTTAGCAAATTAATCCAGGTAGGTCATAGGAATTTGGGAAACACCACAATAGAGCAAACTGTACTATTTGGTTACTTCGAGAACCTCACTACATCTTGTAGCTATTACAAAATAAAATTAAACCTTCAACTTTTTGATAACTTTTATGTACCTGAATCATCCATACTGCCGCAAACACTGGTATGTGTTTCCTACTTACTTACTAAACCCATAGGTAACATTAAGTAACACTGCGTGAGTCTTTAGTCAGAATTACCCATGAGCAATTTACAGGATGCTTTGACGTTTAGGTCTCTCCTTTTCTATATCCCAAATTTGCACCTTTAGAGGGGAAACCTTCCTGAATAGACAAAAAAGAATGTGTTTCTAAACATTATGGTGAATATTTTCATCTATCCAACATCTATGCCATCTTCTTTTGATAACAGGTTCTCATCCTTAGTCGGGTGAGAACTTACTTTCAATGATATCCACCCCTAGGAAGGAGAACCAAGCAAGTGAAAGGGGGAATCCGAGGCCCAGATATTCCTGAGTTCCTGAAAAGCCGTACTTGGTCTTTGCATTTTCTTGAGACTGTCCATTTCTACTTCATAAGGCCAATTTTGGCTGTTTTCTGTTACTTTCAAATGAAATAATTCTGAGATTTACATTTATTCAGTACTATTAATATATTTAGGGAGCATCATTTTCTTTTCTTTTTTCTTTTCTCTTTCTTTTATTTAAATTCAAGTTAGTTAACATACAGTGTAGTATTGGTTTCAGGAGTAGAATTTAGTGATTCATCACTTACATATGACATCCAGTGCTCATCCCAACAAATGCCCCCTTAATGCCCATCACCCATTCTAACCCATCCCCCATTCACCTCCCCTGCAGCAACCCTTAGTTCTCTGTATTTGTCTCTTATGGTTTGCCTCCCTCTCTGTTTTTATCTTATTTTTCCTTCCCTTCTCATATGTTCATCTGTTTTGTTTCTTAAATTCCACATATCAGTGAAATCATATGATATTTGTCTTTCTCTGACTGACTTACTTAGTCGTGGACCTTGATTTTCAAAATGTCATGAACTGAGTTCACTGAAACCTCAAAACCTGTCAATTTTTAGAACAATGAACCCAGAATGAAGTATTGAATTTTACATGCTATACTAAAGGAAGTTTAGTGAGCTCATAAACAAACTATCTTAATATAGCACTAAAATCTTCAGAATGAAAGTAACTCCCTAAGGGAAAACAAAATTATGTATACAGTATTAGAAACTGACATTACCTAGAGAAAAGCAGGCTGAAATAGTGTATCAAAATAACTTCAACGTGTATAAGGATTCCATATCACATAGAATGTTTGCTTTCGGTTGAACTGCTGTAAAATAATGTTATTATTAGTGTGGACACGTTCTTTTAAAGCTCTAGTGTGTACAGGTTAGCTTATCAAAGGTAACCACGAAACTGAGCTAACTTGAACCATAGGGCCCAGGTTACTTGGGCAATCACTTCTGAAGATTCCCTTGGCTAGGGTTTGTAGCCTATCCTAATTAATTATTCAGTGACATTCACGTCATTTTCCCTGGCTTGAGATCAGTTAAAACAACACCTGCCAAGGAAACCACTCAAGAAGATGAAGAACACTACATTTTCTCAAATACTCCCAACATTATGTTGGAGCAATTTCATTAGGTCTCAGACTTTCATTTTTATGAAACTACAAATTCAAGGTTTCACAGCTGCTGCTTATTTGTTGCTTCACAGAAAGGGGTGAGTATTGTAACGCATTACAGCAGGGGAGCCTAAGAAGGATAAATGGATTGAGTGCAACTGCCAGTTAATCACTTTTAGAAAATGGCCTTCACCTATAGCAGGAATAAACATGGTGGGCAAAAAGGTGCTTCTGGACTAATGCAGTCTGAAGACTTGAGGACAAGACAACTACAGGGTAAATAAACCTTTATATTTGATAAATGAAATCCCTCAATTTCAGATAAAGTGTAATTCATGGTTATTTCTTCAAAATCTCTCCAGTTGCCTTTTCATGAGTCAAATTTGGATTTCAAGTTGGAGTGATAAGAAAAAAAGTCTGTGTATATTATTTGAATTAGTTACAAAGCTAGCAACCGCTTTTGTACTATTTTAGATTGAAGAGAGGTGAAACATCTCCTCTTATCTTAACTTAAATATACAATTGAGGCCTATCAAGAGTCCCCATAAGCCCTTGAGAAGTTTTGGGTAACTTCATCCCCTCCCCCTGCCCCACAGACACATACAAAGCAACACAGCTAGGAAGTACTCTCATATGTATCAGTTATATTTATATGACTATAATTTATTTTCTTGAAAGTTCTAAATAATCCAAAGACCAGCCTGAGTTTTGGGTAAGACTTTGGAGTAAGAGTAAAATTAGTAATCATAATAATGATGATGACAGTAATAATAATAACAATATTTGCTTTTACTGAATCCTTTTCGTATGCCAAAGACTTCTCACCCACTCTGTATGTATTTCATCATTACTATATGTCAAGTATTCTTCTAAAAGCTTCACATGTGTAATTAACTCATTTATTTTTCATAACCAGCCCTTCAAGAGATATAATATTCTATTTGTATTCCTGTTTTTTAGATAAGGTAGCTGAGACACAGTGTTTAAATGTCTTGCTCAGGATGGCACAACTAGAAAGTAGAAAACTTTATCACCCCACATGCTGAGTCACCTATCTTAACTCACAAAATTTTTCCAAATGTTTCCAAATATGGATGCTTGTTAGAATCAAATTATTTATTTATTGAATTAGGCTAGCATAGTCGTTAAAAGCATGGCCTTTCAGTTAGATATACTTTCCCACTTATTGTATTGAGTGACATTGAGCAAGTTAACCTCTCTGTGCCTTGGTTTAATAACTTAATTTTCCATAAAATTGGAATAAAATGTATTATTATGTAAGAGGTTAATTAAAGAATATATATGTATATATGGGTATCTGTGTGTTTGGGTGTGTGTGCCACACCATATTTCTAAACACTTATTATTTTCAATAGATGGTATTTATTTTATTTATTATGCCCTTTCTGCCAATTTCCAGGAAGAATGTAAGTCACGTTGGTCAAAAATATTCATTATATCAGCATTCTCTGTTAAGGAAAAATTAGAAAAAATGTAATCCTAGAAAACTAGGTTCTTGGGTAAGGAATAGAAGCTGGAGAAATAGAATGTATCATCTCTGCCAAAGCAAAGATAGAGTATAGCCAGAGCACCTCCGAAGAACCTATAAAAATGCATACATGGACTTTTTCACATTCAGGCTCAGAGAGCATGCGGCCATTGTACAGTAATGCCAGTCAGGAAAGACCTTTCTTATTTCACTGATTGATCGCTTCTCTCAATGCTTTGACACTGGCAGAACTTAAGGAATCGGAGGAGGAGTAGAAATGTTAGGCTGTAGAAAGGTGCAAGATTTATCTACAAATGGAGATGGAAGGGTTAAGTAATATTTTGGACTGAATGATTTCAACTGCAGAATTGAGGCTTTGTTTTTGACTTGGAGTAACCATCGAACTTTATGCCTCTGAAAAGCTGAGAAATCAAGAAAGCTGCCCTTTTTAACATCCAGCAGTAAAAGAACCATCTGCACTGGGCAGTTTTGTAGGCACTGAAGAAGACAAACACAGATTTGCCTTTACAAATATTTCATGTGATTACTTCTTATTCCAAATACTAAAGTATTTTTTTTTTGCCACTTAAAGTCTCAAAATGTAAAATGATAGACCTTGATCTGAAAAAGCGTAACATTTTAGTAAATGTAATGGAAAGATTTAGAAGATGTAGAAGATTCAGAATATCCAAAACACCCTCCAATCTCATTATGTAACCTCTTTGCCTTGGGAAGCAGTCTCTATCTCTTAGTAAAGGACACTAACAAGTCCCTTATTGTTACTTGCCTGTGTATTAACATCCATATTAAACATGGCCTGTGGGGGAGAGGGGAGAGACAGTGAAGTGTATAGTAAAAACAGTGAAATGAAGCGTTCAAGTAAAAATATTTTAGGGAGTTTGTTAAAAACATCAACAATCTGCTAAATAATCATGTAAATACATTGTGAAAATGCCAGACCAAAGAAGGTATAATGTATCTTTAGATCAGACTGATTTTTTTACATGTATTAATTTAGTAGAGGTTATGCATCCAATGTGTTAGTTGGGCAGATGGCTGAAGCTTGAATAGTTTTCTGGGTGACTAATGCAATGGATGCAATTACGGTAAACATCCTAAATGACATTGACATACTATAGATGGTAGTCAATTCCTCAATTATTTGAGGAATAGGAATGCTATGTGATACTCCTACCATATAACCCACACATCCATTCTCAAACTCAAAGAGCCTTGCTTCACCAAGGTCTTGAGGAAGATACAGGTGATGACACACAAATATTTAAACAGTGTTTGATTGGCTTTAGGCCAGGATGCTGGTAGGATGAAATGCAATTTTATTGGCTCCAGATCTTGATGGGATCAAAAGGATGCAGAACACAGAAATAAAGTGGACATTATTAACACAATAGGCAGCAAAGAAAACATGGCAATCACCTGTCAAAGGATGTCCTGACTTGCAAAGATGTCTGGTTATGCCTAATTAATCATAAAATACCTTAATCTGCCTTAACTTATATAATCAAATTCACGGCAAAATAAAACACAACCTTAGTCCCGCCTTATGGCAACATGAAAGGGAGTCACAGTTTATCACCCTATTTTGATCCTTCAGTCAGTTCCCAAGCCCAGAGCAGTATGGGATACCAGTGAAATCTCCTGTAACACCAAGAGTACTCTGTATCTCTTTCTAGGCTGCCCAAAGAGACTTATACGGATTAACTTGAGTCACTAGGTGCTGAGAAAGTGAAATCCAAATATTTCAGGTACACCTGTAGAAGATATTGATTAAAGCTTTTTTTTTTTAAATTTTTAATGTTTATTTATTTTAGAGAGAAACAGAGTGCAAGCAGGGGAGGGTCAGATAGAGAGGGAGACGCAGAATCCGAAGCAGGCTCCAGGCTCCAAACTGTCAGCACAGAGCCCAACGCAGGGCTCAAACCCACAAACCGTGAGATAATGACCTGAGCTGAAGTTGGATGCTTAGCCAACTGAGCCACGCAGGCGCCCCTGATTAAAGTTATTTTTGAAGATACAAATGTCACTTTACTCTGAAGTAGGAATCTTCAGTGCTCAGAATTGAAATGAACTTTCAATTAAGTCTTTGTGGTCTGATATAGAAGTAAATGTAAGTATTTGTGTACATATGTATGTATGTATACATAAATGCACAACTACTTATAAAGCAGCAGAATCTTAACATCAGTGCTTTGTTAACCTAAGGAAGTCTCAAGGAGAATCCTTTGAACCTCCTGGTTTCTGCTAAAATAGTAAATATAACATACCCAGGGAAATAGCAGAGATTAGAACCACTATGAATGAATCAAAAGAAACAGAAGTGGTAATTGTCAGCACATCACCATTGTTTCTTCAGTTTGGTCAGCACAGAATGTTTGTGAACTTGGAGAAGGATAATAGATTAACATGACCTTAATGAGGCAATGACTCCAAATGTAGCTGCTGTTGCAGATGGGTTTTCTTAACTAGAGAAAATCAGTGTAGTTCTTAGCATTCAGCTTTAATCTATTGATTTTGTGAATGCATTTTTCTCCATTTCAACAAATTGAGACAACCAGAAATAGTTTGCATTCACCCTGGGACTAGTTTGTCTAGACTCCTTCTCTTTCCCAGCTCTCCCTAGACTTTTTTTTTCCCTGCTTGTCTTAATTTCCTGCCTAAACAAAATGCTGTATTCTTCCTCTAGGAAAAAATTAAAAAGTGAGCCAACTGCTCTACAAAAGAAAGGTGACATAGTTTATGGGATTTTCTTAGAGAGAGCAGTAGAAACACAACTGTGGTTACAGATATGCTTCTGGCTAATTTTAAAAGCTCCTATTGAACTTGGAATCAGTGTTCAGCTCAGCAAATATGACTGATCCCTAAATATGCTATATGTTGAGGATATAAACATGGATAAAGCAATGCCAGAAATTTACCTGAGAAAGGAGCTTTAATTCTGACAAGAAACACAGAGATGCAATTTAGTTAATTCCTTGATCCTTTAAGTACTGTCTACTCTGTGCCAGGAACTGTGATCTGTTAGATATATAAAGATTTGAAGAAGTAGACATGGTGATGAGCTACTGAGACATATTTTCTAATAAGTAAGATAGATTTTAATAAACCCAAACAAATAAAAGTTGGAAATGTTTCTATGATAACTTGTTAGGAAAAAGAGAAAGGTATTAATGAGATCCTATGAAGAGGAGTTTAACCTAATCTTCGAGGTGAAGGATAGCTTCCATGTGGTGATGATAACAAATACATGGTGAGTTCCTAGTTAGAGTGAGTATCATTTACCATGTCCCTGTTCCAGGTGGTAGATGATTCATTAAAAACCCAAGGACATTCAGCCTGATGGGAGATCAGAGAAAGAGGCAGGCTTTGTGTGAGATGAAGTTGAGGAAGTGGAGTCCAGATGATGCAGGGCCTTGCCAGCCATATTAAGAATTGTATTCATTATCCTAAAAATGTTAAACCATTGACTATTTTTCAGCAGGTGGGTAACGTGATTGTATATAAACTTTCTGACCATACTGTGGAGCAGTATTTGTAAGGAGGTAAGAACAGATGCAGGTAAGCCAGTTAGGAGGCTATTCCAACAATCAAAATGATAATGAGAATTCTTTCTACAGAAATGGTAATAAGAATACAAATAAATAAGTGGATTTGAGAAATATATCAGAGTCAAACTTGACAAGACAATGATATGAAAGGTGAAGAAGAGGGTTATATTAGGGGTGACTTCTTATGTTGTGATTTGTATACCTGCCTGGTCAGTAGTGCTATTCTTCAAGGGAACACCTATGAAGGACCATAGTTTTGGGAAAAGACCAAACAATTTATTTTATTTTGAAGAATCTATGTCCCATTCAAATGTAGAGCGAAGTATATCAAAAGTTTATGGTATGTAGGTTCCTCAGAAAATTAAATGAAGAATTACCATATGACCCAGCAATTTCACTGCTGGGTGTATACCCAAAGGAACTGAAAGCAGAGACCCTGAACAAATATCTATACACCAATGTTCACAGTAACATTTTCACAATAGCTAGAAGGCAGAAACAATACAAATGTCCATTGATGGATGAATTGATAAACAAAATGATAAAGATTGATAAATGATAAAAATTGATAAACAAAATTGATAAACAAAATTATATATATATATATATATATGTATGTATAGTGTAATATTCAACCTTAAAAATGAAGTTCTGATACATATCACAACATGGATGAACATTGAAAACATTATGCTAAGTGAAATAAGACAAATACAAAAGGACAAATATTGTGTGATTCCACTATATGAAGTACCAGAATGGGAAAATTCATAGAGACAGAAAGCAGAATGGTGGTTGCCAGGGGCAGGAAGGAGAAGGTAATGGGAGTTATTGTTTAATAGGTATGGAGTTTCAGTTTGGGAAGATGAAAACATTATAGAGATGGATGGTGGTGATGGCTGGACATCAATGTGAATGTACTTAATGCTACTGAACTCTACACTTTAAAATAGCTTAAATGGTAAATTTTATATTATGTGTGTTTTGTCACAATCCAAAAAGTTATATGTATCTAGAGCTCCAAGTCCTAGGCTAGATATGTAAATGAAGGAGTCATTGAGGCCTCTATGACAATTGAAGCCATGTAGTTGCCTGGTTTGAATGCAAGATGAAAAAAAAAGAGAGAGTATATAACTAAACCTGATGAACTCATATATTAATTATACACACAGAAGGGTGGTCTTCAAAAGGGACAGAGAAAGAATGACTAGAAATTTGAGAGGAAGGTAAAAACAGTATCACAGAAGTTAAGGGGAGAGAATATTTCTAGGAGCCAATGATTAATACTATTTCAGCACTATTTGAGTCCCTCTTGGTGGAAAGATTCCATTTCTCACTTACCTTAAAGGTTCCTCCTAGGGCTATACTGCTATATAGTAGGTCATATTTACCATAAGGCAGAACTGTCTGTAATTCCAATTTGAGCTTTTTTCCCACTTAATTTGTCTTAGGGAATTCCCCTTCAGGCCACAATGTGGTTTGAAGAAGTAAACAGGAGAAGTAATTTGGCAGGATTAAAGTACTATGAAAGTACGAGTTGTCTGCTTATGAAAATTCCTTATGCCTTTACAACTTACACAGCCTCAGTGCCGTACATATATATTTTCACTTGGTATTTAAGGGCTTCTAAGTATCCAGACTTTATGGCTAGGTGCAACAGATTGTATTCAGTTAATGATAGTGGCTGGGGTCAGATATTCCCATGGTTCCCTGGTCCAGGAATTCAGCTTCTGTGAGCTGATCCATGTGAGCTGAGAGCTGAGAGGTTCTTCTCAAGAATAGAAAATAGTTCCATGGTAAAACAGGCAGAAGTCTGCTCCAGAAGTCTTAGATCTCCCTCCATGATACTTCTTTCCTAGTTTACAATAGGCTTGATTGCATATCCTCATCTGCCTCTAACCAGTAAAGTGCCACATCATGTCCTGTTTTATAAGGGACTGTTGACAAAGTCACTTGTCTTGAACTTTGGACCAGGTAGAAACTCCTTACTTGCTCCAAGGCTCCACTAAACATGACAGGTTTTTGCTTTTCCACTAAGAAGATCTAATTAGCATGGCATAATGTGGTATATTTCTTAAATATCCAAGAATATTTAGTAGATTGCCCAAACATATTTAATAGTAAGAAAATGAAGATATGTAAGCATCTCTTTTATTTTGCAGATCACTGAGACTCCCCCCAAATGTCCTAGTCAGTGAAAAGTTATCCCTCTCAGTCTCCAATGCCATAGTCAGGCATTTAGGGCACTGTTTACTTCCTTTTTCCTAGATCCTACTGCAAGAAGCCAGCACCAGAGGTTTATCATGACCAATAGGAAGATGAGTTATTTGAGGTCCCTATGGACTAAACAGTGGCACAGAACTGAAGACATATCTCTAGAGCAAGATTATGAAAGTTTATTCCTGCCCTGCAAATCCCAAGATAATAAAACGCATCTACAATGAATGTGGTCGAGTTAGGAAAAATAAACTTCATAAAGCACCAATACCACTGCTGGCAGTCATGCAGGGTCTTAATAGTAGCGGTAAAATATGCATAAGTAAGAAAGTTTATGAGAAAAACCAATAATAACACTCTGTAAATCATTCCTGTCCTTTTGCACAGTTAGAGGTAAACAATAATGAAAAAAATCTCTTGAATTGAATTGTATTCAATTCTTGCGATTCTTGGTCTTCCTTTTCAATGGTTTTTCCTACACTTCACAGGCTATCTAATCCCTTCTCTGTTTTTCTGTCCATCTAATCCTCAGTGTCCTCTCTGAAACAGAGAATTATAAAAGTTCCAGCATTTACAGTAGTTGAACAATTGGCTAATTGACCTCCTTGCATTATCTCAGCCAAGAATGTGTACTTTAATGCTTTCAATTTCAAAGTTCCATAATAGAGGAATTCAGTCAGTGGCAAGCAAGTGGAAATACATTTTGAGTTGTCAGTACATAAAAACTCTTTATTTATGTAAATGAACTTGATTTCCTCAGTTTTAGATGACTGAATTGCTGGAATCAGAAGATTAAATCTGCATTCTTGTTGTTCACCTAGAAATACACCCTGGGGAAGTCAGGTCAGTAAAGCATGGCTGGAGGGGAAGCAACAGCTTCTCTGACCCAAGTTTATTACACAAAGATGGGGTCCTGTCTTTGAAGTATATAACTATAGTTTGGCTAGTGCCCAAGTACAAGGCACTAATGCTTTTGTATTCATCAGTGAATAAGGGAGTCCTTTGTGTAAGTTTGAATGAGAATGACATAGCTGTCAAAGTGATGAGAGAGCATAAGGCAAGCTGACCTGAGGCAAACCACCCTCCCCCACCCCCAGGTGGGATATGTGTGACATTCCTCAGGCATTCCTGGCTGCCCGAGAACAAAGGAAAAGACAGAAAACAAATGGTTAAACTGATAGAGTCTCCATGGGTCTCAAATATCTTAATCAATAGCCTAATCTCCAAGAACTCCCTACAGTCTTAATGATAATGCTTTGCTAGAGGGAAAAACAACCAAAGCTTAACAATAGCTAGGCTTTAGGTATCTTGTGAGTCTTCTTTAGTTTATGGAAATCCCTTTAAGAAACTTCCTTTTGACTTTATCTCCCCCAACTCCATAGTATATAACCAGTCACTCTTCACAATCTCAGTGCACCTCTTTCTGCCTATGGGCCCTGCCTCTGTGCTTTAATAAAATTATCTTTTTTCACCAAAGACATCTTCAAGAATTCTTTATTGGCCATCAGCTCAGAATCCCACCAACACCCCAAAACCCCATCAATAGCAAAGGCAGAAATACACACGCACACATGCGTGCACACACACACACATACACGCAAACATACACACACACACACACACACACACACACACACACACACACACACACACTATGCATGCCAGTTAGCAGAAGCAGTGAATCATTATGAACCTCGCAATGAAGACAGGAGGATAGAGTGGTGGCAAAAGCAGACTATTATGTAAGAGCAGAGACAGAATAGTACTGACATAATGTTGTATCCCTAGATTGTAAAACACTACTTTTCTTCTCTTGAATGGGGTGACAAGGCAACTAGATCATTGGAGTTGCACTATCCTGAATAGCATTCTTGTCCTTTGGGAGGTCCAGACTAAAATTAAATCCCATTAATTAAAGCAAACTGAAGAAAAAAAATCCAGTACATTAATTTCAGTCACATCAATCATTATCATACAATCTTGCACCATGTAAAAAATATCAGTCATTAGTAATTCATTTTACTAAAATAAGCTGTATATTAACCTTATGTGATCAAGTTAAAATCCTATAATCATAGCTGAAATTGTTTATCAATTCCTTGAACAATTTCCTGTTGAAATATCTTTCAGGTATGGTACATATTTTAAGCCTTTACTTGCAATCTTTTTATCTTATCTGGTCTATCTTATCTTACAAAATAAGAAATGATTGCTCAGATACTACATATTTTCTTTTTTATATATATTTTTAATAACATTTTTTTAACATTTATTCATTTTTGAGAGACAGAGAGAGTCAGAACATGAGCAGGGGGGGTAGAAAGGAAGCCATAGAATCTGAAACAGGCTTCAGGCTCTGAGAGGTCAGCACAGAGCCCGACGAGGGACTCAAGTTCACAAACTGTGAGAACGTGACCTGAACTGAAGTTGGATGCTCAACCAACTGAGCCACCCAGGCGCCCCTACATATTTTCTTTGTCTTAATGTTTATTTATTCGTTTTGTGAGAGAGGGAGGACAAGAGAGTGCGTGCACATGCACACACAAGCTGGGAGGGGCAGAGAGAGGGGGAGAGAGAGAATCCCAAGCAGGTTCCACATCCAGTGCCTTGCCCAGTTCGGGGCTTGATCACATGACCCTGACCCTGGGATCATGACCTAAGCTGATACCAAGAGTCAGACACTTCACCAACTGAGTCACCTAGGCACCCCTTGATACAACATGTTCTCTAATCTGAAATGCTTAGAGTCTATGCTTATGTTACAAAAATTAATTATAGTAAATAACTAGCATATTATAGAAATCCAGAAAATTATTTCCAGTCATAGAATACCACAACAAAACCTCATTGATTTTTTTTTGGTTTTAGTTTTAAAATGAGACTTGCCAGACACTTAATAATATTTGATTAAGGTCAAACTGCTGGTATATGTGGTAAATGAATTATAAGAATTGCCTCTGAATATAGGAATTTCCTATAAAAATAGGGAGGGGAAAGACCAGTATTGAAAAAGATACATGAGAAAGCAAAATACAGTAATTTATTTAAAGAGTGTCCAATAAAGATGGATTATTGCCTTTTATTTTAGACTGACTTATTTCATCTGAGATAGATCTTCTTGAAAAAACTTCTCTGTCTTTATTTAATGAGTAAACACCTCATTTTTATCAGCAATTTAATTTGTAAAATGGAATTTTACTGTTTGTAGTTGTGGATAATAGAAATTAAATTTCCATGACACAAGCTTATGGGTCATTGTGATTTAGGTAGATGCAAGTTCACAATGTTGGCAAAATGAGTATTTTTATATGTTGTTGAACCTGCCATGAGTCTTCCCAGAGTCCTTTATTTAAAGGAAGAAGACTATATTTTTCAGGAAAAAAATCCTGTAAAGTTTTATGTATTTTATATTGACTCTTTGTCTTCCTGACATATTTAATAGTTCCTGTTAAAGCCACAAGATATTGAATGAGAGGTTCGGAGTTGGACCACTGCTCCATTTTAATAATCCTTAAAGCTTTAGTCTTCACAAACTGGCAGTTATTACAATGAGACCCATCTCACATATAACATGTAACAGTTTGTCCTAAGATCATTATAATCACAAATGAGACTTCTTTGACACTAAAATCTTTAAAAGGGACTAATTACTAGCTGAAGATTGAGTCCTTCCATAGTATTTCATCATCTTAGTTTTAAGCATGCCTAAGTAAGGTTTTGACTTTATACTGGCCAACCTTTCTTTTTGGGCCATGTATGAAAAGGAAAGACAATTGGCTTAATCTGTGCTGATTTGCCAGTTGTGGCTGTTGAGAACTTCAAAGGACCTTTCCACTGTCAGTCCCTGCTCTCCACCATTGTGCTCCAGATTATGCATTCAATAGGCATGAAGTGGTGTGTGGTAACTGTGGGATTCAAACTTTCCAACCAGCAACTTTTGGGAACTGAATAGCATTTGTTCACCATAACCTCAGTTTTACTTTCACGTTCCTAATTAGGTTTCTACAAAATTCTTACAGTTGTATTTTTTATTTGTGGTTCTAGTGACCTACATAGTACCAACAAAGACCTCCAGTAATCAGTTTACAGACACCTGGTGGCTCTAAATGTTTGTGCTCCAATGAGATCCCTTCCAACTCCTTCACAATTCCCTTGAATTGTGAATTCACAGTTCATTTTCCTTTTCCTTCCAAGCATCAGTACCTGTATGCAACTCCTGTACTCAAGCTATTGGAGCTACTTTTGCCCCCCCCCCCCCCCACTCCAGAATGTCCCTTAACTAATGATTGAACAGTGTAGCAGCATGAAAGGCCAGCTCCCTTGCCTGGGCTAAGGATAAACCTAAGACTTAACTTACTCTCTAGAGTTCCCCAGCAGGACCACACTAAAGCTACCATCTGAGAAGCTTTTACCTGAGAATGTACCCTTCTTTGGCTCCCACTATCTCTTACAGGCCACCCCCAGGAACACTTCCTTAAATTATTTTAACACACATCCTCATGTAAGGGTCTATGTCTAACTTATGACACACGTACCATAGAGATCTCACAGTCATGTCAAATATCTCTTCCTGGTGGCAACACTAAGTATCAGGTTGTTCTTGGCACTCATTGCCTGACCTTTTCAATGAAAACCTGCTCTGTAACAGGTACTGAGAGTAATTTAAAAAAAAAAAAAAGACAATGGCATTAACTACCTCAAATAGCTAACAGTCTCTACAGCTAGAAGAGAAGAAGCAACAAAAAATGTGACCATGGGTAGGATCTGCATAGCTATCATTAGAAAACAAAGAGGCAGCAGCATGGTAAGGAGAGCAGTTTTCTGAGCATCAGAACCACACAATCTCATCATTTGAGACACTTCCAGGTTCTATCCCAGTGTCTCTTATCATCAAAAGAGGCTACAGTAGCATTTTGCAATGTATTAAAACTTAATACATAGGGTGCCTGGTGGCTCAGTTGCTTAAACGTCCAACTCTTGATTTTGGCTTAGGTTATGAGCTCACGACTCATGAGATCAAGCCCTGCATTAGGCTCTATGCTGGCGGTGTGGAGTCTGCTTGGGATTCTCTCTCTCCATCTCTCTCTGCCCCTCCCCTGCACATGCACACACACACACACTCTCTCTCTCTCAAAATGAATAAATAAAATTTTTTAAAAAACTCACTAAATAATTGCAAATTTGAATTACAAAGATTGGCTTATGCCCACTTAAAGTAGGCCTTAGAATAGCAAAAATGAATGAAGTACATAGGTGGACAATAAAAAGAAAGGTTGAGAGACTAGTCCAGAGACTACCTAAAAGCAAGTAAAATCGCTTTAAGGTCAGAGCCATAAATATGCTACATTTAGGACTTTCAGAATTTCATAGTGAATCCTATTATATTGCATGGGACTATGTTATTAATGTAGGTCAAAATGATAAAAAAGTAATCAATTTCATACAGATCTACCTAATACAATGTTCTATGTGATAGCATACCTTTGATAAGAGTTAAATATATAGAATTGTGTAGGTCATCTAGTACAAACTATACATCTCTACAGATGTAAGAGTCTTTACACTTGATTCTACAGACTTGCTTTCAGCATGTCAGTGATGCAAGCTTACTTACTCATGTGGTTAGTGATCACTTATAGGCCTGATTAATTATAAACATTGTAACTTTCATCCATTAGTCCTACTTATAATTTTTGAAGTTAACAACTGGATTCCTCTTTAATTTTCTTAAATTACAAACTCATGTTTTCTTTAAGATCCTTTTTTGATGAGATCCTCTGATCACTCTTCTCAGGAATCACTGTAACTAATCTGTTTTAGAACAGGAAGTAATGCTATATTATCAGTGTTGTGAACTGAGCTTATATGTTGCATTTCATCTGCATTTGAAGGCATTATAAACTAACTTCATGCTTTGCAATTGATGCCTCATGAATAAATCAAGAATTTTTGTTTGTCAATCTCTTACTGAAAATGATATGTTAAAAAATAATCTAGGTGGGAAAACAAAAGTGGTCAATTAAGGAAGTTTGGCATTGCTTCTATCGCTTTTAAGTAAGCAGAGCACTAGGGGTAGGCCACAGCAAAGAATATCTGTCAAGAGTGACAATAATTTGGGGTGAAGAAGTAAATAATTTGTGGATTATAAGACTTTGTCCCACAGATGATGTCATTCAATGACTATATTAAATAACTATATAAAGGAAATAAAATATAACTATCAAATTTCTTCATCACATCCTCATATTTAGAATAAAATGGACTTAAACAAAAGGCAAAAACTCGTTTAAGAGTGAATAAAACTGAATGAGTAAAAATACAAAGAGATATTCAAAATCTCAAAATATGATAGCAAGAAAAAAATAACTAGATAGGAGTACTAAAAATATTTTGAAATAAAAAGATAACAAAGAATCATCTTTAAATTTTATCTGCAATATATATATGATAAGAATAAAGTCCACATAATTCTGGAACATGTTAAAAATACAATGACATTAGGCATTAAGAAAACATTCTTCATTTATAAAGGTAGTTGGCTTTAATTTCCTAGCTAAACTCTTATTAGAATATTAGGTTTAATTTGAGTCTCTATTGTAATAAAGGATATGAAGAAATTGAAGTATATGCCAAAGAATTTTTTAAAAAACTGAAATAAATCTAGTTGTATTAAAAGGCTAAATAACATTTTTGCCTACTCAGAAAATATAATGAAAGGAATGAATTATTGTTTTTTTAAAGTTTATTTATTTTTGAGAAAGAGAGACAGAGACAGTGACAGAGCACGAGTGGGGTAGGGGCAAAAAGCGAGGGAGACACAGAATCTGAAGCAAGCTCCAGGCTCTGAGCTGTCCGCACAGAGCCTGATGTGGGGCTCGAACTCACGTACCATGAGATCATAACCTGAGCCGAAGTTGGATGCTTAACCGACTGAGCCACCCAGGTGCCCCAGGTATTGTTTTTGAATGGAAGGAATACTGTTTTGTCTGTAAAAGATCAAATAAAAGGAAACGGGCTTAAATGAAATAGAGAAAGATTCAGTCATACATGAAGAACTTGTTAATCATCTAACTGATGAACAGTACAATGGGCTCATCATGTAAGGTTTAGAATAGTTTTTTTAGCAGCTACATTTATAAATACTAGAACTTCAAGGGAACATATGACCACCCAATCTCTGCTCTTCTTTTTTTAGATCAGGAAAATAACACACATAGAAATTAAATTGCTTAACTCACTTTAGCAAGTCAGCAAGGACTAGAGCTCACAGTTCTTAACTTCTAGGCTAGCTCTGTCACCTTGCAAAAGCTACTTAAAACTTTTGTTTATAAGTTAATTTTGTTTTGTTTTTCATTTGTATAATGGAAATATTAATGCATAACTCAAAAGGACAACTATGAATATCAAATAAATGTGTGGAAACTACTTAGCATGATGATCATTTATAATAACTGCTCAAAAAGCAATAGGTTTTTTGTTGTACTGTTATCACCTTGTGCTTTTTCTTCTAAAAAATTCATCCAACAATAAAAAAGGAAAATCTACACCAATCTTATGAAAAGTCTAGGTCAGGACACTTTATTTTATTTTTTAAAGTTATTTATTTATTTATTTTGAAAGAGACAGAGAGAGCAAGCAGGGGAGGGTCAGAGAGAGAGAGAGAGAGAGAGAGAGAGAGAAAGAGAGAGAGAGAGAGACAGACAGACAGGCAGACACAGAGAGGCTCCACTCTGTCAGCGTGGAGCCCGATGCAGGACTCGAAGGAGATCATAACCTGAGCTAAAACCAAGAGTCAGATGCTTAACGAACTGAGCCACACAGGTGCCCCTAGGTCAGGACACTTTAAAATGTTAAAACTATATAGTTTTTCCCATGGGGGAAAATGTATGGTTTTAAATTATGCCAATGAAAAAACTGCCACTAAAATACTAGTGTATTCCATAAGTTACTACATGGAGGCCATTTCTCATTTTCATTTATTATTTCTTTCAAATCCAAAGACAAATTTCTCTCCTTGAAACCATACTCAAAGTAGGTTTTATTATCATCTCTACTTTATAGATAAATAAACCCAAATCTCCAAAAAGTGAAACAATCTTACTACTATTCTCTCTGATGTGTTCAGTTTACTCCTGGCATCTGAGGCCCTAGGCTGGTGATGAGAAAGGATATGGAAAAACACATTGTTTTGATATATTCTAAATTGGCTCCCCCTTTTAGGAGTATAATTTGGGCCTATCTATCCAATTTAAAAGCACACACCCTTTGACTGAACAATTTCCCTTTTAAGGATTCTTTAATAAATGTACTCGAAATACATATGCAACAGATGTACTTATATACAAATAAAGATATCTGTGGAAAAATATGTTGCCACATTACAGCCTTTATAAGCTACAACTGAAAGATGGTTACATAAATTAGTGCTACTTGTACAATGGAATGCCATGTACTCATTACGAAGAATGTGATGGCAGAATAGGGGTGAAAACAAGACAATATAAACGATTCATTCATTTGTATGTTCAGCAAATACTTGAGCTAATACTAAGTTCCAGGCTAGTGATGCAGCCATGAATAAGACAAAGTCTTTGCTTTATAAATTTTACAACATAGTGAAAGAAGCAAGTGTTAAACAGACAAACAAGCAAATATACAATGTATGTCATATAATGTAGTGATAAGTTTCATAAAGAAAACTTAAAAATAGAAACAAAAAGTATATACTGCTCAGAAAAATAAACAGAATTACATATATGTATATACATATATAGTTACACATACGCATATATACCACTGTTGATAGTGGATACTTCTGCAGATAGGCCGAGGGATTAAATTATGACAGAAAAAAAAATATTAAAGTATTAATGCTTTGAAATTATAAATTTCTGTGGTATAAATTGTATACATATGACTTTTATCACACAGATATATTATTTTCCCAATAATAAGACAAGATAGATTAGAAGAGGTCAGGAGCTTGGATGCATACAAGCCATGAGCAATAGAATGGTTGTCACAGGTTTGAATATTTATCCAGGTTGCAAGCTCAAATGCCAGCAGAAACCTTCCAATAATACAAATTTGTGAATCAAGCTGGCAAAAATGTATGGGGAATTATAGAGCATGTGATGATCTGAGAACGCAGGAGTTAGCTACAGCCATTAAAATTTTTTTTCAGACAAATTTAATAGTGTGGAAAGAGATAAAATTTTTAAATTCTCTGTCCTCATCTTACTAGAATTGTCAGGACTAGTTGGCACCCTTGCCTACCAAGGTCCACCCATCAGATCTTTGTAGGATGATCTGGCTGACACGTCAATTACATTAAATTGCTCATTGCTAAAGGGCAAAAAGACTTGATCATCTTTTTACTACAAGCACAATAAAATGCTATATTGTTACAATGATTTACAGAATCATCTGTGATCTCGCCCTGCCCACCTCTCTTTCCCCAATTTTTCCACTCTGCCCTTTACTGTCACACAACAAACTGAGTGTTGCTCTTCTTCTCTCTTGAACCTGCACATTAGTGTCCTCTCTGATATAGAACAGCTAATATCCCTAAAATGTAACTACTTTGAAGTTTCTCTTGACTTAGATGGGAGCTACCAACTGAAAGCATAAAGGCTCATGCCCATTAATATCCCCATGTGTCATCAAGTACCACTGAAATAAGCATTTTTTTAAATGAAGGACAAAAACGCATTTCCCTGTGCCAAGCAATTTTTCTGTGTTTCTCTGCACATTTACCTGAAACTTCTTTAGATATATGCACATTTATCATTCCATCTGAATGACATTTAATATATTAAGGAAAAAAGCTAAAAAAAATCACATTTAAGATCCAAATCAAATTGTAGCAATTCATTAACTTTATGAATCAAACAAGCTTGTAGCTCTTCATAAAGCAGCTGATTTTATGCTATAAATTATTTGTATGTTAAATAGATGTGTTTTTTCTTTTTGCTTCATTTATTTCTGGAAAGTTGTTTTAAGAGAAATATGGCTATTATACTGCAGGTTTCCTAAGCACATATAGAGTGAATTTAAGTCCATGTCAGGAAGAGCAAAAATAGACGTAATTGGATTTCATTAAGAAATAAAATAACACTTCAAATGTCTATATAAATCGTTAATATACGCCAAAACTAGAGTATTGGTTGTTGAAATGGAAAGATGTAGCATTTCTGTGACAGATATATACAAAAATGAATAAATATTGATAGCTGATCTTCGTTGAGCCATCTATTTGCTTCTTTGTCCTGTTTTTTATTAAAATTATAAATGTTATTATCAAGATATTGGGTAAGGGAATATCCAAAGAATTTGCATGTGATAATCCTCAGAACAAGCTCATGATAAAGGTACTATTATCTTTATCTTACAAACAAGGACATTCTCAGGAAGCTGTGTCCATAATTTGCCAAAAACTGCATGCCAACAAATGACAGAAATTGAACTCACTCTCAGACTGTCAAAATCTAAAACCCATGCTACTATGGGAACAGAGTGAAAAAGGGTAGGTAGTGAGAGAAAGTGAGTGAAATTCTCTTTTTAGACTTGAAACCTAGGAGATTGAAATATGGAGCTGTCATTAGTAGAAATAAGATTATTTAGAAGAAGAGAGGTCTGGATCTGAGTTTGGAGAAATGTTGATTTCATCATCAACATTCTGTTTGTAATGAGCTTCTGTTGAAGATATAGTTAATATAGTTTATATAGTTTAAGATATTTTCAAACAGCTGGAAATATAAGAGGATTGATTTAGAATATCATTCTGGGGGGAATGAGAGGTGTAGTTTATTTTAAGAACTAACATCTTCCAAATATCTTCCAAATAACATAGCTCTTCTCTTTATTTGTATGGACATACCTAGGTTTACTACAAAATTGCTTGTCACTGAAGGTGTTACAGTCAGATTTCTGGTTTCTGGCAGATATATACTTAAAGTTGAACGTTAATATGAATGTTGAGGCAAAAAAAATAACAGCCTGACATAGGACTTTCCACAGTATAGTGAGAAAGACAGGATGTATTTACCTAAAGACATGTAGGATGTTGACTTGATTGGCAGTTAAAATGAATCCTTGATGTACCAAGGTGTTTTATAAGAGGATTTAATGTATGAAGTGCCGAAAAAGTTTTCATTTTCTCAATTTGTTGTTTGTTTTCATTCAAATGTATTATTGAGAAATATTGTGCAGACTAGATATTTTAAACAAAAGAGCACAGATGGATATGAAGGGTCCTTATCACCAAGATGTCATACAAAAAATGCTGTTTCTGCATGAAATTTTTCCTAGGACAGTTAGATTCTTAAATGGGTCCATGACCTAAACAATAAAGAATCAGAAGCATAGAGAAAAGTTTACTTTGGTGAGATATTTTATATCCCTAACCCAGTAGTCTCAACCAGGAGAGATTATGTCCACTATGGGTCATTTGGCAAGTCTGTCCAGACAACTGTCAGGACAGCAATAAGGGAAAGGGAGTTGTACTGGCATTTAGTGAGTGGAGGCCAGGGAGGCTGGCTAAGCATCCTACAGTGTGCAGGATGGTCCCCAATGACAGCGCTATCCAGCCTTAAATGTCAAGAGTGCTGAGGCTGAGAAACCTTGCTTTAACCATGCCAGGTCCTAGGATAATATAAAAGAGATGGGACTTCAATATTTCATTATGTAACATACGTGCCAGTTGTAGGAAGTAATTATTTTAACTAGATCATCGATAGTTATACTTCATGTGTGAGTTGAATTATGAGCCAGAAATGAGAAACCTATCATTTTACTAGAATCTTCTGGCACCAAATGACCCTCTCCCTTTAAAGAAACCATGCACACAAAAGATATTTGAGAGGATCTTCTTGAATCTGTTTAAAATATATGGAAATTAAACTTCCATGTGCTTTGCTTCATCAGTAAAACTGTGGAACCCATTAACAAATCACTACAGAAACCTAGCTCTATAAATCAGGAAATTTATCAAGTGTAGTTACTACTGCATGTCGGTAAGTGTCTGAATTAACTAAAGAATTAAAGATTGGGGAAAAGAGGAAAACCAGCTTTTCATAAATTATTCATTTCTTATTCCAGTCTTCACATTAGGATCATTTAGATTGTTACCTGATGTATAAGCTCTATTTCCTTCTATTCTACCCTAATTAAGTAATATAATTTAAAAATAATTAGTTTTCTTTGTTTGCTATGCTCCTGCACACACAGGAACGTGTCCTACAACTTTATCATTATATTTTTTAATAATTTCAGTTATATTTATGTTTAAATATCTCAATTTAGTTATGCTTAAATTTATTTGAAAACTTTAAAAATATTAACATTTCTGTCAAACTAGTCTTTTTGTAAGATAAGTAAACTCAAATTTTAAAATAATATTCTACAGATAAATCTCAGGAAAGGCCACTTCACAGAGTTGGATTTTGCCTATGAAATGGGTTTTAAGTTGCTCTTTTTTTCCCCTTTCCTTCCTGGACCACACATTTGCATAGCACACAGGGCACAGAGAAGAGTCTGGAGATGTTGTTTTCAGACCAGGCTTTCTGTGTGAGCACTCAAACTTCTGAAACTTAAATGGCTTCATGATCCTTCACATTAATAGGTCTCAGTTTCCCCCTGTGAAAATTACTGGTTTACATTTGATAAACTCTAAGGATCTTTCTGGCTCTAAAATTCTATGTTTACTTAAGAGAAGACTAAAGGGTGAACTTATTTTCTATGAAAGTTACTATTATTTTTGCTGGTTGGATTTATGTCATACATAAAAGTGTACTGCAGAGCAACTTTATTTGCCAATAGAAAATAAAATTATATAAACAAATTTTAAATTAAATAGAAGAAAAATAATTTTGAATCACTATTAGCATGGACTACAGAGAATAACTTTTTGGGAGTTATCAAAATGGATACAAGCTTAGGCTTTGAAATCAAACAAATCTGAAATGGAATCAGTCCTCTGTCATTAATTAACTAGGAATCCTTGAGAAGTCCTTTACCTTTTGGAGTGCCAATGTCCTCATCTAAAATATGGGTATAACAGTACCTACTTGCAAGATCAAATGTGTTTAGTGCCTGGCATGTAATATAATCGTAGTAAATAACACTTACAAATATTATAAACCTTTCTGTAATTAAGACAGTAATCAACATTTATGTCCTGATTAATATAGATATTTTAATGCTTACTAGTAAGACTTTAGATAAAGGAAGCTCTGCAGCTTATTTTCAGTGCGCCAGGAACTATTATTCAAATTTGAAATACTGCATTTTAAAATTTACCTTTGAATTTGCATGTAAATGTAAATTTTTGTAATTCAATATTAAGCTAATATTGCCATCAAAAACTAAAAGGTAGGGCATGGTGGGGGGGGGGGGCATACTACAAAGATTATAACCAAGACTGACTCTAGCTGTGGAGCCTTGAACAAAAGGCTTCACCTGTATATTTTTCAATAGAAGATGGTTTAGACTGGATATCTAAAAAAAACACTTTCTGTTTTAACTCATCATACTTAGTCTCCATATTTACTATTTGAGAAATAGTGTCAGTTTACCAAAATCTATATGGAAATGTTTCCTTAACAAGAAGAAATACTTTAAAGCACATAAGCTTAGACAAGTTATGAGCAAATAGCCCTCAAGATTTGCTTTACTTTTCTTCCTAGTTTTCCAAACAAAAGACCTCCAGATGATTGATAAGCCATTTCCTGTCAAGTGCAACAGCAAATCTTTTTGAGAGACTGTCAGTGGGTTTGATTCTTGAATCTCTCTTTAAATAGACTCCATAGGGGAAGCTTACACAAAGAACACAATGGCAGGGAAGACGTTTAGAGTCAAGTTGGAAAGCTTTGTGTCCTTTAGAAGTAGTAGCATTTTTTTTTTTCAGTGTAAAATTAACAATTTCCCAAAAAGAAGATTTCCACAAGTAAACTGAGAAGCTCAATCTGGCATTATCAGTTTGTTGGGTCATAAGGGGTTGAGGAGGGCACCACTGCATGTGCTATGAAGAGTTTGAAAATATTTTCTTTTAAAAAACATATACAATATTCTTTTAACCTGACCTAACCCCCAATACTCAGTTAAAAGCTGAATGGCACTTCTTTTTGGGTAAAAATTTCCATCAAAATAAACTGAGGTCACGTCTTGCACTAGTCTGATTGACAGGAAAAAGGCCTAGTAAGAACTTTATAGAGGTGAAAAAATATGCAGTGGCGCAGTTATTACATAAATGCTCAAGCAAATCTACTTATGTCAACTTTAATATTTGTATTGTATAACATTTTCCACTATTAATATAATTCTCTCCCTGAAAACCAGAGGTCTGGATATATGTAGTCTTTATGTTTCCTGATAGTTTTGGGGGCTGAGAAAATGACAATAATGTCTAATATATATGATAAAATTAGATACACACATATTCTATATACTTTTCAGAAAGTGTTCTTAGTGTTCACTTAAATTTGTAAACTAAGTGCAGAGTTGGAGGATTGTAATATTTTTCAGAAACTCTATAAAACAGCTGAATGGAAACAGACCAAAACCAGGTAAATTTTACACTAGTTTACCAACTATTCTATTTTTTACTTATCCTTTACTAAACACAACTAAATATTTGCTATCAATTTGTCAGTTTCTACCAAAAACAAAAAACAAAAAACTTTTCTTACTAATAGATGAGAGGCAGGATTTGGATTGTGGGCCACATACTGGCCTCTAATGTAGAATGGAAAGGATAATATAAAAAATTAAGTTCTTGAGTAGGCAAGCCTTGATAGGATTCACTGTATACGCATGTAGATTATCATTTGATAAAAACAGAATATTCACCCCACTTAATCAAATGTAAAGTGGAATATGGTTTCTGATGAAAACAGAATGGAGGATCTTGGTTGTAAAAGCATGTAGAACTTTTCTGATTGCTCCTATTTTTGCATGTTAAGGAAATGTTATGCCATCCACCTGACCTCAATTATCCAATCCGCCTCTGGATTGAACATCTTCAGCTTTACTTACCCCAATTCTGTACACTGCTACCAGTAACATAATCACTACTTTCTACTTAAAAATGTCTTTTCTCTACCTATAAAGATGTTAATCATGAGTATGGCTTTATGAAAATGATGAACGAATACCTTTTCCTCTACATCTAAGCTCTAATTTCCTTTGTATTAGTTTCAATATTAGGCAGGGAATAAATAGCAGCAAACATGGCCAATGGGAAGTAGATCTGACTTATATCATCGATAAAGGAAGTGCTTTAAAAAACTAATGTCTCTTTCCTTCTGTCTCAAAAAGAAATCCAGGATGGGGAATGAGTGGCTTGTCTTCAGGCCTGATGATGGAGTACACATATTTCTTGCTTGGGTCCTATGACTCTGTCTGTAATTTTTTAACTGATATTAATTGATGCAAATTTTTTTGGCACATGCTTCACACATTGCTAATTAAGCAGTTTATAATTAATGTATATGCTAATTTTAGTTGATTAAGACAGTTTACAAGTATGTACTTTGATATTGACACTTATGTGTATTTCAATAAAATGACAGTGACTTGGCCATTTCTGGCCTGGAAACCTATTATGTGCCTGAGTAGTCAAGGGGAAACATGGATGGTGATCCACTGATTGTATTTAATGCAATTGATATGTGAAAACTACACTTTTCTGTTTGTTACCTCCTAGAAAGCACATTCATTTTTTACCAGGTGAAAGAGAGAAAAATGCAAAATAATGCCTTTCCTTGGGTTCTGCTATAGCCCTAATTCTGCTTTTTATTGATTAGATACTTAAAAAGATAGATTGGTCTAAGAAATCAAGCTGTTAGAATTATTTTGAACCCCTAATTGTACCAAACCAGATTCTAAATATATGCTAATTCACTGTTTTTCCCCCTTGAGATTGTTCTAAAAGTGTGCTTACCACTTCTTTTTCCCAGTTTGTATATCCTAAGAGGACAAAGAAGCCTGCTTAGCAATTCCTTTCCCAGCCATTTTTCCCCAGCTCTGAAGAACTGTTCTCTATGTATGCTTAGTTTAGTAGAGAAATGTTTATTTCCTTTGTATAAAGTGACTGTATTTCAACATGACCAAGATTTAGAAAGCATTTTGTTTTGGCAAAGGAGTACTTTTTTGGCAGCCAACATCATTAGAGAAGGTGCTGTAAGCTATGCAGATGATAAAACTAATAGCAGGGAGGATATAAACATTTAAGAAAAACCATGTTTTCTGAGAGATTGAATATAATGACAAGTGATTTCCAACCTGCCCATCTTACCTATTTCTCCAAATTTTGCAGTAACTGCAAATGTTGGCAGCCTGAATTCTATTGGGTTTCAGGCATATTACCTCAGTCTTATTGGTAAAAAGCCTTCAGCCACCTTAACAAAGCATGTTTAAAGTAGAGAAACATAGATAAAAAAACTTCAAAGGCATATATTTCTGGGTACAGACAGAATTTTCTGAAAATAGCTCTCCACCTGCATCCTGGGGACTTAAAGTGTTTTTACTGTGGTACCAATATTTTTCCCCTCCATAAGGCATGATGCTTCATAATTGCTGAGGAAAATAACATCTATGGGGGGAAATGGGAGTCATAAGTAACTAATATCAGAGGTGTTCTTGGTGAAATTTGGAAAAAGTAATAAAATATCAGGGCACATTAACTCAAAGGTTAAGAGTACAGATGCAGGATCCAGACTCACAAGCAGGGCAAAGGTACCTAATGTCTCTGGATGTCTGGTTTCTCACGTTTGAAACAGAGACATCAATAATAGCCACTCTATTATTATAGAGGTTATTATAAGGAGTGATGTTTTAGTATTTGTCACAAACGTAGAACACAGCGACAGTTAAACCAAAAAGAATGTGTGAGGGGAAGTTGGTGATACAAAAGAACAAGGCAGAGGAAAAGAGCTTGGGGGCATTGCTGCCTCAAGCTACAGCATAAGAAGAGTAGGAAACTCACAATTGTATTTTTGCTCCCAGGTCATTTCTGCCTCAATTTAACTACAAGTATAACCAGCCCTTCTCAGGTGCCTAATGCTACATTAATTATATACTTTTCTTCAGGATGGATAGAAACATTTTCACTTTCTGTATCAGAGATTTATTATTAAACATTTTTAAACCACATATTACATAACCTTAAATGTTATGTTAAATGTGTTATGTTCCTTCTTTATTGGTATGATAAACTGGAATGCCAATAACTCAGTTACTTCTTATCTTCATTAAGAAATCTGATTAGACTTGCACTGAAACAATTTATTTTATCCTGTTAGGAAGTTGCACTATTAGAAAGGTCCATTAACTCTTTCATGATGTTGTGAAATCAGTGGGGAAATCTCTAATTGCTACAGGCACAGGTGAGTGCCATGAGTGCCAAATTATGCATGGCAGCAGCAATTTCCTAAAAGACTCGTGATTTCTTAGTGGTTAAAAGCTTTAATGTGCCTCCAGTGCCTAAGTCATTAACAGAGAATGATTTCGGCACAGGGACAATCTAACTAAAATGTAAAACTTGTGAGGGCATTACAAATAATAGTGTACCAAATAAAAGTGCTTGAATATTGGTGTCAGATGCAAGCATTTTTCCCATTAATTCTGATGTCATGAAAGATACAAAGCACCTGAAAAGCACAGAGAGAAAACTTGTCATAAAATGGGACAAGAATGATCAGAAATAAATCAAAAACCTTTTCCTTATATATTAGCATCTTCTACACACTTATAAAATCTTTACTTTGAAAGAATTTAAAATAATACCATAGTCTCTATATTATTTTCTTTCCTCCTGTTACTATAAGCTCCTTTGGGAAATGTGCCATTCAGTTTTTAAAGTGGGAGAAAGTGAAATGAGATGTATTTCTGTGGCTATGGGACTTTTGATATCTGATTATCTTATTTTTATTTAGACTGAATTTATTCTTATAAAAATGTAAATGAAAATTTGAAATATATCCTTTTTTATTGCCTGTTATTTCTAAATGCCCATGTTCTCCTTTTAGTGTCTGTTGTAATGTGATTTTTTTGAATAGTCTCAGTCATAGTATACTAACCATGTATGATTCAAAATATATTTTCAATTCCATCCTTTTCATGAGAGCATAATATTTCATTCAATTGAAATGTCATAACTTAATCATTTCTAGATTTTAAAATATTCTATTTTTAGTCTCATAATAATGCTGTAATTAACATCTCTTTTTCCCAGATTCACTGGGAAACATTTACATACAATAAAATCAATCCATATTAAGTGTACAGTTTGATGAGTTGGGGCAATTGTATTTGTGTAGCCATCCCCATGAACATGATATAGAACTTCTAAATCATCTCTCAAAATTCCCTAGCGACTCTTTGCCTTTATTACCCTTGTTCTTTTCCCCAGGCAACCATGGCTTTGCTTTATGTCACCATAATTTAACCTTTCTAAAATTTTATCCAAACAGGATGAAATACTATGTAGTCTTTTGTGTTTCACTTTCTAACTTAGCATCATGTTTTTGAGATTCATCCATGTTATTTTGTATATCAGTAATTTTTCTTTTTTATTACTGAGTAGTATTCCATAATATGGATATACCACAATTTGTTTATTCATTCACCAGTTATGGGACACTTAGGGTTTTTTCTCCCAATTTGGGGCTAATATAAATAATGCTACTTTGGAAATGTGTATATAACTCTGTGGTAGTTAATTTTGTGTGTCAATCTGACTAGGCAATGGGGTGCCCTTATTTTTGGTGAAACATTCTGACTGTGTCTGTGAAGGTAGTTTTAGATGAGATTAACATTTGAGTCAGTAGGCTGAGCAAAGCAGATTGGTCTCCCTGATGGCAGGGGTCCTCATGCAATCAGTAAAGGCCTAATGTAACAAAAACCCTGACCTTCTTTCTCTTTTTTTCATTTTAGAGAGAGAGAGAGAGAGCACAAGCAGGGGAGTGGGGCAGAAGTAGGAGGGGGGAGAGAGAGAGAGAGAGAGAAAGAGAGAGAGAGAATGAATATTAAGCAGGCTTGAACCCATGACACTGAGATCATGACCTGAGCTGAAATCAAGAGTCAGACACTCAATGCACTGAGCCATCCAGGTGCCCCTTTTCTTTTCTTTTTCTTTTTCTTTTTTTTCTGATCCTCTTTCAAATAAGAGGGAACTCTAGCTGCCTGGCTGATTGAGCTGGAACAAAGACCTTTTCTAGCCTTCAGATTCAGACTGAAACATCCACTTTTCCTGGGCCTCAAGCCTGCCAACTTTCCAAATGAAACACACCATTGGCTTTCCTGGGTCTCTAGCTTGCTGACTACAGATCTGGGGACTTTTCAGCCTCTGTAATTATATGAGCCAATTCCTCATAATATCTTTACACACACACACACACACACACACACACACACACACACACATCCTAATGGTTCATTTTCTCTGGAGAACCCTGACTAATACAAAGTCTTTGTGTGAACCTATTTTAAAATTTATGTTGTGCGAATACCTAGAAATGGGATTGCTAGGTCACCAGATAAGTGCATGTTTAATGCTAAGGTTTAAGTGACAAATTGTTTTCAAAATGGCTGCACCATTTTGCATCTCCATGAGCAATGTAATAAGAAATGCAGTTGCTTCATATCCTTGTCAAAACTTAGTATTTCAGGTTTTTGTTTTTAGGTTTTAGCAATTCTAGTGTGTGAGTGTGCTTTTAATTTGAATTTCTCTGATGACTAGTGATCTTGAATATCTTTTCAAGTGATTATTGGCTACACAGATATCTTCTTTGGTTGAATATCTCTTTAAACATTTTGCCCAGCTAAAAATTTTGTTTTTTTTTTCTTAATATTGACTTAAATTTGTTCTTTATATACCTTCTAGATACATGACCTTTGTCAAAAAGAAGACTTAAAATATTTCCTCCCATTTTGTGGCTGGCAATTTCATTTTCTTAATCATGTTTGTCAAAGAACAAGAGTCTATTTTGTCTTTTATTTTCTTTTATGGATTATGTTTCTTTGTCCTGTTTCAGAAACTCTGTCAAAGCCAATATGACAAAAATTTCATCCTGTTTTCTTCCAGAAGTCTTATATCTTTATCTCATAGTTAGGTCTATAATTCTGTTGATACTCAATTTCATATGTGATATGAAGCATCAGTTATATATTTTTTCACCATACAGATGACCAATTATTCCAGTAACATTTATTTAAAAAAGTAACCTTCGGGGCGCCTGGGTGGCTCAGTTGGTTAAGCAGCGGACTTCGGCTCAGGTCATGATCTCGCAGTCCGTGAGTTCGAGCCCCGCGTCAGGCTCTGTGCTGACAGCTCAGAGCCTGGAGCCTCTTTCAGATTCTATGTCTCCCTCTCTCTGACCCTCCCCCATTCATGCTCTGTCTCTGTCTCAAAAATAAATAAATGTTAAAAAAATTTTTTTTAAAAAAAGTAACCTTCCCTGATTCAATTGCCTTCACGCCTATGCCAAGAACCAATTGACCCTATGTATTTGGGTCTGTTTTGGAAATTTTCAATTTGTTTAATTAATCTAGATCTTCTATTATGCCAGTACCACACTATATTAGTTATTTCAGCATTATAGTATATTTTGAGTCAGGTGATACAAGTTTCCCAATGTTATTCTTCTTTATCAAAGGTGTTTTGACTATAGTAGATTCTTTTTATTTTCATATAGTTGTTATAATCAATCTATCAATTTGACAAGAATTACATTGAATCTATAGATCAGTGAAGAACTGACATCTTACTGAGCATCCTAATTAATTAATATCTATGTGTGTTCTTTAAATTAAACAATGAATGTCTTCCAATTTTTCAGTATTCAGACCTTGCATACATTTATTAAATGTATTTCTAGGGGCACCTGGGTGGCTTAGTCAGTTAAGCATCTGACTTCAATCAGGTCATTATCTCACAGTTCTTGAGTTTGAGCTCCACGTCGAGCTCTGTGCTGGCAGCTCAGAGCCTGGAGCCTGCTTCAGATTCTGTGTCCCTCTCTTGCTCTGCCTTCCCCCATTTATGCTCTGTCTCTGTCTCTGTCTCTCACTCTCTCTCTCTCAAGATTAAACATTAGAAAAAAATTTTTAACAGATTTCTAAATAGTTTATATTTTTACATGATTTAAGATGGTGTTTAAATATTATTTCTTAAATATTCATTTTCATTTTATAGAAATACAATTAATTTTTGTCGACTGGCCTTGTAAACTGCAACCTTTGTTATAGGTACTCATTAATTATTGTAACTTTTTAAAGTTTTTTCCAGTTTTCCACATCCATGATCAGATAATGTGCAAATATAGTTTTGCTTCTTTATTTCCCAGTCAAAAGGCATGGCTTTTATTTTTTATTCAATCATTCAATTTCATGTTTTTGTACTGTCCGTGTCTTACAGTATAATGCTGAACATAATGGTGGTAAATATTATAAAAGGTAATACTGTTGAACAAATTGGACATGGGAGAGAGGAAAAAGAAGGAGAATTTATAAGCTAGTTAATTTCACTATTGCTCATAATAAGGTACCAACAGATAACATCTAAAGAAAAAGAAGACTAAGGATATTACAAAAGGTATGCAATTAATGGTAAACACTAGAACAAAGATTTTTTAAAAAATTGCAAATACTAAGAGGAACTGCAAAACACTAAACGTATGAAAAATATATACAAGAAGACATAACTCATCCATTTTTTTTAATTGCAGATCAAATAACAAAGCAAAAAAAAATCAGCAGCACCCTTAGTAAACACAAAGTAAAGATTAAAACAAAAAATGAGAAGTAATATGAAAAATAATCAAAGTAAGGGAATTTATTTTTATTTTTTTAACTTTATTTATTTTGAGAGAGAGAGAGAGTGTGCATGAATGAGTGGAAGAGAGGCAGAGAGAGGGAGAGAGAGAATCCCAAGCAGGGTCCATGCGGTCAGCACACAGCCAGACAAGAGGCTTGATTTAACAAACCGTGGGGCCGTGACCTGAGCCGAAACCAACAATCAGATGTTTAACTGACTGAGCCACCCTGGGTGCTCTGACTAAGGGAATTTAAAACTCATTTACTAGCTACTTAGGTAGTACTATGTTAAAAAAAAAAAAAAAAACTAAACTAAACTAAACTAAATGAAATAGACAATTATCTACAAAAATAAAATCTACCAGAATCATTACAGAAGAGAAAGTTGAAACAGACAAATTTCCTTAGAGAAGTAGAGAAATTTGTAAGTTTTATAATACCCCTTCTCTGCAAATAACAATAAACTCAGATAGTTTTTTTAATGTTTATTTATTCTTGAGAGAGACAGAAACAGAATACGAGTGGGTTAGGGGCAGAGAGAGGGAGACACAGAATCCGAAGCAGGCTCCAGGCTCTGAGCTGTCAGCACAGAGCCCGACGTGGGACACAAACTCACAAACTGCCAGATCATGACCTGAGCCAAAATCGGACACTCAACCGACTGAGCCACCCAGGAGCCCCTAAACTCAGATAGTTTAACATGAAATTGTACCAAATCCATAAAGAACATATCATTCTGATTGTAATTCACCTATTCAAGTGTACATAAAAAGACAGAATTATTTAAAATTATTTTCATAAAATGTTAGTAATATTTTATCCATAACTAGACAAAATGACAAAAATAAAAACTATGGAGTAAATTCTCATTTATCTCTCACTAATGCATCTCACTGATGCAATTCAACACAAATTCATGACTGCTTTCTAAAAATGTTGAAAGGGGATTTTTGACTTGATTTAAAAACAAAACAAAACCACTGTGATAAAACAGAATTCAACAGATATTTCATTAAAATGAACACATAGATATAAATATATTATGTTTTTGCACTGTCTGGATCCTCCAGTATAATGCTGACCATATACATATATATATGTTATATATATGTTATATATATATATGTTATATATATATAACATATATATATGTAAACTATTTTATTTAATTATGATACATTTCAGGTGATCCAATTGAAATCAGGAAGAGAACAAAATGCTCACTGTCACAACTGTTACTTAAGATAATATAAGATGCTTCAGTCAGTGGGGCATCTGGGTGGCTCAATCCTTTAAGCATCTGACTCTTGATTTCAGCTCAGGTCATGATCTCATCGTTTGTGAGTTTGAATCCCGCAATGGGCTCTGTGCTGACAGTGTGGAGCCTGCTTAAGATTCTCTTTCTTTTTCTCTCTCTGCCCCTCCCTCCCTCACTTGCTCTCTCTGTCTGTTTCTCTCAAAAATAAATACACATTAAAAAAAAAAGATGGTTCAGACAGTGAGATTAACAAGAGAAAGAAATTAGAGGTTAACAATGTAAAACGAAAATATAAATGTATTTCAGATGACAGATGACAAGAAAGTGTTCCTGTAGTTCCAGGATAATGATCTGAAAATCTATTAGAAACAAGTTATTGGGATATAAAATTAGTATTGAGAAATCAATAGATAACTTCTGCATAAACAAAATCCATTAAAATTTTTTTTGAAAGACTCCATTCTTTAAAATAGCAACAAAAAAGAGAATACATCTAAAAACAAATCTGAAGTGAAACCTATATGTTTTCTGAAGGACCTACATAGAGTTGAACAAATAGAAAACTATGCTATGCTTTAGCTAGGAAGATTCAAAAATGAAAACACATCTATTCCCCCTAAAATAAATTTAAATATTATAAAATTTATAAGTGGCAAATTAATGTAATCCCTAGTATCAACAGTTTTGTTGTTGCTGTGTTTGTTTTGTTTTCTAAAATTAAGAAAATATTGCTCAAAGTTTATATGGGAAAAAAACTAGTCAAAAGTAGATAGCAAAACATTGTTTAAAAAAGTCAACTAAGGGGTATTAGCCAGACAAAATTTAAAGTATATTATAAGATGTTAATAGTTAAAACCATGTTATATTTGCATATAAATACAGAAAAGAATGGAAGAAAATGGAAAGTTCAAAAATTGACTGGAATGAACATGGAAATTAGTATATGACAAAGGTGGCATCTAAAAATCAGTTGGTAAAACTGAATTTTTAAAATAAATCTTTGGACAAATGGGAGAAATTTAGGAGAAAAAAGATAATTTTTAGATCTCTTTCTCACAGTATACAACAGGGTTAATTCCAATTGGATCAAAGATTAAAAAAAAATAAAAGAAACCCAGCAAGTAGTAGAAATAAATATAGAAATAAATAACTCAGGCTACATCTACACAGTAGAATATTATGCATTTGTAATAAGAATGAGTATAGTCTTTATGCACCAAGATAGAGTGATCTCCAATAAAATTTTATTTTTTTCCAATAAAATATTAAAGTGAAAAAACAAGATGAAATACTATATATGCTACTAGTTTCCTAAGAAATAAAGCTAGTCAATATATTTTCATATTTACACATATTTGTAGAAAATACTGATGAGATAAGAAAACAAATCTAATAAAAATATTTATCAGTACAGTGGAGTAGAATGGGTTGGAGACTTGGGATGGTAAGAAGACTTCTGAGCATGTAGTTTATGCTATTTTGACTTTTGAATCATGTACATATATTACATAGTAAAAAAAAATTAAATGATAAAAAAGTAATCAATAGGTGTATGTCCCTGCTCTCTACATTTGAAGTACATTTTATTTTTATTTTTTTTTAAATATTTTTTTTCAACGTTTATTTATTTTGGGGACAGAGAGAGACAGAACTTGAACGGGGGAGGGGCAGAGAGAGAGGGAGACACAGAACCGGAAACAGGCTCCAGGCTCCGAGCCATCAGCCCAGAGCCGACGCGGGGCTCGAACTCACGGACCGCGAGATCGTGACCCGGCTGAAGTCGGAGGCTTAACCGACTGCGCCACCCGGGCGCCCCTTGAAGTACATTTTAAATAATAGTTTACATGGACATTTCTACTTTATTTTCAGTCATATGGTTACATGTGGAAAGAAGTTACTGATAAATTTGATATTACAGCATTTATATATCTCCCAAATAGAAGACAAAAGAGTTCTATTAAAGATCGTGTCTCACCTTTTTGTGAGGAACAGTGTCCCTTGTGTACTTCACTGGGATAAACTACTGAGAAACTGAGTTTGTGACAGTTTGGAATACAGAAATTATTTAATTTTCTGCTAGGAAGAGCAAGGAAAAAAAAAACTTTTTACTCCAACGGTAATTGCAGTATAATTCAATAGGTCACCTGTCTAATAACTCTGTTAGGATCTATTAAATTAATCAGGAAGCAGAAAAGCAGGTTATAAAAACTCATTTCATCAGTTCAATTTTAAAAACACAAAACATGTAGGCATGTTTAATTTTTCACTGTTATGGAATGGATTTTCCAAATAACAGAACTATATTCACATTTATTATCAACATGATAGTTCATTGCCTGATTTTAACAAATACAGTTGATCTGCTTGCATATTCTATGTATATTTCTATTTTTAAATTAACCCATCTCACAGATACTATAAAATAGGAGGAAAACAAGTAACAGTTTAGCCAAGAGGATCTGTCTTGGAAATAAATAAGTTTATATACTGTATTTCTGAGAAAATGTAGTAACACTTTGTATATTTACACATATTTAACACTAAGTAATTAGTAAGGGAAACAAACAAAATATTAATGCTGTTGTTGGATTCAAACAAATACTGCAATCAGATTCCATTTTTGAAATTCCATATTTTAAAAAATAAGACATTGAAGGCATCATGATTCTGGATTTCAAGCTATATTACAAAGCTGTAGTCATCAAGACAGTATGGTACTGGAACAAAGACACACAGATAAATGGAACAGAATAAAAAACAGTGAAATGGATCCACAAATGTATGGCCAACTAATCTTTGACAAAGCAGGAAAGAATATCTAATGGAAAAAAGACAGTTTCTTCAGCTAATGCTGTTGGGAAAACTGGACAGCAACATCCAGAAGAATGAAACTGGACCACTTTCTTATACCATAGGCAAAAATAAATTCAAAATGGATGAAAGGCCTAAATTTAAAACAGGATACCATCAACATCCTAGAGGAAAAACAGGCAGCAACCTCGTTAACCTTGGCACCATCAACTTCTTACTAGACAAGTCACCAAAGGCAAGGGAAATAAAAGCAAACATGAACTACTGGGACTTCATCAAGATAAAAAGCTTCTGCACAGCAAAGGAAACAATCAACAGAACTAAAAGTCAACGGATGGAATTGGAGAAGATATTTGCAAATGACATAGCAGATAAAGGGTTCGTATCCAAAATCTATAAAGAACTTACCAAACTCAACACCCAAAAACCAGATAACCCAGTTAAGAAATAGGCAGAAGACATGAACAGACACTTTTTCAAAGAAGACATCCAGATGGCTAACAGACACAGGAAGAGATGCGCAACATCACTCAACATCAGGTAAATACAAACCAAAATCACAATGAGATATCACCTCACACCTGTCAGAATGGCTAAAATGAATAGCACAAGAAACAACAGGTGTTGGCAAGGATGCAGAGAAAGGGGAATCCTGTTGAAATGTTGGTGTGAATGCAAACTGGTGCAGCCACTCTGGAGGTTCCTCAAACAGTCTGGAGGTTCCTCAAAAAACTAAAAATAGAACTACCCTATCCAGTAATTGCACTAGTAGGTATTTACCCAAATGGTACAAAAATACAGATTCAAAGGGGTAGATGTACCCCAATGCTTACAGCAGCATTATCAACAATAGCCATACTATGGAGAGAGCCCAAGTGTCCACCGACTGATGAATGGGTAAAGAAGATGTGGTATATATACACAATGGAATATTACTCAGCCATCAAAAAGAATGAAATTTTGCAATTTGCAATGACGTGGATAGGGCTAGAATGTATTATGCTAAGGGAAATAAGTCAGTCAGAGAAAGACAAATACCATATCATTTCACTCCTGTGTGGAATTTAAGAAAGAAAACAGATATGGGAAGGGGGGGGAGGAGAGAGGGAAATAAGCCACAAGAGACTCTAAATGATAGAGAACAAACTATGGGTTGATGGAGGGAGGTTGGGGGGAATGGGCTAGATGGGCGATGGGTACTAAGGAAGACACTTGTTATGATGAGCACTGGGTGTTGTATGTAAGTGATGAATCACTGAATTCTACTATTGAAGCCAATATTGCACTATATGTTGGCTAACTACAATTTAAATAAAAATAAGATACATGATAATAAGTTGTACTACATGTAACTTGCAGGACAGAAGGACTCCATTCACAAGGACAAACTGCCTGGATCAAGTCTGAATCTTCAGCTGCATCTTTCAGTAGCCTTGTAAGATTCATTCTCTGACAGTTAAATTTGTAATATGTAGGAAAATGCAATCAAATACTAACCTCATTTCTAAAGGACATGCAAAATGTCTAAGGGATGCATTTCCTTCTAAAATACTTCAAAATGCTCTTTAGTATTAAGATAAAGGCTCAGATGAGCAATCCTCAAATGAAGACTACAGTGAGAGTAAATAGCAACCGGGACTGAAATTTCTTTCTTCACCCAAAACCAGACTTCTCTGCATTAATTATAAATAATAAATTTGACCTGCTGCATGTAGATGCTGGCATTTTAACAAGATAATATGTTTACATTTTAACTCTTTATTTTCAGATTTTATGTTTTATAAAGATCAAACATTGCGTTTTAAATGCCACTGAAAACACAGACACACGCATACACACTGGTAGGGTGACAGATAGAATAATAGAACTTTCAAATTAAAAGTATTATAAATGAACTAAATTTAATGCCAGAATATTAATTTCTTGGAATAATACGAAGTATATTATGAAATTGCTCAAAACGGAATGTTGCCAATCTTTTAAGTGTAAATATATAAGATAAAGTCAATATCTATAAATATTAATAAATATAAATCAGAACCTCTGTGGAAAAATAAAATACTGCAAATATGAATGTCATTTCCATTAATTTTCCATCTATCCCATAGCTACTTTTGAAAAGAACAAGAAGAATGCTAGGCTAGCTAGCAGCCTAGCTTAGCAGTTTTGTATCACCTAACTCGATATAGTACTATCCTCTACTTGTGTACTCTACTCAGTCTAACCAAAGCTTGGTAACTTCTATATCACCACAAAGACCAAAGGCTACCCTCTATTATCACGTGCCAGTGGCCTTTAGGACATCCCTCTCCATTCCCTCCCTCTATAATATATTTTCTCAGGGGTAGCTAAATGATATTATCTCCTTTATCAGTTGTCATAACCTTTACTTTCTTTTTAATCTGAATGAAATCTGGGAGATGAGTTCTTAACAACTCTCTTTTTCCAGACTAATTCACAGTCTTACTTAAGATCAAATATTATGCACTTCCTTTCTTTATATCATTGGCTAAAATCAATTATGTACTTACTACTTACTTTGTGCCAGTCATGAGACATAGATTGTCTCATGAATTTCTAGGAATACATTTAGGTAGGCACGAATTTTTAAAGAAAATTAAAAATTTTAAGTATTACTTGCACAAAAAACTGAACAAATCCTATGTGAACAACATTCATTATTTACAAAGTGAATACATCAACATAAAACTTACAGACTCAGAAATAGTAAGTTTCCATCACTCAGAGGCCCCATCATATCCCCTGCCTTTTCCTAAAAGATAATGAGTATCCTGACTTTCTTTTTTTTTTTTTTAAATTTTTTTTTAATGTTTATTTATTTTTGAGACGGAGAATGAACGGGGGAGGGTCAGAGAGAGGGAGACACAGAATCCGAAACAGGCTCCAGGCTCTGGGCTGTCAGCACAGAGCCCGACGCGGGGCTCGAACTCACGGACCGCGAGATCGTGACCTGAGCCGAAGTCGGTCGCTCAACCAACTGAGCCACCCAGGCGCCCCAGTATCCTGACTTTCAAGCAAACGATTATTTACCTATTTTGGAACATTTTACAAATGAAATCACATAGTATGTATTCTTTTATATCTAGCTTCTTCTTTGCTCATGGGTTTGTTATATTTATCTGTGATGTTTTGTATAGCAGCAGTCCCTTTTTCTTTGTCACATAGCATGCCATTGTTTGAAAAAATGACTAATTTATCCATTTTCTTGTTGGATGATATTTGGGCTGTTTCCAAATTTGTGATATGAGTAATACTTCTATGAACTTTCTTTCCTATGTCTTTTAATGAACATATATGTCCTTTTCCATTGGGTATATACACAAGAGTGGTATTGTTGGATCAGAGGATACGCATATCTGTAAATTTAGACTGCCAAATAATTTTCCAAAATAATACTATTAACATATACCCTAATAAGAAGTATATGTAAGCTCCATTTATCCACATCCTTGCCAATAATATTGGGCATTTTCAGTCTTTTCAATTGTATTCATTCTAGTGAACATAAACATTGTAGATTTAATTTGAATCTCCCTAGTTACTAATGAAATTGAGAATCTTTCTATAGGATTTTAAGCTATTTTTGTATTCTTCTTTAGGGAGGTTATTAAAAAATCTCTTGTCTCATTTTTCACTTGGATTTTCCATCTGTTTTCATTAATTTTGTGTATTGTGGATACATTGCTTTGTAGTTACATAGGATTTAAATGTACTGGCTTCTTAAGTCTTGAATGGTGTCTTTTGATGAAGAGAATTTCCTACTTCTAAAATAGTCCAGAGATGCCTGGGTAGCTCAGCCAGTTAAGCATCAACTTTGGCTCAGGTCATGATCTCATGGTTCGTGGGTTCAAGCCTGGCATCAGGCTCTGCGCTGACAGCCCAGAGCCTGGAGCCTGCTCCAGATTCTGTGTCTCCCTCTCTCTCTGCCCCTCCCTGGCTTGTGCTCTGCCTTTCTCTCTCTGTCTCGCCTTCCCTCTCTCTCTCTCTCTCTCTCTCACACACACACAAATAAACATTAAAAAACATAGTCCAACATGTCAATCTTTTCCTTTATTATTGGAAGAATCTTCCCCTTTCCCCAAACACATGAAGATACTCTCCTATGACACATTTAGTGACACCTTTTTCATAATTTGAGGCTTATGTGTGTGGTTATGCTTCTTGCCTTTCTGTTTTGTTCCACTGATTTATTTGTCTCTGTACCAACATCACAATATCTTAATCATAATATTGATATCTATGGGTATAAATCTTCCAACTTTTTCCTTCTTCAAAGTTGTCTTAGCTATACCTGAATTCTTCATAAATTTTAGAATCATTCCTCAGTTTCCACATTCCCCTTAGCCCCTACACATACATATACACACTTCGCTTGGAATTTTATTTTGACTGTATTTATTTTAGACATCAAAATTGGGAAAACTGACATATTTTCAATGATAAATTTTCCAGTCTATGAACATGTATGTTCTTTCATTGATTGCCTGACTTTAAAAATCTCCATTGACAGTGTTTCATTCAGTTATGGTTTTCTGTGTAGAGATTTTGGATATCTTAGTTATATTTAGTAGTAGGTATTTGGTGTATTTTGTCTTTTTTTGGAATTTGGTGTCTTTTGATGTCATCATACATTTTATCATTAAAGTATTTCACATTCTAATTGTCACTTGCATATAGAAACACACTCGCAATGACCTGTTTTACCTGGGCTCTCACCAACTTCATGGAGTAGTAATCTGTTAGCATTTCATTTCAGATTCACTCAGCATGTCTCACATCTCCTGCCTTGGGCTTCTCTACTAACTCCAAACATAGGGTGCAACAGAAATACACAACACAGAAATGTAGATGAGTTACTACCCTTTAGGGAGGTTTAACCAAAGAGTGGTGGAATCTCAAGGATAAAAGCTTCTCAGTTTGATACCCCAGGGGAACACCTCTGAGGAACATTGAATACAGTCTCCCAGATGATCCCATGAATGGAGCAACCAGTCACTTGTAGTAGTGGCCAGCTGAATAATACTTTTTTTTTAAAGGTTTTCCCCCCTCTCCTTTCTTCTCTCCTTGGATTCCTTTGTTCCTCACTTCTGCTTCCTGAGGTACATTCCCCAATGCAGAACTCACACATAAGCCTTTTCTCCAGTCTGCTTTCTTGCCAAGAAATCTCACCATTATGCTTAAGGGAAAGTCACAGACCTTTCAAATGGGCCATATTGTTCTAAATAGTCTCGCATCTGGCTACCTGGCTGACCTCATTTCTATCTACTCTGAATTTTTTGTAGAACGGCTGCTGTAGCCATTCTGACTCCTGTGCTTCCTCAACTATTCCAAGCACCTCTCTTCTCAGCAAAGTCATACTTGATGCTTTCCCTGGAATATATATCTATATATCTATATACTTATATATCTATATATCTATATATAGATATGTATATATATACACACATACATAACATACATGTGCCCTACTTCTTTTCCTCCTTGAAGTCTATGTCCAATCAATACATCTCATGATGTCTTCTTTTGTCCAGACTTTGCAAAAAACATAACCCCTATCCCAGCATTCCTCTCCTCATCTCCTGCTTAAGTTTCAGACTTAGCATATCACCTAATATTAATATATCAGGACATGGTGTTTTGTCTTCCTCACGCTTTTATCTGTTGCATCTATAACACTGCCTGACATTTAGTAGGCATTTGATAAATCGTCAAGTGAAATATTTTGAAAAAAGTGTGAAGAGCATGCTTCCATTTATGTAAAGAGGGTACGGTAAGAAAATGTCCGAGTTAATAACTATTGAAAGTAATTTATTAAATTTAAATTAAAACATCAATTTTGAAATACGTAGAATATAAATTCCTTGGATGTAGAAAGACAGGTCTATAATGCACCTCAGGTTTAGCAAGATAAAAATAGGAAGGTTTCAATTCTCTAGGTTGAGAGAATAAAGGAGAATAGGAGGAAGTCGCTTTAGGGAGGTAGAATTTATATGCGATATAACTCACCCATTTTAAGTCTATGGTGTGATGAGTTTTAACAATACTTAGTCATATAACCACCAGAGAAACCATGCTATAGATTATTTCCATCATCTTCTGAAATTTCCCTCATGCTACTTGGTGTTCAACCCTGTCCCATGACCCTGGCTCCAGGCAAGCGATGACTGATATTTTTTTATTATTTCTTTTCAATCACTGTCCTAAACCAATTTTGCTGTACTCCTAGCTG
Organism: Felis catus; assembly: GCF_018350175.1. Taxonomy (NCBI): domain Eukaryota; kingdom Metazoa; phylum Chordata; class Mammalia; order Carnivora; family Felidae; genus Felis; species Felis catus. Next base: position 23,385,961 of record NC_058386.1, read on the forward strand.
GATATGAGATGAAAAATACCAAGTCTTAAGAAGTATATCCAAGGGTACCCAAAACAGAGGACTTCATGTTTGGGCTAAGCACTGCAGGAATGGATCAGCCTCCCTTGACGATTCTCACTGGTGACTTTTGTAGGGATTAGCTATAAGATTGTAAGATTAGTTGTCAAAAATGTCTCTATATGGCAGTGGTAAAACAAACATTAAGGAACTTATCAGATAATCCTTATTTGGATTTAGAAGTTGGACTGACCTTCCCTCCCCATGACACCTGGCAGCATTTAGGTTTTTATAAGCAATATGTTTTCAACAAATTGGACATGGGGGTTGGTTAGGGCAGGAAAGAAGATACTGGATGTTCTGTCAATTTAGTCCCATGATATATGAAACTGCACATTTTATTTCGAAAAAACCTTAAAGTTTAACTGTATTTGCAATTCAAGCCATGGAACATGATCACAATATGATATTCATATATTTAAAGTAAATATATCATGATGAGGGCGTATATTTGGGATGTAAACCTTTGGTTTTTAAGCCTTAATATATTTCATTCCATTGACTTTAGCCTGGCTTTAGATTTTAGCTCTCAGTTTTACATCACAGTTTTTTTAATGTCATTATTCAAACAGTTGATACAAATGCTGAAATGTTTAGAATCAAGTACAGAGGCTTGAACCTTGTGAGCATAAAATTTACTTTAATAATAATGACAACTAACCTTTACATAGTGCTATGTGCTGTGAAATATTCTGAGCATTTCAAAAGTATTAATGTATGTAACATTAATTAATTAATATAAATTGTATTAATTTTTAATCACACAATGCTCTTTTGAGATAGTTGCAATAATTAATCCCACTTTACATCTAGGGTTGCAGAGGCACAGAAATGTTCAATAGCTTGCCCAAGATTATATAACCAGAAAAGGGCACAGTCAAGATTCAAGCCCAGTCCCTGGATTCCACATTTTTCAATACCGTATTTTGAGCATATCTATTGTGGCAATTTCAGATCTGATAGCACACATTATTGCATAGTCTTAACTTCACCTTGGCTCAGAAATATTTAAAAAAATTTTTTTCAACGTTTATTTATTTTTGGGACAGAGAGAGAGCATGAACGGGCGAGGGGCAGAGAGAGAGGGAGACACAGAATCGGAAACAGGCTCCAGGCTCTGAGCCATCAGCCCAGAGCCCGACGCAGGGCTCGAACTCACGGACCGCGAGATCATGACCTGGCTGAAGTCGGACGCTTAACCGACTGCGCCACCCAGGCGCCCCTCAGAAATATTTTAAAGGTGCTGTGAAGCACCTTGCTTAGCTTAATATACACATGCGTCCCCATATTACTTTTCTAACACTGCTGTAATAAATGACCACAAATTCAGGGGCTTCAAACAACACAAATTTATTATCTTATAGTTCTGCAAGTTAAAAGCCTTAAGTGGGTAGGCAGGGCTGCATTCTTTCTGGAGGCCCTAGGAGAGAGTGTATTTCTTGTCCGTTTCTAGCTTCTAGAGGCCGACTACATCCCTTGCCTCAAGGCCCAGCACTGCACCAACCTGTGCTTCCATCATCACATCTTTTTCTCTGACTTGGACTCTCCTGCCTGTCTTTTATTATAAGGATCCTATGATTACATTGGGCCTATCTGGATAATTCAGGACAATCTCCCCATCTCAAGATCCTGAACTTAATCGCATCTGCAAGTTCCTTTTTGCCATGTAAGCTAATATATTCACAGGTTGGTGGGGAGGGGTATTATTCTGCCTACCACAATTCCCCTGTTCATATGAAGAGGGAACTCATCACTTGGAACAATCATGTTCCATGGTCATGCGCTTAAAACATTTGTGTCAAATAATAGCCGTGCATTGTGTCCCCACAGCTTCAAGATTATTTAACAAACCTTGGACAATCTCATCTTCAAATGCTTTTTATTACTGCCCTTATACATAAATCATCAGCCTGATGAAAATGTGTCTGTTCATGTTTTAAACGAAACAAGCTTTGTGTATTTTCAATCCTGAAACTTTTTAACCTTTGTCATGAGGAGTCTTCCCCTTCCTCTTGCCAGTTGTTTTGTCTCTTTTTTTTTTTCCACTTTTAAGTTGTTTCCCTAACTGCCCACACATTTTGGGACCCATCTATTCTGAACCTCTTTGATTATAACTGTCTTTACAGCTCGCTTGGTGAGCCATAATGAACACATGCTATTTGAGTGACTTCCCTTTGGAATGTAAGTGGTGTAACTAAAATGAATGACAATATGTACTATTTTTTTTTAAACAAACTCACTAAATCTTTCCTGTTCCAAATGAGCTGTACCTTTAAAAGTAGTCACCGTAGGGGCGCCTGGGTGGCTCAGTCGGTTAAGCGGCCGACTTCGGCTCAGGTCATGATCTCTCGGTCCGTGAGTTCGAGCCCCGCATCGGGCTCTGTGCTGACAGCTCAGAGCCTGGAGCCTGTTTCAGATTCTGTGTCTCTCTCTGTCTGACTCTCCCCTGTTCATGCTCTGTCTCTCCTGGTCTCAAAAATAAGTAAAACGTTAAAAAAAATTAAAAAAAAATAAATAAAAGTAGTCACTGTGGAGAGTGATGCATTTATTCCAAAGAATAGGATATCACGCTACATTTGTAGTCTCATTTTTTAAAACTGACTTTAGGGTTTATTTAGAAGCCATATAAGAAAATCAGCTATAATGCTTCACAGCTTCAGCTTGTATTTGACTAAAATTGGCCATAGAAATCATGTGCCCTCTCATTTGCATTTTTTAAACTGAATCAAAGCAACCAAATACTACCACTCGCCTTTTTTCCCATCAAGTGGATTCTTTCATTTTTCAAGTACTTTATAACCCCTGTTTTCCCCAACCCCGCACAACATTCTCCAGTAAAAGTTGGACTCAAAAACATGATTAATGTCAGAAGCTAAAGTGGGGATCACCGAACTCACCCCAAATCTAAATCTTGAAGTTGAATATTAATGGAAAGTGAGTCAGTCAGGGAGATGATAAAAGAAAGAAAAAAAAAAACTTATAAACAGAGACTTGATGTGAACTGCCCTGCAGCGAGTCTATGTATCCCAACAGTGCATAGAAAATAATGCCGGGTCCAACTAACACACAGATTCAGTGGTGAAAGCCAACACCAACAAGAAGGAAGGCCACCACTTCTACAGAAGGCAGGCCCTGATCACTGTGCAAGCATGCTTACTGCATGTTGACAAGAAGCGCAAGGCTACTCACTATGTCTGAGCATCAAGGCAAAAGCATGTTTAAGAAGGCAAGGGAGCCAGACTGTTTTGTTATCTTCTGAAGTCATTTTAAGTTGTCACAATACATTCTTTGTATAATGTTTCTTTATTTTCAATCACATGATGTCTATTTAATGAATTGTGAATTGCAAAAATGCATGCTTGCCGAGAAGCATTATTCTGAATTTGTCATCAACTCTGGTTGGGGCTTGTAAAGTGGGAGGATGTGACAGGAGATTTGGTCAGTTTCTGTGAATAAGTCAAAAGCTGTATCTCCTACTTTCTACCACACATTCACATTAAGAGCGGGTTCACCAGATTCCCTCAGAATGGTGGAAGTAATTCAACCTCCCACATTATCGATGGAATTTAGAAGTAGTGAATTTGAAAACAAGCCACTGTGCAACAGCCAAAATAATAGCACTTGGTTGGCAGTAAATTGGCATCCACTAAAAGAGCCTTACATTTAGGACAGCAGAAATCCAAGAATTCTGTTTAATTATTTAAACTACTAAGACATTAAAAATGAACACTAAGACATCAAAAGTATTAAAAACAAATACTAAAATATTAAGGCATTGAAAACAAATATTAGGATATACTGTGATCTCAGCTTAATTAGAAAAGACACTATGTAACTTTAAAACCGCCTAAGGACCTAGAAGAGGCTCAGATCCCACAAGCATTTGAAATTTATCATATTCAAAATGAAACCAGAAATCACCCCTTCAAACCTCACCCCTTTCTATCTCTCCTATCCACCCTGAATCGGGGCCACATAAGGTAGACGACCAAATTCCTGGTGTTCCTTTTCTTTCTTTCACAGTCCTTGTCCAGTAAGTAGGTCAAGAGCATTTCAGTCAGTCAACAGTGCATTCAGAACATCTCTTGAATCTGTGTTTCCACTGCCTTTAAGTTCAAGACTAGATCAGCACTTATCTGCAATATACTGATAACCATTTACTTAGTTCTTTCATTTATTCTCAACAAATCTTTACTGGGTACCTATTTTGCACACTCTACCAAAAGCTGTAGTTATAAAGAATCAAAAGCTGTGCCTCCTTTCAAGTAACTTACTCTTCAGAAGAGGAAACTAGACACATAAAAAAATTATGACTGGAATTATATATATTGGCCGAACAGTCTTCTAGATAGAATGTGAGAGACTGTTCAAATTAAATTAGTTTCCAAACATTTAAACTTGCCTCCGTCCAACTTTTTTCCCCACCCTGAGATTAATGATTATAAAGTGCATATCCAATTCTTGCTTAAATTATTTAAGTATCTATGCATCACCTACTAGATGGAATCCAGCCTGCTCCCCATAAGTTTTAATGAGAAAGTAGCAGTTCTCAAAGTGTGTTTGGGGATGCTTTTGAGGGTGTGTGTGTCCCTGAGACCCTTTTAGTAAGTCTGAAAGGTCAAAATTATGTTCATGATAATCCAAACTGTTATTTACCTTTGTTGCCCTCATTCTTTCACAAATGTACAGTTGAGATTTCCAGACAATGTGATATTGCAAAATTGCAACAGATTGCTTGAAGAAGTACAAAGGAGAATCCAGAAGTTTTTTATTAAGCCAGACAATAAAAAAAATACATGATATTGTGAAACAATGCCAATTGTCTCATTAAATTTGTTTTCCTTGGGAAAAATTAATTATCTTTTATAAAAATATATTATTTATGTTAGTATGTAATGAGTTTGTTATTCTTGTTTATATAAAGAAATTAATAGATATTTAAATATTTCTAAACTTTCATTTCTAGAATGGCAAATATCAGATGTAAATCACATAAATACAAGTGCTTTGGGGTTCTCAATAATTTTTAAGAATGCAAAGAGGTCCTGAGGGCAAAAAGTTTAACTGCTACAACAAAGCATTCCAAGTTCTACGCTGGCCTTGCCTCATACTGTTGCTTACACTTACTCGGTGCTCCAGTCATACCAAAGCTTTTCCATTTTCCTGAATCTATCATGATGTCTCCTCTCCCTCGTCAAAGACCGTGTGTTCATCTTCAACTGCTTCCCGTGTCTTCCCACCTTGCAGCATCCCACACAGAAAAGTGACGGAGGCAGAAGTAGGAGGAGGCAGAGGAGCTTGGACATGAATACAGGACTCAGAAGAAAATTCATGTTAGGTGGCTGTGTACTCTTCTGTTGTTCTTCCTTCAATGTTACGCTCAAGTATCTTTCCTGGAGCCCATCTAAGCCCTGTGTCTACCTCCAAACAGTCTCCCTTGTCACTCTACTTTCACAGGACCCTCAGTTAATAATTTCATTAATATACATTTTGCTATTTTAATTATTTGTTTATAATGGAGATTTTTCTAGGATATAGGATTTTTTTTTCTCTCTTGATTCCAAACAGCATCTTGAAGTTTCTTGGCTTCCTAATCATTTGAACAGGTATTAGTAAAATCTAGGAAGCACGTGCAAATGTAAGTTTTGCCAATACCTTATGAAATCTTCACAGAAACATTTCTACTAATCTTAGCATGCGCTTCACTTCATGACACTGGTTTACAAGTTTGTCCCTCGATGGGACGTTATTTCTATGAGTATAGAAAACGAGACAAACCCATTACATGAGGGAGGTAATATGGCATTTTAGAAATGACTGTCTCTTGAATCCCCAAACCCACTGAGGTAATCAGATAAAGTCTCCTCTTAGATTTCCACTTTCAGAATCATATTGATTCTGCCATATTGCTGGTCTGTAAGAGTGGTTATAGTAATGCCCTGGGGTATTCAAATGACTCTGGAAGGTTTCTTCTAAAAAATATTTCTCCTAGAGTAGGAAGTCCTCTTAGATTTAGGAAATAGCTTCTGGGAAAATTAAGCTTATCAGTCAGCCATGTCTCAGAGTGAGTTACTTTAATCTTTTAATCAAATTGCTTTTGCTTTAATAGCACAGATTATAGTGCTCTGGGTCATCCTGTCCTCCTAAGCTTCATATATACTTACAGGCCATAAGGTACTGAAGCAAAAGTGAACTCTAGTCCTCTCTGGTTGAACACACTTGCTGATGACAGCAAAAGTTGGCTCCACTGGGGCTTCCAGTCTGCTGACCATATCAAATTTGTCCTCTTTATCTTCCCTTGTCTTGTCCTTATTTCCCTTTTTTTTTAAATAAATTCTGTGGTTCATTATAATAATTTCATTATGTAGAATCTAAGCTCCCTTGCACTTCCCCTCACTTTCCCTTATCCTCAACTAGCAAAAGAATTCATAAATTTTAGTTTGAATCCAAGTATCTGCCTACTCTACTCCTCGACTGTCTGAAATAGAGAAAAACAAATAACTATGCTGTCTCATTTTACCTTTACGGTATAAAACCACAGGTGAACCCACTCTGTTTACAGGGAACAATTCTTTATTCCTCTGCTGGACATTCTCCCATTCTTGGAGTTGACTATTGCACACCTTCTGCCTTAAAGATCAGCACAGCTTTAATCTTCCTCATTCATAGCTGACACCCTTCTTTCCTTATTCGCTGGGAGAACAGCAGCAATTAGAAGAGCATATGCACATTCTTCCACCACGAAATCTAACAACCCACTTGTCTCTGTCCTAAATATTTTGTCTCTCCTCCTGTTACAATTTCTTCTACCTGTACATTGAATCCTACTCCTTCTCTCTGATTCAAGACCTCCCTCCTGAAAATTCTCCCATCTCCCCTGCATTAGCAGTTTTCACCCTACTACTAAGTCACTGTTACTAGCATATAACATTCTGTAATAAGTAAGGTTTAGAAAAAATTCCCTTGATTCCACTCCATCTTGGAGTTATCACTCCAGTTCTTTTCTCCTCTATGCAACAAAATTCCTGTTAAGAGTTGTCGCTACCCACTGTCTTCACTTCTTCCCTCTCCTTTCTCTCCCCAGATTTCCGGGGTCAAGCATTTGTTCTCACAAATGTTATAAATCATTTCTAACAAGTTACTGTCACCACCCTGTTACCAAATCCGATGGTTGCTTCTTAGGCCTTATCTTAATCTGTCACAGTCGATCACTCCCTCCCTTGTGAAATAGTTTCTACACTTTCTTCATATTTTCATGTTTCCTCCTGCAAAACTATTCACGCCTTTGGCTCCATATGGTTGGATTCTCTTTTTCTTCCTAAAATAAATATTCCAGTGCCCAATCCTCTGATCTTTGCTCTTTTCTCTGTTTACTCACTCCCTAGGTGATTTCGTTTATTCCCAGTGGCTAATGGCTTCCAACTTTGTTTCTATATTTATAATCTCTCCTCTAAACTTCAGACATCTGTATCCAATTGTCAACTCATTTTTTTTTTCTCAATGTTTATTGGGTATTTTTATATTTGTCATAAATAAAACAAAACTCTTGATTCATCTATTCCCATCTCTCTAGCCCTCAGTTCAGTTAAATTTCACCACCATTCACTTATTGTTCCTAGTAAACACTTGGGAGTTATCGCTGACTCTTATGAACCCTCCAGAAACTGGATAGTTTACATTTGCCCATCCAGATTTGTTCTTGTCCCCTTTTTCAAAACAAATGTTTTAATTAAACAAATATTTTATTTATGTGGGTTTTTTTTTTGGTAAGAACACCTAATATAAGATCTACTCTCTTGACAAAATTTTAAGTGCCCTATACAGCTTTGTTAAATGTAGATCCAATGTTGTACACCAGATCTCTAGAACTTCCCATTGCAGTTCCATATGAATTTGAGGTTTGGCTTTTCCATTTAAGAAAAAAATTGACTGTTGGAATTTTGATAGGGATTTCATTGAATCTATAGATCTCTTTAAGTAGTACAGATATTTTAACAATATTAAATCTTTCAATCTATTGACATGGGATGTCTTTCCATGTATTTGTGTCTTTAATTTATTTTACCAATGTTTTGTGGTCTTCATTGTACAAGTCCTTTACTTTCTTGGTTAAATTTATTATTAAGTATTTTGTTCTTTTTGGTGCTAATGTAAATGGGATTATTTTCTTAATTTCCTTTTTAAATAGTTCATTGTTAGTTACCCCGATACCAAATCCAGACAAATACAGTAGAAGAACACGGTAGGCCAAAATTCCTATTCTGCATGAAGATGGATGCAAAAATCTTCTACAAAGAACTAGGAAACCAAATTCAATAGCACATAAATCTTGATCATCTGGGATTTATCCCTGGAATGCAAGAATGGTTCAACATCAACAAATCAATGTGATACATCACATTAACAGAATGAAGGATAAAAATCACATGATCATCACAATAGATGCAAAAACTTTTTGATAAAATTCAATACCCTTTCATGACAAAAACACTTTTAACAAACTAGGTATAGAAGGATTTGGCCTCAACATAATAAAGGCCATATATGAAAGGCCCACAGCTAACATCATACTCAATGATGAAAACTTGGAAGATTTTCCTCTAAGATGAGGAAAAAGGCAAGGATGCATGCTTTAGATACTTGTATTCTACATAGGACTGGACCTCTTAGAGAAATTAGGCAGGAAAAAAATAAATAAAAGGCATCAAAATTGGATTGCAAAAAGTAAAATTTTCTGTTTGTAGATGATATGATTTAATAAATGGAAAATTCTAAAGATTCCACATGTACACGCTCTCCCTCCCCCTCTCTCCCTCTCTCTCTCTCTCTCACTCACACGCGCGCACACACACACACACACACACACACTCACAGACACACATGCACACATACACTGTTAAAACTAATAAATTCAGTAAAGCTACAGGAGACAAAGTCCTACCTTCTCCATAAGACTCGGTAGGAAATACAAGCAGGAGAGTAGGAGGAGAATAAATCTGCAGAATTTGTTTCCCTGGCTCCCTCCTTATGGGTTCACTGAGGGATTACTAATGACAGCTCCCATCAGGTCACACTTTCCACACTGCCCTCTCTGTCTCAGGTTTTTGATAACTGCTCTTTCTCCTCCCTACCTTTAGGCCTTACAGGAAAATATCTCCCTGTTCACAATAGTCCTGAGGTCCTGATCTTTCCCTTATGATTTCCCTACAGCCTTCTCTCACTTTTGTAAAAATCCCGCTTATTGAACTGCTTCAGATTGTCCAAATGATATGTGTTTCTTGCCAGTAGCCTGATTACTCTACCTCACGCTCACATTCAACTCATCAATAAATGCTATAATTTCCATTTTCAAAGTATATTCCAAAGCTAACCAATTTTCACCACCTACACTATCCACACCCTGGTTTAAGCCACCTTAATTTCTCACCTGCATTACAGCAACAGTTGGGTACTTCTGCTCTCTCTTCCCACACTATTGTATTTTGACAGCAACCAGTACCATCTTTAAAAAGTAAGATAATACCATTACCCTGCTCACGAGCTTCTAAACAGTTTCCAGTACACACACAGAATAAAATAAATATTAAAATTCCTTATGACAAACAACAAAGCTCTGTTCAGTTGGCCTTTGCTTCTTTTTGTCCCATTGCTGACACTGTCCCTAATGCTTACTTACTTATATTGTTTCAGTCACAGTGGCCTCCTTGAGGTTCCGTGAACATTCATATTTTGCTACTTTATTTATTTTTGTGCTACTATCTTAAAGCATTTGTACTCGATGTCATTCTACAGAGAACATTATTATCTTAGATATTTGCATGCTCCATTTCTCTTTTCATCCAGCCTTCTACTTAAATGTCATCCCATTAAAAAAAAAAAAGACTTTCCCTGAACACACTAACTAAAATAATAACTTGCAGTCTATATCTATTTACACACCTTTATGTCTGTCTATAATATTCATCACGGCCTCATATGATGTATGTATGTATTGACTTGTCTATTGTCCTTTTTTCCCACTATATTACACACTCCATGAGTGAAGGGATTACCCCTTTTTATTCAGCCCTTGTAATAACAGGACCCAGAACATTACATTGTGCATAGAAGTTCTAATAGATTTTTGGTGAATCAATGGGAGTGAAAATAAACTAAATGGATTAATTAAATAAAGCAAACTTAAAAGAAAGCTTAAATGGAAAGCCAATTCATAGTCAAAGTTTGCTTAATGAGCATGTAGAAAAAAAAGTCAGATTAATACAATAGCATCAGGCTAAAACAACCTGATTCGACCTCTAACACTTGAACTGTTCCTTGTAATGGGACAAAGACATTTCCTAGACCAATTAATAAAGATTCCTCCCATGGATAATGCCAGGATGGGAATACTAGGGTTTGATGCTCTAGTTTTCCTGTTTTTGTGCCCCATGGTCAGGCAAGAGACCTTCTTAATGAACATTATCTCTTAAAAAAAAAAAAACTAAAAACAAAAACCTCCTATGCAATACACCAAACTTAGAAAAGGATATATAAATGTATATGCCAGACAATAAGTAATAAAAGGAATAACAACAAGCCATAAATATTACCAAGAATTTTTGAAGTTCCCTCTCTACCAGATTTTAACTTCTTCCTCTCCTGTAAAGGTAATATTTATCCTGAAGTTTGAGTCAATTATTTTCTTGCCTTTTAAAATAGTTTTATTAATAGGAAAACTATAAAGATCTGCACAAAAATGAAATTATTGACTATTCTTTCACTTGTGTTTCCACTCATCATTCTAAGATTCATCCATGATGATGTATTTGTTCATTAATCTTCACCTTTGTACATTATACCATTAATAGGAATATATGCCTATTTATTTATGCATGTTTCTCTTGATGGGCTTTTGGGTGGTTTCCTGGTTGTTGTGCTACTCTTTACAAACTGCTCTGAATATTCTTTTACGTGTCTTTCCATTACTACCACCTTGGAACCATTCTCTTTCTTTAGGAGATTTTATACTTCTATGTTTAATCAATTTTGCATTGATCTTGCAATTACTCTGAGGGAAATCTTGTTTTCCTCATTCTGGCATTCTTAGTCAGCAGTTTACTGTAGTCCTTTGAAAATTTACTGACATTACCTTAGATAATTCACTTGGAGAGGCTCTGAACTTAACACGGCCTTGCCAATTAACTGTCTCTGAGGAGCTGTTTTCTTTTCCTAAAAGCCCCCTAAGAAGTCTCTGAAATATTTGAGGAGATATTTAAAATATTTTGATAGTTCTGACATCACAAAACAACTTTTTTCTTTCATTAAATTGTGTTGATATTCCCTAACTATCCTAGATCGAATTAACTCAAAATAAATATATAGTCTCTGGTGAAAAAAGAAAAAAATTGTGCTTCTGTCTCACAGTGGTGAAGCTGTTACTCATTTCAATGTCTACTTTAGATTGACCAGTTGATTTCGGCCTTGATTACATTGTTGGACTAAATTACTCTTCTCACTAAGAAAGTCTGCCAGATGTGACAAATAAAAATACAGGACACAGTTAAATTTGCATTTCAGATAAAAAAAACAATGAGTATCTTTTGGTAGATGTATGTCCAATGCGGTATTTGGGATCTACCCATACTAAAAAATATTTTTAACTCTAAAATGCAATCAACTAGGAAATGTTTATTTTATTTATGCCATTTCTACCAATTAGAGCTGTCAAATTTTCCATAAAGCTGTTTGATTTGCTGGAGATATTTTGTGTACGTCATAAACTGACCAGCCGTGTGGACCTTGCCAATCTTTGACTGTGTTTGCCTATTTCTTCATTTCATACTGTACGTTCTCTTCAAGCAAAGCACTGAGAGTCTTAGAGTAACTGTTCTGCCTAAGGTTTATCATTTTTGCTGATAATTCTCTAAGAATGTTTTTCAAAGTGCAACATGTTTCCGTCTTCAAAAGAACAGAACGTACTGGGCGAGACAGCTGTGGGGTTGGGGCTGAAGGTCAGGAAAAGGCTGAGCAGTCCTGAGATCCCGCGATATTAGACAGTATGAAGTGTCTTCTGAACCTCGTCAGCTCCCATACTTCCAAAGGCTTCAGCCGGATAATCGCCTCCTCCCACTTTGGCCTGCGGCGGTGCTGGTGTTGGCATCTCCGCCCGAGGCCTCGAGACTTTGGGACTTTGGCCCGGCCGGCCGAGGCAGCCCTGCTCTCTTCCTCGGACTTTTGGGACTTTTAACCTCTCCAGACCGGCTGCAGTCATCATCTTTCAAGATGTCTGATAACGGGGGCTGCACAGATGGCCTGCAAGACTCAGAGAGAGGCCTGCTCAATAGCCCTGAGGAGCGGTCTGAGGTACACGCCAGTGGGGAGACATCTTCCGACCCTGCGCTGAGCTTGAATGTGACCGGAGATGGTGGCGTCACCAGCCCAGAAAGTCAAGGCACTGGTGCAGAAAGCTCAAGTGAAGATATCAACCTGGAAAGCACGGTAGATTCCGACCGATTCTTCATCTGTGAGGAAAACCTACTCCAGTCGGACCCAGAAGAGGGTTCGCTAGGAGAGGACGAACACGAGGACCAGGGAGAGGAAGAAGCGGCGGGAGAACGGCCCCAGGTACTGTGCCCTGAAGCTCACCCTGATCGGTGTTTATCCGCTGAGGATCGGGCCCTGGAGGACTGGGTGTCCTCCGAAACCTCTGCCTTGCCCCGCCCTCGCTGGCAAGTCCTTTCTGCTCTCCGCCAGCGGCAGCTGGGTTCCAGTGCCCGCTTTGTATATGAGGCCTGTGGGGCAAGGGCCTTTGTGCAGCGTTTCCACCTGTTCTCTCAGCTTCAAGGCCATAATGGTTGTGTCAATACGGTGCACTTTAACCAGCGTGGCACCTGGCTGGCCAGTAGCGGCGATGATCTGAGAGTGATAGTGTGGGATTGGGTGCGTGAGCAGCCAGTGCTCGGGTTTGCGAGTGGCCACAAAAATAATGTCTTTCAAGCCAAGTTCCTACCCAATTGTGGTGATTCCACCCTGGCCATGTGTGGCCGTGATGGGCAGATACGCATAGCGGAGCTATCTGCCATACCACACTGCAAGAATACTAAGCGTGTGGCCCAGCACAGGGGAGCCTCCCACAAGTTGGCCCTGGTGCCAGACTCCCCTTTTGAGTTCCTGAGTTCAGGCGAAGATGCAGTTGTTTTTGCCATTGACCTCAGACAAGACCGCCCGGCTTCCAGAGTGGTGGTAACCAAGGAGAGGGAGAAGAGAGTGGGGCTGTATACAATACACGTGAATCCTGCCAATACTTACCAGTTTGCAGTGGGTGGAAGAGATCAGTTTGTAAGAATTTATGACCAGAGGAAAATTGACAACAACGAGAACAATGGAGTACTCAAGAAATTCTGTCCTCATCACCTAGTCAGCTGTGATTGCAAAGTAAGCATCACCTGCCTGGTGTACAGCCACGATGGCACAGAGCTCCTGGCCAGTTATAATGATGAAGATATTTATCTCTTCAACTCCTCGGAAGGAGACGGAGCCCAGTATGTTAAGAGATACAAGGGGCACAGAAATAATGCCACAATCAAAGGTGTCAATTTCTATGGCCCCAGAAGTGAGTTTGTGGTGAGCGGCAGTGATTGCGGCCACATCTTCCTCTGGGAGAAATCATCCTGCCAGATTGTTCAGTTCATGGAAGGGGACAGGGGAGGCACCATAAACTGTCTTCAGCCCCATCCTTACCTACCTGTGATGGCGACCAGTGGCCTAGATCATGATGCCAAGATCTGGGCACCCACAGCTAAAGCTACCAATGACCTGGTCGGCCTAAAGTATACGATGAAGAGGAACAAGCAAGAACGAGACGAAGATCGCCTGCACCACACTGACCTGTTTGATAGCCACATGCTTTGGTTCCTGATGCGTCACCTGACACAGAGAGGTCTTCACCAGCACTGGGGAGCTCCTGGAGCTGAAGTCATGGATGCAGAGTCGGATACGTCTTCCAGTAGCTCCAATTCATCTGAGGAGGAAGAGAACCAAGACCATGTGCAGTGCCTGCCGTCCTGAAGGCCTCATGCCTGCTCCAGCTAGATAGTGTCTCCGTAGGCTAGACTTTAAGTTTAAAATTGAGTTCAACTAATAAATTTTCCTCTTGTCTTCTATTTTCCATAATAAAAACTTTCTCTTCTATCTCTTTACATTCTTCCTCCTCCATTCCTTTCCTCTCACTTGGTTTCTTTACTCCTCCCTCTTTACCCATTATATCTCTGCATAAGAAAATATGTAAGTTTTTTTTTTTTGCCTCTTTTCCTATGGTTTCTTATGGCTAATCTCTTATAACTGACTTCTAAAGGTTCCTAATAATGGTTAAAAATAATTAATACCTTTATTGAATCTTTTTTCTTATTTCTAGTTAAAAATAATGAATAGCTTTATTGAATCTATCCTCTTATTTCTGACACTCTGAAAACTATCACCTTTTTTTCATATTTAGCAGTTTAAGGTTAATTTCTTCAGTTGAATTGAAAATTTCAGAAATGTGTTTATTCTTTGGAAGTAAAGTAAAATAAAGCAAACCATGGTCCTGTTCCTTGAATGCAGACACTTGGCCATACACAAACACCCATGCATACACACACACAGACTCTGTCACAGAAAAGGACAAGGGGAGAAAACTTGCACAGGTAAATTCCTAACAAGATAATTCATGCTTCTGGAATAAACATTTGGGGTTATTAACATTTTCTGAATCCCTATGTTAATATTGATTAATTTGAGCAGACAAGGGTTGGTAAAAATTAAACTTAATCACATGGCATTGTTTACTCTGCACTCTCAATTCTCTTGAAGTTATAGGGCTGAGAACTCCCACAGGATTGCCTTCCAGGAAATCCTCTTGGGGCAACCATCTGTAAGATACCAGCCAGAAATATAAGGATTCCTAATATTTGAGAATATATATTTGAACTGACTTTAAGAGCAACTTAATGTTGCAAAAAAGAGTTTATCCTTACAGATATAAACTGTTTGATACCATTGGAAGAAAAATCCCATTAGACATCCATGAATTGCTAAAAATTCTCTTCACCTGCTTGTACAAGGTTACATTGCTTTTAAAAATATTTTGTTTTAAGCCTTATTTAATGTAAATTTTGGGTGCTGGATGTTCAGTTACTGTTCAATAATAATACTCATTTTTGTTTTACACCAGTAATTTGTGTAAGTTACCCCCAACACTCCTTCTTTCCTTTGATAATACTCCTTAAAGTGGATATTATCTCTGGCCCCTTGAGAATAGGTTGAGACATTTACATAATGAAATTAGACTTTGGAATGGAAAGTAACTTGGCCAAAATTCCTGTTCACTGAGATTCAAAGTCAGGAACAACTGCCTTGGGATCTGGGAAGCTGGGGCAGCCCCTACCAAGCTCTGCTGTAAGGAAAGAACCTTAAAAGTCCTCAAAGAACCTAATGAGTCTGAACTAAGCACTGGTTTAAAACAGGATATAAAGAAACAAAATTATAAACTAGTTTATATATTTGGGGCAAACCCTGCACAATTGGGTAGGATTAATACTAGCAACAACATCAACAAAATATTGAAAAACACTTGGAATTTCTAGTGACCTTGAGTGGCAGTGAGAACAATGGCAAGAGCAGATTAATTATCCAGGGTTTTTTTTTTTTTTCCACTTCCTGTTGGAAGCAGATCTGTGGGTGGGAGTGGTGAGGCAGTGCGGGGAGGGGGGTGTGGGAAGGGAGTACTGGTGGGGGGGGGGTGCAGGGTGGCGGGAGATGGGTGCAGGGGAGCCTGGTACTGGGAACTGAAACTTTCTTCAGAGTTCCCTGCATCATTCGGAGATTTTTGTGCTACATGAGACATTTGAAGAGGGATTTGGAAGGCAAAGGTAAAGTAGTAGTTATATATTTTTTTATGCTCAGAAAGTAGAGGTAGGGGCACATTGTCACTGATCTGCTGGCTTACCTTACCATGAGGCAGCTGCAGGGCCCACAGCTATACCAGCCTGCCTTGTATCTTCCTTTAGCTTCATCAGTTCCACAATAAAGAGTGCCCACTTCTGCAGGGCACTCACTCATCCAAGTTGGAGGTTTGGAGACAGTGAAGGATCAATACACGGGTTCCAGTCTGTCCTTGTGAGTTCCAGCTACTCCGCTTGGATTCCAGTCTATCCTTGCTTCCCTCCACTTCACATCCATCTCTTCTTCCGGAATGCTGTACTGACTTTAGGCTCCATCACCTGAACCAGACAAAAACGTTAGGAAGGCTACTTAACCAGCTCCCACAATTACACACTATGAGGTCTCTATTATATAAGTCACGTGTTAACTTGTGTATCACTCTCCCCCCTACCCCCAGTGTTTCTGTTTCTCTTTTGGAATTGTGATGGGCGCATCCACCCCCACCTGCTTTGGACTTGAGTAAGTCTCCAGATTACTTAAACAATTTGCCATTTGGAGGAAGTCCTCTAAAGAGGTTGGATTTGAGTAAGATAGATGATAGATACATAGATAGATAATAGGGACTCAAATAATTTATTTGAAAAATAAAGTTATGATTATAGGTGAAAACCAAGCAGGTAAAGTAAGTCCTAGAAAAGAGAAGTAATTGATATACTTTTAATTTATGCAAATCCTGGTCCTATTGATGTATAGAAGAGAGCAATATAATATCACTACCAGTCTTCCATGAGGTGGCAGGCAAAGCTAACAATTCTATCAAATAAGCAGGCAAAACTGCACCTTTAAATTTAAATTTTCAACACCAATTATTTTCATTCCAATATGGAATTTCTATAGGACAGTTCTATGTAAGCCCTCATGGCCTTTATGAAGTATTATAATTGTCTCCTAATTATGCACAGAATTTAACCACATAAAGTTGTGACAGATGCCAAACTATACTCTTAAAAAGAAGTCTCCTGGCATACATTCCTTAAAAAGACAGGTGTGGAAAAGAATAGACGTGAAAAAAATATATAATGGAGACTAATTGCTAAATGGCAGGCCAAAAAATTTGGGGTGAATTCTGTTAGTCCAACAGCGAATTTCAGCACGTCTCACTCCACGATGTCCTGCGCCAAAAGCAAAATGCAATAAAGTTACAGTAGACTGGATCTTAGCCATCCTGTGATCAACTTCTATGAACTTCACTATCTTAATTTGCTTTGACTTCAGTCTCTTCATCAGTAGGGTGATAGGTTTAGATTTTTATATGTAGTTTTCAGAGCTTTATGGATTTCTCTACTGGATGGTGAAAGTTTAGAGATGGATGTATGACAGACCAGGTTCACAAGGAGCTTAGTATACTAATCTCAAGCTGTGTTCTATGGAGAATTAGAACATCCTTTCATCTATATAGGTGTCCATAGTTTCACTTTGGACTTCTGCCAGCTATATCACAGCCGTGTTAGCAACTCAAACCCCTGATTAAATTGTAGGACACTGAGGAGAACTAATGAAACAACAACAACAACGATGAACCAAAGAAAAACAAAATCTAAAATACAAAATGTAAAAACAGTAAATGGCGTAGGGTAAGCACTTCTAGCCTCTGCTACACATTGATCAGGATGATGACATTAGCTGAAAAGGTTATTGCTCATGAATCTCTGTCTAGAATCAAAGTCAAATAATAGCCAAGTCTGAATGATTGGTTCTTTTTATTATTCTGATAAAAAGCTACAGGGGCGCCTGGGTGGCTCAGTCGGTTGAGCGTCCGACTTCGGCTCGGGTCACTATCTCGTGGTTCGTGAGTTCGAGCCCCGCGTCAGGCTCTGGGCTGATGGCTCAGAGACTGGAGCCTGCTTCCGATTCTGTGTCTCCCTCTCTCTCTGCCCCTCCCCCATTCATGCTCTGTCTCTCTCTGTCTCAAAAGTAAATAAACATTAAAAAAAAAAAGCTATAACAACCCAGATATTCTAGAAACTCTCTTCCTCAGCTGACAGGTATGACCAACACTGTGAAGGACTGAGACCCATGAGATAAAATCATAAGACCTTCAGTCAAATAAAGAAACCTTTCTTTTCTACAGTGAATTGCTCTCTAAGTAAGAGAAAAGATTCGGGTCTTAGGTGTTACCCACTTAAGACTAATAAATGATAATTGATAGTCACACTCATAAATATTTTTTTAAAAGCTTACAATTATAAATTCTTGGTAAGTAAGGGTACCTGTAATTTTTTTAAAAAAATTTTTAGTCATATGGGAATACACTTACTTTAATATCATCATATAGAACCAAATATTTTCGGGGAAAGTTATTATTATTATTTTTGCATATGCTTTCTCTTAGTAGTTTCCTCTCCTGGAAATATATATATGTGATGGAACTACTCTGTATGGTACTGGAGTGATAGACATATGATTCAACACATTTGTTAAAATTAATAGAATTGTACATCACAAAGAGTAAACTTTAATCCTTACCAGGATGTCAGGAAATCTCAGAATGTAATACACACTATGACAAATGAATCTAACTCAATTAAAAATTTAAGACATAACTTCACTCAAGCAGGTGGGAGAAAAAAAGCTGGCTAAATAACTTTATCAAAACTAAAGACAAAAGGAACCGTACATAAGGGGCGCCTGGGTGGTTCAGTCGGTTCAAAGTCTGACTTGATTTCGGCTCAGGTCATGATCCCAAGGTCATGGTATCAAGCCCTGTGTTGGGCTCCATAATAAGCATGGAGCCTGCTTAATTCTCTCTTTCTCCCCCTCTTCCCTACTTTTCTCCCCTGCTCATACTCTCTCTCGCTCTTAAAAAAATCCTGTACAGAAAAACTGTACTCCAGTTGGCAAATTTGTTTCTCATGAGGATTCAGTGTAAGTAATAATTCTCCACCAACCTTACATACATATCTCATGTTGAATAAGCAAGTAAATGGATGGTGGGAACTAGGTTTCTTACTGTCAGAGAGGGAAATTATAGATAAGTAGGGAGGGAAGGCCAGACGAACTCTGTGGTTCTGAATTAGAGTTGGGAGATATCAGTGTTAATTCATAATTAGTTTAGTATAATATATATAAAGATGGATAAATGCTGAAATAATTATAGAAATGTGTGTATATATGGGTTATTATACTGATAAATATTTCATAGCTCTCTTCACTGAGAGGCCTTGGGACCCATGATACCCCTGTAGTAATGAGCACCACTACCACCTGGATCTTGATTTATAATACCATCTTCCAATGTACAGAACAAGGGATCCTTGGAGAAATATCTGATTCCAATTCTAGGGCAGAAAGTATACAAGATAACCCTGGAGCATCTTGTAGTTCTGGAAAGCAAGGAAGTGGGATGAGGATATATCAAAGTGGCACATGAAATAACTGAGTTCCCCATGGCCAAATCTAGAACAATTTGATTTAAAAAATAATAATAATATGGTATTACATTATGACCTAAAGCATTAGACAAATATTCATGAGTCTATCTTGATATAAAAAAATAAATAAAGTGAGGATAAGAGACAAATATCCCTGCAGAATAAGTCCAAACAGTATAAACAGAGATGGAGTTTGATTCTCCTCTCGCTGTTAAGTGTCATGTGTCCAAAAGAACAGAGTATAGAAAGAAAAAAAAGAGTAACTTTACAGTAAATAAATCCTACAAACACCACTTAAACAAGTGATGGTGGTTAATATTACCAGTGATAAAGTCGCATTAATATCATGTACCTCAAATATGATACAAGAAGAGCATTCATATCCATGATTGTTCTTCCCCAAAACCCATAACCTTGGTCTAGCCACGAGGAAGATATCAGACAACCCCAAATCAAGGAATATTCTACAAAATACTTAGCCAGTACTTTTCATAAATTTCAAGGTCATGGGAAACAAGAAATGGCTGAGAAAGCAGAGGAGTCAAAGGAGACTTTGTGACTAAATGTACCGTGGTATCCTAGACAGGATCCAGTAACAGAAAAAGGACACTAGTGGACAAAGTGGGAAAATCTGAATAAAGTCTGTACTTTACTTAATAGTCACAAACCAACGTTGGTTTCTGAGTTTAAACAAATATACCAAGGTAATATAAGATATTAACATTAGGGGAAACTGAGTGAGGAGTGTGTGGACACTCCCTGTATTAACGTTGAAACTTTTTTTCTATAAATCTTGAATTATTTCAAAATAATTTAAGAAATTAAATGTCAAAAAATCCACGGACAATTCTCTAACTTTAATAGCCATTGAACTGTGGTAATGTTTATCTTATCAGTAGAAATAATTCAGTTCCCTCTGCTTGTCTTGTGATTCATGCCGAGTAACTTTCATTACTTGTGACCTTTTGAAAATGTTCTTTCTTTCATCATTTCTCTGACTATTTTGTTTGATGATGTGCTTCTGGTAAGTTGCTGCTAATAAAAGTGCAATAAAAAGTGTAAATTGAAATAAAGATGAAATTTTAAAGGACAACATTTAGCAAATTCTCAAAAAAAGGAAATTTTCTTAAAGAGAGACATTTTACCAAACTATAAAGTACTTAGTATTTAGGAACTGCATAAATTATGCATGAATAGCTGCTTTCTTCACACCAGTGATAATATAATAGGAAATTTACCTCTGTAGTAAGGAAAATTCGATGGACGTCTTTAGGACAGAGATGGAGTAGAAGCAAGATTTGCATTGGTTGAAGGGTATACAGGAGGAGAGCAAGTAAGAGCGAGTGTAGGCAAGTCTTTCCAGAAGTTTTGCTATGAAGAGGAAAAGGACAATAGAGTGATAGCTGGAATAAGATGTATATTTAAGACATCATTGCTATACTTTGTTTTTATGATGAGGGATATTAGAAAAAATTATACTGACAATAAAACATGAGAAAGAAATGAATGATGAGGGAAATTGTGAGAAACTCCAGGATTCAAGTCCTGGAGGAGATCTGATTCAGAAACAAGTGGAGGAATGTCTCTTCCTAGGATCAGACCATACGGTAAGAATTCAGTCAAAAAAACTGACAGGTTTGGAGGCAGGAAGGGGTGGGGGAGACTACTGTTATTGCTTTGACTTCTGTCCTATAAAATATGAAGTAAGGCCATCATTTTAGACTCTTGGGGATGGAATTTTGTAGTTTTCAAAGAGAAGACAACTGAATTTCATTTTCTCAGAAAGCAGGGAAATGAATTTCCTAGGGAAATACAATTTTTTCAAGGAGTTAAGTTTTTGAATAAAACTATAACTAAAGAAATTTTCCTTGGCTATCACATTAACGCCATTGTATTCATAATTCAAATACAGCTTGGAAGTACATAAGAAATGATGTGGAGCAAAACGTCACTCCACTGGAAACAAAGGAGGTGACTGTCTCATTTAGATACATGGCATCCATGATTTCTGTGCAGCCTCATGCCAACTTGATCTAAGATCCAAACTGAAATCTGCACTTTCCACCAAAATGCTTTAAAACTTTCTCTTAAGTAGGGGCCCTTGGGTGGCTCAGTTGGTTAAGCGTCCGACTTCACCTCAGGTCATGATCTCACAGTTCGTGAGTTCGAGCCCCACATTGGGTTCTGTGCTGACAGCTTGGAGCCTAGAGTCTGTTTCGGATACTAGTGTGTGTGTGTGTCTCTCTCTGCCCCTCCCCCATTCACACTCTGTCTCTCTCTGTCTCTCAAAAACTAATAAACATTAAACAAAATTAAAAAAAACCTTTCTCTTGACTATACCTACACGTGTACATAGAGAAAGTGCTTACAACTTCAGGGTTACATAAATCTAGGCCCTTCCTAGAGTGATCAAGTTGGAAGCCTTCTGCAGAAAACCACAGTGGAGAGCCATGATCTACTACACTTTTTGAACCCTAGTTTCTTTTTTTTTTAAGTTACAAAAACAGGAGAGGGGCAGAGAGAGAGAGAGAGAGAGAGAGAGAGAGAGAGAGAGTTTGAGAGAGAGAATTCCAAGCAGGCTCTGCATGAGAGAGAACAAAGCAACTGTTAAACCCACGAACTATGAGATCATGACCTGAGCCAAAACAAAGAGTCATACACTTAACCAACTAAGCCACCCAGGCGCCCCATAACCCCCATTTCTAAAACTCAGATTAAAACTTGAGAAACGTCTGCAATGAGTATTAGATGTCTAGACATGAGAAAATGACCATTCCAACATAGTCTAGCATGGATGTAGAAAGAAAAAATCAGCAAGACAATCCCCTCAATTTCTAAGTGAGTACAGACATGTTTTAAAGTACAGAATGGGGTCTAATGGGATTGCCATTAAAGGTTGAAATTGTCCACTGAAATCAGAAGTCACTTTAGGGCAATTGCTACACTAGAGCAAAGACAATAAGCTATTACTCTTAAGTGAGTGCAGGAGTCACATATGAGCTTTTGGTAAATGGTCACTTCGTTAAACTCTCATATTAGTTCCAATTATTAATTAATGAGATGCTTTCAGATTGTCTATATGTGCTA
Organism: Felis catus; assembly: GCF_018350175.1. NCBI lineage: Eukaryota > Metazoa > Chordata > Mammalia > Carnivora > Felidae > Felis > Felis catus. Next base: position 23,408,436 of record NC_058386.1, read on the forward strand.
TCACATCATCAACAATCAGTCTTTAATGTATTTTGCACTACCTGTACTTGTTTCTCTTTCACTGCTTCTGGCATTTGCTGGGATCTCCTAAACAAAGCTGAATGATAGGGGTATTGGAGCACATCCTTTTTTGTTCTTACCATTAATGAAAATGCTTCTAATCTGTAATCATGTTTTTTTTTTTCATTCTTGGCATATATCTGTGCCTCAGCTCTTCTTTCTTATTTATATTTGCCATTTTTTAATACATTTTATCCATCGTTTCACAGTGCCAGGTTTTGGTTTTAGTGTAGGAGAGATTACTGGTGTGTGTTTGTTTGCTTTGAATGGCTTATCTTCTACCTCATTAATTTCTGCACTTACATATGCATTATTTCAACTTATTTGGGTTTTATTTTTCTTTTTTATTCTTAAAGAGAAAACTCTGTTCCTTATATTTAATTTTGATTTTTCAAATCAAATCCATTTTAACTCTATAACATTTCTTCTGAGTATGATTTAGGCCACTTCCCATAGGTTTTAATATGTGGTGTCCTCATTCTTTTCTAAATCGTCTGTGACATTAGCTATAATTTTCTCATTAAAACAAAACTAAAAACTAAACTAAACAAAAACTAGTACTTTAGTTATTTTCTTATGATGATTAAGAAGTAATCCATTTTTATGATAAAATATCCAAACAGTGGAGAACAGTATAAAGTAAAATTAATTCCCCACCTCTTCATACTCTGTTATTGGAGGAAAATAGTATTAACAACTTCTAGAATCTTTTTGCAAAACATATTTTATGCATATAAGAGCACATGTATCTCTTTTTTTACACAAAAGAGGTCTAAATTAGTTATCCATATCTGTGAAACACATTAGCACAAAATTTAGTATCTTAAAACAGCCAACTTATTTTTTTTCACTTTTTCTGTGCATTAGGAATCTGCATGTGACTTAACTGGGTCACCTAACTCAGAGTATCTCACAAGGCTTCAATCAAGGTGTCATCCAGGACTGCAGTCATCTCAAAGCTCACCTGAGAAAGGAGCAATGCTTCTGAAGTCACTCATGTGGCTGTTGGCTGGCTTTCAGTCCTTGCTAGCTATTGGTCAGAGACAACAGTTCCTTGTCAAGTGGGCCTTTCCATAGGGTAGCTTACAAGAAGGTAAGTGACTTCCCTCAGAAAATAGGGAAGTACAGGAGGGTGCAAAAAAGATACTACAGTCCTGTAACCTAATCTCTGAAGCAACATCCTGTCACCTCTGCCACATTATGTTCACTAAAGTGAATCACTAAACACAACCCACTTTCAAACGATAATACCAGGAAGAGGGAATCAGTGAAAGCAGTATTAGAGGCTGCTTACCACAGGATCATATTATGCCTTTATCCCCTCAAAAATATCTTTTATGTCCTTTCATGCTGTTATTTATCTAATGCTTTTCAGTCACCACCAGCATGATGGGAAAAAAAGCAGTAAACAAGCAAGCAAGCAAAAAAATAAATACAAAAGTAAAGAAACAAATACATAAATGAGAACTCAATGTAGTGAATATATTTAGGTATGATTACTCAGCATATGTGAGAAGTTTATCGTTATTGGCATACCCCTCAATGTCGCAAACTCATTTCAGATTTGGCCAAGTAGTGTAACGGACTACAAGATCTTCCTGAGGATGGAATCGAGGGTCACAGAGAAAAATAGATAAGAAATAACAGACACATAGATCAATGGAACAGAAGAGAGAACCCAGAAATGGACCCACAAAACGCATTGCCAACTATTAATCTTCAACAAAGCAGGGAAGAATATCCAATGGAAAAAAGGTGGTCTCCTCAGCAGATGGTGTTGGGAAAACTGGACAGGGACATGCAGAAGAATGAACCTGGACCACTTTCTTACACCATACACAAAAATAAATTCAAAGTGGGTGAAAGACCTAAATGTGAGACAGGAAATCATCAAAACCCTAGAGGAAAAACAGGCAGCAACCTCTTTGATCTCGGCTGCAGCAACTTCTTACTACACATGTCTCTGAAGGCAAGGGAAACAAAGCAAACATGAATAATTAGGACTTCATCAAGATAAAAAGCTTCTGCACAGAGAAGGAAACAATCAAGAAAACTAAAAGGCAACTGATGGAATGGGAGAAGATATTTGCAAATGACATAGTGGATAAAGAGTTAGTATCCAAAATCTGTAAAGAACTTACCAAACTCAACACCCCAAAAAACAAATAATCTAGTAAAGAAATAGGCAGAAGATATGAATAGGCACTTTCCAAAGAAGACATACAGATGGCTAATAGACACATGAAAAGATGCTCAACATCACTCATCAGGGAAATACTAATCAAAACCACAATGAGATACCACCTCACACCTGTCGGAGTAGCTAAAATTAATAAGTCAGGAAACAACAGGTTTTGGAGGATGTGGAGAAAGGGAAACACTGTTTGCACTATTGGTGGGAATGCATAGTGGTGCAGCCACTCTGGAAAACAGTACAGAGGTTCCTCAAAAAATTAAAAATAGAACTACCCTATGACCCAGCAATTGCACTACTAGGTAAATATCCAAAAGATACAAAAATGCTGATTTGAAGGGGCACATGCACCCAATGTTTATAGCAGTGCTATCAGCAATAGCCAAATTATGAAAGGAGTCCAAATGTCCATTGACTGATGAAAGGATAAAGAAGATGTGTCATACATATGCAATGGGATATTATTCAGTGATCAAAAAGAATTAAATCTTGCTATTTGCAACAACATGGATGGAACTAGAGTGTATTATGTTAAGCAAAATAAGTCAGTCAGACAAAGACACATCACATGATTTCACTCATATTGACATATATTGCCAATATGGCATAAATTTTTCATAGTATTCTCTTTTAGTTGTATTTCTGTGGTTTTGGTAGTGATCTCTCTTCTTTCATTCATGATTTTATCTATTTGAGTCCTTTCTCTTTTCTTTTGGATAAGTCTGGCTAAGGATGTACCAATTTTGTTAATTCTTTCAAAGAACCTGCTCTTAGTCTCATTGCTCTGTTCTACTTGGGAGATGATCTATGAAACTGCAATAAGCAATTGTGTTACAGGCAGGAAGGGCAAAGTGGGGGAAGTAAGAAGAAGTAACACCTATATCAAGAATCAAAATCTTTCCCAGAAGTGCCTAGCCAACTTCTTACATCCCATCACCTCCCCAAATGCAAGTGACCTTGACAATTTGTATATTTTAGCTGATCATATGGTCACATGTAACCTCCATAGTTCCTATTAGTAAGGAGAAAGGAAATGGGAGATCAGATACTGGGTAGACTTACTGCTATAAGAGTGCCACGAATGGCTCATAAAGCAAGGAATTGCCAACAGTGCCAAGGAGAGATGAAAAATCAAGCCAGTTAAAAGTGGAGAAACATCGATCAATTTTAAGAACAATAAGATTATTAGTGACCATGGCAAGGAAAGGTTCAATGATTGTTGCAGCAGAAGTCAAAAGGAGTAAGGTAAGGATAGTACTAAGAGGTGAACAAGTGAAGACAAACCTTCTTAAATAAAAACAGGTTTTATAAAAGAATAATTTTATAGACTGCACATGTGCTCAAAGGAGTTTTGGAGGGTGATGAGAATATTTCTGGATTGTGGTGCTGGTTGCACACATTCATAAATTCCTTAAAAACATCACTGATTTGACACCACCTGTGAATTTTATGATATGTAAATTATACTTCAATAAAACCTAAAATAAAACTAGTGATAATAATTTTTACAGAAATTCGTCTGTGAAGGAAACAAGAAAGATGTGGCATTTTTTTTCCTTTGTTGGTAAATCCAAACTCTTGGTTTCATTTTTATTTTATTTATTTAATTTGGGGGGGTAGTTTTTATCAGAATCTAAGTTATTTTGAAAAAATGAGAATTTTGTTTCTCTTTGTCAGGGAATTAAAAAAAGAAAGGTAGATTATGATGCAGCAACAACTTGTAAAGGTATGTGAAGTAAGATTTGAAAAGCCTTTCCCTACTTGGCCTGTCCTCACTACTTCCCAAAGGTCATGCATTTATCAGCTTGGTGTTCTATCTTTTTAAAGTTATATGTATATACAAGCATATGCAAAGGTGGGTCCAAATTAAGTGGAGCCTAAAGTCTATAAATATTATGGCTTTATTAACAAAAAGAATACAAAATTATATATTTATAAGTCGGTTCAAAGGTGTGTGTGTGTGTGTATGTATACACTCAAACCCCCACAACTTTCCCTCCAGTAACCATCAATTTGTTCCCTATAGCTAAGAGTCTGTATTATTCAGCCATAAAAAAAGAATGAAATCTTGCCATTTGCAATGACGTGAATGGAGCTACAAAATATTATGCTAAGCAAAAGAAGTCAGACAGAGAAAGACAAATACCATGTGATTTCACTCATATGTAGAAGTTAAGAAACAAAACAAATGAACAAAGGGGAAAAAAGAGCAAGGCAAAATGTGTATGTGTGTGTGTATTTATACTTATTTTTATATTTGTATTTATGCTTATTCATTTTGAAAGAGAGAGCATGAGCAGGGGACGGGCAGAGAGACAGGGAGAAAAAGAATCTGAAGCAGGCTCTATGCTGATAGCACAGAAACTGATGCAGGACTTGAACTCATGAACCATGAGATCATGACCTGAGGCAAAATCAAGAGTTGTACATTTAATTGACTGAGCCACCCAGGCACCCCAAAAGTGTGTGTTTGTGTGTGTGTGTGTGTGTGTGTGTGTGTGTGTGTGTGTATGTGTATTTTAAGGGTATATATTTTTTATTTTTATTTTTTAACGTTTATTTATTTTTGAGACAGGGAGAGACAGAGCATGAACGGGGGAGGGGCAGAGAGAGAGGGAGACACAGAATCGGAAGCAGGCTCCAGGCTCCGAGCCATCAGCCCAGAGCCGACGTGGGGCTCGAACTCACCGACCGCGAGATCGTGACCTGAGCTGAAGTCGGACGCTTAACCGACTGAGCCACCCAGGCGCCCCAGGGTATATATTTTTTAATGAAAAGAGAAATCACAAGGAATTTCTAGAGCCTTAACAATTCAGATTCATTTCTTTTGAGGTCTCTTTAGATAATTTTCTAGAAGTGCTTACAGAGAAATACTTTCTGTGCAAACTGGTTCCGAGAATGTGCTGCAACTCCAAGCACTCCTACAAACCTAGGGACTCGTGCAAGAGAGAGACCCTAAAGCTTAAGCTTCATCACTCTCAGAAAATCTGCCACTGGGTATATGCAGTGTGGGTAGCCAGTGTATAGAGCTTAGTTGTGCAAAAAAATACAATTATTTTATTTTTCTCATATCTACTTTATTTTTATTGAAGATCTCCATTCTATTGGAGTAGTGGAAACTTGTTCTAGTCAGTTGGGGCTTTATCCTTTTTCTTAGAGATTTGGTCAAAATTCACGGAGACTTAAAGGTGCAAAGGAATGAAAACAGATAGTGCTTGGTAACACCTTTGAAGATCTGAGTGTCTAGGCCCATCATATAGCCAGTTTTTCTCCCTTGGTTCTTTCTTTCCCAGGGCTTGTTCCCTCTCTCTGGCACACTCCAGTACTTGGACTCTTATGTAGCAGGTTATCTCCAGAATAGCTCATACAACTTGTTTATAACACACATGTGTGCCTGATAGGTCAACAGCAGACCAGTACTGGTCATTCCCTATTTTGAATACCACTCTATTGTTTTCTCCTTACCCTCAAACTTATAAGATAGCTTGTGTAGAGACAATTGTAAAACTGAAGAAATTCTGCTCATTCCTATAGATTTTCCCCCATTTTCATCAATGCTGAACATGTTCTCTATCTAAGGACTTTAGATTTTAGGTGTCTATATCCAGAAGAAACATGAAGACTCTTTTCTTTCTCATTCTTCCCCTGGAGCTATGAACTTAGGAATTTGAGTGGGGTAGGGGGACAGAATGGGATGGCATGAAAAGTAGTGGATAATTACCAGGGAAATAATTAGTTAAAATTTAATAAGTAATCTAACTGTATGTTTTCCAGCATATAAAAGATATCATCAATTATACCATTACATTAAATATACACAATTTCGTTTTAAAATTTTTACCACTTGATTACATACATTAATCTATGCAGTATCTTACTGATTTCTTTTTCCGTATCACAGTCAAAGTTTGAGGATTAGCTGATATCACGTGGAGAATATAAAGATTCTGTTGCATCACTTTAGGACCCCAACAGTGAAGGCATAATATTACCCCTTTTTAAAATTTTTTTAAAAAATGTTCATTTATTTTGAGAGAGAGAGCTCAGGCAGGGGAGGGGCAGAGAGAGAGGGAGAGAGAGGGAGAGAGAGAGTCCCAAGCAGGCTCTGAGCTGTCAGCACAGAGCCCCATGCGGGCCTCGATCTCACAAACTGTGAGATCATGACCTAAACTGAAATCAAGAGTCAGTTGCTTAACTGACTGAACCACCCAGGTGCCCCTATATTACTCCTTTGATATACATTGAGAACCTATTATATGACAAACAATGTTCCAGGCGATGCAAGTGCAGGGGTTTGCAAAAAAGTCTCTGTCCTAATGAATCTTTGATTTCACTGGGAAGAAGGATAATAAAGAAGTATACACATTTATAATGTCAGGCAGTGCAGGTAAAGGCTATGAAGAAAAACAAGCCTTGTGAAGTATTAGAGAATGAAGAGGGTAGTCAGGGAAAGTGTTTTTCAGGAGCTCTGAAAAATTAAGAGTGGGCCCCGTGACCATCTGGAATAAGTTCCTTGAGGGAGGAGCAGGTGATGGAGGTACTGTGAGAAAGGCAGTCTCTGGGAAGAGCGAAGGCGGGCTGCAGGAATGGGAGATGGAGAGAGGTGTCAGAGCCCGATCACGCGATCAGCTCTGGTATTGTAGGCTTGGAATAAGTGTGATAGGCTTTTGAGAGTTTTCTTTTTTGCTTTTGTTGCTTAGCTTTGTTTCTTAACCAGAATGTCGTATTTTTCATAAACAGTGCACAGCGTCATTATATTTAGGACTGACAACTTAATCTCAAGGCATACATACTGAAGTATAACCAGGTCTCATTTGCATTCTGAATTTAATAAAAATAGGATGAAATATAAATAAAGTGTATAATTTTAAGACTAGCAGTTTATAGCACATGAATTTGGTCACAAACATGTACTTCACTTAGAATATGCCGCACTCTATATCAAGCAAATAGGCAATTTCTCCAGCCTTTAATCACATTGCCTGACAGGTGACAGACATGTTCTGTAAAAAATGTAATAAAAAACCTTTAGAAAACATATTTTTCTTAAAAAAGAAATTTTCGAGTCAGTGTAGTTGGTGCTGAAGAAAGATTTAGGTTCAAAGATCTTTGTCCTAGTATGATAAAAGAAAATTTGACAAAATGTAAATGCTCAGCAATAAGGCAATAATCAATATATTGTGCTATTTTGTATCATGAAGTATTACCGTGACAGTGAATGTTCAATATTCAACATTCGAAGTTTAAAATAAAGGAATGAAATCTCTGTGTTTTTTTGTTTTCCCTTTCAGGTTAACCAAGCTGTCAAGTTTGATTCTTCAAAATATTCATCTTTTAACTTGACAAATCCAACATTTGCTTTTTCCAATGTTACTATTATTGATCTTAAATTCAGAAATACCAACACTAGTCATTGATTCATTTGAGGTCTTTTGGGATACTTCCTAGATTACTTTTGTCTACATGTACTTCATTTTATTTTATAACTTGGAGAGCTGAGTAAGCAGTCACAAGGACTTCCTGTCCCCGTTAAAGCAAAATGTACTATTAGTCCTGTCTTTCCCTCAACATTTGTAGATATATGTATCCAAAAAGCATGTCAAGGCCACATATTTCTGAGTTTACTCCCTTCTGATTAAACAACAGAATATTCTTTCAATAGCTCAGTTTTGAAGGGAGAGGATCTCACTTGTTATCAGTTTTATTTACTCTTACTCGAATTTTCCTTTTTTTTGCCAGTTGTCAAGTCATATTATATTGAAGATATGAGTGCCATGCCAGTCTCTGGAAGTATTGTTCTACCTTATCACTTCATTCCAATCTTATTTTATCTCCCTCTCTGTATTAGAAGTAAAATTGCCAAACATCCATTTCTGAAATTACCACTATATTTAACCATTGATAAATTTATAATTTAATGATAATTTATAATTATAAACTTATAATTTTATTTATAGCATAAATGAAAGTTACATATTTTCTTAGATGTTTGTATGTTATTGGTAGTAGAATGTATGGCTCTAAGAAAAACAAAAGATAAATTGTAAGTTTTCTTTCTCTGAAATGAATAGTAAATTGACCATTCAATATCTGTGTAAACTGTAAATATGTTATTGCTAAATTTGCCTGCATCTGTGCCATATGTTCTGGCATTAAATCTTGGAGTGATAAAATCAAAAGACTAAAGGTTATAATATTTAGTAGTATTACCTACGAGAAATGCACTAGGAAATGAAACAACAATGAGGAAAATCGACGTAATTACTTCTTTTTCTGTTTTGGGCAGTATTTCACAAAAAGAAGGACTATAAAGTAGATGTAAGATCTCAGCTCTATAGATATCTGTACCATGAAGACTCAGGTATAATTAGGCATCTGCACCAGAGAAAAGTCAGAGAGATTCTTCACGGCAGAATATTTCCTATGTAATGTATAATTTTAATTTTCCAGTAACTGCTTAAGTGACAATGAAAGGTAGTATGTGTTATAATGGTTAACAGAACAGCCTTTGGAGCCAGCCTTCCTTAGTTCAAATCCAGGATCTGTCATTCACTAGCTGTTTGACCTCTCTGCCTCAGCTTCTCATCTGTAAAATGGGAAAGGCAATAATATACTTTTAAATGTTTCTTTGTTTTTGAGAGAGAGGGAGACAGAGGATGAGCGGGAGAGGGGCAGAGACAAAGGGGGACAGAGGGTCCAAAGAAGGCTCTGTGCTGACAGCACAGAGCTCGATGTCGGGCTTGCACCCATGAGCCGCAAGATCATGACCTGAGCCAAAGTTAGGATGCTTAACCAACTGAGCCACCCAGGCGCCCCTGGAATGACAAAAACATTATGCATTTCATAGAGTTTTCTCAATGTTAAATGCGTTACTAATGTGTATGAGCACTGGGAACTATGGCTGACAATGATAGTGTTCTTTAAATATGAGCTATTATTATTATGACCCCTCTTTTTGTCACCCATTCATGTTTCTCATATTTCAGGAGTATTACCTCATGGTGTGCTGGAGAAAATTTCAGAAAACAAATCAAACAGAAACACAACAAAATATACTGCTGTAACCAGATATTAGAAGATTTTACTGACAGTAGAGAATTATTCTTATATCCAATTCCAAAAGCATCTAAGCAAAAAGGCTAGCTTTTGTTTTGTTTTAAAAGCTCAGTTTAGGGGCGCCTGGGTGGCGCAGTCGGTTAAGCATCCGACTTCAACCAGGTCACGATCTCGCGGTCCGTGAGTTCGAGCCCTGCGTCGGGCTCTGGGCTGATGGCTCAGAGCCGGGAGCCTGTTTCCGATTCTGTGTCTCCCTCTCTCTCTGCCCCTCCCGCATTCATGCTCTGTCTCTCTCTGTCCCAAAAAAATAAATAAACGTTAAAAAAAAAAAAAAAGCTCAGTTTAATGTAAATCTGGTCAGAATAAAGATGAAAGAATATAGATTTGGTTAAACTACAAAAACACTAAAATGTTTGGTCTCCTTTCCCATTCATCATCTAGAAGTAAATTATGTCATGATATGCCTTTATTCAATGCTCTTGAATTTTCTCCAGTCTTTTTATATAATCTAAATTTCAATATCAGGGATTATTTTTTTAATTTTAATTTTTTATTTATTTTTGAGAGAGAGAGAGAGAGAGAGAGAGAGAGAGAAAGAGAGAGAGAGAGACAGTGTGCACGTGGGGGAGGGGCAGAGGTAGAGGGAGACACAGAATCTGAAGCAGGCTCCAGGCTCTGAGCTGTCAGCACAGAGCCCAACATGGGGCTCGAACTCACAAACCATGAGATCATGACCTGAGCCAAAGTTGGATGCTTAATCAACTGAGCCACCCAGGCGCCCCTTGACTGGGGATTATTTTAATACAGGCATAGCTATAACTGACACATGATCTTATTTTGTGTTTTTAAAAGTTCTTGGGACCCCAAATATAAAGTAATTTCTCATTTTATCAATTAATATGCCAAACCAACAAAGATAATTTATGTGGTGAGCTTTATTCAAAACATACTGCCTAAATAAGGTATAATGTTACTTTCATCTGACATGATGGAAAGGAAATATGTCACATCAACTGTTTTTTTAAACCATATATTGTATGCATCCTCATGGAGATTTTATTCTTGTGTCCACAGTTTCCTGAAATTTGATATGTATACTAAAAAATAATTTGTTAAAATTGAGTAAAATTAAATCCCATTGTAACAACTTTACATTTTTTATATATGTATTTGTTCACTCTAATTTTAAAATCACAGTAAAATTTTTTGAACATTGCAGCCCCTATTTCGAAAAAAATAACCCTAACCTAAAAATCACCTTACACAGAAAGCAACTTATTGGCAGTAAATTTATTTCTAGATTATTGATCTATCCATTAATTTCTCTAAATATTCATATTGCTATCTCATCTTGGGTTCCTAACAACATATAGTCATTTCCCCCTGCTTTTCTAAAATTAAATGTTATTCCATGACTATTTCTATGCTATTCTTTATTCTCAGAAAACTAGATTATATGGGTTCCATGATAATTTGAGACTCCAACCTTGTGTGCTTTTTCATATTTCTTGGACTATCTCCTTCTTTCACTTTCTTGGGTGGTGGACAAGCTATTCCTTCCTCCCTTTTTTGAATTTGCATGAAACAGTACATTGTGAAGAGCAGTATCCAGTTTCCAGAGTGTGCACCAAATTAGCAGGGGATTAGCTACCCTTTGGTCAACTTTGGCCAATAGGAAATAAGAAACAGAAGAGAGCAGGGCATATAAGTACCCCTTTTTTCTGTCTTCAGTGGGCTATTCTCAGGACTGGTTACCCTTCAAGAGAGGTCTCATATGCTAAGTGAACATGCCTCCAGAGCTATTTGATCCCTTTGTGGCTTAGCTGAACCAGCAGCAAAAGCAGGAATGTACTGTTTGACATTGCTTTAGATCTTAACTCATTTCCTTTTTTTTCCTTACCCCCACTTCACTGGGCTGACACCTCCCAAGTGAAATTTAAGCAAACTAATCCTTTCTTCAGATTCAATTTTCTTAAGAAAATTAATTTTTCTTAATTTATTTAAACATTTTCATTTATTGGAGATGCTATTTCTGTTGTTTTGCTGTTATAAATTTTAGCATAATAACATAATGGTTATTTTGTGCATGTCATTGACTGCATTTCTTTGTATTTCACAGGACTGATGAGAAATGCCCTTGTTAAGGCTCTTAAAATATTCATTGTAAATGGATATTTCAAAAAGGTTATGCTTTTACATATACATACCCACAAAAAGTCAAAAGAATGTTCATTGCTGAAAATGTTTTTAACTTTAAAATTTGCTAATCCAATGTTCCTAAGTGGCATTTATTACTGAGACTGAATATTTTTTCATATATTTCCTGGTCATCCATATTCTTTCATAAACTGTGAGTTCACATTCCAATTATTTACATGAAAGTTAGTTTCTGTTGCTTTATAAATATTCTTTGATAATGACAGCATCCTTTACTGATTTTGACAAAAATATATTTCATATGTTTATATTTGCCCTTTTTATGGTATTTAAAAATAATTACATTTAACAATATATACCATTCTGTCACCTCCCATTGTGCTCACATATAGAAAATTTTTCCTCACATACTAAATATGAATATTTGCATATTTTTCATGAAAAATAGGTCTCTATTTATTACTTTTCTAAGTATCCTGGCAATTTTTACTTAATAATATTTCCTTTCCCTACAACTCTTCTAGTCTGTGTCAGGAACTTCTCTTTCTTTGTCATAGTACATTTGTTCATCATTGGACTGGTATACACTTTAATTAAGATAGTTTTAGATACATCTAGGTTCAAACCTTATCAAATTATGTTTTATTATGAAGATAATAAATGTACATGTTAAAGAAATTATTACAGAAAAGACTAAAATAAAAAAGTAAAACTGTCTTCCTTTCACTCACACACAATTTAGAGTCATCCACAGTCAATGGTTTCTGAGTTTAGTTCTCATGGTAATTATCATTCTAACTTCAAAAATAGTTTTATTTACCAAATATAAAATATGTACAGTTTCTATTGTCTCTTCTCCTTGGAAGTAGAGGATGTATGACATTTACATTACTTCCCACCTGTCTTCAGACTATTTTTAGTTCTTCTGATGGTCTTGTTTTTTTTTTGTTTGTTTGTTTTTTAATTTAAATCTGCCTGAATTTGCATTTCTTAATATCTCACCTCTAGAAAATAACTCCCTGTTTTAATTTTTATTATTTTTATTATTTTTTTTAATTTATTCATTTGAGAGCCAGAGAGAGAGAGAGGGAGAGAACAATGGGGGAGGGGCAGAGATAGAGGGGGAGAGAGAGAATCCCAAACAGGCTCCGTGCTGTTAGCACAGAGCCCATTGTGGGCTTGAACCCAGAAACCGTAAGATCATAACATGAGTTGAAGTCACAAGTTGAATTCTTAACTCACTGAGCTACCCAGGTGCCCCAATAACACCCTGTTTTTAAAAGAGAGAGTTATAATTAATATGTTTCCTCCTTTGTACCCCTCTTTTCCATACTTCATAATTTTTGTTCATCATGTATTTTTGATGTGACATTTATAACATTTACACTCGTTTCTCTATAATTTTAAAAGACTTTCTCTATGTGTTGATATTAAAGCATAAAAAAGCAATAAACAGTACTTTCCATTCAAATATCCAAATGTATATCATAGAATTAAGTAGTACAACTGACCAGTCTTTGAATCTATTATTATTTTCTGTGAAAAGAAAAGAAAATACAATGCACATTTAATGGGTTTCCTTTAAATTTATTTTTAATTTTCTTTGATTTTCTAGGTCATACTCTGATGTCAGTGTTTTTTATATTACGTGTTGCCATTTTTCTTGGATATCTTGTTTTGCTGAAATGTCTTTTGGGCAACTTTTTCATAGGTATTACATTTCTCTGTTCTTAAGTGTCTGAATATATATTTATTTTACCTTCATGCCTTCGTGAATGATATAACTGGGTATAGAATTCTAGTTTCAAATATTTTTCATAAAAAAATAAAGATACTGCTTCATTTTTTTGAACATCTTGTGCTTTTTTTTAATATGAAATTTATTTTCAAATTGGTTTCCATACAACACCCAGTGCTCATCCCAAAGGGTGCCCTCCTCAGTACCCATTACCCACCCTCCCCCCCCCACCCCGCATCAACCCTCAGTTTGTTCTCAGTTTTTAAGAATCTCTTATACTTTGGCTCTCTCCCTCTCTAACCTCTTTTTTTTTTTTTCCTTCCCCTCCCCCATGGACTTCTGTTAAGTTTCTCAGGATCCACATAAGAGTGAAAACATCTTGTAGTTTTGATGAAAAGTTACCTCCCTACACTTCTTTCTTTGTAAATAAAACTTATTTTTCTCTATTAAAATCTGTAGGATTTTTATGTTTTTTAATTTCTATTTATTTTTTAAATGTTTATATTTTAGAGGGACAGATCACGAGCTGGGGAGGGGCAGAGAAAGGGAGATGCAGAATCCTAAGCAGGCTCCAGGCTCTGAGCTGTCAAAGAGTTCAATGCGGAGCTCAAACTCACAAGCCACGAGATGATGACCTGAGCCGAAGTCGGACGCTTAACCAACTGAGCTACAGAGGCACCCCTGTAGGATTTTTATTTTTAATGTTGATGATGAAATTTTCTAAGTGATGTCTTATTTTATTTATCCTACTGGGAAGCGAATGGACCCTTTATATCTAAACATTTATATCCTTCCATAATTCTTTTTTCAGTTGATTAGTTCTTCCTTTCTCTGGAGTTACCGTTTCATACTTTTCCTTCACTTTGTCTCAATTATCCTGAGAGTTTTCTAGATCTACAATTCAAACATAAGTTATGTACATTTATAATTTACTCAGTCCATTGAATTTTAAATTTCCAAAAATGTAGTTTACATCTCAGATCTTTTGGTTTTCATGGCCAACTATTCTTGTGTCACAGAAGCAATCTCAGTTGTCTCCCAGGATGTGAATTAGATTTAATTTATTGTCTGAATTATTTTTCCTCTGAATTTTTTGATCCTTTAATTCTGTTATTCTGTTTGTTCTTTTTTTGTCCATCTCTTCATGTTTTGTGTTCTCCTCAAGTGTACTGTCATAAATGTTGATCTATTAATATTTGTAAATGAAGTAATGCATTAATTGGCATCGGTACATAGCATGCTGGGTTCCACAATGGTGGTGGCCATATTTCTCCAATAGAACTTTTCCATAATTAAGTCTGACCACTGATTCTGTAGAAGTAAACATGTTTTACTCTGTGACACTTATTGACCTCTATGTGGATGGTGAGCAGGCAAACAGGCCCAAAGTCTTCCTTCCTAATTGCTAAACCAAAGAGCTTTACTATGAGAACGAAAATCACAAATAATATTTCTAGTTTTTGTCCAACACCTTCCTTTTCATAACCCCTCGAGGACTGTCTCAACTTCAGTTTAGCTTCCTTCCCAAGTCACAAAATATTTACTAGTAACCGCATCCCAGAACAGACTATTTTATCTAGAATTTTTCGTAGGCTTCATTCTGAGGGCAAAATTCAATAAAGCCAGCTGTTGTGTTTATGAGCCGTAGACAGAGGAGCACAAACATCCCGGGTGTTATCAATAAAGTTTCCTAAAATAATTATCTTGAGAATTGACCCACAGCTCAGCCTGGCTTAGATTGTTGTTGACTCTTAGCTTAGTCTTCCCAGGGTTTCCTTGAGAAGATCTGCTTATTTGTGGTGTTAGCTTTCACTTCTGGCACTTCTGAATTTGCTATCAGTCTGAGCTCATTGGCTTTCTACCTACCAATAATCACCTTATCTAAAAATATAAAGTCGTCTTAACTGACAATTTTGTTATGATTTATATACAGTATATATAATATACAATAGCAGAGACCCTGGAAAATGGTGGTATAATTCAGTTAGTCTTGAGGCCTGAAAACCAAGGGAGCAGATGGTATAAATCCCAGTTTAAGGGCCAGAGAATACGAGATGAGATATTCCAGCTCGTGCAGTGAGGCAAGTTTGGGGAGGGCAAGTGGTTAAAAAGCTGAATTCCTACTTGCTTTGCATTTTGTTCTAATCAGGTCTTCAACTGATTGGATGATGCCCACCCACACTGGACAGGACAACTACTTCACTGAGTCCACCAATTTAAAAGCAAATCTCATTCAAAAACACTCTCACAGACATACTCAGAAATTATAATTAATCTGGTCAGATAACTTGACACTTAAATTTAACCATCACAAGCCTGATATGAGTCTCTATTACTCAAGTCCTTAGGTCTCAACATAAAGTTGTATAGAGTTTTTCATGAAGTTCACATTCATTTTTTATAGTCGTACCCAAATATTACCAATTTTTTGTTATTGTTATGGATGGAGTGTTTTTTTCATTATATTTCTATAGTATTTTTGATGATATATAGAATTTTTCATAATATTTACTCATTTTTTGCTCTCAGTAATAAAATGCATTTTAAGTCGTGATAATTTTTTTCAGATAATTTTCTGAGTTTTTGTCTAGACAATAACACCTTTTGCAAACAATATAATTTTCTTTACTACTTTCCAATAGCTATATTTCATTTTGTTTGTCCACATTATTCCATAGGCTAGGAATAGCAGAGCAATGCTAAAAAATATAGTAGGAACATCACCTTTGTATGGTTTCAGAATCAGAGATGCAAATTCAGTGTTTTATAGTATAGATAATACAAACGTATTCACTCTTGTGTTAAGCAAAGATCTTTATATTTTCAATTCAGTCATTTTTAAATTTTTTTTTAAAATGTTTATTTAGTTTTGAGAAGAGAGAGACAGAGCATGAGCAGAGGAGGAGAGAGAAAGAGGGAGACACAGAATCTGCAACAGGCTCCAGGCTCTGAGCTGTCAGCACAGAGCCCGACGCGGGGCTCGAACTCACAGACCGTGAGATCATGACCTGAGCCGAAGTCAGACGCTTAACCGACTGAGCCACCCAGGCGCCCCTTAAAATGATTTTCTAATTGTTTACTGCTGTCCAAAGGAGGAATCAAAGACCCCAAAATTCATGCCTGTTGGTCTCTGTCCTTCACTTCAATCAGATATCTTTGGCCTTCAAGAAGGTATGTTCAATAATTTTGCCCTGTATGTTATTTTAAGTTAGGTAAAGTTTATTTTTTAAAGTGTATTTGTTTTGAGAGATAGAGACACAGAGAGACAGAGAGGCAGTGTGTGCTGGGGGGGAGGAGAGGGGCAGATAGAGAAGAAGAGAGAGAATCCCAAGCAGGCTCAGTGTTGTCAGGGCAGAGCCTGACCAAGGGCTTGATTCCATAAACCGTTAAGCACAAATTAATTTTAATTACCTACTCCACCGTTTCTAGAAGACTGTTACCTCATTTGTTACATAGCAATATCAATATAAAGAACTTGTAGGATCACACATCATTTTCTATCTTGTACCATACTAAATCTACTTTATTTAAGGCCATCCTGTTTTCCCCAGTTTGAAGCTCCTATATTTCTGTACTCAGTATCATGGAGCTTCCCAGCTGCTGATTTTTCTTTCAATACGTGACATCTACTAAAGCCAACCAAAAGGAGAAAAGAAGCTCAAAGTAGAAAGGTTACTAGAATCAAGCTTCTATCAATATTTCTGTTCTCTGGGCCAGTTGTTTTCCCTTCTCTATGCCTGATTCTTGTCAGATTTTATTTGTCAAATAAACTCACCCTACTTGGCTTTAAATTGGGCCCCCTCAACAAAGATCTTCAATTTTTTCCTTCCCTCAATTATCCACAAACATCTTGGAACCATCTTGCTTCTCAAATATTCCAAATATTTTTGTCTTCTAGCCCTTCTAGGACACTGCCTTCAGTTCTACTGGTCCATGGAACCATAAGTTGAAAGCAGAGACATCAACATTTCCTTCTGCTCCTCTTTATATCTAATAATTGCATCATCCAACTTAAAAAGCACCTTAATATCTAGTAAATGAAATAACATTATAAAAAGGGAGATTCACCAGTTTGTATATAATGATTTGTGTACCTTAATTCTCAACCTGAAAGTTTAAAGTGAATTGTCTCACACATACCAGAAAAATCATTTAGCTTAATTCTGTTTATGTTTAGTAAACAATATATAATCAGTAGTAACAAAAGAACACTTTATGAGGCCATGAGTGTTAGAAAACCTTTCCTATTTTAAAAGTATGTATTTTCATCAAAAGCCCTCAGGATATATGAGTAAACACAGAAGTATCATGTAATAAAAAAAGTAATTCTCTACCATATTATTTTTTTACTTTTAATATGTGATCCTATATTTTTAATATGCTTTTCTTAGATTAGTCATGTTAACTTTTTAAAAGGCCCATTTTCATATTTTATGGGGAAGGCAGACTGAAATTAACAAATGGAAGTGTATTTTAAAATCAGATTCATTTGCTAATACTTTTCGATGAAGAATCAAAAGAAATTATCATGTAAGAATACATGGATAGCTGGATTATCAGCATTGTTTAAGTGAATTAATTTTGTTTCTTTATTTTTCAGCACAGGATTACAAATAATTTGGTTTCATATCCCTTTATTTATTGAGCTAGATTCGTTTTGCATCTGTACTTTCTTTCAAACATTCGCCTTTCATCTTTATTTAAATAATCAAAGACTTTTGCTAATATATCCAACTTATCTAGGACTTAATCTCATGTCTCTGCTTTCAACTTATATTTTAGTCTTTTCTTGTAATTATGACTTTGGATGATTTTTTGTCCAATCATCTCATACTTCATAAACCTTTGAACAGAGGTAATACCATAAGTTAGTTTACCTTGGAAAACTTACTTTTATTTGAAGGTTCAATTTTGAGAGAATTTGGATTTATGATATTATGTATTATAATAATAAACTAAATATCACGAATTACAGTTTTTTAATCAGTAATTTTTTTTTTTTTTTTTTTTTTTTTTTGGGACAGAGAGAGACAGAGCATGAACGGGGGAGGGGCAGAGAGAGAGGGAGACACAGAATCGGAAACAGGCTCCAGGCTCCGAGCCATCAATCAGCCCAGAGCCTGACGCGGGGCTCGAACTCACAGACCGCGAGATCGTGACCTGGCTGAAGTCGGACGCTTAACTGACTGCGCCACCCAGGCGCCCCAAATCAGTAATTTTTTAAGTGGGGTCAGCATGTAACTTCTCATAATACGTGGAAGGAAATAAAATCTGAAATATTTCAGAAGTGTATTTGAAAGTTACTTTGACGATTGTAGGATTGCCACAAAAAAGAAACAATCGCTGCGCATATATATATATATATATATCAGAAACTTACAAAGAAGGGAACCTGAGTGGCTCAGTCGGTTGAGTGTCCGACTTTGACTCAGGTCATGATCTCGCAGTTCATGAGTTCGAGCCCCGCGTCGGGCTCTGTGCTGACAGCTCGGAGCCTGGAGCCTGCTTCGAATTCTGTGTCTCCCTCTCCTTCTCTGCTCCTCCTCCACTCATGCTCATTCCTCTGATGAGGAAATAGAAAGCCATATCTTGGAGAAGACAGAAATTCAGAGTTGAAAGCAATACTTGCAATGTTGTATGTGACCCTTTGCAGGTGGCTAAGAGGCCAACAATGGCTGAGGTAGTCTGAAAGGTTAAGTGATCAAAAGATGAATTTAATTTCAGATCCTGCCAAGATGGACAACAGTTTTGTAACCTGTCCTTCATTTAGGTTAGTTCCTGGGATCCTGTAAACTAGGACTAACCATGAACCAGAAAGAAACCTGCCCTTGCATGGACCAAAGCAGTTTTAGGTCGTCTAGTCCCTAGAAAATCTCAAACTCTACAATTGGATTATGGTGATCTTAGATTACTAATGCCTCCAAACACTTGGCAGTAGAGGGGAAAAAGTTCCCTGGAAGCTGTAGGCACAAATACATAAAATCATCATATCCATGTCCAGAACACAATAAAATGTCTAAATAGGTATCCAAACAAATCATCTGTACACAATAAAAAATAACCCAGTACATGGGGAGACACGATGATTGACAGTCCCACAATAAGAACAGATACCATATATAACCGACACACAGAGACTATAAATCAGCTATGCCACCCATGATCATGGAGGTAAGTGCTGAACTTAAACTATTCAGCAAGAAACAGCAAAGTGTAAAAAGTAGCAAGACAATTTCAAAAAGAACCAATCAGAAATTCTAGAACTAAAAGATACAATGACCAAAATTAAAAAGGTAAAGGGTAGATTTTACGGCATATTTAATTCAGCTGAAAAACAAAACAAAACAAAACTATCGTGATTTGTAAGATGCGTCAGAAGAAACTACACAGAATGAATCAGGAAGAGAAAAAGTAAATGAAATACAGAAGAAAGGCTAAGAGACAGAGAATACAATGAAAGATTTTAAATTCATTTAAAGGGAGTTCAGAAAAAGAGAAAAAGAAAATGTAACTAAAAAAGGGCTATAAATTTTCTAAAACTAATAGAACAATTCAACCCACACATTCAAGAATCCCAATGAAACCCACAAAAGATAAAAGATATTCAAGAATATGTACAATATATCTGTGGAAAATCAAAGCAAAAAATAATAACATCTTTATAAAATTCATGGGAGTATCACATTTAAAGGATCAACAGTTTAAAGGGTAGCTGTCTTTGTGACAACAATGAAATACAGAAGCCAATAGAATTATAGCTTCAAAGTATTAAAATAAAATGACTACCAACATAGTATTAAATGTTCTATAAAAATACCTTTCAAAAATGAACAGGAAATAAAGACATAGACTGACAAAGAGAAATCACGATAATCCTTCAGCAACCGTACCACAATAAAGAAAAAAATACAAAGTGTTTCTAAGCTGAAAAAAAGAATCCTAAATGTAAGGTCTTGAGATGCAGGAAGGAAGCAAAACTGTAAATACGATTAAATCTGAATCAACATAGAGTACATGAAATAAAAATAACAATAGCTGCCAGAGCTAAAAATTAAAGAATGAAACCCCACAGAAATAATATATACATAAATCAAAAACAGAATTAATTGTAGTTAAAGTAGACTACGTTTCCCACATTTACTAAGAAGAGGGTAAAAACCAACAAATATTAGTCTTTGGTAATTCAGTGGTGCATGTTGTAATTTCTAGAGACAGAGGAATTGAAGAAATAAAGAATATTAAACTATAAATATCATAGAAAGGGAAAAAGAAATAACAAAATGTTCAACTCAAAAAAATGTAAAGAATGAGAAAAAGAGATTCATCAAACATCTGGGACAATATGAATGCAAATAATAAGCCAGTATTTGTAAACCTAAATATACTAGTTTATTAAAGAAATGCAATGAAAGTGCTAATTAAAGGAAAATAGATTTGGACCTGATTTAAACAATCAACCGTATGCTATTTACAAGGGAGTTATCTGAAACAAAAGGATACAATAATGTTGAAAAAGCTTAGAAAAAGTTTTACCATGTGAATGCCAATAAAAATAAGTCAAGCATAGCTATATTAATATTAGATAAAATATATTTTAAAAGCAAAAAAGCAATTTTAGATATAAAGATTATTTCTGAATGATCAAAAGTTTGATTTCCTGGGAAGATGCAAGTATTTTAATCATTATACCGCAAATAATATGTATTCTGCGTACACAGGCAAAAATTGACAAAAATATAAGAAGGCATAGAAAAATCTATAAAAATAGTGAAAGATTTTAGTATACTTCTCTGAACTGATAGATCAAGCAGGTAAAACATTTATAAAATACAGAATATTTTAAGATTTTTAAATTTGATGTTTAGGGTATACAGAGAACATTTTACCCAGTGAATTCAACACACACATTTTTTCAGGCACACAAGGAACATTTAAAATCACTAACCATATATACCAGGCCACAAAATAACTTTAAAAAATTTTCAGAGAATTAACGAAAATCATAGTCACTAATCATAATGTAATTAGGTGAAAATATCAATAATAAATACATCAAAATCTCCCTTAACTTTAGAAATAGATAAATACAGTGCACCTGGATGGCTCAGTCAGTTAAGCATCTGACTTCAGCTCAGGTCATGAGCTCACAGTTCCTGAGTTTGAGACTTGCATCAGGCTCTCTGCTGTCAGTGCAGTCTGCTTCAGAAATTGTCCCCCCTCTTTCTGCCCCTCCCCCTCTAACCCCACCACCCCCCCCCCGCCCCCGCGCGTGCTTTCTCTTTCTCAAAAATAAATAAAAACATTTTTAAAAAAGAAATTGAAAAATACATTTTTAAATAAACCACGGAGAAAAAGAAAAAAACAAAACAGAGATTAGAATGTATTTTGAAGTGAATGAAAATAAAAATACAGCATAACATTTTGAAAATACTCAACATATATTTATAGGGAATGTTACAGTTTAAAAGCCATATTTTAGAGAAGAGGAGAGGGTAAAAATTGATAAGTTAACAAAAGATAGCATCCATCTCAAGAAAATAGCAAGAGAAAAGCAAAATAAACCCAAATAATAAAAAACAAAATAAACAAGAGAAAAATCAATTAAATGGAGTTCAAATACATAATATAGTATCAACAAACTAAAAGTTAATACCCTAAAAAGACTAATTCAGTGGATAAATTCTTGGCAAGAGGGATCAAGAAAAATAAAGTGAAAGCATAAGAAAGCCACTGTTAGAATGAAAAAGGAATATCACTACAGCTCCAACACACATCCAAAATACTGTACTACAGAAAACTTATTAAACTAGATGGATTCCCAGAAAAGTGCATCTTCCTAAAATTTACATAAAAATAAATAGAAAATCTGAATAGTAATGAAATTAAACAGAATCAATAATTTAATTTCCCTCAAAGCAAATTCCAGGACCAAATGGCTTCATTAAGGAAGAAAAAACCCAATATTACATAAAAACACTTCCAAAGAATAGAAAAACAGGGGACATTTCAATTCATTTTATGAGAGTAGCCTAACTGTAACACCAAAACTTGACAAGGACATTATGAAAAATAATATTATAGGTAATTAGCTTTCATAAGCACAGATGCAACAATTTTAAATCATCAGAAAATTAAATACAGTGATAAATAAAAAGGTAAATTAAATAATAAATAATAAATAAATCTAGGTAAAAAAAGGTAACACATCATGATCAGTTGAGGTTTATTCCAGGAAAGTAAGATTTCTTTCACATTAAAAATATCAAATATTTTACTCAAAAAATGACAGGACCAAAAGGAGAAAATCACATGTATCAATGAAGAAAATGTATTTGACAAAAGTTAATAGTCATTATTGATAAAAACCATTAATCTAGAAAAGGAAATTTCCTGAATTGAATAAAAAGGATCTAAATTCCTACAGCAAACATTCTAGTTATAGTGAAATATTGGAAGTTTTCCCCTTGAGATCAGAAACAAGACAAAATAGGCCTATTAATAACACTGTCATCACTTATATTTAACCTTTTGAAGGCCACCCTAGCTACTGTAAGGAAGCAAGAACACATACATAAATACATACATTAATGTGTAAGGATCTAAAAAAACAATTAAATGGTTATTAATTGTCATTAATAACCATATAGGGTTCTACATACAATTTAAAAAGTTATCTATAGACAAAATATTTAAAATTAATAAGTAAAAACATCAAGGTTGTGGGATACAAATTGATAGAAACAAATTGGCTGTATCTTTATATTATGGTTTATAAACAAAAATGAGATTAATAAAAACATTTACAAAGTTACCTAAAAACATAAAATACCCAGAAATAAGTTTAATAAATATGTACAATATGTCCTTACAAAATATAGCTGAGAGAAATTAAAGAAGAGCTAAATACAAAAAAAAGATGAACTAAATAATTATTCATTGATTGGAGAACTGAATGATTTAAAGATGTCAAGTCTCCTCCAACTAAATATGAGATTAAACGCACTCCCAATCAAAATTTCTGCAGTTTTTTTAAAAATGGAAATTGACAAACTGACTCTAAATGTGTATAGAAACCTGAAGGGCCAAGTACAGCCAAGGCAATCTTGAACAAGAGCAAAACTCAGTAACTTATACCACCAGCTACCAAAAATGATTACAAAACCACAGTAACGCAGACAATATGGTATTTGCAAAAGAATAGTAAAATAGGCCAACAGAAAACACTGAAAAGTTCTAAGATGACCCACATATATATGACCACTTGATTTATGACAACTGAATGCAGTAGAGAAAGAAGTGTCTGTTTGCAAAAGGTCCTGGATGAAATGAACATTTATGAGAAAAAACATAACTCATCATTTCTAACACATATAATAGAAAAATCAGTTCTACATGCATTGCATACCTAACTGTGAAAGTTAAAACAATGTAGTGTTTAGAAGAAAATGTGGTAGAACATCTTTATAACCATGGAATAGGCAACGATTTCTCAAACAGGACCCCCAAAAAATAATAATCAAAAATGAGAAAACTGACAAAATAGACTGACATACTTTTGGTATTGAAATACACTATTAGGAGAATGAAAAAGCAAGCCAAGAAGCAGGAAAAGATAAATTCGGCAAAGACTTCCAACAAAGTTCTTATGTCTAAAAAACATACAGAACTTCTATAGAACGTTAAAAAAAGGGAGACAACCCAGTAGAAAAATAGACAAAAGACCTAAATAAGCACTTTCACAAGAGGATATTTAAATGGTCAATAATCATATGAAAAGCAGTGATTTTATTGCTTCAATTTATATAAAGTTCAAAAACTGGCAAACTTATCTTTTGGAACTTTTAAAATTTACGAGAGTGGTTATGTTTTAGAAAGAATGGCAATTGGAAGGAGGTACTTTGGGAGCTTCGGAGTTTTAAAACCAGATGGCATGTCTGCAACGTTTTTTTCACAGTACTGTCTCTGCTGTAGTTCTTTTTCTTGATCTGGATGACGGATACATGGATGTGTTCACTTTGTGAAAATACACAGAGCTGTAACTATGATTAGTTCATTTTTTTTGTTTTTATGTACATTATACTTCAAAAATAAGTTTATAAACACACACGCTGATGAACTGAAGCAACAACAACAAAAACTTCACTGTGTGAATAAAAACAATTCCAGGCAAAATCCAAACTATAGACCAACTGTTTATGATTTTGCCTAGTAAATATATCGGACGTTAAGAGTTAAAAAAAAACTGTGGAAGAATATTAAGGTCATTTGGGAGAAAGAACGACCTTTATAATATGACTCCGAATTCAGAAAACATAAATAAATGATAAATATGACAGATTTAACTACAAAAAAAATAAAATTTTGTATGTAAAATAAATGAACAAAGTAAGAATGTAGACCGGGAAAGTGCAACAAATACTAAAAATAACATTTAAAACACTGTAAATAAACTTTAAAAAATATATCTAATAGACTCTTTCTTATAGTTAATGCTTTATTTTTCTTTACTTTTTAAGTTTATTTATTTATTTTGAGACAGAGAGAGAGAGCAAGGAGAGAAAGGGCAGAGAGAGAGAGAGAGAGAGAGAATCCCCAAGCAGGCTCCTTGCTGTCAGTGCAGAGCCCAACACTGAGCTCAAACTCACAAACTGTGAGATCATGACCTGAGCTGAAATCAAGAGCTGAACACTCAACTGACTGAGCCACCCAGGCATCCCTTATAGTTAATACTTTAATACTGTTTTCTATTCAACATGTTCTACTTATGAGAATATAATTACTTTCTTTCTTTCTCCAAATTTTTATTTAAATTCTAGTTAGTTAACATACAGTGTAATATTAGTGTCAAGTGTAGAATTTAGTGATTCATCACTTACATGTAACACCCAGTGCTTATCCCAACAAGGGCCCTCCTTAAGCCCCATCACTATTTAACCCATCTGCCTGCTCACTTCCCCTGCAGCAACCCTCAATTTGTTCTCTACAGTTAAGAAACTATTTCCTGGTTTGCCTCTCTCTTTTTTACCCCCCATGATTATCTGTCTTGTTTCTTAAATTCTACATATGAGTGAAATTATATGGTATTCAAAGGGATACATGCACCCCAATGTTTATAGCAGCATTATCAACAATAGCCAAATTATGGAAAGAGCCCAAATGTCCATCAACAGATGAATGGATAAAGACGATGTGGGATTCCAGAAGAAACAAGAGTGCGGCGTGAACATGGGGAGGCAAAAGAAAGCAAGAAAGTATGCAACCATGAAGCGAATGCTTAGTCTCCGAGATCAGAGGCTGAAAAAGAAGGATAGATTGAAACCTAAAAAGAAAGAAAAGAAAGATCCAAGTGCACGCAAGGGAAGAGAAGTCCCCCAACATCCTTCCTGCTTATTCTTCCAATATAACACACAGCTGGGCCCACCTTACCACATCCTGGTTGATACCAACTTTATCAACTTTTCCATTAAAGCCAAACTTCACTTAGGACAATCAATGATGGACTGTCTGTATTCCAAGTGTATCCCTTGTATAACTGACTGTGTAATGGCTGAAATTGAGAAATTGGGGCAAAAGTACCGAGTGGCTCTAAGGATCACCAAGGATCCAAGATTTGAACAATTACCGTGCACACACAAAGGAACCTATGCAGATGACTGCCTAGTAAAGAGAGTAACTCAGCATAAGTGTTACATTGTGGCCACAGTTGACTGGGACCTTAAATGAAGGATCAGAATCCAGAAGATCCCTGGAGTTCCCATCATATACATTTCTAACTATAGGTACAACATTGAGCAGATGCCAGATGATTATGGAACCCCTCGGTTCTAATTCTAACACTCTAAAGATAGAGTTCCTCTGCCTTCCTTTACCAACTTTTTCTGTTGCCAGTTCATGTAGCAATATGCTATAACATTAATTATTCTCCTTCTTACCCATTTGCTCTGTTATAAGCTGAGTATGGTTAAATACACTCACTTTTGATGTTGTTTTGAAATTGATATTTTGTATCATTTGAATTTTGTTGCATCTTTTTATAAATCAGATGATTGCACACATAAAAAAATAAAGATGATGTGGTACATATACACAATGGAATATTACTCAGCCATCAAAAAGAATGAAATCTTGCCATTTGCAACGACATGGATGAAGCTAGAGAGTATTATGCTAAGTGAAATAAGTCAGTCAGAGATAAGCTATCTTTTGAGAGGAAATTATGGGTGATTTTTATTTCTTCTTGGGACAGCTCCTTACTTTTAAAAATAAGTGTGCCTTGTGTTAATGTCTGAATAGCATACAATGAATATTTTAAAAATATGTTCATATATATATATATATATATAAATTAATCTAGAAATCAAGAAATCAAGAAATCTCTACTCCCCCTCAAAAGTATTCTTATTTCTGAACACCAGCTGATTTTTATTTCACAAAATATCATTTCTGTTCACCAATTATCATACCCCATTACTTCACACTATCATGCTCATTCTGGATAAGCATATGTCTCGATACTCTTATTATTGCCTTCTCAAGTACTTTGTGAATCCTTGAAATCTTAAATATATACATTACTAACATCTTACTAAAAATACTACTTTTTGAATGTTTATTTTTGAGGGAGAGAGAGAGAATGAATGGGGGAGGACAGAGAGAGAGGGAGACACAGAATCTGAAGCAGGCTCCAGGCTCTGAGCTGTCAGCACAGATCCCGATATGGGGTTCAAACCCATGAACCGTGAGATCATGACCTGAGCTGAAGTCGGATACTTAACTGATTGAGCCACCAAGGTGCCCCTAAAAATATTACTTCTTATAGTCAACAAATGAGCAGCAGACTTTCCTGTAAAAAAAAGTCTTTTAAAGTGATAAAAAGCAGTTACTTTAAACACATGCCATAGTAAAAATCAATAAAAAGATGTGCACGCCTGGCAAACTGCCTTTAAAAAAAAATCTTTTAAGTTTCTTTGTTTATTTATTTTTGAGAGAGTAAATGAGGGAGGGTCAGAGAGAGAGAGAGAGAGAGAGAGAGAGAGAGAGAGAGAGAGAGAGAATCCCAAGCAGGCTCCACAATGTCAGTACACAGCCTGGCGTGGGGCTCGAACTCACTAACTGTGATATCATGACCTGAGCCAAAATCGAGTATCGGATGCTTAACTGACTGAGCCACCCAGGTGCCCCTGAAAACTGCCTTTTTGATCAATTTTATGTAACATGTGAAACAAATTCAACTAAAAAAGTCTAATCTTTCTTAAATGTTAATATCATAGAGGGATAATAATCTTATATCTTAGAGTCTCTTATAGTCTTGTTAGTTTTGCTTCATTGTGACTGTCATCAACTGAAATATTGACACCTCTATGATTGCAGTATTTAATTGTCCCATCATTCAAATATTAAGCCATGAACTCTTACTATTTGTTTCTTTTTTTTTTTTTTTCAACGTTTATTTATTTTTGGGACAGAGAGAGACAGAGCATGAACGGGGGAGGGGCAGAGAGACAGGGAGACACAGAATCGGAAACAGGCTCCAGGCTCTGAGCCATCAGCCCAGGGCCTGACGCGGGGCTCGAACTCCCGAACCGAGAGATCGTGACCTGGCTGAAGTCGGACACTTAACCGACCGCGCCACCCAGGCGCCCCTCTTACTATTTGTTTCTATACCAAGTTAAAGACTTTGTTTCCTCAAATATTTTTCAAGTTATTTTCATAATACTTTCTTATTATGATTGTTATATTCCATGAACCAATACGAGCTATGTACCCATAGCAAAGCCTTCTTCCAATGTCTCTTGAGACATAATCACCTACACACAAACTGTGTTTACCATTTGTAAACAAGGAAATCATTACCAATATGAAATACTTTAATGTGGAGTTCTAAATCTCTGAAATTAAAGATTAGCATCTTTCTTTGGGAATTGATATGGGGGGGGGATTACATAGATCATGAGTTTAAACCAGAAATTCATGTATCAAATGAACTATGAAAACCACAAAGGGTAAGCATTTTAGAAATAGATGTTATGTCTGCAACATTTTTCTTACAGAACTATATCTGCTGTGGTTTCTTTCTCAGTTATTAATGTCACCATGATACTCAGTTGACATTTTTAAGTTATTAATAACAGAGCCACATGCCAATGGACATCTTTTTGTCAGGGTATCGACCAAAACTAAGAATGTGAATAATTGGATTCTAACCTGGCTTTTTTTTCTTCTCCATTTTGTTCTACCCTCTTTTCTAAGATCTTAGATTAAGTACTCTAACTTGCTGAATTAAA
This sequence comes from Felis catus, assembly GCF_018350175.1. NCBI lineage: Eukaryota > Metazoa > Chordata > Mammalia > Carnivora > Felidae > Felis > Felis catus. The sequence continues at coordinate 23,436,925 of NC_058386.1, forward strand.
GCTAGGTCATTCAGTGTTGTCTTTCAGTTGACTATAGCTCCCAGTATGTAAACAACTCAAAAAGGAAAATTAGTGTGAGAGTAAAATATTGGAGTTTCATAAGCTAATAAATATCCAAGTATGCATTCTATGTAATGGATGAGGGTTATTCCCTAGTGCATTCCAGAAGTGCTAAATGAACTTAAAGACCCGACAGTCTGCTGGTGGTATTTATAATTCTTTTTGTTCTAACAATGTTCTATTCGACAAATATTTATTACCTGCTTAATATGTGCAAGACACAGCTATAGATATTGTAGAGAATATAAAGGTGAGTAAGGTATAATTCTTACAGTCTAAGAATGCGAGTGGATATGCCAATTTGGTTCTTACATGAAATACCTCTTCTAATTATTTTTCTTTCAAATCAATGGTGTAGTACCTTCAACATATTTATATTTTTGGAACTTGAGATAGAAATGAGAACCAGCTCCCCTAACACATTCCTGTCATCCAACTAATGTATTATTTAAATAATACCTTTAATTAGCAAATGAATATTATGTCCATATTACATCAAATATTTTGTCATTTCCAAAATTTTAATTCTTAATCAGTGAGTTGTTAACTTGTTTCCAAACTACAAGCTGTTAAGAAATGTAAGTACTTAGAGGATAAAAGGACAGATTAACTATTAATGTAATGTGCCTGCAATAGTTGACACCCTACTTAGCATGACCATTATGTACTACAGCCTACAAAATTATTCTTCATGCTCCCACAGCAGAGCTAGAGTGCCATATGGCTATGCTTGTTTTTCGTCAAATAATTTTTACATAAACAGCTGGTGAACTGTTTTTATTGTAACAGTGCACATATTTTTTGAGACAGTTGGGAAGGATTGATGCAACTCTCGACACTGCCTGCTTTTATGTCCACATTAAGGAGAAATTCAAATTCATATTTTTAAAAATGCGGACTTTTGTATTCTTGTCACCATGGTCAGTTCACAAGAAAGAATTTTTTAATGTAGTGCAGGAATTATTGGCATGTTTATAAACTTGCAGCAAGAAACAGAAATTAATCATAAGGGATCTCAACTTAGATGGCATATTCAGTATTTTTATTTTTACACCCTCATGAATTTTTAGAGGCAGAGCTGATATGTTTTGGACTATTTTATAGGCAGTTTTAATATGACTATATTTGGTTTTGAAACATAGCGTCAACACATTCTGATAAGTGATATAATAACCAGAAGATTTTTAGCAGTTTTGTATGTATCTGTGATTTGAGTTGATTTAAAGACTATCGAATCCAGAAGCAACCCCATCCTCCTTGACAAGAAACTTCATTTATTAAAACACTAGTGGTTTCAAAAATGCAAGTAGGAACATTTTCTTTTGAATTCTAAGGTAATGATGACCATTCTGCAGGGTTTTGTAAGGAGATTATCCCGGTGCTTAGAATGTTAAATGTTAAATCTTTAAATATAATTTTATATTTAATACTTCAAAAATGTCCCTATAACCAGAAGTTACTCCCATTAGAACACTGGTAAGGATTCGTGTATTATTATATCTCACTGATTCCTTATTCACAGGATATTAGAGACTATAAAATATGTTTCATTAGAGAAGGAAATGAATGCTTATTACTGTGCCATTGAAAAGCTTAGGACCTTGGGGTCAAAACAGTAACATACTAATGGTAAGTGTGTGTAAAATATAAGAGGAAGGAAGATTTTTCCCAACCCTCCAGGTTTATTATGTTCATTTATGTACCTTTTCTATCTTTGATTAATTCCATTTGGGGGCACATAGATGTTTTCACAGACTTTTATTTTGATAAACAAAATGGAAAAACAGAAGATCTTTTTTCATTTTGCTTAAGCCTTAACTTTCCATTGGAGAAACTCACCTGGAATAAGCTTTACAATAGTAAGTGTATTTTGTGAGTAAATCGTCACTTAAACATATAATACATGAAACCAATTTGTTTATGTGGACTTTAATTTATGTCCTGCTGTTTATTTTTCTCCCAATAAAATATGCACCAGATGGATGTTGAGAAAATGGATTGAGACAATACATTTTTTTTTAAATTTTTTTTTCAGCGTTTTTATTTATTTTTGGGACAGAGAGAGACAGAGCATGAACAGGGGAGGGGCAGAGAGAGAGGGAGACACAGAATCGGAAACAGGCTCCAGGCTCCGAGCCATCAGCCCCGAGCCTGACGCGGGGCTCGAACTCATGGACCGCGAGATCATGACCTGGCTGAAGTCGGACGCTTAACCGACTGCGCCACCCAGGCGCCCCGAGACAATACATTTTTGTAAGGGTGTTTCTCTTCTGCAAGTAAATCCATTCATATTACTTCACCAAAGGCTTAGGTCTAAGAAGGAGTAAACCAACCGTACAAATGACTTTAACTACTAATTAGAATATGTAATGGCTAGGGGACAATTCTCTATGGATCACTTGCATTTCTGTTTATCATGTGAGGCACTGGTTGCCCTTTGTTCCAGACGATCTTGTCAAGAAAGTCTTGTTGCAAACGGCCTCAGAAGATATCTATCTATAGATACAGATATAGATATAAATATAGATATGCATATAGATGTACATAACATATAGATGTACATATATACACATACACATATATAGATGTACATATATATACATACATATACATATAGAAACAGACATATAGATATAGATATAGATATAGATATAGATATAGATATAGATACAGATATAGATATATAGATATAGATATAGATAGATATACAACATGTCCAGAGCAAGGGGGAGGGCATGCTCACTGCCCACTATACACGATTCAGGTTACCTAAGCACAGAGCTCCTCTTCTGCACTGCAACTCACAGCAAGTTTTGGTATCACCTGGTCCTCTTTATACCAGTCTGTGATTACTGGGGTTTGCGATGCAAACTGCAAATGCAGGTACTATGGCAACTACTACTACTAAGAGAATAAAGTTCTTTGTCTCTTACCCAAGAGCCTCATGTTTTTTTGCCAGTATCCATGAAAGTGCGACAGGCTAACTTGTTAGCTTCCAAGAAGGATAAAAACCTTAGCGCCTTCACAGTTCTTGACAGCTACCACATATCTCCATTTCTCCTATTTGCAAAACAAAAAGCAAATAAAATCAGTCTATAAAATAGCATTTAAAAGGTATAAAAATGGATAGCATTTTAAGTTTTCATTTTGCCCCGATTTTGTTCTGTGATAAATTTTAATATGTGTCACCAGTTTGAACTTATTCAGATCATTTAAATAGCTTCACATATATCATTAAAAAGTGAGATATGTAATATGACAAGGAGTGGAAGTACATCAAGGAATATACTTTTGATATTAGTTATTTATCAAAGTGAATCTACAGCCACTTTAACTTATCTACTTGGAGCACTGCATTCATTTTTTAACAGAATATCAAACTCACTGAGTTTAAGTAATGATGATAAAAATAAAGTACATATTGTCACATACACATTATTTTTACTTGTTTATGTTCATATTTTTTTACTTTAAATTTTGTCAGAGCTGTAAGAATAATATATACATGTATATGTTATATACTTATATAATATATATATCAATATAAATTTAGATGTATTTATATTTCAATATTATTTATATATTTATGTTAGATATAAATATATATATATATATATATATATTTTACACACGGATATATTTCACTCACATATGGAGGAACACGTGAATATTTAAGCCACATCACTATAATCTCCTTTGTTAAATACTTAACTGAATGTCTTCTGTATTTAAGCAGCATGAACAATAAAAAAGGTAATAAACAAATTCATTCTACACATAATTTGCATATTTATCTTATATAATTATTTAAAATAGTTGCATACAATGTTTGTATGGGAGTGTATACAAGAATATAGGGGAAACAGAAGTATTTACTGAAAATTTTCATGGCTTTCTGTCATAGGCTCATGTCTGATCTCCTTCCTCATGTCTTCTTTTTTTATTTGTTTTCATGGAAGTGTAATTACCAAACAATATTATATACTAACAGATGTATAATATAATGATTCAACAATTCTATCTTGCCATTTGCAAATCATGTCTTTTTTATTTTTTTTAATGTGTATTTATTTATTTTGAGAAAGAAAGTGCATGCGAGCAGGGGAGGGGCAGAGAGAGAGGTAGAGAGAGAATCACACACAGGCTCCACACTGTCAGCGCAGACCCCGACGTGGGGCTTGAAATCTTGAACCTTGAGATCATGACCTGACCTGAAATCAAGAGTCGGTTGCTTAACCGACTGAGCCATCCAGGCGCCCCTTTTTTCTTTTTAATTTTAACTATTGCACAAACACTTCAAAGAAGTACTCCCGTGGTGGAGGGAAGACATGCAATTTTACATCCAGGTGTGATGCTACAGATAGCATCAATGAGTTCTGCAGACACGTGGCAGCACTATTACCAACTCCATGTCACAGTTAGCTATACTAATAGTGTGCTTGCTAGAGCAGGGGACACATTCTCCCTAGATTTCATCAGCATGATTAATTTGTTGGCCCCAGTGTTGACCAGAATACTGGTGCTGGTGGGGCTACAGCTCTGAACAACGTTCACCAAGTTATTTCTCTCACCAAGAACAAGGACTAGCCTGAGGAATAGGTACAGCTTTAGTCAATCATTTTTAATACAGCTGCAAATGTCATTATGGAAAACTTGGAGACTAGAATTAAAATACATTTTTGAATTTTTAAGAAACTTTTCTAGCTCAGTAGACTATGAATGCTGTTAAATGTCCTTCAGATATAGTACCAGCATGACTCCATGCTTAGGATTGGGCCCTAAAAACCCAGATAGAAGTAGACATGAAAAAGAGACTTCTGGACATTTGCCACATTACTATTAGTTTGAAGACGCTTGAAGTCTATGCTTCCTCTTTCATTATTCCTGTTTTTAGACCTAGAAACTCTGAAGAGTCAATGTTACCATTTGTCCCAAATTGCTAAGCACTATGCTCAAAAATACAGATAAGTAAAAAATTAAAACAAAAATGTTGATGGCTTTTATATCTAAGCTAGATGACAATGGAAGTATTTATTTGTTGTTTAAAACTAATTCTATATTGGGGCATCTGGGTGGCTAAGTCAGTTAAGTGTCCGACTTCAGCTCAGGTCATGATCTCGTAGTTTGTGAGCTCTTTTTTAATTCAAGTTAGGTAACATATTGTGTAGTCTTGGCTTCAGGACTAGAACCCAGTGATTCATCTCTTACATATGACACCCAGTGCTCATCCCAAAAAGTGCCCTTCTTAAACCCCATCATACATTTAATCCCTGCCCCCACCCATCTCCCCTCCAGCAACCCTCAGTTTGTTCTCTACATTTAAGAGTTTCTTATGGTTTGCCTCCCTCTCTTTTTTCTCTTATTTTTTCCTTTCCTTATGTACACTGGAATATTACTCACCAATGAAAAAGAACAAAATCTTGCCATTTGCAACAACATGGATGGAACTAGAGGGTATTAGGCTAAATGAAATAAGTCAGAGAAAGACATATATGATTTCACTCAAACGTGGAATTTGAGTAACAGAACAGATGAACATAGAGGAAGGGAATGAATGACATTCTTTTTTTTTTTTTTTTTTTAATTTTTTTTTTCAACGTTTATTTATTTTGGGGACAGAGAGAGACAGAGCATGAACGGGGGAGGGGCAGAGAGAGAGGGAGACACAGAATCGGAAACAGGCTCCAGGCTCCGAGCCATCAGCCCAGAGCCTGACGCGGGGCTCGAACTCACGGACTGCGAGATCGCGACCTGGCTGAAGTCGGACGCTTAACCGACTGCGCCACCCAGGCGCCCCGGGAATGAATGACATTCTTTTTATCAGTATATTTTCATTTTCATTTCCTAGAATCTTATATAAGTGGAATCATACAGTATGTGCTCTTTAGCCTGGCTTCTTTCATTCAGGGTAATTACTTAGAGATTCATGCATATTATAGCATGTATCAATAGTTAATTCCTTTTACTGCTGAATGATATTATATCATGTATATACTACAGTTTGTTTATCTGTTCACCTGATGGTGGATGTTTTGAGGTGTTTCCACTTTTTCGCTATTACAAATCAAGATGCTATGAACTTTTGCATAACACATCTTTGCATGGGTATAAGCTTTCATTTCTCTCAGATTAATACCTGGTAGTATAATAGTTAGGTCATATTGCAGGTGTATGGTTCACTTTTTAAAAAACTGCTAAACTGTTTTCAAAAGTGGATGTACCAGTTTACATGCCCACCAACAATATATAAGAGTTCCTTCACACCCTTGGCAGTACTCAGTATGATTTGTCATTTTACTGTGTATATTCTAGTATGTGTTGGAGTGGTATCTCATTGGGATTTTAATTTTTATTTCCCTAATGATTAATGATGTTGAGCATCTTTTCATGTGCTTCTTTGTCACTCATAAATGTCTTTTGATGAAATGTCTGTTCAAAACTTTTGACCTTTTATATTGGGTTGTTTTCTTATTATTGATGTGTTGTTGTTTTTTGTTTTGTTTTGTTTTGTTTTGTTTAGAGAGAGAGAGAGAGAGAGAGAGCACGAGCAGAGAGGGGCAGAGGGAGAGGGAGAGAGAATCTTAAGCAGGCTCCACACTCAGTGCAGAGCCCAATGCAGGGCTCGATCCCAGAACCCTTGGATCATGAACTGAACCTAAATCGAGAGTCAGACATTCAACCGAATGAGCCACCCAGGGATCCCTTACTACTGAGTTTTGAGAGTTCTTTATACATGTGGCATACAAGTCTTTTATCAAATATATGTCTTGCAAATATTTTATTCCACTCTATGGCACGCTGTGGATTGTCTTTTCATTGTCTTAGCACTGTCTTTTGAATAACATATGTTTTTAATCTTAGTGAAATCCACTTTACCAATTTGTGTTCTTTTTTGAATTGTCTTTTTGGAGATGTTGCTAAGAAATCTTTGCCTAGCATGAGAACCCAAAGGTTTTCTCCTGTTTCCCTCTAGCAGTTGTATAGTTCTGCATTTTAATTTAAATCTGTGATGGTTTTTCTGTTAATTTTTTTATATAGTGAAAGGAATGGATCAAAGTTGGTGTATGTGTGTGTGCATGTGTATGTATGTGCGTGTTTCCAATTGTTTCAGTACCATTTTTTTTAAAAAGACCATCTTTTTTTCACTGAAATGCATATGGACCACTGTTGACAATCCATTGCCTTTATATGTTAGGGTCTATTGCTGGTCTTCCTATTCTGCTCCATTGATCTATTTGTCTATATTTTTAAAAAATCACACTGTCTTGATTATTGTAGTTTACACTAAGTCTTGAAATAAGGTAGTGTTAGTCCTCCATATTTCCTTTTCTTTTTCAAAATCATTTTGGGTATTATTGTCCATTGTGTTTCCATATAAATTTTAAAATGTATAAATTTCTTTTTAAGATGTCCTGTTGGGATTTTGATGGAAATTTTATTAAACCCAAAGATCATTTTAGGGAGAACTGACAACTAAAGCATCTTACTTTCCAATCTCTGACTCTTACTTCATTTGTTTCCTTTTATGGGCTGGCAGGTACCTGTATTACAATGTGGAATAAAAATAGTGATAGCAGCTATTCTTATCTAATTCCCAATTTCCATTCTTTCTCCACTAAATATGGTGCTTGATATAGGGTTTGTTTGTTTTGTGGCTAGCCATTATCTACTTTGATAACATCTCTTGTTTTATCATGGATTAATACTGATTTTTATAGAGCAGATATATACCATCTTGGATATTTTTCACATTTAATTTGTCAATGTGGTATATCTGTCCTGTACTTAATTTTTTCCTCATATTCATTCTTTACTCTTTCTTTCCTCCGCTTTCTAGTGTTCAGGAGATAACTCCTGCAGGCTCCAATTCCTAGGTTCTCCAATATTTGGCTGCTCTCATAGTTCAGGCAATAAGGACACCAGCAGATTATCACCCAGGAGGGCAGGAACAGCCATGGTTTTTCTCCTTCTGCCTCTGCATCGGGTGGCTTCTCCTTCAATGGCTATTTCTTCCCCATGGCTCTAGCTCCCATCATATTGGTTAACTGTGGTTTTAGATTCTGTTGACTCCAATTACCAATCTCTAGTAACATTATCTCTTTCTTCTCTTTGTCCTTCTACACTAGAGATGAGAGTGACTTCCTCAAGTTGCTAAGTATTGGTTTGCCTGACTCTACTTGGTTTGGTTCTCCATCATGTGAATAACCAGTAATTTCCATTAAATTCTGTCTGAGTTATAGAATTAGAGTAATTTCTGTTTTCCTGAATAATCTCTGACAGTTGCACTTAGCTAATTATATTGTTTTGATTTTCTAGCTGTGGATCCCTCTTTTCATTCCTAGAAAAAACTCAACTCAGTCACAAGCAATTAAATGCATTCAAGTCCCTTATGTCACATATAACCAAAACAAACAAAAAACAAACAAACAAAAAACAAAAACAAAAACACCCCTGGGACTCTGATACTTCCTCTAAATAATTCTGTTTCTCTCCTCTTCTTCACATCCTTATCAAAAATAATTTTCTGCACTTACTAGTATTTTTTTGTGTGTGTGTATTCAAAAAATTCTAAGATAAGGAATATAGAAGCTATTCATTCAGCTTGTAAAAAATTCCAGCACTACACATAAAACTCTATAGAATTACTTGTGGGAAACAGCCCAAGGGTACTCACAAGGATATTTATAGTCTTAAGTAGATTTATTAAGAAAATAGTGCAGCCACTATGGAAAACAGTATGGGGGTTACTGGAAAAATTCAAAATAGAACTACCATATGGTCCAGCAATTCCACTTCGGGGTATTTATTGGAAGAAAATGAAAACAATAACTCAAACAAATATATGCCCTATGTTCACTGCAACATCATTTACAATAGCCAACATATGAAAACAACCTAAGTGTCCTTCCGTGGATGAAGGGACAAAGATGTGATATACACACACACACATCTCACACACAAATATGCATATACACATTCACAGTAGAATATTATTCAGCCAAAAAAATGAATAAAATCTTGTTATTTGCAACAGCATAGATGGACCTTGAGGACATTACACTAAGTGAAATAAGTCAGAGAAAGACAAATACTGTATGCTCTCATTTATATGTGGAATCTAAAAAAAAAAAAAAAAAAGAGCTCATAGATACAGAGAACTGACTAGTGGTTGCCAGAAGCAAGGGTGGAGGGTGAGTGAAATGGGTGAAGGTGGTCAAAAGGTACAAATCTCTGGTTATAAAATAAGTAAGTCTTGAGGATGTAACATATAGCATGGTGACTATAGTTAATAATAGTGTACTGTGTATTTGAAAGTTGCTAAGAGGATAGATTTTTTTTAAATTTTTTAAAACTTTATTTATTTATTTTGAGAGAGAGAGAGAGGAGGGGCAGAGAGAGAGGAGAGAGAGAATCCCAAGCAGGCACCACACCATCAGTGCTGAGCCTGATGTAGGGCTCGATCTCACCAGCATCAGATAATGACCTGAGCCGAAATCAAGAGTCAGACCTTAACCAGCTGAGCCACCCAGGCACCCCCTAAGAGGATAGATCTTAAGAGTTCTCATCACAAGAAAAAAAACTGTAACTATGGGTAGTGATGGATGTTAACTAGACTTACTGTGGTGATCATTTCACAATATATGCAACTATGGAACCATTATGTTGTACACCTAAAACTAATATAATGTTGTATGTCAATTATATCTCAGTAAAAAATAAAGTCCATTAAAGAGAAAAAAGAATTACAGAGATCATAAGAACAACAAATTGGAAAAAAAAGAAGAGGCTAATTTGAAAAAGAACTAAAATAATATCTAGAAATAAAAATATAGTTATTGAAATTAAAATCTCAGTAGACAAAAAATGAAAATATTTATAACATGCAAAAATTTCAAGAAACTAGAGAAATACTAAAGAAATACAATGTAGGAAATAATAAAGTGCAGAAAATCATGAATTAGAAGACAATACAGCCAACAAACAAAAGACTGTTCTTTGAAAAGACTGATATAACTGACAGTTTTATAAGTATCATCACTTAACAAAAGAAACAGAAGTAAGCGATATTACTTAAATAATGTACAAAAAGGGGTGCAAAAGGAATTTAAATATTATAAGAGAACATTATAAATATCATTACTAAATGGTGCGCAAGGATAGGTTTTTGCATAAAAATTTATTTCAACTAATAAACTCAGAAAAAATGATAGAAATACAAAATTAACATCGTGTAACCCTTAATTAATTAATGGATAAATATGTTAATCTTAAAAGATTGCAAACATCAACACAAAGGGAGACAAACATTAGGTTCCTTGCAATAAAAATTCACAATATCACCATGAATGTCTTTCCAAACAACAAAAAGGAGACAGTAAAAAGTTACACTTAATCTGGTGAATCTTCTAGTGATTTAAAGAAATACAGAAGGAGAAGGACACCAGTGTTGCAATCAGAAAAAATCCATGTCATGTGGAACTGGAAAAAACATGAGGTTATTTTTTTCAACAAAGAATGACACGGAAAACAGGTAATGTATATATGTGGGAGGGTGTAGGATCTACAAATTAATGGGCATAAAAAGCAAGGACAATGAATAGACTTTATTTGACCCAAATTAAAGAAAAACATTAAAAGGATGTCAGTCAGGTAAATTTGAAAAATAACTGGATATTTGAGTATATTAATTTTTTAAGTATTGAACATTTGTTTCACGAAGGAAACTTGTGTTTTAGAAATAGATACTTAAATATTTAAAGATGAAATGGCATGATATCTAGGATTTGTTTCTCATTACTTCAGTGGCAGAAATGGGGGTAGATATGGGTATAAATGTAAACAGGTAGGTCATGTATTGATGATTGTTGATTCTGATGTCAGGTCTATCGGTTTTACTACGCTATTCTCTTTACTGCGGTGTATGGATGAAAATTTCTCCACAAATAGAATATATATGTAGCCACTAAATTTCAAACTCCAAATGATAATAGAATATTATTCAGAAAAAGTATTAATTACCCAAGAGGTTCAAACAGAATAGAAAACTGTTACTGAGAAATACAAACGTAAACCATCCTCAAAGCTTCAGTCACCTTCAAATGTTTCAGGACAAGGGCAGTCAGGGACCAGTTCTACCAAGTAACAAGCAAATAATTAATTGCCATCTCATGTAAGCACATCCAAAGCATCCCAAAATGGGGAATTTTCCAACTTATTTTCCTAGGCTAGCTCTCCTTGATAAGAAAACCAGCTGAGGACACTTTGAAAACAGAACACTTGAGCCAAGCTCACTCACCTACAAGCAAAGATCCTAAATAAATTCATATAAGTTTCAATATAGCAGTGAATGAGAAGGAAAAAAAAAAAGAGGCTGACTCCAAGAAATGTAACGATGCTATAACATTAGAAAAAACTGCCTAAAATATTACATTAACAGATAATATTTAAAAGGGCATTTGATCATGTACTGAAGTACAGAAAAAACTTCTGAAAAAAATTCAACGTGAATGCATGATTTGGCAGACTAACATTAGAAGAGAACTTCCATTTCCTCACATCTATAGGAAACAAACTTAAATGTGAAATGTCTGTAGCATTCCCATAAATGTAAGGAACAGCACATAGCAGTATGCTACCAACTCTAACTGTTCAAAACTGGATCAGAATGCATAACCCGAGAATAAGCACACAGAAATAAACGTTAGGAATAGTAAAAAGGAATAGAAATTATTTGCTTTAAATATGAGCATCATTTACAAAATCCAAAGGAAAAGGCTATGGATTATTTAAGTAAATAAATGACTATAAAAAAAAAAACTGGTGTATAGATAACTACAGTAAATTCAAGAGCCTTGCCATACAATACAATAATTATTAGGACATGTACATATGTATTATAAATGAGAACCAAAAGTAAAATGAATTTCACTACACTGTTCAATATTAGATAAGATAAAAATACCTGGGTCTCACAAAATTATGCAGATCTGCCTCTTTCCTATAGGAAGTAGATCTTTTCTAACAGAAAGTTCCCAAAAGTCTGTTTGAATAGTGAAGAAAGCCTATCGTCACTATGCATTTTCTCTGACATCTCAGAACCTGTTCTGGCCCCTCCTACCTAGTGTTGCAGTTTCTCAATCTCACACCCTGCCTAGGACACTGATCCGCCATCTGCAAGGGTTTAAATTGAGAAACTGTCCAGAGTTTGGGGGGGGGGGGGGGGGGGAGGGGTGTGGGGTGTGGGGGAGGGGTGTGGGAGGAGGGGCAGAGTGGAGGGGAGGTGGGGGGAGGGATGTAGGAGGAAGGGCGGGTGGAGGAGGGGTGGGGTGGTGGTGGAGGAGGGGTGGGGTGGTGGTGGAGGAGGGGTGGTGGTGGAGGAGAGGGGAGGGGCGGGATGGGGAAGGCGGAGGAGGAGTGGGGTGGGGTGGGGGAGGAGTGGGGTGGGGTGGGGTGGGGGAGGAGTGGGGGGGAGGATGGGGTGGTAGAGAGGGGGGTATTTCCCAGGGAGCCTTTAGTCAATGCACCAGGAGCCAAAATGAGAACCTACTTAGATATGACTTTGAGTACTACTGACACTTTAACAGGGGGGGCACCACAGAGTCACTCTTTATCGTCCGACTTCTGCAGTCCCCCCTTGTGAGGCCCCAGGCAGGAGGAGCCGGATGTGCCCACACTGACTTCCGTTTCTGGGGTCTGTGGGAGGTGCGCCCCTGTTGTGAGAGGGTCGCGGCGGATCTGTGGAGGGGGGAATTCACGTTCATCTCCGGTAAGATAAGAATATTGAGTAAGGTTTGAGGAACCCCCGCCTCCACTCCGTCCCTATAGACATAAGACTTCGCAGTCCTGCCACTGCAGGTAGCCCTAGATGGTTCCAGGCAGGGATTACCCGATGTACTGCTGGGTGAATTCTCCTTCGGAGAACTCAGATAAATAATAGCACCGAACCAGGGTGTTAGTATCAGAGGAGTAAGTAGAGGACGTAGAGTGAACTCAGTGGAACTTCCCCTCCCCCATAAGAGAGGAGCCCCCTCTGAGCCGTGCCCCTGCTGTCAGCCTTAGGAGACCCCAAGGGGTGAGGATATTTGACTCCAGTGTGTGCCTCAAGCGATCAGAGGACCGAGTCTCAGGCTCTGCCTGGAGTTGATGAATGCCCCTATTTGTGTTCTAGGAGAAACCAGAGCTCTAAAGAGCCCCACCCCTGCTGTGTGCCCTTGGAGGCTCCTAGTGTGGCCGCCATAAGGCTCGGGTGTCCCCTTGCTTCATCTTTTGGTTAGTTTCGGGAAGAGGTGTGCATAAGAGCCTTGGTCTAAGGTTATTGGACTCAGGTTAGCAGATGGAGGCCTAGGGGTGGTTTTTTTTTTTTTTTTTTTAGATTTTTTTTCCAACGTTTATTTATTTTTGGGACAGAGAGAGACAGAGCATGAACGGGGGAGGGGCAGAGAGAGAGAGGGAGACACAGAATCGGAAACAGGCTCCAGGCTCTGAGCCATCAGCCCAGAGCCTGACGCGGGCTCGAACTCACGGACTGCGAGATCGTAACCTGGCTGAAGTCGGACGCTTAACCGACTGCGCCACCCAGGCGCCCCAATAGTTGACTTTTTCTAATGCCTCATAAAGTTTCATGGGTAATCTAAACAAAATTGTTAAGAAAAGTAAATTAATTAGATGGAAATAAGATAAAAAGTTTGGTAAGTAAATTTTTTTTTTAATTTTTTTTTTCAACGTTTATTTATTTTTTGGGACAGAGAGAGACAGAGCATGAACGGGGGAGGGGCAGAGAGAGAGGGAGACACAGAATCGGAAACAGGCTCCAGGCTCCGAGCCATCAGCCCAGAGTCCGACACGGGGCTCGAACTCACGGAGCAGGAGATCTTGACCTGGCTGAAGTCGACGCTTAACCGACTGCGCCACCCAGGCGCCCCCTAGGGGTGGTTTTGAGTGACGTTCATAACCTTGAAAAAGGACTGAGGGGAATTCCTCCCTCAAGACAAAAGGGGTCCCAAAGAATACTTCCCGTCTATAAGCCCTGGTGGATCCTTAGCAGGGCTGTGAGGCTAAGATGCCTCTCACTTTATCCTCAGTGGTCCCAGGGAGACAAGAGCCCTATTATAAGGAGATAACTTGGTTACTTCTAGGTGTCAAAGTGAGAACAGAGGGGGATGCACAGAGTCAGGACCTTCCTCTGTGATCAGCTCTGGAAAACCCTGGGGATATCTATCATTTTGGGTCTCCTCCCACTCCTACCTCCCCCCCCCCCCACTGCATATTCTAGGATATCTGGTGGATAACTGCCTTGGTCTGATTATTATAGCCCTCAAAGTCTGCAGAAGGGAGGGTAACTGGCAGTCAAGGAGAGGAGCCAAAATAAGGAAACTGAGCATTGGGCAGACCACTCATCACAGAACAGAGGCTTTTCACAGAGCCCTCCATGTGATATCATCCCTCGAAGGGGTCCCTGGGGAAGATACGTTAGACTGAGTCCTCCCCAAACTCCTCAAATTTTTCAAAAATGTATAATTCTTGCTCTGAGGGGATAGGTCTAAGGTCAGCCAAGAGACAGTCCTAGGCCCTGCAAGAAGCCAAGTTGTGGACTCTAAATGTGAAGTGAGAACCCTAATTATCCTAGGATGAAGAAGGTCCCACATAGCTTTGCCATTTCTGTCGTCTTAGGGCGACCCTGGGCAGATGTGCTCAGATACAGTGCCCCTTCAGTTCCTCCTCCAGGACGTCAGTTGAGGTGAGGGCTTTGGAATGAAGAGGCAGCATCAAATCGGTTAATCAGAGGACCACAGGTCCTATCAGAAGTCAAGGAAATGGTGCTGAATGTGAATGGAAATGTCCCTTACTCCACAACAAGGGAGGCTCCATAGAGCCTGGACCTGCCAAACCCTGTATCAGCTCCCGTAGACTCAGGTAGGGGTGGAAAGCTTCAGCCCAAGGTGAACTCTGGCTACTTCCAGAGTCCTCAGAGGAAAGGCTAATCCAAAAAGAGGAGTCTTGTGGGATCCTAGAGCAGTACCCTCAAGGAACCTGAAGAAGTGGCTTTTGATAAAGCCCAAGGTGGTATCTCTCTGCCAAAGGATATCACACTATTTCATCCTCTTTTCTCCAGGTCACTGAATCATCTATCCTCTTTTCCACATTCGTGCCTGCTCTCCCTGACCAGAATCATGCCTCGGGGCCAGAAGAGTAAGCTTCGTGCCCGTGAAAAACGCCGCCAGGCTCGAGAAGGGCCAGAGCGTCTGCTGCCTGCTCAGACCACTGCCCCAGAGGAAGAAGAGTCTCCCTCTTCCCCATCTCCTCATTTCAAAGATGCTCCCCAGAGCTCCCCTGCCACGGGAACACCCGAGAATCCTAAAGTTCCTGGAGGAGTCTGCTCCACCAGCACTACTGCTGCAGCTGCTTCAAACACAAAATTTAATGAAGATGCCAGCAATCAAGTGGAGGAAAATCAAAATACCTCAAAGGCCAGGGATACCACTGAGCAATGTCGAAGAGGCCCTATAGAAGAGAAAGTTGCTCTGTTGGTATACTACCTGCTGTACAAGTATCAAGTGAAAGAGCCAATTACTAAAGCAGATATGCTGAGAAATGTAATCCAGATTTATAAGAATCACTTCCATGAGATCCTAAGGAAAGCCTCTGAGCACTTGGAGCTGGTCTTTGGCCTTGATGTAAAGGAAATGGATCCCAACAGGAACACCTACATCCTTATCAACAAACTGGAACGGAGCTGCGATGCAAGAGTGAATGATAATGGAGCTGTGCCCAAGACAGGCCTGTTGATGACTGTCCTGGGTGTGATCTTCACAAAGGGCAACCGTGCCACTGAGGAGGAAGTCTGGGAAGTGCTGAATATGATGGGGTTATATGATGGAATAAAGAATTTCATCTATGGGGATCCCAAGAAGCTCATCACCAAAGATTGGGTGAAAGAAAAGTACCTGGAGTACCGCCAGGTGCCCAACAGCGATCCTCCACACTATGAGTTCCTGTGGGGCCCCAGAGCCTACGCTGAGACCAGCAAGATGAAAGTCCTTGAGTTTGTGGCCAAGAGCCATGATACCGTCCCCACTGCCTTCCCAGGCTGGTATGAAGAGGCTTTGAGAGATGAGGAAGAGCGAGCCCGAGCCAGAGTTCTAGCCAAGGCTGGTACCGCTGCCATGGCCAGTGCACGTGCCAAGGCCATAGCCAGCAGCTTTTCCTGCCCCAAGTGAAGGCTGAGGAAGGTTATTTACTATCTGTTTGAAGAGAACAGTTAATGTTCTCATTAGTGAAAAGTCAGGGTGGGGCTGGAGACCAGAGAATATATAACATGTTTGTGTTCTATGTAGGAACCTGGATATTTGTTTAAATGTTGCTCCTTTTAACAGAAAGTTTAAGTAGCTTCAGAGTATGAGTTTATGAATAAGTAATTCATTTATTGATGTTCATGAGTTTTAAGAGTAAGAGTTTTACAATTTTATAGAAAAAATTGGGAAATTTTCCATTTTATTTAGTTACTTGGAACATAACATCGTAGCATTTCCATGAAAGAACTCAGCAGTAAAATGCTGGGATCAAGAAATAGAGAGTGTAAAAGATGATGAATTTTTTACATTCCTTTATCACCATTTGGTCTGTTCTCTCAAGTTAATATAGACACACACACACATACATATATATATATATATATACACACACACACACACACACATATATATACACACTTAGATGTGCTTAGTTTATTCAATAATGTAGAATTAATTATAGCATAATAAATTAGATGTCTTGCACACTGTCTCGTTTATTTCTCAAACATTCCTTGAGCATCTGCTCTTTGGGAGTCTTCCTGCTAGTACTGGGAGTGTCAGGATAATCAAAACCCACTGTGCCCATAGAATTTGAGAGTGTAGAAGTAGCTGTCAAGTAGGACAGAGGATGGGATACACCCACTGGCCTCAGGGCACTTATCACTTCACTTCTCACATCCTCCCATGGGGAGGATCCAGATGTGAGAAGTCAAGTGTAAGGTGCCCTGAGGCTAGCGGGTCTGGGGCTTTGGGCAACTGCAAGTCCTTTGGTGTGAGTCAGTTTTGCAAGAAGCTGGGTGGTGGGTCAGATGAGGCTTGGGGGGCGGTGGGTAGGGGCCAGACCCGCAGAAGTTGTGTCCAGAGTTAAGAGACGTAAAGCCTGGAATGGAAAACTATTTAGCAGCTACTTGAAAATCATGAATTAACCAGAGAGAAATCTCCTGGGGAATGTAAGGTGTCCTGCATCCTTCCCCACGGTTCTTTTCCCAGTGCGGTTCAACACAGCACACAAACTGTGTTTTAGGCATATCATCCCCAGGGAGTTTCTGAGAAATAGAGGTGATACTCACATGACATGGGTATGCTTAGAAGCCACTGTGCTAGCAATCTTTGCTCTGGCCTCGAGAGACCTCCCACTACATTCAAGTTCATCTTATTAAGCTTTGTGTAATTTGGCAAACTCCAAGTGAGGGATAGATTTTGAATGGAACTGAAATAAATGAAAAGAGAAGTGGTTTGGATGGAAGGACAGTTGGAGGGAGTTGGTTCTTGACCCCAACGACTCTTAACTTCCACCTAACTGGGAAGACTCTCCCCAACATGCCATAAATAACATATCCTGAAAAGCACGCATAGTAAGTAATTTAGCTTTACTTGCTATGCATCATGTTGGCTGATTTGTTGTGCTGTCTCATAGGGTGCTGCATATTCTCTGATACCTCTTGGATTAAAAAAAAATCACAGAGCAGATTTTAGTAAAGTCTGGGTCAAAAAAGTAATAGTCATTACTGCAAATTATTAAAAACAGAATACATGCTAGACATATGACAAGTGCTTTCATACATTATATACATCCCAGGAGTCCTACAGAATAGGACCTCTCTAGCTCATTTCACAGAAAAGTCTTACAGAGCTCTGCAATTTTCCTGACTTCATCTGGCTCATAAATGTCAGAAGTGGGACTAGACATCTGGTCTGACTTCATTTAGGGTCCCTCACTATTCCACTCCTTCTTGAATAAAGCAAATGTTTTGTCACTTAATTCATTTCTACTCTCACTACTCCACAATGTCTCAGGAAATTGAAATGAAGGACCCTGTGGCCAATGTATTAAGCCCAGCTGAAATAAATAAAGAAGAAAATGAGAATTAAAAACAATTTCAGGAGAGTTGGTGGGCTTAATCTACCTAGGCTCCTCCTGCTTCTACCCGCAGGGTTCCTTGAGAGCTGACTCCACCCAGGTCCCAGAATTTGGGACCAGTTCCAGCGATTCCTGAATTACATCACTCTTTCCCTGGGTCTTCCCAGTATGCCCTCATGTCAAAATCTCTATCCTGACCAGCTGTCCAACTTCCTTTCATAAGGCTGCACTCTGTTCACAGTGAAACAGAAGCCCCAAAATCACGTGCCTTTCCCCTAACTTAGTGCATTCCAAACTCCTGAAGGTGTCCCCTGTCTGTCCCATACCTGACCACGGAATCCCTCTGTGATAACAGTAATCCCATTCATGTGGTTGTTTACTTTGGCAGTGAAGTTTAGACTGCTCATCTGCTCTTGGTGCTTCTCTCTCACTCAAAGTTTTTTTTTCCAAATTAGCTTGTGAGCAGTCTGATTTGGCATAGGATCTACTGATTCTTGAAAGATAACCCTGAAGTTAGGGAATATTTTTTTTTATTTATTTTTTTAAGTTTATTTATTTATTTTTATTTTTGAGAGAGGCAGGGACAGCATGACCAAGGGAGGGTCAGAGAGAATCTTAAGCAAGCTCCAGGTGTCAGCACAGAACCCAATGCTGGGCTTGCAAGACCGTGACCTGAGCCAAAACCAATAGTCAGATGCTTGATCGACAGAACCACCCAGGTGCCCCTAAAGAGTTTTTAGAAAGCAAATGGGATTAGTAAGACAAAAGAACTTAATCTGATAAAATATTTGAGACTGGCCACTGAATCCATAAATTGATGAGCGAGCTTAACTAAGTGGTCAGGAACCAAAGCCTCCCTCCTAAGTGGTAGATGATGAAGGTGTGAAGAAATCACTATATAGCAACAATCAGCAGAAGCTGGATTCCTAAAAACTCAGGTGTCCTTCCAGGAGAATGTAGTAACTTTCTATTGCTGACAAATTGTCATAAATCAAGGCACTTAAAACAACACACATTTATTATCTCACCTTTCTGTAGGTAATACATATGAGTTGGCTGTGCTGTTTTCTTTGTTCAGGGTTACACAAAGCCCAAATCAAGCTGTCAGTCTGGGTTCTTATGGGGAGATACTGAGAAGAATCTCATTCCACACTTGCACAGGTTGCTTTAGGAATCCAGTTCTATGAAGAATTCAGTTCTCTGTAATGTTAAGACCTAGGCCACGTTTCCTTGCTGACTGTCAGCTGCAGCTGCCACAGCTCCTCAAGGCCTCTCTCCACTCCTTGCAAATGGGCCCCTACTTCAGAAACAGCATGTTGACTCTGTCTCATGTGGAAACTCTCCTACTCCCACTGTGCTGCATCTCTGTTCTGCCTCTGGCCAAACAAAAGTCCTCTGCTTATAAGGGCTCATGTCATTAGATTGAGTCTGCTCAGGTAATACATTATAATCTCCCTCTCTGAAGGTCCATTCCTTAATTTTAATGGCATATGCAAAGTGCCTTTGGCCATGTGACATAACATATTCACAAGTTGCAGGGATAAGGGTATGGGCATCTTTGTGGAACAATCATTCAGTCCACCACCAAGACAGAAAATATCTCCCTGGCAGACACACCAGTTTTCATAAGAAAAGAAAAAACTTCACCAGCATACTCCTGACTCTTGTCTCTATCTGCCTCAGAGGAAAATCCTAATTTTTCAGTGTGCTTAAAGATACCTGAACAAGTGTTCAGCCACATTCTTCAGGTAGTGGATAGCAGAGACTCACAAATTATAGGTTTTCCATGCAGCAAAAGGAATCAGAAAATTCTGAGTGTATTGAGATTATAACATTATTATAATCCGTGGTCAGAGCAGAAACGGGCTATACAGTGAAAAGGGGTGACATCTGCCTGCTGAGATTATTTCCAGTGCCCTTTAGAAAACTGGTGTGATCTTGTATTTGAAAACACTGGTCACACATGGGCACTAGAAAAAGTTGTTGAAAGGCAGCTACATTTGATCTTCTCAGAAAATCCTCCAGGAATAAAGAGGGCTAATGTCATAGCAAATTGTAATAGTTGCTGTTTTCTCAGTGCCTATTATGTAACAGTTAATGGGAAGGTCTGCAGATGCTCAGTTACTTCATGTCTTGTTCTCTATTCTTGGAGGCTACTTGACACTCTACTAGTAGTTAGGAAGGGTCAAGTGACTATCCTTGGCACTGAAATATGAGCAGAAGCATGCCTCTCACCTCCAGACAAAGGTATCTGAGAACTAGTATGCCACTTGCACGCTTTTTGTTTTATCGAGCAGCACACATACAGAGCCTGTGTTGGGCTGGGGAAGTTCATGACGGAAGCACCCTGGATCCTGGGATCACCTGACAATTGAAACACCTTGCCAATGCTCATCAAATGTTATGTACCTAAGAAATAAAACGTTGTCATGTGAAGCAATTCTAAACCACGTTTTCCCATTATATCTCATAAATACTTTATCTGAATAATACGTAGATACTATTTCTGTTCTCTTATGTATTTTAATTACAAAGAAAATAGGGCATATATTCATGTTGCCAAAAAATTCTAATAATAGGGATAGATTATAATTCTGCTTCCTTACTATGTTCCTCTAAATTTTATCCCATCCTGGAGGTAACTGCATTAAAAAATCTTGTGTTGTAGTATTTTAAGATTTTTTTCCAGGACTATTCTTACATACATGTATTGGAAAAGTATACCGTGGATTTTAAAAAATACATGTAGAACAGTGTACATATCATTTTGCTTCTTGCCCTTATCACTGGATAAAATAAATGCAGGATCTTTCTGAGAGAGCACAAACAGATCCACCTCACCCTGTTAACCACTTTCTAGAATTCTAAAGTGTGTATGTACCATAATTAATTTAACCATTCGCCTCTTGAAGGATACACAAGTTGCTTCTCATGTGTCGCTATGATTAAGAGAACTGACATCAAAATCATTGAACATCAATTCTTGGGAAAATGTGGATGTTTTGTTATGGAGAGATGTAGAACAGTGCAATTAAAGTGGAAAGAATCTGACGACAGTAAATTTTTACAAATCTTGATATTCTGTTTTTTTAATTTTTTTTTAACGTTTATTCATTTCTGAGAGACAGAGAGAGATAGAGCATGAGCGGGGAAGGTGCAGAGAGAGAGGGAGACACAGAATCTGAAACAGGCTCCAGGCTCTGAGAGGTCAGCACAGAGCCGGATGCGGGGCTCGAACTCACAAACCACGAGATCCTGACCTGAGCTGAAGTGGGACGCTTAACCGACTGAGCCACCCAGGAGCCCCAATTGATATTCTGTTCTAATAATGCTATATCAAATTATTTTTCATATATTTATGTATGTGAATAAATTAGGCTCTCATTGGCATTTTACTTTATCAACTTTTTAAATTTTGGTCAACTTTTGATCAAAAGTATATTATCTCACTGCTAGTTTAATTTGTATTTCCCTATTTCCTAAACAGATTAAACAGAAAATTAATTTAATCACTCACCCATATAAAGCAGGATTTCTGCAGTGTAGATTAAGTACTAGGATTCTTCTGGGTGCATAGTTTAAAATTCTATGTCCAAAAGATTTTCCCCTTTCCTTTGAGAACATAGGATTTGTCAGAATGACCAGGTACCAGGAAATGGGCCTGGACAGGAAAACATCAATAAGTGAGGAATATCAAGAGGACCAGGGGTGAAGGAAGTAGAGCAACTTCCAGAATCCATGAGACAGCCCAGGGCAGCTGGTAGTCAGGGACCTGAACGTAGGCTTCAGCAAAAATAGACAAGGTGCCAGAAGGAGAGAACGTGGGGGAATCTGGTAGAGGGTACCAGATAGCTGGATAGGCTAGGGAATCTGTATCTTCACTGCCAGCCCAACGTTTTAGAGTGATGTGAGTGAGTAGATCTGCTGGATGAAAGGACCCTAGAGGCATGCCCGATAGCCCCCTCACCCCAGAGTGCCCCCTGCCCACCTTCGGGCAGCATATAGCTGGCTCCCCCTGTGTCACCCACCAAGTAATGTTACTGATGGAATCTGGAAGAGCTACATCTCTTCACTACTCTAATCATTCTATGCATCCTAGCCAGTGTACCGGAGCCGTGAGTGGTCTTGATGGACCACTAGCCTGATGGACAAGGCTAATTCTTCCCCTAAGCTGTGGCCCTCCTGACACTGAGATTGAGGCTCTGCAAGTGGCTGGGCTTGGTTGGTGATTCAGAATGTTTCAAAAAGGGCAAGTATTACCAGTGAGTGCTGGAAGGAGGTGTGTAGCTGCAAGGAGGGTAACTGGAGGGGGAGTTCGCTGAGGCTCATTACCCCAGTGACTCTGGGAAGAAAGGGCTGTGTATAGACCTGTCTTGATAAATAACCCAGGTGTTATCCTCAGCTTAGATTACCTCCGTGCTTCCTGACTTCTTTGCACACCAGAGGGCAGATGTACTCTGGCTGTGTCTTGTGGTCTTTGTTGCTACCAGATGCTGACTGGAGTGGGGGGTGGGGGTGGGCCCACAATGGAAATACCTACAGGTAGATGGAGAATGACTGTAGTTGGTGTAGTTCCTTATTAAATTGACTGGTAGTGACAGATATATTGTGGAGTCCAAAGCTATATTTTTTGTGTAATAACTCCAATTTGATTGAATTTTTTTAAAAAAGTCTCTGCTAGCCACTCTCAAAATCATCACATGATCTATAGTAAATATAGAAAATCTAAAATTTTGAAGTGAGGACAGTCGATCGGCCTGTCAACCTCAGGCCAGCAGACAGAGGAATCCCAGACCCTAACAGCAGGAAAGGTGAGGACTCTGAATGAGATCAGAGGGAGCAACCCATACCAGAATGGAAGATGCCACCACACAGCCCCATCCCTGTTGTCAGCCTTGGGAAATTCCAGAAAGGGGTGGATGGAAATGGTTTCCCCTGAATTCTGTCTCTGGTGTCTCAAGGAAATGAACACCTTGATCTGTGGTGGGCAGTGTCAGGTTAGCAAAAGGAAGAGTCCAGTCTCTGCCTGGAGTTGAGACAAGGTCCTGGATTGAGTTTAACAGAATCCTCACTCCAGGAGAGTGTCGACCCCACAGAGACTCACCCCTGCTTACAGTCCTAGCAAGCTCTGTGCAGGGATTGCCTAAGGAGTGACCTCCAAATTTCCCCACTGGGGAGTCAGGGACTTGAGGGCATTTGGAGGTGGGTGTGGCCTCAAGGCTACAGAGAGGGAGGTCCCAGGTAGTAACAGAAGTAAAGGTGAGGACTCAGTCTGATTTCTGTGAGAATTGCCCACCCCAACAGATGGGCAGCACAGTGGCCAGCTTCTGCTGTCAGCTCTGGGAGGCCCTGATATGCTTGTGATGAAGGTCGGAAGCCCTTTCACTTTATCCTCTAGAAACTGGAGAGTGACGTGGGAGGGCCTCGGTTTAGGGCTAACATGGAGGGGAGGATACCTAGGATCAGTCAGAAGTAAAACTAATTAAAAATTTCTTGAAAACCTATGTGACAGAGAACACCACCACTGCGACACCCCAGGCAAAGCTGGCCAGAAATGGTATACTCTGATAGCCGCCTTGGGGTCTCAGGGAAGTGAAGGCATTGGTCTGAGGGCAGTGGTGTGACATGTCCACTGAGGGAGGACCTGTGGGCTCTGCCTGGAATTAAGTAAGGTAAAGATCCTGAGTTAAGTGTGATGGTACTGCCCATCCCAGACTGGGGAAGCTCCTCCCAGAGAGTCCCGACCCTACTATCAGCCCTGACAGAACCCAAGCAAGAATCAATGGTCTGATGTAGCAAACTCTGAGAACCTTCTAAATTTCCCAAGGGGACTGATGGGGGTGAGGGTGTCAGCTTCAGAGCAGCAGAAGAATGGTCCCAGGCCCTAACAGGAGTAAAGGTAAGGATTCGGACATCTGAGGGAGCCACTCCCCTCAACAGAACAAAGGAGGCCTCACAGAGCACCACCTCTCCTATCCAACCTGGGAGGTCCCACGGGGATTTAAGAATGTGATGCACCCTGACTTCTGCCTCTGGTATCTGAGGGCAGCACTAGCTTTGGTGTTATTGGGCAGCATCAGAACAGACAAGGGAGGAGATCCAGGCCCTGCCTGGAATTAAGGGAAAACCGTGAGTTAGGGGTGAGGGGATCAGCCACTCTAGATTAGAGGGGTTCCCAGTCAGTTCTGTCCCTGCTATTTGCCTTGATAGAACTTAGCCAGGAAGCATTTGACATATGGACATCCGACTACCTTCTAAAGTTCCCCGGAGGGGAATGAGGTAGGTGAGGTAATCAGAAAAGTCTGTCAACTTCAAATCAGCAGAGGGAACAGTCTGAGGCTCTAGAGGGAGTAAAGGCAAGAACTCTGAGTGACATCTGAGGGAACCACCCACTCCAGAACACAGGGGCTTTGTGGAGTCTTGCCCATACTTTCTATTCCAGAGGCTGCAGGCTAGGTTGGATTAATGTAAGGTATCCTGACATCTGTATTTGGTGTTTCAGCGTCAGTGAATACTTTAGACTAGGAGGAGGTAGGTGTTAGGTTAGGGGAGGGAGGAGCCCCCAGGCCCTGCCACAGTGTAGTGAAGACACTGAATGAGGTATAAAGGATAAACCCACTGTCAACAAAGGGTACCTCACAAAGCCCCACCAATGAGGTCAGCCCTGGGAGGCCTTGGTAACGATGTGAGGCTGAGGCACCCCCTCACACCCTTGGGCAGTCAGGAAGATGAAATCTGGTTGAGCGGGCAGCATCAGTGTCATTACTGGAAGGATCAACGCTTTTCCAGCTTGAGTGAGGAGAACCCTAATTACTCTAGAATGGAAAGGATTCCTCAGAGCTCTGCCTGTGCTTTCTTCCCTGTGCATTCCCAGGCAGACATAGTAAGATGAAGTTCCCCTCAGTTCCTCCTCTGAGGTCTCAGAGTGATTGAGGGCTTTGAGACCAGGGGTAAGCCTCTGAAAAGCAGAGCATGGGGACCCCAGGTCCTGCCCAAAGTGAAGTGATGACCCTTAATGTGAACTGAAATGCTCCCTAACTCAGAGCAACTGCTCTAAGCCCCAGTGAGCTCCAGATAGATCTGTAGGTAGGAGCTAAGGTCCACAGGGTCCTCAGGGCAGAGGCAATCAAAGAATAGGAGCCTTGTGGGTTCCTTGAGCAGCGCCCTCAAGGAAACCTGCAGAGTTAGCCTTCAATAAAGCCAAGGCTGTATTTCTTTGTTGAAGTGGCCCTACAATGTCATTCTTTCCCTTTCAGATCACTGAGTCATCTGCCCATTTGTCTCCTGCTCTTATCAAAAATCATCATGCCCCGGGGTCAGAAGAGTAAGCTCCGTGCTCGTGAGAAACGCCGCCGCCAGGCTCCAGAAAAGCCCCAGGATCTGGTGAGTGCTCAGGCTACTACAGCAGTGGGAGAAGTTTTCCCCTCCCTTTGCTGTCCTCATTTCAACAGCTCACCTACTGCTGGGTCATATCGTGCTCCCCAGGAGCGTCAGAGAGCCACAGCCACCACCACTACTCCTGTGGCTCTTTCATACACAAAATCGAATGAAGCTGCCAACAACCGAGGGGAGGAAAGGCCAAGATCCTCTCAGGTCCAGCCCACCGCTCTGCCCTTTCAGAGAGACCTGCTAGATGAGAAGGTGGTTTTGCTAGTGCACTATCTGCTGCGCAAATATCAAAAGAAAGAGCTCATTACCAAGGCGGGAATGTTGAGAAATGTAATCCAAATGTATAGGAACCAGTTCCATGAGACCCTCAAGAGAGCCTCTGACCACTTGGAGCTGGTTTTTGGTCTTGACTTGAAGGAAGCGGATCCCAACCGGCACATCTATGTCCTTGTGAACAAACTGGAACCAAGTTACGATGCAGTACTGAGTGATCACGGTGGTGTGCCCAAGACAGGCTTGCTGATGACTATTCTGGGTGTGATCTTCACAAATCGCAACCGTGCCATGGAGGAACAAGTCTGGCAAACATTGAATGTGATGGGGTTATACGAGGGGAGGCAGCACTTCATCTTTGGGGAGCCCAGGAAGCTCATCACCAAGGATTTTGTGAAAGATAAGTACCTGGAGTACCGGCAGGTGTCCAACAGCGACCCTCCGCGCTATGAGTTCCTGTGGGGCCCCAGAGCCCACGCCGAGACCAGCAAGATGAGAGTCCTGGAGTTTCTAGCCAAAGTTCACGATACCGTCCCCAGTGCTTTCCCAGCCTGGTATGAAGAGGCTTTGAGAGATGAAGAAGAGCGAGCCCGAGCCCGAGCCGCAGCCAGGGCTCATACTGCTGCCATGGCCAGTGCACGTGCCAGGGCCTTGACCAGTGCACATTCCAAGGCCACGACCAGTGCCCGCTCCAGGGCCAAAACCAGTGTGTGCACCAAGGCCATGCCAGCAGCTCCTCCCACCCCTAATAAAGTCTGAGGCAGATTCTTTACTTTGTTGTTAAAAAGAGAAGTCTATATTTTAAGGAGTAGAGGATCAGGGTGGGGCTGGAGAAAACACAGTGTACAATGTATTTGTTGTTTCTGTTCTATGTGGTAACCTGGATAATTTTGTAAAATATTGTTCCTTTTAATAGAAGGCTTAAATAGCTTCATAATCCAAATTTATGAATGATACTGCTCAAATATTTATTGGTGTGGATGAGACTCAAGAGTAAGAGTTTTATTATTTTGTAAAATTGGAAAACTTCCATCTTATTTAGTAATCTGGAACAAGATAACGTGGCAGTAGATGAGGCATTTCCTTGGAAGTGTGAAAAACTCAGTAGTGTAATACTTGGGGTCCAGAAATGGAGAGATAGATAAAAAATGATAAATCCTTAGTTTCATTTATCACTTTTAGTCTTGTTTTGTAACTATATACATACATATACATATACTGTATACTATATACATATATATACATATATATATGTATATATATATATACATATACATATACATATATATACTATATACATATATATATATATACACACACACACACATATACACACAACTGGATATATTTAGTTTATTCAAGAATGAAGGATAAATAATTATATTGCAATAAATTCTTTAAATTTTTTAAATATGTATTTACTTTTGAGAGAGAGAGAGAGAGAGACAGAATGTGAGGGGGGAGGGGCAGAGAGAGGGAGACGGAATCCAAAGCAGGCTCCAGGCCCTGAGCTGTCAGCATAGAGCCTGACGTGGGGCTCAAATCCATGAACTGCAAGATCATGACCTGAGTCAAAGTCAGACACTTAACCTACTGAGCCATCTAGATGCCCTATGTTGTAATAAATGGTACCTGTTTCTCAGTGGCCCATTTTCTTTTCTCCAACAATAATTGAGCATCTACTCTTTGCAAAGCTCCATGTTAGTACTGGAAATGCTAACATGAACAAGAACTATCCCTGCCCACAGAATTCTGAAGTCTCAGAGCAGCTATGATACAAGGAATATTGTAAGATACTCCCTATGACAAAAAACACAAATCAAAAGATGGTGTGAGGACACGGAGGTTTTAGGTGTGAGCAGTCAGGTGTAAAAGCCCTGTGGCAAGGGGGTTTGAGACCTTGGGAAACTGAAAGTCCTTCAGGGTGAGGTACTTTGAACTAAGCTGCATGGTGGGTCAGATGAGTTTGTCTGAGTGCTGAGCAGGGTCCAAAACCTCAAATGATGTGTCTCACAATGAGACCGAAGCCTGGAATAGAAAAGCGTTTTTAATACTTAAAGATCATAGATAAAGCAGAGAGAAATCTTCACCTGGGCCAGGAACAGAAGAGGTGCTATGGTCTTGTCCCTGTGCAGAACACAGTGCACAGAATAGGCAATTTGTGCATGTCATATTAAAAGAGTGGCTGTGATACTCACAGGAGGTAGAATGCTCAGAAGTTGCTGTGCTGGCGATCTTTGCCCTGGGATGGAAGAGGCAAAGCCCATCTACTACATGAGCATTTTTTTTTTGAGAGAAAGAGAGAGAGAGGACACAAGTGAGCAAGGGGCAGAGAGAGAGGGAGGGAGGGAGAGAGAGAGAGAGAGAGACAGACAGACAGACAGAGACAGACAGAGACAGACAGAGAGAGAGAGAGAGAGAGAGAGCAGCAGGGCTCAAGCTCACCAGATTTGGGGCTCGTGCTCACCTGAAGCGGGGTTTGTGCTCACAAAGCAGGGCACGAGCTCACCCTATGAGGGACTCAAACTCATGAACTGTGAGATCATGACCTGAGCCGAAGTCAGATGCTTAACTACTGATCCACCCAGGTGCCCTAAATGGGCATTTTAATTAAGTTATCTGAAATGTAATTTGGTAAACTCTAAGCTAGAATTATATTTGTGATCGGGGTGAAATAATTGCAAATAAAAGTGTTTCAGATGGAAGTCCAGAGGGAAGGAAGAGATGGGAACAGACTTTAATACAAATTCCAGGAGGTTTGATATGCATAAAACTGAGCAAGATTTTCCCACAACAATAAATAACATAGCCTCAAAAAAGTTATACAGCAAGCAACTTAGTTTAACTTGCTTAGCATCATATTGGCTGTTTTCTTGTGCCATGTCCTAGAGGGGTATGAATTCACTGAAATTTCCTGGACTAAAAAAAAATCTCAGAAGGGAGGGTGGTAGGTTTTAGGGTAAAAATGATAGCAGCAGTAATAACTAAAATTTATCAAAGTATAATACATGCCAGACACTGTGCCCGAGTCTTCCTTAAGTTAGATATATCCTACCATTCCTACTTACAAGATATATGTAAGCCAAAAACAAGAGGACTGCTTATAAAACTCAGTTCACAGATGAAAGCTTACGTAACTGAAATTTTCCTGAGTTCACCTGGCTTGTAAGTGACAAGGCTGGGACTTAGGGCCCTGATCTGATTTCTTCTAGAACACACACTGTTTGGCTTCTCCCTGCCTGAGGTTGACCTGTGTCTCTTACTTCATTTCTCTGCTCCCTACTCTTCAGTGTGTCCCAGAGAGTAAAAGGAAGCAAGATGCAGCCAATGTATTAAATTCAGATGGATTAATAAGGTGAAATGAGAATTAAACATTACGCGGGGAGTATCTCTGGGCTGCATTTGCATAAGGTGCACCTGCCCCTAGCCCCAGGGTTCTTTTAAAGCTGACTCTGCCCAGTGCTAGTACACAGGATGAGAACCAGCGCGCTCCCAGTTATGACTCTTGCCCTGGGTTTTCCCCAATGTGTCCTGGTGTCCAAATCTGGATCCTGACCTGCTGTCCAGTTCTCCCCTGAATCCTTTCATAAGACTGCACTCTGCTCTGGAGGGGGGGGGGCGGAGAGGGTACAACAACCCAGAATCACCTTTCTTTTCCCTGCCTTAGAGCATTCCGATTCACTGCAGACAATTCCTGTCTGTGTCATCCCTGACCATGGAACCCCTCTGCTAACAACAGCCCAGTATATGTGGTCGTTTACTTTGGCAGTGATGTTTGATGTTTGCTCATCTGATCTGGGAGCTGCCAGCACACTCTTAAAAGTATTTTCCAAATCAGCTCCTGAGGTAGAATCTGATTTGGCACAGAATCTACAGATTCTTGAAAGATAGCCCTGAAATAAGAGAGGAGATTTTATAAAGCAGATGAGAAATCTGGTGACTTATCGGAGACTGGCCACTGAATCCATACACTGATGAGTGAGCTTAACTAAGTCATGAGAACCAAAGCCTCCATCCCTAAGCAGTAGATGAGGAAGGATGGGGGAAGTCACTGTGCAGCAACCATCAGCAAAGGCTGAATTCTAACAGACCCTGTACTCCTTCCAAGAGGCTGGACTAGTATTCCACAACTGCCATAACAAATTACCACAAATTTAGCAGATTACAACAGCACACGGTTATTATCTCACATGTCTGTGGGTGAGAAATCCAAGTTGCTTCTGTTGAATTCTCTCTTCCGGGTTTCACAAGGCCCAAGTCAAACTTTCAGCTGGCAGGCCTCTCATCATGAGTTCTGGGAAGAGTATCTTTCCAAGATCATTCAGGCAGTTGGCACAATCCAGTTCTTTGTGGTAATAAGACTGAGGCACTGTTTTCCTGCTGACTGTCAGCTGGAGCTGACATAGTTTCTCCAGGCCTTTCTCCAATCCTTGCATCTGAGCCCATATATATTTTTTAAACTTTATTTTTAAAACTTTATTTATTTTTATTTTAGAGAGGAAGAGCATGGGAGCAGGGTAGAGAGGGGAAGAGGAACAGAGAATCTTAAGTAGGCTCAAACTCAGCATGGAGCCTGACATAGGTCTTGATGTTAGGACTCTGGATCATGACCTGAGCTGAAATCAAGAGTCGGATGCTCAACCAACTGAACCACCCAGGTACCCCTGAGCCCATATATTCTGAATCAGCAATAAAACCTTGCATTCTTCTCACGCTTGGAATCTAACTGCCCCTCCCCCAACTGTGCTGTATCTCTTTCGTATCCACCCAGAAACAGTTCTCTGCTAATAAGGCCTCATGTCATTAGATTGGTCCCACTCTGATAATCCAGTGTAACAGCTTTATTTTTAAAGTCATTTTCATAACCTTATTACATCTGCAAAGTGTAACATACCATATTCACAGGTTCCAGGGATAAGATATGGATATCTTAGTGGAACAATTATTCAGTCAACAACTATTCAGTAGGAAAGGTCTTCCCAGAAGATGTGCCAGCTTTGATAAGAAAAGAAAAGCTAACTGACCACCATTTTCCTGACTCTTGTCTGTATCTGCTGCAGGGAAAAATCCTGGTTTTCAGTGTGCCCTAAGGTATGTGTGCAAGTGGTCAGTTGTATTTATCACGTGGTGCATAGCAGAAACTCAAAAGTTGTGATTTTTGATCATGTAGCAAAAGGAAGAAGCAAAGTGTCAGTGTATTGAGATTACAGAGGTTATTGAAAAGGTCAGTACAGGAAGGTCCTTATAGCATGAGGAAAGGTGACACCTCCCTGCTGAGATTTCCAGTGTTCTTTAGAAAACAGGTGTGCTACTATATTTGAACACCTCTCACACAGTAGACTTAGAAAAATTTGGAGTGTTGCAAGGCAATTCTGGCCTTCTCCGAAACTTCTCCAAGAATGAAGAGGGCTTTTGTCATACAAATTCAAAGTGTTGTACATTACTGATAACTTGCTCTGTAACTATTTATAGAGAGACTGTAAGTGCTCTTCTGCAGCTGTCTTGCCCTCTTTCCTGGGCTCATAAGCTATACTATATCATCAAATGCACTTGTATTAGAACAGGTTTTGTGACTATCCTTGCCCCTGAAATATGAACAGAAGCAGTGTTTGTCATCTGCAGACCAACACATTTGAGTCAGTAAGCTACCTCCATGCTTTCTATTCAATGAACAGCAAACATGCAGAGCATCTGCTGAGATGTAGGGACACATGATGGGAGCAGCCTGGATCCTGGGGTCACCGGACAGCAGAAGTATTGCCTACCTTTGTCACATTTTATGTGCATGAGGAAGAAACTTTCACAGTGTTAACTCATACATATTTCAGGCTTCTTCCATTACATCAGATAGCAGTTACTTCATCTGGATAATACACAGCTACTTTTTCTGTTGGGAGCCTTTCTTAAATACACTTATTATAAAAGAAATAGGGCACATATCCTTGATGCTAAAGAAATTCTAAAAACGTGGATAAATCAAAAATCTCATTCCTTACTCCATACCCCAAAATTCAGCCCTCCTCAGAAGTAACCACAATTTTAAAATGTATATATTATATTAAAATATAGTCTGGGCTTTTTCTTACATAGATGTCCTAGAAAAATATAATTTGTTTTTTTTTAATGTACTTGGATAATGATACACATATTGTCTTGCCTCTTGCCCTTATCCCTAACAAAATGAATGCAGGATCTTTCTGTGAGAGCAATATAGGTCCACCTCGCTCTTAACTACTGCCAAGAATTCTAAAAAGTGCAGATGTACCATAAGTAATTTAACCATTCTCATCCTGATGGACACGTGTTTTTTTCCCATTTGTTGCTATAACTAATAGAACTGATACCAACATTATTAAATATAAATTATTAGGTAAACATAGATGTTTTCTTACAGGAAAGACATAGAAGTGAACATTGGGTTAAAGTGGAAGTAGTGTGGTGACTGCAAATTTGTATGAGTATTGCTATATTCTGTTTCAACAATGCTGTACCAATTTATGTTCTCACACAGTAATGTATGTAAATATCCTGAACTCTCATAAGCATTTTAAATTGATCAATTTTAAATGCTGATCAATCTTTTGTGTCAAACTAATTCTCACTGTTATTTTATTTGGTATTTCCATGTTTTCAAATTATGTTGTTCAAAAATGAATTCTTCACTAATTAATTCCTCATCGGTAGCAAGCATGATATTTGCAAGGTATCTTGAGTACCAGGATATCTATGGGGGAGTGTTTTAAAATTCTGTATCAATAAGATTTTTTTCCATTTACTGTAAGAAGCAAGGATTTGATCAGAATGACTGAGTCTCAGGAAATATTCTAGATAGGATGCTGTCAGCTAGTGAGGAGTATCAGGAGGTCTGGAGAGCGAAGAAATTTCTAGAGTCCGTGAGAGAGACCACATACTAAATGAAGCCCAGATAGCCCAGGCCACGCTGGCAGTCTGGGTTGTGAATTTACAGCTCAGCATATAAGGGAAAAGGGACCAGAAGGAGAGAGCATGTGGAATCTTGGAGGGTCCTAGACAACTTCTAGGAAAAGGCTTGGAATATCTATGAATCATTATTATCAGTCTAAAGTTGCACAGCAATCTGAGTGGGCAGATGTATTGGATAAAGGACCAGAGGCATGCCTAATACCCCTCCCTACCTTAGAATCCCCCCCGCCCACCTGTCAGGCAGAATATAGCGAGCTCCCATGCATCATCCAGTGGTAATATTAATGAATTTTGGGAAGCCTATATCTCTTCACTACTTTCATGGTTCTGTGCATCCTTGCCAGTGTACCAGGGCTAAGAGCTGTCTTGATGCCTGTTGGGGAAGGCTATTTCTTCTGTGTATAGTGCCCTTCCAGCACTAAAGTTGGGGCTAGATCATTAAAAAATGATCTAGATGCTAACTCAACTTAGACCGCCTCCTCTGTTTCCTGAGTTCTTCGCAGCCATAGCATAAAGTCCTATGGCTCTATTTGCTGGTGTAGGTTGCCACCATATACCTGCTGGGGTAGAGGGCTGACTCCAGGCGTGTAAACCTTTTACAGAATGGAAGGAGAGAATCATTTTAGATAGTGCAGTTCCTTGTTAAATTGACTGGAGGTGACGATGATGTGGTGTTCAAAGCTCTTTATAATTGTAGTAACTCTGGCTTGATTGAATTAAAAAAAATAAAATTCTATCAGCTATACTCAACATTTTCACATGGTCTGTAGCAAATACTATTACTTTTTGAATGAAAGGTGATGTCATTGGACCAGAGTGTCTATCTCAGGCCAGCAGAAGCGTCTCAGACCTGAATAGAAGTGACGGTGAGAAGCAGGAGGAAAACCTAGAGGAATTGTCTACCAGAGAACAGATTGCCTCACATAGAGCCTTGACTCTGTTGTCTGTCTGCCTTGGGAGCACCGGGTATGATTGTTAAGTGCAGGCACTATCCTCTTGAGATTGGGATTTGGGGTGGAAATATAGGAAGGGGTGGGGATTTGGCTTTGATCTAAGGCCGGCCAACTCAGCAGAAGGGTGAGTCCCCAGTCCATCTACAAGTCAAGTTTAGAAATCTGACTGAGGACTGAGGATATTTCTTCCTGCAAACCAGAGGGACCAGCTTAGAGCCCCAACCCTGCTGTCAGCCCGGCAGGCCCTATGCAGGGATCTCAGTAATTGACTTCCCTGTACCTGTGCCTCTGGTGTCTCAGAGTAGTGAAGATTTTGTTATGAGTGCGGAGGAGTCCAGTCAGCAGATGGAAGAGGAGCCCAGGCCCTGCCAGGAGGTAAGGTAAAGACCCTGAGTGATGCTTGAGGGGACTACCCACCCCAGATTAAAGGGTATCCCACAGAGTACCAAGGGTTTTCAGCCCCAGTAGACCCAGGCAGGGACTATCTGATTTCACCCTGCTAAATTTTCCCTGTGGGTTCTGGCTGCTGAGAGTATCAGACCAGGGTACTGACCTCAGGCCAGCAGAGGGAAGGTGCTCAGGCCCTAAAAAAGTGAAGGCAAGAACTTCAAGTGAAGTCTAAGGGAACCACCCACAGCAGAACAGAGGGATCTCCACAGAGCCCCATCCCTGTGGTCAGTACTGGTAGGCCCCAGACAGGGTGGCTGAATGGGAGAACTGGACACTGATAGACCCTAGGTAAGTACATCACAATTGCAGTGTTCATGTTTATTTAAAATCATTTATTTTAAAATAAGCTTGCAAAAAATAAAATAAAATAAGCTTACAAATTAAAATGGTTCTATATTTACAGAAAAGTTGCAAAGATGGTATAGAGAGTTCCCTTACACCTAGCACTCACTCTCCCCTATTGTTAATATCATATATTAATATGATACATTTGGCACAGATAATGAACCACCATCTACACATTATGATTAATTAAAGTCTATACTTCTTTCAGGTTTCCTTTATTTTTTCCCTAACATCCTTTCTCTGGCCGAAGATCCTATCCATGATATCACATTGCATTTGAACATCATTTCTCCTAGGCCCTTCTAGGTAGTGACAGATTCTCACTTTCCTTATTTTTTATGACCTTGACAGTTTGGGGAAGGTATTTATTTTTTTTTTATTTTTTTTTTTTTTTTTTTTAATATGAAATTTATTGACAAATTAGTTTCCATACAACACCCAGTGCTCATCCCAAAAGGTGCCCTCCTCAATACCCATCACCCACCCTCTCCTCCCTACCACCCCCCATCAACCCTCAGTTTGTTCTCAGTTTTTAAGAGTCTCTTATACTTTGGCTCTCTCCCACTCTAACCTGTTTTTTTTTTTCCTTCCCCTCCCCCATGGGTTCCTGTTAAATTCTCAGGGTCCACATAAGAGTGAAACCATATGGTATCTGTCTTTCTCTGTATGGCTTATTTCACTTAGCATCACACTCTCCAGTTCCATCCACGTTGCTACAAAAGGCCATATTTCATTTTTTCTCATTGCCACGTAATATTCCATTGTGTATATAAACCACAATTTCTTTATCCATTCATCAGTTGATGGACATTTAGGCTCTTTCCATAATTTGGCTATTGTTGAGAGTGCTGCTATGAACATTGGGGTACAAGTGGCCCTATGCATCAGTACTCCTGTATCCCTTGGATAAATTCCTAGCAGTGCTATTGCTGGGTCATAGGGTAGGTCTATTTTTAATTTTCTGAGGAACCTCCACACTGCTTTCCAGAGCGGCTGCACCAATTTGCATTCCCACCAACAGTGCAAGAGGGTTCCCGTTTCTCCACATCCTCTCCAGCATCTAGAGTCTCCTGATTTGTTCATTTTGGCCACTCTGACTGGCGTGAGGTGATACCTGAGTGTGGTTTTGATTTGTATTTCCCTGATAAGGAGCGACGCTGAACATCTTTTCATGTGCCTGTTGGCCATCCGGATGTCTTCTTTAGAGAAGTGTCTATTCATGTTTTCTGCCCATTTCTTCACTGGGTTATTTGTTTTTCGGGTGTGGAGTTTGGTGAGCTCTTTATAGATTTTGGATACTAGCCCTTTGTCCGATATGTCATTTGCGAATATCTTTTCCCATTCCGTTGGTTGCCTTTTAGTTTTGTTGGTTGTTTCCTTTGCTGTGCAGAAGCTTTTTATCTTCATAAGGTCCCAGTAATTCACTTTTGCTTTTAATTCCCTTGCCTTTGGGGATGTGTCGAGTAAGAGATTGCTACGGCTGAGGTCAGAGAGGTCTTTTCCTGCTTTCTCCTCTAAGGTTTTGATGGTTTCCTGTCTCACATTTAGGTCCTTTATCCATTTTGAGTTTATTTTTGTGAATGGTGTGAGAAAGTGGTCTAGTTTCAACCTTCTGCATGTTGCTGTCCAGTTCTCCCAGCACCATTTGTTAAAGAGGCTGTCTTTTTTCCATTGGATGTTCTTTCCTGCTTTGTCAAAGATGAGTTGGCCATACGTTTGTGGGTCTAGTTCTGGGGTTTCTATTCTATTCCATTGGTCTATGTGTCTGTTTCTGTGCCAATACCATGCTGTCTTGATGATGACAGCTTTGTAGTAGAGGCTAAAGTCTGGGATTGTGATGCCTCCTGCTTTGGTCTTCTTCTTCAAAATTCCTTTGGCTATTCGGGGCCTTTTGTGGTTCCATATGAATTTTAGGATTGCTTGTTCTAGTTTCGAGAAGAATGCTGGTGCAATTTTGATTGGGATTGCATTGAATGTGTAGATAGCTTTGGGTAGTATTGACATTTTGACAATATTTATTTTTCCAATCCATGAGCAGGGAATGTCTTTCCATTTCTTTAAATCTTCTTCAATTTCCTTCATAAGCTTTCTATAGTTTTCAGCATACAGATCCTTTACATCTTTGGTTAGATTTATTCCTAGGTATTTTATGCTTCTTGGTGCAATTGTGAATGGGATCAGCTTCTTTATTTGTCTTTCTGTTGCTTCATTGTTAGTGTATAAGAATGCAACTGATTTCTGTACATTGATTTTGTATCCTGCAACTTTGCTGAATTCCTGTATCAGTTCTAGTAGACTTTTGGTGGAGTCTATCGGATTTTCCATGTATAATATCATGTCATCTGCAAAAAGCGAAAGCTTGACTTCGTCTTTGCCAATTTTGATGCCTTTGATTTCCTTTTGTTGTCTGATTGCTGATGCTAGAACTTCCAGCACTATGTTAAACAGCAGCGGTGAGAGTGGGCATCCTTGTCGTGTTCCTGATCTCAGGGAAAAAGCTCTCAGTTTTTCCCCGTTGAGGATGATGTTAGCTGTGGGCTTTTCATAGATGGCTTTTATGATCTTTAAGTATGTTCCTTCTATCCCGACTTTCTCAAGGGTTTTTATTAAGAAAGGGTGCTGGATTTTGTCAAAGGCCTTTTCTGCATCGATTGACAGGATCATATGGTTCTTCTCTTTTTTTTTGTTAATGTGATGTATCACGTTGACTGATTTGCGAATGTTGAACCAGCCCTGCATCCCAGGAATGAATCCCACTTGATCATGGTGAATAATTCTTTTTATATGCCGTTGAATTCGATTTGCTAGTATCTTATTGAGAATTTTTGCATCCATATTCATCAGGGATATTGGCCTGTAGTTCTCTTTTTTTACTGG
The DNA here is from genome assembly GCF_018350175.1 of Felis catus. Lineage (NCBI taxonomy): Eukaryota > Metazoa > Chordata > Mammalia > Carnivora > Felidae > Felis > Felis catus. The sequence continues at coordinate 23,474,367 of NC_058386.1, forward strand.
GTCTCTGTCAGGTTTAGGAATCAAAGTAATACTGGCTTCATAGAATGAGTCTGGAAGTTTTCCTTCCCTTTCTATTTCTTGGAATAGCTTGAGAAGGATAGGTATTATCTCTGCTTTAAACGTCTGGTAGAACTCCCCTGGGAAGCCATCTGGTCCTGGACTCTTATTTGTTGGGAGATTTTTGATAACCGATTCAATTTCTTCACTGGTTATGGGTCTGTTCAAGCTTTCTATTTCCTCCTGATTGAGTTTTGGAAGAGTGTGGGTGTTCAGGAATTTGTCCATTTCTTCCAGGTTGTCCAATTTGTTGGCATATAATTTTTCATAGTATTCCCTGATAATTGTTTGTATCTCTGAGGGATTGGTTGTAATCATTCCATTTTCATTCATGATTTTATCTATTTGGGTCATCTCCCTTTTCTTTTTGAGAAGCCTGGCTAGAGGTTTGTCAATTTTGTTTATTTTTTCAAAAAACCAACTCTTGGTTTCGTTGATCTGCTCTACAGTTTTTTTAGATTCTATATTGTTTATTTCTGCTCTGATCTTTATTATTTCTCTTCTTCTGCTGGGTTTAGGCTGCCTTTGCTGTTCTGCTTCTAGTTCCTTTAGGTGTGCTGTTAGATTTTGTATTTGGGATTTTTCTTGTTTCTTGAGATAGGCCTGGATTGCAATGTATTTTCCTCTCAGGACTGCCTTCGCTGCGTCCCAAAGCGTTTGGATTGTTGTATTTTCATTTTCGTTTGTTTCCATATATTTTTTAATTTCTTCTCTAATTGCCTGGTTGACCCACTCATTCGTTAGTAGGGTGTTCTTTAACCTCCATGCCTTTGGAGGTTTTCCAGACTTTTTCCTGTGGTTGATTTCAAGCTTCATAGCATTGTGGTCTGAAAGTATGCATGGTATAATTTCAATTCTTGTAAACTTATGAAGGGCTGTTTTGTGACCCAGTATGTGATCTATCTTGGAGAATGTTCCATGTGCACTCAAGAAGAAAGTATATTCTGTTGCTTTGGGATGCAGCGTTCTAAATATATCTGTCAAGTCCATCTGATCCAATGTCTCATTCAGGGCCCTTGTTTCTTTATTGATCGTGTGTCTAGATGATCTGTCCATTTCTGTAAGTGGGGTGTTAAAGTCCCCTGCAATTACCACATTCTTATCAATAAGATTGCTTATGTTTATGAGTAATTGTTTTATATATTTGGGGGCTCCGGTATTCGGCGCATAGACATTTATAATTGTTAGCTCTTCCTGATGGATAGACCCTGTAACTATTATATAATGTCCTTCTTCATCTCTTGCTACAGCCTTTAATTTAAAGTCTAGTTTGTCTGATATAAGTATGGCTACTCCAGCTTTCTTTTGGCTTCCAGTCGCATGATAAATAGTTCTCCATCCCCTCACTCTCAATCTAAAGGTGTCCTCAGGTCTAAAATGAGTCTCTTGTAGACAGCAAATAGATGGGTCTTGTTTTTTTATCCATTCTGATACCCTATGTCTTTTGGTTGGTGCATTTAATCCATTTACATTCAGTGTTATTATAGAAAGATACGGGTTGAGAGTCATTGTGATGTCTGTATGATTTATGCTTGTAGTGATGTCTCTGGGACTTTGTCTCACAGGGTCCCCCTTAGGATCTCTTGTAGGGCTGGTTTAGTGGTGACAAATTCCTTCAGTTTTTGTTTGTTTGGGAAAACCTTTATCTCTCCTTCTATTCTAAATGACAGACTTGCTGGGTAAAGGATTCTCGGCTGCATATTTTTTCTGTCTAGCACCCTGAAAATCTCGTGCCAATTCTTTCTGGCCTGCCAAGTTTCAAAAGAGAGATCAGTCACGAGTCTTATAGGTCTCCCTTTGTATGTGAGGGCACGTTTACCCCTTGCTGCTTTCAGAATTTTCTCTTTATCCTTGTATTTTGCCAGTTTCACTATGATATGTCGTGCAGAAGATCGATTCAAGTTACGTCTGAAGGGAGTTCTCTGTGCCTCTTGGATTTCAATGCCTTTTTCCTTCCCCAGTTCAGGGAAGTTCTCAGCTATTATTTCTTCAAGTACCCCTTCAGCACCTTTCCCTCTCTCTTCCTCCTCTGGAATACCAATTATGCGTATATTATTTCTTTTTAGTGTATCACTTAGTTCTCTAATTTTCCCCTCATACTCCTGGATTTTTTTATCTCTCTTTTTCTCAGCTTCCTCTTTTTCCATAACTTTATCCTCTAGTTCACCTATTCTCTCCTCTGCCTCTTCAAGCCGAGCTGTGGTGGTTTCCATTTTGTTATGCATTTCGTTTAAAGCGTTTTTCAGCTCCTCGTGACTGTTCCTTAGTCCCTTGATCTCTGTAGCAAGAGATTCTCTGCTGTCCTGTATACTGTTTTCAAGCCCAGCGATTAATTTTATGACTATTATTCTAAATTCACTTTCTGTTAAATTATTTAAATCCTTTTTGATCAGTTCATTAGCTGTTGTTATTTCCTGGAGATTCTTCTGAGGGGAATTCTTCCGCTTGGTCATTTTGGATAGTCCCTGGCGTGGTGAGGACCTGCAGGGCACTTCCCCTGTGTTGTGGTGTATAACTGGAGTTGGTGGGCGGGGCCGCAGTCAGACCTGATGTCTGCCCCCAGCCCACCGCTGGGGCCACAGTCAGACTGGTGTGTGCCTTCTCTTCCCCTCTCCTAGGGGCGGGATTCACTGTGGGGTGGTGTGGCCCGTCTGGGCTACTTGCACACTGCCAGGCTTGTGATGCTGGGGATCTGGCGTATTAGCTGGGGTGGGTAGGCAAGGTGCACGGGGGTAGGAGGGGCAGGCTTAGATCGCTTCTCCTTAGGTGATCCTCTTCAGGAGGGGCCCTGTGGCAGCGGGAGGGAGTCAGATCCGCTGCCGGAGGTTTGGCTCCGCAGAAGCACAGAGTTGGGTGTTTGCGCGGAGCGAGCAAGTTCCCTGGCAGGAACTGGTTCTCTTTGGGATTTTGGCTGGGGGATGGGCGGGGGAGATGGCGCTGGCGAGCGCCTTTGTTCCCCACCAAGCTGAGCTCTGTCGTCAGGGGGCTCAGCAGCTCTCCCTCCCTTTGTCCTCCAGCCTTCCCGCTTTCCGAGCAGAGCTGTTAACTTATGACTTCCCAGACGCTAAGTCGCGCTTGTTGTGGGAACACAGTCCGTCAGGCCCCTCCGCTTTTGCCAGCCAGACTCGGGGGCTCTGCTTGGCCGGCGAGCCGCCCCTCCGCCCCGGCTCCCTCCCGCCAGTCCGTGGAGCGCGCACCGCCACGCCGCCCTTCCTACCCTCTTCCGTGGGCCTCTCGTCTGCGTTTGGCTCCGGCGACTCCGTTCTGCTAATCCTCTGGCGGTTTTCTGGGTTATTTAGGCAGGTGTAGGTGGAATCTAAGTGATCAGCAGGACGCGCGGTGAGCCCAGCGTCCTCCTAAGCCGCCATCTTGCCGCTTCTGTCAAGTAATTCTGGGGAAGGTATTTAATAGTGTCCCTCAACTGGGATGTGTTTGGTGTTTTTCTCATGATTAGACTGGCACTATGGGTTCTTGGGAGAAATTTCCTCTTGGGAGGAAATTCTCAGGACTTAAGAGGCTATTTTCATTGCATTCCATCAAGGGCACATATTATAAACATGACGTAACTGATGATATCACCTTGATCAGCTACCTAAGGTAGTATTTGTCAAGTTTCTTTCCTGTAAAGTTACTCTTCCCCCCTTCTTTCAATACAGTACTCTATTATCCCTGATTTATTTATTGATTCAGTCACTTATGTACAGCAGTATGGGTTCATGGATATTTATTTTATACTTAGGTCATAACCCAGTATTAGGTTATTTATTTTCCTGCTTAAATTATTCCATTACTACTAGAATCTTAGTAGAATCTAATAAGCCCCCTTAGAAGACAAAGCTAGGAAAATGTCTGTATACTACCCCATGTATGCACATGTATCTATAATTTCTATATTTCTCCATCTGTATCTATACCAAACTAAACATAAGTCATACTGATTTCTCTAACTCTAACCTTGAATCACATTATTCATTCCAGCCTTCCCCCTTTGCTTAGCTCCATGAGAAAATTGGCTCCAACTATCCACCATTCATATACTTATTTATTCAATCCCAGTAAACATGTATGTTGATTTCAGATTATTAGCCCATACCTTTCTGAGAAACTTTACTAACTGGAATACAGTTCCTTTTTCTTTAGTCATAAATTATCCACTCATTTTCAAAGTCACTTAGGTCAGCACCTCTTTTCCTTCATCCTCTTCACTGATATTATTTCACACATTTGTAATACAGCTAGAATTATTTGGTCACAGTCTGCATTCCATCCTGGGACACCCAGGTCTCTGAACTGATTTTCATTTGCATACATTAAGGTTCACTCTTTGTGATCTCATGTTCTATGAGGTTTGAAAAATGCATAGTGTTGTTAGAGTATTATAGAGGATAGTTTCACCATCCTAAAAAATCCCCTGTGCTCCAATTATTCAACCACTCCCTCCCCCCCTGCAAAACAAAAACAAAAAGAAAAACCAACGAACAAAACTGTTGTCTCTTTAGTTGTGTCTTTTCTATCATGCCATATAAACGGAACCAAACAGTATGTAACATTTGTGGACTGGCTTCTTTTGCTTAGCAACATGCATTTAAGAGTCATCCATGTTATGGGGCGCCTGGGTGGCGCAGTCGGTTAAGCGTCCGACTTCAGCCAGGTCACGATCTCGCGGTCTGTGAGTTCGAGCCCCGCATCAGGCTCTGGGCTGATGGCTCAGAGCCTGGAGCCTGTTTCGGATTCTGTGTCTCCCTCTCTCTCTGCCCCTCCCCCGTTCATGCTCTGTCTCTCTCTCTGTCCCAAAAATAAATAAACGTTGAAAAAAAAATTAAAAAAAAAAAGAGTCATCCATGTTAGGGACACCCGGGTCACTCAGTCGGTTAAGCTTCTGACTTCGGCTCAGGTCACGATCTCATGGTTTGCTGGTTTGAGCCCCACATCAGGTTCTGTGCTGATGGCTCAGAGCCTGGAGCCTGCTTCAGATTCTGTGTGTGTGTGTGTGTGTGTCTTCCCCACTCACACTCTGTCTCTCTCTCTCCTTCTCAAAAATAAATACAATTTTTTTAAAAAATTAAAAAAAGAGTCATCCAGGTTATATCATAAATCGATAATTTATTACTTTTTATTGTTGAATAGTATTCCATTGTTTGTATGTACCACAGATTATTCACTCACCTATTAAAGACGTCTTGGTAGGGGTGCCTGGGTGACTCAGTCGGTTAAGCGTCCAACTTCGACTCAGGTCATGATCTCGTGGTTTGTGAGTTCGAGCCCTGCATCAGGCTCTGTGCTGACAGCTCAGAGCCTGGAGCCTGCTTCAGATTCTGTGTCCCCCTCTCTCTCTGTCCCTTCCATTCTCGTGCTCTGTCTCTCTCTGTCTCTCAATAATAAATAAACGTTAAAATTTTTTTTAAAAAGACATCTTGGTTTTTGGTGATTATGAATAATGCCACTATAAGCATTTATGTGCAGTTATTTGTGTTGAGATGTTTTCAAGTCAGTTGGAAAAATATCTAGGAGCACAATTTCTGGATCATATAACAAGACAATGTTTATAAAAAACTGCCATTGTTTCCAAAATGGCTGCACCATTTTTCATTTTCAACATCACTGTGTGAGAGATCCAAATTTATGCTCGCTTAATGGTGTTCTTTGGTGTTCCTTGGCTTGTGAATGCATAGCTTCAGTCTCTGCCTCCAAACCTGTCTTCACATGGCCTTCCCCTCTAAATGCTTCTGTCTCAATTTTCCCTCTGTTTTTTTTTTTTTAAGACCTATCTTTGGAAACACGGCTCACCCTAAATTCAGGATGATCACATATTAATATCTTTCACTTAATTACATCTGCAAAGACTTTTTCCAAATAAGATCACATTCACAAGTTTCAAGGATTAGGAAACAGACCTATCTTTTTAACTTTTTTTATTATTATAATTTTTTAAAGTTTATTTATTTATTTTTGAGATAGTTGGGGAGGGGCAGAGAGAGTAGGGAGAGAATCCCAAGCAGGCTCCGCAGTGTCAGCTCAGAGCCCAATGTGGGGCTCGAACTCACTGGCCATGAGATCATGACCTGAGCTGGAATCAAGAGTCAGATGCTAACAACCTGAGCCACCAGGCCCCCCAGACATATCTTTTTACAGACACCATTCAAACAACTACTGGTTGCTTGTTTTATTATTCTTGAGTTTTATAAGTTCTTTGTACATTCAGATACAAGTCATTTATTAGATATGTGATAGACAAATATTCACACCTTGTTTTTCACTCTCTTAACAGGGTCTTTCACAGAGCAAAACTTTCTAACAAAGTCCAACTTATCATTTTTCTTTTATTGATTGTGCTTTTGGCACTGTGTCTAAAACTAATCATCACACTCAAAGTCACAGATTTTCTCCTGTGTTTTCCTCTAGAAGTTGCACAGTTTTGCATTTTACATTTAGATCTATAATATATTTTGAGACAATTTTTGTGGAAGGCGTGAGGTTTGTGTCTAAGTATCTAAGTTCATTTTCCTCCCATATAGACATCCAATTGTTCTAGCACTATTTGCTGAAAAAATATTAGTTTTCATTTATTTGCCTTTTCACCTTTGTCAAAATTTAGTTGACTATATATTTGTGTGGGTCTATTTTGGGGCTCTCAATTCTTTGTTCCATGATCTGTTTGGTTATTTTTTCAGCAACACTATGCTGTCTTGATTGTTACAACTTTATATTGAGTCTTGAAATAGGGTAGTGTGAGTCTTCAAACTTTGTTCTTCCTTTTCAATATTGTGTTGGCTATTCTAGGACCTTTGCCACTCTATATAAATGTTAGAATAAGTTTGTTGATATCTACAAAGAGTTGCTAAGATATTAACTGGGATTTGCATTAAATCTATAGATCAAGTTAGAAATAATTGACATCATTTTTTTAGATATAATTTATTGTCAAGTTAGCTAACATACAGTGTATACAGTGTGCTCTTGGTTTCAGGGGTAGATTCCCGTGATTCATTGCTTATGTACAACATCCAGTGCTCATCCCAACAAGTGCCCTCCTCAATGCCCATCACCCATTTCCCCTCCCCCTATCCCGCATCAACCCTCACTTTGTTCTCTATATTTAAGAGTCTCTTGTGGTTTCCCTTCTCTCTGTTTGAAACTATTTTTCTCCTTCCCTTCCCCCATGGTTTTCTGTTAAGTTTCTCAAGTTCCACATATGAGTGAAGACATATGATATCTGTCTTTCTCTGACTGCCTTATTTCACTGAACATAATATCCTTCCAGTTCCATCCACGTTGTTGCAAATGGTAGGATTTCATTCTTTCTCATTGTCAAGTAGTACTCCATTGTATATATAAACCACATCTTCTTTACCCATTCATCAGTTGATGGCCATTTGGGCTCTTTCCATAATGTGGTTATTATTGAAAGCACTGCTATAAACATTGGGGTACATGTGCCCCTATGAATCAGCACTCCTGTATCCTTTGGATAAATTCCTAGGAGTGCTATTGCTAATATTGATAATAGCAATGAATATTGCTATTAATTTTTTTTTGAGGAACGTCCACACTGTTTTCCAGAGTAGCTGCACCAGTTTGCATTCCCACCAGCAGTGCAAGAGGGTTCCCGTTTCTCCACATCTCACCAACATCTGTTGTTTCCTGAGTTGCTAATTTTAGCCATTCTAACTGGTGTGAGGTAGTATCTCAATGTGGTTTTGATTTGTATTTCCCTGATGATGAGGGATGTTGAAAATCTTTTCATGTGTCTGTTGGCTATCTGGATGCCCCTTCTTTGGAAAAATCTATAAAGAACTTACCAAACTCAACACCTGAAAAACAAATAATCCAAGGAAGACATGGGCAGAAATAATTGACATCTTAATAATAGTGAGTCTACCAAGGCGCGTGGGTGGCTCAGTCAGTTAAGCTTCTGACTTCAGCTCAGGTCATGATCTGGCGGTTTGTGATCTTGAGCCCTGCATCGGGCTCTGTGCTGACCGCTCAGAGCCTGGAACCTGCTTCGGATTCTGTATCTCCTCTCTCTGCCCCTCCCCCGCTCATGCTCGCTCGCTCTCTCTCTCTCTCTCTCTCTCCCCAAAATAAATAAATATTAAAAAATTTAAAAAAATAATGGTGAATCTACCAATTCATGAACAGGGAATAATTTTTCCATTTACTTAGATCCTCTTTGATAAGTGTTTTACAGTTTTCTGCAAATGGATCTGGTATATATTTTGTTACATTTATCTAAGCATTTAATTTTTGTGTAACTGTAAATGTTTTTGCTTTTTAAATTTCTAATTTCAATTGTTTATTGCTGGTACATAGTAAAGAATTATACTTGGTTATTAGTTCCAGGAGGTTTTCTTTGTAGGCTCTTTTTACATAAACAATCATTTTCTGCAAAAATTAAAAGTTTTATTTTTCTCTTTCCTATATGTATACATTTTATTTATTTGTTATTGTTTGTCTTGCACTAAATATGACTTGCATTTTGATGTTGAATAGGAGTAATGAGAAGATATCCTTGTTTCATTTTCAGTCTTAGGGTGAAAGCATTCACTCTCAGATCATTAGCCATAATGTTAGCTATAGGTTTTCTTACATACCCTTTATCAGGTTTATCATTCCCTTCTAATCCTAGTTTTTAAAGTTTTTATTATAGGGGCGCCTGGGTGACTTAGTCGGTTAAAGGTCTGACTCTTGATATAGCTCAGGTCATGATCTCACAGTGTGTGAGATTAAGCCCTACATCAGGCTCTGTGCTGACAGCATGGAGCCTGCTTGGGATCCTCTCTCTCTCTCTCTCTCTCTCTCTCTCTCTCTCTCTCTTCCTCTCTCCCTCTTCTGCTCTCTCTCTCTATCAAAACAAATAAACATAAAAAATAAAGTTTTTGTCATAAATGGATATTAACATTTTCAAATTATTTTTTTACATCTACTTATATGATCACATTTATTTTCTTATTCAGTATGTTATATGATGAAATACACTAATTGATTTACAAATGTTGAATTAGGATTGAATTTTGGAAATGAGTCCCTCTTGTTAATGATGTATTATTCTTTTTGCATACTGCTGGATTCTATTTGCTATTATACTGTTAAGGATTTTTCCTTGTCTATATTCATGAGAGATATCTGTCTGTGCTTCTCTTTTCTAGTAATGTATTTATTTGGTTTTGGGCTTAGAATGCTGTTAGTCTCACAAAAAGAACTGGGAATACTTCCTTCTCTGTTCTATTTTCTGAAAAAAATTATAGATTATTTTTATTATTTTGTCCTTAAATGTTTGATGTAATTCACCAGTGTAACTATGTGGGCCTAGTCATTCCTTTTTTGGGAAGACTTTAAAACTATTATTTGAATTTCTTTAATAGATATAAGGCTCTTCACATTATGTTTCAACTTAAATGAATTTGTTAGTTTGTGACTTTCAAGGAATTGATCCATTTAATCTGTTCTCAAATTTGTACAGATAGAGTTGTTTATACTAGTCCATTTTTATCCTTTCAATGTCTCTGGAATCAGTACTGGTGACCCCTCTTTCATTCGTGATATTGGTAGTTTAGATCTTCTCTCTTTTTTTCTTTCTTCGTTATTCTAGCTAGAGACTTACCAAGTTTACTGATGTCATTGAGGATTGTATTGATTTTCTCTGTTGTTCTCCTGTTTTAAACTTTATTTATTTATGGTCTATTTAAATTTTTTTTAAGTTTAATTCTTTATTTTGAGAGAAAGAGAGAGAAAGAGAGAAAGAGTGGGGGAGGGGCAGAGAGAGAGTAAGAATCCCAAGCAGGCTCTGCACTGTTAGCACAGAGTCCTACCCGGGGCTCCAACTCATCAACCATGAGATCATGAGATCATGACCTGAGCCACAATCAAAAGTCTGATGCTTAATCAACTGAGCCACCCAGGTGCTCCTGTGGTCTATTTATTATTATTATTATTCCCTTTCTTCTACTCAGTGTAGGTATAATTTGTTCTTTTTTCTCTAGTCTTCTGAGAGAGAAACTTAGGTAATTTACTTTAGAGCTTTCCTTCCCCCCCCCCCCCAGTACATGAATTTAATCCTCTAAATCTCTGTATAAACACTAGTTTAGTAACGACCTAAAAATTTTGGTAATTTGCATTTTCATTTATTTCAAAATATCTGGAAATTTCTCTTGACATTTCTTCTTTGACTCATGTGTTATCTAGAAGTGGTTTAAATTTGCAAATATTTGGGAACTCTCCACCTACCTTTCTGTTATTGATTTCTAATGTAATCCTGTTGTGACCTTATAACATATTTTGTTTGATTTCCATTCTTTTAAAAGTGTTAAGATTTGTTTAATAGTGTTTTATGGATGAAAATATGGATTAAGGTGTGGTCTATCTTGGTGAATGTAACATGTGAGGTTGAGAAGAATGTGTATTCTGCTGTTGTTAAATGAAGTACTTTATCATCTCAATTATGTTAAGTTGTTAGTATTGCTCATGCCATCTAGATCTTTACTGATTTTCTGACTGCTTCATCTATCAATTACTGCTAGAGGAGTAGTGATGTCTGTCAACTGTGATTACATATTTCTCCTTTAATTCGATCAGTTTTTGCCTCGTATATTGTGAGGCTCCTTTGTTAGGTGCATACATGTTTAGGATTGTAATACTTTCTTGGATATTTGATCCTTTTATCATTATCATGTGTCTCCTCATCCCTGATACTATTCCTTGCTCTGAAATCTGCTTTGACTGAAATTTGTATAGCTACTTTAGCATTTTTTGACTAGTGTTACTGATGAGGGACCACAGGGCAAGCTGAGGGCCAAGCACAACCTAGCACCCCACCCCTTACCCCATGGGATATGTCTGATATTCCTCAGGCACTCCTGGCTGCCCAAGAACAAAGGAAAGGAAAGAAAATAAATGGCTAACTGATAGAGATCACAGTCATGCACGACAGGAGTCTCCATCAGTTTACAAATGTCTTAGTAAATTATAAGATAAAGGCAATCTTATCAATGGCCTAATCTCCAGAAACCTATAGACTCAGTTTCCTAGAGTGCCAACATCACCCTCCCCTCCATTGTGATGCCAGGAACAAAGGCAAGAAGGAAATGGCAGGTAACATTAAATTTCCTTATAACCTGCAGCCATTGACAAATACTTGAAGCAAATAGAGTACAACATTTCTCCAGGAACCCCTTGCTAGTCCTAATGTTAATGCCTTACTAGAGGAAAAACAACCTTAGCTTGACAATAGCAAGGCCTCAGGTATCTTAAGAGTCTTCTTAAGCATATCAAAGTCCTTTTGGAGGCCTCCCTTTCGGTTGTATCTCTCCTAACTCCATAGTATATAACTAGTCACTCTTTACAACCCCAGTGCAGCTCTTTCTGTCCATGGGTCCTGTCCCCGTGCTTTAATAAAATCACCTTTTTGCGCCAAAGACGTGTTCAATAATTCTTTCTTGGGTGTCAGCTCTGAATCCTGCCCCCCCATCACTCCAAAACCCCATCATTACTACGGTATATCTGTCTCCATCCTTTACTGACCTACTCTGAAATGAATTCTATTAAATTCAAAGGTGACATTCCTATATGAGATATGAGAAACTAAAATAAAGTTATACAAGATGTATCATAAGACAAACGAGTGAGGAGATCTGCTTAGACAAAATCAGACCAGACACTAGTTCATAGGCAGCCCTCATGAATGTGTTTCTATTTAAAAAAATCATACATTAACACAATGGCTACAGAATGAGACTATACATGTACTTGAATTTTAGTGACTTCTGGCTACGGCCTAACAAGTCTGCCTTTCTTTTCTTACCAGCTAAGTAAACAACAGAATTTATCTGTTAATGGCAGACACTTTAAAATTCTTTGTTCACCTGGAAATGAGCACAGTTGAGGTCACATATTATAGCTACCTGCTTCCTCAATTCAGATTTGCCTAGCAGGTTCATTTCAATATAACAGAAGGTGTCATCTGCTCGTCTGCACTATGCACTAATGAAAGGGACAAGTTTAATGCGTTTTGTGCTTAGGTTGCTAGGCTTCACGGCTGGTCCTGTCCTTCCCCGCACTTTGATTCTGAGCATTCTGAGACTTGGTCAGCTAAGGATAAATGAAATCTACCAGATGGTTAAGAGGTATGTTGCTAACAAGTTAACCCATCACATCATCTAAGGACTCTTTCATTTTCTGCAGGCGACCATTGCTCGAAGTGAAGAGGCCATCAGATACTTCCTTTAAAAAGACACCATTATGGAACACTGACTAGATGTTACCCACCATCACCCCCAAGTGACTGGCCTGATCTTGGATGTTTTAAGGTAACCCCTGGAAGTTGAACAGGAGTGTGTGTTGGCAGACAGCCTAGAGCTGCTGAGTTGGGTTGTGGGCAATAGCCAGAATATGGGAATTAACGTGCAAAAAAATAAGACACATTAAAGAATTAGCAGTGGATTCAACAGTGCTTTAGTTCAATTACAGTACAGATTTAGTTCAATTACAGTTAGCTTGTTGAACATCCACCATATATATGGATTTTATTTGATTTTTTTTAAAAATAGACTTTATTTTTTAGAGTAGTTTTAGGTTTACAGAAAAATTGAGCCTAAAGTTCTAGTTCCCATATGCTCCCACCCTAATACATACCCACAGATTTGCCCATTATTGACATATTGCAATAGTGTGGTACATTTTTTACAATTAATGAGCTAATATCAATACATTATTATTAATTAAAGTCCATAGTTTGTATGAACATCCATTTTCTCTATTGTATGGACGGACCCCTAAAGATTTTGACAGATGCATAATATCAGGTATCCACCATTATAATGTCCTACAGAAGAGTTTCACTGCCCCCAAATCCATCATTCTTTTACTTTTAAACTGTCAGGAATCTTGATACACAAAATCAGTTTCTTGTAGACAGACTTGTAAACCTATATATAGTTGAGTCTTTTTGAAATTTTTTATTCAATCTGACAAATTCTGCTTTTAACTGGTATTTACATTTAAAGCAATTATCGATATAGTTGTACTAAACTCTACTATTTGTGTAACTTTTTTCCATCTGGTGCATTTGTTCTTTTTTGTCACTTTTTTTGTGCTCTCTGGTATTAATTGAGCATTTTATATGATTCCCTTTGATCTCTTCTCTCATATCATTTATACTCTTTTTAAGCATTCTCAACAGTTTTCTTACGGTTTATAACATACATTTTAAAATAATCTTAGTACACTTCAGAAAGCACTATACTGTTTCACATGTAGTGCAGATTCCTTATAACAGAGTATTTTCCAACTCCTTGTCTTTTGTGACACTGCTCTCATTCATTTCACTTATTCATATGCTCTAATCATCTAATACATCGTTACTATTGTTGCTTAAAACAAGCATTCTTTAAAAATTAGAACTGAAAAAAGTTACAGTTTTTATTTTACCTCCATTTATTCCTTCTCTGATGATTTTCCTTTTTTTTATGGGAATTCAAGTTTCTGCCCTATATCATGTTCCTTCTGCATAGTGAATTTAACATTTCTTACATAGAAACAATTGTTGAGACAATGAATTGACTCATTTTTTTCTGAGAATTTTTAAATTTCTCTTTCACCTTTAAAGGATAATTTTGTTGGATGTAGAATTCTAGAGTAGCATTCTTCTTTCAATACTTAAAGGATTTCATTTCACTCCCTTCTTGTTTCCATGTTTCTGATGAGAAGTTTGCTATAATTTTTATTTTTCTTTCTTCTATTGGAAGCTGTTTTTGACCCCTCTGGCTTTCTTCACAATTTTACTCTTGTCTTTGGTTTTCTGCAGTCTAAATATGATATGCTTAGGTGTTTTAGTATTTATCTTGGTGTTCTCTGAGCTGCCTGGATCTATGATTTGCTGTCTGTCCCTAATGTTAGAAAGTGGTTGATTTATTTCTTCAAATATATTTTCTACCCTCATTCTTTCTTCCTTTAGTATTACAATGATTTATATATTACACGTTTTGATAATGTCACAAAGTTCTTGGGTCTTTTGTTAATTTTTGTTCTTTGCTTCTTTTTTTGATTCACTTGGGGAGGTTGCTTTCCACCTATCTTCAGGTTTACTGATTGTTTCCATAACTGTGTCACATCTCCTATGAGCCTGTTAAAGGCACTTTTCATTTCTCTTACTGTATTTTTTATTTTTAGCATTTATTTATTTTATTTTTTTATTTTTTGAGAGAGAGAGAGAGACAAAGAGAGAGAGGGAGAGAATCTCAATCAGGCTCCCTGCCCAGTGTGGAGCCCGATGCAGGGCTTGATCCCACAACTGTGAGATCATGACCTGAGCCAAAATCAAGTCAGATGTTCAACTGACTGAGTCACCAGGTGCCCCTCTAGCATTTAGTTTCGGTTCTTACTTATAGATTCCATCTCTCTGATGAAACTACCTATTTGCCCTTGCATGTTGCCTATTTGTCCAATTAAACCCTTAAAATACTAATCATGTTTATTTAAACTCCTTGTCTAATAATTTCAAAATCTGTATCAGGTCTGTCTGGTTCTGATGCTTTGTCTTTTCAGACTACGTTCTTTCTTGCTTTATTGTATGTCTTATAATTGTTTTTGAAAGACAGATATGTAGGTACTGAAGGACATATGCTTTTAGTACAAGTATGTATATTAACATGGCTAGGAGTTGGCCTATATTTAATGTTTATTGCAGCTATAATACCTGTAGTGCCTAATTTCTGTCTCCTGTCTTTGCTTTAGGGCTTCTCTTTGCATTGGTCCTCAGGGAGCATCTGTGTTTTTCACCTCTTTCAGCTGTAATCCATTGTTAGTATACTGGAGGTATATGTTGCTGTGGTAGTACTGGGGGGGGGGGGGTGGTTAAGAGAATTGTTCTATAATCTTCAGATTAAATCAAAGTATTTTAGTTTGCCTGTTTCAAGGGAGTGTAGCCATCACAAATATTTCTGTCCCTCTTCCAGGAATATAGCACCCTAGCCCCCTCCACTTCCTTACCTGGGTGCATCATTCCCAGTCTATTTCTTTGGAGACCTATCTCTTGCTGATTATGTTTTGTTTTGTTTTGTTTTCCTTTGTTGAGACAGAAAGGCTGTGGTTGTTCCTCCCCTCTCCCTGCCAGAGCCGCTAGCTGATTTTCTGGGATCCTCACTGTGCCCATTTGGTGTAGTGCCTGGAGGGAAAGCCTGTAAATTTGGAGTCCCCTTTATGATTGCAGCCTCCGGGAGTTTTGTAATCTCACACTAGTGGGCATTCAGCCTCCAGCTATTTGTCAACATTACTAGTGAAGTAATTGGTTCTACCTGTATAGCTTGTAGCAGCTTCTGCTCTAGGTAAGCATTTCACTGTATCTCTATGAATGTGGCTGTCCTGTGACCTCTGTGACCTCAGTTCCCTGTTGGAAAGTTGTTGATTTTCCATTTTTCCAGCTATTTCTTATTGTAAATATGACAGAAGTGATGACTTCTAAGCTCTTTATATGTTGGAGCTGAAACCAGAAGTCTTTAAGCCCTTTATTTTGAAATTATTTTAGACTCATATAGGAATTGCAAACATAATACAGAGAGTTCCTGTGGACTATCTCTCTTATTCCTCTGAATATATCAAGTTATGTAATGATAGTAAAATTATCAGAAATTGGGAAGTGTTATCAGTACAATATTGACTAATCTAAAATCTAATTTGCTTTTAACCAGTTTTAACATGAAATGAGTGATTTTGTGGTTATTGCATTGTTTTGTTTCACGTTGTTTTGTTTTGTTTTGTTTGGTGTATAGTTTAGGAAATTTTGCCATATGTATAAATTTTTCTAACCATGACCACAGTCACAATACAGACTGTTCCGAAACTCCAAAGAAATGCCCTGGTATGCCTGTATATAATCATGCCCTCCCCGCAACCCTAGGGCTGGAAACCACTTTTTTTCTCCATTACATAATTTTATCATTTTGAGAAGTTTATGTAAATTGATTTATTCAGTAACCTTTGAATATTGCTATTTTCACTCAGCAACATGCCCTTGATGCCCATCCAAGTTGTTGCTTGTATCAATAATCTATTCCTTTTTGTTGCTGAGTTGTATTCTACTGTATGAGTGTATATCACAGTCTGTTTATCCATTCACCTGTTGAAGGGTATTTGGCTTGTTTCCAGTTTTGTGCCTATTACAGATGAAGCTGCTATGAACAATTTTCATTTCTCTAGGGTAAGTACTCAGGAAGAGCCTGGTGAATCATATACATGTTTAATTTTATGGAAAACTGCTAGTTTTTTTTCCAGCGAGCCTGCAACATTTTACATTCCCACTAATTTACATTTACCTAAAGGATAATGATGTTGGATACCTTTTTTTCAAATTTTTATTTAAATTCCAATTAGTTAACATATAGTGTAATACTAGTTTCGGGAGTAGAATTTAGTGATTCATCACTTACATGTAACACGCAGTGGATGTTGAACATCTATCTTTTAATCTGCTTATTTGCCTCTTTGGTGATGCTTGTGTTCAAATTCTATGCCTTTTTTTTAAAAATTTGACTTTTTCTTGCTTAATGTTGAGTTTAAGGAGTTTTTGCCTGTACAAATCCTTTGTTGGATATGTGACTTGCAAATATTTTCTTCTAGACTGTGGCTTGTCTTATTCCCTTAGCAATGCCATTCCCAGACCAAACTTTTAAATTTTGATCGAGTTCAATTTATCCATTATTGTTCTTATATATCCTGATTTGGGGGACAGGTCTTCTAGGTCAGCAAGATAGTCTCCTGTGTTTTGTCTAAGTTTTATATTTAGAACTATGACCCATTTTAAATAATTTTTGAATAAGGTATGAGGTTTAGGCCAAAGTTCACTTTTTTTTTAATCCTATAGAAGTCTAATTGTTCTAACATCATTTGTTGAATAAACAACCATTTCTTTACTGAACTGCTTTTGCTATGTTACCAAAATCAGTTGGCTATTCCGGTATGGTTCTATTTCCAGACTGTATTTTGTTCAATTTATCTATGTGTCTATCCCTCTGTCAGTACTACAGTCTTGATTAATGTAGTTACACATTTAGTCTTACCATCCAGTGGTATAATTCCTACAACTCTATTAACCTTTTTAAAAATTCTTTTAGCTATTCTAGTTCCTTTGTTTTTCCATATGAACTTTATTTTATTTTCTTCAAATTTTTGTGTAAATTCTAATCACTTAACATATAGTGTAATACTGGTTTTAGGAGTAGAATTTACTAATTCATCACTTACATATAACACCCAGTGCTCAAAACAAGTTCCCTCCTTAATGCCCATCACACATTTAGCCCATCCCCTGCTCCTTCCCCTCCAACAACCTTCAGTTTCTTCTCTATACTTAAGAGTCTATTTCGTGGTTTGCCTCTCTCTCTTTTTTCCCCTATGTTCATCTGTTTTATTTCTGAAATACCATATATTAGTGAAATCATCTGGTATTTGTCTTTCTCTGACTTATTTCACTTAGCATAATATACTCTAGCTCCATCCACATCATTGCAAATGAAAAGACTTCATTCTTTTTGATGGTTAATATTCTATTTTGTGTGTATGTGTATACACACACACACACACATACACACACACACACACAATCTTCTTTATCCAAAGTTTTAGCTATTCTAGTTCCTTTGTTTTTCCATATAAATTTTAGAATCAGGTTATGTGTATCAATAAAACAGCCAGTGGAGATTTTTATAGATTTGTTAAACTTGCAGATCACTTTGAAGAGAATTGCCATCTTTACTGTGTTGATTCTTTTGATATATGGATAGAGTACTTCTATTTCTTTAAATCTTTGATTTCTTCCATTAGCCTTTTGCATTTTTCAGCTATTGTAAATGTACTGTGTTTTTTTAATTTCGAGTTCCAATTATTTATTGCTAGTATGTAAAAATATGATTTTATTCTGTGACCTTGCTTGTGTCCTGAAACCTTGCTAAGATAACTTATTAAGGGATTTGGGAGGATTATTTGCTTTCTTTTTTTACCCTTAGATTCCTTGGTATTACTTTAAAAAAAATCAGTAATCTGCAAATAGGAACATTTTATTTCACTGTTTAAAATGTGCATGATTTTTATTTCTTTTTCCTGTATTATTGCACTGGCTAGGACTCCCAGCACTAGGTCAAACAGAAGTGATGAGGGTGGACATACTTGCTTTATTCCCAAACTTAATGGAAAAGCATCTTCCACCATTAAGTCTAATATGAACTGTAAGGTGTTTTTTTTTTTTTAACAGACCCTCTTCACCACCTTGAGAGAGTCACCCTGAGAAAGTTCCTTTCTATTCTTAGTATGTTGTAAGGTTTTATGATGAGTGAGTGCTGAATTTTGTCATTTTTTTTTTTTTTGCTTCAAATGATACAAGTAGGTGATTTTGAATTCTATTTATTTAATATTTAAAGTATTTTTCAGGCTATTTTAACTTGGAAGAGTTCAGACAGTTTGTAGCTTTCAAGGAATTAGATCATTTCTTTCTGAGTTATCAAATTTATGTTTGAAGAGAGGTTTATAATATTATTTTATAATCCTTTTAATGTCTCTTGGGTTTGTGGTAAAATCCCCCCTTTCTTTTCTGATATTGTTTGTTTACTCACAGCCTTTTCCTTGTCAGTCATGTTAGATGTTTTATCATTTTTATGTTGTCTTTTGAAAGAACCAGTGTCTGGGGCACCTGGGAGGCTCAGTCGGTTAAGAGTCTGACTCTGGATTTCAGCTCAGGTCATGATTTCAGTTTTATAAGATTGAGTACCACGTCGGGCTCTGCACCTACAGCATAGAGACTGCTTGGGACTCTCTCTCTACCTCTCTCTCTGCCCTTCCCCAGCTCACGTGCACGCTCTCTCTCTCTCAAAGAAAATAAATAAACTTTTTAAAAAAGAAAGAACCAGTGTTTGATTTTTATTAATTTTCTCTATTGTTCTTCTGTTTTCATTTGCATTGATTTCTGACCTTACTATGACATATTTCCTAACATCTGCCTCCTTTTCCTGTTTCCTGAGAGGGAAGCTTGGATTATTATTTTGAGATACATTTTTTTCTAACACAAATATTTACTGATACACATTTTCCTTAAAGCATTCATTTATCTGCATTCTATTGATTTTAAGATGATTTATTTCCATTTCCATTCAATTATATATTTTAAAATTTTTATTGAGAAATCCTCAAGGGCTTACATATGATTTAGAAGTATATTGCTTAATTTTGCATTGTTTGGAAGTTTTCCTGTTATGTTTCTGGTATTGATTTCTAGAGTAATTCCAATGAGTGCAGAGAACATAATTTATACAATTTAAGTTATTTTACATTTTAGGGCATGCTTCATGACTCAGCACTTGGTTGTTCCTGGTGAACATTCCACGTATGCATAAAAAACCATATGTATTCTGCTGTAGTGAGGTCAAATTTTTTATAAATGTTAACTGGATCCTTTTGTCTGATAGTGCTGTTCAGTTCCATACCCTTGATGATTTTCTTCTAGTGGTTCCTTTGATTACTGATAGAAGCATTGAAGACCCTAAATATAATCATGGCTATTTCTCCTTTCAGTTCTGTCAGCTTTTTAGATATTTTGAAATTATACTTTTAGGTACATGCACATTTAAGATTATTATGTCTTCTTGGTGAATTGTCTCTTTTATTATTATTTAATATCCCCCTGGAAATTTCTTTATTCTGAATTCTTCATTTCTGCTATTAATGGAGCCAATTCTGTTTTGGTTTGATTTCGGTTTGAATAACATATCTTTTCCCATCCTTTTACTTTTAACTTATGTGTATCATAAAATTTGAAGTGAGATTTTTGCAGATAGCATGTGACTAGGTCATATATTTTTTATCCATTCTACTAACCAAATCTTTTAGTTGGTGTGATTTGATCATTTAGATTTAATATAATTATTGATATATCTGCCATTTTATCTTTGTTTTCTGTTTATTTTCTCTGTTTTACACTCTTCTGTTTCCTTTTTCCTGCCATTCTGTGGATCACTTATCAATTTAAATACTTTTAATGTAAATATTAAAATTAATTTAAATTAAATAAATAGTGGTTTAGGTATATTTCTTTTAAAGTTTTCAATGGATACTTAAAGGATTACAATATTAATATGTAATACCTCATTCTTCTAGTGTCAACCTTTAATCACTTCGTGTGGGATATAGAAACTTTACTACTAATAGGTCCTTTAATCCTCCCCATCTTATGAGACAGTTGGCTTACTTATTTCCAATATATACATTGAGAAACACACTGGACAATATTATACTTTTTTAGCCTGGATCACACTGTATTTTTAATTGAGATAAAATTTACATCACATAATTAGCCATTTTAAAGTATAAAAATCAGTGGAATTTAGTGTATTCAAAATGTTGTGTAACCACCACCACTTTTTAGTTTCAAAATTTTCCTTACCCCAGTAAAATACTCTGTAGCCATTAAATAAGAACTTCCCACTGTTCCCTTCCTTACCCCTTGGTAGCTGCTAACACGCTTTTTGTCTTTATGAATTTATCTATTCTGGATACATCATATAATAGAATTCCCACAATATATGATCTTTTGTGTCTGACTTCTTTCACTTAACATAATGTTTTTGAGGTTCATCCACATTGTGGCATGTATCAATACTTTGCTCCTTTTTTATGGGTGAATAATTTTCCATTGTATGTATATATCATAATCTGTTTGTTCATCCATTGATGGACATTTCATTTATTTCTACCTTTTAGCTATTATGAAGAATGGTGTTATCAGTATTTGTGTATAAGTTTCCATGCAGACATATGTTATCATCTCTCTTGAATATATACCTAAGAGTGGAATTGCTGGGTCATGTGGTATTTCTAAGTTTAACTGTTCAAAGAAGTGCCAAACTGTTTTTCACACCAGTTATACATTTTAAATTTCCACCAGAAATGTATTAGGAATCCTATTTTTTCTCATCCTCTTCAACACTTGTTATTTTATTTTCCTTTTTAAAATATCAAAGCCATTCTAGTGAGTACGAAATGGTACTCATTGTGGTTTTAAATACCAATAATGGGCTTCCTAGCCTTTTGTATATCCTCTTTGGAGAATTGTCCATTCAAATCTGTTGCCCATATTTTAATTGGGTTGTTTCTCTTTTTGTTGTTGAGTTTAAAGAGTTCTTTACATACTTCAGATAGTAAACCCTTATCAGATATATGATTTACAAATGTTTTCTTTCATTTTGCAGGTTACCTTTTCACATTCTTGATACTGTTCTATGACATTATCTGCATAGAAGTTTTCTTTCTTTTTTTTTAATTTTTATGAGTCTATCTCATGTATTTTTTTCTTTCAGTTCTTATACTTTAGTGTCAAATCTCAGACTCCACTGCCAATCTGACATCATGATTATTTACCACTATGTTTTTTTCTAATAGTTTTATAGTTTTAAATCTTACATATAGGTCATTGATCCATTTTGAGTTAATTTTTATATAAAAATAAGGTACGGGTCCCATTTTATTTTTTTGCATGTAGTTATACAGTTGTCTTGGCACCATTTGTTGAAAAAAAACACTATTTTTTCCACATTCAATATTTTTGACACCCTTATGGAAAATAAACTATAAACAGATGTTTGTATTAATTTCCAGGATTGCAATTCTATTACACTGTTCTATATGTCTATCCTTATGACTGTACACACTGTTTTGATTACTGTAGCTTTCTAATACATTTTCAAATAAAGAAATGTGAGTTATCCAGTTTTGTTTTACTTTTCCAATATTGTATTGACTGGTTGGTATCCCTTGCAGTTCCACATAAATGTGATGGCTGGCTTTTACATTTCTGCAAAAAATTGCATTGAATGTATACATCACTTTGGGAAGTATTACTATCTCAACAATATTTAAGGCTTCCAATCCATGAACATGGAGTGTTTTTCTACTTATTTAGGTCCTCTTTTATTTTTTTTTAGGATAGTTCATATTTTTCAGTGTAGATTCTTTCCTATTTTTGGTTAAGCTTATTCCTGTATTATGTTCTTACTTATGCTATTGTAAATGGAATCATTTCCCTAATTTCTTTTTCAGCTTTATTACTTGTGAACTTATTTTTGTGTGTTGATTTGAAACTTTGCTGAATTCATGTGTTAGCTCTAGTGAGTTTTCTTTGTTTTGTTTTTTTGGAAATTTGGGGGTTTTCTACATATATTGAATAATGTTTTCTACAAATAGAGATATTTTTGCTAACTCTTTCCCAATTTAGATGCCTTTTATTTCTTTTCTTTTTCTTTCCTAATTGCTCTGGCCAGGACTTCTAGTACAATGTTGAATATCACTGATAAAGCCAACATCTTTGCCTTGTTCCTTATTGAGTGGTAAATCTTTCATTGTTTCTCCATTGAATGTGATGTTAACTATGGGGGTTCATAAATTCCATTTATAATGTTAAAGAAGTTCCCTTATATTCCTAGTTTGCTGAGTGTTTTTATTATGAAAGGGTATTATATTCTGTCAAATGCTTTTGCTGCTGAGATGACCATTATTTTCCCTTTGTTCTTATAATGTGGCATATTACATTGACTTATCTTCTTATGTTGAACTAGACTTGAATTTCCAGGATAAAACCCAGTCAATCCTTTTCATGTGCTGTTTGTTTTCATTTACTATTATTTTGTTCAAGATTTTTGCATCTATATTCATAAGGGATATTGATTATATTTGTGTGCTCATTAAGAAAGATTTATAATTTTTATTTTATTTTATATACTTGTCTTTTAAATTATATAGGAAACAAAAAGAGTAATTACCATATATATAATACCAAGAATACAATAATGATGGTTTTTATATTTACCTGTGTTTACTGGTGATCTTTATTTTTTCACATGGCTTCTAATTACTGTACAGTGTCCTTTAATTTCAGCCTGATTGACTTTCTTGTATTTCTTTCTAGCATTTCTTGTAATGACAAAGTTTCTTAGGTGACTGAATATCTTACCTTTAATTCTTCTGGATTCTCATAATACACAGTCTAATTATGTGCCAATTATAAAAGCTGTGTTTCCTATCTTACAATCCCTATCCCCTTTATATCTCATGATTCCCATTGCTGTATTATGAAAAATGTTTATTAAAATGTTGGATAGAAATGGTGATAGTGGGTATCCCTGTCTACTTTTCAGTTTCTAAATAAAAGCTATTAACATTTCTGCATTATGTATGTCATTTTCTGTTTGTGTTTTGTGTTTTGTTTGTTGTAGATATCCTTTATCTAACCTGATAACATACCTTCTTTATCACAAATGAATGCTGACTTTAATAAAATATTTTTTTGTATCAATTTAGATAGGATTTTTCTCATTTAATCTGTTAATGCCAATGTGGTATGGTAGTCCTAGGTATATTTGCCCTCAGAACTGTTCCTCACCCTTCCTCTGCTCTATTCTCTATTATACAAGGGTTGATTCTGTAAATCCTAGCCTCTCCAGTATTTGGCTGCCATCACATTTCAGGCCAAAGAAACACAAAACACAAAAAACAAAAACAAAAACAAAACTAAAAAGAGGTTTCAGCCCTGAAGGGCAGGAGCAATTAGAGTTTTTTTCTTTCTCCTTTTCTGTATCAGGTGGCTTCTCCTTCAATGACTGCATCTTCTCCTTGGCTCTAGTCCCCATCATATTGGCCCACTATAGTTATAGATCCTTTTGATACAAACTCCTAAGCTCCAGGAGCCTGAAGTTGGGAGTGGCATTCTCAAATTGCTGAATATTAGGTTTGTGTCCCTTCCTTATATGACTTTTTCATCCTTTGAGTAACCAATATATCACATTAAATTCCTTCTAGGTTAAATATATAGAGCATTTTCTGTGTCTCTGGACAAGGCTTGAATGTTATATGTGGCCAATTATAATTACTTTTCTAGCACATGGCACAGAAAAATATATTCAAGTTGCAAATTTTTAAAGAATACACATAAAACTCTGTAACAATACCTGTGAGAGAAACCTATATGGCATTAAGAGGGATGATTATAGTCTTAAATAGATCTATTGGGAAGTAAGAAATACTCATAACACCTAAGCAATTCAAAAATATAGAGAATAAATAGGATATTAAACCTAAAGAATATGCCATATTAACAAAATGAAAGATAAAAATCATACGATCATCTTGATAGATGCAAAAAAAAGCATTTGACAAAATTCAATAACCATTTATGGTAAAAACTCTCAACAAAATAGGTATAGAGGGAATGTACCTTAACATAATAAAGGCCATATGTAACAAATTCACAGGTAACACCATACTCAAGTGGTGAAAAACTGAAAACTTCTGTAATATCAGGAACAAGACAAAGATGCTCACTCTCATTGCTTTTATGTAACATAGTATTATAATGTTAATCATAGCAGCTAGGGGAAAAAAGGCATCCAAATTGGAAAGGAAGAAGTAAAACTGTCACTATTTATAGATGACATGATGCTACATACAGAAAACCCTGAAAACTCAGCCAAAAAACTTCAGAATGAATAAATTAATTCAGTAAAGTTGTAGGATACAAAATCAATATAAAGAAATTTTTGAATTTCCATGCACCAACAATAAACTAGAGAAATCAAGAAAACAATCCCATTTATAATTGCATCAGAAAGAATAAAATACATAGGACTATATTTAACCAAAGAGGTGAAAGACCTATATTCTGAAAACTATAATACATTGATGAAGAAAACTGAAGCTGATATGAATAAATGGAAAGATATACTGTGATCGTGGATTATAAGAATTAATATACTTAAAATGTCCATATTACTCAAAGTAATCTGCAGATTCAATGCTATCTTTATACCAATACCGATAGCATTTTTCAGAGAACTAGAACAAATAAATCTAAAATTTGTATGGAACCATAAAAGACCCCAAATATCCAACAATCTTGAGAAAGAAGAGCAAACCTGTAAGTTATACATGCCTAGATTTCAACTTGTACTTCAAGGCTGTAGTAATTAAAACAGTATGGAACTGACAAAAAAACCAAACAAACAAACAAACAAAAACAAAAACAAAAACAGACACATAGATCAATGGAACAGAATAGAGAGCCCAGAAATAAATCCACATTCATGTGGTCAATGAATCTATGACAAAGGAGTCAAGAATATACCATGGGGAAAGGAAAGTCTCTTCAACAAATGGTGTTGTAAAACTGGACATGCAAAAGAATGAAACTGGACCACTTTCTCACACCATATAGAAAAATAAATGTAAAATGGATTAAAGACTCAAATGTAAGAAGTGAAACCAAAAAATTCCTAAAAGAAAACATAGGCAATAAGCTCTTTGACCATAGTCTTGGGTTATTTTTTTTGAATCTGTTTCCTTAGGCAAGGACAACAAAAACAAAAATAAACAAATGGGACAACATTGAATCAAAAGTGTATGCACAGCAAAAAGAAATGAAAAGGCAACCTACTGGATAGGAGAAGATATTTGTAAATGATGTCTCTCATAAGGGGTCAACATCAAAAATATATAAAGAACACCTATAACTCAATGGCAAAACAAAACAAAACAAAATAAAACAACAACAAAAAAACAATCCTATTAAGAAAGGGCAGAATACCTGAATAGACATTTTTCCAAAGAAGACATAAAGACTGCCAAAAGGCATTCAACAGCATTAATCATTAGGGGAACGTAAATCAAAATCACAATGAGATATCAATTTACACCTGTGAGAATAGCTAGAATCAAAAAGACTAGGAATAGCAACTGTTGGTGACAATGTGGAGAAAAGAGAACCCTCATGCACTGTTGATGGGAAAATAAAATGGTGCAGCCACTATGAAAAACAGTATGGAGGTTTGTCCAAAAATTAAACTACCATATGATCCAGAAATCCCACTTCTAGGTATTTATCCAAAGAAAATGACTACCCTAATTGAAAAAAACATGCATTCCTATGTCATCACAGCATTATTTACAATAGCCAAGATATAGAAGAAACCTAAGTGTCCATTGATAAATGAATGGGTAAGGAAGATGTGATATATACATATCCATAAAAAAGAATAGAATCTTGCCATTTGTGACACATGGATGGACCTAGAGGGTATTACTCTAAGTGAAATAAGTCAGATAAAGACAAATATCATATAATTCCAATTATATGTGGGGCTTAAAAAACAAAACAAACAAACAAGCAAAAAAAAAAAAAAAAAAAACAAGCAAAACCCAAACAGATCCATAGATACAGATAAACTGATGGTTGTCAGAGGGGAGGGGGGTGGATGGGATGGGTAAAGTAGGTGAAGGTGATTAAGAGGTACAGTCTTCCAGTGACAAAACAAATAAGCCATGGGGATTTAATGTATGGCATAAGGAATATAGTCAATAATATTGTAACAACTGTGTATGTTGACAGATGATAACTAGATTTATTGTGATGACCATTCTGTAATGTGTATAAATATCAAGTCACTATGTTGTACACCTGAAAGACATACAATCATGTATGTCAATATTATTTAATAAAAAATGCTAAAGAAGTAGAAGTTAAAAAATAATATGCATAAATGCAGAAATAAGTAAATAGAAAATAGTAAAGCCAACTAAAGCCAGTTCTTCAAAAAAATTTATGGAATATACAACTGTTCATTGTACTCTTCTCTGTACTGTTTTATACCCTTAATAATTTCTTTAGTGAAAATGTTTATTATAAATATGTATTTATACCACATTTTCTTTACCCATTCATCTGCTGATAAACCCTTAGGTTGCCTCCCTTTTTGGCTATCATGAATAATACTGCAATGAATATGGGGGTGCAAATACCTCTTCAAGATCTTGAATTTAATTCCTCTGCATAAATATCCAAGAGTGGGATTACACACACTTAAAATTTTGTTAAGACAGTAGATCAAATGTTATATGTTCTTTTTTTTTACCACAATAAATAAAACATGTTTTTAAACTTTAAAATCCAGGTTAAATGGATTAGTTCCTGGAGAAACATAATTAACTAAATTTTTCCAAGCAGAAACAGAGAACTTCAGTCAAATAACACAAACTGAAACTGTAGTCTACTTCCAGCCCCCTCAAAATATTCCAGGACCAGTCAGATTTGGAATCTAGTTGCACCAAATAGTTAGGGAAAAACTAATGCCATCTTACATAAACTCTTCCAAATCATACAAAAATACAGGAAATTACTAAACTCATTTTAACTGGTTTGCTGATCTTGATACAAAGACCACATAGGGATACCCAAAGAAAAAATCTCTTGAGCCAAGCTCTGTCACAGAGAGGCATCTATCCTAAATAAATTTATAGCATATCCAATATAGCAGTGAATAAACAGGCTAAGTTCAGTAACTATAAAGATATTAAAATATTAGAAAAAATTTCCAGCTGGAATTTCTCTACATTAATAGATTAGAGAACAAAACACATTTGGTCATGTCTAGAGGTGGATAAAAAGCCTTTTAAAAATATTTAGCACCAATTGATGGTAAAGAAAGTTTTAGCAAAATAACATTTGAAGAGAATTTCCACTTCCTAAAATGTACAGCAAACTTACATAAATGTGAAACGTTGGAAGCATTCCCACCAAAGATAGGACAAAGACACAGATGTTATGGTACCATACCTTCTATTTAAAGGTGGATGGGAATATATAACTACAGGAATGAGAGTAGCAAAATAAACAAGAAAAAGGAATATTGATATGATTGAGATAATAAATGGTGACAATATGATCCTTAATTGGAAAATCCAAAGGAACCAGTGTACAAAATATTCAAATGAATAAGATACTCCAAAGCTGTTGCATATAAGATTACCAAAATTGGCAGCCTAGCCACATAAAATCAATAACTAATTAGGATAATAGAAAATATCCCAATAACAACAGCAGCAATATCCAAAATTTATCCAAAAATACACCTAATAAAAATGTACACAATCTTTTTGGAGGCAACTATAAATATTTAGTGATACACTTAGAGAAAGAAGTCACAAATAAATAGAGGAATACACTATGTTTATTCATGGGAAAAATAATTTTGTAAAGATGTCATTCTCCTAAAATTAATTACAGATTTAAATATGGACTGCTATATACTGAGTTGTGCCATTTCCTCAACCTCTAATTCAGATATTGAAGCCTTAATCCCCAAGGTGACTATCTTTGCAGATACTTTAGGGAGGCTAATAAGGTTAAAAAAGCTTTAAAAAGGTGAGGCACTAATCTAATAGGGCTGATATTAGAAGAGGAAGAGACACAAGTGATCACTCTCTGTGCATTTAGAGAAGAGTCCATGTGAGGACACAGCAAGAAGGTGCCCAAATGCAAAGCCAGGAAGTGAGCTCTTACCAGAAACTGAACCTGCCCTCACCTGTATCTGGGGCTACTAGCCTTTAGAACTTTGAGAAAATAAATTTTGTTATTAAGACACCCAGCCTGTGGTATTCCATTACCACAGCTGGAGCATGCTAATACACTGCCTCACATACAGCTTCCAAAATAATGTGAGACTCAGGCTGCTGTTTCCTAAAATCAACCCTAGAGAAACTATAAAAGGGAGAATTAAAGAACAGTATTAGCAAGAGCAAAACACCGTAGATGAGAAATCCCTGAAAGAGACTAAGTCTGTGTTGAACCAGAAGCTGTATGTGGGCAGGTGGGGGCAGGCCCTGAAGTTGGAACTGTCCTGTAGCCTACAAAACAAGATTGGTCAGAGGACAGGTTTTAAGTGCAGCCTTTGATTCTTTCACAGTGCCTTGGGACAATGAATTTCTACTGCTTTAGTGAAGGGAGCTCAGGCTGTTCCTCAGAGGCTGAATGGCCAGGACCATGGGAGTAATATCAGGACAGCATCAACGTTTGGGGTTGTTTGAAACCGTATGAGTTCAGAGACTGTGCAATAACCACCTGAAACCTCTTTAGAGGGTAGGTACCAGACTTTTTTGTTTTGTAATATTATAATCAAATAAAAAGGAATAGAAAGAAGGAATCCCACTTAAGAAGGGTAGGTAATCTTTCATGAAAAAAACCCACATAGATACACACAGACTTGTTAAAGATGTATATGTATTTCTTACTACAGATGAGGATCAAAAATAAAATAAAAGTTACTGCACTGGACTGAGCAATGTTAGACAATGTCAACAGATCTGAGTCTCACAAAATCATGCAGCTCAGTCTCTTCCTTTGAAAGTAGATCTTTTAGAGTACAAGGTTCCCACGTCTCAGTCTGGGTGGCAAAAAACCACCATGGGCCTCTGTATTTCTCCTCTTACAGCCCACCACCCGTCCTACTACCCTGTCTTACACTGCAGTTTCCCCAGCTCAGATCTGGCTGGGGACTTGGCAATTTTCTGCAAGGTTTGCAGTAGCGAAGCTGCTCAGACCTTTCAGAGAGTTGGCATTTCTCAAGAGGACACCCTACTCCCTCCCTCCACCCTCAGGATAGACTGGACAACACACCCCAGAGCTGAGAAGCCTGCACACAGCCCTACCCCTGCTTTCACTCCTGGAAAGCAGAGAGCAGAGTTTGTCAGCATGAGGTACTGACTAACTTCTACCTCCAGGGTCGCAGGTCTGAGGAGGGCAGCCTCAGGTCTGCAGAGGAAATAGGCAATGCTTAGGGTCAAGGTGACTATCCTTCCTTAGAATTGTGGGAATACGTAGAACAAAGGAAACCTCACAGAACCCCGCCCCCCCTCCCACGCGCAGAGGCCCGAGGCCTGGCTGTTAACGCCCCTGCAGAGGCCCGAGGCCTGGCTGTTAACGCCCCTTCAATTCCGTTTCAGGGTCTCAGAGAAGAAGACTTTGATCTGAGGCTGGTGGACTGAGATCAAAAGAGTGAAGAATCCCAGGCTCTATTCGGAGTCAAGGAGAGGAGTCTGAGTGAGGACTGAGGGTATTCCCAACCCCGCAGAGGGCCCTGCCCTCGCAATCTACCCTGGGAGACCCCAGGTGGGGCTGTCACCTCCGGGAGATGGGGGGTTTGGTCTGATGGGAGTGGGTACACGGCTGAGCACTGAAAACCCTAATCATCCAAGACTGTGGGGATCCCAGAAAACTCTGCTCCTGTTGTCAGCTCTGGAAGGCTGCAGCATGAGTGGCTCTTTCTCATTTGCTCCCCAAGAATCTCACGGCGGTAAGGTCGTCGGTGTAAAGAGTTTAGCTTCAGAGCTGTAGAGGGGAGGAGGCCCTGGGCACTGCCAACAGTTGACAGGATGATCCTAAATGTGAACTGAGAATTCTCCACCTCAGAACAGAGGGGACTGTACAGAAACTATAACCTGCCAGCCCTTGCTCTCGGCCACCAAGTTGATCCCGGCAGGGCCGGCAGCTGCAGTCTAAGGCACACTCTAACTTCCTCTTCAGGGTTCTCCGGGGACACACTGATTAGAAAAGGAGCCCTGTGTGGTCTTAGAGCAGTGTTGTCAGGGAAGCCTGCAGAAGTGGCTTTGGTTAAAGCCAAGGTGAAATGTCTCTGCTGAAGGCGCACACTATCTCATTCTCCCTCCTCTAGGTGCCCTCATTAATGCCTACTGTCCCCGACCAGTGTCACCATGCCTCGGGGGCAAAAGAGTAAGCTTCGTGCCCGTGAGAAACGCCATCAGGCCCGGATCGAGGCTCAGCGTGCCCAGGATGCTCAGGCCACTGCAGCAGAGGAAGAACAGCCCTCCACTTCCTCCTTTTCTCCTTCTGGTGGTAGTGCCCAGAGCCAAGATGAGGAAAAACCAAGCACCTCTCAGGCACAACCCAACACTGGTCGTTACCATAGAACCCCTCTAGATGACAAGGCAATTCTATTGGTGCAATTCCTGCTGCGCAAGTATAACATGAGGGAGCCCATAACACAGGAAGACATGATTAAGCATGTCATCAAAAAGCACAAGGTGCATTTCCGTGAGATTCTCAGGAAAGCCTCTGAGCTAATGGTGCTGGCCTTTGGCATTGATCTGAAGGAAGTCGACCCTACCAGGCACCACTATGCCCTTATCAGCAAATTGCAGCGCACCAATGATGACAGGCTGAGGGGTGAAGAAATCATGCCCCAGACCGGCCTCTTGATGACCGTCCTCTGTGTGATCTTCATGAAGGGCAACTGTGCCACTGAAAAGGATATGTGGGAAGTGCTTAATGTGATGGGGATATATGCTAATAAGAAACACTTCATCTATGGGGATCCCAAGAAGCTCATCACTGAAGTTTGGGTGCAGGAAAGGTACCTCCTGTACCGCCAGGTGTCCAACAGCAATCCTCCATGCCGTGAGTTCCTGTGGGGTCCAAGAGCCTATGCCGAGACCAGCAAGATGAAAGTCCTTGAATTCTTGGCCACGGTCCATGATACCGTCCCCAGTGCCTTCCCATCCTGGTATGAAGAGGCTTTGCAAGATGAGGAAGAGCGAGCCCAAGCCAGATTTACAGCTCAGGTTCATACTGGTGCCCTGGCCACTGGGCCTTCCATGGCCAATTCTGGCAGCTTCTCCCACCTGTATTGAAACCTGAAGCACTTTCCTCACTTTGTGTTTGAAGTAGTGTGAGGGCTTAGGTGGTGCTAGCTAGAGGGGACATAGTGCATATCGTACATTCTACATAAATAACTTACAAATTTATCTCTTGTTGAAAGTTATCAAATGTTTCTGTTTTTGAAAAGTTTAATTAGCTTCACAATATATTACACATTTGATGCTGTTTATGAGGTTTAAGAGTATGAGTTTTGCTATTTTCTAAAACAAATTGGTAACCTTCCATCTTATTTAGTGATCTGGAACAAGAAAACATAGCACTGCAATTGCCATTTTTTTGGAAATGTGAAAAAAATTAGCAACAAAATAGCTGGAGTCAAAAAATTGAGAAAAAAGTAAGATGGTAAATTTTTGGTTTTCTTTATTCCATGTACTCTGCTCTTCTGTAAAATAAAAGTTACATGCCTGAAATTTCTTCATTCAAGAATGTACGAGAAAATAAATCATAATAAATTGTTCACTGTCTTTTTTTTATTCTTCTAACATTAAATGAGCATCTGCTCTTTGGAAGGCTCCATAGTAGTGTGGGGGGTGGTAAGAAAAAGAAGATGGAGTCATTGCCCATAAAAGGAAGATGGTGAGATAGACAAAAAAGAAGGATGAGGTGGGACAGGAAGGGGAGGTCCAGATGAGAGCAGTCAAATGTAAACATCCTGAAGCAAGACAATTTGAGGCCTTGGGAAACTTGAAACCCTTCAATGGGAGGTAATTGTAAGATAAGATGGGTGGTAGGTCAAAGGAGGGTGCAAGGATGGTCAGGGTTAGGGGAGGGTGCGAGGGTGGCAGGTTGGGAGAGGGTATGAGGGTGGTGGTGTGGGAGGGTGTGAGGTGGTAGAGGTTGCAAGGTTGTCGGTTGGGGGGGTGCAAGAGTGGTGGGTCTTGGGGGGAGGGTACGAGATGGCAGAGGGTTTGAAGTGGTGGGGTGGGAGATGTGAGGGTGGTGGGCCATGGGGGAGGGTGTGAAGGTGGTGGGTCGGAGAAGCATGTGAGGGTGGTAAGCAGCGACCAGACCCTTGGGTGGTGTGTGTCAGAGTTGAGAAACTAGGCCTCCAATGGGTAACTGCTTTTAGCAGTTATTTTGGGATCCTGGATAAACCAGACACAAATATTTACCCAGGTAGTGATGGAAGGTGCCCTGTGCTCTGGATCCAATGCAGGTGAACATAGCACACAAACTAGGTATTTTATCTGTATCATCACCAGAGAGTTTCTGATAAATAAGAGTAATACTTCCTTGAGACTAGATGCCCAGAAGCCACTATGCTGTCCCTCTTTGCCATGGGCTGGGAGAAACAGAGCCTGTTCCATTCAAAGGGCATTTAACTAGGTTATCTTGAGTAAAATTTAGCAAATCACTTATAAGGGAGGGTTTGACTTTGGTAGGGGTTAAATGAATAAAAATAGGGGTTATTTGGATCAAAGAGGAGCTGGGAGGGAGGGGAGGAGTTGGTTCTTAACATACATTTTAGGAGCTTTGAGTTGCATCCAGATGGGGAAGATTCCCCAACATCCAAATTCAATAGCATATCCTCTAAGTGGGATGATTTACTAGGGTAATTTTTCTTTCTAAGAATTCTTGGCTGACTTGGTGCACAGTATCCTACAGCACTGCATATTCTCAGACATCTCCTAGTTTAAAGCAACAAAACAAAAAAACAAAAATCTCAGCAGGAACTTTGGTATTATCTGGGATCAAAAAAGCCATAGCAATAATTGCCATTCTTTAAAGTTTCAATGTACACCAGTCACTGTGCCATGTGCTTCACATACACTGTACACATTCTAACAGTTCTAGAAGATACCGCTTATAAAACTCATTTCTTTGATGAAGAATCTAAGACTCATAGGGTTTGGTAATGTGTTCAGTTCACACAATGAGTGACAGAGCTGGGACTCAAGCTCTGGTCGGATTACTCTGGAGCCCACACAGTGCCACTCCTCCCAGCCTGAGGCCAACCTTCTGTCCTGTAATTTCTCTTCTCACTATCCCATGATGTCTCTCAGGCAATGAAAGAAGGACCCTTTGGCCAAACTACTAAAAGCAGCCCAAAAGAAGGAAGGTAAAAATGAGAATCAGGCACAATTTGGGCATTGTCCCCGGAGTTCATGTCCCTAGGATCTCCTGGCTCCTCGCCCCAGGGTCCCCCCAACAGCTGGCTCTGCCCTGGTCTCAGCACAAATGTCCACTCCCGGCACTTTCCTGCATGACGGCTCCCTCCCCTGGGACTTCCCCAGTGGGCCCTCATGTCCATACCTGGACCTGACCTTCAGGCCAGCTCTCCTCTGGGTCCTCCCCTGCAGGCTGCATCCTGCTCCTGGAGGAACAGACAGCTCTCAGGCTGCACCCTCCCCTGATTTAGAGCATTCCAACTCCCTGCAGCTCCCATCAGGCCCCCTGGCTCCCTTCTGACAGCAACTTCCCTTCCATGTAATTCTGACAGTGTGGTTTTAGACACCTCCTTGCCTTCACCACTCCCCCACCCCCACCTGCCCAGGTGCTTCACCACATTCACAAAGTATTTTCAAGTCTGCTGGTGACTAAAGTCTGATTTGGCACACAGCCTACTGTTTCTTGTTTCTTGGGACATAACCCTTAAGTTAGAGAGGAGGTTTTGGAAACCACCCTGATATCTGCAATAGAGCTTTAATGAGCTGAATTATTTGAGATTGGTCACTGATCACATACAACAATAAATGAATTTACCTTGTCGGTCAAAACCAAAGCCTCCTCCTTCAGTAGTAGATGAGAAAAGGCTCGTGGAAATCACTGTATAAACACACATGTACATAGAATTCCTAAAACCCAGGAGTCCTTCTAGGAGGTGGAAAATGGTTCTATGGCAGTTGGGCTATCCTTAATAAGAAAAAGTCAACATTGTTCCACTGTCTCCTCTATGTTTTCCCGTGAGGAAAATTTTACTTTAATTTGTTTTTGTTGCTGTTGCTGGCCTTAGGTAACAGTGCACATACTTTTATTGTCCCCAAATTCTAACAGCATGGATAAATAATAATTCCCCTTCCTTACTACATCCCTCCAAAATTCATCCCTCTTTTCAGAAGTAACAAAAGCCCAAAATTTGTGTGTTATTTTAAAATTTATTCTAGACTTTCCCTTGTATTGATGTGTTATAAACACAAATTGTGAGTTTTTAATATGGATAGATAACAGTGTACATATTATTTTGCCTCCTGCCCTTGTCACTTGCTAAAACGAATGCAGGATCTTTCCATGAGAACAGATATAGATCCACCTCACTCTTTTAATTCCTCCAAGTATTCTAAAGTGCATATGTGCCATATTTAACTTAACCATTCTGCTCCTGATGGACACATAAACTGTTTCCCATACACTGCTATGATTATTAGAACTGATATCCACATCAGTGAGCATGAATTCTTGGGCGAATATGCATGTTTTCTTGTAGGAAAAACATAGCAAAGTGTAAATTGGATTAAAGTAGAAAAATGTGGTGATTGTAAATTTTTATAAATATTGCTGAAATTCTATTCTAATAAAGCAGTGCTGACTCATACTCTCGCGTTTAATGCATGTAAATGATTTATACTCTCACAGACATTTATTTTACCAACTTTTAAAATTTTGGCCAAACTTTTGGATGAAAATATATTGTCTCACAGTTATTTTAATTTCCCTGTTTTCTAAGTAGGTTGAGCAGAAAATTAACTTAATCTCTCATCCATAGAAAGCGGGATTTCTTCAGTGATGCTTTGAGTACCAGAATTCCTCTGGGCATGCTTTAAAATTCTGAAATGTCAATAAGCCTTTTCCCTTTACTTTAAGGAAGAAGGATTTGATCAGAATAATCAGGTGCCAGGCAATGGGTCCAGACAGAACAACCTCATCTAGTGAGGAACATCAGGAGCACTTGGGGACAGTGCAATGACTAGAGTATATGAGAGGGACCATGAAGTTAAGAGAGCACACACAGGTCCCTAAAGGCCAGGATTCCATGACATAATCTGTATCTAACTGTTATATAGTGGTTGTAAACATTTTAGACATAGGACCTCTGATTCTAATTTAAGCCTTCCTCAGAAACCCAATCCATGATTTGAGGCAGAAAAATGTGGGTGAAGAAGGGATTGTAATTAAGCCCATTGTCCCACCCACTCAGCACCCTTTCATCCTTCTCAGGGCTGTGGGCCCTGAAACTCAAACAATTCTGGAGTTCCCTAAGCACTGATAGGAAATCTTGGTGCTATGATTCTTCTGATTCTTGTGGGTCCTACTTGGAAACTTTGTAAGTTGGGACCAAAGTAGCATTTAGTGTCTAGCTAATCTTGCCTCACTATTGAGGCAAAACACTTCTGAGTGCTCTGATGGCCCTTGAATTCTGTAGTTTTCCACGTTGACTGATGGGAACAGGAACTACTGCCAGTCTTGTGCGAGCTCCAGAATTCCAGAAGCTCTCCTCTACCGGATATTTTGTATGGTGAATTTTAGACACTTTGGTCTCCCCTAATTCCAAACTCTATCTCTTCAACTCACGGAAATGGCAAGCTCTGCCTGTGTTTCCTCACCTTGCACTAACTCCTGGAAATTCTTTTAAGGCAGTAAGCTGGGACAACCATAGGGCTCACTTCTTATGTTTCCCAAATCTCAGTGATCATTCTTCTTCATTACCTGGTGCGCAGGGTCTTGCAAACCACTGTTCCATATGTTTTTCATCTCTTTTGTTTTTGTTGTTCTTGTTGTTGTTTCTAGCATGAGGGTAAATAAAGTCCTTGCTGCTAATTTTGATGGGAAACAGAACTTGACCCTTTAAAATTTTCATATAGGTGGAACTATACAATACGTTCTCTTTTGTGTCTGACTCCTTTCACTTAGTATGTTTTTGAGCTTCATCCATGTTGTAGCATGTAAAAGAGGGTTTTTTTTCCTTTCCTTATTGAGTAATTTGTCTTTACTGAGTCGTCTTCCATGGTATATAGTATTCCAAAATTTGTAGGCACATTTATGAAGATAGTCATTTGGGTTGTTTCGAGTTTCGTGATGGAACAGATGCGCTATGAACATTCACGTACAAGTCTGTTTTTTAGATATGTTTGCATTTATCTTGAGTAAATTTTTAGAAGTGGAATTTCAGGGCCATAAGGTGGGTATATGTTTAATTTTATGAGAGACTACTAGAACAATTTCCAAAGTGGTTGCAATATTTTTCACTCAAACAAACATATGTGTTTAGGGTGCTTCACATCTTCACTAACATTTTACGGCAACAATCCTTTTATTTTTAGCCATTCTAGTGGGTAGATGATTTTGTCTTATTGTGGTTTTAATTGCAGTGGTCCTGATGTGCTTGAATAATTTTTCAAAGGCTTATTGGCCCTTTAATTATCTTCCTTTGTGAAGTGCCTGTACAAGTTTTTTACCCATTTCTATTAGTTGTTTTTATTATTGAGTTGTTGAAGTTGTTTACATATTCTGGATATAAGTCCTTTGTCAGATATATGTATTATCCATAACTTAAATAAGTTGCTGGCTTGCTTACATACTGATTTTCTTAATGATATCTTTTGCTTAGCAGATTTTTTACTTTTGTTGAATTTTTTATATCATTGTTCTTCTTTCATTGTTAATATTTTCTGACTGTTGTCTAAAAAATTTTTGACTACTTCCAACTCATAAAGATATTCTCCTATGTGGTCTTCTAGAAGCTTTCTTAAAGTTTTTAAACTTTTTAAAAGTTAGTTAACATACAGTGTTATATTAGTTTCGGTTGTACAATATAGTAATTTAATACTTTCATACATCACCCTGTGCTCATCCCAACAAGTGCCCTCCTTAATCTCCGTCATCTATTTCTCCCATCCTCTCCCCAACCTTCCCTCTAGTAGTCATCAATTTGTTCTATATAGTTAAGAGTCTGTACTCAATTTGTCTGTTTCTTGGTTTTCCCCTTTGGTATTAATTTTTATTAAAATCATTTAATTTTAGCTAGAGGTTTTAGGTTTATTATCCAATACAAGTTAATTTTTTGTATGGAGTTAGGTTGTGACCAACGTTCATGTTCACCCAGTTGTCGCAACACCATTTGTTGAAAAGGTTTTCATTTCCCCATTGAATGTATTTGCTACTTTTGTTGAACATTACTTGACAAATATGATTCTAGTTCTGCATCCTCTATTCTGTTTCACAAATCTATTTGCCTGTCTTTAGTACAATCACAGAGTTGCCTACTGGATCCTTATCATAAATACTGAAGCCAAACAGTATAGGTACACTAACTTTGTTTTCCTTTTTCAAGATTAATTGGCTAACGTATTAACTTTTACTTTCCATATAAATTGTTGAATCAGCTTGTTGATTTTTATAAGGAAAGTCAGCTGTAATTTTAATGAGAATTACTTTGAATCTATGGAATGATCTTGTTTCTTCTTCTTTTAGTTCCAATTTCTCTATTCAAATATTTAGTTGATATGCTTATGTTTCCTTTAAATCCTGGACACATTTATAATAGGTGTTTTAAAGTCCTTGTCTGCTATTTTATTGATCTCTGATTTTTCTCCTGATTATAAGTTACATTTTCTCCTTTATGGATCATATTTGCCTGCTTCATCGCATGCCTAGTAGTTTTTAATGGTACTCTGGGCATTATGGATGCTGAATTCTGAAGGCGTAAATTTTGTTATTTTCCTCAATAAAAAACTCAGGCAAGGGGTGCCTGAGTGAATCACTTGGTCAAGCATCAGACCCTTGATTTCGGCTCAGGTCATGATCCCACAGTTCGTGAGGATGAGTCCTATCTCGGGCTCTGCACTGACACCGCAGAGCATGCTTGGAATTCTCTCTCTCCCTCTATCTCTGACCCTCTCTTCCTCCCTCTCTCTCTCTCTAAAATAAATAAAACAAAAGTTCAAGCAAGAACTTAATTCATTTATCCATCATATTGTACCTTTTGAGGCCTATCTTCAAACTTTGTTAGGATGGTCTATGTTAGCCATTATTCTTGAACTACATTAGTCCTATTTCTACAGCTTACACTTGTCTAAGACTACTGAATCACTTTGAATGTTCAAAGAGGACTCTTGCCTCTGACTATTGAATATTTAAAAGTCTTCCAGCCATGTTTGCCTTCCAACAGTTGTTCAGCTCACTACTCTCCAGTATTTTTAAAGTTCCCCTTGTAGCTGCTCTTTGCCCAGCCTCACAGAATCCTGC
This sequence comes from Felis catus, assembly GCF_018350175.1. Lineage (NCBI taxonomy): Eukaryota > Metazoa > Chordata > Mammalia > Carnivora > Felidae > Felis > Felis catus. The sequence goes on from NC_058386.1 coordinate 23,513,134, forward strand.
CCTTCACAGGATCAACTCAGTGTTCAGTAAAACACCCAAGGGTACCTTTCCACAGATTTCTGGAGCATTGACCAAGCTTTTATCTCTCCAACAACCTGCCCCGCAAATTTTAGCATCCTTACTATTCCCAAACCCTGATTACTATGTCCTCAGTTCAATGGTATCATGGTGCTCTGTTTGGCTTATCCTCCTGGCACCACGGTCTAGACATCACCTGTGAGCAGAGACACAGGATGATTGGGGAAGCCTAGCTGACTCATTTTACTACTTTTGAAGATTGTAATCTTGTGCTGAATGTTTTCCAGTCCCTTTATATATTCTGCTATTTTAAAAGTTGTTTACAGCAACTGCAAATGGAAGTTCTCCTGAATTTTCTTATAATGGTAATTTTTATTATTTATTTATTTTTAAATAAATGTTTATTTTTGTATGTAAGAGAGAGAGCACAAGAGGGAGAGGGGCAGAGACAGAGAGAGGGAGACACAGAATCTGAAGCAGGCTGCAGGCTCTAGGCTCTGAGCTGTCAGCACAGAGCCCAAGGTGGGGCTCGAACACATGAACCATGCGGTCGTGATCCGAGCTGGAGTCAGTGCTTAAATGACTGAACCACCCTGGGACCCCTATAACAATAATTTAAAAAAGACATTTCATTTAAAACTACTTTTAGATTTATAGAAAAGCTGCTACATAGTACAGAGAGTTTCAATACATCCCTCACTCAGCCTCCTCCAATGTTAACATCTTAGATAACCATCGCACAACTGCCAGAATCAGGAAATCGACACGGTCCTAATAGCATTAACCAAATAAACTCCTTCATTCAAACTTCACCATTTTTGCCATTACTATCCTTTTTAAGGATCCTAATCAGTGTCCCACATGGCCTTTAGCTGTTATTTCTCCCTTAAGTCCTAACACAATAGTTCCTCAGTCTTTCCTTGTTTTTCATGACATTGACAGTCCCAAAGAGTATTGATCAGTTATTTTGCTGAATGTCCATCAATTTGGGCATATCTGGTATCTTCTCAATATCAGAGTATGGCAATACTTCCTTGGAAAGAGAAATGGTGGAAATCGTGACATGTTTTTCTCAGCACACCATATCACAGGGTTCCTATTACAGCATTACTGGTGACACTGACCTTGATCATCTAGTCAAGGTGGTCTCTGATGAGCATTTCCATTGTCAAATTACTCTACTTTCCCCTGTAGTTAAGAAATATAGTGAAAATATATTTTATAAAATATGTTTTCTCCACAAACCCACTGATTTTACCCATTAGTAGATCAAGTATGCAATAATCACCACCATGGTATCTGCCTAATAGTGATTTTATTTCCTGTCTTTACAGAGTAATTAATTGCAATTCCATTAAAAGGAGTAACTGTCATATCTCTTCTTTGTATTTAATCAAGTATTTATTTATACCATTATAGACTCCTGAATGTTTTCATTCTTTGGGTTATAATTGAATACTTAGCATTATTTCTTTTGTTGTTTTCTTTCTCAAAGTTTTGGCCATAAGGAGCTCCGTCTCCTAATGTTGTATTCTATCAGCTATGCTTCCGCCCACATATCTTTTGAGAACTTTCTTTTTTTCTCTGATTCTGCAAAATGTTCCAAGTTCAACCTAATTTTCTCTGTCTAAGCCCTAAAAGATTCTTGCAGACATGGATCCTTGGTTCCTTTTACAGAAGAATGATGCTTAGAAACCAAGATCTTGGTACTAGGTATGCTAAGGTCTACTGGAATGTCATTGCTTCCAGGCTCTCTCAGTGACAGGGCTGGGAAATATTTGTATATTAACCCATGTATACACACATATCTCTTTTTATCTGTGTGTGTGTGTGTGTGTGTGTGTGTGTGTGTGTGTGTGTGTATGTGTTTGTGTGGGTAATGAGTTTATACTGATGTCTCAGATTCCAATTCAACACAATAGGAATCATTTTAATTTTCCCACTTTCTTTACTTGTAATTTCTTTTTCCAACAGTAATAAATCTTAGTTTTATTGTTTATTACCTATTTACTTATTTGTTCAATTCCAGTATACATTTAAACTAGTTTCAGAATATCTTATCAATACTTCTGTGAGAAACACATTTACTGGCTATGTAACAGCATTTGTACGTAGTTCTTTTGGTTTTATCTTTTTGCATCCAGTCAAGTCAAGTGATTGTATTCTAAAGTTATTTAGGTTAGATCTTTTCCCCTTATGTTCAGTATGGTTATGTTATTGATTTTTACTACAGGTAGTTTCATTTGTTAGTATTTGTATCCTATGCTGGGTTTCCTGCACATCCTAATTAGTTTTTACTGTTTGTTTATTACTGGCAGTATTTCTTAATTGAGTATTTATTTCTATTTATTCTTTACCAACAGACATCATCACACACAGTAGATAGCTTTGTAATATCAGCTAAATCATAGTGATCATAAGGATGTGCCAAAAAAATATGTATCCTGATACTTAAATTAGAAAACACCGTGTCTGTCTTGTGCATTCCAGGGGTACTTTGTTTATTCAAGCGAATGTCTCATATTTATTCACTTTTTTCTATATACTAATTCACACACAATAGCTAAAATATTTCACATTGCTGCCCATATCATGGCTCAACCTGATCATATCTATTGGGTTTAATTCTTGAAAGCAAATAATTTAATGCCTCCATATGGCCATTAAAACCAGCTGAGGCATCACTATTTGTCATGATGTTGATGATGGGTCCTTTACTGCTTGTGTCTTTTTTTATTATTGTTGCCAAGTAACTAAAAAACTCATGCAGCATTGCGGAGGATAAGACCTTTCCCTATTAAGAAGAAAAAGATGACAGCCTGCTGTGTGAACAATAGGGAAACTACCCTTATCATTCCCGGCACAAACACTTCATCACTAGGGGTGCATCTTTACAAAAAAAAAAACTCTTTGAAATTTTGCTGTAAAATATTCTGTTCCTGTTCACTGACATGAAATTTTTAGAGCTTTTAAAGAAAAAATAATACATTAACTGGCAGAAAAATGGAGGGAAAAAATCCAGAAAATGTATTACACATCTGTCTTTACCAAATAGTTGGTATCTAAAAACTCCATATTAGGAGAGGTAGAAGTGATTATTATTATCACATGACATCTTGGCCTACTTAATTCCAGTAGAATAAGCCTCCTCCCACTGTGTTGTACAGAAGGATAAAGAGTCTCAAGTCAGATCAAGGGCCAAGTGGTGATTACTGTGAAAAGAAGAGAAGAGGATTGCATTCTTTTTTTTTTTTTCAGCTATCTATCTTCTCAAGATATAATGTCCCATTTGAAATATTTGTCCCATGAATGTCAAAAAAAGTCAAGTAGTAAAATAGTATCAATTGCTCCACTCCATGACAAATAGCCTTTAAAAATGGAAGTCCATAGAATCACAGAAACTAAACTCAAAACATATCTTCTTAGCTTCCACAGCTATTCCTCCAAGAATAAAATTACTGACTTAAGCTTTCATCTGACATTTAATCCCATATTATAAGTAAGAAATAATTTTTTCATATAACATGGAAATGTAGAAAATCCATGCTTTTTAGATTTCTCTTCATGACTTGCATTCTATGGACAGTTACAGATCATCGTGTTCTATTGTTGAATGAACCATTTGATGCGTATGTCTTACTACATTATAAACAAAACTACAGTGATTTAAGATTCACAGCAAAACTGATGTGTTGATCTTTAAATATTTCTTTTTAATTTTTTTTAACGTTTATTCAGTTTTGAGAGACAGAGAGAGAGCGCAAGCAGGGGAGGGGCAAAGAGAGAGGGAGACATAGAATCCGAAGAAGTCTCCAGACTCTGAGGTGTCAGTTCAGAGCATGACATGGGGCTTGAACTCATGAACTGAACCATGAGATCATGACCTGAGCGGAAGTGGGCTACTTAACCGACTGAGCCACCCAGGCATCCCTGATGTGTTCCTCTTTAAAACACACATTCATTGGTATTCATTGGTATTAAGCGCCAGACTTCAGCTTGGGTCGTGATCTCACAGTTCATGCATCGGGCTATGTGCTGACAGCTCAGAGCATGGGGCCTAATTTGGTTTCTGTGTCTCCCTCTGTCTCTGCCCCTCCCCTGCTCACACTCTGTCTCTCTTTCTCTCAAAAATAAATAAACATTTAAAAAACATTTAAAGTACACATTCACCTTTAAATATTTCTATGTATTAAAAAATAATAACATCTTTATTCATATAGCCTTTCCCAGGAATATCTAAATTCCTCCCTTCTCCATCCTCTCTACAAAGGCAGTTAAGTACAATGTCCTATTTTATTACCAAATACTTGAACAAATACATGATGCAGTATATCCTAAAGTAATCTGAGCTATTTATTGTAGGTGTGACGAATGCAAATTAACTCTCCCTTCCCTCATGGTATTTAAGCGCACATTCTTTAAAGAAATCACATATTAATATATATGAGATGAATATCTTGGAAAAGTTCCAACATTGAATATCCAAAAATAAAATAAATCCAATATTAAGACCAGTAACAAAACATATTCAAGTCACACAATGAGGCACAGTAGAATGAATGGGCCTATACTCATCTCTGAGCCAACATTTAATTTCTCCAAGCCAATGTCTTAAACCAAGAATTGTTTTTCTTAAAAATCACCTTATTGTGGTATAGTTGACATATAAAAAGTTGTACATATTTAATGTATATCATTTGATAAGTTTAGAGATATTTATACGCCTATGAAATCATCACTATGACTTATGCCATAACCTATCCAACACCTTCAAAAGTTTCCTACCACCCTTTAATTAATTAATTAATTAATTAATTAATTAATTATTTTCTGAGAAGAACACAACATAAGATCTACCCTTATAGCAGATTTTTCAGCAAGAGAGTCTGAGGAGTGGAGGGGCAGAGGGAGAGGGAGAGAGAGAACCCCAAGCAGGCCTCACACCCAGCATGGAGCCTGAGGTGGGGGCTTGATCCCATGACCGTGACTGAGATCACAACTTGATCTGAAATCAAGAGTCATATGTTTAACCCAACTGAGCCACTCAGGCACCTCGTATTACTCTACTATTATCAATGAGTTCCTTTATATTTGTTATTAATTATTTTATACATTTGGGTATCCCATGTTGAGGGCATATTTACCCATTGTTAGATCTACTTGTTGGATTGCCCCATTTATTATGATATAGTGCCCTTCCTCATGTCTTGTTACAGTCTTTGGTTTAAAATCTACCTTGTCTAATGTAAGTATTGCTACTCTAGCTTTATTTTGATATCCATTTCTCAAATTGTATCTCTCTACTGAATAAATGATACTCTACTGAAGGGATTACTATCACTCAGTCTGGGAATCCAGTATAGTGTATACAAGTTTTTGTATGTCTTAATGCATTGTAAAGTTTTTCTCCATGGGAGAGGTTCAGTGTCTTGCATTATATTTTTAAAAAGAGTTAGTGATTCCAAAAGCATTGAGAAATTCTTCCCTAGTTTCTATCATCCTACTGGAATTTTACTGGAATTTTAAGTTAAATTCTAAGATTTATTAATTTTATTTTTTTTTTCAACGTTTATTTATTTTTTTGGGACAGAGAGAGACAGAGCATGAACGGGGGAGGGGCAGAGAGAGAGGGAGACACAGAATCCGAAACAGGCTCCAGGCTCTGAGCCATCAGCCCAGAGCCTGACGCGGGGCTCGAACTCACGGACTGCGAGATCGTGACCTGGCTGAAGTCGGACGCTTAACCGACTGCGCCACCCAGGCGCCCCTATTAATTTTATTTTGTTAATGGTTCTGCAAGCAGAAGATGACTCATTTGTATATGGTTAGGACAATAAACAAAGAGGCAGAAATGATCAATTCAAGTGTAAAGAAACATTTGATTTTGGATATCACAATGTGAAATGAAAGACTAAAAATACTTTATTTAGTTAAAATTATTCCCCCCAAATTGATATGTCAGATATAATGGTTACATGAGATGATAGATGTAGCATATAGGTTATTGTGTGGGATTTTTAAAATATCTATTAATTAGTATTTGAAATGCTTAAAATTATGTATACATATATAGGTACATAGAATGTATGTAAGAATGAAGTGTAAATATTGTAAAGTTAGAAACTAATATGTATTGATATTTATACATACATATTTATACACACACACACACACACACACACACACACACACACACACACACACACTTTTTACATTGACTTTGGATGGTTTTGGCAGCCACTGAAAGAAAACACAACTAACGTGGCCTACGTGGCCTAAAATATATTTTTATTTCCCCATGTAGCCTGAAGTGAAATTATGCCAGGCTTCAGGTTTGGTTCATGCCAATAACTTTTGCTTCGTTTTCCTAAAATAATCTTGACATTAGTCAACACTCTTCTTCCTCTTCAGACTAGTAGCCCGGTAGCTGCAGTTCTGGGCTCCACAGCAGCATATGGCAATTTGCATAGGATAAGAAAGAACTCTTGTGTTTCAACACTCTGAAGAGATCTTTTTATCTCCACCTCCCCTCCAACTACCCATTTATGTCACTGTTCACTTCTGTCCAGTTTCATACATGCTAATTAGCTTAAGCCAATCAGGTTCTCACACCAAGATTTGTGGGGTCAAATTCCTCTGAGGCACATGGAACGAGAGTATTGAATGTTTGATGTAAATCAAGATTCTGTTAGGATTCAGAGAGGAGAATGGATGTTGCGAGAACTTCAACAACGCCCACTATAATTGTATACTGCTATATGTTTTAATTGACAATATTTAACATTTTGAAGGACAAGTATCTGTAATAGCCTAAGTACTAAAATTACATTTTACATGCTATTCTATCTCATGGCTATGGTGAATTTCTAAATACATCTCATTTTACTACTATTCCATATCCTTTAAAAATTCACTAAATCAAAAAAAGGAAATATTTAATTAGAAATAAAATGGTTTCTAAATCTTTTATGAGTGTATTCTGTGCGGGGAATTCTTGATGATTTCCTGCATTATGAGAGATAATGTCAAGCCCAATTATTTCAAGTCAGGCTGAATCTTTCTACATTAAAAGTGCTGAGATGAAAGCTCTTCAATTTATGGGTATTTTACCTAGAGCATAGGCCTCAGTCTTTGAAATATTTTAAGTGAAGTTCATTTTCCATTATGCATTAAAGTTCTACAAAGTTTCTCATGCGGGGCTTCTAATTTGGTTTGTCTTTACAAGGTTGGAAAGTTTAAAAAAATGTGTCAGTTGTTCCTCTGTTTGTTCTCAAATACATTTCTCTCCTTTTTTCATTTTCTATCACATCAGGGCTGACCCCAGGAGAAATATTTCTCCCAGATTCCTGGGTCAGCTGGCTTCAACTGTAGTCTGCTGATGGGAGGCATTATCAGAAAGAGGGAGAATAAAGGGTATTTCTCACTCTGCCTGCTAATGGGGCATTTGCAGCAGTAGCTGCTTCTGCTCTCTGGCTCTAGTTCTTACAAGGATTAATTCCAACTTCCTCCAAGAGACTCTGAATTCTGGGCTTCAGTAACCCCATCTCCTCGAAACATCTCTTCAGCAAAAGGCACCACAGCAGTTTTTGAAACTGCTAATCTCTGAGTTGCCTCATCATCTCCTGTTTGGCTTTTTAGCAATTCCATCACCTATGTAATCATTCCTAATATTAAATTCCCTCTGTCTTAAATATTTTGAAAGGTTTCTGTTTCCAGAATGGAATATAACTGGTTCATAATTAGACACAGTTTCATTTAATTTATCTGTACTTAACTGTTATATATTCTTGCTCCCATGCTTCCACACTCGAAATCGTTCTAGCAACATTATTAGCGGCATAAATACTGCTACACTCAATGGACATATTTTAGTTCATTATATACTTCTGCTGTGACACTGCTGACTATTCACTTTCTTAAACTATTTATTTCCTTCGTCTCTACAGTGCTAATCTCTATTATTTCTACCTCTCTGATCATCTTGCTTTATCTCTTCCATGACCTTCCACCCCTTTGCTCATTTTTTTAAAACAATGTTATTTCCTTTCATCTTATTTTTATGCTTTACCTGGAGAAACCTTCATAATCTTAAGATTTAAAATACCATTTATATGCTGACAGTTTTCAAATCTATTTCTCCATCACTAAACATAAAATTGGACTGCAGAAGCATAGCATCTAGCATTTGCTGGAAAATTTCCAAAATTGAACTTATTACCTTCTACTTTCTGGAAACACACACACACCAAATAAACCACAATAACACTACTCCTCTTTAACTTTGTATCTGGTAGGTGTCACCATAATCCAACTAAATACTGATGACAAAAATGTGGGATTATTGGCCACTCTGTCTGCAATGAGTCTTGCTTCATGTTATTCATGCCCATTTCCTACCTATGTAACCGATAGAATATTTCCAAAATGACTATTTGACTGCCAGGCTAGATCATAAAGAGGTTTGAAGCTGATACCTTTTCCTATTTCTTGGACAACTGATTGCAGGGAAAGCCAGCAGCCATTTCATGGGGACACTCAAGTAACCCTATGGCCCTATGGAGATGTTCACTGGCAAGGAAATTAGTCTTCCTGCCATAGCCAGGAAGGACTAGGCCTCCTGCAAACAACCATGTGAGTGAGCTATCTTAGAAGCAGATCCTTCAACAACAGTCAGGCCAGAGGACGTGTGGCACTAGCTGACATCATGACTGCAACCACATGGGAAGACCTGAGCCAGAACCACCAAGGTAAGCTGCTCCACAATCCTGAGCCACCGAAACTGTGTGGAATAATAAATGTATATTGTTGTTTCTAGTCACTAAGTTTTGGGGGCAATTTGCTATTTGGCAATGAATAACCAATGTAACTTCTCTGTCTCTCTTACTCTTTACTAATCACCAAGTTCTGGGGTGCCTGGGTGGCTCAGTTGGTTAAGCATCCAACTTCGGCTGAGGCCAAGATCTCACGGCTTATGAGCTCTAGCCCCACATCAGGCTCTGTGCTGACAGCTCAGAGCCTGGAGCCTGCTTTGTATTCTGTCTCTCCCTCTCTCTGTGCCCCTTCCCCACTTGCGCTCTATTTCTTTCTCACTCTCTCTCTCTCCAAAAAATAAATAAATATACATTAAAAAAATACCTTCATCTAATCACCAAGTTCTGTCAATATAATTGCCCAAGTATTTATGGAATCCACCCCTGCATCTTTAAATACTATTGTTCTAGTTGGGGCCTCCTTAACTCTGGCTTGCATTTAGTTCTTACAATGGTCTCTTCTTCTAGTATGGTGCTCTTCAAATCCATTCCCCAGCCCACTTTCCAAATGATTTACACAGAATTCAAATTAACCATTCCACTTTTATACTTTATTAAAAAACTCCAATGTCGCTTCTTCTTCGTTAATATAAAAGTAAAGTACTTGCCATGACATACAAAAGTCTTAGGGAACCTGAAATCTCTTATTTTGTTTTCCAGCTGTATTTCTTACTACTTCTCAGAACTCATTTCGTACAATATAAACACTGAACAATTTTTAGACCTTGACACCCAGCAACTACATACCTCTGTATCATTTCTCCCAAGATTTGTCTTCTTACAAACCCTTCTGTGACCTTTTTCCTGACTAATTCATTATCAGCTTTTGAGACCTAACTCAAGAATCACTTCCTCCAGGTAAGTTTCCATACCTCTTGGAGGTCTGATTAACTGCACTACTTTTGTTAACTTAAATGACTATTTAAATCCCTCTATTATAATACTTAGCATATCCTAATAAAATATGTTTAGCATGTGTTTCCCCCACTACTGTGCATGTACAATGCACTTAATGTTTGCATTCCCCTAAAATTCACGTGTTGAAATCCTAACCTCCAATGTAATGGTATTAAGAGGTGGAGCCCTTCAGTAGATAAATTAGGTTGTGAGGGTGGAACACTCATTAACAGGTCTAGTGCCCTTATGAAAGCGATCACAGTGAACTCTCTAGCTTTCTTTCTACCATGTGATGATAAAAGGAGAAGTCAGGAGTCTGCAACTTGGAAGAGGGCCTTCACCAGACCCTGACGATGCTTGCACCTCAAACTCAGACTTTTATTCTCTAGGACTGTGAGAAACAAATGTTTGTTGTTTAAGAAACTCAGTTGATGGTATTTTTGTTAAAGCAGCCCACACTGACTAGGACAGTGTGTAAGAACAAATCTTCACATTGGTTTTGAATAGAAATCTATTGGTTGCATGCTTTATTTACTTGTAGTCCAAGACTGCAAATGGAACAACTCAGGGAACTGTGGCTTTTTGAATAGCAGAAGTTGAGAGATAGAATAGACAGATTTAGACAGAAATAGAAATAGTGTTGGATCAAATTAATACAAGTCCAGTGGGTTATTTTATATGCTAAGTGATCATTTACAATTCTATAAGAAATGTTTAATAACGTAATAAACAAGCAGTATTTCTGTGGATACAGTTACATTTATAAATCTTGCTTCTTTTTACTACTTATTAATAAACAAAAGGAGAGATTCTTGTAACTAAGACAAGATCTTTTTTAAATGTTTATTTATTTTGAGAGAGAGAGAAAGAGAGAGTGTGCACAAGTGGGGGAGGGGAAGAGAGAGAGAGAGAGAGAGAGAGAGAGAGAGAGAGAGAATCCAAAGCAGGCTACAGGTTCTGAGTGGACAGCACAGAGCCCGACATAAGGGCTTGAACCCACAAACTGTGAAATCATGACCTGAGCCGAAGTTGGACACTTATCCAACTGAGCCACCCAGGCACCCCAGACAAGAGATATTAAATAGATTTGATCTTAAATAGAGTGTTGTCACATAGTCTTTCTTCATAGTATTCTGCATTAAACAGAACATAATTACCTAAAATTTACTTCCTTATCTTTAAGGAGATATGCAGTAACAATTACAGCATTTTAAGTCAAACAATAAATATACCTGTAATTTCCCATTTCTTTAGTTATCAGTTTAAAATAAGCAAAGCTTACAATATTTAATGTCCAAAATGATACCTATTTGAATTTCAGGACTTCTGCCAATTACTCTGTGCATTCATTATACAGAAATTGCCCAGCTTATATGAGACACTCCATAAATATTGTTTGAACAAGAAAGAATTGTATCAAAAAGGACAATGATATCACTAATATATTAACATACTAGATATGAGCTAATATGAGTATATTATCATTCATTTAAGATTTGAATTCCAATTATCTGAAAAAATAAACATCAAAGACAAAAATATATTTTAATAAATGGGACACGGTAACTCAGATTTGCAACAAATTTTAATAACGTTGATCAGGGTCCTAAACATGGTGGTTAGTGACATCAATGTCTACGAGGTGAGAGAAAAAGTGTAACTAATCCTGTGAAATACTTTTCCAGGGTGGGGAAGATATACGCAGGGAAAATGAGGCCATTCACCTAGAATGATGTCTAAAAATATTAAACTGGATTGTTGATCTATTTATTTTCTATCGAACTATCTTTCTATAATAAGGAAAACATTATAGGTATCGATGAAAGAGAAATGAAAGAAGCCTCCAACTGAGAGTAAGAATGGAGAAACCATAGATGTCAACAACTATGTCAACAAAACATTACAATTGGGAGAATTCAGAATGTAATGTAAACTCTGAAAAATTTAATAATGTCAGGGAATATTATTGATTTATAGCACAATAAAATAAATCAATCTTATAATATTTTCTTTGGTCACCAATAAAAAGTAAAATTAGGTTTGTGTACTCAGATAGATATCATATGCTTTCACTCATATGTGGAATTTGAGAAACTTAACCTGAACATAGGGGAAGGGAAGGAAAACTAAGATAATAAGAGACTCTTAAATACAGAGAACAAACTGAGTGTTGATGGGGATGAGGGGGTTGGGGGGTGGATTAAATGGGTGATGGGCATTAAGGAGGGCACGTGGGATGAGCGCTGGGCATCACATGTAAGAGATGAATCACTGGGTTCTACTCCTGAAGCCAAGACTACACTGTATGTTAACTAATTTGAGAATAATAATTAAAAAATGGATTAGTGTACTCCATGTTATAAGGTAATCAAAAATCAACAGTGCACTGAAAAGAGCTTATTTCTAGAAAATGCTGAAGACTTAATTATATGATGATTTCCCAATTACATTGTCTTTCTCTTTTCTAATTAATTTTTTTAGTGTTTATTTGAGAGAGAGAGAGAGAGAGAGACAGAGAGAGAAAGGAAACACAAGCTGGGAGGGGCAGAGAGAGAGGAGAACACAGAATCCAAAGCAGGCTCCAGGCTCCCACCTGTCAGCAAAGAGCCTGATACGGGGCTCATATTCACTAACCCTGAGATCATAACCTGAGCCGAAGTTGCACGCTCAACCTACTGAGCCACCCAGGCGCCCCACATTATGTCATTCTAAAACAAATATAAAATATACAATGGAATACTACTTGGCAATGAGAAAGAATGAAATCATGCCACTTGCAGCAACATGAATGGAACTGGAAGGCATTATGCTGAGTGAAATAAGTCAGTCAGAGAAAGACAGATATCATATGTTTTCACTCATATGTGGATCTTGAGAAACTTAACAGAAGACCATGGGGGAAGGGAAGGGGAAAAAATAGTTACAAATAGAGAGGGAGGGAGGCAAACCAGAAGAGAGCCTTTATAAAAAATTTTTTTTAAATCTTTATTCACTTTTGAGAGACAGAGAGAGACAGAGCATGAGTGGGGGAGGGGAAGAGAGAGATGGGGACACAGAATCTGAAGCAGACTCCAGGCTCTGAGCTGTCAGCACAGAGCCTGATGTGGGGCTCGAACTTACGAACCGTGAGATCATGACCTGATCCAAAGTCTGACGCTCAACCAACTGAGCCACCCAAGTGCCCCCAGAAGAGAGTCTTAAATACAGAGAACAAACTGAGGGTGGCTGTAGGGGTGGGAGAGAGGGGAAAATGGGTGATAGGCATTGAGGAGGGCACTTGTTGGGACGAGCACTGGGTGTTGTATGTGGGCAATGAACCACGGGAATCTACCCCGTGCTCTTGGTTAAGAGCACACTTTACACACTATATGTTAGCCAATTTAACAATAAATTATATTAAAAATAAATAAATAAAACAAATATAAAATATATTAAATAGTTTAAAATGTATAAAATATATAAGACAAAGATAAAATATTTTCACCTGTTTTACAAATAAAATTTAAATATGTCAATCACATAACCTTGTATCAAGATAAAGAATAACAAAAACACATTTTTCTACTGGATAGCTGCCATATTTGTTTTACATCTATTATTTTTTAAAGATATAAAATATGCACAACTAAAGTTTCACCTTTCATCTAATTCTCATTTCTGCCTCCAAAGGTAGCCCTTATATTGCATTGGTATGTACCCATCCCAAGCGAATTTAAAAATTTTTCATAAGCATGTATATACATATAACTATAATAGTCATAATAAAACCGACAGTTTTTGAGCATAAATCTGTGAGAATCACTGTTCTATGTACTTTAAAAGCATTAGTTTATTGAAGGAGTATAAGTAACTCCTCTTGAGATGAATTCTATTACTACCATTTTAAAGATGAGAAAATTAAGGTACAGGGAAAATAAACTTACCTAAGAAGATGACAGGATATACACACAGGATTTGAACCCGATGGTCTGTCTCTATAGCCTGGAATTTGAATCATTAATTACATTAATTTTTTAAATTAAAATTTTTTATTTTGAGATAATTACAGGTTCACATGCAGCTAAGAAACAATACGGAGAGATCCTGTGTATCTTTTACCGAGTTTTTCCCAATGGTAGCATTTGTAGAACATTACTTACTCTGTCGAACAGGATATTGAGATTAATACAGTCAAAATACTGAATAATCTCATCACCACAAGGATCCCTTGTGTCATCCTTTATGGCTACCACCCTCTTTCCACACCTCATGGAAAACAACAGTCTTATTTTCATTTCTATACTTTTGTCATCACATGAATGTCATATAAATGGAATCACAGAGTTTGTAATCTTTTGGGAATTGGTTTTTGTCAATCAGCTTAATTCCCTGGAGATCATCCACTTGTTTTGCATATCAATATTTTATTCTTTTTATGCTTAATAATATTCTATATTATGGATTGCCAGTTAGTTTAACCGTTCACCCATTAAAGGACATCTGGTTTTGGCTATTACAAATAAAGTCTCTATGAGCAGATAATTAGTGTACAGGTTTTGGTGTAAACATAAGTTTTCATTCCTCTGGGATATATTTCCAAGAGTGTAGTTACTGGGTTGTATAGTAATTGCATGTTTAGTTTTATAAGAAACTGTCAAACTGTTTTCCAGAATGCATGCAACATTTTACATATACCCCAGTAATGTGTGAGGGATCTAGTTTGTCTACATGCTCGTCAGCATTTGGTGGTGTTATTATTTTTTATTTTAGCCATTCTGAGATTTATGTAGTGATCTCATTGTGGTTTTAACTTTTATTCCCTTAATGGTTAATGAGGTGGAACATCTTTTATGTGATAATATGTCATTCATATACCCTCCTCAGTGAAATGTCACTTCATATGTTTTGCCTATTTTCTTATTGGATCAATTGTTTTTTACTGTTAAAATTTGACAGTTCTTATATATTCCAGATATAATCCTCTGTTGGATAGCTTGTCTTTTCATTCTCTTAATAGGCTCTTTCACAGAGCAAAGATTGATAACATCCATTTTATCAACCTTTCCTTTTATGTCTCATGGTTTTGGTCTAAAGTCTGAAAACTATTTGTCTAGCCCTACATTCCACAGATTTTCTATTTCTCTCTCTTTTTTTACAAAAAGTTTTATAGTTTTCATTAAATATTTAAGTATGTAATGTTTTTAAGTTAATTTTTCTATAAGGTGTAATGTTTAGGTCAAGATTCTTTGTTGTTGTTTTGTCTTTGAAAATATCATGGTTCCTCCACTGAATTATTTTGTACCTTTGTAAAAATCATTTGGGCATATTATTTAGGCCTACATCTGCATTTTCTATTTCTTTCCTCTGCTAATACAGTAGTGTCTTGATTACTATAGTTATATAGTAGGCCTTAATATTAAGTAGAAATATTTTTCTCACTTTATTCTTTTACATTTTTTTTTAGCTATTCTAAGGATTTCTCCTACTCACATAAATTTTAGAATAAGATTTTCTAAGTTTACACAAAAACCTTGCTGGGATTTTTATAGTCATTACATTAAAACTATAGATCAATTTGGGGAGAATTGACATCTTTACTACATTGAGTCTTCCAGTCCATGAAAACAGAATGTATCCCCATTTATTATAGTCTTCCTTGATTTATCTCATCAGTATTTTGTAAGGTATTGCAATTGTTTGCAAAGACAATGATCATTGCTCCACTCTGTCTCATCTGAACCACCTCAATGTCTTCTATGCCGATCACTTGGCCACCATCATGCTAAATAAAAACTGTAGCAGCACCTATTATAAGTGGTTACTACTAAACCTCAAAAAGAGAACAGTTTTCATAAAGTTACACACACACACACACACACACACACACACTACACTAAAAAATATTCAAACACCTATCAAGGGGATTGTGGCCATTATGAAACAAATACTCTTCCCTTCATTCAGCTGAGTCTGCTAGATTTTCATGAACACACTACATCTCAATCCTTTAAAGCATGCACAGGAAGCAAAATGAGACACACACCTCCTTCCTTAGGACAGTTGAGAAAGGCAGGAGGAGGGGTAGAGAAAGTGAGGCTGTACTGGGAAGCCAGGAGCCAAGAAGCCCAGATGGAAGAGTATTAACTATCTGTTGCTCTTTTTGAAAAATGAAGTGGAGAAAATGCTGGAGATTTGTGGACAACAGTCAAGACATATTTTTATCTAGCAGGCTGAGCAGGAAAAAAAAAAAGGATGAAAACGTGATTCTCTTGAGCATCAGAAATCCCTTCAAATTCTAGGTAAATGCAAATGTGAGCCCTATTGTATACAGGTGCTCACCGATAGCCCACCCGTACCATCAAAAAGGAAAAAGAGAGAAAATAACTAAAAGGAAATGAGAAGAGAGATTCAGGGGTCGGTAACATTCTCAGAGGGAAGAAGACTGTGACAAGGACAGATCAGAGAGGTGACAATGAAACTGGTGTTTTGTCTGTCCTGGCATCCAGAGGCTGTTGACCAGGATGGATGCAGACTTCTCACAGGAATTTTCAGCACACATATTTGTTAGAATTTTACCTAAATATTTCCTTTTCTTTGTAATTATAAATGGTATTGTGTTTTTAATTTAATTTTCCACATCATGGTTAATATATAGATATGCAATTGATTTTTGTGTCAATTTTGTATCCTACAACACTGTTAATCTCATTTATTAGTTCTATGTTTTTTTCTCTTTTAGATTCTTTGGTATTTTCTATATAGACAAGCATGTCATCTGCAAATAGTGACAGCTTTATTTCTTCCTTTCCAACCAATCTTACACCTTTCATTTTTGTCCTTCATCATCATCATGATCACCATGCCTTATTTCAGTGACCAGAATCCCCAGTAACAAGGTGAATAAAACTGGTGAGAGTGGGCATCCTTGTCTTGTTCCTGATATGAGGAGGGGGGAAACACTGTCTTTCAATGATAAATATGATGTTAGCTGTAGGTTCTGTGTAGATGTTCTTTATCAAATTGAAGAAGTTCCACTTTATTTTCAGGCTGCTGAGAGTTTTTGTCAAGAATAGATGTTGGATTTTACCATATCCTTTTTATGTGTCATTTTATATGATGATATTTATTCTTTAGCCTGTTCAGATAGTGGGTTATACTGATTTTCAAATGTTGAACCAAAGTAGTTGTATCGATATGCATACTCATTAATGTTCTTAACCAATACTAGGACTTCCATATTTTATAGTTTTGGACCCTCAGAGAGGAGTGAAGTAGTATTTAGTTGTATTAATTTTCATTTTCTAAATTTCTAGTGAGAATATATGGATGCCTTGTTGGCTCAGTCAGTTAAGCATCTGACTTCGGCTCAGGTCACGATCTCATGGTTTGTGAGTTTGAGCCTCGCATCGGGCTCAGAGCCCGCTTGGGAATCTCTCTCTCTCTCTCTCTGCCCCTGCCCTGAACATGCTTACTGTCTCTCTTTCTCTCAAAATAAATAAGTAAACTTTACAAAAAGTAAATAAATTTCTAGTGAGAATATGTTTTTATGTCATATTCAAGTTTCCTGTTCTGTGAAATTCCTGTCCATATTTTACTTGTATTAGGTTTTTATTAGTGATTCATAGGAGTTATTTGCTTTGGTATACTTAACACATATATGATATGTTTTGCAGATAGCATCTATTGTATATGATACCATACTTCAAAAATTCTGCTATAACTGGGAATTATTTCAACATTGTATTTCTGAGACTCATCTATATTGGATCATGTGGCTTAATTTCACCTTTCACATTTTATAAAAAGAACACATGTTATATATCCATTACTTTGTTGATATTTACATTAAGATTGTTTTCATTTTGTTCATTTTTATACAGATTTTTCTGCATTTCTTTTTGGGCATATTTGTAAGAGTTCCTCTAGGAGAAAAAAATTTTGACCTTTAGGCTGTAGGCATTGTGATACAATAC
The DNA here is from genome assembly GCF_018350175.1 of Felis catus. Classification (NCBI taxonomy): domain Eukaryota; kingdom Metazoa; phylum Chordata; class Mammalia; order Carnivora; family Felidae; genus Felis; species Felis catus. The sequence goes on from NC_058386.1 coordinate 23,530,811, forward strand.
TAAGATGTCTCCCCAAGATTAACATTCCCTGGTATACCTTTTCCCAGTTACTCAATAAAACACTAATCTGGGTATTCCTGTGAAGAGATTTTGCATTTGTCAAATAGCCTCCAAATCATTTGACCAAGTGTTCTCTTGGAAATCAGTCAAGTTAGCATGGTGTAATTGACTATGGTCCCTCCGGGGTAGTAATTCTAAATTTTCTGCCTCCTCATCTTTACTGTATCAGCCATTCCAATTGCTGGATTGGTCTCTAATTTCTCCTTAATAGAAGGGTATTTTTTTTTTCTAATTATGACTGATACACATTTTCTTGCAATATTTGTTTTCTAAATTTTCATATAGTATCTCACTTTTGCTCTAGCTATGACGTGGCTCTGTGTATTTCCATTATTACAGAAAAAATAAATTTCCATTTCCTTTATCTCTCTCTTGTACATCATTTGTCATCTATTTTTAAATTGATAACATACAAACAAAAACAGCATATACTTTAGAGACGTAGAAATAAAATGATTTTGAGAAGAATTCACTAGATATCACTCATATTGTTACTAAAATGACACAGTACCTAATGCCATGGGACATAACAGTTTTCCTCACTGTATACCTTTATAAGTAGCCTTAATAATATTGGAAAGTAGGAGAAAACTTGAATGACCTCGCAGGGATATTACATTTAAAGTGTACCCAATTCTTTATTTAAAAAAAAAAAACAAACTGCAGAATTCTTCTATAAAACAATTCATCTTTGAGTTCTCTGTCCTTTTTCTTCTTCTCTTCTTTGTCTTCATCTTCACTGCCCCTTTTTTCTTATATGTCCCATCTCAGTTACACAAACATGAAGAAAGTAGGCACCCATACCCTTCGGAGATACACATAGCTGCAGTATAATTAGCCTAGTAAAGAAGGTTCCTCTCAATATCCTTTAGTTGTAGATCCTGTTTACTGGGGAGGAGATAAATGAATGTGCCTTAGAGCCAATGAGCTGCATAAGAGGAAAGGGTTGAAACTTTTTCAACCTCCTTTTCAAGGTCAAACATTATGAGAAACTCAGTGTTGTTCTATGATTGTTCTAGATAAGATTTACTGGCAGGAACGGCCACCAAGCACAAGGTCATATGTGCCATGTAAAAAGGGGTAAAGGAGTTGAAGATACAGACTTATTAGAAGGGCTGCTCAACTCAAGAAACAGAAATTAAGTTCCTGCTGACACAAACATTTGGACACTTGAGCATTTGATTTGATTTGAAGTTTAAGAAGCAGGTCACACCTGCTACATAAACTTGAAATAAAGCAGTCCCCTTACCATTATGATTATAGCTCTTCAATAAAATGGCTAGAATTCAAGCAAATTTGTATCTTAGGGCTATTTTCTGTCCCTACAACATATGCAATGACTTCCTGCAGCTGATCAACATTTATTGATACAAATATTTGGGTCTTCTAACAGCAATGAAATAAAATTAATCTTAATTAAATAAAATCCAGAGTTTGGGGATTATATCCCATTATAGAAGTACTTTATTGAATATGAATAATCTAATTTTAAAAATATTTACATATAAGGATGTCTAAATTCTTGTAACACTAATAAATGTTAACATTGTGGGAAATAATTTATTTTCTTACAACGTTTATTAACAGCCTCAGTAGTCTGTGTGCATCATAGCAGTGTACTTATTAACGAAGCCAAAATTTTTTATTCAAATAAATGGGGAAAATAATTAGGCCAACTCTTTAGCTCAGTAAATGTCCACTCATTTCAAAAAATGATTCATGGTGATTCCCACCTTATATATGAGGCCAACATTATCAATGAAAAAATTAGTACTATTTTTGAAATGGCATTTATATAAACATTTTTCCACATTTTCTTAAAAGTAGCCTTCCCTTTAAAGATTCAAGAAATGTCTTTTATTTCAAATAGCATGTTTTACTACTTTAACAATGTGCTCTATAATGTACAAATCCTTACCTCCTCCCTCAAAACTTGAATTCTTGATTTTATTTAAACTCATCATATTTTTCACAATCCTTACCCCCTCTCCAAGAATCAGTATTCTTGGTCTTTTGAGTTTGTTTAGATAAAAAATGTGTATATTTAAGGTATACAACATGTTGTTTTGATGCACATAATATAGTGAAATGATCACTACAATCAAGCCTCTTAACATATTGAGCATTCTTGTTTCTATTTAAGAGCATTACAATTTTCAAAATGGTATCCCTCAACTTGCCATAGAGTAAAAACCTTCTTTTGGCTTAAGTTACAGGTATTTTACTCCCTCATATTTTGTTTCAGAAATGGAGGAACAACTAATTTCAAATATAAAACATATTTATAAATATTATATAAATAATTTAAAAGTCAGGGCACCTGGATGGTTCTGTCAGTTGAGCATCTGATGCTTGATTTCGGCTCAATTAATGATCTCAGGGTCATGAGATCAAGCCCCACTTTGGGCGCCATGCTGAGTGTGGAACCTGCTTAAGATTCTCTCCCTCTGGCCCTCTCCCCTGTTCTCTCTCTCTATCTCTCTCTCTCCCTCTCAAAAAAAAAAAGAATTTAAAGTCTTTAAATAGAATTGTGGCATGTTTTATACCGTTTTATTAATAATAACTTGCAAATAAAAGGCATTTTGGTAATTGTTAAATTGAATTAAATTCTCCTTATTATCATATGTAGCTATACATCTAAGATGAGCCCCTAACAGACTACAGAGGCCTCTTGGTACATTCAGTGGGAATAAATGCAATGAAATATTTGTTTGAGTGACTAGTAAACACATGCTGATTTGTTTAAAAAAAAACTGTCAAATGTTGTATTAAGAAAAACTACTGAAGATACTTTATATTTTAGTTTAAAATAAAAATAAAGACACTAGCACATTGATAAATGGCAGTCTATGCACTCAATTCTGATTTGGTAAACTAGAGTAGAAATATTCAGATAAGTGAGAAATATCTGACTAAAAATTAATACGTACTATGTATTCTGGAAAGTAGTTATTATGGTGTTGTAGGCCTTCATCATAAATATAAGTTACTATAGTCCAGACTACATGGGCAAGATTATAAAGAGATATTTATCTAGCTGTGTTCACAATACTGCCACAAACAATCACTGATAGCGTTTCATTCTATTCTCAATGCTAAATCAAAGATGAAGTACCTGGATAGGTATGCCTCAGTACAATTAAATGAGAACATTCAGGATGAAGGAATATTACTGCTGAAGTTCACACAGTTTGAATATGCTGAACTAGAAACTAGAACTCACACCTTCTGGGTCTAGACTCTTCTTTCTAAGACTGTTTATATGTAACTACTGCTTCTAGGATATCTGTATCCATACATGATGTCCTCTTTCTCCTCGCTAGTTGCTGCCATATACGTCACCTCTTCGCCTGTACTGAGCTAATATGCTTTAATTTGAGGTAGGAAGTATAATTCTGACCCTTGATAGATTTAAAAGAGATCTTTATTTCTATTCTTGTTTCACAGAGGTGAGATTTAAGAATGCTATTTAAATACTTCTTAAATACTTCTTAAAATAATATGAAGTTAAAAACTCTTTAAGTTTCAAGTAATCAAACACATTAGGTAATTTCAAGTAATCAAACACACTAGGAAATACTGGTGAGGTCATTTTGCAAAGGCAAAAGTGTGAGAACTCAAAGTATATAATTTAAAAATTAATCTTTTTTGTGTCTGTAATAGAATTAGTTCTCTTCCTTTTTTTCCTGTACTATTTTCTCTCCATCTGTTATTTCACATATATTCAGATATCCAGCCCAAGGGACATATCAATGAGCCTCCGTAATTGAGCCAGGTGATCTTGGAGGCAGATTGCCTGAAGAAGTGGCCAGAATTCCATCAGGAATGATCAGGCTTAAAGACAGTACTTATCTGGATGCTCCTCAAAGCCCCAGAAGTCATTGGGCAATGTGCATCATCTGAAGATACTTTTGGTGGTCATAACTAGAGTAGAGGTGCTTCTGCCATTTAGCAGTAGAGGCCAGGCTTGTTGCTAAACATCCTCTGTATGCACAAGACACTCCCCATACAGTGTACATACAACAAAGAATTATCTGATTCAAAGTGTTAATAGCACAGAGATTGAGAAACTCTGACCTACGTAGGCATGGATCTCATTTTCCACCATGAAAATCTTGTAAGAAGCTTTGTATGAATAACCTTCTAGCAAGCTCTGACCCATTGGCAATGAGATAGATTTATGATTGATATGATCTGGTGTACTGTTCAATATGGTAGTTACTAGCCACATGTAACTGTTCACATTGAAATTAAATTTGTCACAGGGGCGCCTGGGTGGCACAGTCGGTTAAGCGTCCGACTTCAGCCAGGTCACGATCTCGCGGTCCGTGAGTTCGAGCCCCGCGTCAGGCTCTGGGCTGATGGCTCGGAGCCTGGAGCCTGTTTCCGATTCTGTGTCTCCCTCTCTCTCTGCCCCTCCCCCATTCATGCTCTGTCTCTCTCTGTCCCAAAAAATAAATAAACGTTGAAAAAAAAATTAAAAAAAAAAGAAATTAAATTTGTCACAGAATAAAGTTAAAAATTCAGCTCCTTGGTCACACTTGTCAGATTCTGAGTGCTCAACAACCAAATGTGGCTAGAGGTTACTTTACTGGAACATTTACATCACTGTAGAAAGTTCTATTGCTAGAGACTGAACGTATGAACCACAATGAAAGTGAAATATGTAGTAGACAGAGTGATAGCTCACATGTGGGGGGAAGTGGAGGTGGGAAATGTTATCTATACTGAAGTATATTTTTACTTTTAATGATCAATCATGTACCTACCACAACATCTAGAGAGGTTAAGAAATTCAGAATAACCGTAAATAAAATAAGAATAAAGTTTTCTTGAGATGACAGAGGACAAACTCTAGAATTTAAACTGTATACAATTTAATATGCACATATATATTATATATGTGCCTGTAACAGATGTGTTATAGGTTTTGAACATCAATTTCTACTTCTTTCTCAATGAATTAGGATTAGGATGAATTAGGATAATAGTTAAGCAGTTGGTTTCCTCTTCTGAGTGTCAGAAGCCCTTTGGGCTCACTTCATGCAATTTGCACTAGGATATATCTCTATTTCATAGTTCTGATGGTATAAACCTTACTGGGCTTTCTAAGAATAGACTAATTATAAAGTCTGTGCAGTTTTCCTCTAAAAAATTATTGCATCCCTCTGACATGTTTGGTTTAACCCTAACTGTGGTCTTTGGCATAGCTGTGATATCTAATCCTATTCCATGTAAAATTAGGGAGAAATAGCATTCACTGGGCTGTAAAAGGAAAAGCACATGAGAGTAGTTGAATAGGATGTGTATGTGTGTGTGTGTGTGTGTGTGTGTGTGTGTGTGTATTCAAGACTATTGTAATATGAGAGAGAGACTATTGCAATAGGGGAGAGAGACTGAACTCAGCTACACTGAAACAAAAGGCAAGAAGATTTTAAAGGCTGGAGTGAGCTACTAAAAAAAAAAAACCAACCTGGAGGACAGTTGAAGGAAGTGGGTCAATGTGATTAGGCAATCTGTATTTGCTAACTGGTGGTTATCTATGTTAGTTTCCAACTGTCACAGAGAGTCTGGGACACAGGGGTGCTTTTTTGATGATTACATTTCAAAGGGAAGGTTCCCAGGTCCTTAAGAAAGACATTCCTGGGTTATAAAAGATTTACATCTCAAAGAAGCAGAGAAAAAATTTATGATTGCAAGTTTCCTCAAGTAAAAGCTCTACAAAAAGGAAATCAGGGGCCTATAATAAAGAAGAAGGCTGTGGAAAGCTTAGTCACGGTGAGGAGAACATTAAAGTTATCTTGGTCCATACCAGTGGACTAAAGCTTAAAATGCTAGGAAGAATCATTTCTGATTTGAATTCCAGTAAAAAAAAAATGGACTATTCCATTAAGCAGTATCATGCTTCCATCAAATAATCCGATTATACATTTTATCACTCTGAGGTTTAGAATAGTGTGCCTTTTAGTTATATTGTGTTTTGTTTTAAGGTTCACAACTTCAAGAAACCAAATGGTGATTAATGGAAGGAAGAAAGTGGGAAGCAGTAAGGGTAATTTCATTTAACTGTCAACTCCACCAAATTAGGACAAGACTTATTCATTTTCAGATGTTCTAAGAACACTTTCTGAGTGCATAGGTATATTGTAGTGAATCAAATTCAGAAGCTCACAATAAACTTGGGGAGGGAAGTAAAATTGCAGAGAACTCTGCACCACACTAAAAGTTAAAGAATGGCAACATCTATAACCAAAAACTGAATGATTTTTTTCTTTTTCTTTTTCTTTTCTTTTCTTTTCTTTTCTTTTCTTTTCTTTTCTTTTCTTTTCTTTTCCTTTCCTTTCCTTTCTTTTCTTTTGTTTTCTTTTTTTTTGGCATGGAATATAACATAATGCATAGAGTACATTACTAAAGTTTTGAATCAGAAGCTCACAGAGTAGGACAGATGAGTTCCTATACAAGCTGGTCATCTCAAAGAGAATTTGCATGGAGCAGATATGCAGGGTTTCCTTGTCTCTGAACGATTTCATTTTAACCTCATGCTGTTCTCTTACACCCACCAGTATAAATTCTAAATTCTCCTTCATCTCTAGAAAAAGACAAATCTCTTAGTTTTACTTGCTCATAACACTCTGCATTTAAAAGCATTTATCACAATTGCAGCTATTTAATTATTTGCATAATTATTTAAAAAACTGCCTGCTCTAGTAGTAGCCTGTGAACTCCACAAGAGCATGGATGCTCACAGCTTTCTACTCCATTGCTGTGCCTCTAGCCTCTAGCTTAGCACATGACCAAGATTAAGTACTCCACGGTCAGCTTTGTTTCTTATGTACTTACTTATAGGTAAATTCCTTCTCCTCTTCAACATATTCCTGAAAAATTTTTCTAAAAGGTATTATTTTCTGCTTTAAAAAATATAACTTATTAAATTTAAGCCATAGCACAGTGGATCATTTTACAAGTTGTGAGCATGGATTTTTCTTCATATATGTCATGATATATATGTTATTATAGAAATCCCCCATATACTTCAAAACAAAATGTTTTACAGATAAAGGTGGCATAATCTAAACACATCATATCAGTTTTAAAGAGTGTTCAAAAAGTACGTGGCCAATAGAGTTGGTGTGTGTTTCCATTGATGTTCTGAAGCAACTTTTAAATAAAAAAAATATGCCATAATTGTGGAAAACAAAGAATTCAAATGAGACACAATAAGGAAAATGAGATTATCCTATTTAAATATAACTAAAGTGGACTGCATGCCTAATATATTTTAGACACTTTATATATTGTATTTAATAAAGTAAAAGGAAATTATGTGTTGAGGAAATATTACCCTAAGAAGGATAGCTAGCAAATATTAACAATTACTGGAAGAATGGAAAAATGACCATTCAAATCTTACCCCTAAAATCTAACCCCAGTATTTAAGTTTGAAGTGGATGATTTTCCCAATTGAGATTCTTCAGGTATTTAGTAAGCATGACCTGAATGTTTCTAATTAATTTTCACATTCAACGAGAGATGCTCTTTGGAAATTCTACAGTATGTGATGTTTCATAACATCACTTTCATATTTTTAAGTAGTTCACTGCTGACCAACATTTGTTCACAATGATGATAGAAAAAATGAATGATATTTTAACTTTGCTCTTTTCTATTCCCAATAGGCATATTATATTATCACAATGTTTAAATATGCATCAAACCTTATAATCCTGTGATGTTCATCTGTAAAGGTTTTAGAGTTACTTGAATATTTTTAAAAACTATTTCAAATAAAATTTTATGTATTTATTTTCTGATATACAGTCGGAGGCTTCTGATCTAAAAAGTATTCCTGAAAACACTCATATAAAAAGTGATTTAAGAACAAACTATTTCTCATACAGAAAATACTACCTCCAAAATTACATTTTCCAGGTTTATTGAGATATAATTTACATATAACATTGTGTAAGCTTAAGTTGTACAATGTGATGATTTTATATATATATATATCTTTTTAATTTACATATTTCAATATGATGACCACAATAAGGTTAGTTAACACATTCTTCCCCTTACAAAATTACCATTTTAAAAATTATTTTAGATAGTCAATTACTTTTCCAATCATTCATATATAAATATAACTATATATATACACACACACACATATACACGTATACACATATATATATTCTTTCTGAGAGGTACTATTTTGGCTAAAAAATACTTATTACTGCATATTGTATTGTATGTTAATTTTTTCTAAGACAAAGATAAATAACATTTTGTTCTTAATAAAGTAAATAATATGCAAATTTGAAGTTTTGAAGAAAACAACTATCCCTATCTCTGTCTCTACCTTCTTCCCTTCTCCCTCCCTTCCTCCCTTTTTCCATCTCTCTCTCTGTCTTTGATTCTGGCTGAAATATTAATATATTGTCTTAATAGCCCTATATCCAGATGTCTAGGATTTTTTATTTATTTTATTTTTTTATTTTAGAGAGAGAGCAAGGAGGTGGAAAGTTTAGAGTGGGGGGGGGAGAGAGAGAGAGAGAGAGAGAGAGAGAGAGAATTATCTTAAGCAGGCTCCACACTCACCATGAAGCCCAGTGCAGGGCTGGGTCCCACAACCCTAGGATCATGACCTGAACTGAAATCAAGAGTCAGACACTTAACAGATTGAGCCACCCAGGCACCCACCAGATGTCTAGGACTTTTAACCAACTTCTAAAAGCTTTGCATTTTCCTTATTCTCTAAAATTTTCCTTTTATCAGTTTGATTACTAGCATTATATTTGCTTACTATATATCATTAAGTGTCTTTCATATCATCCAGGGCTCAGCAAACTATCTCCCATTGGACAAATCCACCCCACCACCTGCCTTGGTTAGTAAAATTTTACTGGTACACAGCCATTCCCATTCACTGGTATATTATCTTTGGCTGATTTTATACTACAATGACAAAGTTGAATAGCTGTGACATAGCTGTGACGAACATTACATGACTTGCAGAGCCTAGGTATTTACTATCTGGCCCTTTGAAACAAAAATTTGCCCTCTCCTGTCCATTGCCTTTTATACAGAAGGTGCCAAATAATACTCACATGTTAACTACATTAATAAATGGATAGATGGATGAATGGCAAATGACAGAGATGCAGGCTTTATGTAAGAAGAAACCACTTCACTTCATTTGGAATGTTGAGATCCAAATTGATTTCCAGAGTACAAGTGGGTTTTATTATGGTTAGAGACAAAGGAGAATGCATGTCTTCATAAAAACAAGTATTGAGACAAGATGGTGATGTGAACTAAAAGATTTCATTCTTGACTGTTGTAAAGAATACTTAATTTCAAATCAGAAGAGTGTATTAACTTCTGATTCCCCTTAATTCTCAAAAACCAGATGGTCAGTAAGATCATTAAATGTGGTAGAGTTCACCATTACCTAATTTAAGAAATTTTCACAAGAAATTTTCATTACCTAATTTAAGAGCATACCCATTATGCTCTTTATCTTGTGGTAATTTCATTGCTACTTCTACCTTCTCTGTGGAACTGTTAACTAGTCAAAACAAAACAAACCGTCTTAATGATTTTATTTCTAAAGGCTGCTATAAAAAATTTTAAGTAGAAGAGTTTGCAATACTCAGGATTTTTAATTATCAGCATTATATTATAGTCTTTTGAAATATGGATAAATGAGAAATCATTTGAATAATAAGTTTAATGGAGACAGAAGGTAGGTACACATGTGGTGAGCATAGCATAATATATAGAGAAGTTGAATCACTATGTTGTATACCTGAAACTAATATAACATTGTGTGTCAACTATACTCAAATAAAAAAAATCTTTAAAAGAAGTTTAATGGAAATTATGCAACAGAAATCCAGAGAAGGAGAAAGTGTAATTTCTTCAGTTAGTGAAACTTAATTTCTTGGGTGTCTCAAATAAATAGTTACTAGACTGTGGAATCTCTCAGAAGTGGCTGCAGACCAGAAATTTTCATGGTTGATAGGAATTCATTTCCTTTGGTCATCTATGAAGCAATCTTGAGGATAGATAAATATAGTATATAATGAGATTGTTAACCTTGATGTTTAAATTTGATTGCTTTTATAGATTTAAAGAAGGTTTATATTATAGTTTAATATACCTAGTATATAAATAGAATGCATAATTGGATTCATCAAAATATAGAAATGATATTTATGTCTCATTTTCACTCTCAGAATTCCTTATTTCATTTTTCCATTTAAATTATCTCTGTCATACTGTTTTACATTCTTTTTCTCTGCTGTTTTACTTATACTCATCTATGAAGATAGAAGAATGCATAATAAAGGATGTAGTTGGCAATAAATAAGCTGTGAGACTGCATATTTTGTAACAATGGAAGATTGGAACATGAAATAGAAGCTGTGAGCGTTAAACTTTCCCTCTCTCTGGCTGTTGAGGACCGCTGCATTACTTCTTGAATAAAAGAAGACCTGGCTATGAGCTGTGAGGACTAGAAAATCTCTTTTTGAAAGCATGGTGCCCAATTTATAAGTTAAAGTAGAATACAGCTAGACGATAAATTTAAGAAGCAAATCTACCTGCCATAAAAGGCATTACTCCTTTTCGATCAAGAGACCAGAGGAAATCAATAGTTGGGAAAGTCCTGATCTTAGAACTCAGCATTTTGAATTACAAACTATTAAAAGTGGAGAGAGAAGTGCCATATATGATGCTTGTATCAAACTATCTGGTTTGATGGATGAGGAAATCTGGCATATCAAGGCATGAGATATTTGTGGTACAAAAAGTGAAATATCAATCCATTGTTAGAGTATCTTCCAACCTCTTCCAAATGGTAGAATTCCAGAATGAAAAAGATTTTTAAATGTCAAAATGGCCTATGAAAAAACTTTCTTCCTTCCTTCCTTCCTTCCTTCCTTCCTTCCTTCCTTCCTTCCTTCCTTCCTTCCTTCCTTCCTTCCTTCTTCCTGCTTTCCTTCCTTCCTCCCTTCCTTCCTTCCTTCCTTCCATTTATTGAATATTTATGTAATCAAGATGCACTGAATAGAAATTATATTTCATTCCAATAAGCACTGATTATAGAAAGATAAATAATAAAAAATATAGTAAATCTAATAATAAAAATGTTTACATGGTATTATTGGACACTCATGGTATGAGTACAAATTGGCTATGGGAATGGAAACAGGAAAGAGACTTGCTAGAAATCAGAAGATAGTCTTGGCCATTAGTGAATTATAGGAAAGTTTTTGAAAAGCAAAAATATGTAGTATATGAAGGAAATAAGTGCCATTCTGGGTTACTGCAGCTTGAAATTTGAGGCAGGAAATGGTCAGCTATAGAAAATAAAGTCAGGTCACAGAGATCCTTGTATAAGTCTTTTAGAAAATGTGGAATCCATTCTGCAAGTAACTAGGACCCATGGAAGCATTTTAATCATTCTAATATTTGAAGTATTGCCTTTTCAATGAATCATGTTGGTGGGTTTTTGCAGGGAAGGTTTAAACAGTTTGACTGGGGAGCCACTGCTGACTGATTACTGGCCCAACAAGCATACTTACGAAGTTGTTCTATTACTGAGGTATTAGGTTAAAACTTGAAATGATGATGTTGTTATGAGAATTAATAGAAGGGAGCTTAGCAAAAATACTTAGAGGGTAATACTGAAAGACTATTATAACAAATTTGATGTCAGGGTTGAAAGAAAAAGAGATTTAAAGATGAATCTCTGATATCTACCTGGAATAATTAGGTGGCTGGGGTACAACTAAATAAGACATAAAATTATCTAGATGGAAACAAAAATTTTGTTGGGGAGAGAACAGTACAGTATTCATATATGTTATATTTAAGGTGCCTGCAGATAGCTGGATTTAGTGTGTAGCTCCAGGCCAGATCCAGACAGCATAATGGCAAAGATGAAACAACGACTGAATAGGATGTCATACGTAGAACAGTGGGTGCAGGGACGATTATTAAAAATGTTCAGTGTTTAACAGACATATCCAGAACTGGAGAAGCAATGGAAGAAGAATAGGAATCAATATTGGAGTCGCAGATACAAGGAAGTAAATCACTGAAATGAGGAAACAAAACATTTGCAGCAACGTGCAGTCATTCCAGGCTAGCTCTCCTATGTCCTGCTCTGCCTACTCTTAAACCAACACTTGGCTAAGATGGAAATTCCACTTTTCATTTCATTCATTCTTTGTTTTTTTAAAAGCTTTTGATAATTATGCAAATATCCTGGAAGTCTCATTGTGAGGTGATGTTGTTTACTTGGCTTTGCCATATTTTTTGCCAGACACTGTGACAGATGTTGAAGAAAGCAAAAATTACCAGATGTCAATCCCAATTCTTTGAGAGCTTATAATCTACATAATAAAATATGCTTAAAAATCACTATCATTTGCTATGAGAATTACAGTGAGATAAGTAAAAAAAAATACATAATAAGAGCACAGGATTCTTATCTTCCTTCCTTTTCCCCAATTTAGACATGATAAAACTGAAACCCAGAGAGCTGATCTTGACCTTCCCAAGATCATGGAAATGGTTCGTGTTTAAATATACAGTTCTTTGGTGAACAAATGAATGTTTTAGCGTCTAAAAATTCAGGTTTAGGAGATAGTCTCAGGATTAACTATGTGCCAAAGAGGTGCATGTTGACATAGAGAAATAATTTAATTGCTCTTTCCTGGAAAAGACATATTATTTAATGGAAGATTCAAAACACATGACACATTCATTTCCATTCTATATATCTTTCTACAATAATTCCACATGCTTAGTAAATGGAAGTCAAGCTCTTTAAAAAGTACAGGTCACTAGGGCACCTGGGTGGCTCAGTCAGTTAAACGTCCAAGTCTTGATTTCAGCTCAGGTCATCATCTCCTGGTTTGTGAGATTGAGTTCCATGTCAGGCTCTGTGCTGACAGTGCTGAGCCTGCTTGGGATTCTCTCTCTCCCTTTCTCTCTGGTCCTCCCCACCTCTCTCTTTCTCTCTCAAAAAACAAAACAAAACAAACAAACAAAAAACTTTAAAAATCACAGGTCACTGTCTTTCCATGTCAAAGCCCCTCACTTTTCTTTCAGTGCATACAGCTGATGCTGAGCTGCATCCTGGCTGATGCTGGGCTGCACCCAACAAAGTAGGTTGTTCCTGCTAGACTTCACAAGGGGGAGGTGACCGAAGCCCAGGATGAGCACACTGCCATGGTCTTGACATGGTAGCATAAAACAGTCCCTCCATTCTGCATAGAGTCACAGGTTGACTGTATATCTGTTGAAATGTTGCTACCTCCAGGCCTGATCCACAGAACACTGTGAGAATAGTCATGAGTAAGCCCTGTTCCAGAACCAAGGGCTTTTTTTTTAATAGCAATGATGTATGAAGATGAAAATATCTCATCCACAGTTTCCACTGGCTATAATGACCAGGCTAGGAGACTTGGTCTTCTGGAGGGAAAACCCACAGATCTTTATGGCAAGCCTATAAATACCCAGGCAGCCATCATGGATCTCCAGAGAGAAATACTTATCTTGCTGGCTACCAAGCAGATGGCACCATCTTCAAAGGCTTTTAAATATTTGAGTCAGTTCTCTGAAATCTGCTGCATTTGGCTGTTGAGTATGACATTGGAAGGACATCTCTGGAAGACCCAGTGAGCTAAACATGGGTTCATAATGACTTGTTCTGGCAGGTCCACTGTGTTGGTAATGGTCCAGATCACAAACTGGGCCTCCTTGTGATTTGGCCAGTGAAAGAAATTGTACATTATTTCTTATTTTGAGTCTACAGGTTGAACTCATCCACAAGCAGCTCCATAGGCTCCGAAGTTAGTTTCCAAGTTATGTTATAGTAGCTTTAATGTGAACTACAAATGTTGGTCTTTTAACATGGTAATGGGAAGCTCCTCTAGAACAAGGCACTATTTGGGCTGGATAATTATTTGTTGTTGGGAGACTGTCTTGTGCACTGTAGGATGTTTAGCAACAACCTAGTTTCTGCCTACTAGATGCCAGTTATGACAGCCAAAAATGTCTCCAGACATTTCTAAACGTCCTCTGGGAGCAAAATTGACCCCAGATGGGAACCACTGTTCTAGAATTGTATTGGTAAATATATTCGAATGGCTATGTTTTCTTTTTTTCACTGAATCAACTCATTCTTTAAATTACCTAATATATTTTATAATATTGATATTTACAAATGTTTTTATTCTCTATTTACATAATAATTCTTTATCCAAATTTGGAAAAAATGTAAGTAAGAATTCCATGGATACCAAATTTAATCAAAACCCCCTTGTCTCGAGAGGAAGATATAAGCAAACAGAGTAGGACCAAGGCAACAGCACTGGCCATGTGTAAAGAAATTGTGTTATTACATATGCAACCATCACAATTTAAACTGAGGTAGAACAAAAGCCATTTAAAATTTACCAATTTCAATGTGATTTTGAAAACTAGTTAACCTTTTAGGAATGTTGGTATTTTTTAAAACATTTAATTCCACTATAATTAACATACAGTGCTATATTAGTTTCAGTTGTGTAATGTAATGATTCAACAATTCTACACATCACTCAGTGTTTATCATGGTAAGTGTACTCTGAATCTCCTTCACATATTTCATGCATTCCCACCCACCTCCCCTCTGGTAACATTCAGTTTGTTCTCTATAGTTCAGTCTGTTTTTTTGTTTGTCTATTTCTTTGTTCATTTGTTTTATTTCTTAAATTCCACATATGAGTGAAATCATATGGTATCTGTCTTTCTCTGACTGACTTATTTTGCTTAGCATTATACTCTCTGGATCCATCCATATTGTTGCAAGTGGCAAGATTTCATTCTTTTTTATGGCTGAGAGGAAATGTTGGACTTCTTTTTAAGACTGAGATTTATGAATATCACCTTAACATTTCTCTTCTGCTTTCTTTTAATTTCCCATATACATATTGTCATTTCTTACTGATGACAGAAGGCTTTTAGTAAAACAAGCCTTTTACCAGGGAGTATGCTTTCTCTGCAATATAATAAGCATGCATTTTCACATTAGAACTTTCTAAAAATAATAAATATCTCACTTCCTTCCCAAAGATCATTCCAATCCTAAACAAAATAAATTTAGGAAGACACTTAACATTTAATTGGCAACAGTCTTCAGAGCTGTTTCACTGGATAATTTTTTACGAGGATATTTTTTTTTCAGAATCACTGGTATCAGAGAATGCTTACAGTAAAGGAGCAGCTAATTTTATCTTTACATTATGCTTTAAAATTATTTAACCTTTAATTAAGATTTTTCCTTAATAACTCCCAATAACAGGAGCACAAATATTTAATACAACTATTAATGTTTTATCAAATTCATTCTTTTATAGTATGTTGTGTAACCAGTAATGGTATAGTTGTATATAATATATAATAGTCACCATATAACTATCTTAACTATCCTGACAATAAAGATGATGCCAGGTTTTAAATAATTTTTAAATTCTGGTAAAATAAAACGTATCATCTTAACCATCTTAAGTATACTCTACAGCAGTGTTAACTATATGTACATTGCTGTGCAACAGACCTCCAGGACTCTTTTCATCTTGAAAAAGTAAAAGTACATACACAGTAAATTACAATTTACCCCTTACCCCAGCGACTCCCATTCTACTTTTTGTCTCTATAAATTTGACTACACTAGATATTTATATACATAAAATCATACAGTATTTGTCTTTTTGGACTGGCCTACTTCACTTATCATAATTCCTCAAAATTCTTCCACATTGTAGCATGTATCAGAATTTCCTTACTTTTTAAGTCTTAATAATATTCCATTGTTTATCCATTCATCCATCAAGGGACATTTGAGTTGCTTTCACCTTTTGGCTACTGTGTCTCTATGAACATGGGTATTGAGATATACCTTTCAATTATTTGGGGTATATACCCAGAAGTAGGACTGCTTATCATATAACAGTATTATTTTTATTTCTTTGAGGAACTGCCATACTACTTTCCATAGCAGATACACCATTTTATATTCCTACCAACAGTGTACAAAGATTATAATTTCTCCACATCCTCAACAATTTTTATTTATTTATTTACTTACTTACTTATTTACTTACTTATAGGTATGAAATGGTATCTCATTGTGATTTTGTTTTGTATTTGCCTAATAATTAGTGATGTTGAGCATGGTTTCATGTGTTTGTTGGCTGTTTGCATACCTTCTTTTAGAGAAATGTTTATTCAACTCCTTTGCCATTTTTAATCAGGTTGTTTGTTTTTTGTTTTTGACTTACAGCTCATTATACATTCTGAGTATTAACCCCTTATCAGACATAATTTGCAAACATTTTCTCCTCTTCTGCAGGTTGACTTTTCACTGTGCTGATTGTGTCCTTTGATGGACAGAAGTTTTAAATATTGAGGGAGTCCAATTTGCCTACTTTCAGTTTTTATTTTATATCTCAAATCTAAGTTCAGTGACATGCATACTTAGTCTTCAAATTATGTCATAAAAGGGTTTAGGAAATCAACGAGGAATGGTGTACTGGCATATGCATATCTAATTTGCCTGTTAATGCAGTTTTGGTTTTGTTTTATAATGGTAACTATAGTCAGTTTTGGGGCCCTGGCTAGAGGCCAGTCAGTTCTCCTTCCTTCCTGAGCAGCTGACTAAAGCCACACACCAACCACTTCTCTTTTTGGTTCTCGAACTTTAGATCACTATGTACAAGCCCCAGTCACCTTATAGCCAAGGTACCTGACAACTAGGGGAAGCCCCTATACCCCAGAAACTGTGAAATTATTCAAATTAGCCAATCCATAGGGAGCCTGAGAAATCTCACTAACCTCACCCACTTGCTAGACATAAACTACCCCCTACAGCTCCACTTTGCTGTTCTTACCCTGTCCCTTGGGGCAACGCTCTGTGTAGCCCTGCCTGACAGTCTTCTCTCATTTACAACTCTAAGTAACAAAAAGTTCTGCCGATTAGAATTATCCAAGTGTCTTTGTGCTGTGCCCTGCCATTAAAAGAACACTTAAATCTTATAAGAAACAGATCAAGAAAAAGTAGGGTGAAAAATTGATGATACAATGGTAAAGATGTCAATTCTGGTCAAGACATCACAGAAAGAAAATATTTAATGCATCTGCAATATTCCAAATGCATAGAAAAATAGATAATACAATAATAGAAAGAAAAAATAGCAGGCTTAAAATAAGTATCTTCATGAACCAAAGACAAAACAGAAATATTTAAGCCATGTACCTGCTAGTCTATAGGCTTGGAGGCAAGCACTGGTGATTATGCATTCGTATTTCATGAGATAATTGTGTCAAAATATGCTCTACCTAGATGAACAACCTAACAAAGGCTATATATATATATATATATATATATATATATATATGTATATCCTTAATGAATATTGTTTTGGGAATCATCAGAAATATATTACCAAGTTGAAATCAACTCCTTAAAAAAAGAATTCCTAACGAATGGTATTTATCCCAGGAATGACCAAAAAGCAAGTGAAAAAAGCTCAAAATCATTTGTCATCTGGGAAATGAAATTAACATGACAATGTGGTACCGCTAAACCCACCAGACTCTTTATATTAATACTGATCACAACTAATTTGTCAAAGATATGGAACAATTAGAACTCTCATATATTGTTGGGTAGAGTCATAAAATTATACTAGTACATCGTGTTAAAAGGTCAGGCAGTTTTATATGAAACTAAAGATAAATTATGCTGCAACCAAGAACTATAGTCCTAGATTTTTACCTAAGTTATATGCAAGCATATATGTTTACACAAAGCCTTACACAAGAATATATAGAGAGCTCTATTCATAAAAGCCAAAACTAGAAACATAGCTCAAGTGCTGATCAAAGTTCTATCAATAAGAGATCGAATAAAGTATGGTAAAATCATATAATGAAATACTATTAGTATTACAAAGTACTAAGTTTCTTGCACAGACTAACATGGTGACTGTCAAAAACATGATGCTGAGTGAAAGAAGCCTTACACAAAAGACTACATAGCATAGGATAGAATTCAAAGGAAGTGCTGGAACAAGCAGATACAAACTAATTTATGGTAGAAAAAAGTCACAATGGTGGTTACCTATGAAAGGAGGGATACAGGTGGAGAATGACTGGAAAGGGGCATATGGAAACATTTCTCGGGTGATGATAATGCTGTATTGTGATAGGAGTTTAATTTATCTGTTAAAACTCATCAAACTGCATGCTTAAAATGTGTACATATCATTCTAAGTAAATATTACTTCAATTTAAAAAAACTGTAAATAAATAGTGAACTCTAGCTTATAATTTGCATGCTAAAATGTTTAGGACTGAAGTATACTGATATGTGTAATTTATGATATAAATGCCTACAAAAAATAAGATAACTTGATGGATGGGTAGAAGTATGAATAAAGAGATGTGTGATAAAATAAGTGTAGCAAATGGTAACTGTCAAGTGTTGGTACTGGGTATGTAAATACTCATTGTAAAATTTTTTCCAATTTTCTGCATGCTGAAGATATTTTATGTTAGGTAGTAAGCTGTGAGTCTAAGGCTTTGAAAGTTTTATGTGGGTCGCCTGGGTGGCTCAGTCAGTTGAATGTCTGACTCTTGATTTCAGCTCAGATCATGATCGCAGGTCATGGGATTGAGCCCCATGTCAAACTCTGTGCCTGCTTAAGATTCTCTCTCTTTCCCTCTGCCCCTCTCCCCCCCACTCATGCCAGTACTCTCTTTCTCTCAAAATAAAATAAAATAAACTGAAATAAAAACTTCAAGTTATATGTATACAAATTTAACACTAGAAAGTGGCAACATTTTCTTTGGTTCTGTGACTAGATCTGTGTTACCCACCATTTCTGTTGAGGCAGGAACATTGAAATCATAAATATAATGGAAGCTTGCTGATGAGGCTCTGAGATGGCAACTGCAAACACTCTAGAAAGATACAGAGAAAAAGAAGGGGAAAAATCATTCAAAATGAGACTCCTAATCAAATGCAAAACATGAATAAATCACCTGTGAGAAAAGAAAACCATCAAAATTCACCATTCAAAATATTAGTTTAACAAATTCCAAGAGGGAAGCTGCAAAGCCCTAATGAAAGACAACCAGGTATTCTAGATGGTGTTAATTGACTCTAAGAAAAAGAAACTATAAATTAAACATTAAATTGTCATTTTACAATGACATGACATGACCCTGATGGGACTTTGGATTGGTATATGCTATTTTAAGTATAAAAAGAAAGGTGCTAGAGAAACAACTATATCCAAGTATGACTTGGTCTTGGAATGCTTCAGAGACTACTCGGCTCTTGATGTGTTAAATTAATGCATTCAAGGGGCGCCTGGGTGGCGCAGTCGGTTAAGCGTCCGACTTCAGCCAGGTCACGATCTCGCGGTCCGTGAGTTCGAGCCCCGCGTCGGGCTCTGGGCTGATGGCTCAGAGCCTGGAGCCTGTTTCTGATTCTGTGTCTCCCTCTCTCTCTGCCCCTCCCCCGTTCATGCTCTGTCTCTCTCTGTCCCAAAAACAAATAAACGTTGAAAAAAAAATTTAAAAAAAAATAAATTAATGCATTCATTCATTCAAAAAACATTTATTAAACACTTGAAATGACCCAGGTACTGCTCCTGGGATGTAGTGATGTAAAAACACAGCTAATAGCAAAGGCCTTAAAGAGAATACTTTCTGAAGACTCATCTTTTCTTTTCAGGCATGGTGCAGGAGTAAAGCTTGAAGGGATCACAAGGGTAATAATGCCAAGAATACAACACTTAGTGGGTGTCCAGATTAGCTAATCAAGTTAGCAAGAATAATGTATACAAGGTACACGTGTTAGATACTCTTTTTCATTTTGTCTCCAAATGAGGCTAACAAGTCATGGGGGTGGAGGGAAGACTCCTGGTTGCCAATGAATGCAAAACACATTTTTACTGGGAGACCTAAAGTTGGTGGTTTCTTATATGAGGTCAGAAAGAATTTTTAGGAGTGAGATATGTGGTTACTCAAACAGTTAAAAAGTTATGGTGTTGAAAAAATCAGAGATTTGACTAACTGAACTGAACTGTATTGAGCAAAATTGTTGGTTAAAAACTGTAGTCTACCTGTTAAAAGATAAATGTAATGCTATTTCCTCAGACCTCAACATATTCTCTTTTCCCTTCAAATAATACACTCAGGTCAAAATTATTAATTATTTATGTATTAAAAATGTGTAAACTGGCATAGCCACTCTAGAAAACAACATGGAGTTTCCTTAAAAAATAAAAAATAGAACTATCCTACAACCCAGCAATTGTACCACTAGGTAAATATCCTAAGGATACAAAAATGCTGATTCGAACGGGCACATGCACCCCAATGTTTATAGCAGCACTATGAACAATAGCCAAAGTATGGAAAGACCCCAAAGGTCCAACAACTGATGAATGGATAAAGAAGATGTGGCATATATATACACATACACATACACACACACACACACACACACACACACACACAAACACACGGATACAGTGGATTACTATTTGGGGATGAAAAAGAATGAAATCTTGTCATTTGCAACATGGATGGAACTAGAGTGTATTATGCTAAAGTGAAATAAGTCAGTCAGAGAAAGACAAATAACATATGATTTCATTCGTATGTAGAATTTAACAAACAAAACAGATGTACATAGGGGAAGGGAAGGAAAAATAAGATAAAAATGCAGAGGCAGGCAAACTTTAAGAGACTCTTAAATACAGAAAACAAAATGAGGGTTGCTAGAGGGGAAGTGGATGGGGGATGGGCTAAATGGGTGATGGGCATTAAGAAGGGCAATGGGTGGGATGAGCACTGAGTGTCATATGTAAGAGATGAATCACTGGGCTCTACTCCTGAAACCAACAGTACACTGTATTTAACTAAGTTGAATTTAAGCAAATAAAATTTTAAAAATAACACACACACAAATTACTTATGTATTAAAAATATTATTGATCAGTAACATTTTCTCGGATAAGTGTTTTGTCTGCTAAAGTTTCTCTGCTAAGTGATAGGAACACCTTTGTGATCAAAATAGATACAATTCTTAACTGCAGGGAGTTTATATTCTTGAGAGGAAGACTGACAATAATTAAGAGGACAAAAACCCAAGACAATTATGAAATATGATCATTTCTATGTAGTAAATAAAGTTTAGAGAGCCTACTGAATCCAGGAGTCTCCTCACTCTGACTTGGAATTAATCAATGGAGAGATTTTTGAGGTCCTCAGTTTAAAGAGAAGTTAATGTCAACTCAATTATGCTTTTCACATCTTTGATGGAACTTAGTAATATTATTATTTTTCTAAGCATAATGGGCATTGAAATAGCATTTCACTGTGCTTTTTTCATCTTATTGGGGTTTATTTCACATTTCCTCAGTAACTAGTGAGTTTGCACACCTTTTCATGTTTATTCTCTGAGTTTCCACTGTGTGAACTCTCCCATCTTGCGGTCTGTAGTTAATTTTGTCTATGCAATTTTTTTACATTTTTTAACACTGAAGAATTTTTTTTCATATTGTTCATATACATGAATTTTTGTATAACATTCTCAAATTATATATATATATATATATATATATATATATATATATGCACCCAAGTATTCAGTAGACAAAAGGCATTCTAGTCTTTAGAATCTGTAGACTTTAGAAAGTGTTTGAAGTTTTAAAATTTGTTTCTTTTATTTTTTAAAATTCTTATTTAAATTCTAGTTAGTTAACATACAGGGCTCATCATAACAAGTGTCCTCCTTAAGAGTTTTAAAATTTTAAAGTAAACTTTCTAGGGCGCCTGGGTGGCGCAGTCGGTTAAGCGTCCGACTTCAGCCAGGCCACGATCTAGCGGTCCGGGAGTTCGATCCCCGCGTCAGGCTCTGGGCTGATGGCTCAGAGCCTGGAGCCTGTTTCCGATTCTGTGTCTCCCTCTCTCTCTGCCCCTCCCCCGTCCATGCTCTGTCTCTCTCTGTCCCAAAAATAAATAAACGTTGGAAAAAAAAAAAAGAAAATTAAAAAAAATAAATAAATAAATAAATAAATAAATAAAATAAACTTTCTACAGAGCACATGTTTTCAATTTAGATAGACAGATGATAGAGATTTTATAAAGTATATATGGTTACAACTTATTCACCACAGGGCCAATGTGTACAGTATTCTATTGAAAATAAAATGTTGGGAAGCTGAAGCTTGAGTTGTAGAAATAATGGAGAGACTTTTCTAAAGAACAGATATTCCATTATTTGCTTTTACTTTTACATTGCATCTCTGGAAATCCCCTATATGTCCCACATTTCAATAAATTTTGATACATAACAGTCTTTTGTGTGGATGAAGGAAATAAACTAGGTTCTATATCTAAGCAAACATGGTGAAGAAAAGGGAAAGCATGAATAACTTTATTATTTTTTTTACTGTAATTCTAGTTAGTTAATATATAGTGTAACACTGGCTTCAGTAGAATTTAGTGATTCATCACTTACATATAACACCCAGTGCTTAACATAGCAAGTGCCTCCTTAATACCATTCACCCATTTAGCCCATTCTCTGCCCACCTCCCCTCCAGCAACCGTCAGTTTGTTCTCTACAGTTAAGAGTCTCTCATGGATTGCTTCCCTCTATTTTTCCCCTTCTCCTATGTTCATCTGTTTGGTTTCTTAAATCCCACATATGAGTAAAATAATATGGTATTTGTCTGTCTCTGATTTATTTCACTTAATATAATACACTCTTGCTCCATCCATATCATTGCAAATGGCAAGATTTCATTCTTTTTGATGACTGAGTAATATTCCATTGTATATATATACTACACCTTTTTTATCCATTCATCAGTTGATGGACATTTGGGCTCCTTCCATAATTTGGCTATTATTGATAAATGCTTCTATAAAGGTTCATGTGCTCCTTCAAATCAGTATTTCTGTATCCTTTGGGGGCATCTAGTATGACTTTAGATCATCATCACCTGGACCAATGTAGGGAAATGGAGTTTAGGGTCAGAACTGAACATGAGAACACTGAACTTGAGCTGTTTCACTGAAATAGAAGTTAGACTTTCTACATACTATGGAATGGTGTTTTGAGTTAATCTGCATTATATTTAAAGGAACAGGGAAATTCCAGATTTGGTTTCCTATGCTTGCTTGGTCTTCCACTCTCAAGATCAAAGAAGAGTTGAGATACCTGAATAATGCTAGAGAATAGCTGTTTTAAGACCATTCAGTTAAAGATTTTTCTATATCGTTAGGCATCAGACCAGTCCTTTGACCTCCTCTTAGTATAGTCTGTTTCAGTGTAATAAAGTTTTATTGAGAGAAGTGAGGAATGAGTCTGAACATTTAATTTAGATGCCTAGACACACAAAAAGGCAAATTTTAAGGCTGAGCATAGAGAACAAAAATATTAGCAAAGGGAAAATATAGTCAAAGGTGACCAAGAAGAAATTAAGTCCGAACCACCCCATCCACTCCCATGCAACACAAATAAAAATGTACATAACATCGAGAGAAGGATGGGATTGAAATGTCAACTGAGAAAAGAGAACTAAAAACATAAGCATTTATTTGGGGTCTTAGAATTGCAATTGGGGTAGCACAGATTCGGGAGGCAACCCAAACTATGTCCTGTCAGAGGAAAAACGTTAGGGGTTTTTGTCGGAAAAAAGAAAAAGTATAAGATCCCTCACATCAGTTGTCTACTAAGAATTATGATTGGGAGATAATAGTACAAATTACAGTTCATTGGTTTTCTAGGTATATCATGTCAGTTGCTAGGAGAGTCTTTTTTGCAGACTGTCCAACTTTTGTTTAAAATGCACATAGAAGTCAGGTGCTCAATTGTATGTCCTTACTTAGTTCAATGATTCATTGCCGTTCCTGTTTTAAAACGGGATGTTATCTCAGTCATAAAATGGAGTCTCTTAATGCTCAAAGGTTTTACAAAGGTTCACAGAAATCTGATCTATTCTCTTTCAGATCTTATGGGACAGACAGATCCTGCTAACCCCATTCTCTTTAAGAAGAGTAATATTTGCTAAAATTGCAACGGCCTGTTACACAACTCAACCTTAGTATTTCTCAAATCTGTTTTCATTTTAGAACCACAGAGGAAGCCTTAAAAAATAAAATAAAATAAAATAAAATAAAATAAAATAAAATAAAATAAAATAAAATAAAATAAAATAATAAAATAAAATAAAATAAAACCTAGGTCCTGTTACATGCCCTCTAGGGCTTGGCCTTCTGCACTGGTATTTTTTAAGCTTCCCAGGTGATTGTAATATGAAGAGTTGAAAACTAAAACCTGAGTCTGTCATGATGCGCAAACCTAAGCAGGGATATAAGGATTCTAGCTATTTCTTTGCAGTTAGATATTTTGTAGACTTTGTGCACAAGCCACCTCCCAGGACCATAGCTCACTGGTGGCAGTAAAAAGATGCCTGCATGTTCCATACTAGTTAAACTGAAATGCATTAATTTAGAGCAGTGTTTCTCAAAGGCGGGTTCTCATGAGAATCATCTGAGGAGCTTGTTAAAAACACGTTTAGGTTAGAGAGGAGGGAGCCAAAACATAAGAGACTCCTAAAAACTGAGAACAAACTGAGGGTTTATGGGGGGTGGGAGGGAGGGGTGGGTGGGTGATGGGTATTGAGGAGGGCACCTGTTGGGATGAGCACGGGGTGTTGTATGGAAACCAATTTGACAATAAATTTCATAATAAAAAAACACGTTTAGGGGCACCTGGGTGGCGCAGTCGGTTAAGCGTCCGACTTCAGCCAGGTCACAATCTCGCAGTCCGTGAGTTCGAGCCCCGCATCAGGCTCTGGGCTGATGGCTCAGAGCCTGGAGCCTGTTTCCGATTCTGTGTCTCCCTCTCTCTCTGCCCCTCCCCCGTTCATGCTCTGTCTCTCTCTGTCCCAAAAATGAATAAAACGTTGAAAAAAAAAAAACCACGTTTAGGGGCCCATCCAGAACCTACTGAACCAAAATCTTTAGGGATCTCCAGGAGAGTAGCTCAGACCTTGCATTTCAAATAATTTTTAATAATAATATCCAAGGTAAATCTTATGGTGAGGCAAATTTGCTAAACACTGCTTTAGAGGAACACTATTATAGATTAGAATCTTGAACTTTCAATATCTCTTGTCTTTCCAAGAAGTTATCCTGTTACCATGGGAATATAGACATCATCTACTCTCCATAAAATCTGGTAACTTTGTGAGGTAAAGCTAAGATATACAGTCAAAAGCCAAGTGGGCTGTAACATTCTGATTAGGCTTTAGCAATCTTTGCAGGGATGGAATAACAGAAATGAGTAGTTCCTTTTAGGGGACTTATTCTAAAGAGAAGGACCAAAGTGTTTCATGTTTAAACCCTACTAAAAAGTTTATGTATATATTTATGGTTTGTGCAATATTGGTATGAATTAATAGTGAAAAACAACAGTACCAGGATAACCCCAACGATAATGAAGTTTTCCTAGTCACACATACAGAGATCTTCCTTCCATGCTGAAGACTTAATATAATTTTTTATAATATTTAAATATTTATAATATTTTATATCTAATTGCAGATAAATATGTGAAACCTGAACTGGCAAAGAAATAATGCTAAACACTCAGTTGGGAATCATTCCCCACAGAAGTAATTATATCTGAACAATGGGCACATTCACTTGGGGATAGTTTTAAATACACAGATCCGTGAATTGTGAAAGAATAAACAAAAGTCAACAATAACAGAAAAACTAAAATAAATGGAAAAAATGATATAAATTTCCAAAAGTTTTCACACATACACAAAGTTAAATAAACTAGTATATTAAACCCAGTCCCCGGAATAGTAATTGCCCACTTTTTTTTATCTCCAGCATGTTAGAAGGTAGAAGTTTTAAAATGAGTACTAGACAGTGTCATTTTATATGTAAAACTTTATTATACATGCCTAAATGACAAAGAGATATTGATTTTAACATGTTTTTTTCATACCTGTCAAAATTTACAGTGATTTCTTAATGCTATCTAATAACCAGACAATATTCAAATGCTCTCATTCTCTCAAAGATGACTGTTACAGTTTGTTTGTTTTGCTTTTTCTTTTTAATTAGGTTCCATACAAGATCTGCTTATCACGTTTGGCTCTTTTGTCCTTTAAGTCTCTTTTATTCTCTAAGAGCCGCACATCCCCACCTCTTTTTTCCCTTACACTTGATTTTCTGGAGAAATTAGGTCATTTGTCACATAAGGCTTTTTACATTTTTTTTTTAGTTCCATCCTTACTAGTAGTACCATTTAAGCCATGTATGAGCTATAAACTCTAAATTAAATCTAGAGGTTGATTTGATTTAGGGTCAATTTTTTTAAGCAGGGATACCTCATTACATCACATCATAAAGCACATGATGTCTGGTTGTATCACTTACAGTGATGCTAAGAATGATCTTAGTGGATTAAGGTGAAGCAATGAAGGAACTAATGTGATAATGTATTTCATTATAAATGTGGAATGTATTCCATTCCATTATTAAAGTGAGTCAAATAAAAGAGAAGGAAGAGATTTCTTTGGAGATTTGTTATTCATCACCTTCCCCTCCTTTGTCCCCTCTAGTAATGGGAAGTTCCATATGGACCCTCAGTCTATGTCTGTGATGCTCAGATATGGAGAACTTGTGCTTGACTCCTGCTTGAGAAAGCTTAAAGTAACCACAGGATTTAGACAGTTGCATTAGGATCAGCCTACAACCTTTGGAAGCACAAAATGTATAAATGTGTCCTGTGGACTAGGTATAAGAGCCAACATGAATTTGTGTTGAATACTACTGAGGGGCAGTATTATATAATTCCACTGAATAAACTGGTAAAGGTGAGACCAAAATAAAATTGCATTGTGACAACATCCCCCGAGGTGTGCATTCTTTTTTCTGGTAGCACATGCAGATACAAATTGAGTAGAAATGCAATTATTGAAGATGACTCACAGATAAGTGTGGACACAAGGCAGAGACACTTCTCAGAAACTAGGTTCAAGAGGGCCAGAATAATAGGTGCTCACTGGAGGAAAATGCTAGGAGGATTTTTTTAATGTAATGAAGAGATTTGTGTAAAATAAAGAGATCAAGAGACTATCCAATATAGCCATCTAGAGGGAAGCCAACACCATCATCAAGTACCTGCATGTACTTTGGATACCTAGGTGTTTAGAAAGAGTTGCAAGTGATAACCTGGAAGACAGAAAAATCCACTTGGTTCAAGGGATCCTTAATAATCGAAATTTCCAAAGAACTTAGGAAATTGTCCAAAGAGAGAAATTAAAGTGAAAGAGTAGGCAACTTGATGATAACCTTTTTAGAGCATTAGCAGCCATCATTCTAAAAAGCTGCATCACTTGGTCCACAACCCAGAATAATTCAATTAGAATCTCTGTGGGGCAATGAAGATATTTGTATTGTATGAATGATCTCCACGTGATTCCAAAATGTAGTTAAGTTTTAGAATCACTGTAGTAACTGATATATTCACTTCCAAGGAGAATCAAGTTACACTAAAGGAAAAGATATGGTATAGTGATTTCAGAGGATGGAGTAGAAAAGGGTAAAAGAGGAAGCCTGCAGGAAGAAAATGTTTCAGCGATCATAACAAGTATAACAGCATGGAGATGATGGCAGGTTTAAAGTTTGGGCTTTGGGGTACCATAATCCTGGATCCTAATCCAGGCTCTATCACCTTTTAGCTTTGTAATCCTGGGAAACATAAATTCAATTCAATTTTAATTTCCTCATTTATAAAAGAGTTTTATTGCTAGTACCTATATTTTGCTTCTCTGCTTATTGTTGGTCATC
This sequence comes from Felis catus, assembly GCF_018350175.1. NCBI lineage: Eukaryota > Metazoa > Chordata > Mammalia > Carnivora > Felidae > Felis > Felis catus. The sequence goes on from NC_058386.1 coordinate 23,558,822, forward strand.
TTTCACTGAAATGTCAATTTCATGAGAATAGGATTCTTGTCTCTCTTGCTCAAAATTAAATTCCCAAGACATCCAGATGGCCAACGCATGGAAAGATGCTCAACATCACTCATCATCAAGGCAATACAAATCAAAACAATGAGATATCACCTCACACCTGTCAGAATGGCTAAAATAAAAATACAAGAAACAACAGGTGTTGGCTAGGATACACAGTAAGGAGAACCCTCTTGCACTGTTGGTAGGAATGCAAGCTGGTGTAGCCATTCTAGAGAACAGTATGGAGGTTCCTCAAGAAACTAAAAATAGATCTACCCTATGATCCAGCAATTGCACTATTAGGTACTTACCCAAAGGATACAAAAATACAGATTCAAAGGCCTACATGCACCCTTTATAGCAGCATTATCAACAATAGCTAAACTATGGACAGAGCCCAAATATCTATTGACTGATGAATGGATATAGAAGAGGTGCCACACACACACACACACACACACACACACACACACACACCTACCTGAGTGTTGTATGTAAGTGATGAATCACTGAATTCTACTTCTGATACCATATTGCACTGTATGTTAACTGACTAAAATTTAAATTAAAAACAAAGAGTCTAAAAAATAAAAAAAATACACATTGAGCTCAGTTAAAAAAAAAAAAAGCTACTACTAACAACAACAAAAAAGTGAAGACCTTCCTGATTCCTCCTGCCCCCAGGGCAGTACAAATATCTCACTTTCATATACTATCCCTGTGCCCTCCTCTTGAGTACACATAACAAAGGGACATGGCACATGGTATGTGGTCAGTAATTGTTTATGGAATGAATGAACAAAGCTGAGAACACAGTCTTTTCATTTTACAAGTGGAGAAACAGAAAGATGAAGTCACTTGCCCAGTATCACAAAACGAGAAGAAGCCTAGAAACTTAAACCTGAGTCTTGACTCTCAGCTCTCTTTTCTGAGAATCCTATGGCCACATTTGACTCTTTTGTTTCAGGGATGTGGCTAACAACATAGGCATAAAGCTGTTAGATTTTTGAAGTTTTGTGTAGACATAAAAAATGCTAGTTTCAAAAATTTTTAAATTCCCAGTCCCTAGAAGAGTGCTTGGCATGCATTAGATGCTTATTATATATTTTTTCAATAATTAAATGAAAATACTTTTATTTCCTGATTGCCTACTATATTCTAGACACCTTTTTTCTAAGCACTTTACATTCATCAGTTTATTCAATTTTTAAAACAACCCCAGGAGATGGGTACTATGATAATTTCTAATTTTCAGCTAAAGACAATTAAGCAGAGGTCAGTTAATTAGTAGACAGTACACATGGCATGATGCATGGAAAGCACTTAGCTGATATAAAAACTCTCACTAAATGTTAGCTAAGAATGAGAAAAGGATGAGAGGCACAGTGGAATTAACTGCCCGTAAGATTCTGAGAGAAATTCAGGTTGTGTCTGTGAGATCTTACACATGGGAACTGAATGCTGGGATATCAAAAGTAAGGTAATGCTTAGAAGCATGCAACTTTGTTTACATTCTGGATAAAGCATGAGTGGAAAGGTATTTCATTCTTCCACAAAGCTAGCAGAAGGGAGTGGGGTTGCAGGTCCTATATACAATAGAAAGAATATTGCCCACCTTGGATTTGGCTCATACTCTTGTATCTTTCAAAGATTTTATTTTAGGGGCACCTGAATGGATCAGTTGGTTAAACATCTCATTCTTGATTTTGGCTCAGGTCATGATCTCATGGTTTGTGAGTCTGAGCCCCACATCAGGCTCTGTGCTGAAGGTGCGAAGCCTGCTTGGGATTCTCTCTGTCCCTCCTCTCTTCCTGTCCCACATCTCTCACTCTCTCTCTCTAAATAAATAAATAAACTGAAGAAAAAATAAAGATCTTATTTCTTTGAGAGGAGGAGGGACTGAGGGAGAAAGAGAGGGGATCTCAAGCAGGCTCCATACCCAGGACAGAGCCAGATGTGGGGCTGAACTCATGAATCATAAGACCATGACCTGAGCCAAAATTAAGAGTCAGGCGCTTAAATGATTGAACCACTCAGATGCCCTCAATCTCTTGTGTCTTTTACTGAAGAACCAATGAGACTCTCTCAAAATTTATCTTCTATTGTTATTACATAGAAAGAAACACTGAAGAAAGTGATGGTGTTTGAACCAAGAAATATAATATTCTTGGGAAAAGCTTGTCATAGACAGTTGTTTTTCTGATAATAGAATACAAAAGAATGGTACACAAAACTGAACTCCATCAGTTGATATAGAAGGTGTGATGTGACCTCTTAGCACTTTCTAGCTTTAGTATAACTATAGGAACAAAAGATATTTGTCTCAAAATCCATCTAGAATATAACCATGCTGTTGAGATTGTCAACAATGTAGAGAATTACTTCTTAAAACACTTTCATGGGGAGAATTTTTAAAGTGGAGTATTTCTATTATTTTTAAAGCATCAAACTTCATTGTAAATCACAGCCTCTTTTATACTGATTTGTAGTATTTTTCCTTTGTGCAGATACTTGCCCTTAACTTGACAATTTAGTCAGATGATCTCTTCGCAGTTCATCCATGTAATCACAGCATAACAGATGACCATTAGAGGATCAGAGTTGAAATGTACGGGAATGCACGAGCAATCTCTAGATAGGATTAAAACCAAATTGCCTGCCAACTTGGTACCAATAGGGAGAGCTTTGCTTTATGCACTGTCCAGTAAACTGCATGCCCTATTTAGCAAAGGAAATACGTAAAACTAAATTAAAAATCGTATGTATATTCATACAATCCCTTGGTTTCTGTAAGATTTCTGTTTCATGAAATTCAATAATCTGACAATGTTGAAGAAATGATTAATGCTATCAGAGCCTCAAAATATGTAAAACTTAATCTTCTTAATGCAAATATATTTTTCTTTTCTTTTTTTTTTAAAGTTTATTTATTTATTTTTAGGAGAGAGAGAGAGAGAGAGAGAGAGAGAGAGAGTGTGTGTGTGTGTGTGTGTGTGTGTGTGTGTGTGTGTGTAGGGCAGGGGCACAGAGAGAGGGAGACAGAGGATCAAAGAAGGCTCTGCTCTGAGAGCAGAGAGCCCAATGTGGGGCTGAAACCCACAAAACATGAGATCACGTCCTGAGCGGAAGGCATACACTCAACCAACTGAGCCACCCAGGCGCTCCACAAATATATTTTTCTAATGGGATTTTTTTTCATTAGCCTGCACATAACATACCATAGCTCTACTAAAGGATCCTCACATATGCACATCATTTCTAAAGCTACATATAAATATGCAAATATGCAGTGCCTTAAAATAAAGTTGGTTGGGACAGTTTCATTCTGCACACATTCCCTTTGCTGTGCAACTTAGTACTGTTTGTTGCTAGATTAGTTGGATTTAACATCTCTGCCCCATTGACCTTGAGCTTCACCACATAATTAACTTTGGATGATGAAGAGTTAGCAGATGTGGCGTGAGTGGAGGGTTTTAACCGTGTTGGTGTGGTTTGGCTCAGCCTCTTGTCTTTCTGGGCAGGTGTCACAAAAGTAACTGATCCTCTCCAAATGAAAGATGTGGAGACAAGACCTAGATCCAACCCACAGCCTGAAACCAAGCCACCCTGACTGACCTGCAAATCTGTCAGCAAGAAAAATGTTTGTTGTTTTAAGAGATTTAGTGAGATTTAGTGGTTGATTTAGTCATTCATTGCTTTGCAGCATCACTGTAGCAGAGACCAGAAGGATACAAGGGGAAATGAGGAAACTGAGACATAGAAGGAAAAAAAGGCCTTCTTCAAGGTTATATAGAAAGTAACAACACACTCTAAGGTGAAATCTAGCTTTTTGGGGAAGCTGGGTGGCTCAGTCGGTTAAGCATCCAATTTCGGCTCAGGTCATGATCTCACAGTTCGTGGGTTCGAGCCCTGCATCGGGCTCTGTGCTGACAGCTGAGAGCCTGGAGCCTGCTTCAGATTCTGTGTCTCCCTCTCTCTCTGCCCCTCCCCCACTCGTGCTCTGTCTCTCTCTCAAAAATAAACATTAAAAAAAGTAAAATCTAGCTCTTTTCATTTAATCCAAGTACTTTATCCCCAGATATATATATATATATATATATATATATATATATATATATATGTATACATATACATATATATATATGTACATACATACATATATATATATGTATACATATACATATATATATGTACATACATACATATATATATATATGTATACACACATACTTTATCCCCAGATAAAGTACTTTACACACAAGTACTTTATCCCCAGATATATATATATATATATATGTATACATATACATATATATATATGTACATACATATATATATATATATACACACATTGCTAAGGAGAGTAGCTTAATTTCTTATATATGTGCAGATATATGTCATCCACAAATTATGAACAACTTAATGTGTTGCAAAAAAAGAAAAGTTAAATTTTGAGTGTCCATTTAAATGAACAAAGGCAGTTCTGAGTATACCAAAACTCCGAAACTCTGGGTTAGATATCACAGTATCTCCTACCATGTATCTGCTCACTGTTCCACCCTTTATTTTCTCTGCACCTCAGTTTGTTTAATTGCTGGACAGAGTTAATACAATTTTTTCCTATGGTCTATAAAAAAAGATATTTTAAATAATTGCCTAGTGACAGGCACATGACATGGTAAGTAGTAAATAATCTGTACTAAAAACAAATTTATTTTTAATATCCTAACTTACTGTGTGAATTAAAATAATACACTATCACTCATTTCTACTTAGCACATTGTTGATTTAAGCATATCAGGGTTGACTACATCTTCCTCTCTAGAGCTTATAATCTAAGACATGTGTCATCAATTTAGAAGTGGACTTGATAAAATCTTACATCCCCAAATATCCATCTTCTGTTAACAAAAAGTGAAAAAGTCTCTTACAAAGCATTTCATTCTCCTGCTTCATTATTGAAGACATTTAACATTACAAAACAATTGCGTAGGATGGAGAATAAATGATGAAATAGGCCATAAAAATAAAAGTTGTAAATAATTTACTCTTTATAAGCATTTTCAGTTTTGCCATTCCTGGACTCTATAATAGAAGTCCTGGAGTTGAAACTATTCTTTAACAATTTCTGAAAGGAAATTTTTCTTTACTTACTGTGTTTAAATGTAATTAATAGAGGTTCCTGGGTGGCTCCATCACTTAAGTGTCCAGCTCTTGGATTCAGCTCAGGTTGTGATCTCACATTTTGGTTCATGAGATCGAGCCCTATGTCGAGCTGTAGTCTGACAGCATGGAGCCTGCTTGGGATCCTCTCTCCCTCTCTCTCTGCCCCTCCCTTGCTCTCTCTCACATGCATACTGTCTCTTTCTTTCAAAATAAATAAATAAACTTAAAAAGTGTATATAATTAGTAGAAAATGTCATGAGAAGGTAGTTTTCTATGGTCAACAAAGTTGATAAAACTCAAGATGAAAACTTTCACACTTATTTAAAAGAATCTTCCGATGAGAGGTAAATTTGTAATTGATAATACTTTTTAACTTGTAGCATCCAATACAGATGTCTTTCCTAAAGTTAAATTTATTGAACCTCATTTTTATGCAGCATATTTAGAGTTGGTCAGCGGTATTTTCAGTATGCCTGAAATAATCAGTAGTGGATACTTTCCTAGTGAGATCTTTAGATATATATAATTTCTCCCCAGTACAAACCCAGCAGTGAATTGACACTGACCAGCCAATAAAAAGATTAGGGGAACTTAAGTCTTTTTTCTAATGTTTATTTATTTTTGAGAGAGAGAAAGAAAGAGAGAGAGAGAGAGAGAGAGAGAGAGAGAGAGAGAGAGCAAGCAAGCATGTGTGCATGCAAGTAGGGGAAGGGCAGAGAGACAGGGAGACAGAGAATCCAAAGGGGGCTCTGTGCTGACAGCAGATAGCCTGATGTGGGGCTCACACTCATAAACTGCGAGATCATGATCTGAGCCAAACTCCAATGCTTAACTGACTGAGCCACCCAGGTGCCTCACTTAAGTATTAATTCTATTACTATTATGTAGTTTCTAGTTAATTTTATAAGCCCAGAGGTCTGAAAACAGTGAAGGGGAAAAACAGGAAATGTAATGGTGTTTCTTAGACTATTTAGGGTCTGGCAGAAAGAGTCTACCATCTAGTGCCCTTATACCTTTAATAAATTCAAGTATTTCAAATGAATAGGAAATTCATTCCCAGGATAATACTTATTCCCTATGAGATCATTTAAATATAAATCTATTTTGAAATTTCCCTGATTTTCACAACATTTTTCTTTACCAAATAACTCTAGCAAAAAATAATAGCATCTACGTTTAATCAGAAACTACTGTTAAAGCAATTAAATTGTGATGGATATCTCAGTGATAATTTATTGTAATATAAGAGTATTTATAGATGTCACAAACAATAAATCATTTTTCTTGAATATAAGTAGCATCATGTAGGGGTGCCTGGGTGGCTCAGTAGGTTAAGTGTCCAATTTCAGCTCAGGTCATGATCTCACAGTTTGCGAGTTTGAGCCCTGCATCGGGCTCTGTGCTGTCAGCTCGGAGCCCGGAGCCTGCTTTGGATTCTGTGTCTCCTTCTCTCTCTGCCCCTCCCCAGCTCACATTCTCTCTCTCTCTCTCTCTCTCTCTCTCTCTCTCTCTCTCTCTCAAAGATGAATAAACTTCAAAAAAAAAGTACATCATGTAGAAAAGTAATTTTCCTTTTTCTCTTGAGAAAAATCAAGGTCATGGTTCCAAGTTATTTATTTATTTCTAAGTTATTAGGATTGAAAAAATAAAAAGGGTAAAAATAAAAATAATGCTAAACACTAGAAATTACAAAGATCAACCATGACGTCTAATATTTAGAATAAGTCAGTTTTGGAAGTATTTAGAAAAGTCTTAGAGATTTTTAGACGCCTTAAGTTTTCTTCAGTGTTTATACTAAATTTGGACTAGCTTAGTAAAACATGGAAACCTGGAAAATTCTCAGACCATTCCCTTTTTTTCTGCGTATAATAATTTGGAAATTTTCAAATTATTTTTTAAGTTTATATATTTATTTTGAGAGAGCAAGTGAGCAGGGGAAGGACAGAGAGAGAGAGAGAGGGACAGAGAGAATCCCAAGCAGGTTCCATGCTGTCAGCATAGACTCCCATGTGGGGTTCGATCTCCTAAATGGTGAGATCATGACCTGAGCGAAAATCAAGAGTTAGTTGTTAAACCAACTGAGCCACCCAGGCATCCCATAAATTATCCAAATTATTAAAAAGAAAGATATATAACCCTAATTTTTAAAATTAATATTTAAAAAAGTTTGGCAAAGAAAAAAGGGGTAGCATAGCTAAAACACTTTAGGAGAAATGGAAACTCCTCTCCAGTCTTGTCTCTTACTCCTTTCTGTCTGATATACAATGTAGCTTCCAGCTACAATGAACCACTTGTGGTTCCTACATTTTTCACACTGGTTAGGGCACTGCACATGACATTGATTCTGCCCAGATTACCTTTGCTTCTCACTTGGATGATTCAATTCAAGGACCACATCTTTGAAAAGGTGTCCTGCCCCTGACGCCTACTCATGATTATTATGTTCTCTGTTGTGCACTTATTGAATCCTATATTCTTTTTAAAGCATTTCTCACATACTGTATTATTGTTTTCCTGTCTCTCTCCTCTTATACAATTGGTCTCCAAACTTCTATGATTTACCACTCCAAAACTTTAAAAATATCTGAACATGCACTTCCAGTAAGTATGTGCATTATTTCATATATATTCACATGTATACATACTGATAAGTATTATTTCTTGACAATATTTCACTCATATATAAGCATACTATTGATAATCCCTATATTATTCCAAAGTTTATTTTTTAAAGTTCCTAATTTATTAATCCTCTCATGAAAAATCTGCCCAATGACCACAGATAAGGTCACTGCAGAATCTTCATTCCTTCGGTTGTCCAATCTATAGCTCACTGCAAGATACTTCATTTCTTTTTGCCAGGAGCAATACTCATTGTTGCAGTCTCCCGACTTTCTTCATTTTGTTCTTGAGTTCCTTTCACTGTTTTCTTGAGATCTTTGTCTTCTCATACAGGCCATGTTTTGCAAGTCTGTCTGTCTTGCAAGTTTGGGTTCATTTTTCTTTGCATAATCCAATGAATCATAAATGATGTGGAAGCTACCTGTCTTGCCACCACCAAAATGGGGTATGAAACCACATGCAAAGATGACATCTCGTGTGGTCTTATAGATTTCACCTAGTTTTTCCCGAATTTCTGCCTTAGCTACTATCACCTCCCCAGAGTGAAGGACATGAAAGACCATTTGTTTCCACTGAAGTAGACGGTTGGTCATGAACTTCCTGGTCCAAATAGTTACTGTATTGTTCGTGATGCCAGCCAGGCTTCAAGCAGCCAGGGAGGAAAAAGCCAAGGCTTATTTTAAATAAACAGTGAATAAATAGAGAAATTTTAACATATCATTCCTCCAGTTTTAAGAATCAACTATGTCTTTCCTGAGGTATAAGCACTCTACTTTAGAGACCAGTCCTCTTGATTATTATTTCCTTACAAGTAGATACTCAAAAAAATTATGTGTAACTCCAGAAATTGTGTTTGATACATATAAAGTATATATCCTTCATTAAATGGTATCCATGGCAATTCTGGGTAGATTTCAGGTAGCAGCACTAGAAGTCTAATTCATGTAACTGAAAATTGCAGAAACAAATGGTAATCTAAAAGCAACTGAACACAGTATTCTGATTGTACAGATGAGTAAACTCATCTATTTGACTTAGGTCAAATAATTTAGCCAGTATCATACATGCAATGAATTATTGGGAACTGGAGCCTAGGCTCCCATTTCCAAGTCTCCCATTCCAGTAGGATGCTCTTGCCATGATCTCCTTTTAATGGTAGAGGAATTTGAAAAGAGGAGGCATTTTATGCTACCTTTCCTCTTACATTTCTAACGTACATGAAATCGCTTGATATTTCAGAAACAGACCAAAGTGCAGTGGGAATAACCCTTTGAGTTAACTAGATTTTCTCTTTCAACTAGTTATGCTGGTTCATTGAAGCTGTCAGTCTGATCTGGAAGCTGTTGAAACTGATGGTTTCAAAGCCTACCTTAGTATATAGAACTCTCCAGACGATTGTTACTTGATACAACATTCCATGATGGTGTATATGGTCAATATCTGCACTATCCAACAATATACAATCAGTACCCCAAATGTGACTATGGTGACTGAGGAACAGAATTTTTAGTTTAATTTTTGGTGGTGATTATGGTCAATATCTGCACTATCCAACAATATACAATCAGTACCCCAAATGTGACTATGGTGACTGAGGAACAGAATTTTTAGTTTAATTTTTATTGTAATTAATTAAGTCTAAATAACCACATGTGGCTAGTGCCTGCTGTATTGGAGAATGTAGTTCTAGACACAGAAAACAAAATACCAGATGTAAATTTAGAAAAAGTATTTTCATGGAAATGGTATCTTTTTTTTAGTTTAGTGTCCAGAAGAAAACCAGCATATTTTAGAGGCAACCTGAACAATTAGCATGCAAAGATGAAAGACAAGAGTGAGCAGGCAAAAGAAAGGAGTGGTGAATATGTGATAAGCAAAGTAGAGTAACCAGGTAAGCTTTTCTTTTTCCTTTCAAAAAATAGTTTTGAACAGTGCTTCTCCAACTTCAATGAGCATATGAATTGCCTAGGGAGGTGGTCTGTTAAAAATACAGATTCTGATTCAGTAAGTCTAGGGTGAAGTCTGAGACTCTACATTTCTAACAACTTCAAGGAAATGGTGATGCTGCTGCTTTGTGGATCACAATTCAAATACCAAGAATTTCGACAAAAGGTAAGACCTTGGGTGGAAAAGCAATATTTGGTGAACAGGTAAGAAGGCATTGCAAAGTTATCATGAACCATATAAAACTGAATTTAAAAGAACATCCCCATAAAAATCTAAATTGGGTTTTCTCCATAAACCAATAAATGACTCTCATTTCCCAACATTATATAATCAAATTGTATCTTCCATGAGATATAGCAGCAACAGAGAAGTTCCTTGCCACATATCCTTGAACCACTGTGGTCCACAAAAATGTTTTTAGAGGGAGAACAGTAAAGGAAATTGATTGTTCCTGGAAAGGGGCTCACTGAAGGAAAATTCACAAAAAGTATTTCAATGCAGAGATAACCAGAGTCATGTCTATGGCTTAGAAATGGATATCAATGGACATTGTTAATGACTTATATAGTTTGAACGACAATAGTGAGGCTTCCTCCTTGATAAGAATTGACCATAGTGCACGATTTTCATAGCTCTGGTTATTTTTACATATATTGGGAAACAATAATCGGAAGTATTTCTAAGAGTGGCCTGGGTAGACACATTCATGGATTGACTGTTCCAATAAAGAATTTTAGGAAACAAAACGAGCTGTATGTAGTAGATAACTAGCAAAAAAAGGCTAGAGAAGCATGGACTAAGGTAGAACATAAGGAGCTAGTCTAAATTCAAAATTTTCTGGCAATGTAAGTTCCAAACAAGTTCAAATATGCCTTCATTCATGTTTACCACTGAGTCCCCAAACAGGCAGTACAATTTGATGGGATGAAGACACCACCTTCCATCCAACCACAGTTATTTCTAGAGTTAAACATGGAGTTCAGAAATCTGTATATCAGACAAGGAATGAAGAATCTATCAGGCTTTAAGAAATAAAGAAACCAGGGGCTTAATTCACCTTAAACATTAGGTTTCGAAAGGGGCCATATCAACATTCAAGGGTCCACATATTATTAGAAAAATTATTTGATACTACACACTTAAATAATATCATGTTCTAATTCTTACTTCTTTATCAGGCCTACAGCAGTCCTGCAAAGCAACAGGAAAGCTAAATCCTCTGACAGCCATATCTTGTATTTTACACTAAGAAGAGAAATGGTTAACAAACCAATCATCTGTCATCATAATGTCAAAAGATGCTGCTGACTTGCCCGACTTCAAGTGTTTATATATTTACTAAATTTAAACTGCCAAAATGATTGCATTTCCATTAGCCATTAGTCAGAAACACTGCAGTGATAGAGGTCACAATGTTTGCCATGGTGTCGACATGTTAAAAAAGTGTCCTTTCCCTTTTCACTTAGCCACTCAGCACACACTTAAATGTATCATGTGGAAAGCTTGGACTTGTTTGCAGTTTCCCCAGTTTAACATCCCAAGACGGTTCTCAAAATGAGGTCATCTGTAGAACTGCTAAAATTATTTAGATAATAAACCTGAAAGTATGCAGAGAAAGATTTCCTATTTCTGCTATGGGTTAGTAGAAAATAAATTATTCTAAAGTTGTAAAAGCTATGAATTACATAGGCTATTTGGGGGAAAGTTGGAACTTTGCTATTTTTTTCCTTATAAATATATAATTGGTATTCTGCAATTTGACAGGATCAAGTTCAAGATGTTACATTTAATTTGCTTGTTTTTCATACTACTATATGATGCTCCTACATTTTTATGATGCCAGAAGTAAATACAAGTAAAATGAGAAACAAAATCTCATCTGTCACAATAAAGTGTTTATCTTTGACGGAACCAAACTGTGTATCTTCATTCCAAATCCCTTTCCTCGACTTCCCACTTTTGCCTTCAGTCGCAAGAAGAGAAACATCAAGCAATACATAGATGTCAGAGATTAATTCACTGTTTGATTAAATATCCAGTAGAAAGTTTTTGATAAATCATAGAGCAAATACAGCAAAAAAAATTAAGAATTCCTCCCTCTTTCTATATATGTGTGTGTGTGTGTTCAGCTATATAGAGACAGACAGGTAATGGATAGGTGTAAAAAAAATAGATATAATTTACCTATTGATCTTGTCTTGTGTGCTCTTACAGATCTTCAAAACTAGTTTTGCCAAGCAATGAGAATTCTTGACTACTTTGGGAATTTTGTTTGTTTGTTTGTTTGTTTGTTTGTTTGTTTGTTTCTAAAGTAAGAAGGTAAAGAGGCAATACCACAGAGTCTATTTGAAGTATAAGAAAAGCAAAAATGAAAAGAGGAAAGATATTTGTATTTTACACAAAGTTTAAGAGCTAAAAAGTAAACATTTTAATATTCACAAAATTCATCATCATTGAAAGAGGAAGTCAAAATCTCAGAACAAATTAAATAGTTCCATTCTTTCAGTGTAAATTATCCCTACATTCTTAAGGATTATGTTGAGATCTCTGATTAGTGAGAACAACACAGATTAAAGTATTTATTCTATTATTTTCTACCACTTCCAAGCTCTGTGACCTTTCTGTAGAGTGGCCAGTAAATGGTACCTATTTTCCTTCTCCTTCTCCTTCTTCTCCATCTTCTTCTTCTTCTTATAATTTCTTATCCACCCCAAAATCATATTTTGCTCCCCACTTACCTGGAAGAAAGTTCATTTCATACCAGAAAAATACTTTACTGGCCACAACATGCCACAGAATACCTAACAAAGATCACTATGTGAAACTTCTATGTGTGTGGCAGGGAGGTGCGGGAGTGGGGATTCATTTTTACTGGAGACCTTTTTCAACTTAGAAAAGAAGTATTTGTTTTCCAAAATCTACGGATTTATCTGGAGCATAACAAAAATTAAAGAAGACTCCAATTCTGTTTTCATGTTTCAAAATGTAAATGACTTATAAACATCCTGCCTCTTCTACCTTTTCACTTTAGTGGTACGGTTTTGAGTTAGCACGGCTGGTGTAGGAATGCTAAGGCTACGCTGACCCTAATTCTTTGTCCAGAATATATATAACCATGTTTTGAGATTTTGGAAAAACTGCAAACTTCAGTCATCCACATTAATAGAGAAGAGAGATATAATGGGTTGCATGAGTGAAACCAATGTTTTTGTTCCTACTGTAATAGGTCAACTGAAATTATAATTAGAGACTACCCAGGAGTTCCACCAGAATTAAAGACCTGTCACCATTTTCACCGAATTTCCCTCTTTTCCAGGGATTAGCATTTAGCTATTAAAAGAAAATAATCCTTCATACATCTAGTAAATATTCCAAGTGGTTTTAAATGTCATCTTCTCTTTGACAAATTTGGTTGGTGCCACATTGATCACTTATAGCATGTAGATAAGTGAGGTCAACTTTTGCATTAAGGGCTTTTTTGTTTTTCTTAACTATGGCTAACACTGCGCTCCATAGGTTATTCCAAGAGTATTCACAAAAAATATGCCAAATTATTATTCGTTTTAGTAAATATTTTCTACCATAATAATATATATACACTAACCATTATAAAATGAAATTTTGGAATATAGACTAAAACTAAGTGTATTTTTTAATGTTTATTTATTTTTGAGAGAGAGAGTGCAAGAGAGTGGGGCAGGGCAGAAATAAAGGGGGACAGGATCCAGAGCAGGCTCTGTGCTGACAGCAGTGAGCCAGATGTGAAGCTCAAACTCACAAACCATGAGATTGTGAGCTGAGCTGAAGTCGGACGCTCAAATGACTGTGCCAGACAGGTGCCCTATATAAGTGTATTTTTGCTTCTTTTTTTCTCATTTTTAGTTGATCGTCATTTAGTTTTAATTTGGTATTTTGTAAACAAATTACAAATAGAAACTCCATTCTTTTCCCCTTTCTGAATGCATACTCTTTGCAATGTAACTTCAATGTTTTTTCCATTAGAAAATGTAGTCTATTATCCCAATTCTAAAATCTGGGTTGGTCTCCTGACTTGCTTTGACAGATGGAATGTGGTAGAAGTCACACTGTGCTATTTCAAAGAAACATTTGGGGCCTGTCTTGAAACCCTGCCCCAGCCACAAGAACAATCAGAACTAGCCTTCTGAAAAATGTAGAACAGAGACCAGTCATCCTAGCCACAGCCACTGTAAGCCAGTTAGCCCCCAGCTAATTTGCCAAATAATCATAAACCCATGAAGAAGCCTAGCTGAAATCAGAAGAATTTCTGAGCTTAGCCCAGGCTAAATTGATGGCCTATAGAATTGTGAGCCAAGTGTTTCTTGTTTTCAGCCACTAAGTTTTGGAATGGTTTGTCATGCAGCAAATGCTAACTGATACAAATATAAATATTCAAAACAAGGTGGAGACAATTTTAGTAATGGATTAAGTCCAGTTACAGCAATCTTTAGAATTCATACCAGCACTGATTTTACTTTTTTCCTTAAGACAAAGACTAGAAATTAGTTCATCAAAACTGGAAACCAAAGATGAAAAAGAAGATTTTAGAGTTTCTAATAATGACAACAAATACATGATTTATTGTTTCTTTGTTTTTGCATGTAGATGGTAAATAAGTTAACAGATCTAGGATATTCATGATCTTATGTATTTTATACTACTTCATATATAACAAGTTTCTTATGTTTAGCACAGAAAATCGATACTGTAGTAGTATCTTCTCCCTTGGTATGTTTCATTGTAATGAAATCCTATAGTTGTAGCTTGAGTTCCACCAGAAGACAACCTTGAATCTAAGTGCTGAATGGAAATATTTTAATTTTGAGATCAAGGATATAGCCGTAAAAGAGTGGGAGAATGAGATAGGAAAGGGAAGTTAGCCAGATAAAGGGAGATTATTAAGCTAACTAGTAATGTGGATGAATGGAGCTTATTTATCCTAAAGACACACATCTCTTATCCAAATTGATTGATATGGAAGTTGGGATATTGATACTCTGACTCTTGTCAATTATTGGGTTAGGCTGTTCCTGGGAGTTATCAATTGCCCATCACTTCTGCCTGCTGCCTAACCACAAACCAAGCCTCAGAGGTCAAATGAACAAAAGACATAAATTCAAGAGCTGGCAGTTTGAAGTCCAAAGGTGTGAACTGAGATAGCAAAGGTGTGAGGATGCAGGTGGGATGCCAACAGCGTCTGCTACTAAGATCACTTTACAGATTCAGCCTAGGGTTTGGTTGAACCTATTCAGGTTAAAAAGAAATCAAGCTTTGAATTAGTGTTTTTGTGTTCTTTGGATAAATACAAGTAGTGTGATGGCTAGATTGTAAGGTAGTTCTATTTAACTTTTTGAAAAACCTCCACACTGTTTTCCAAAGTGGCTGCACCCCTATGTTTATAGCAGCATTACTTACAATGTCCAAGATACGGAAACAGCCCAAGTGTCCACTGCTTGATGAGTGGATAAAGAAGATATGTTACACACACACACACACACACACACACTGGAATATTATTTGGCCATAAAAAGAATAAAATCTTGCCATTTGCAAGGACATGGATGGAGTATAATGCTACATGAAATAAGTCAGACAGAGAAAGACAAATACCATACGATTTCACTCATAATGTGGAATTTAATAAACAAAACAAGCAAAAGGAAAAAAATAAGAGAGAGAGAGAGAGAGAGTGTCAAAGCAAGAAACAGATTATTAATTATAGAGTACAATCTGATGGTTATCAGAGGGGAGATGAGTGGGGGGTGGGTGAAATAGGTGATGGGGACTAAGGAATGCACTTGCGATGAGCACAAGGTGACATATGGAAATGTTAAATCACTATATTATACACCTGACACTAATATAGCAGTGTATGTTAACTAACTGAAATTAAAATAAAAACTTAAAGTAAAAAAAAAAAAAGAAATCAAGCAAGCAGTTTTCATTGCATTGGGCTCCTCGAATCTTTTCTTAACCTTTTGAAACTACTATAGAATCAGCATGTATAATGCAAGCAAATCTATATACAGCATTGATCTCAGATTTCTTATAGAGTTTCTATTACAAAGAAAATGCCATGAGTTCATGACCTTTTCTTATGAAAAGGCACATTCAATTTGAACTCTTTATTATATTTTGCTCCGCTAGCTTTGCTTGAAATTACCATCACTTTGCACATTTAATCTAAAATACAGCTCTAAGGGTCTCAGTTTAGGCCCTAGTCCCCTAGTCTTTCTCACACAAATCACTGTGTCTTCTTCCTCCTCACTCTCTTCAACATAAACATGAGCCTCCCATTCAATTTCCATTGCCTTTAACCAAACTATTTTCTTCCCTTAATTAATTGATTTCACCATTCCTCTTTTCCTGGCTACACTGTTATTTGCTGAGGAATTACTTTACAGTCCCTTTATTTCCTCAGGTCACAAAGTTATGGACATAATGGCAGCAAAGAGCCCAGATATCTAGGAAGAAGAGCTGGGGAGGGAGATGCGGGAGATTCTTCATGGAAACATGAAGTGAGAAGGCATGTAGAGGGGAATGTGATGCCACCAGCTTTCAAGATAGTCAAGGTAAATGATGATGCAATTGTCGATGACGTTTTGCTTCCTGAAGCAATACTTTTCACTACGCTATATGTGAGATCCATGATTCTGAGTTTCTGCTTCAACTGATTTTACCAAAATAAACCCAGATTTACTCATTTCTTTGATTTTCCTTCATCTATTGGTCTTTTTCTTCTCATGCTTGATGCATATGAAAAGTAAAGCTTCCCAAGTACTGCTCTCTAATTCTACATTCTCACTTCCTGAAACATTATCAGCCTAACCCAGAAGGTAAAACTTTGACCCTCGCTCAAATACAGCATGTCGTTTGCTATCTCCATTCCCTACACCATTAAACAGACTGCTTCTCTGGCTAGAATATAATATTCTCCACACCTTTATGGTGAACTCTTACTTTTTGACACCAACATCAGTCATAGCTTCCTTGGCAGGGCCTTTCTTGACATTGATAGGTTGATTATATCACCTTCTTTTTTTGTACTTCCTCTGTATCATGTGTTCTACTTAAATTGTAGAATCTAGTTTACTGAATAGTATAGATTTGTTTTAGTATTAGTCTTCCAACTAGACTTGAAGTTGCTAAGATCCAAAATTGGGTCTTTTCTTTTAACACCCAGAAGTAGGAAACATCTGTTACATAGTAAGAATACCATCAATGGGGCTCATTTTTGAATTAGCATTTTATTTGCTTCTCAAAACTTTTTATGACTCTATGACTTTCTACTTTGTAAAATTCACACAGAAGTCTCCACTTAAATATTTTACTCTCCTTTAAAAGGGCATATTCAGCTTCTCCTCAACCTCATTTGATTCCTTCTCTTTCAAATTAAAGAAAACCTTGCCACCTATTTTTTTAATAAAGGAAATGATTACTTTCCTGATTTGAAAATATTCCATAATTAGGTCCATTTCTAGAATCTATTCATATAATAACTGTGACCATTTCTTCCCTGTAAGTTACTATAAGATAGCAGTTGTATCTGTTAAAGTGCTTTGTTTTCTGTCTATTTTAGTAATTTGGATGAGAGAAAGAAAAAAATGGCATATCCAAGCAGTTGCTTAGTAATATAATTATCATGATCAACATAACCTTAATTCTCTTTTTCAAAATATTGTTTCATTATACTGTTACTATGACAAATTATGTAGGTAAAATCATTGTGGTCTAGTAGCTAAACACCAAATGACACTCAAGACATTAATGTTCCAATTCAGTGCTTGCACTTTGTTGTGTATCCTGAAGTTTGCTTAACTTCTCAGGTCTTTGATTTCCTTACTAATAAAATAAAACTACTGGTACAGACAATCTGGAAGGTTCATTATAGCTCCTAATGATATCTAATCCTAAGACACAATGTGTATTCCTTTGCCTTTTCTGACAGCACTAGATCCATATGCTGTATATATAAATTATGCTGAATAAGTGACTTTATGGAATTGGAACTTAAGTTTCTTTGATTTTAGAAAGAGTATTAAAGTAAAGAAGGCTGCTTTTATCTACTTAAATGAGAAAGAAAAATACCTAGGTGTATATAGGCCAAATAAATGGAAACCTGGAAGAGGACAGCTTTTAATTTGGACTGTATTTATTAAGGTTGTGGCCATGCAGATGTCAATGACATCTTTATTTTAGTAATTCTTATTGTTAAATCTATGTAAAAGCCAAGGGTAGGATCTAGATTCTTTAAATAACAACAACAACAATAATAATAGTAAAGAACAACAACAACAACGATGAAGAAATCCAAAGAGGAGGAGACGTTAACAACTGCCTGAAAAGAAAAACAAAACAAAACAAAAAAAAACAGGTGCCAATTTTCAAACACCCATTAATGTGAAAATAAGCTGAACAATAAAGAACAAGTTTTTCTTAAGGAACAAGTACACACAGAAGTCTAGTAAATTATAAGAGTTTATAAAGATCTACGATCATGAATACCTACAAAAGTCCTTTAATTAAGGATGCAGCAAATACCGGGATGCTATCAGGGTAATGAGAAATCTAAAGGTGACAAAAGATATCTCAACACTTACTTTGTTTTTGTTTTAACATAACTTTTTTTGTAAATATTGACTTTCTTCCAAAGCCTTCAGTTAGCTACTTCAAACTTAATAATATATAAGGATCCTAAAACTTGCATTTCAGAGATCAGTAAAATTATAAAGAGGTTAAAAAGACCTTTAGATAAATTTTTACCTTAGAAAATAATTTGAGGACTAACCTAAATTTGAAGATTTATATATTACATAATTTGGCACATTTAACATAAAAATAGAGACATCATGCAGAAAAAAGCATTACTAAATTTACGGAAGATATTCTGCAAATGTTTATTAGTGGACCAATACATATTTCAGTAATATTTGAAAAAATGATAAACATAAATTAAATTTTGTCAGTTCTTCAACCGATGAGAATTTCCTTCAGTATATCACTCCTTAATCACAATCACAAATGTTAGTACAAAATGAATTTGGATGTACAACCTCTATCTTTCGCTCCACATATGGTCTAACGGATAAACTATCAAGTAAATTCTTATGCGAAAAACACTATTAAGAGAGTTCTTACTGACTCATCCTGTCATGGTCTCGGCCTATCTTAGACAAATGTGTAATTGTTTTCTACAAGAAATGTCAAAAACAAACAAACAAAAAAAAGTTTCCTAAGCAAGTGTCTTTCAGATGTCTTAGAGTCAGTATTTTCTATTTACGACAGACCTGGGGAAGATGGCGGGGTAGGAGGACACTGGGCTCACCACCTCCTGCTGATCACTTAGATTCCACCTACACCTGCCTAAATAACCCAGAAAACCACCAGAAGACTAGCAGAACGGAGTCTCTGGAGCCAAGCACAGAAGAGAGGCCCATGGAAGAGGGTAGGAAGGGCGGAGAGGCGGTGCGCGCTCCACGGACTGGCGGGAGGGAGCCGGGGTGGAGGGGCGGCTCGCCGGCCAAGCAGAGCCCCCGAGTCTGGCTTGCAAAAGTGAAGAGGCCAGACGGAGTGTGTTCCGACAGCAAGCGGGACTTAACATCTGGAAGGTTATAAGCTAACACATCTGCTCCGAGAATGGGAAGGTTGGAAGACAACAGGAGGGAGAGTTGTTGAGCCGCGGGATGACAGAGCTCAGTTTGGCGGGGAACAAAGGTGGTTGCCAGCACCATCTCCCTCACCCATCCCCCAGCCAAAATCCCAAAGGGAACCAGTTCCTGCCAGGGAACTTGCTTGCACCGCACAAACACCCAACTCCATGCTTCTGTGGATCCATCCCTCCAGCGGGTCTGACTCCCTCCCTGTGCCACAGGGCCTCTCCCGAAGAGGATCTCCAAAGGAAAAGTGAGCTGAGCCTACCCTCCCGCCCCTGTGCACCTTGCCTATCCACCCCAGCTAACATGCCAGATCCCCAGCACCACAAGCCTGGCAATGTGCAAGTAGCCCAGACGGGCCACACCACCCCACAGTGAATCCCACCCGTAGGAGAGGGAAAGACAAGGCACACACCAGTCTGACTGTGGACCCAGCGGTGGGCTGGGGGCAGATATCAGGTCTGACTGCGGCCCTGCCCACCAACTCAAGTTATTCAAGACAGCACAGGGGAAGTGCCCCACAGTTCCACACCACTCCAGGGACTATCCAAAATGACAAAATGGAAGAATTTCCCTCAAAAAAACGTCCAGGAAATAATGACAGCTAACAAACTGATCAAAAACCATTTAAACAATATTAACAGAAAGTGAATTTAGAATAATAGTCATAAAATTAATCGCTGGGCTTGAAAACAGTATAGAGGACATACATCAGAGAATCTATTGCTACAGAGATCAAGGGACTAAGGAACAGCCAGGAGGAGCTAAAAAATGCTATTAATGAGCTGCAAAATGAAATGGAGATGACCACAGCTCAGATTGAAGAGGCAGAGGAGAGAATAGGTGAACTAGAAGATAAAATTATGGAAAAAGAAGAAACTGAGAAAAAGAGAGATAAAAAAATCCAGGAGTATGAGGGGAAAATTAGAGAACTATGTGATGCACTAACGAGAAATAATCTACGCATAATTGGTATTCCAGAGGAGGAAGAGAGAGGGAAAGGTGCTGAAGGTGTACTTGAAGAAATCATAGCTGAGAACTTCCCTGATCTGGGGAAGGAAAAAGGCATTGAAATCCAAGAGGCACAGAGAACTCCCTTTAGACGACACTTGAATCGATCTTCTGTACGACATATCATAGCAAAACTGGCAAAATACAAGGATAAAGAGAGAATTCTGAAAGCAGCTAGGGATAAACGTGCTCTAACATATAAAGGGAGACCGATAAGACTCGTGACGGACCTCTCTACGGAAACGTGGCAGGCCAGAAAGGAATGGCAAGAGATCTTCAATGTGCTGAACAGAAAAAATATGCAGCCGAGAATCCTTTATCCAGCAAGTCTGTCATTTAGAATAGAAGGAGAGATAAAGGTCTTCCCAAACAAACAAAAAACTGAAGGAATTCATCACCACTAAACCAGCCCTACAAGAGATCCTAAGGGGGATCCTGTGAGACAAGGTACCAGAGATATCGCAAAAAGCATGAAACCTACGGACATCACAATGACTCTAAACCCGTATCTTTCTATAATAACACTGAACGTAAATGGACTAAATGTGCCAACCAAAAGACATAGGGTATCAGAATGGATAAAAAAAACAAGACCCATCTATTTGCTGTCTACAAGAGACTCATTTTAGACCTGAGGATACCTTCAGCTTGAGAGTGAGGGGATGGAGAACTATTTATCATGCCACTGGAAGTCAAAAGAAAGCTGGAGTAGCCATACTTATATCAGACAAACTAGACTTTAAATTAAAGGCTGTAACAAGAGATGAAGAAGGACATTATATAATAATCACAGGGTCTATCCATCAGGAAGAGCTAAGGATTATAAATGTCTATGCACCGAATACAGGAGCCCCCAAATATATAAAACAATTCCTCACAAACATAAGCAACCTTATTGATAAGAATGTGGTAATTGCAGGGGACTTTAACACTCCACTTACAGAAATGGATAGATCATCTAGACACATGGTCAATAAAGAAACAAGGGCCCTGAATGATACATTGGATCAGATGGACTTGACAGATATATTTAGAACTCTGCATCCCAAAGCAACAGAATATACTTTCTTCTTGAGTGCACATGGAACATTCTCCAAGATAGATCACATACTGGGTCACAAAACAGCCCTTCATAAGTATAAAAGAATTGAGATCATGCCATGCATACTTTCAGACCACAATGCTATGAAGCTTGAAATCAACCACAGGAAAAAGTCTGGAAAACCTCCAAAAGCATGGAGGTTAAAGAACACCCTACTAAAGAATGAGTGGATGAACCAGGCAATTAGAGAAGAAATTTAAAAATATATGGAAACAAATGAAAATGAAAATACAACAATCCAAACGCTTTGGGACGCAGCGAAGGCAGTACTGAGAGGAAAATACATTGCAATCCAGGCCTATCTCAAGAAACAAGAAAAATCCCAAATACAAAATCTAACAGCACACCTAAAGGAAATAGAAGCAGAACAGCAAAGGCAGCCTAAACTCAGCAGAAGAAGAGAAATAATAAAGATCAGAGCAGAAATAAACAATATAGAATCTAAAAAAACTGTAGAGCAGATCAACAAAACCAAGAGTTGGTTTTTTGAGAAAATAAACAAAATTGATAAACCTCTAGCCAGGCTTCTCAAAAAGAAAAGGGAGATGACCCAAAAAGATAAAAAATCATGAATGAAAATGGAATTATTATAAACAATCCCTCAGAGATACAAGGAAGTATCAGGGAATACTATGAAAAATTATATGCCAACAAACTGGACAACCTGGAAGAAATGGACAAATTCCTAAACACCCACTCACTTCCAAAACTCAATCAGGAGGAAATAGAAAGCTTGAACAGACCCATAACCAGCGAAGAAATTGAATCAGTTATCAAAAATGTCCCAACAAATAAGAGTCCAGGACCAGATGGCTTCCCAGAGGAGTTCTACCAGACGTTTAAATCAGAGATAATACCTATCCTTCTGAAGCTGTTCCAAAAAATAGAAAGGGAAGGAAAACTTCCAGACTCATTCTATGAAGCCAGTATTACTTTGAATCCTAAACCAGACAGAGACCCAGTAAAAAAAAGAGAACTACAGGCCAAAATCCCTGATGAATATGGATGCAAAAATTCTCAATAAGATACTAGCATATCGAATTCAACAGCATATAAAAGGAATTATTCAGCATGATCAAGTGGGATTCATTCCTGGGATGCAGGGCTGGTTCAACATTCGCAAATCAACCAACGTGATGCATCACATTAATAAAAGAAAAGATAAGAACCATATGATCCTGTCAATTGATGCAGAAAAGGCATTTGACGAAATTCAGCAACTTTCTTAATAAAAACCCTCAAGAAAGTCGGGATAGAAGGAATATACTTAAACATCATAAAAGCCATTTATGAAAAGCCCACAGATAACATCATCCTCAATGGGGAAAAACTGAGAGCTTTTTCCCTGAGATCAGGAACACGACAGGGATGTCCACTCTCACCGCTGTGGTTTAACATAGTGTTGGAAGTGCTAGCATCAGCAATCCGACAACAAAAGGAAATCAAAGGCATCAAAATTGGCAAAGACGAAGTTAAGCTTTCACTTTTTGCAGATTACATGATATTATACATGGAAAATCCAATAGACTCCACCAAAAGTCTCCTAGAACTGATACATGAATTCAGCAAAGTCGTAGGATACAACATCAATGTACAGAAATCAGTTGCATTCTTATACACTAATAATGAAGCAACAGAAAAACAAATAAAGAAACTGGTCCCATTCACAATTGCACCAAGAAGCATAAAATACCTAGGGATGAATCTAACCAAAGATGTAAAAGATCTGTATGCTGAAAACTATAGAAAGCTTATGAAGGAAATTGAAGAAGATATAAAGAAATGGAAAAACATTCCATGCTCATGGATAGGAAGAATAAATATTGTCAAAATGTCAATACTACCCAAAGCTATCTACACATTCAATGCAATCCCAATCAAAATTGCACCAGCATTCTTCTCGAAACTAGAACAAGCAATCCTAAAATTCATATGGAACCACAAAAGGCCCTGAATAGCCAAAGTAATTTTGAAGAAGAAGACCAAAGCAGGAGGCATCACAATCCCAGACTTTAGCCTCTACTCCAAAGCTGTCATCATCAAGACAGCATGGTATTGGCACAAAAACAGACACATAGACCAATGGAATAGAATAGAAACCCTAGAACTAGACCCACAAATATATGGCCAACTCATCTTTGACAAAGCAGGAAAGAACATCCAATGGAAAAAAGACAGTTTCTTTAACAAATGGTGTGGGAGAAATGGACAGCAACAGGCAGAAGATTGAAACTAGACCACTTTCTCACACCATTCACAAAAATAAACTCAAAATGGATAAAGGACCTGAATGTGAGACAGGAAACCATCAAAACTCTAGAGGAGAAAGCAGGAAAAGACCTCTTTGACCTCAGTCGCAGCAATTTCTTACTTGACACATCCCCAAAGGCAAGGGAATTAAAAGCAAAAATGAATTACTGGGACCTCATGAAGATAAAAAGCTTCTGCACAGCAAAGGAAACAACCAACAAAACTAAAAGGCAACCAACGGAATGGGAAAAGATATTTGCAAATGACATATCGGACAAAGGGCTAGTATCCAAAATCTATAAAGAGCTCACCAAACTCCCCACCCGAAAAACCCATAACCCAGTGAAGAAATGGGCAGAAAACATGAATAGACACTTCTCTAAAGAAGACATCCAGATGGCCAACAGGCACATGAAAAGATGCTCAACGTCGCTCCTCATCAGGGAAATACAAATCAAAACCACACTCAGATATCACCTCACGCCAGTCAGAGTGGCCAAAATGAACAAATCAGGAGACTATTGATGCTGGAGAGGATGTGGAGAAATGGGAACCCTCTTGCACTGTTGGTGGGAATGCAAATTGGTGCAGCCGCTCTGGAAAGCAGTGTGGAGGTTCCTCAGAAAATTAAAAATAGACCTACCCTATGACCCAGCAATAGCACTGCTAGGAATTTATCCAAGGGATACAGGAGTACTGATGCATAGGGGCACTTGTACCCCAATGTTCATAGCAGCACTCTCAACAATAGCCAAATTATGGAAAGAGCCTAAATGTCCATCAACTGATGAATGGATAAAGAAATTGTGGTTTATATACACAATGGGGTACTCCGTGGCAATGAGAAAGAATGAAATATGGCCTTTTGTAGCAACGTGGATGGAAATGGAGAGTGTTACGTTAAGTGAAATAAGTCATACAGAGAAAGACAGATACCATATAGTTTCACTCTTATGTGGATCCTGAGAAACTTAACAGAAACCCATGGGGGAGGGGAAGGAAAAAAAAAGAGGTTAGAGTGGGAGAGAGCCAAAGCATAAGAGACTCTTATAAACTGAGAACAAACTGAGGGTTGATGAGTGGTGGGTGATGGGTATTGAGGAGGGCACCTTTTGGGATGAGCACTGGGTGCTGTATGGAAACCAATTTGACAATAAATTTCATATATTGAAAAAAAATATTTTCTATTTACATGGTGTCATAAATCTAATTAAATATAACCCCTGAAAAACGTGTTTAAAATAACAATGGATTTTAAAACTATGACAATGAGGCAAAGCAGGGAAGTTTCTTCCTATTTGGTACCACTAATTTAGTTGAATTACAGTGTGGTTTGTCTGCTCCCTGCCTAGAGTCACTGTACTGTCTTCTCAGCTGGAGTGAACTTTTTAAAATATTTGATCACATCAGTCGTTTTCTCAAAACCCAAAGGTCTCTGATCTCACTTACTAGTCTCTTGATAGCCTGTCCCTTCAACTGTCTTTCTTCCTTGACTCAGCACCAGTCACATTTCTTTGCTGTTGCCTGAACACACACACACACACATTGTCCTGCCTCAGAAACATTTTACTTATTCTTCCCTCATTTATGTGCTCTTTTTAGGTGTCCTTGTAGTGTACTCTTAGCTTTCTTCAGGACTCTGCAAAAACAAAAACAAAACCAAAAGCTCTTATATCCCCTTCCTGACACATTTTTTTCCTCCTTTTCCTGCTTTGGCATTCAACATTGTATATGTCACAGGCTGACATCTTACCTACATTTTAATATTATTTTCTTTTCTATTCACTAGAATATCAGCTTTCTATGGGCAGGGACTTTATCCATTTGGTTCATCACTTCTTCCCAACCTCGAGAATGATATTTGTTCAAGGAGTGAAATGACACTAGACTATGCATTGGGTATTAAATATATCAATAAGTATTTACTCTGTTGGCTCTTTTGCTCTCAGTCAAGTTATTTTCCAATTGAACCAGTCAAGAATACATTTAGTAGGGCTAGATTATATAGCCTAAAGTTTGATGAAACCTGAAAAGTGTGAGTATGTTTACTCTTTGATCTAAAACCTAAAGTCGACAGTATCAATATATAAGCTGTTGAGAAGGCAGCATAGAGTGGCAGGACTGGAGATGGCACCAGAGGAGCTGGATTCGAGAGGCCTTGGTTTTACTTCTTCTTAAAAGTGTGCAGTTGGACTACTCAACTGGACTCTCTGCGTCTTATTTTCCTTACCTACTGAATTGGATGAACAGAAATAATTGCTTTTTGCTTACCTCATAAAACTGTGAAATTCAAGTACACTAAAGCATTTTTATACATTGTGTACACTTTTTGTGGGCTAAGCATGCCTCATGTTTACAAGTGTAAGAGAAAATACAAATTAAAAAATTAAAACAATCAGTTCTTCATAGTGCACGCAGGCTCCCCCCTTTGCTTTCTCAAAGCATTTACTTTCGCAAGTTTGTAATTATAAGATGTTTATCTGATCTTTGAAATGTATGTACATCTTTTCAAAAGCTAAATAAGGTTTTTGTCAGTTTTACAAACCCAGAATGTTTCCTCAAACCTAGGAGCCAGGTCTTGGAAACGTAATCATGAAGGAAAATAGCACCCCTATCTCCCAGTTTCTAAGAGAGGATAAGAGCCTAAAATGTGGCTGGCATCTGGCTCCAAGTTGCACACCTAACTCTTGTCATAAAGATATGAGAAATTTATTTTTCTGTCGGATACAGACAATTACCAAACACAAATGGTTACTCCAACTACCAGGTGAATTTAGGATGAACTATGCATGAGAAAAGGGTGCTGTCATGTTCTCTTACTTAAGGTGAAGTTTTTATTTATCTTGGGTACAAATATACAATGACTTGTATGTGCTTGGCCATACAAAAGGTGAAATTTCTTGCCGTCTTCATAGTCTCTTTTGATTACCTGTGATGTGTACCACATTCCAATTTATTGCATATTCAGTAGCACAATGGTTTTCTTTCTCTTCTTCTACCATTGGGAGAAGCCTTCTGGGATGGCAGAAGATTTTTGGTTCTAACTGTATTTCCACAACATAGGTAAATGAAAAGTCATATAAAAAAATAAAACAGAATGAGGGGAATTCCGCTCTCCACTTGGGAAGTAGCTGGCAGGAGCATTATTCCATCCTTACAACAACCAAAGCTGGACACATACAAGTTTACAACTTTTCTCAAATCTGTAAGACATTTTTAGTCATAGGGTAACCAACTAGGCCAATATCTAAAAAGCATTCAGCTGAGTTGTTAAGAAATTAGTAGAGGATCAGTGGGGACTAGGAAGAGAATGTGGATCCACTGAGGTTCATAGAGGAGGAGGTCAAACCCACTCTTAGGATCTAACTTTCTCCCAGGGCCTCACTGCCCTCTCCAAAAGACTGGTAAGGGACCCGAGACAGCAAAGCACACTGTTATGAGAATGAAAAGACAAGCCACAGACAAGGCAAAAATACTTGTAAATCACACACATGGCAAAGAACTCATTTCTAGAATATATGAAGAACTTTTAAAACTCATCAAAGA
Organism: Felis catus; assembly: GCF_018350175.1. Taxonomy (NCBI): domain Eukaryota; kingdom Metazoa; phylum Chordata; class Mammalia; order Carnivora; family Felidae; genus Felis; species Felis catus. The sequence continues at coordinate 23,586,176 of NC_058386.1, forward strand.
GAAAATAAACAACCTAATAAAAACATGGGCGAAAGGTTTGAACATGCATTAGATCAAAAAAATGGATGGCAAATAAGCCAATAAAGTGAAGCTCACCATCCCTGGTCATTAAGGAAATTCAAATTAAAAACACTATGAAATACTACCACATGTTCATTACAATGAGTAAAAGAAAATCATTTGCTGGTGAGGATACAGATCAACTCAAACACTCATGAACTGCAAAATGGGACTGTCACTCTGGAAAGCAGAAACAGTTTGGCAGTTTCTTATAAAGATAGACACACTTATACTATGTGATCCCAAAATACTACCTCTCCCCAAAAGAGAGAAAACTTATGTTCACACAGAAGCCTGTATGTGGATGTGTATACCAGGTAGCTTTAACCATAATTACAAAACACTGTAAAGAACCCAAATGTTCTCTAACCAATGAACTGATAAACAAACTGTACTACATCCATACAGTAGAATATTATTCAGCAATAAAATGAAACAGAAACTAAAACTATTGATACATGCAACAACATGGATAAACCACAAATGCTTTTTGCTAATTGAAAAAAAAGGCCATATCAAAAGACTATAAACTGATTCTATTTATAATGACATTCTGGAAAAGACAAAGCTATAAACATAAAGAATAGATCAGTGGTGCTATGGGTTGGGAGAGGAGTTGACTACAAACAAAGGGATGAACAAATTCTTTGAGTAGATGTAACTTTTCTGTATCATGACTTTGGTTATAGATACATGACTCCACATTTGTCAAAAGTTACAAAATGGTACACCACAAGGAGTAAAGTTTACTATATGTAACATAAAAATAAATTTAAAATGAATTAAATATAATACTAATTTATCATCAGTTATTTATATATCTCAACTGTGGCACATTGAATAACATAAAAGTTTCAGATATAATGAACTTAACTTACTTGCTTTTAGTGCACCAACAATGGATCAAACAAAAAGCCATATCATTTTCAAACTGAGGACAAAATGGAAAAAGAACATTTTCAAAGAACATTTGGTTATAATCAAATTACTAAGTCTGACCTATTAAAAGGAGGTTGTATCCTATTTGAAACATCAGGCTTACCTCCAGTCTCCTTAAGCTAAGGAAAGGATAGTAGAGATTGAAAAGGTTGAGTCAGAAGGTGCAGAAATAGTTTTGGGTTGTGGGTATGAATTATAAAGGCAGATTAGTCAGAGTTGACTGATGGAGTTAAGGAAACGAAATTGTAAGATCAACATATGGTACAGAGATTTGAAAGAGAAAGAAATGGATTGATTGTAGTAAGCTGTTTGAGCTAGTGTAATAACTAATTAGAAAAACAAGAGGTTTATCGATCAAATTTGAGAAGGGGATTATTCTTTAAGCGATTCAAGCAAAATTTCTTTACAAAATGGTACTTAGGCTACAGAATTAACTGTCAAAATGTCTTATATAAGAGAAAAAGAACTGGATAAATGTGTATCTGTTACAGCAAGGACTTCAATGAGAAAATTATTGATAGGCAAGGTGAAATTATCAATAATTAGAAATAGGGAAGTGGAAAATAGAATTCAGCAGAAAGCAAGTTACAAGCAACTGACGGGGAGATTGTAGAGTAGTTCTTCAGACAATGGCCAGGTTTCTCTAGCACATACAAAGGTCTGTAAAGCATGTAGTTAATTTGATCAATGTAAGCAGCTTAGTTCAAAGTAACAAAGAAGAGTGCTGAATTATCCCTTGGAATGTAAAATTTAAGCAAGGCTTTTGCTTTTGACTATTCAGTGTTGAACTGTATTTTCGTTATGAATAAAAAGCCAACACTCTCAAATGAAAATTCATTAATTTCATTCAAATTATACCCACACAAAAATCAAATGGCTATTCTGAAAGGCCATTATAATTTTCCCATTTGTCAAATGTTTACACAAATTTTTTGTCTACTTAACCTGTTTCAGCTCTCCAAATATAATTACATTTGGCCTTTTTCCCCCCTGACAACATGTAAAAGTTACGTATTAAAAAAAGCACTCTCACACATTATTGGTGGAATTTTAATTGGTACAACAGACAAGGGGCTACCATTAAAAATATAGATTTTGCCCTCAAATATCTTCTCAGTTAGTACAGGAGTCAGATGCATTTAAAAAATATGAAATGATACTTTAAGAGTTTATAACAGAAGTAAATATATCTAGAGCCTAGACTGTACTTTGATCTTACAGGTATAACAGAACTTTGAAGCTGACAATGAAAACTGGTCATATGAAAACAGTCTTTAAGAAGGAAAAAAGTGAAAAAAAATTACTAGAATTTTAGGTTTTTTTGGCGGAAAAATTCTTCCCTGTCCCTCCTGCCACCAGCGGCTCAGCTTTCAATTATTACCTCTTCTTTTTTTTTTTTTTTTAAATTTTTTTTTCAACGTTTATTTATTTTTGGGACAGAGAGAGACAGAGCATGAACGGGGGAGGGGCAGAGAGAGAGAGAGACACAGAATCAGAAACAGGCTCCAGGCTCTGAGCCATCAGCCCAGAGCCTGACGCGGGGCTCGAACTCACGGACCGCGAGATCGTGACCTGGCTGAAGTCGGACGCTCAACCGACTGCGCCACTCAGGCGCCCCCAATTATTACCTCTTCTAAAACAAAAATTCCTACTCTGTTGGACTGTTTATTTGGCAAATGTCTCCTCAGTGTCTTCAGTGAGTCAAATTCTGTTTTAGACACAGGGGATACAGTGATGAATAAGACAAAGTCCTTCTCCTAATGGAGTTTACTTCACTAGAGGAGAAATCCTTAAGGCAAATTAATCCTTAAACAAAATGAGATATTTTAGAGTGCTATGTTTAAAGTTGCAAGTAGAATTTAATGTATAAAATACCTAGCAGAGAGCTCAAAACTTAATAATCATCCCAAGAGTATTGGTTCCTTCTTTCCTGCCACCCTCCTTCCTTCCCTCCCCCCCTTTCTTCCTATATTCCACTGTTGTTCTTCCTTTTCTTTCTTAACTTTCACTGTTCTTGCTATGTATAACTTCTACTATGCTATGTATTCTCTTGCAATGTATAACTTTTACTGCGCCGATCTGCTCCCTCTAAAACACTTATTCTTCCGTGATTTGTGTTTGGAGGATGACTGCAAAAAAACAACTCCAATGCAGCAGTACCAACACTTAAAATTCAAGACTTTTCATTGTGAAAGTGAACATCAATGGACCATCCAATTTCATACATCTATCATTAACCTCCATTATTAAAGCTGACGCTATTCTCAGTGATTAGAGTCTATGTGTGGCCTGACCAATTCTGACACAAGAGATTTAGGACCAATGACTCTCCACCCTGAGTGCTGCTGAAATCTCTCTCTATTCGTATCTATAAAGCTGTTCTGTGGAAAAGCAACAAATGATTTAACTCTCCCTCTTAACATCTCAGTTATATTTTCACCTTTTTTCAAATAGAGAATCCCTTGGATTAAGAGTCCATCAAGCAAGAGTGCAGATTACAGCAGTTTCCCTTCCATCTACAGTCATGTCATACCATGTGAGGTGTAATATGTGGATATGAAAATCAATTTGGGGGCCCTCTCTGCTTGATTATGTCATGGTTTATGCACCCTGAACATTTATTTGTCACACGTATGTAAAGAGAAGATCATATATGGATGCTGCGATACTGAGGACAATGAAAAGTATATATAAAATTACTTCTTTTCCTTGAAGTGCTTATATTTTCATGCTCTAAGTAAACATCCATGTTCATAGATAGAAATGAGTATAAATATTGTCTTGTTACTGTCTTGTCTTTTAAAACAGTTTGTATCTTCCTTTGAGGTATCTTACCAACAATGTCTGCCTTGACTGATTTATAAAATATTACAGAAAAATATTTCAAAGAATTTATCCTCCTTTTACTTCTAAAGAAGTTGTAAGTCAAATAGTTTCATGCATTAAAGACAGAAGATTGAGAGTTAAAGAATGATCTGGAGGGGCGCCTGGGTGGCTCAGTCGGTTAAGCGGCCGACTTCGGCTCAGGTCATGATCTCGCGGTCCGTGAGTTCGAGCCCCGCGTCGGGCTCTGTGCTGACAGGTCAGAGCCTGGAGCCTGTTTCAGATTCTGTGTCTCCCTCTCTCTGACCCTCCCCCGTTCATGCTCTGTCTCTCTCTGTCTCAAAAATAAATAAACGTTAAAAAAATTTTAAAAAAAAAGGTACTTAAAAAAAAAAAAAAGAATGATCTGGAAACAAAGGTAAGGAACAAAGCCAAGGAGAGACCGGCAAAACAGGAATCTGTGTTTACAAAGATATTACAATTTGCTTCAGAAATAGCCTTTGTTTAATGCACTGTGCCAATCCACATAATCCTGCATTATCATAGTCCTCTCTAAGACTGCTCAAGGCACGGATCACCGCAGCAACTTATCCTAAATAAAAAATACCATGGTAGTGGTTTTAGGGGGAAAAAGCTCTAGGTGCTGAACCCATAGCTCTTCTCCCACACTGAAGCTAACTAAAAAGCTGAGCCATTTTACAGGTGTAAACGTTTAAAAACATCCATATTAGTGTCTCAAGAGTTTAGCTGATTAAAAGTGATTCACAGCATCAATCCCCATTCCAGCCAAAGCCCAGTTTGTTCTCTCCACTATGAACATTAAAATCTCAAGCCTCAACCTCAACGTACTCTCACTCACCTCTGAACAAGTACATATACCTTTTTCTGACCTTTTTTTCTATAAGCCCCTGTCGTTATGTTCCTTCAAAATTTTACTTAAAATGTATCTCCTGTTTATGGCTTCTAAGCCAAAACCTACTTAGGATCTATCACTCTTACATTTTAATGATTCTCTCCACCCTCTGCTCTCCTCCTTTCCCCTCCATCTTCTCTCTCTCTCTGTCTCTCTCTCTCCTTTCCACTTTATCTTATGTATGGCACTTAGTTCCTTCTTGGGACAGATGCATACAGTTGGTGATGTGCATGCTTATATGTTCCTGTCACTTGAGCTTAAAGACATTTTTCTATATATCCCTTGTCACCTACTGATTGATATGGATAGCAGATGGCATTTTTAGAAGTATTATCAACTGCACAAAATATGCTGACATCTCCAGTAGTAAATAATCCAAGACAATCACAGTTTAGAAAGCATAGTTCCTGCTTTCACACAAAAAAAGAAAAATCATACTTAAATAAGGTAGATCTTAATTTAGAGTGTTCTAGAAAATGATCCTGGTACTTACAGTAAGAATTTGCAGAGAATATTTTTCTTTCTATCATTTAAAAAAAATATTTGCTGTGTGCATTCCAATCACTATCCAAGGTATTCAGGAAGTGAAGGTGAAACACAAGGACCTTGTTTTTCTGAAATTCACATTCTTTGCGCAGACAGAAAACATAAACAAGGAAGAAAATATGTAAATAAGGTAATTTTGATACTGATACTGAGAAGATTTAGGGACGTGCTAATAATTGACAAGCTATATGTATAGTGAGTATGTGTGTTTGCAGGACGAGGTATGTGATGCTATTACTGTCCTGCCCCATAACTCCTTGGCCTTTGAGTTCACCTGCAACTATGGTAGATCACCATCTGGAGCCTCAAGTACCTGCATACTTCTGCATCTCTGCCTGGGGCTTTCTGTGGCAACACTACAGTGTGCTTGACCAGGCACAACTCAGAAGTGTAGGGGGCAGGGTTCACTTCAATCCTCAACCAACAGGGCATGAGAGTTAATATATAAATACCATAGGTAGCTTCCCCCCTGATGGGACAATTCTAAGGTGTGTCCCATAGTTTCTTAAAGTTTTACAAAAGGATTTACCTTGAGTTGCTCACAGTAGCAAGCTACTGATTAAGACATATTATAGGGATGCCTGGCTGGTTCAGTTGGTAGAGTATACGACTTTTGATCTCAGGGTCATGAGTTCAAGCCCTGCATTGGGCATGGAGCCTACTTAAGATAAAAATCGAAAAATACATATTTTATAGGTTTTGTTCACTTACCTGACTTTCCTCATTCTTTGACTTGTTTTTCCAGGAATCAACTCCTAAATAAACTACCTGTGCTCAAGTCCTTGTCTCAATATTTGCTTTTGAAGGAAACAGAAACTACCACAGTAAGAGAGGGAAATTGAAAATGTTGAGTGATTAAGAAAGATCACACTAATGTAGTATTATTAGAAATGAGATCTACTCACTGTCTCGTGAGTTCGAGCCCTGTGTTGGGTTCTGTGTTCACAGTGCAGAGCCTGCTTGGGATTCTCTCTCCCTCTCTCTCTGCCCCTTCCCCACTCATGCTATCTCTGTCTCTCTCGAGATAAACTTAAAAAAAGATATATTAAAAAAAGAAATGAGATCTAAATGACAAGAAGTTACCATCCATGGGAAGATCTGGAAAAGAGAGTGCATGGTGGAAACGATAACAACAGCAAATCCCTGAGGTGAGCAATGTTCAATAAACATGAAGAAGACCACAGTGGCTAGAGTCGAGTGGCAGGCAATGATGTCAAAGGGGAAAGTAAGAGATCCATTTTATAAGACTGTGTAGGTGATACTGAGGAGTTAAGGTTTATAATTATAATCAGTCTGTGTAAGGTTTTAAGCAAGAAAGTGATATGATTTGATTTTTGAATAAACCTCATGCTATTGTTTTGAAAATAGATTTTAGGGAGACAAGAGTTACAAACTAACAGGAGAAAACCAAGAATACTTATTATGAACTACAGTACAAGGCTAGATGACAGAAAAATGTATAAGATTCTTTTAATGAGGAGAAATGGAGATAGAAAGAAACTTCATAGTCAAGAAGAAAGTAGAAAGCCTGAGAAGAAAACCTGAGAAAGAGTTTAAACAGCTACAAAGTAAATTTAAATGGAGAAGTTGGCAGGGTACACAGAAAACCAGAACTATGGTTTCATGGACACACACAAAAATGATACATATCAAGAAATACCAGGAAGGGGGAGGTGTCCAACTATGTGGAATGTTGCTGGGAGTATGAATAAGAGGACAGAAATTCAATCATTTGCTTTATCAACTTTCAGATCATTGATAAAAGCAGTATAAGTTAGTGGGCATGAAAAATATATTGCTGAATGTTTAAGAGAAAAAAGAATTGGAGGATGTTTCAACAGGGAAGAGAGGGAGATCTTTTTTAAGAACTTTGTTCTTAAGAAGAGCCAAGACATAGAGCAATGGCTGAATGGGGCATGTGGGATCAGTGTGACTATGCCAAGGAAAACATTATGCATTCACATTTCCTCTTCATGGGCATAGGAAGAGTACATTTCTCAGTATCCCTTGCAGTTAGGTTCCTACCATGAAACTGCATCTGGACAATGAGATGCTGGTAGAAATTATGTATGCAATCTACAGGCAATGATCTTTAAAAACATCTCATCAGTCTTATACTTACTTTTTCCTTTCAAGGGCAACTTGAAAGTCCTGTGTTCCATGCGGAGCAACCAAAGAGCGAAGGCAACCTAGTTTTCTGGGTCAGTCTTGAGGAGAGCCTCCAAGAAGAGCCATGCTACTCATCTTGGACTGCAACATGAAGAAAAGATAATTGTGTTTAGCCACTGAGTTATACAAGTTCAACTGTTACCTCAACAGAGCTAAGCCTATCCTAATATCCCAGTAATGTTTTTAAGATTATTGATAAAATACCATTTTGCATACTTTAGAAAATGCACTAGTAGGTAGAAAGACTTGATACTGCAGGACAGAAAGTATGTAATTGCAAGAGTATTATGTTCAAGAAGATAAGAAAGTCTGAGGTCAAGAGTGCAATTATTGAGGTTGGCTTTAGAAGTAGAGGCACTACAAAAAAAGAAAGGCAGGGAATGTGAGTACAAAAGAAATGACAATGATAAACTTGGTCAAAGGAAGCTGAGGAAGTTTCTCCTTTACTGCTTCCGTTTTGTTAGAAAAAGTGAGATAAGAAAGGGAGGGAGTAGATGCGAAAATACTGGTTCTTTGAGGAGGGAGGACAACTTATAAAAATTATTTGAAGAATAGGAAATTAAGCATATTAAGAAACTAAAAGAAGACTGGAAATATTGTGTATATTTTAAATGTGTAATGAAGAATGTAAATTATATCCAAGTAGAATATTTGCATGTAATTAAAAAAATTTTTTAATGTTTATTTCTTTTTCAGAATGAGACAGAGTGTGAGTGGGGCAGGGGCAGAGACAGGTAGACATAACATCCAAAGCAGCCTCCAGACTCTGAGATGTCAGCACAGAGCCTGACACAGTACTGCAGTGCTCAATCTCACAAAAGTCAGATGCTCAATCGACTGAGCCACCCAGGTGCCCCTATTTGTGTGCATTTTTATGCTGATTTCAGCTTCCTGGCTAAAGGCATAACTTATTTGGATGGATGGCTTTAGCCAGGCATGTATAATGGAGAAAGAGTGGAGCATGAATATTACAGGTAATTGCATAGTACTGACTTTAATTATGGATGAAGGAATGTTACCTGGGTAAAAGGTGAATATGGACATCCACAGGCAATGGACAGTAGATAATCTATTGATGAGAGGCCTCCATAAAGACAAATAGTTGCTGAATTAAGAGTACTAGTACAAGTGATCTAGTAGAATAAGAAAGGTTAAGAATGTAGAAGGCTTCAAATTGAGATATTAAAATATTTCACTTATTTATTGATGATTAAGAAGTCATATGTATTGCACAATAAAGGACAAAAAGGTTTTCCTTATGCGATCTCCTGGGGGAAATCACTCTCATTCTCACAATCAGAAAAACTACTACTTCTGTGCAATTTACTTGCTTTTGTTTTATGGATAGTGGGAAATCTGTAAGTTATTAGAGAGGGTTATACACATGGCAGAAACATGAAAGTTATTTCTGCTAAATGTGGTGCGATGATAATAAATCTTAGAGACCAAGAAATAACTTGCAGCTTATCTTATAGAGTGTGGATCTGTGGAAATTAAAAATAAGAGAGGCTTAAAGCATGAGAGAGGGCAGAAGGAAAGAGCAGGGTGTTAGACAGATGGAGAAGGCACCACCATTTGGTGTCTTTGCTATATTAGATCAGGAACACTTGGGTTATATAAATGTTACACCCAGGATACAGGCTGCAATAGGAAAAAGAATATCATCTACAGGTATAGTTAGGAAAATATTCACCTCAAATAATGTTTCTTACCTAATTAAGAGGGCAAACTTGGGAGAAGCCCAGGCAAGTCACACCACAGTGCAGTGTCATCATCAAATACAGAAAATGGACAGATAAAAATGCTCCCTGATTAGATATGCTACAAATAGATCTCGCAGGTATTGTCTTCCCCATAGCTCCTCGATAAATGAATTGCTAAGCTGGTCTAGAGCTTAGTAAATGATAGGAACCTAGTAACATCAATCTAGTAACAGGAATCTAGTAACAGCAATAAAGTAGAAAGCAAAAGAATGAAAGCAGCCCCTATGAACCACACGGAAGAAACAAATACCACACCTATTTATTATACCCATTGTTCAAATAAGCAGAAATCAAAAGACATGAAGAGCTTGTGAAATAAGTTCTATATGATAAAACTACAAGAAACACAAAGGAAATAAATGTTTGCAAAATACACAAATAAAAGGTAATCAATATATGTTATGTCATCTCAACTAATTCACGAAAATATGGATTTTTGAGACAAGATTAGATCGTGAGATAGTGAGAAAAGAGAAGCTACCCAGAAAGGTGACTGAATAAGATACAGAAGCAAAGGTTAGTTAGCTACAGTATGGACCATAGGAAAGTAATGTAAATATAATTATGATGATAAAAAGTGAATGATGTAAGAATCATAAAAGGACAAAATCATAATTCCCAAATTACAGAAATAATGAGGACAAATCTGAGATTCGCTCCAAAAATGAATAGGGAAAGAATGAGAATATATAAACAAAAAGAAAATAATAAATGTGTAAGAAAGAAAATGAAAATTCAGTATACATAAAATTTGGGATCAAGTAAAGGTACCAAACGAATTAAAACAAACACTACAAAGATACGATAGTGAATTCAATTGTGAATGTGAATAAAGACACAAAACTATAGGTATAAATTCAGGGATCCCAGGTCCCAGATGGAGCTGTTAAAAAGGGAAATCGCTCTAGATATAGTCTTGAAATATGCAGTTATTATCAACACGCTGAAATTAAATACAACAATCCAGGCAAGAAGAGGGAAAAAACAATCACTTCACACCTACTAGGATGGTTATCATCAAATAGATAAGAGATAACTGCTGGAGAACAGGAAACCCTTGTGCTTTGGTGAAAATGAAATTGGTACAGCCACTATGGAAAAGAGTATGGAGGTTCCTCAAAAATATAGAAATAGAACTACCATATGATCTGCAATTGCACTTCTGGAAGAAATGAAATCTGAATCACAAAGAGATATTGGCTCTCCCATGTTCATCACAACATGTTTACAATAGCCAACATATGGAAACAGCCTAAATGTCAACAGACAAATGAATACAGAAAATATGGTATATACCATCACCGGAATATTATTCAGCCATAAATAAGAAGGAAATCTTGTTATTTGCAACAACATGGATGAACTTGGAGATTATAATAAGTAAAATAAGCCAAAGACAGAAAGACAAATCCTGCATAATCTCATTTATATGTGAAATCTAAAATAGCCAGGCTCATTGAAGCTGAGAGTAGAAAGGTCGTTGACAGAAGCAAGAAGGAGGAGGAAATAGGGAGATATTGATCAAAGGGTACAGAGTTTCAGTTACATGAGATAAATAAGTTCTGGATATCTCACAGAGAGCATGATGTGCTCTCTGACAGTTAGCAATATTGTTTTATATAACTGAAATTTGCTCAGAGGGTAGATGTTAAGTTTTCTAATCACAAATGCAAACACACACACACATACACACACACATACGCAGAAAACGAATGAAAATAGTAACTATGAGGAGATAGATAACTTAATTAGCTTGATTGTTGTGATCATTTCACAGTGTACACATGTATCAAGACATCACGTTTCATACCATAAGGATATATAATTTCTACCTGTCAATTATAAAGCTGAAATTCTTTTAAAATCACTTAAAGAGAAAAGCCTGACTGATTTATCTATTGTTTTAAATTCAAGAGAAGAAATGAAAGAAACAATATTGTATAGTTTGGAATGAAAAAAAAAATCCTAACCCTAGAAGAGAGTTGTTTACATATGAAATGTCATATGTGCAGAATTTAGAAAACTGATCACTCAACTTTGAAGGAATATTTGGAGGTAATCAAAAACCCTTAAGTACAAGGGAAACATGAATTGGTAGAAATTATCAAAACTACGTAGTAAAATTTTAATTTGAAATAATTGTTATAAATGTTATCACAAAGAGAAATCAAAAGCATCTTCAAGTCTCAAATTACTAATAAAAACAATACAAAATAATGTTTAAAATTAAGATAAGATACTGAGTTTGGAACTCTGGATTATATCAACGTCTGAAGAAAAGGTATTAGTTTCTTTTCTTATATGGGCATGGAAAATATCACACGGTCTAAGTTTAACTCTTAACATTGTCAAATAAGAAAATAGTAACTCAGTATTTGTTGAAGTTTATCTATTACTTACAATGTATTACCAATACATTTTTCTTAATTGAGGGATTACTCAAATTAAAAAAAAGAAATCTTAATTTCTCTGGATTTTTACACATATTCACATATGTAGCCACCATCCATATCAAGTTATAGAACACCTCCAGGGTCCCAGAAGTCTTTCTGGTGTCCCTGCCCAGCCAGTAGCATCCCCCCTACAATGATAAATACTATTCTATTCTAATCTCCATCATCAGAGGTTGATTTTGTTTTGTTTTTTTTAATTTCATATGAATGAAATCATATAGTGTGTACTCTTTTGTGTCTGATTTCTTTTTATCAACATTATGTCTTTGAAATTAAGCCATGCTGTTGCACCTATTAGTGTTCTCTTTTTCATTGCTATGAAGTGTTCCATTGTGGAAATATAGCACATTTTGTTTACCCATTCAACTTCTAATAAAAATTTACATTGCTGCCAGCTATTATGAATAAAAGTTCTATGATCATTCTCATATAGGCCTTGTACAGGGATAAATACTTTTATCCAGGAGTAAAATAAGTTGCTTAAGTTGCTGTGTAGCTGAAGTAAATACTTTTACATATTTTCCCAAAACAACTGTGCAAATTTAAATCATCACAAGCAATGCAAGTGTTCTAAAATTCCATATCCTTGATAATACTTGATAATGTCAAGCATTTCAGTTATCCTATACCCAAAAGAATTTTTAAAAAGTTTTGCCTTCTGGGGCACCTGGGTGACTCAGTCAGTTATGCGTCCGACTTCAGCTCAGGTCATGTACTCACAGTTTGTGAGTTCGAGCCCGCATCGGGCTCTGTGCTGTCAGCTCAGAGCCCGGAGCCTGCTTTGGATTCTGTGTCTCCTTCTCTCTCTGCCCCTCCCCCACTTGTGCTCTGTCTCTGTCTCTCAAAAATAAATAAATGTAAAAAAAAACATTAAAAAGTTTTGCCTTCTAAGTGACAAAGAAAAAGAAAAACAGGTGAAGTAACTTAGAAAAAAAAACAAAAGGAGAAATAAAAATAACATCAAGTAAACTAATAATCATAAAATACCAAGCATAGCATTTATTTCAATTATTATAAAACCTTGCTAAAACCCTGTGTTGAATATATCAGACACCTCAACTCCTGTTTTAGAACGCCTCGACAGAATATGTATTGATGGCTCATCTATGATTATAGTTAACTACCAACCAGGTATGGACTTATTGTTTAAACTTCTAAGAAACATACTTTAATTACCACACTGGTAAAGGAGCAAACAAAAAAACAGCAAAAAAAGATTATCTGAAAGTGGACTTTGGAGTATAGCATGAATGCACAAGCACCGGAGGGGTCAGGGAGACCAAACCCCACTAGATTCACACAGCCTAAGTAGAACAGCTGCTGCAGTGAAACTACACAGTACCCACTGGGAATTCTGGAGCTGGAATTCTAGGTGTTCTTTCTGCTTAGGGTCATCAGTTGTAGCAACTGATTTACGATGTAGAAGATCACTGGCTTTCTCCTCAGTTAGCAAATTGTTAGGTTGCCATAAACCCAATCCCTCTAATACTTGCATAGGTATAGCTAAGATAATTTAACAATTTAACAGAAAAACCAGGTACCTGTGTGCTGGGGTTATGAATAGGTGATTACAATGCCAAATACAAATTTATATGAAACCAGTATTTCCCATGTTTATGTCCATTATTATGAATATTTGAACACTTATACCCAGTAATACAAATAGTATTTCTGTACATCATTTGTTTCAAAGTTAAATAACATTAAACTCAGATTTAAAAAATTCTTAATGTTTATTTTTGAGAGAGAGAGAGAGACAGAGTGCGAGTAGGGGAGGTGGAGAGAGAGAGGGAGACACGGAATCTGAAACAGGCTCCAGGCTCTGAGCTGTCAGCACAGAGCCCGACGCAGGGCTCGAACCCACAGACCACGAGATCATGACTTGAGCAGAAGTCAGACACTTGACTGACTGAGCCACCCAGGTGCCCCAAACTCAGATTTTAAAACACCTTAGTAAAGCCATACCAATTTAAAGAACTTAGACAAAATCACATACATCTCTATTCCCTGCCAAAACCACAATATTTGTTTTTGCTTCTTTTAACACTAAAAATATTTTAAAGTATTTGTGCTCCCATTCAGATTTTTTTTTTTTGGAAAAACAGGTCATGTACCCAACAATATGGCCATATGATTCCACAATATATTTTGACAATGCTGGAGATGGTCCAGAAAGATTTCATCAGCTTACTTTCCCTAATGAATTTAATATCAGTGATTACATGTTTGTTGCTTTTTTCTATAAAAAGAAACTTCTATAATAGTAAAATACTTACTATTTCATGAATATGTAAGTCATGTTCAAGGCCAAAGTCATCATTACTTTGGATAATGCCATGAACTCTTGCATCCTATTGTTGCATCTTATAAATAACTCAGCTAATTTTTAATGTATTCCTTCTGTATCTACAATGCATTACCTTTATTTAATCTTCAGCAGTAATATCTAATACACACACAGTAAAACTGAATGTGATTTCCTTTTGCCACTGACAGTAACAAATAGTTCTTGATAATTATGATCCATGTGTAGCTCCTTCTTTCATTAGAGGAGAAGCGCTTACAATGCCAGATCAACTGCTAGAGCAGTTCTGTGTCATCAATCTCAAACCACTTGCCAATGTTGGGAACACGCATATCTCCACAGAGTAATATATCTGTGTCATCTCATTGTCATATATCCCGAATTGTTTAGAAAAGCAAACTAGAAAGGAAAAAACAAATATAAGCATTTTTCTGCTCTGTATGAAATGTAAGATAAATGAACATTGACTGAGCCTGTATTTTCCTGTGTGTGTGTGTGTGTGTGTGTGTGTGTGTGTGTGTGTGTGTATTAGTGTGCATTTAGGCACATGTTATAGCTGGGAGGGGAGGTATGTTTACTAGTGTGTACATTTAATGTGTTTCTTATATGCCATAATGTTCCATCCACAATTTAACTACCAAAAACTGCATGGGGAAAAATAACAGAAAGCAAAATTTCTTTTTCTTCTTCTCTTAGACAATGCTAAAAGAGCCACTTTCCCTGAAAATTAGCAAATGATCACAGCGACATTTTTTTTAAGATGTAGAGTCATGCTGATACAATATAGGCATTACTATAGCTGTGATCCTGAGGTCTTATCATCACTGGAATCCACTTTTCCTAGTTAAATTCTCTCAGAGGGACTATTTGGGGTTCAAACCATCTTTTTTGATGGACATACCAAATAACCATGTGGAACACATAAGAAACCTCTAGGCAATATCCCTGTATTATTTGAATTAAGAGATTAATACCATTAAAATAAGTTAGGAGATGAGTTAAAGAATCTCTAAAGATCCAAATATATATCAAACCATATTTCATTCTTCCTTTTGTCATCATTATGATATGGATATTTCACATGAAAAATAAGAGTATATTTATTAACACTAGCAAAATAAAAGCAAGAGAAATCATTTACACTCCATCTTTTTCTGAGCACTTGGATACAGTCACTTAAATTCTCTATGACTCAGTTTCCTCACTCAATTTTTATAAAGACTGGAAAATCAAATGGCATAATATCTTTGGAATAATTTTATGAAACTGTAATCAATGATACAGCTGCAATGTCATTGTTAGCTGTCTAGTTTTAAATCTTATCAGACATTTACAACAGAGCAAGAATCCCAAGTGGTCAAGACTATTTTAAAACAGATGCTTGTAGAATTATATATAATATGTGTTAAACAGGATAGACTGATTAGGGTGTATTACACACAACCTCCAATATCAGAGGCTTAACACAACATGCAAATTTCCTTGTAGGTCTGAGCAACTCTTCAGGTCAGCAGTATTCCACATAGTGACATACCAGTCTAGGCTGATAAAAGTTCTACCATCCTCTCCCCATACCATCTGGAACATGAAGTCACCTACGTTAATAAGGGAAAAAAGTACAAGAGAGTCTTCCTATAGGAATTATATACTTCAGTATAGAAGCAGGCCTAATTAACCTTCCCTCACAATCCATCAGCAGAACTAGTCACAACAGTTCCACATAACTGCAGAAGAATAAGGGCGCATGGTCCTCTTGTGTTTCTTGAAGGAGAATTGGATATAGGAGAGAACCAGAAGTCTACTACAAGCTTCATTAATTATGGTAACATTTTAAATACCCCTAAATTCAGTTGTCCATTAGATGATTTGATATAACCATTTGTATCTTTCTGTTCTGCACAGGTAATTCAATTAGAAAAAAAAAAAAAACTGAACCACCCGTAAAAATAAATATGCTAATAAAATAAAGGTGACAGATTAACTTACAAATATAATTCAAGATTGGATATTTGTTCTGTACCAACTTGTTCTATATCTTAGGCCAGGCATGGGAATCCAGGTACCTCAGGTAATTTTATTGCCACAAGTAACAACACGAAACCTTTTCATTTCCCAAAGCCCCAAAACCAATCTACATGCATACTCATACACACATGCACACGGTTTCAGACAACCTGCGTGTCCATTTAAATGGAATAATGTAAAACACTAAGACACCATTACAAAGAAATCTGAGAGGCTAGCAACAGTTGTAGAGAAATGTCCACGCTATACATTTAAAGCAACTTTCCAACAATTCTTTCCTAGTGTGGACAAGCAGAACACCAGAGGGACACAAACCTGAGATAATACCTTGGCTGAAGAATACTGTAATAGAATACAAAATAATAAAGAAAATACAAAATGTAGACAAAAATAAATTAACCTGTACTTACCTTTGAAAACCTTTGTGGCTGGTGTGAGGGAGACAAGAGAGAGGGGGGTTACTGTGTAGAATGATTTTCACTATCACTAATCCCTGCTATCCCTGCTATCTATTGGCTCAAAGTTACTTTTTCTTCATGGCAGCATTGTATATGCTCGTACGGATGTTGACTATGGTAAAGTAAATTAATTAACTCTTGTCATATACTATATTTAGTGTAACTGGCAATAAGGCAGCAGAGGAAAGGGTATATATCTACAGGAAGACTGGCCTAGAGGGAAGCAAACGATTCCTAAGCTTACTCTTGTATGGAAAAGCAAAGGACTGTCCACAGGTGCTCTGAAGGGACAAAAAATACACTAGTGCCAGTTGTGGGCACCTTCCAACGTTTGAAAAATCACTGATTTCTGCCAAACACCATGGCCTGAGACCAATCATCCAAGCATGGGAGACAATCACCCACAATCCCGCAGAGAGAGAGATAGAGAGAGAGAGAGAGAAGAACCATTGACCCACTTGTCATCATGAGACATTCAGCATCACGTACTACTCATAATGCAAGACATCGTTCGTTTATCAAGTTAAAATTTATTAGAAATTTTTGCTCATCTTGCAGAACACTTGCAGAACAAGTTACTTGTAATCCAAAGTTTTACTGTAGTTGATTTCCCTTAATACCCAACTGTTTTTTTTTTTTTTTGAAGTCTCAAATAATCCCCCAATTGTAGCAGATCTCACTAAACATTTGTTGAATGATTGAATATGCTGGCAAACTAGAGATATGTGACAGACCATAAGGAAAACAACAATTTAGGTTAAATACTTTGCTCCCAGATTTAACTTGAGCTCCACACAATACTAATGGTTTCTGGATAGCACAAAGCTGACTTATAAAGGACTATCTCCCTACATTTATAAGGTATATAAATCCTAAGAACAGGGGTTCTGGAGTCACACTGCCTGGGTTCAAATTTTATCACCACCAGTTCATTCTTAAGTGACACTAGGTAAGATACTTAAGTTTCTGTGTCCCAGTTACCTCATCTTTTAAATGAGAATAAATACTATCCACCTCAGAGATCTGTTGACAATATAAATAGTTAACATCTAGAGAGTACTTAGAAAAGTGCATCACAAATTGAAGCACTTGGTAAGTGTTTGCTTTTATTGTTTTCTATTCTCTTCTAAGGTGATTCCTTTGATATCCCTAAGGCATTCTCAGTCCTCCAGCTTGGAATTGTCAAAGGATAACACGGGGAACAATGTTACCACTGGATGGTTGTTTCCATTGATAAGAAGAGATTGGAAAGGGAGATCACAAATTAATTGCAACTACCCACACTGCAATTTCAAAGGGTTAACTGTTGAGGGAACCATTTTTCCTTTAGCAGGCTCAGCCTCCTATTTCATATTTATCTCCTCTCCTTCATAAAGGGGCATACACTTTGGAAGAGGAAACAAGGACCACAGTCTAGTGACCAAACAATATAGAATCTCTACCAAGATTTTACACATTTGTTAGGTAAAAATCTCTTGATAATTTGATAATCAAGTTAGAACTTGAATTAAAGAACACTCTTGAAACTCCAGAAAGCAAAGTAAGTACTTTGCTTATCTCCTTATCTCCGCAATGAGGTAAAATTACCAAAGATAGCTTGTATCATTTTCCTTTGTTCCATCTATGAAAGCAAAGTGTTAGACATGTTCAATCTAGAATATTGTCATAATTTATCTAAAAAGGCCAAGAAAATTATTGTCCTTTTAATAATCAGTTAAGAACAACTGAAAATTACTTAGCAGTATTTGCTGACCTGTACTAAATTTTAATTAATTTGATCTGAATAAAAACCAACTAACAATCAAATCAATTGGATTTGAATGATAATAAGCCTCCCACTTTGAAAGTACTAAGTAAATCTAGACTTATTTATGTAAGTATTTAAAATGAAGTTTAAAATTAAAAAATACATATTTGTTTTCTCTACATATGAATATTCATGGCAATAAAATCACAACTAGAATCAGACTGAAACACCATTTTAATTTATAAAGAAGTGAAGCAGTACAGAAACAGGCTTACTATTTGGCTTCTTGCAACATTTCTGCATTCTAAAAAAAGTTCCTTATCCAACTTCATGAGGTTTTTTTGAGAAATTTTTAAGATATACCCAAAGGAAATTATTTCCTCTGCACTATACCTCATATCTAATCTATACACAGCATTTCATGTCAATAAGGATTTTTCACTGTTACTAGATACATTTATTAACCTGTTCCAGAGCTTAAATAACACTTAGTTCATTTTTTTCTGTGCATCTAATTTTTTTCAAGGTAGAATACGGGAACTTAGCTTAGTTACGAAAATTCACAACAATTTAGCCATAAATTTCTAGTTAGTCAAATGAGAAAGTTTGAAGACCAATAGATATCTCTGTATCTGAGCTTCCACCTATGCGGAGTGCCCAAACAGGAAAAGGACTTAAGTAAGGATAAGAAGTAGAAAAAGACATACACTACTGCCAAATATTGACCAAGCATTCATTTATGCATTTTGCAACTGCTTGGTCATTTAACTGTTCCAAAAATCCATAGACTTTTTCAATTAAAAAAATTAATGTTTATTTACTTATTTTGAGAGAGAGGGAGAGAAAGAGTGACTGGAGGAGGAGCAAAGAGAGAGGATCCCAAAGAGACTCCACGCTGTCAGCACAGAGCCCGGTGCAGGGCTCGAACTCATGAACACGAGATCATGACCTGAGCAGAGATCAAGAGTCAGATGCTTAACCAAGTGAGCCACCCAGGTGCCCCTGCAATTTTATTCTAAACTAAGATTGTGAGATTTAGTGAAGTACCAGCCACCCAGTTAAATGTGAATTTAAGATAAACAACAAACCGATGTTTCTATGTATGTCTTTAAACTAGATCCAAGCCTTGAAGGTTAGCTTTTACTTTCTATTTATTATTTTTTAATTTTTTTATGTTTCTTTATTTTTTGAGAGAGACAGATCATGAGTGGGGTAGGGGCAGAGAGAGAGGGAGACACAGAATCTAAAGCAGGTTCCAAACTCTGAGCTGTCAGCACAGACCCCGACACAGGGCTTGAACTCACAAACCATGAGATCATGATCAGAGCTGAAGTCAGATGCTTAACTGACTGAGCTACTCAGGTGCCCTGAAGGTTAGCTTTTAAATATGCGATATTAGATGAGAAAATCCTGTGTGTTTGCATGTGCATGCATTGGGTGTGCATGCACAGGCGGAGATGCTCATAGGTGGAGGGGGATGGTGAGGAAGGCCAAATGCCTGAAATCATGTCACAGATGGACCTGCCTGCTCTGCTTCTGTTGAGGCTGGCCTGGGTTTAGGCTACGTACACAAGTTAATAGTCTTCCTTAACTTTTGAAAGAAATGTTCTCTGTCTAATCTGGTAGCCACTAGCCACATGTAGCTATCAAACAACTGAATGTAGCTAGTGTGACTAAACAACTAAACTTTGAACTTTAATTTTAATTAATTAAATAGCATAAACGTGTACCTAAATGTTTACTGTACTGGACAGTGAACATCTAGGCCCAAAGGTAAGTTAACAAATGGCTGGAAATGCAGCTTTTCAAAGACAATTATATTTACATATTTATAATATTTTCCTGAATACAAAGGACTCTAAATGATTGTGAATGATCAACAAAGAATTTTAGTTTGCAAATCCAAAAATCTTACATGTATTTTAGACCAATGATTCTTGAAATGTGGTCCCCAAACCAGTAGCATCAGCATCACCTGGGAACTTGTTAAAAATGTAAATTATCAACCCTGCCCAAACTTAAATCACCAGACTTGAAGGTTGGGGTCCAGCAATTTGCTTTTAATAAGCATCCCCAGGTGGTTCTAATGCAATTTTGAAAACCTCTGTTGTAGAACAGTAAGAGTGTAGTAAATCACTGATAAAATAATTATTTACCACAAGTTACTTTCTTCAATAGTTATGTAAATAATCATATAACACTTTAAAAATATCTTTCAGATGTCAATGACAATGACACACATTTATTTTATGATTTTGTTTAAAATAACATGAAAAAGCCAAGGAGGCACATCTTCCTAGACTGACGGATTACTTATTCTATTGGCATATTTCCTGGGCTTCTAATGGCTGCCCCAGTGAGAGGAGTTTCTGTCAGATATTTTGTCACACAAAACACTGCAGCAGCTTGGGGACTCCTGCCAACAAGGGTTTCTTAAGGTGTATTGCTGCTTTGGGGGTAGAAAAAAAAGTCTCTAAGGAATCATTTGGTTTTAGGACAAATGTGTCTAAGACTGTTCAGTATCAAAGCAACTATGTGAGAAGTAAAAACTGTGTTAATCAGCCATTTTTATGTCTAGCACATTACTGGATAAAACCAGTATCCCTTGTATTTTCTTTCCATTTTTAATCTTTGTTTTCCTTCAGTAAACTGACTCAAATGAGCCATGATTTAAAGATCATCAGCTTCTAACTTGTAAAGGGCCAGCATTTCATTACAAAGCAAAGTTCCAAATCCATTTTGCCACTAAAAATAGTCCCATCTCATTTTTCATTGAAAGTGGACTTGGCTATTTCCATTTTCTTTATATTTTAATGAATCACCTTTCACTAAATGCCAGAGTAAGGTTAAGGTATAAAAAATATGGGGTTAAAATCAAGTTAATGTGGGTGTGAAATCCAGGATGCATAATGTCCGTGTGCCCTTAAGGAATTTAATTTCTCTGAGACTCAGTTTCCTCATCTACAAAAATGGAAATAACACTTCATTCAGAGAATAATTATGTGAATTAAAATAAATAAATGTGGAAGTCCCTAGCTCATAAGTCAAAAAAACTTACCAAGGAAGATCTGCAAGAAAGGAAACATTCTTATCACTAAAATGGTTATTTCCTATTAAAAAAGCCAACATATTTTAATATTGTTATTAGCTGGAATATATTATTTTACTCTCTTGATACTTTTTTCATTAAAAAACAATTAAACTAATATATCCCACTTCTCTTTTTAACTGAAGGTTTTTATTACTCTCAAACATTTCTTCTCAGATAATTACATTTCTAATGAAGATACTTAGTTTCAATTTCATTTGATCCTTAGTGCATGCTTTTAGTGCTTGATGGTTTATGAATCTATATTCCTTTAAGCTTATGAATTAAATACTTGAGAAGATACTTCCTTCTATTCCATTCTTTTAGTGTGTTTCATTTTTTTCTATTTTTCAGTTTTACTGAGGCATAACTGACAAATAGGAACTATATATATTTAAGGTTATAACTTGATGCTTTGTATACACTGTGAAATGATCACCACAATCAAGCTAATTAACATAACCATAACCTCACATAGGTTTCAATTTTATTTTTCTTTTTTTCTTTCTAAATTTCTAAATTTCTTTCATTTTTAATGTTATATTTATTTTTGAGAAAGACAGAATGTGAGCAGGGAAGGATATTTTGAAAGATATTCTTTTTTTTTCTTTTTAATTTTTTTTTCAACGTTTATTTATTTTTGGAACAGAGAGAGACAGAGCATGAACGGGGGAGGGGCAGAGAGAGAGGGAGACACAGAATCGGAAACAGGCTCCAGGCTCTGAGCCATCAGCCCAGAGCCTGACGCGGGGCTCGAACTCACGGACCGCGTGATCGTGACCTGGCTGAAGTCGGACGCTTAACCGACTGCGCCACCCAGGCGCCCCGAAAGATATTCTTATGTGAATGTTACTCACTAGTGTTTTAAAATATGAAAATCTCCTCATCTGTATTGCAGAAATGGAATAAGTGAGCAAAGACTTGCCAAAGAACTCCCTGATAACAAAGAAGAATTAGAATGTATACCTAAACCAGATCAATAGCAAGGGAAATTGAAATAATGTTATGTCATCAGTATGTGCCAGAATGTAGTTACAAGAACAGGAATCATGATTTCTATCATTAATTTGCATGAATACAAATTGTGACCAATGCAGGAATATAATCTGTTGCTTTTAACAGATGTGTGTACATTAAAATTGTGAGCTCCATTTGAGAGTTAGATCTTTCATTAATTTTTATTGTGGGTGTCACATAAAATATAAATTTTAGCACTCAGGAAGACTTAAGGATCATCTATTATAATTCTCAAAATGTTTTGTTTTTTAAGTTTCTTTTTTCTTTTCTTAATGATTATTTTTGAGAGAGAGAGAGGGAGAGCATGAATGGGGGTAGGGGTAGAAAAGAGGGGACAGAGGATCTGAAGAGGGCTCTGCACTAGCAGCAGAGAGCCCGATGCAGGGCTCGAACTCAGGAACCATGAGATTGTGACCTGAGCTGAATTTGGATGCCCAACCTACTGAGCCTCAAAATGTTTTGATAAAAAAGTTTTGCCTGAAGAGGTTAAAGCAACTTGCTCAAAGTTACACAGATAATTAATATAAATTCTAGGACTAGAATCCAACTGTTTTCCCTCATCATCTAGTTTAATTTCAATTCAATTAAATAAATGTATAAGTTTTCTAAACTTTATCAGGTACAGGGGATCCAGCGATAAAAAAAAAAAAAAACTTGTTATCTATTATAGACTAAATTGCTTCCCTCCAAAATTCATATGTTAAAGCTCTAACCCCCAATGTCACTGTATTTGGAGATGGGGCCTTTAAGGAGTAATTAAGGTTAAATGAAGTCATAAAGGTGGAGCCCTAATCTAATTGGACTGATATCCTTGTAAGAAGAGAAACAGACACCAGAGATATCTCTCTCTCTCTGTGCACACACAGAGAAAAGGACGTGAGAAGAAGCTGTGAGAAGGCAGCTGCCTTCAAGCAAGTTAGAGGTCTCACTAGAAAGGAACCTGAAATGAATCTTGATCTTAGACTTGTAGACCCCAGAACTATGAGAAAATGAGTTTCTGTTGTTTAAGCCACACAATCTACAGTATTTTGCTATGGCAACCCAATCAGATTATGACATTGTCCAATACAAACACACAGGGCTATTAATTTTGTATCAGAAAATCAGGGCGTCTGGGTAGCTCAGTCTGTTAAGCGTCTGACTCTTGATTTCAGCTCAGGTCATGATCTTATGATTCATGAGATCGAGCCCCTAGTAGGGCTCCGTGCTGACAGCATGGAGCCTGCGTGGGATTCTCTCTCTCCTCTTTCTCTGCCTCCCTCCTGCTCATGCATGTTCTCTCTCAAATAATAAACACTTTTAAAAAATCGGTACAGCACAAAAGAAAGAACAGTCATTTTCACTTGGACAAGTAAGATGGAAGAAAAAAATTGAACAGAGATTTTTGTGCTAAGTTTTGAGAGATGAGTGGAAGTGACAGGGGCTGAATTGGAGTGGCTCTGCCATGTGATCTTCACACCATTTCATTTTCCTCTTAAACCATAGGAAGACTACACTCCTCCTCCTGGTAAATCTAAATGGATCATGTAATCAGTGCTGCCAAAGGAATGTGGGTGATAGCAACAAAAGACACACCTAGACCTGACTCTTGAAATAACCATCCTCTATCTATGTTCTCTCTCTTGTGGCATCTTGATAATCCAGATGGATTAGATCCTACAGAGAACTCAGAAGCCTCCAGGGTAGAGAGGATCCTCAAATGGAAAGAGCCAGAATGCCATAGTCACAGCCTAGTGGAGACCCTTTACAGCTAGATAATCTTTTGTACACTGTGCACAAGGTAAATAAATGCAATATTGCATTGATTCTCAGGTATTTTTCCTCTCTACATTTTAACTTCTCTGTAATAAGAATGCTTCTCAAAATAAGGGTGATAAGGAAACACTGTGCTATAGTTTAAATGGGAGAATTCATTTTCTTCCTTGGCACTACATAAAATAATACATCTTACAATAGATGGCAGCTTAGATTTGATGAAATGTAATAAATCTTCATATGTTAAGGCAATGAGATTGTGGGGGCTTTGTTATAGCAGGGAGCATTAATTACTCTATTAAAAGGGGAGAGTGATTCCCAGATAAAAAGAACAATGTCAGCAACCACCTAAACTTAAAACTGGTTGTTTGCTTTAGAAGCTGCAAGTGGTTAGGTCTGAGCAGAGTGTAAATTATGGAGTGGCAAATGGCAGTAACTACTACCAAGCAGAATGTGAGTGCAACTAGCAAAAGCTTTGATATTTAATAATGCACTTCCTTGTGATGGTGAACTGCATAATCAGGAATATTTATTTGAGTGATGTTTGTGGCTTTTTCACTATGGTTTCAATAATGGAAGCATATTTTAAGAAATATTTTGAGGGCAATAAGCCAAATAATTACCATAAATGGGCTGCTATTTTACCCGACCACTTATTAAGAATACTTATACATATGATATAAAATTATTTTACTAAAATTAAGGTTATGACATATAAATATTTTATGTTAACAGAGTTGTTTTCATATAACACATTTCACATTGCAAAGTGTCTTTGTTAACTCTACATTTTTATCCTTAGCTTTTGTCTGGAAGAAATGCAATCTTAACAGATATGTTGATCATTCCTGTAATACAAAGTAGAACCTTAGTTGCATGCAAATTTCAATATACAAACATCAGTGATCACAGATGCAATTCAAACTGTATCCCTCCAGGCCTTAAAAGAAGTTCTTTTCAGTGAAAGAAACAATGTATTTATACTTTTATTTTAACCTGAGGCAAATGACTCTAATAAGTTCATAATAAAATAGTAGAAATACTGATATATTTTCAACATCCTCTGAAAAAAAATTTAATGGAATTAACATGTACCTGCTTAGTTAAAACAATAAACTGAGGAGTCATGCTTGTTTCCTCACATCTGTGTTTCCCAAATGATTTTTTGTGCCAATAAAAACATGGTAAAGTGAAATGGAGAGGAGCCATTGAAACAAGAAGCTAAGACATTCCCAGGTTGTTGGATTTGGTGTTGATTCTAACAGCATCCCCCAGACTTTCAAATAATGACTTCCTCTTGTTCTATATAGTTTTGATCCACAAAACAATGTTTTACTTTTTGTACTGTGATTAAATACATACATACATACATACTTTGGTCTTGTTATCAAGTGAACAAAATGAAACTTAACTGGAGTCTATAACTATGCCAATCTCTAGGATAATCTAGTCTGAGGGGTTCAAGCTGTTTCTAGGGATAGAGAATAAGGCAGATGGGACTGATGGAATCTGAGGAGGTAAGATGTCAAGTTCTATGCTATTTCACATGAAACCAAACACATCTATTACTATCTATTTTATGTGTTGGGATATATATGAGATGTCATTTAAAAATTATTGTGTAAAAACTTCTAAGCTATTTATATCCCAAATGTCAATAAAGCACAGTAATCAAGAGGAGGACTAAAGAGTCAGTCTGCATTGAAAATCCTCAACCAGTACTTGCTAACTGCAGACACCTAAGTGAACTGCACTAACTCTGGATCTCAACTCCTTGTAAAATGAGTTAATAATTATTTCTCACAGCATAGATTTGAGGATTAAACTAAATGATACATGTAAAACTATGCTACACCAAGTTCATGGCTGCCTGTCCATGACCAGACTACAATGAGTTAAGGACGTTAAGCCAAAATGTAAATCAACTAGATCGCTAAAAACATGGTTTCATTCAGCTAACTTCTCGTTTTTCACAGTACAACTTTCTTAAAGAAGGAAGCAGTGCACTGAGTGTTCATTCTAGCACAAGTCCTTATCTAACTGAAGCTTGGCCTTTTGGGAAGCACAGAACTTTATTCATTTGTTTTCCAGCATTATTGAGATATAATTGACATACAACATGATATAAATTTAAGGCATACACTGTTATGATGTACAATGTGATGATGTGATCCTTATATACTTCAAAATGATTACCACAGTAGGGTCGGCTAACACCTCCACCACAGAACCACCATTTCATTTTTTGGTGAAAAAATGAACTCTTTCAGTAACATTTTACTCTTTCAGTAACATTCAAGTACATAATACAGCTTTGTTACATTAGATACTCAGAACCTATTAATCTTATAACTGGAAGTCTGTATCCTTTGGTCAACATCTCCCTACTTCCTCCATCCACCAACCCCCAACCCCCAGCAACATCCATTTTACTCTCTGTTTCTTCGACTTCAGCTTTTTAAAATTCCACATATAAGCGAGATCATGCAGTATTTGTCTTTCTCTAACTTATGTAGCATAATGCCCTAAAGGTCCATCCATGTTGTTGCAAAGAGCAGGATTTCCTTTTTCTCATGGCTGAATAATATTCCAGTGTGTGTGTGTGTGTGTGTGTGTGTGTGTGTGTGTGTGTGTGTGTGTATAAAACAATCTGTATCATTTCATCTGTAGATGAATAGTTAGGTTGTTTACGTATATTGGCTTGTGAATAATGCTTAAATGAACAAGGGGGTGCAGATATATTTTGAGGCCCTGATTTCATTTCCTTTGGATACAAACCAGAAGTGAGACTGCTGGGGCATATAGTAGTTCTATTTTTAATTTTTTGAGGAACTTCCATATTGTTTTCCACAGTTGCTGCACCAGTATACATTCCCACCAACAATGCACAAGTATTCTCTTTTCATATTCTTGCCAACACTTGTCATCTTTTACAGTTTTGATAACAGCCATCCTAACAGATGTGAGGTGATAGCTCTTTGTGGTTTTGATTGCATTGCATTTCCCTGATGATTAAGTGATGCTGAGCACCTTTTCACATATCTGTTGGCCATTTGTATGTCTTCTTAGAAAAAAACATATTCAGGTACTTTGTCCATTTTTACTAGAATGTTCATTTGGCTACTGTGCTGTATGAGTTCCTTACACATTTTGGATGTTAACCCCTTATATGGTAGATGTTTTGCAAATACGTTCCTCCCATTTCAAAGGCTGCTTTTACATTGTGTTGTTTCTTTTGCTTTGCAGAAGCCTTTAGTTTGATGTAGTTCCACTTATTTATTTTTGTTTTTCTTACTTGTGTTTTTGGTTCATATCCAAAAAAGTCATCACCAAGACAGATGTCAAAGAGCTTTTCCTCTGTGTTTTCTTCTAGGAGTTTTACAGTTTCAGGTCTTATGTTTAAGTCTTTAATCCAATTTGAGTTAATTTTTGTGACAGGTGTATAATAGAGGTACAATTTCACTCTCTTGCAGGTGATTATCCAGTTTTCCCAGCACTGTTTATCGAAGATCCTATCCTTTCCCCATTGAGTATCCTTGCCTCCCTTGTCAAATATTCATTAATAATAGTTTTTTGGGGGGGCTCTCAATTCTGTTCCAATGGTCTATGTGTCTATTTTTATGCCAGTACCATATTGTTTTTATTACCATTCATTTGTTATATAGTTTGAAATCAGAAATTGTGATGCCTCCAGCTTTGACTTTTGCAGGATTGCTTTGGCTATTTGGAGTCTTTTGGTGTTCCATGTGAATTCAAAAACAAAACAAAACAAATTTTTACTTATGGGAAAAATACTAATGAACCAAATTTTAAGAAAAACTTTCATGGCATCCGGATAGCTCAGTCAGTTATGTGTATGGCTGAGGTCATGATCCCAGGGTGATGGGATAGAACCTCGCATTGGGCTCCGCACTGAGCGTGGAGCCTACTTGGGATTCTCTCTCTCCCTCCATATCTCTCCCCTGCTTGTGCTTTCTCTCACTCTCTAAAAATAAGTTTAAAAAAGAGAAAGAAAAACTTTCTACTTCTGTGAAAAATGCCACCAAAATTTTGATAGGAACTTCACTGAATCTATAGATGGCTTTGTGTAGAATGGACATTTTAATAGTATCAATTTTTCTGATCCATGAACACAGGGTATCTTCCCATTTATATGTGTCTTCTTTAATTTTTTTCATCAAATTGTTACAGTATACATATCTCTCACTTTCCTGGTTAAATTTATTCCTAAGTATTTTATTGTCTTGGGTGCTACTGTGAAAAGGGTCGTTTTATTTCTTTTCTAGATATTTTGCTGTTAGTATATAGAAATAACAACTGATTTCTGCATTTTGATTTTATATCCTGCAAGTACTGAATTCATTGATTAGTTTTAACTCTTTCTGGTGAACTCTTTAGGATTTTCTATGTGTAATATCATATCATCTCCAGAAATAATTTTAGTTCTTCCTTTCTGATTTGGATGCCTTTTCTTTTTCTTATCTAATGCTTCAGCTAGGACTTCCAGTAAGAGTGGTGTTAGTGGGTACCCATGTCTTTTTCCTGATCATAGAAGGAAAACGTTCAACCTTTCACCACTGAGTATTATGTTAGCTGTGGGCTTATTATATATGGCCCTTCATGTGTTGCGGTTTGTGTCTTATATACCCAATATTTTGAGAGTTTTTATCATGAAAGGATGTTGAATTCTGTCAAATGTTTTAATATGGATTTACTGAGATGATCATTTAATTTTATCTTACATTCTTTTAAAGTGATATATAACATTTACTGATATAGGTATGTTGAACCATCGTAAGGTTTTTGGCAGAGACAATTCCTTACCATTCAGCTCAGTTTGAGTTTATGAATATGTCAGCAGGTTAATGTCTTTGGACAGGTAAATCTTGCTATCAGGGTCTATTTTGGGGTGAGGCCACTGCTTGAGTTCTGATGTAAGGAGGTGCCCCTGGCTTAGAACAGTTGGGTAAAACTGCTGGCTTGGTTCCTTGCCCAAGTGAAGCCACAGGATGGGCTCCATAGTTGCCTGAGTTTTCTGGTCAGGCTTCCTGGATGATAAGCCTGGGTACTACACTCAGATTTAGGTACGAAAGTGGATTAGCGTCCCTGCTCTGGAAGGGCAGGAAAACATGTGCTAAGGCTTGCATGTCTCACTGTTTGGGGACATGAATCAGACAAGACTGTAAACTGAATTTTCTGGCAACACAGGGCCACTGGCTTTGCTCTGCTGATGGGGAAAGCTACCAGCTGTGCTCTCTGTTCAAGTGCCACTATAAGTAGGCCTCTTGGATGGGATATGCTGCTTCCTATGTTTCTAGTTAGGTTCTCTAGTTGTGCAAGCTGAAGGCTGTATTCAGCAATAGGCAGGGCTATGAATTAGTTTCCCTGTCTGGAGAGTGGGAGAACTAGCTCCAAGGAGAGAAAGGATCTTTGTGGTCTTCACTTAAGCCAACTCAAGCCCCAAGATGCCTAGCTGAACAGGGCCACTGGCTTTGCTCTGTGGATAATAAGTTTTGCCTGGTAGACTCTCTGCTCAAGTGCTGCTAGGATACAGGGCTTCCAGGGGTTCTGAACAGCCTTTCTGGTGGGGTAGGGCCAAGGAGCTATACTCATTAGCAGGTGGACTATGACTGAGCTCCCCTGCCTGGGTGGGTAATGGGGGTGGGTGCAGGGGACCAGGTTTCAGGGCTTTCAAGGTTCTTTTTTTGAGGACCAGAATCAGGCAGACTTATGCTCTACCATCTTCCCTAGTCAAACCGTGCCACTACCTTGGCTCTGCAGGTAAGCAAAGACACTGGTTGGAACTACTACTTGAGTGCTGCAGGTAGGAACTTGGTTGGCTCAGATACAAGTGCTGCTTGTTTCAAACCCCTCCCCCTTCTCTATCACAATCAGATTCCCCATGGTCAAGCCCCATAGATTCCTCCATGATCCCCATGAGGTAAGACCAGAGTAGGATCTCCCAAGAAGTGACCCACAACGATGGGGAAGCTAGATGTCGACCCAAGGCCCTCTTCTACCACTTCAGGAACCAGCAAGCGAAACCTCTAAGTATGGTGCTATGGCAGCCTGGGCAAGGGGAAATGTGGTTACTGAATAGCTGCTCTTCTAACCCTTCTAATTTAGTCTGTCTTGGTTTCAGTGATACAGGGGAGCTCTGACTCCACCAAAGAATTTTCTCAGTTTTGCTTTGTCCATGAATAGTTGAAGTTGTTGTTCTTCTGAAGGGGAGAAAAACTGGGAAAACCTAAGTCACTCCAAGAATTTCTTGTTTAAAATTCATCTTATTATGGCAGCCGTGTCCCAAAGCAACAGATTCCAATTTATCTCTAAAATACCTTGAAGACACACTCACAAAAGATTTTTCAGAAAAGGTCATATCACCATCAAAGGCTAAAACTGTCTGAAAACCTGGTCCCATAACCTGGGAGGACTTTCTAGTAAATCTCATTGTGATGAAGTTGGAATCTCTGATCCCATGACCTAGAGGCTGATGCTGTTTTCTTCTACCATGAAACTGCTAAGAATAACAGTTTTGGAAGTGTTCTAAAATAGCCAACACTAACATGCTGCATATTATTACAATCCTTTGTCACAGGCAAAAATAAAAGCTATTCCTGTTATCCGTCTGCTTCAAGACCTGTATGCCCATGATGCATTGTGCTTTTTTTCACTTAGATTTCCTTTTCCTTTCTCCATAGCTCCAAGGCTTTTTTTTTTTTTGAGCTCTTGGTTATTGAGATATGTCCCTAGATCATCACTCCCTTCACTGAATATACCACCCACTTCACCCACAAAAGGAACTACTTCAAAATACCAGCTGTTCTATCTTCTCATGGTGTACTGCTTATGCTCCTCTGTTGTATCTCAGAAGACAAAGTTTTTGTGTTTGAAGACCACCTAAAGGGTGCATATAGCATTATATCTTTTGATATTTCCGGTCTGTTGTATTATTTAATGGTTAGGTAAGTCCCCTTTTTAATTAGTTAATTTGTGCTTGCAAATCGAAATAAGTGAATAGTATAAAAAGAAATTATGGAGCCAATACATGTATTTTTAAGTTTATTTATTTATTTATTTTGAGAGAGAGAGGACACATGTGTGAGTGGGGGAGGGGAGGAGAGACAGGAAGAGAGAGAATCCCAAGCAGGGTCTGTACTGTAAGACCAGAGCACCACACAGGACTGAAACCCATGAACCATGAGATCATGACCTGAGCCACAGTGAGATACTTAACTGACTGAGCCACCCAGGTGCCCCAAGAGCCAATGTATTTTATAAAATATATAGAATACTTGTCAGATGTTCATGAAAATTCTAGATCTACCGATCCATCTATCCAAATGAAATATAATTTTTAATAATTAAATGAAATCCATGCAATTAACCTACTTATAAAATAATACAAAAATTAAAAGATCTAGCACTTAATCTTAATTTGATAATTGTTGCCTACAGCATATGCTAAAGTAAAATCCTTGTAGGCATTAAAAGATGTTGTCAAAATAGCTTGAATAAACTATAAATCATAGCAAAGTTCACTCATATCAAAGTTCTAAATAAAATATATCATAGGACTTAGATTAAAAATATATAGGGGTTAAATTCATATTTCACTATATAGTGGATGTGTAAGTGAAAATCTTACACACTCCATTTTGACACCAGTTTCTTCAGAGTAACTTGTTGAAAATGATACAAAATTTAGTAGGTTGTTATGAAAATTAAGTGATACAAGATATGAAAGACACCTTGTAGGGTATCTGACCAGATATAGTAAATTCAGGTAGAAAAGCAGTGCAGTTGAAATGAAATAAAAGAGGCAGAATGGCACTTCTGAGATCTCTTTGAAATATGAAAGATGACCCTTCTTATAATAACATATACTGTTAAACACTTATGATTTTGTGACTAAATGTGGTGGACATGAAAGTGCTGCCCAGATCTCCTTCAGAAATGACGGGTTGATTATTATCCCAGGTGCTGGAAGTACTGCTGGTGGTTGACAGCTCCCAACTGTCAAGGCTGCTTCATTAATTACCTCAGCTGAAGAGAGAGCCTCAGTCAAGGTCATTCATCTATTCCAGATGGCCTGCATCTAATGACTGATCCACGAAGGTGTATAAAGACTCATTCCTCCCATCCAAACTCAAGACTTTCCTGAAGATTCACCCCATCTACAGAACTCTCCATGGATTGGCTAAGGCTTCCATTGAGATTGCATTTCTGCTCAACTTCTCCCTCTGCCTAATCCCATTTTTGTGAATTTGCTTCCATCGTGTTTATCTCATGAATATTCTCTAATGAACTTAAACTTCGAATCAGAGTTGGCTTCCTGGGAATGCTAATCTGCCAGAGCAATACACACAATTTATAGCTATTATCTCCTCAATTCATCGCAAGCACCATTACCATCATCCCCAGAAGTAAACTGAGACATGAAGAGGTTACTGGCCCAGTGTAATGAAACTACTACCCAGGACTCATACCTACATTTCACACCAAATGTAATGAACTAGGCCAGTGCCATATTCATTCTATCTCTACTTCTCTCTTGTTCTTTAAGAGCCATCGAATACTGGAGATAATATAATATTTAAGCTTCTATCCTAGCGAAGCCATATATTTCCAAGTGATAACTGTGCCATAGAAAATCCCTTGGATTGAGTTCGGTGTTTGGAATAATTTCAACCAAAACACAAATGTTTCTGTACGATGAAATTATTACTAAATATGTTACTGAGTTTATAAACTCCTGATCAATACCTTCAGGCTACTGCAGTAGGCTTTTCCCAGTTAGTATCAAAGCAGATCTTTAACATTTTGAAGTTGAATTTCTTTTTAAAACTTTTTCTCCAAGTATGGATTCCAGCCAAAACAAAATCCTTGAATGTTAGAATATTACAAGTTGGATTTATGGTAATTACCAGAGGCATTAACAGTTGGGTAAAAAACAAAAACAAAAACAAAAAAAAATGGTCCTCATGAGTCCTGTGACTTAAAGTTGTAAAGGACAGGGTTCAATTTATCTATTTTTAAGTCTAAACGTTTTTATGTTTATTTATTTTTGAGAGAGAGAGAAAGACAGCGAGCAGGGTATGGGGCAGAGAGAGAGGGAGATACACAATCTGAAGCAGGCTCCAGGCTTTGAGCTGTCAGCACAGAGAGGGGGGCTCAAACTCGTGAACCATGAGATCATGACCTGAGCCAAAGTCTGATGCTTAACTGACTGAGTCACTCAGGCTACCCTACGTCTAAACTTTTGAGTTATTTGTAAATTGAGACATAAACTATGAATTTAACTTGTTTTCTTAGATATTTTCTATATTCATTTTCCATTATGCACAACAATAGTCTCCATTATCTGACGTGCTCATAAGATTTTTTTAAAACTGAACTAGTGTAGTAATTTTGAGCTCCTTTCCTGAATGATACAGCTGGGCTAAGGTGGTCCTAGAAGGTTTATTAGCAAAAGATAATCAAGTTAAAAATGTTCGTTATTATTGGAATTATTGCTTAATCTGAGAGACATATATAGTGGTTGAACCTAAAGGGGAATAGGTCCTGACCACACAAACATGGTGAAATATTAGTTCTTTAAATATTTGAGGTCAATGCTCACCATCAAAAAGCTTTCCTCAGTGACCTTATGGCAGAAGTCTGCAGTTGGGAAATGGAATTCTCAGTCCAGAAAGCTTTAGTATTTCTAGTCATTATATTAAAAGATGAGTAGGTTAATGGGCACTTACCTCTTTTGCCCTTTAAAGATTTCTGTTCTGAGAGAGCTTATAATCTCATTGGGAGTAATATCTGTGTTTTGTGTTTAACATTCCTCACTGCTGTTAACTCCCTGATGTGCACAAAATAGCTCCAATGTGCTGAGTGCTTAGTGTGCCTTACAGAAAAATAATCTCTAAAACACAACAGCCCTGTAAGTAGGTATTATTTTTTTTAAGATGAGAAGCCTGAGGCTCAAAAAGTTAAATAATTTATATGACCTATATTGTAAGAGAAATTTGACGATGCTTGCTAACTTGAATTTATTACACTTTATCTTTATTTACCAAGAAAACTATGATGATATATGCATTTACATAATGAATATATTATCACACATACTTACACAAACACTAACACAGATATATTCTGAGGTATATGAGCTAATCTTTGTATCCACTCCTGGTATGTCCCTATGCCACATTCATATAGAACTCTTTTTTCTTTCCTGAATTTTCCATACATTCTTACACTTTAATATTTTTGCAAATGCAACTTGCTAAGGCCTGAGATGAGAAAAGAATTTTGTAGAAAAGGGGTTTTCAGAGTATATGAAGAAAGATAACAAGGCTGACCTAAGAGAAAAGCAGGAGAAATAGAAAATTGAGGACCACATTTAAGACATTAGATTTTATTTCAAATGTAAGTAGAAATGAATGAAGAGTTTAAGCAAAAAATGAGATAATCTTATTTGAATGTTAAAATATCAGTTCACTGGGTGGAGACTGGATGGATGAGGTTGGATCACAATTAAAAATGGGGGTAGGAAAGACTTTTATGGTGCATATAAAGGTTCTCTAACGGTATCAATAGTGGGTAGTAAGAAAGGATCACTACTGTAATACTCATAGCTGTCAAGTTATAATAACACCATGAATGGAGGAGGCCTGAGTAAGAGGAAGCTATGTTTCAAAAAATAAAGGTGTGGGTCCATTTTTAAGTAAACAACGCAAATACCAGGTATATGTAGAAAAAAAAAAACCTTATGCAAGTTCTGCTTTTTCTACTGAGGTATCCCACTCAACATACTGAAACTTTTTCATAATTTATGAAGTGGCTAAATTTTCAGATCTTCCTTTACAAAACTATGGCAGGATTCACATGAATAGAGAGAGGAGAAGTAAACTAACGTTGTAATCCGTAGTTCTGATTGAATTGGTTCACTTTGTAACTAATGTATGTTTATAGAGATTAAAGAGAGTTTGTTGATACCCTCACAATGTGCCTAATTTTCTGTTAAGTTTTACAAGTGGTGAAAGAGCATGTCTGAAAGGATCAAAATAAAAATGAATAGACTTTAATTTTATTTCATATACTTTTTAAAAACTCCAATGATTATTTTCCTAAGCACAATACACAACATTAAGTAGAAATAAACTAAAGAAGAAAATGTAAAGACAAAGGACCTGGGATTTGGATAGACAGCCCTACACAAAGAGTCAGTTTGCATAAATCACCACCAGAAGATTCAAGAAAACCAGAGAAAAAAGAGACAAGTAAAACACCTTCTACTGATCATTTGTTTTGTTTAAAAGATTATTCACGAAAGGATGTAGATTAAAAACAATAGACGCAACTAAAAAACAAGCTTTAAGGAGGCAATTTGATATATTTCAAGAGAAAGCGTAATTGTGGATGATTTAGTTGGGCCCAGAAAATGCATAAAGACTTTAGTAGAGTTATATATACACTATATTCCCTTCAACGAGTTTTGTCAAGCCTCAGGTAAAAGGAAAGCAATTTGAGAAACTGTGGAGAGTAGGCAAAACTGATTTTCAGCCTGCCCCAGTGTATCAGCTATCTATTATTACCACACACTGAATAACAAACACAAAATCTTGGTTACATACAACACAATGCATTTATTTTTTTACGCATCAATGGTTAAGTTAGGGATCACCTGATTTAGGCTGGACTTGGCTGGAGCAGCTCTGCTTCATGTATCTCTTTTTCCCTGTTGAAATGACAGGCTAGCTCAGAAACATCCTCATGGCAATGGCTGAAGCACAAAACAGCAAGCAAAAAATCCACGAAGCCCTCTCAGACCAAAGCTCACACCAGTCAAGCTGTTACTTTCACTGCATTCTGCTGGCCAACACAAGTCACACAAATCTGAAAATCAAAGGATAGCGAAATATATATACTCCACCCCTTGAGTAAGGAGAGGCAAGAGTAAGTAAATCTTTCTGAGCAATAATATAATCTATCATACCTGCTTCTCTTCTGTCAGCGCCTTTCTTTAGCTCTGGGGTAAACGTCAATTAATAAGAAATTGAATCACAATATAAGAGAGTTGCCATAGTATCTGTCCATTGGAGAAATATTTCCGTTTTGCAAAAACAAACATAAGACAATTGTAATCACTGATGAGGTCATTTCAAATATCTCCTGGAAGCTATACTTCTGGAGAGGGCCTATATATAGAGCATACTGGACCTGAGACAGATGAGCCCTGAACACCAAGAAAGTTTTTTTTATTTCCCTCTCTATTTCACTTCTGGATTATATTATTTAAATAAGCCTTCCTTTCACTGTTTCTGCTTCAGAAACACTCAAACTCTTCTGCAACCACAAGAGCAAATCAAATGATGGGCTCACCATAGTTGGCAAGCCACCAACTTATTAGGCTTTACTGGCCTGGTGAAATGTTAGTACTTTACTAAGAGAAAACCATAACATCATAATTATAAAATAATCCAAAACCTAGTCTACTGAAACTGCAACATTATCACTTTCATTTTTTGTTTTTTTATTAGCTATGAGGATTCAAATTTCCAAAGACCTTTGGGCTTTGTAACACATACACCATACTCACAAAGATCTGCAAACTGCCATGGATACTGTTTAACGTGTCTTATTGAGATAGGGGACAATGTCTTTTATTTTTCATTTGGGTAATTTATTTTCTATGTTATACCTACAAAACTTCCTGAACTACTACCAAATACACACATATTCCCAGAACTAAATTATTTCCTTAAGAACCATTTAGGACTCTGAATTCACTGTTAAATCCATCCCTCTCCAGCTTGTACACATTTTCAGTAAGGCTTACCTTCACATGACCGCTTGACAGAAACATACGATCTCTCTCTCTCTCTCTCTCTCTCTCTCTCTCTCTCTCTCTCTCACTGTTAGCTCTCATTTCATTCTTTAAAGGATAAGTCTCTGATATAATCCCCATTTCACAGATGAAACCTGTTAGAGCTATGAATGAGTGGATAACTTATCCAGAGTTTATATACCTACTAGTTTGTACATTTGATATTTTAAATACATGTTAGTTTAACTCAAAAACCCATCATTTCTCCACATGGCAGATTTCCATAAACTCTTTCAAAGAGGGAATTAGATGGTCGTGGCAATTACTATATGGATAGTGGAAAGCCATCACAATAATAGTAACAAACATAGCTACATTTTATCAAGCACTATTCTTTGTCGGGCATAATGCTAAACTCTTCAAATAAATTGCCTTTTTTTCTCCCAACAATTCTATCATTTATGTTTTATTATTCTCTCCTTTGTATGATGAGGAAACAAGCACAGAGCTCTCAAGTTATTCTCTCAAGAGCATACTACTAGCTAGCTTTGAACCCGGAGTTAGAACTACTAACTCCATTACAGAACCATATGTCATCCTAGAACTATGTATGATGATGTGTCAGAAATAACGTGAAGGACCAAAATGTCATCTGTGACATGCAGACTACACAGTTGTGCCATGCTAGCACTTTGTCTGGTAATACTTTATATACTAATGTCCAGAGGCAGAAATTAGAGCAGGAAGTTATCAGATATGAAAAGTCAGTCCAAGACATCAACAACTGAAACGTCAGGAGGAAATCCCCAGGGAGAAAAACCCAATGTGAGTTTTCTCATCAGATGACAGTTTTCTCATCCTCACTAGCAGGGATGGACCCCAAGGCATAGGAGCCCCACAGCAAGTGATAATGCCAGGCTGGAGGAAGGCAAAAGAGAAGGTCTTGCCATCTGGCCTTTCCCCGCTCCTCTCTCCCTCATGAAACCTTGACACCCCGGACACAGACACAGCAGCTAGGAATTGTCTGGGAAATGAAATATGCATGTTTAGTTGATTAATTTTGCTTCCTATTAAGCAATGAAGAGAAAAATCACACAAAATACATAAGAAAAACAAGGAAAGCTGAATATTGTAATCAATACAGTGAGGAGACAAAACCACAGGCAGAATGTCATAAAATTAAATTCTAGCCCTGAGACGGGCTAACAGAAACCTTTGGTCTGGTCATTTATCCTTCCAGAGCCTCAGTTTCCAAACCTTTAAAATGGAGGAGGAAGATGTGGAAGGTAGTCAAATGTCATTCAATTTTCTTTGCAGCATTACAGTTCCATTTTTTATGTTTTTGAAAGTTTTCAGAATTTCTATTAAAAAAAGACATTATTCTCTCATACGAGTTAAAAATCAACATGAAAATGAACCACTCTGCCCTCGTATGTATGCAGCTCCATGTTTTATTATATTTGTTAAGCCATGCAACAATCTAATTAGCCACTTTCCATAGTTTTGTGCTAGGACTCTGCCCATGTACACACTGGGACTTACTGTAGTGATAGAGATACTTAGAATTTCCTCAAGTAAATTCTGTTACTTCAAAAGGTCCAAATTCAGCTTTTAAAACATATAACAGTGTGATAATAAAAATAAGCCTCTTCTGTGTTTTTGTTACTGGCGTTATTTATTTTAAGCATGGATAGTCAATTAGATTTTCAACCTACATTTTTTTCTCCCCCGTTACCTAGGATTTCCCTGTCTTCTAAGATGAGCAAACACTATAACCAGTTTCTCTCAGGCTTGAAATTATCAGTGTTATAACTTGAGTTCAGATGGCACCCTCCGTCCAAATCCTTGCTTCAGTTATTTGTCATGAAAAATTACTTTTGGGGGCTGAAATCTCTTACTGCTCTTTAGCCCAAAAGTTAATTATTTTAAGGAATTTAACCCAAATACATCCAGATAAGGTTTATGGCCCTGCTAAATGTTATTTTAAATAAAGAGAACAATTTCCTCCCAATTTCTTTTGGGATACATAGGTGAGCAAAAAGAAAATCTCAATTTATTAGGCAATTATTCTTTTCATTAAATTTTTAAAAACTTTCCCTTTTTTTCTTTAATTTTCAACAAATTTCTCCCTCTATCAGACATGTAACTTTGTGAAACCACCACAGCACTAGATCGGTTGACTGTGTGAGGAACAGATAATACTCTTCCTTTGTGCCATGCAACATCTGAGATAAAACTCAGAGAAGTGGTTTCAAAGAAACTGTGTTTCAGCAAATTTAATAGGTTATATATATATATATTTTTTTTCAATTAAAAGATGAGAGATGGGTACTCTCGAACTTCAATTTGGATTTTCTGTATTATACACACTGATAATATATGAGCACAATATTCTTCATAGAAATTAGTCATGAACATGAACTTGCACAATGTTTTAGAAACATTCTCAATCCTTTGAGAACCATAACAGATGCTGAATTTACAAAGGGAAATTCCCCTTACTGTTATAACTTCCAAGTCTCCTACACAAAGTCATTTTTCCACCATTAAAAAAGTCATTGTCACATTTTTTTGTTTGTATAGTTGCAAGAAAAAATAAAATTAATATTAAGAAAATATGTATGCATTCTCGAAGACAGAGGGAAAAAATGAACTAAAAAAGACATACCAAATAAGGGCACCTGGGTGGCTCAGTTGTCTAAGCATCTGATGACTTTTGATCTTGGCTCAGGTCATGATCTCACAGTTCGTGAGTTTGAGCCCCACATCAGGCTCTGCACTGACAGTTCAGAGCCTGCCTGGGATTCTATCTCTCCCTTTCTCTGCCCCTCTCCCACTCTCTCACTCTCTGTCAAAATAAATAAATAAACAAATAAACTGAAAGAGACACACCAAATAAATTATTTTTATTATACACTATTGATACTGTTAACTAAGTGTATGCTTTACCATTTACAGCCATAAAACCAGCTTATCTAATGAACCTGTTTTGTTTAAGCACAACTCAGGATTGTCGAGGTTTAGAAGGCCAGAACAGGAAGGAATATCCAACACAAATTCCTGATCTTATTACTGAGGAAACCGAGTAGACTGATTAAATGAATTGTCCCAATTCCTTGTCCTCTGGGTGGCTCAGTCGGTTAAGCATCCAACTCTTGATTTTGGTTAGGTCGTGATCTCATGGTTCATGGGAAGAAGGCCTGCATTGGGCTCTGCACTGACAGCATGGAGCTTGCTTGGAATTCTCCCTGTCTCTGTCCCTTGCCCACTTGCATGTGTGTTCTCTCTCACTCTCTGCCTCTCTCTCTTTCTCTCTCTCAAAATAAATAAATAAACTTAAAAAAATAACTGAATTGTCCCAGAGTCCACTGATGATTTATATTTACATTCAAATCAAAAACCTGCTTACCCAAGTGAAGCTATGGCACAAGTCTTCTATAAAAGAATATGCATGTTTCATAATATATTAGTCCTACACAAGCCTTTTGTGGTAAACACAAAGCAATGCATTACTCAAGGTTGGGGGAATTAATTTGTTCTTAATTTAAATAATTTCACTTTTTGTGATTTTCCTTCTCCTTTAGAACCCAATACAAAGCTCATTCATCCACTATTTATTAAGCATCTACTATGTACCAGGCTATGCTCTAGACAACAGAGATGAACCAGATTCATGGTGTTCATTATATTCAGGTACGTAAATGGATATGTTTGAATTACTGATTTCCATTTTTTCGAAAATCATTCATATTCTATTCCATTTCACATTGTGAAAAATTTAAATTTCCTTTGTTAGGCCCAAGCTGCTCACTATAAAATGTAAGAGATCACGGTCATTAACAGGTATACCAATACTATGTTTAAGAAAAAAGCAAAAATTAATTTGATCACTGTAGACAAAGTAAACCTTTCAAGCCTCTCTTTTGATATCCCCAGTAATTTAGACTGATTTTACTAACTAAAAGTTTTTCTCTAAAAACACTAGATAATGATACTATTAGTAATTCTATGGGATAATAATTATCATTTCTAAAGGGATTTACGGGGCGCCTGGGTGGCTCAGTTGGTTAAGCGCCGACTTCGGCTCAGGTCATGATCTCGCGGTCCGTGAGTTCGAGCCCCGCGTCGGGCTCTGGGCTGACAGCTCAGAGCCTGGAGCCTGTTTCAGATTCTGTGTCTCCCTCTCTCTGACCCTCCCCCGTTCATGCTCTGTCTTTCTCTGTCTCAAAAATAAATAAAAACGTTAAAAAAAAGTTTAAAAAAAAATAAAGGAATTTACAATTCACCAATTACCTACAAATACAATAAAAATCACTTGAAAGTACAGCTTAAATATGGATGGCAGTGGGTAATTACACTGCAATGGACTTTAATCCATTCCCTTATCCTTTGAGAATCAGACTGTATTATATCATATTTGTATATACTAATTCGTATTATTGTTGGGCATTTACTGTATTTATCTCACTCAAATAAATGTGAAAGATAGACATGCCATTTGATGCTACTTTTTAGTGAAGGAAACAGGCTCAGAAAAATCAGATAATTTGCCTAATTTGGGAAATGACAGTGTTCTGATTCCATATTATATTTCTAGAGATAACTAATATTTTCATTCAAGTTAGTCTCTACCAATATTTCCCCAAGATTAAAAATTACTAACTTAATGTAACTTTGTCTAGCTTTTTAAGGGGCCTTTTAGCTTTGTTTGGATCTTTAAGCCATTTTATCAGCTTTGCTGAATGTTTTCAACCCTATAGTATTTTCCTCAATTCTATATTATGATTTTAAGGCAATAAATGAATACATATATACATAATACATGGTTATCTACTTTTCTAATCCTTCTCTTTCCTCAAAGCTCATTCTTTTTATGCCTACAGAAACAATTAAAAAATAAATATATGTCCATATAAAAATGTTATCTCTTTCTCATAAATGTATTATTTCCCAAAATGAAACTTCTATTTCTTAAATCATTCTAAACATTATGTTTTACTTAAGACAGAATTGAGTGTAAACTGTCACTGTATTGATTAATGGACAGTCTTCATTCATAGGCAGAAAAGTCTACCCTGTTCCATAGAAAGTACCTACGCCCTACCTTATGACTTACCAATAAAAAATTCATTGCACCTAATACAAAAACAGAATAGAACCATGTAAGGTTATTTCTTCCCTGTAAAGTGAAGAAAGTACATCTGTCATTTAATATATATTCACTAATTACCGTTGCATTGTGTACTTAGATATTTGGAGATTTAAGTCTATATCGATATCTGTTATCTCTACCTATAGTATCTAATTTACAAACAAACATATATGTATATGTGCTTCATGTACTTTATTATTTATCTCTAAATGTTAAATTTCGTGGTATGGGCTACTGATTTTTGCTGTTCAAGATAACAAAGAAGAGACACAGGATGAGAAATTGAGGAGTCAGGGAAACTCAGGAAACATTTGCAGGGCTCTCAGATACAGCAGCAACAAAATAATAGATGCTATTATACACAGTTGCAAAGGGGCTAAAAGAGCCTAGAATTGGATTGAGTAGGAATGGGGTCAGGTTTACAGAACTGGTGCTTTCTAAGCTGGCTGTTAAGGATATGTAAAATTTAATCAGAAAGAGAAAAAGAGAAAGGATATTCAAGGCAGAAATAAAAACATGAATTTAGATGAGGAGGTCTACAAGAACAAGGAATAATCTAGGATTGATAGTGATTTGATAATGTCTTACGGTCTGGAGTTGGAGAGTGGGTGATGATGAGGCTGGAGAGAAGATAGCAGATGTCACAGAGGTCCTTGTTTATCCTTCTGAGAAGACTGACTTCCAGCTTTAACATTAATTTGAGAAAGAAAAAAAACTGTCATAAAGGAAGAGAATAGAAGAGCAAGGCTTTTTGAAAAGAATCATACAGGGATACAGAAGTTAGATTGTTAACTTAAAACTGGATCTGGCTAGAAAATGCCAACCTATCTTCTCTTGTATTCTTTCCAAATAAAAACAAAACAAAACAAACAAAAAAAACTTCAACATACCATGAATTAAATTAACTGAAACTAATTGGTAGAACCTATAAAGAATCTCACTAGTTACAAAGGGTAATAAAGCTTGACTAAGAAATCATTTGTAGCCTGAACCTAAATCCTTCAATATTAGGTGATTATTTAAAAATAATGAGGTATTGGGCGCCTGGGTGGCTCAGTTGGTTAAGCGTCCGACTTTGGCTCAGGTCATGATCTCACAGTTTGTGAGCTGGAGTTCCCCGTCGGGCTCTGTGCTGACAGCTCAGAGCCTGGAGTCTGCTTCGGATTCTGTGTTTCCCTCTCTCTCTGCCCCTCCCCTGTTCATGCTTTGTCTCTCTCTGTCTCAAAAATAAATAAAAAATTAAAAAAAGAAAAAATAAAAAAG
This sequence comes from Felis catus, assembly GCF_018350175.1. Taxonomy (NCBI): domain Eukaryota; kingdom Metazoa; phylum Chordata; class Mammalia; order Carnivora; family Felidae; genus Felis; species Felis catus. Next base: position 23,629,472 of record NC_058386.1, read on the forward strand.
AATAAATATAATGAGGTAGTTCTATATGTGTTATCATGGAAAGCAAATGTATAGTATATTACTAAGAAAAAACAAAACTGAAAATAGCAAAGTAATGTGTATAGAATAATCACATCTTTGTAAACACATTGATGAAGGAGAGTAACCATGCATTTATGTATATTTAAATATATCTACAGAAGTACAAAGAATATTAAAGAAACATAACAATCTGGGGCAGAGAAGACATCAAATTTCTATATAAATCCTTGTATTGCTTGATTTGTTATAGCAAGCATGCATTATTCTTTATGTTTAAAATGTACAAATTACAAAAGCATAAGAAGCATAATACATTAAAATATGAGAATATTACTTATTAAAAAAATAGAAAAGTTGGTAAATGCAATACTCATTAAAAAAAGGTTAATAAGTTTTATGTTCTTTAGAAAAAAAATAATTTAAAGTTCAATTTTAGAAAGAAAAAATTAACCAGAGAGAAGCATAAAAAAACCCAGAACATTTAAAGCAAAAATTAATAAATTAGAATATGGAAAATCAATTACAATACAACATATAGAATACTTGTTTTCTTAAAATATTTCATGCATAGAATATTGGCCAATGACATGATAGAAAACACTGATAAATAAAATTTGAACCAAAAAAAAAAAAAGAAAACACGACAGAGCTGTTGAAAAATACAGAGACAGAGGGTGCTTGGGTGGCTTAGTAGGTTAAGTGTCCAACTCTTGATTACGACTCAGGTCATGATCTTGGGAGCCCCACTGGGCTTCCCAGAGACAGCACAGAGCCTGCTTGGGATTTTCTCTCTCCCTCTCTCTCTGCCCCTCCCCTAGAGCGTATGCACACATACACTCTATCAAAATAAATAAATAAACTTCAAAAAATAGAGACAGAATACATATATTCTATAATCTGAAAAAAATATTTATGGAAAATATAAATTACCTAAATAAACATAAGTAGAGAAAACTGAACCAACAAATTAGCATGAAAGAAATAAAACAAGTACACAAAGTTTCCAAATAGGTTCTAAAACTGTGTGTTATTTTCTCTAATGATAATTCCTATGCTAAATAAACCATTTAGTCTTTTTGTTTAAGTTGTTACTTAAATTCTAGTTAGTTAACATATAATGTAATATTAGTTTCTGGAGAATTCAGTGATCCACCACTTACATATAAAACCCAGTGCTCATCACAAGCACCCTCCTTAATACCCATCACCCATTTAACCCATTCTCTGCCCACCTCTCCTCCAGCAACCCTAAATTTGCTGTCTATAGTTGAGTCTTACACCATTTAGTCTTATGGAAAATAATGGAAAGCCAAACAATTTATTTTTGAATACACCACAGCTAGTTTGTCAATAATTGACAAAGGTAATAGACATGCATAAGTTCACACACATACACACATTTACCTAAAACCATAATTCCACGATAGTCCAACCTCAAACAAATTCAAATAAGAATACCTGATTTCATGAAAACAAACTCAATTGTGTATTTATCTGTTGAAAAAAATAGGGCTATCTCAGGAATGAAAAAATAGCTCAATATTAAGAATTCTACGAATATAAAATAAGGACACCTCTGTATCATGATAAATAATATCTTTAACTACTGGCAAATAATATTTCAAAGTGTGGGAGAAGCAATGAGTAAAAGTGCCCAAATATGATCCTGGGAGCTCACTGCAGTTTGCCAGACAACAGATTGGCTGAGACCCAAGGTATTCTCTTCTCTCAGGTGGAGGAGATGTATTTTCATTCAACTCCAAGATGAGTTCCTACTACTGAAAAGAGGGGCAACATGCCTGTCATGAGCCTCAGTGTTTTCAGAGGTAGGGCAGCTAGCTTTTCCAGACAACACTGATGCCCTAGTACCACAACAATCTGTTGTAGTCACACTATGAGGCAGGCCTAAATACTATGGAAGAGATAGAAAAGAAGATAAATTTGGGCCAGAAATGCATTAGATTGTGGTTCTAAGAAAGTTTCAGCAAAACTGATGGGGAGTTCTTGGGCCCAGATAAGCTGTCAGAGGAGCCCTGTGTTTCCCAAAATGTCTCTGTCCTGTATCCTCCATACTCAGTCATTGGCTGGGGGCAGCTCATGGGAAGTGTAGCCTTGGTGCTAATACCATGATGAATTTCAGAGGGCAATAACTGGGGACCTCTGTCAATTAATTATAATCCCTGTAGTCAGACATACGAGAGGCTCATTCTCATGGATGCTACAGTGTGGTTTTTTAAATAAGAGAAAGCCATGAGAATTTGTATATATTTGGAAACCCCAGAAGATTAACAGCAAAATATTTATTATTTAAAAGATGGTTTAAAACTTATCTACAGGGCTCGTGATGTTATGTATTGGGACGAAATTGCTTTGCAGGTAAGTATGTGCTATAAGGTATGATGCAGCAAGAAATTTATTTGTTCATGATAGCATATACCCAAGAAGAATAACAATAAACCAACACCACATATAAGCCTTCCAAAATTTCATGGCAATCTGTCTAGCTTTCATATGCTACACTAATAAGGAGGAAAATGGAGACAATGTATTTTAGATAGATTATATTACAGCAGTTTTAAAATAGCAGAATATTAAAAACAAAGTCTACCAGAAAAATATAAATTAGTATATCTTTGCATATATGTAATGAAATATTAGTTATTTAATAATTTTAAAGAATTTATACTGAAATGGCAACATGTTTATAGTTAAGTGAAATATAGAAGTATATAAATCTGTTTCTAAAGTGTGATCCCAATTATACACAGACAGAAAAGCAAATGCAAGCAAATAAACATAAACATAACTTCTCAGGGTTGAATTAGGAATAATTTGATGTTTGTCCTTTATGCTTTTTTGCTCTTTCCAGATTTCTCCATTACACATGAAATGTAAAATCAGAAAATAATTTTGTAAAATAATTTAAAATGTATAAAGTATATAGTAGGAATATAATCATCATTGATGCTCTTTGTCAAATATTTCTGGTCTCCCCCTTCTGAAAACATGGTAGTAATTCACTTCTTGGTGACCTGATGGTTAGGTCAAAACAGTGAGCTAAGAGGAATAGTATGGTATGTCATTTCTAGGCTGGGACATTCAATTGCTGATGTAACATACTGTCTGCTGTGATGACCAGAAATATTGAAACTGAAGGCTGCTTCATCAGCCTGAATACCTGAGAGACTATCTTGGGCAAAGCTTCACTGCCAACCTCTGATTGCCATGTAGTATGGATGAGAAATTAGCCTGAGTTTCTTTAAGTACTGAGGTATACAAGTTGTAGTTTCTTTAACATAACCTAGTCCATTATGACTGACATAAAATTGATTCCTAGAAAATGGGTACTGCCATAATGAAAACCTCAAACATGAGACATTAGCTTTAGGACCAGATGGCAGACAGGGAGAAAACTATTACAACGAGGTGCCTACAATTAGAACACAGACAGAAAGAAAGAGAGAGAGAGAGAGAGAGAGAGATCGATCTCAAAAATAACTATCAATAATACTTCTGGTATATTCTTGCCAAAGATGAATAATTCAATCTAATCATGAAAAAACATCAGATATACTCAAGTTAAGAAACATTCTACAAACTAACTGGCAGTACTCTCCAAAAGTGTGAAGGCTATGAAAGAAAAAGAAAAAATGAAAAACTGTCACAGATTAACAGAGACTAAGGAGATAGGACACTTAATACAATATGGGATCCTAGCTTGGATCCTGGATGAGAAGAAAGACATTAGTGGGAAAACTGAGGAAATGTGAATTAGGTCTATAATCTAGTTAATACTGCTAATTTCCTGGTTTTGATAATTATACTATTGTTATGTAAGATGTTAATATTAGGAGGAGCTGGATGAAAGATATATGTGAACTCTAAACACTATTTTGCAACTTTTCTGTAAATTATTTCAAAATAAAAAGTTAAAGAAAAAAATGTCGTGGGAGGAGGGCTTAGTAGCTTTGTCAAAAATGTTATACAAAGGTGAATAAAGAATTCTTCATGCAATTCTCTGTGTGTGTGTATATATGTGTACATGGAAGAGCTGGAATAGAATAGAAAGAAATCACCAACTGTAATAAAAATGTTTATGATTCTTTGAGACACAAAGCAATAATGAGGATTCCAAACTACAAAACAAAGCAGAATGAGAAAGCTGTATAGTCCTCAAGAAGGGCTTGGCCTCAAATCTTATTTCAAACATGGACAAAGATGATAATAAAAAAGTAAAAACCTACCAGAGGACATAAAAGAGGTTTTAAAAATCATGTCCAGGGAGTACCTACTAGGAAAAAACCTGGAGTCTAATCAAAGAATATTCCCTGCATTCATATGTCTGCCCAGTAACATTTCAGCATTGCTAACCATTTTACACATCCCTATTTGTTTATTTTCCCAAAGAGAAGTGCTTACTGAGTCAATGAACTTGCTTCTTCATTGAATAAGGTGGGGATAAATGGGGAGATAATTTGTGTTTCCTTTTGTTAATAGATTCTGCCACAACAGAAACCTATGTAAGACAACCACGCATCACTCTCTGTGATAGAGGCAAGTGTATAATCATAGACATTGATAATGATGCTTTGACAAAATGACACCTTTGGTTTATTTCCTCATGGAAGATACATAGATGTATTTTGTATGAAATAAAGAGGTTGAGCCAAACATTCAGTCATCAGTTGGTAGGGACTGTCAAATACTACTGGTTCATCAATTATTAGGGCTGTTTAACAAATACTTCTGGGTATTCTCCCATTTGCGTACATGGTAAGACTGAACTTTCTGGTCTCTGTATGGTTGAATAGGAGTTGTGTCACTAGATTTAGCTGTTCAGTTGTGGGTAGAAGTAAGATTTTTCACTACACCTGGCTCATTGCAGATGTGCACAGGGATCCACAGATCCCTTTCCCCACTTTGCTTATGACCAGCGATATTCCAGATGTTGGCTATTTGTTGGCTTGACTCCATGCATGACCACCACAAAGAAAAAACACTTCCCCTAGCCATCCCCAATGACCCATTACAGACATGTGGAATAAATAAGAAAACAACTTTATCATCATCATCATCATCATCATCATCATCATCTTTAGAGAATTGGGGATATTTTGTTACTGCAGAATAGCCAATCTATCTGACTGAGACAAAGTAAGCCTCAAATTGCCGTGACATGTTCGTGTTATTTAAATCTTTAGGGGTGCATGGGTGGTTCAGTCAGTTGAGCCTCCAACTTCGGTTCAGGTCTTGATCTCATGGTTAATGAGTTCAAGGCCCATGTTGGGCTCTGTGCTGACAGCTTAGACCCTGGAGACTACTTTGGATTGTGTGTCTCCCTCTCGCTCTCTCTGCCCCTCCCCCCCCCCCGCTCACTCACACACACACACACATACACACACACACACACACACACTCTCTCTCTCAAAAATAAACATTAAAATTTTTTTAAATAAATCTTTAATACTTAGTTCAGACTATTATGTTATGCTTTCTACTGAGAAGAACACAAAATATTCAAGAGTTGAAATATTCTAAGTTTCTGGATATCTATAACAGCAAAGGATTCAGTACAGGATAGGTACTCCATAAATATTTTTTAGTGAGTTTATATATTAAAGCCATATATGTATGAATGAATATATAGAAAAATGAAACAAATATAAAAACAAAACATACTGAATGCGTCCTGGAGAATGAATAGCAGTGAACAGCACAAGAAAGATATGTAAGTTGAGGTTAGTATCAATGTAAAAATCTAATAGTGAACAATTTCACACAAAGAAGACATAGGCAAAAGTGCCTAAGATTCAGGCTCCAAATTACTCTTGGAAAATTTTATAAGAAACAGTAAATTTATGCCATCTTCACAATGAGTCCAGTTAATGGAAGACATGTTCAAATGCATGTTTAAAATGTTAAATTAGGACGTTAAAACAAAATCAAAATGAGTATGTGTGTGTGTGTGCTTGTGTGTTTTCACAACTAGGCTTACTTTTCTGTCATATATTAGGGTTAAATATCATAATCTACATAAAGTTGCCTATAAGAAGGTATATTTACCCCATGATATATAAGGAAAAATAAGTAGCAGTAACTGCTAAATATCATACATCATTATGACTGCATTATTTCCTATTACCTTTCATTTTTGTGAATTAGTATACTAGTAGAATTAAGGAAAGTAGGTCATTGCCTATGTCCAGATGGGCAAAGAAGTTTAGCTTGTGGAAAAGTAGGCCAATTGCACCACAATTAAGACATCTGCCCACTTATTTATTGCTGTATTAAAAAAATAACCTTCAAGTTTTCTTCTAGCCCTATTGTCACTACAAAGTTTCACTAATGACATGGTCTGCCAACCCAGAGAGCTAACATTTTAACATGTATTACTTGATAACTGTCATACTTCTTTTCCATTTTACATATTCAATAAGTAAGAATCCCACGTAAAAATTAAATCATCACAACATTATTGTTTCTTTGCTGAAAACTATATTTCAATGTGAGATGCAATCTATAATTGACTCAATTTAATTCAGCCAGCTGTTGTATTTTAAGAACAATTTGCGTCCTTCAGCTTTTCTTTTCCATTTTCTCCCTTCCCATGTTTGTAAGTGAAAGAGTTATTTGGTCAGCAGGAAACATTCTTTAACATCAAATATTTAAAACAATGGAGCCACTAATTTGAAATGGTATCCATGCTGGGCTCCTGCAAAGAACAGAGGATTTGAGTCATGAGGTAAATTTCTGTGGTTTGCTAAGAGGTGCATTAACAACAATAACACAATGAGAAAGAAATTAAATACACTTTGAAATTTGTGAGGTGTGTATATAAAACATTACCACATGTAAGTCTTCTCTTTTTATAATCAAAATTTCTCCTGAAAAATGCCATGAAACTACTACTTTAAAAAGAATAAGAAAGAAAAATAGCAAAGAAAAATAACAGAGCATGTAAGTTATTCTACTCCTTAAAAAAATCAACAACACAAAAACAAATAAGACATGCGGAAACCAGTAGCATGTTCTATAGCAAAGGCCACATTAACAAAACAAAGTTACATGGTTTGTGAGTTTGAGCCCCATGTCAGGCTCTGTGCTGATGGCTCAGAAACTGAAACCTGCTTCGGATTCTGTGCCTCCCTCTCTCTCTGCCTCTCTCTCTCTCTCTCTCTCTCTCTCTCTCTCTCTCTCTCTCCCTTTCTCTCTCTCTTAAAAATAAATAAATATTAAAAAAACAAAGTTAAATTTGAAATGTTAATAAATTTTTCTCACTAGTATGTGTGGTATTGTTTTGACATTTAGTATAGCATCTAGCTTAGTGTGTTCTATATAGTAGACATGGAATAAACATTTAATGAACTGATTTAAATGAATTTTTACTTAATTTTTTGGTAAACACATATAAACTTATTCTCTCTCAACAATATTTGCCCTTACTCATTAAGTTATATTTTGGATTGTTCTTGTAGTAAAATATTTTTCCCTAAGGGAAAAATATCTGAAGGAAGTGCATAGACTTTAGCAGAGATTAACACTAGTACTCTTTCTATACAAAAGAATCCTCAAAAATTAAGTTATGTGTCTTCTCTCACCACCTAGCTCTACAAATAAATGCTGATATTATCCAATGTTCTTAGTATTTTATATGTCTAATTTAACTCCTGACAGAACTTTCTCTCAATATGAAACATTTTTATTGAAGTATATTCCAGGAGTAGTTTTTCATGGGGATTTTTGAGCTTTTAATTTTAACTTGATTTGTAGGGCCGTGGTTTGGAATAAGCACCTGAGCTATGAACATCCTTTCAATACAAACTAAGTGAGTAGTAACAATCCCCCAGACCTTCGCCCATTCACAGTGGAATAAGTATAGTATAGCTGCACTTTCAATCAATCAATCAATGAGGATTCACTCCATCTTCTACATGGGAGACATTGCTAGGTATTGAGGAAATGAGATAATAAAAGGGGGGTATTTTTTGTCCTTGAGAAATTTCTAATATCTACCTGAGGAGGTGGGAAACTGGAATATTGCTCCATTATAAATGAAATAATGTTTATAGAAACCACTGTGATCTTACTGACCTTGGAGTCTCGTGGAGCTTTGTTCCTCATTTTTGGTATACACTTCAATTGGTTATCTTACTGTTTTTACCTATACCATGCCATACCCTTCTTATTACAGTGCAAACTTCTTACAGGCACACACTGTGAGACATTTCAAGATTTCTGTGGGCATTCCTACAGAGGACTTTTCAAACTATTGTGAGGAGTCAAGAAATAAGGTGAACCCTTCATGAAATTCTCTGTGGCAGTATGGAATTTTCTTTCTAGCTCACCTTCTCTGTTGAACATCTTTTCCTTAACCTCTAGAGGGATATAGCATCCTCAGAGGAAAAAAGCATGAAGAGGTAGACCTAAAATAAAATAATGCTTTGGGCTTATGTTATCAGTAGTTGTCAGTATTAGCAAAAGAAAGGTAGGTTTGTCTGCTTTGAAAAACTTAATGGATCTAAAACCCCTTGAGAAATACAGAGTTCGAATCTATTTTTCCCTTCCAGGAAAAAGCCAGGACAGTAATCCAGTACCTAGGAAGCCTTGTAACACTTACAAAGAACCTTGATCCTGATGGGTGAGGAAAGACAAGACTGGGAGAACCATAGAGAGAAAAAGGAGAGGGAACTCCAGCTGAGGTGGATCTTAGATGTACTGAAACAAAGAAGGAAAAAGGAATGTTTACCCTGTCCTTTGAATTACATATCCACCACTCTTTTGTTTTGTTTTTTTTGTAGCAGACTCTGTAATAGATATTTTTCTTCTGTTATACCTTTGTAAACTTTGTAGGGATAAACAAATGATTATAAAGAGCATCTATAATTTTAGACCTGAAAAAAGCACAAAATTGAATTTTAGAGGACTCCTGTAATTAATATTTGAAATGAAGAAACTGAGACCAGGAAAAGTTAAGTTTCTTGCAGACTATAAAGAATTTATGTTTAAAATAGACTAAGGACAAAGGGCCAACAACCATATTTACCTTATCCAATGTTGGTGATTTTTTCCCATAGGGGTGTCCTATTATCATAGTTTTATTCTCTTTTACAAAACACACGTAGAAAGAATAAATGCTTCTTCATAAATTCACTGTCTCTGAAATTAAAACTAATATTTAGCTGTATGGGAAAAGGACAAATAGAGAATGCAGGATATCATTTCCTTCTTTTTCTACAAATGTTGTTCCCTCAGGTCCTTTGTTCATAAGTTATTAACGGTAAAGCCTGGTCAGATCTGCTTGTCTCATAATTGATGCTCTCAATAACTTTTCCTTGTTTCTACTGATGGAGATCTCGGTTTGTTTGTTTGTTTGTTTGTTTGTTTCAAATAATTAATCGTTTTGGAGCACCTGGGTGGCTCAGTCAGTTAAGCATCTGACTTCCGCTCAGGTCATGATCTCATGGTCCATGAGTTCAAGCCCCACATGGGGCTCTGTGCTGACAGCTCAGAGCCTGGAGTCTGCTTCAGATTCTGTGGCTCCCTTTTCCTCTGCCCCTCCTCTCCCTGCACTCTGTCTCTATCAAAAATAAACATAAAAAAATAATAATCCTTTTAACCAAGGTCTAATATTTCATCTTCCATAAAGTAATGTTGTCATAGAAATGGGTTGAAACTGTATATATGTATTAGCTGAAGTGTTAGCTTATAAACACATAATATATTTTCTGTAGCCATAAATGTAAATTTCTTCACAGTAGGGGTCATTCCCTTTTCCTTTTGAAGAATTAAGTATGCATCTCTGCAGAACAATCTGATATAAAAGGATGTGTATATTAAATGTATGCTGTCATCCCAAGGAAATGTACATATCAATATTTACTAAATTTCCCCTACTCACTATACTAATGACTAGTTTAAAAGGATCCCCCTTACTTTTTGGTTTTTACAGTGATGGCTTGCCAATAGGGGATGGAAATATGTCCCTTGCATTTATTTTAGAGATCATGAGGCATCATCTTCTCTATTCATTGTTAACTTTTCCTCTTAAATTTGTCATTTTTGAATTAAGCTATTACTCAAACCAAAAATAACAGAAAAAATACTCCCATAAACTTCTATACATAATCAGACTAAAGTTCTTCCTATGAAATTATTTTACACATTACCTCAGGCAAAGTCTAGATCTATTCCAACTGTGGTAATTGCTAGAAGTGTTATTAGACAGTAAACAGCTAGAATTAAATCCAAGTTCAACACAAAGCAGTATTATTCAACTCTGCATTTAAACAAAAATCTTTTGTGCTCATCATGTGTTTGTTAAACACGCATATGGTGTTTCATTTTTAGCTGGTGACAAGAGAAGGAAAACAGTGAAAGAAGGAAGAATGGACCATGGCAATCTAATGACTTACAACTGATTTTTTAAAAATAATAAAATCCTTTGTAGGCAAATAACTGTTGTCAGATTCATTAAAAGAAACTCAATGTTTCGTGATGTTGTCATAAATAGAAAATATTCCTATGTTCATAAAAATTTCAGTGAATGAATAATTACATAAATACCTTAGGGTCTCAACCCTCAGAAGAAGAAAAAACCTCTAAAGTGTATTCACAATTGCTATTTACAAAGAAAAGTTTCCGTTTTTCATAGTTTATCTCTTCAGGAAACAAACTGTCAAAAAACATATTCAGGTACACCTACATTTTATAACCATTACTTTGTTTCAAAGTATTTTTAAAATGTATAAATTCACACAAATAACCTTTCTTTCAATACCCTTTAAAGTTATTTTTATACCAAAAACCCAACAATTAAAAAAAAAAAAACCTAAATGCATCAAGTTGCATATATAAACCTACAATCTCCTTCCTCACAGGAAACTACCTTTAAGTTTCTTGTGAACCACCCAGAAATATCCTAAGCACACAATCTTATCTTTCAAAAATCTTTTATTTAAATGCACATTATACACACTCTTCATATGTGTATGTGTGTATAGTCTTACATTTTCTTAGAATATGTTTTATATGTTTCAGTATCAGCATATAAGAACAGGAATCCTATTTGTTTCAACATCTAATATTACAATTGTAGCTATTAAAATTTTTAAGCCAGGCTATGAGTACAAAATCTTTAGGTCCATTCCAAGATTTTACTACTAATTAACAACACTGAAATGGCAAACATTTCACACATTTTTACATGATAAGTTTCAATCATGTTTATAAAGATATGTTACATAAATGAAATGACCACATTAAAATATGTGCGTTTAAAAAAATTTGATATCGCCAAATTGCACTCAAAATGATTGTTTCCTTCTTTCACTTTCTTTTTTTTTCCCCAACAGAATATGTGCAATGAATTATAAACTTTCAGATCTGTGACAATATAAACAAAAAGTTGTGCCTCCAAATTTTATTCTTCATTCTTCTACTCAGGGTTTTTCTAAAACACCTGTTCATATGCTGCATATTATTTTGAAAAAATAATTAATTGAATTCAATAATTAATTGAATTATTATTGAATAAATAATTAATTGAATTATTATTGAATTCAATTATTGAATTATAAATTGAATAATTTAATTGAAAAAAAATTAAAAAAAAATAAAATAAAATAAGTCCTTCACCATACATCTAACTAATGTTTTCGTATGTTTTATTTGTATTTTGATATTGTGCATGTTCTATTTTGCCTTAAAGAAATTTTTTTTTCAACGTTTATTTATTTTTGGGACAGAGAGAGACAGAGCATGAACGGGGGAGGGGCAGAGAGAGAGGGAGACACAGCATCGGAAACAGGCTCCAGGCTCTGAGCCATCAGCCCAGAGCCTGACGCGGGGCTCGAACTCACGGACTGCCAGATCGTGACCTGGCTGAAGTCGGACGCTTAACCGACTGCGCCACCCAGGCGCCCCAAGAAAATTTAATCCCTCTACTAGCTGAGCTCTTTATGCCAGATCCCTATCTATAAAAGGGGGGTAGGGCTAGTGTCATAGATTTTTCAGAAGGATTAATAAGCTAATCCATTTAAATGTTCAGAAAAACACTTTAGCACATATTAAGTACTTTGCAGCTATGAGTTATCATCATCATCATTACCATCACCATTGCTGTTTTGGTTGTTTAATCAGATTTGGCAATTGTTTTAGAGCTTCTAGGTTTTCAGCTTCCTTAAAAAGTTCTTGCTCTGGGGCACCTGGGTGGCTCAGCTGGTTGACCAATCTGATTCTTGATATCATCTCAGGTTGTGATCTCATGGTCTTGATCTCAGTCCTGGGATTGAGCCCCGTGTCAGGGTCCACGCTAAGTGTGGAGCCTGCTTGGGATTCTCTCTCCCTTTCTCTTTGCCCCGCCCCTGCTTGTGCTCTCTCTTTCTCTCTATCTCTCAAGAAACAAATAAACATTAAAAAATGTTCTTGCTCAAAGTGAAACTATAAAATAGGTATTTTTAAAATATACTTGTTTGTTTGCTTCAGTGAGAACTGTGAGATCATGATCTGGGCCAAAATCGAGAGTCAGATGCTTAACCAACTGAGCCACCCAAGCACCCCTAAAATATGTTTGGTTTTTGATCTGTGTATTCCCAAATGTTTTTTGGATTACTTACTTGAGATGAAATACTACATTTAATATTTGCTCAATATTCATTTATTTTGGAAATCTCTTTCTGAATTCACTATTTTATTTTTTAAAATTTTTTAATGTTTATTTATTTCTGAGACAGAGAGAGACAGAGCATGAGTGGGGGAGGGGCAGAGAGAGAGGGAGACACAGAATCAGAAGCAGGCTCCAGGCTCAGAGCCATCAGCACAGAGCCCGATACGGGGCTCGAACTTACAAACCATGAGGTCATGATCTGAGCTGAAGTCGGTCGCTCAACTGACTGAGCCACCCAGGTGCTCCATCTATTTTGTCTTTTTTGATCAGCCTGTCCTTTACATTTATTGATACAAATATAGTTTAATATCTACCATTTTTGAGTATTACAGTTTTCTTTTTTACATAAAGTTAAATATATGCAAATAATTATTTTATTTATCAGGGTCATATAAATTTCTAGATTAACTTTGGAAGAAATGGTAAATTTACCATTGGTCTTCAAGGCTAAGAGCAATCTTCAGCTTTTCATAGTTTTAATTCAACTGAGTTTTAAGTTTTCCTCACATAAAATTTTCACATTTCTTAACTGTACTTTGCTCTTTTTTATTATAAGTGGTATTGCTTTATTTCATTACATATTCTACCTGGATGCCATGTAAATCTAAAAGCAATTTTAATTGTTATTCTTTAATTTATAGGTCAGCAAATTAAGGCCTTTAGGTCATATCCAGCCCTCTCCTTGTTTTTGTACCTCAGCTTTTATTATCAAACACCCATGCCCGTTTGTCTACATATTGTCTACAGCTGCTTTCATGCTAAAAAGCAAAGCTGAATGCTAAAGTGGATCGTATGGTCCAGAAAGCCATATAAGAGAAAAAAAATTGGTGACCCTTGACTTTATTAATTTTGTAACCATTTATATTTGTTATTATTCTAAGTCATTAAGTCAATTTTCTTTTGCCTACAGGCATATCAACACATTATCAAATAATAAAATATTTCCCTCCCTTCATTAGTTTATGTATCTCTTATTTCTTTTGCTTGCCTAATTCCAATGGCTAATACTACAATGCAAAATAATGGAGATGATAATAAAAATATTTTTCACATTCCTAAAAAAACCATATGATCCTGTCAATCAATGCAGAAAAAGCTTTTGACGAAATTCAGCAACCTTTCTTAATTAAAAACCCTCAAGAAAGTCGGGATAGAAGGAACATACTTAAACATCATCAAAGCCATTTATGAAAAGCTCACAGCTAATATCATCCTCAATGGGGAAAAACTGAGAGCTTTCTACCTGAGATCAGGAACACAACAGGGATGTCCACTCTCACCGCTGTGGTTTAACATAGTGTTGGAAGTGCTAGCATCAGCAATCCGACAACAAAAGGAAATCAAAGGCATCAAAATTGGCAAAGATGAAGCCAAGCTTTCACTTTTTGCAGATGACATGATACTATACATGGAAAATCCAATAGACTCCACCAAAAGTCTGCTAGAATTGATACATGAATTCAGCAAAGTTGCAGGATACAAAATCAATGTACAGAAATCAGTTGCATTCCTATACACTAATAATGAAGCAACAGAAAGACAAATAAAGAAACTGGTCCCATTCACAATTACACCAAGAAGCATAAAATACCTAGGAATAAACCTAACCAAAGATGTAAAAGATCTGTATGCTGAAAACTATAGAAAGCTTATGAAGGAAATTGAGAAGATATAAGAAATGGAAAAACATTCTGTGCTCATGGATTAGAAGAATAAATATTGTTAAAATGTCAATACTACCCAAACTATGTACCCATTCAATGCAATCCCAATCAAAATTGCACCAGCATTCTTCTCGAAACTAGAACAAGCAATCCTAAAATTTGTATGGAACCACAAAAGGCCCCGAATAGCCAAAGTAATTTTGAAGAAGAAGACCAAAGCAGGAGGCATCACAATCCCAGGCTTTAGCCTCTACTACAAAGCTGTCATCATCAAGACAGCATGGTATTGGCACAAAAACTGACACATAGACCAATGGAATAGAATAGAAACCCCAGAACTAGACCCAACATATGGCCAACTAATCTTTGACAAAGCAGGAAAGTATATCCAATAGAAAATAGACAGTCTCTTTAACAAATGGTGCTGGGAAAATTGGACAGCAACATGCAGAAGGATGAAGCTAGACCAATTTCTTACACCATTCACGAAAACAAACTCAAAATGGATAAAGGACCTGAATGTGAGACAGGAAACCATCAAAACCCTAGAGGAGAAAGCAGGAAAAGACCTCTCTGACCTCAGCCGTAGCAATTTCTTACTAGACACATCCCCAAAGGCAAGGGAATTAAAAGCAAAAATGAACTATTGGGACCTCATGAAGATAAAAAGCTTCTGCACAGCAAAGGAAACAATCAACAAAACTAAAAGGCAACCAACGGAATGGGAAAAGATATTTGCAAATGACATATCGGACAAAGGGCTAGTATCCAAATCTATAAAGAACTCACCAAACTCCACACTTGAAAAACAAATAATCCAGTGAAGAAATTGGCAGAAAACATAGACACTTCTCTAAAGAAGACATCCGGATGGCCAACAGGCACATGAGACGATGCTCAACGTCACTCCTCATCAGGGAAATACAAATCAAAACCACACTCAGATATCACTTCATGCCCGTCAGAGTGGCCAAAATGAACAAATCAGGAGACTATAGATGCTGGAGAGGATGTGGAGAAATGGGAACCCTCTTGCACTGTTGGTGGGAATGCAAATTTTTGCAGCCCCTCTGGAAAACACTGTGGAGGTTCCTCAAAAAATTAAAAATAGACCTACCCTATGACCCAGCAATAGCACTGCTAGGAATTTTCCCAAGGGATACAGGAGTGCTGATGCATAGGGTCACTTGCACCCCAATGTTTATAGCAGCACTCTCAACAATAGCCAAATTATGGAAAGAGCCTACATGTCCATCAACTGATAAATGGATAAAGACATTGTGGTTTATATACACAATGGAATACTACGTGGCAATGAGAAAGAATGAAATATGGCCTTTTGTAGCAAAGTTGTTGGAACTGGAGAGTGTTATGCTAAGTGAAATAAGTCATACAGAGAAAGACAGATACCATATGTTTTCATTCTTATGTGAATCTTGAGAAACTTACAGAACTCCATGGGGGAGGGGAAGAAAAAAAAGGTTAGAGTGGCAGAGAGCCAAAGCATAAGAGACTCTTAAAAACTGAGAACAAACAGGGTTGATGGGGATGGGAGGGAGGGGAGGGTGGGTGATGGGTATTGAGGAGGGCATCTTTTGGGATGAGCACTGGGTGTTGTATGGAAACCAACTTGACAATAAATTTCATATTTAAAAAATAAATAAAAATAAAATAAAATCATTGTGTTCATACTTCCTGAAGGTTTGCTAGCAATTTTCTGTGAAACTACTAAGGCTTAGTACTTTTTGGGGAGTAACTATTGAAAAGTATTCTCAGTTTGCTCAATGGAGTTGGAATGTTTAGACTATTTCTGAGATAAAGGTTAGTGTAATTAATATCCTACAGTATGCAATTAATCCATACTTTATGCTTCTTTGCAAAGATTTGAGGAAGATAGTCTCATTCTTTTCCTCAAATGTTATTACCCTCATTTTTGTTTTATTTATTTATTTATTTATTTATTTATTTGGGAGAGAAAGAGTGTGCACACAAGCCAGGGAGAGGGGCAGAAAGAGACAGAGAATCTTAAGCAGACTCCATTTTCAGCACAGACCCCAACGCGGAGTTCAAGCCCACAACCCTGGGATCATGACCTGAGCCGAAATCAAGAATTCGATGCTCAACCGAGCCCACCCAGACACCCACCATTTTCATTTTTAAATACATGTATCTGTACTTTCTTATTTTTTTTTTTAAATTTTTTTTTTCAACGTTTATTTATTTCTGGGACAGAGAGAGACAGAGCATGAACGGGGGAGGGGCAGAGAGAGAGGGAGACACAGAATCGGAAACAGGCTCCAGGCTCTGAGCCATCAGCCCAGAGCCCGACGTGGGGCTCGAACTCCCGGACCACGAGATCGTGACCTGGCTGAAGTCGGACGCCCAACCGACTGCGCCACCCAGGTGCCCCTGTACTTTCTTATTTTTTAAGTTAGTTGATTACATTAGTTTTGCTCCATTCTCCCTCAAATAACCAATTTTCAGTTTGTTTCTTTGTATCTAAGGTTTACTAAACATTAACATTAATTTATGTTGCTCTTTTTCTGTTCCCTCCATTTCCTTCCCTTATGTTTATTTTATTGCTCTCTAACTTTTAACATTTTTTTCTTAATGTTTATTTATTCTTTGAGAGAGAGAGAGAGACAGAGAGAGAGTGAGTGAGGGAGGGGCAGAGAGAGAGAGGGAGACACAGAATCCAAAGCAGGCTCCAGGCTCTGAGCTGTCAACACAGAGCCTGACATGGGGCTCAAACCCACAAGCTGGAGATCATGACCTGAGCCAAAGTCAGATGCCTAACTGACTGAGCCAATCAGGCGCCCAGCTCTCTAACTTTTAAATTGAGTGCTTAATTCATTTATTTTCATTCTTGCTTATGGTATCACTTTTTGTTGAAAGAGAATATCCTTGTAAATGTGGTTGAAACAATAAGGACATTTATTATCTCATATAACAAGAAGTCTACAGGCAGGGTGATTCTACAGATGGTTTAGCAGCTGAATGATAGCTTTAAGGGCCACCCTGTATTTTCTATCTTTCTATTCTACCATTCTGAACATATCAGAGTTATCACCACTCATGTTTTATAGGTAGCTAGAATAGTTCCCAGTTCCACATGCAAATTCAACTACATCCAACAAAGCATTTGCTATCTTAAGCCTAAAACATGGAAAGTAACTTCTGCCAGCAAGTAATTAGGGGTAGGGAGATGCTGGTTAGGAAATAACAGTATCTGCCACAATTCTTAAGATTTAGAATATTTTAAGTTATTAGAACACTGAACTTTGCTTTAGCCATATCTTACTGGTACTGATATACAGTGTTTGCTTATGATTCTGTTAGGTATTTATGACTTCCAACTTTTATTTCCTTCCTTACACAATTACAAGTGTTTAAAAGTTATGCATGTGTTTTTATTTCCTGCATAATACTTTTTTCTTATTATTAATTTGTGGTTTCATTATATTATGAAAAGAGAATATGGTATACTTATTTTCAAATATTTAGACAATTACTAGCAATTCTTATTATGTATGTGACCAAATATACAGTTGATTTGATTTTATTTTTTTAATGTTTATTTATTTTTGAGACAGAGAGAGACAGAGCATGAACAGGGGAGGGTCAGAGAGAGAGGGAGACACAGAATCTGAAGCAGGCTCCAGGCTCTGAGCTGTCAGCACAGAGCCTGACGTGGGGCTCGAACTCACGGACCGTGAGATCATGACCTGAGCCGAAGTCGGACGCTTAACCCAATGAGCCACCCAGGCACCCCGCATTTGATTTTATAGAAATGTCATGTGCGCATTTCAAATGAAGATACATTCTCTGATTTTATGGCACAGATTTTGATATATATCTTTTAGAGCCATTCAAATTTGTGTTTAATTGAATGGACATGAAATGACAGATGTTAGTTAAAGATGCTCAGTGATATTTCATTCTCTTATTTCTTTTTATTTTTGCTGATTTAAATTTGACTTTCTTTTGATGACTTTTTTCCTTTTTTTTCCTGCATTCTGCCAGTTTGTCTTTCTCTTTTATTCTCATTTCCCTTTGGTGAATTCTTACACCAACTATTCAAGCCCTGTTTCAGAAGAGGCATGTTTACTTTAACATCCTTGACTAAATGTAGAAAATTTTTTAAATTTGATTTTAGTATATGCAACTTCTTTCTAAATTTGTCTTTTATTTTTAATGTTTGACTCTCTTGTTTATTTGCATAATTTTTGTATATGTCATATCCTGGACATGTTATAATTCATCTTTGTAGAGGTAAACTTCTTTTGGGACAAGTTTCAAACAGATTCCAGTTATATGGAACATAAATATTTGTAGCTATTTTAAGAACAGATTAAACAAATTTTAGGGAATGGGCTGACAGGCATTATTTCATAATGAGCAACATAGAACAGACCCATCTGTTAGAGCTGCTACATCTTGTATTATCAAGTGACATCAGGAAGAGGTCACTGAAACTAATGACTGCAAGCACACACCATCATAGCTTCAATCCAGTGATCATTACGTGGCTCCAGCTCGTGGCTCTAGAGCTATGCCATTCTTTCTAGATCCTCATCAGCCCCAAACAGATAATCCATTCTGCCTCTTGACACCTTGGATGCTAGCAATTGACATTCAGTGTTTGTAGGGGTGGAGACAGGGGAACTTGGCCTTCTTGACAGCAGAAAAAAATAGAAACAATGCTTCATTCCAAAATTCACACAAACACATCTAACTTATAGAATCTACCTAAGTTTCACGCTTCTAGCTAAAGAGAGCTAGAATATATTGTTTTTAGCTTTTCAGACTCTGAAGTACAAAAAAAAAAAACTAAAATGTGGTAGAAATGAATACAGTGCCAGTTGAACATATCTTCTACACTCAAGCTTTCATTAAATAGTGTGAGGGAGATGGGGCGCCTGGATGGCTGAGTTGGATGGGTGTCCGACTTCAGCTCAGGTCGTGATCTCACGGTTTGTGAGTTCAAGCCCTGTGTTGGGCTCTGTGCTGACAGCTCAGAGCCTGGAGCCTGTTTATGATTCTGTGTCTCCTCCTCTCTCTGCCCCTCACATGCTTGTGCTCTGTCTCTCAATAACAAATAAGCATTAAAAAAAATTAAACACATATAGTGTGAGGGAGAAAGACTCAAAGGATGAGTTGAGGAAGCATCTTAGATTGAAATCAACAGAATTAAAACTCTTTCTCCTTGACATTCAGCACTGAGAGTATTTTCCATCTACCAAATGTTAGAAGGCCTGATTCTCAGTAAATCCAGTACTCTAGTGATTCTTCATATGGTGATGTAGCTTCCACTAAACTTCAGCTAACCAAGATCAGCAACCATAGATATTTATTCTCACCTGCTAGTCATCTATGCTCAGCCATAATTAAAATCTGATTCCTCCAATGATGGTACATCTATCTAATTCTTTGATCTCTATTTTTCCCTGAACTTCATGGTATCACATGAGTTTTGCCACACTTCTTTAGCCTGTCTGTGGTAAATGGATGGCCAGTTTAGTAGGCTAATAACATATGAATAATTATGTATGATAGATGCCTGAGAACTGAAAAGGCATGTAATTTCTATGGGGCTACTATCTTGATTTGGTCCAAATTTTACTCTAACTCATTGGGGACTTGATGATTTGGATTTGGGTTCTTTCTTTTTCTTTCTTTCTTTCTTTCCTTCTTTCTTTCTCTCCTTCTTTCCTTCTTTCTTTTTTTTTTCTTTTTTTTGGACTAAGTTTGAGGTTTTACTTATTTATTTTTCCACGTTGTTTGTCCTTAACTATTTACAGGGATGAAGGTGATCCCATTTTATGCATTTATTCCCAATCCAACTTGATAATCAAACAAGATCATTGTAAACTGGAATATGAAGAAAGTGAAGAAGAAATAAAAGGTACCAAAAGTTTTTCACTTGTGTGATCAAGAAATATAGGAGCTTAGAAAGCTAAAACCACAGAACATGACTCGGAAAAAAAAACTGCAAAAACCAAGTATCTCCCAACCTCCTTATTTTATAAGTTAGGAAACTTATAGGAACACATTTGTTTACTCTAGACTTTGTCAATTTTCAGGAGTGGACAGGAGAAAACTCAAATCATAAACACAGTATTTTTAAGTTAGAAGTATTTTCCAATATATATACCCAATAGGACATTTGACACAGAATTAATTGAGTCTGTTCATTCAGAAGCACAATGGTTCCAACAACTTTGTAATGTATTATCTTTTAGTAAAGCTCATTCAGTCCTGACAGATTCTGATGGTTACAGCCTCATAAATATAAGTCACTCATTCAAAACGTGGTCCTGTGTAAAGGGAACTTAAGACACAAAAAACACAGCTGCTGTAATCTTCAGTCTCTATAACTTTTTTAAAACAAATCTGTCGAAGTCACCATGTTCTCCATGGTGATATCAATTTCTTTGAATATAGTTGGACAAAAATAGAGAAGAAAGTAATAGTAAAAAAGTGTGGGAAAGTACAGAAGTAGATATTGTGGGCACAGGACTTCTAAAAAAGTAAATTTTCAAGCACGTGTTTTCTTAATACCTGGAATAGTCACAAAGGAATGATCAAAGGTCCCATACATGATCCAAAAAGCCTAACATATCCATGTTTATTTTTTTATTATATGAGCAAGAGTATCCCACAAAGAAATGAGAATGAAACATATAAAGGCAAGGTTGATAAGATGGCCACTTAATAGGAAAGCTCTAGATAGTGATTTTAGCTTAGTTCAGAAAATGTACAGAAACTGATTTCCCTCAACACCGCAAGTAAGTGTTAAAATCTCCCAAGCCAGTCAATTACGGCGTTCATTTTCCAACCATTTTCAGCCTATGGGCAGTAAAGGTGGAATTAAAGAGCAATCACCTTATAAAAAGAGCTTAATGTAGTTTACAACTCTTAT
Source organism: Felis catus (assembly GCF_018350175.1). Classification (NCBI taxonomy): domain Eukaryota; kingdom Metazoa; phylum Chordata; class Mammalia; order Carnivora; family Felidae; genus Felis; species Felis catus. The sequence goes on from NC_058386.1 coordinate 23,650,743, forward strand.
TTATATCATCTTCTTAAATGCTGAAATGCTTCATTCAATATAGTATAGCATAGACTATTTTTATAAGTCTCGCTTATAAAACTGCAATCACTGTGCAATTAAAATACCACTGCAATTAAAGTGTGTGTAATGGAACATTCAGAAATGTACACATGACTTTCCTTTATAATCACCAAGGGAAACATTTTATATTCAAGTCTCCCAACTTATAAGATTCATTCAGCTAACAAGGGAACTTCTTTATTCATACAATAGCTTTACACACACACACACACACACACACACACACACACACACACACACCCCTACCCACTCTGGGGTGTTAGATGTTTCTAAACATCCAAAAGAAAATTTAAAAAGTTTATACTTTCAAAGTTTGAATTGCTATATGAAGATAATATTCATTTTGTGTTGTTTATAGGTTGTTCTTTTACATTTCAATTTTTTTCAACTTAGAAGAGAAAGTGAGCAACATTATGGCGCCAGACATTACACTGATTGCTTTATATAAGTTTTCTTTTTTTTAAATGTTTGTTTATCTTGAGAAAGGGAGAAAGACTGCAAGAGAGAGGGAGGGGCAGAGAGAGACTGAGAGAGAGAATCCCAAGCAGCCTCCAGGCTCAGCATAGAGTCCGACACAGGGCTCAATCTCATGACCACAAGATCATGACCTGAGCCGATGTCAAGAGTTGGACACTTAACCGACTGAGCCACCCAGGCACCCCTATGAAAGTTATCTTACTTGATTCCCAAAACAGGTTGGCAAGGCAGTCTCTTTCTACAGTTTCACAGAGGAGACTGACACTCAAAGTGGCAAAGTCACTTGCAGCTAGTAAGTTTTAGGGATGGAATACAAACCTAACTCACAAAACTGTTGTTCATATATGAACTCTATTCATCTAGCATTATTCCTACTATAAATATAGGTGGTTAATGTATTTAGAATTTTTTTTGCATCATTAGGTGTGCTCACTGTGAAAAGTTTCCCATGCATTTTGTTTTTTTTTAATTTTTTTTAATGTTTATTTATTTCTGAGACAGAGACAGAGACAGAGCATGAGTGGAGGAGGGGCTGAGAGAGAGGGAGACACAGAATCTGAAGCAGGCTCCAGGCTCTGAGCTGTCAGTACAGAGCCTGACACGGGGCTCGAACTCACAGACCGCAAGATCATGACCTGAGCTGAAGTCGGACGCTCAACCGACTGAGCCACCCAGGTGCCCCTCCCATGCATTTTGAATGTGCTTTACTTAAATACAAATAGACTCTTACAGATGATGTGGTTTCAAATACTATTGCAAAGCAAAGATTTGGGGATCTAAGAAGGTGAGGTGATTACTTCCAGTTCTCAGCAAGTAAAAAGGGTAGACTCGAGTTTAAAATCCCAAACACCTAACAAGAAGCTTGCTATTTATTGTTTACAACTTTCCAACAAACTTCGGTCTAATAACTATATAAGTATTGTAGACTCTAAATGTGAATCATAAATATTTCAGAGTATTCAACAAATCTAGATTTAAAAACTACATATATACCACATTAAGCACTGAGGGCACAAATATTACTACACATTACTATGTAGATCTTCCAAATGATCACATTTTCCTTTATATATTAACAGTACCTACCTCATAGGGCTGTTGTACAGATTAAATGAAATAATTTAAGAGGAATACTTAGAACAATCCATGGCATATAATGAATTGTTAAGCATTTATTATTATTGGTAATATCACCAATCTAACCCCCACACTCTCTCCATCCATTCCATGTAAGCATTTCCTATCTCCCCCAGAGAATACAGCTCTATTTCTTAAAGCAGCTTAAAAAAACAAAGAAGAACTGTAATTGAAAAATTATGGAAATGGCTATTTTTAATTTTCTGAGGAACCTCCACACTGCTTTCCAGAGCGGCTGCACCAATTTGCATTCCCACCAACAGTGCAAGAGGGTTCCCGTTTCTCCACATCCTCTCCAGCATCTATAGTCTCCTGATTTGTTCATTTTGGCCACTCTGACTGGCGTGAGGTGATACCTGATCCAAGGGATACAGGAGTACTGATGCATAGGGCCACTTGTACCCCAATGTTCATAGCAGCACTCTCAACAATAGCCAAATTATGGAAAGAGCCTACATGTCCATCAACTGATGAATGGATAAAGAAATTGTGGTTTATATACACAATGGAATATTACGTGGCAATGAGAAAAAATGAAATATGGCCTTTTGTAGCAACGTGGATGGAACTGGAGAGTGTGATGCTAAGTGAAATAAGCCATACAGAGAAAGACAGATACCATATGGTTTCACTCTTATGTGGATCCTGAGAAACTTAACAGGAACCCATGGGGGAGGGGAAGGAAAAAAAAAAAAAACAGGTTAGAGTGGGAGAGAGCCAAAGCATAAGAGACTGTTAAAAACTGAGAACAAACTGAGGGTTGATGGGGGGTGGGAGGGAGGAGAGGGTGGGTGATGGGTATTGAGGAGGGCACCTTTTGGGATGAGCACTGGGTGTTGTATGGAAACCAATTTGTCAATAAATTTCATATAATAAAAAAAAATTATGGAAATGGCATAGCAAGTTTGATTTTAAAAAAAAGATCAAGCTGAAATTAAAAAAAAAAAAATCTTCGGGGCACCTGGGTGGCTCGGTCGGTTAAGCGTCCGACTTCGGCTCAGGTCATGATCTCACGGTCCGTGAGTTCGAGCCCCATGTCGGGCTCTGTGCTGACAGCTCAGAGCCTGGAGCCTGCTTCAGATTCTGTGTCTCCCTCTCTCTCTGACCCTCCCCTGTTCATGCTCTGTCTCAAAAATAAATAAACATTAAAAAATTAAAAAAAAAATCTTCTCTTTGATTCCTTCCGATCCCTATGGTGGCCTCCATGTTACCCACCACCCTGTATTTCATGCCCTGTACAATAACCCTCCCCTTGAGTGTGGAAAGGACTTGCTTCTAGCCATAGAATATGGCAAAGGTAAAGGGCCTCTGCAGATATAATTTAAGATCCTAAATCAGTCTATACTGAATTAACCAAAAAGGATATTTTCCAGGGTAGGCCTATTTTAATCAGGTGAAAGCCCTTTGAAAAGGGACTTTGAAAAGGGACTTTGAAAAGGGTCTGTGGACAGCTTGATGAAGCAAGTGGCCATGTTGGAAAAGCCCATATGGCAATGAACTTTGGGTAGTCTCTGGGATCTGAGGGCAGCTTCTAGATGACAGCCAGCAAAAAGCCAGGGCCCTGAGCGATACAAGTGCAAAGAAATTAGTTTTGCTAATGACTTGAATGAAGTTGACAGCAGATTTTTCCCCAGTAAGGCTTCCAGATGAGAACATAGCTCAGCCAACACCATGAATGAAGTCTTGTGAGATATGGGATTATGTTTTATTTCATTTATTCCTCTCTATAGCATATTGGTATTGCAAACTAGAAAGAAAGAATAACACGCTTTAATATGGACGGAAAGGAAAGAATAGCTATTTGGTTTACATGCTAAAGAATCAAACTATGGAGAAAACAATCCTTCAGTTTAGGGAGTAATTTCTTTGTAATGAACTTAAAACCATCAAGCAAGCTATCTCTGACAAAGATTTCACCATCTCTTTCCCTGAAATTCCCATTCTTACCTTTCCCTACGATGAAACACAATGAAGGAAACATTTCACATGCTACCATCCTAATGATAACACAGAAGTGTCCAAATGCTTTCATAGTAATGGTCTAATTTGAGTTTCATAACAATTATGTGAGGTAAGAACAAAAGAACTAGGATATTCCCAAATGCAGGGGCATAGTTGTGAACCCAGTGGTTGTCCGTGGGCCTGAACACATCAATGGCCCTCAGGAAGCACTAAAATGAACGTAGATTACTTTTTAAGATAAAGAAATTATAGTTCAGAAAATATAAATGACTTGCTTGGCAAAGCCTGTACACAAAGGTACAAGAATTAAAACTCAGACCATCTGTAACAGAGGCCAAAAGTTATTTTCTATAATAGCATTTTACTCCTGAAAGGAAAACACATTTAGCTTTTAACAGCCATTAACCTTTTTGCTCAAATTTGCATCTCTCCTTAGCAGAGAACCCTGAAGGAAGGGATGCAAGGAGAGATGAAAGGAAATATCATGGGTATGGAGCACTGACCAGCCTGTGGAACACCTTGAAAATCTGAGGAACAGCAGGATCACAGTGGATGCCTCTAGGTAGAGCTGCCTCCTGACAAAGGGAAGATGAGTTGGAAAATGAAACATTAATATTTTAAAGGAAAACTACCTACTTATTTCCTTTTCTAGCATGGCCTTTGAAAATGCAAATCAATAATTGTCTTTTTTTGAAAATGAATTTTCCAAAAGCTTTTAAAAATAATTTTCCTACTAACACTTTCTCTTATTCTAATATGACCTCAAGCAATAGCTCATCATATAAGTCCCTGTCTCACTGAGAGTACTGGATTGACTTGGAAACCACACCATCAGATGTTGAAAATACCAACTGAAGTGGAATACCAGTAGTGTCTTCGTGCTGTCGTGAGTATCAAGTAATTTGTATTCTGTCACCCGAAGACTTCTCATTGTTGTTTAACTTAAATATATGATTTTCCAGGTTTTTTCCACACACAAAAGCAGTGGTCATTGAAAAGAAGCTATGATTCCCTAAGCAGTAGTCTTGTGATATCAATGCTTGCCAGCCAAAGGCCACCAGGAAAGATACCTGGGTTTATTACTTGCTGCAGCAAAGAAGCCTGCATATCATGGAAACATGTCAACAAAAGGCTGTTAGAGAGGGCTTATTTTAGGATTTGGGCTTGTGGTACCTTTGGCGAATTTTCAAGGAAGTGGAGACTTGGTGTGGACTGGGTGCTCTCAGAAAGCAGAGGCAATTTACTGACAGGATATCTTAATAACTTTTATCTAGGAGGTATGAGAAATAGAGTAGGGTTGGAATTGTTAAAGAAAGAGCAGTCACCTTGTAAGCTGGAAAAGGGCAAGTATGGACAATTTCGTGGTTTTCAGCATTCTTGTTTTTGGCTGAGCTCAGGCATGATTATGAAATGGCCATGTTTTTGTCTCACTCCATCAGGGACACAGATGGACTTCATCTGATGTTGGTATTCTGTGCATTCTTGTTCATGTTCAGCAAGAAATCCCTACCAGAATACAGCTGTCAGGGATGCTTTGTTCTTTCTCAGCGTACATTCAGGTTGTCAATAGAGAACCACTCCCCCTATCCGCAGACTGTTTGGTTCAGATGAGTCTAACTCAGTCCCTTTCCCTAAGGATGGGCACATGATGCAGGTCTGGTGAATGAAAGTTTTGCATCTTTCAGTCCACAGTGAATGTTTCAGAAATGAGCACTTGACTCAAGAAGGGCCAATTACAGACAATATCCACAGAAATTTTGCTGAAGCTACCTGGAAAGAGGTATATTGCTTTAATGATGCCATTTGGGTGCAGAGGTTATAAAGGGTTAAGATGTTTTTACTACCTCTACACCAGGAGTAATAAGCCCCTACCCTAAAGCATGTCCATTTCCTGCTAAACATAAGACTATGTTTTCTTAAATTGTCCATTTTCCTTGTTAAATTTGAACTGGAGTATGTACTTTCCCAGAATTGCTTATCCATAAAACATCTACTTCAGAAAACTGGCAATTATCCACTTGCTTTGTCTCATATGTCATATTTTCTGTTTTTCTATTCCTTTTTCTTAACCACCGGAGTGTCTGTAACACATAAAACCTCAGCTAACTGCCACAAGGCACGACAATCTCATTTCAGACTACGATATTGTGTTTTATAAGAAATATATATATATTTGGTCATTCAGATGACCAAAATTTATTTCTCATATATATTTGGACTTTGTTCCCCATTTCTGGCACAGAGCTTCTAAAATTCTTGGAATTTTCTGTCATAAAAGCAATAAAGGTATCTTTTGCTACGTTAACAAGGTGATTCCTGGAAAACCCTTAGGTGAAATATAAGCACGAGGAGTCTGGTTGTCAGGAGAACCAACAATGTGGAGGGAAAGGCTTGTGTGATGAAGCCTCTAAAAACACCTAAAAAGAATGGGGTTCCAAGAGCTTCTGGGTTGGTGAGCACTTAGACATGTAGGTAGAATGGTGCACCTAGACAGGGCATGGAAGCTCTGTGTCCTTTACCCATGCCCTGTCCTATGCATCTCTTCCATGTGACTGTTCCTGAGTTATACCCTTTTATAAAAATTGGTAATACAGGAAGTAAAATGTTTTTCTAAGTTTTGTGAGCTGCACTAGCAAATTAATCAAACCTGAGGAAGGGGTAGTGGGAACCTCTGATTTATAGCTAATTGGTCAGAAACACAGGTGATTACCTAGTCTTGTGATGGTATCTGAAGTGAGGTGGGGAGGCAGTCTTCTAGGACTGGACCCTTAACCTGTGAGATCTGACACTATCTGCAGGTAGACGGTGTCAAAATTGAGTTGGTTTGTAGGACACCCAGCTGGTGTCTAGAGAATTGCCTGTTAGTGGTGCAGAAAAACGCCCCCTCCACACGTTGAAAATTGGGTCCAGGAACCCAAAAGACAGACCAACCCTCCTACTAGCAGCTGATGGGGAGCAGAACTTGTCACCCCAAAATATACTCCTTGGGCGTAAGGATTATTTTAGGCTGATTATTTTTAAAAAACAGCAGACATGAGGGAAGTTCTGAAAACCAAGTAGAAGTTACCCTTTCATAAGAGACATTTACATTTATAAAGAAACTTACATTTGAGTTTCTCCCTCTCTGTATCAGAAAAATAACTCAATTTCAAGAAATTCTTATCAATGAAGAAGGCAAGGACTTAAATCTGCATAACAACCTTACCCTTGATTACTCTGCTTTGCCTTGTAACCTCTCATAACTAGCGTCTCACCCCTAACATCTTTTATCTTTAGCTGGAGATGTTATTCATTGTGGTGGTTTGGGGAGTTACAGTTTTCCTGTGTATCTTCCATGCATACAGGAGGTATATATGTTATTAAAATAATTTTTGTTTTTCTCCTGTTAATCTGTATTTTTATTGCAAGGGGCTCTCAGCCAAAAATCTAGAAGGGTAGAGAAAAAGTTATTTTTCCTCCCCAATACAGCCAATACAAGCTTCCTTGTTCCACTGTGGAGATCTTTCAGGATCCTTTTGAGAAGGTGATGGTGGCCATTTTTGTCTCTATATTGGCAGAGCTTTCTTAAGAAGTAAACAAAGAAAAAAGCAGACTCAAAAAGAAAATAGAAAAAAGCAGAGTCAAAACATGGAGAAAAATCGTGGTGTCTAAATGGGGTGTCTCTCGATTAGATGGGGCCTCCCAAATGTCTGGCAACTAGGGGGTGGAAGCCAGCCAATTGGGTGGAAGGCAATGGGGCAGGAGGTGAAAGAACTCCCCTGAGGAAGAACAAAGGAGATAGTTTATTGCATACAATGCAAGGGAGCCCTGGGCAGAAAAGCAGAGGAGAGGCTGTCTGCAAAGAGGCAGAGAGTGGGGGCTGCTTTCAAAAGGGAAAGATGAGGAAGTATGGCAATGTATGTAATTCTCCCTTTCTTATTAACTGTTCCTGGTTGTTAAGTAGCCCATTGGTCAGTTAGAACCTGTGGATATTCTGAAGTGGGTTGCCTGATGGGCCTGTCTGTATTCATCCAGGTGATCTCTGTGGCCCTTTTTAAATTCCACTGCTCAAGTCTGTTTGCCTAAAAGCGGCCTCTACAATGATGTCCGTTGCTCTTGTGAATATTTGCCTCTCTTTGAAGTAAAAAACACCTCTGAAATTCTTAGTTATCAATAAATTACCTTTTTGTTTCAAGTATTTTATAGTTGGGTTTCTGTTACCTCCAACAGGAACATAGTTCTCCCACTCCCTCACACAAACATTTTGAACACATGAAGTATGTCAAATAAAAAGAAATCCAAACTAACATGGGGACAGATTTTAATTAGCAAGAAAGACAGGGGCGCCTGGGTGGCTCAGTTGGTTAACCGACCGACTTCAGCTCAGGTCATGATCTCGCAGTTTGTGAGTTTGAGACCCGCGTCGGGCTCTGTGCTGACAGCTCAGAGCCTGGAGCTTACTTCAGATTCTATGTCTCCCCTTCTCTCTAACCTTCCCCTGCTCACGCTCTGTGTCTGTCTCTCAATAATAAACAAATGTTAAAAAAAGTTTTTAGAAAGACAAAGGCAGTTGTGAAAATACTCAAGTCTCAGAAATCTGTGTCTCAAAATCAAGCAAAAACTTCTTGCATTGTGTGAAGGAAGGGCAAGCAGAGACAAGTTTAATCTTTTAAGGGGATGCTGGACAGGCAAGGGGAAATGACCAGCAGGGGTTGACAGGAAGAGGGTTTTGCTGTGGTCAGCTGATTTCCAGGGAGAAATTGATAAGGAGGGTAAGTTCTACTTTTCAGTGCTTGTTCAGGCTGTGGAGCAGCAAGTGGAGCTCCGGGCCCTATAGGAAGGAGGGAAGCCTAATTAGAGTTTGGTCAAGTAGAAGGTAAGAAATGGGCAATAGTGAACACTTGGTGAAGTACAATCAGGCAGTTTGGGTTCTAAAGATCCACAAGTGTCTTGAGAAGGATAATAATCATTCCTTTACATCTAATGCATTATTACTTTAGACTGCCAATTAAGAGAGTAAAATTTAATCCCCATTTCCTTAAGTGTAGCATATGTATCTGTTCTTATAGACCACCCTGTTTTTAGACATTATCCTTTTCTTTAAGATAGTATAAAATGGCTCAAATCCCAATTCCATGAACAGTGGAAAACAGTCATCAGCAAAAATCTGTGAGGTTTTCAAGAGAGAGAGAACTTATTTTCCCTGATTCACTCCATACTGCAGCCTGCTTTTCCACCACTATCTCACTCTCCACTGACAATCTGAGCTCCAGAGCTTCAGTCCTTCCATTAGAGGGTAGAGAAAATGCCTTACAAATTGCCCGTGAAATTCTCGTTAATGCCCCTGCTTCTACAACCTCTACTTGTTTATGCACTGAAATTGGTGACCCCACTGGTATTTTTATGTCTCCTTTCCAAGTCCTAATTTGGGAATAGAAAGTTATTGGTACCTAATACCTTATGGCCTCAGACATAAATAAGGCTAAACAGTTAAATTTAACATCCTGTTTTTACATTATTCATATTATGAATGGGTTATGCATAGAAAAGTCAAAATAGTTAAATAAAAATACACTGGAAAAAATTATAACTAAATTATCAGATACAACATTTTTTAAATCACACAGCTATGGAATATGTAGAGTGCTAGGACAAGAACAGGAGAGTACAATGGGAAAAAATTACAAAGAAAAAAAGATTAGTTAGCACTTAATTTTTAGTGTGTCATTCACTGCTTTTTAAAATGCATTTTTATATTTCTAATTCCCCAACCAACAACAATACTGATAGGGTTCAGAATTAGTCTCCCCAGAATGAGGCACTTTGGCATGTAGAATAGTTTAAGCTGAAGACAATCAAGACCCAAAAGACTCAAGAAGAGCTTTTACCTCCCCCTTAGCCCTCTCAAAGAATTTCAATAGAGGGCCTGGTCCAGAAAGAGAGCTATCACCAGAAATAACTATAAACAATGGTAAGATGGCAGGGAGACCTGATAGAGCCTGTTTGTACATAGTCCTGTGTCCCATTGTCTCTACATGGCATTATAAACATATGTTCATGAAACATTTTTCCTCCCACCTTCCTGTAAAGTGTTTTCCTGGAAGGGCAGAGGAGAAGTTTTTCCTTCTCTAAAATACCAAGGATGATTTTGTTGAACTACACACCATAGAGAGTTACTCATGCTGATAACTATGTGTTTCCTTTCAGATATACACCCACTGCAAGAATGCTTTTTAGCTGTGTTATTGTTCTCATCTATCAACCCAAAGCTATCTTAATAGGCAAACTAATAAGAGATTTATCAATATTTTATTTATTTTACTCATAAATGGCAGCTACCATTTCAGAATTCCAACAGGGCAAGGAAACAATTTCTTCAAAAGAAATATTAAGAGATCTAGCTTAATTTAAGTAAAGGTAAAATTTAACAAGATTTAAAACACTTAAAAATTAAAACAGCAAAAAAAATACACTTAGCAAATACTCAATATTCCTTATGGAAATAAAAAATTGTTGAATCAGAGAGTCACTAAAATATTTTCGTTTCAATAAAATATCCTTTAAACATTTTTACTTATAATAAGGAATATGCTGCTATTGCTCAAATGATAGAGAATCTATGCTTATACTGTCATTCCATGATTCAGGCCAGAAATGAAGGGAAGTCTTTGCTAATATATGGATTGTTTATTTTAGGGTTTTCCCCTGGGAAGAAGAAAAATTAGAGCTTAATTAGTAGGCTCAATACCAAACTGTGCACATTTTGTATTACACATTTCACAACTACCTCACATATATTTTAACATGTTTTAATTAATTGAAACTATAGAGTTAATGATACAAATAAAAGTTAAGTCATGGAACAATTTTCCTGTATTTTTGAGGCTATCTTCATTTGATACAGCTACCAAGTGAATTGGGAAAAGCTACAAAATATATTTGCTCCTTACCTCTTGACAGACAGGCTTAAACATTTACATAGGTTAAAAACCCATTTGGGCTGCCTTCACTGCATCATCAAGAACTCATTCTGGAATGTTCATGTCAATTAAGCAACATTATTCTTCAAAGGATTCAGAGGTTGAGCACTATACTAGGCTGCATAGGGAGATATGCCTGCCTTCAAAAATCTAATGATCTGGGGCACCTGGGTGGCTCAGTCTATTGAGCATCCAACTTCGATTCAGGGCCTGATCTTGTGGTTTGAGAGTTTGAGCCCCACTTCAGACTCTGTGCGGACAGCCCAGCCTGTAGCCTGCCTCAGACTCTGTGTCTCCCTCTCACCGTCTGCCCCTCCCCCGACTCATGCTCTGTCTCTCTCTCTCTCAAAAATAAATAAAACTTTAAAAAAATGTAAAAAAATCTAATGATTATTTGAGGTTCATAGGTGAACAGGTATAATCCATATGTATTAGCAAGCTTATGAGAACGAACCAATAGATGAACTGATATTACTGATGACCATAACTCTGAGGTCAAGCAAATACTATACTTTTGATTTCTTTCTGTGTGAAGGCAGCATATCATAAAAACATGCCAACTAAAATCCCTACTGGTTTAAACAAACAAACATGAGATAAAATCTTGGCCAGTAGTTCTACAAGTAGGATAATTTTTTAATCTCTCTGAACCTGTTTCTTCCTCTGAGAAATGTGAAAAGTTATTTGTCTCCTAAAACAGAATTAAGCAAAGATCTGTTCCTGGCATACTGTAAGCATTCTATAAATGTAACTCTTTATTACAATGCATATAGTAACAATTGCTGACAGATACATAACCGGGGGAAATCCTGGTATATATGAAAGCACAAAGCAATTTTTTTCTTACAAAAAAACTCAAGAAAATAAAAAGAAGTTAAAATATGAGAGTATGCAGGGGACTTGCCTATGATTTTGCCATTGCTTGTTTGTCCCTCACTGCAATTCTCTCCTATTTCTGAATACACCCATTTTGGCAGGTTAAAAAAATAATTAAAAAAATAAATAAAAAGAGAAAAAGTATGTAATCACCTCTAAAACCATAAAAGGAAGTTAAAATTTAGATTCTAAGCTTAGAGAATGTAATTTAACAATTTGGATTATATTGGCAATGGGCTTCTGGGCTCCACTTTTAGAAAGGAAGGCATACAGAAGTGAATAAACAAGAAGACTAAAAAGAAAAATTTAACTAATATATCCAAATAGAAAATTATATTTTAGGCATGAAGATGGCGCCTCACAGAACTTACACAGAAAGCCTCCCTACAGAATCTAGTGCAATTAAAAAGATAAAATGTGGGAAAAGATTTACAGAGAAACACTAAGCACACGCTAAAAATTTAAATGAACCCTAAAATTCTTTTTTCTGTCCATAAATTTTCAACCCTTTGGTTTATTGTCTAACAGGAAAAATCATACAGTATTCTGGTAGACAGCAAGAAAGCCAAAGTAAACCCTATTATACCATTTTAGTGCCAGAAGCAGGGCCAGAAAGAATGCCACCATCAAGCACTTTCAAATGCCTGTATTCATGGATCTCTCAAAGAAATATCCATATGCTGAATCATATATAAGTAGGGGAAATAAATCAAACTGGGAACTATATAAACTTATAAAAGCAGAAGAGACTAAGAAAAATGTAGGAAGAAGAAGAAAAAGAACGATGGAGAGGAGGATGCTCTTGAGAGAGGAGGAAAGGAGAAGGAAGGCAGACGGGCAGGAGAAATTAGGCAAAACAGACAGGAGTGTAGCATACCTTAGAAGTATTATTAAAAAAAAAAAAGGGGGGGGGTACCTGGGTGGCTCAGTTGGTTAAGCATCCCAGTCTTGATTTCTGTTCTCATGGTGGTGAGATGAACAGTCCCGAGCTGGGCCTGGAGCCTGCTTAAGATCCTCTCTCTCTCTCTCTCTCTCTCACTCTCACTCTCACTCTCACTCTCTTTCTCTCTCTTGCCTTCTCTGCCCCCTCCCTGCATGGGCATGGGCGTTCATGTACAGACAAACTCTTTCTCTCTCAAAAAAAAAAAACAAAAGGAAAGAAAGAAAGAAAGAAAGAAAGAAAGAAAGAAAGAAAGAAAGAAAGAAAGAAAGAAAGAAAGAAAAGGAAAGAAAAGGAAAGAAAAATGTTTAGATAATCCTTCATAGTTTCAAGGAAATTCAAAAGAAATCTGCCTCTATTAAAATGAAGTTATGTGTTATAAACTGAGGCAAAAACAGTATGAGGTAAAAAGAAAACTTCCAGAAATAAGGAATTAAATCTGAGGATGAAACACAGAAATTTAAAATGGATGCAAAGTACCAAAGAGCAAAAATAATGCTTCCAAAAAGTGAATCAGTGGCCTAGAAGCAAGTATTGGAAAAATTAGAGAGAGTAAAGAGAGAATAGTGGGTAGCCTCAAAAAAATACAGAATTTGGAACAGAAAATAAATGTTTCAAGAATATGATGCAAGGAAATTTTTCTATAATAAAAGAAGACCACGTATTCAATCTGAAAGTGCTTACTGTGTACCAACACAATTCATAAGGAATGTTAGTGCAATCACATATGCTAGTGGAATAACTAAACCACAAAGGCTTATATTCCTATAAGCCTCAGTCAGAGAAATCACACCATTTGTTGGGGGAAAATATTAACATTAACTACTATTTCTCTTCAAGAATATTAGACCTAAGAAGTATAAGTGGTAATACCTACTGAATTTTCTTACATAATATTTCCCCCAAACTTTCAAAACTTAAAATAGGCATTATAAAAATGAAAAACCCCAAAAGGACACAAAAACATCCACAATCACAGCAGTTTACAGTTGGACTTAAACTTCAAGTTCTGTGTATGCTTGCATGTGTGTACATTTATACAAGTGAGTGTCCATATTGTGGTTGAGATCTGATAGTATGCATCATTCTTTTTCACATGTAAATATATTTAACAATTTAAATCCCCAATTGGTCATTACTACTTTACAATGTAACACACCAATTCAATCAGGATAGAAATGTAATCTTACTTTTCTCAAGGTCAAAAACTGCTTAAATGACAAAAGTGACAAGTCTTTGGATAAAAAAAAATTGTTGGCAGAGTTAGTTAAACTCTATATCCCAAGGGGCACCTGGCTGGCTCAGTTGGTAGAGCATGCTACTCTTGATCTCGGGGTCTTGAGATCAAGTCCCACCTTGGGTGTAGAGATTACTTTTAAAAAGATACTACATTCCCCTAATATTCAATTTAAAAGGAGACACAAAGCAGGAGTGCAATAAATATAAAGGTTTTAAGAGAATCCATTATCAGGTCCATAGCATTAAAATAATAGGTAGCAGGTATTTCCGTTGAAATGTTTTATGATGTATTCATATAGTATGGACAACAGTAAGCACACATACATCAATCTTCTCCCTCTTTGTCTGACCCAGTAGTACAGTGTGCACTGCTCAAAGAGGTTTACCCATTACTTTCCCCAAACACAAGATTTCATATGAATTTTAAACAAGAAAAACCGTATTTATGAAATGTGTTACTTTACTAGCTCTATTTTAATATACTTCGTGCATCTCAGAAAATGTATAAAGAGTAGATATTTCAAAAAAGGACATAACAAAAACTAGTAGGGAGGAATAATATCATCTCTCTGTATTTCTCCCTTCCAACCTCTTTCAATCCAATGCTCAAGTCCTGATAAACTATACAGAAGTAGTCTACCAATTACATCTCTGAAAAAATACTTCCCATCAATATTTTCAAAGCTATCCAAAACTCTTATTTTACTACCACTACTTTAAATACGTTGGGAATTTAGACATATCTAGAAAATTTAGCTATCTAAAGTAAGAACTTGTTTGTCCACTTTATACATAGTACCATTAAACACAACTACACATATGTAATGATGATTACCATCCAAGGTAACTTCTAACTGTGACCATCCTGGCCCTTAACCATGTCCTTCTCACTTCCTTCTCTATACTACCAATCCAGGGATAAATATGTTGTTCAGAGGTGGCTGAACAAATGCAAATTACTTTCCAAAAATATTTTACAGAAGACAAAGTTTCAGATGTGTTTCAACACAAAGTGTACAGATGGGCTAATGTGATTCAGATGGCTCTTAAACATCTAGATACTAGATGCTGCAACATTGGGATTTATTTATCCTTTAGGTACTATGAACAGAGCAAAACAAAATATGGCTCAAAAAGGTTTAGCCATTTCATTCCCAAACAGTAAGATTTGACACAAATTTGAATAAAATATTAACAAAATGTGTTCTTTTACTACCTCTACTGTGTGTATGTGTGTATATATATAGATATAGATATATAATTTATTGTCAAATTGGTTTCCATGCAACACCCAGGGCTCATCCCAACAGGTGCCCTCCTCAATGCCCATCACCCACTTTCCCCTCTCCCCTACTCCCCATCAACCCACAGTTTGTTTTCAGTATTTAAGAGTCTGTTATGGTTTGCCTCTTTCCCTCTCTGTAACTTTTGTTCCCCCTTCCCCTCCCCCATGGTCTTCTGTTAAGTTTCTCAGGATCCATATGAGTGAAAACATATGGTATCTGTTGTTCTCTGACTTATTTCACTTAGAATAATACTCTCCAGTTCCATCCAAGTTGTTGAAAATGGCAAGATGTCATTCTTTTTCATCACCAAGTAGTATCCCACTGTATATATAAACCACATCTTCTTTATCCATTCATCAGTTGATGGACATTTAGGCTCTACCTCTACTTTTAACAAACTTTGTGCATCTCAGCAAATTTGGAACATGAAAAATTAGATATTTCAAAAAAGGACACAACCTTATCAACTATGTAGGCAGAAGTAGAATAAAATGCATGCACAGATGGGTGGTTATAATATGAAAATATTCTTCAAATTAGAACTCTTCCTTCTCAAGGCCTTTGTTCCTACCTCTGACCCACTGAACAAATGTAGTCCCTGTGTGGCTCCTGGTGTTCATCCTAGTGGTGGCCTAAAGATTCCATTTCCAAAAGGCCTACCAGAAGACATTCTGGACATGTTTTTTTAAGATATGTTTTTTTTTTAAGAATTTTTTTTAACACATAAAAAGTTACTTAATAAAACCTGTGATTTCCAACTCTACTTTTTTATCAAATGTCAGCAACCTCTTTAGGTTTAGAAACCTAGATGCAGCAAAATAAGAATCTGAAGTTGACTTCCAAAAGGCTGATGGAAAAAGTGAGAGAAGACTTTTTACACCATGTGTGTCAAGCGTTTTATAAATGACCAGACCATCTCTCCAAATGTATGGCTTGCCCTGCTGGCTCAAACCGGTACGTCGTTCTATCCTTCCTGTGGCCCACTCCCTCTCCAGGCCCAGCAGCAGGCCTACTGCCCACCTGCTTGTTGCTGACCCCTCCCTTGGCCTTGTCCAGGGCTCCACTCACCTGCGGGGCCAGCAAGGCCTTGCGCTGTCCTGGTCAGCATGAAGCGGTATCTGCTTCACCCTGGGACACATAGTGCAGCCGGGGCCCGGGATGTGCATGTCCCCTGACAGGACGAGTTCATCTCCGTGAAGGTGCCTTCCCCGAGCCTTTGGGCACACTGGCATCTTCCAGCTTCTGCGCCCCACTGCAGGAGTCAAATGGCAAACCACAGTCTGGAAGCGGGGTGGCCTCCACCCTTGCAATCCTGTCACAACACAGGTCGTCGCTGCCGCAGGGTCTGGCGGACTCCACAGCGCACAGCGCTGAAGCAAATGCGCAGGCGTCCTCAGGTGCCTGAGCGTACGGGAGGTTGGCGGGTTCAAAGGGCTTCCGAAACCCTAGTGGGAGCTCACACGTGTAATCGGAAAAGCCCCCAGGGGGCACCAGCTCAAAGGCCGGAAGTGGCTGGAAAATCACCCTGTTCACGCGAGATCCAACAGTGACTGGAAGGTCCTTTGTTTCCACGGCTTTGGAACTGGTGCGTTCCACAGCCATCGGGCTGGGTTGTGGCGTGAGGAGCCCGGCGGATCCCCACCCCAAGAGTCATACTGTGGCAGAAAGGGCCACTGGGTAAGGAACTCAAAGGCGGGCCGTGACTGGAAAGTACCTCAGGGCATCAGAGTGGGGCTGGGATGGTTGCTTTTGAGTCCTAGGTTCCGCACCACGTGGGCAGATTGATGATTTAAAGGAGCCTCCTGGCACCAGTGTGTGGGGAAGGATGGTTGACGAAAGGAAAAGCCCTCAATTCCCCAGAACGCTGGCAGGCCAGTGACTGGTAACCAGAAGTGCCCCAGATTGAGGTGCAAGATGATCAGAAGGGCCTTAATTTTCCCAGCAGGCAGGCACACTGTAGGCATTAGTCTGTAGGCAGACTGTGTAGTTTTGTCCGGGAAAAGTGCACGTCTGGAAATTAGTAAAGAAAGTCTCTCTCTCTCTCTCTCTCTCCCTCTCTCTCTCTCTCTCTCTCTCTCTCTCTTTATAGACAGAGCAGGAGCGTGAGCTGGGGAGAGGGGAAGAGGGAGAGGGAGAGGGAGAGAATCTTAACCCCCAGCGCAGAGCCGGACACGGGACTGGATCCCACGATCCTGGGATCAGGACCTGAGCCAAAACCGAGTTGGATGCTCAAGTGACTGAGCCACCCAGGTGCCCCAGGAAAGTCTCTTAATAGAGTCATTAATGCAAGAGAGAGAGAGAGAGAGAGAGAGAGAGAGAGAGAGAGAAAGAGAAAGAGAATTGCATTGCACTAGGCAGATGTTTAAAGCCTAAGCCAGAAATGGCTTAGAGATGAGGCGGGCAAGCAAAGCTTTTATATACACAGACCATGGGATGGATAGGTGGCTGTGGAAGGAGAAAGGAGTATGCTAAAAACTGCTAGCAGGAGGGCTTACTACTTAACAGCTGTTTCAAATATTGCAGTAAGGGAAGGGTTGAGGCAGAAAATGTTTACCTGTGCTTAAGCACCTGAGTCAAAAGTTGGGCCTAAGGTGAGGAAATGAGTTACAGTGCATGAGGTTCACATTAAGTTTACAGCTTAGCTGCCCTAGTCAAGCTACTCTAAAGCTATGTCAAGCACACAGTGTGATCTTGTCAGTCACTTCTCTTGTTAAAGACAGGTTTCATGATACTGCCTTTGGACAATTCAGGGATGAGGAGAATCTGAAGTAGGGAATGGTTGTTAATAGTTCTCAGGGTCAGTGTTTTCTCATATTTTTGTGTCTGGGGGACCAGTTAGACCATCTGTTGGACCCAGTGGCAGAGGTCACTTGTTTCGGGGTCCTACAGATCAGGCATCCGAATCAGGCATTTGCCCAAAATGCAAATGATAAAAATTATTATGAGAGGTCATATTCAAGTAAAGAGCAAGGAGTTGAACACTAACAGTATCCAGTCCAATGAATTCCAAGAGGTCAGTGGTTAAAAATCTTGGGATTACTTACCTTTGCTCATTGAGTTGGTGACATTGTTTATAGCCTTTGTTACTTCTCTTATAAAGGCATGCCTTGCCTCAGCAATTCCCTGACTTTACCACTGGCCCAGACACTTGTCCTGGAAGAAATTGGCTAATGCACACACAGTCTGCTCCAGTGATGAATCCTTCAAGGTATAAATCAGGTTGGTCTGGCTTTAGCTCAACAGTGCTTCTTCAGATCCTGAAGAAAAGGCCAGCTATGAGGCCACCTATAATCCTTAGAAGGATCTGGTAGTCAGGTTTTAGTTCTTGTCATACCAAGGCAAGAGGGTGTAGAAAAATTGGAAATGTTAGTTTGGAGAAATGTAGCCAGATATTAAAACCAACTGGAAGAATGAAAAATTTGGTACAGTTTGGGCAAGGTAATAGGACCCATTCCAATTTACAAGCAGATAACAAAAATATTTTTTCCACCTTGGGAGACAAAGCCAATTTAATCTGTACCATAAAAGACAGAATTTGTGTATCCATAATTTACCTCCAACTTACAAAGAGGTACAAAATATGTCAGAGACAATGAACAGGACCAGAATTTGATAACCCAGAATGATGTACTATAGTTTTTGTTTGTTGGTTTTGTGTCAGGTATACAACATACTGACTTGACAATTCTATACCATGTGCAATTCTCACTACAATAAGTGTAGTTACCATCTGTCATCATACAACATTATTACTCTGTTACTGACAATATTCCCAATGCTGTATTTTTCATTCTGTTACTTATTTTATAACTAAAATTTTGTACCTCTTAATCCCATCACCTATTTCACCCACCTCCCACCCACCTCTCCTCTGGCAACTACCAGTTTGTTCTCTGTATTTATGAGTCTTTTTTTGTTTTTTTGTTCATCTGTTTTGTTTTTAGATTCCACAGGTAAGTGAGATCATATGATATTTGTCTTTTTCTCTGACTTATTTCACTTAGCATAATACCCTCTAGGTCCATCCATGTTGTCACAAATGGCAAGATCTTATTATTTTTTATGATTAATATTCCATTGTGTATATATGTGTATGTATGAGTGTGTATCCCACATCTTCCTTCTCCATTCATCTATTGATGGACACTTAGGTTATTTTCACATCTTGGCTATTCTAAATAAAGCTGCAATAAAGTAGGGGTGCATATATCTTTTCATGTTGGTGTTTTTTATTTTCTTTGGGTAAATACCCGGTAGTGGAAATACTGTATGGTATGGTATTTCTATTTTTAATTTTTTGTGGAACATCCATGCTCTTTTCCACAGTGGCTGCATCAATGTACATTCCCACCAACAGTGCACTAGGGTTTCCTTTTCTCCACATCCTCTCCACCAGTTATTTATCTTTTTGATACTACCCATTGTGATACATGTGAGGTGGTAGCTCATTGTGATTTTGATTTACATTCCCCTGATGATTAAAGATGTTGAGCATCTTTTCATGTGTCTGTTGGTTATCTTTATGTCTTTTTTGGAAAAATGTCTATTAAGGTCCTCTGCCTATTTTTTAATCAAAAAAAATTTTTTGGTGTTGACTTCTATGAGTTCTTTATATATTTTGGATATTTACCCCTTATCAGATATATAATTTACAAATATCTTCTCTCATTCAGTAGGTTGCTTTTTTCTTTTGTTTATGGTTTCCTTTGCCATACAACAGCTTTTATTTGGGTGGTCCATATAGCTTAGTTTTGCTTTTGTTTCCCTTGCCTGAGGAGACAAATCTAGAAAAATGTTGCTAAGGATGGTATGAAAGAGATTACTGCCTATGTTTTCTTTTATGAGCTTTATCGGTTGAGGTTTCACATTTTTAGGTCTTTAATCCATTTTGGTTTTACCTTTGTGTATGGTATAAGTGGTCCAGTTTCATTCTTTTGCATGTACCTGTCCAGTTATCCCAACACCATTTGTTGAAGAGATTGTCCTCTCCCCATTGTATATTCTTGCCTTCTTTGTTGTAGATTAATTGACCATATAAGTGTGGATTTATTTCTGGGATCTCTATCATGTTCCATTTATCTCTGTGTGATATAGTGTGTTTTTTTGAAACATAATAAAAATTTTTAATCTGATTCATTTTTTTCTTTTAGTTTTATTGAGATATAATTGACATACAACACTGTATAAGTTTAAGGTATACAGCATAATGACTTGATTTACATATATTGTGAAATGATTACCACAATTAGTTTAGTTAACATCTATTATCTCATGTAGATTTAAAAAAAAGTAAAAAATGTTTTTTTCCTTGTGATGAGGACTTTTAGTATCTACTCTCTTAGCAGCTTTTGAATGTACCATATAACAGTATTAATTATAGTCATCATGTTGTACATTACTTTCCCAGTACTTACTTATCATATAACTGGAAGTTTGTACCTTTTGACCCCCTCATCCAGTGCCCCCACTCCCACCTTCTCCTCTGCTAGCTACAAATCTTATCTATTTTTCTATGAGTTTTGTGTTTTAAATTCTCTGTATTAGTGAGATCGTACAATATTTGTCTTTCTCCAACTTATTTCACTTGGCATAATGCCCTCAAGGTCCATCCATGTTGTTGAAAATGGCAGGATTTTCTTCTTTTTTATGGTTAAATAGAATTCCATTGTGTATATGTATCACATTTTCTTTAGCCATTTATTTATTGATGGATATTTAGGTTATTTCCATGTCTTGACTCTGTAGATAATGCTGCAGTAAACATGGGGGTACAGATATTTCTTTGACACAGTGATTTCATTTCCTTCAAATATATACCCATAATAGAATTGCTGAATTATATGGTAGTTCTGTTATTAATTTGGGGAGGGGGAACCTCTGTACTGTTTTTCCATAGTAGTTGTACAAATTTACAGTCCCACGACTGTGCATTTTTCTCCACATCCTTGCCAGCATCTTTTCTCTCTTGTTTTTTGATAATAGCCATTGTGGCAGGTGTGAGGTAATATCTCATTATCGCTTTGATTTGCATTTCTCTAATGATTAGCGATGTTGAGCACCTTTTCAGGAACATGATTTTTTTCTACAGTCACCCCCCCTCCGTTTTGAGCAACAATAGTTTTAAAGAAATATTATTATGGATGACACAATAAGGCTGGTCTCATTAGAGTCTGCCTCCTTATTTACATGGATGTAGTAAGAATGATTCTCTACATAAGCCTATTTAAGTTTGTTGAAAGTTTTTGCAAGGAATTTCAGATTGGAATTTTTTTTTAATTTTTTTTTTAACGTTTATTTATTTTTGGGACAGAGAGAGACAGAGCATGAACGGGGGAAGGGCAGAGAGAGAGGGAGACACAGAATTAGAAACAGGCTCCAGGCTCTGAGCCATCAGCCCAGAGCCCGACGCGGGGCTCGAACTCCCAGACCGCGAGACCGTGACCTGGCTGAAGTCGGACGCTTAACCGACTGCGCCACCCAGGCGCCCCTCAGATTGGAATTTTAAAAGCGTCTTGAGGCCAGGAAGCTAAGTACCATCACATCTGACCTGCGATACCTATAGATTTGGGTGAATCCTTTTCTGGAGGTCACCAAAATATCCTGATTCCCTTGGCCTGTCAGGCAATGATTTTCCATGCTTATTTGTAAAGCTAGAAACCTTGTGGTCCAGGTACCAGACCAGTTTTCCCAAGATGGGTTTTTAAGCATTTAAACCTTAACTCCTTAAAAGTGTCAAGTCATACCTCATTAGATGAACTTCATTGTCAAATAAGAAATTGTAGACAAAGCCTCAGTTGCATAACCAGTGATTCCGAATACGTTCTGTTGACAAGAAAATGGACTCATTGAATCTGTGCAAATAGCTAATATTGCCATAAAAGTAATACTCAATAAGAGTTTCTGAATTAGTAGTGGGATCAGGAAGGGAGAGAAACATAAATGTTTCATTCTTTTTATAAAAGCATAGTCTACTAAATTGTCATGAGTTAGAGATAGCTTGCATGCAGAAATAGAACATTAAAGTACCAGCAGTATTCCTAAAAACCCTATAATCATCCTTTATCAGTTCATTCAGTCCTATGTAATTAATTCTTGTTCCATTTGATTTGGGTTACCAGTCTTGTGAACCCATCTGTTTTTCCACTAGAGTTCTGGAAATCCTGCCTCTATCCACTGGTATAGTTTTAAAGTTGTTAAAGTGATGTCATCAGAAGCCTGTACCCACAAATACCAAGCTAGCATGGCATAGTCCTTTTCCATGGGTCTCTGAGACAGTCCTTTGTAGAAGACAAACATTCTGGCCTGTAGCTGATGGCAGGCACTTTCAGGTAAGCCTCAGAATAAACAAAAACTATCTATATATGACAAAAGATGAAATAGCTATGGTTAACTTTAACTTAATACTCATAATTTTTTAATGTTTATTTATTTTGAGAGAGAAAGAGAATGAGTGGGGGAGGGTCAGAGAGAGAGGGAGAGAGAGAATCCCAAGCTGGCATTGGCTGTCAGCACTGAGCCTGACATGGGCTTCAACCCATGAACTGTGAGATCATGACCTGAGCTGAAATCAAGAGTTGGGTGCTCAACCAACTGAGGCACCCAGGCACCCTTACTCATGATTTTCAAAATGAATGATCTGATATGAGTTCATTATAAAAATAATGTGACTAACCAGAAAGTTTGCTTGTTTTATGGCATGAAAAATGAAAAAGTCAATCCAAAAAAGTTTTAGACAAAATCTATAAACATAATGATCAGCCCTGTTTTCAAAAGAAAAGTGGATATCTAACTTATGAAAATGGATGAATGTAATGTTTACAGAGAAAAAAATCTTCAAATGTAACATGTAATACTCCCAAGAACCATGAATGCATCAATAATTTATTTAGATTATACCAAGAAAATATCAAGTATATCAAGTAAAGAATATCAAGTGTAAGGCAGGTCCTAAACATCTTTGTATTAATAAAATTTCATAGGTAAGTGATGTGAATTCTCGGTTGAAAATCACCGGGTTAGAACATACTGGATTCACTTTTGAGAAGTAAAATTTGACCAAGTTAACATTTAAAAAAATAACTGAAATTATCATTAATAACATTATACTGCTGTTGTCTAATATCAAGTAAAACAGCACCAGGACTCTGATAAGTGGAAGTATCTTTGGTAGCAAAGGCTTTGATATCTAGGAACTTCATTTAATTTATTAAATATTTTTATTAATAACATTTCTACACATACATATTTAGCCTTGGAAAGGCTAAGTGTCTCTTCTGATTTATAGTGCTTCCCATGTAACTCAAAACATCAGATAAATTTAATTATTGCTAGCAACTTGATTTTTACAAGGTGAAAGAACAAATGTTTTGTGATTTTCCAGGGACCCTCTGGGAAATACAAAGACAGTTTTAGGTACAAAAGATAACACTTAGGATTCAGTCTGAGGATGGCAGAATGTCAAAAGTGGTCAAAACACTTAAGTACTTAATTAAATGGGATCATGGTTCAGTGAAAAAGAATACTTGGCTACCCATTTAACCCAAGTGACAATGGAAGATTTTTAAAGTAAAGATAGGAAGGAACATGATTATTAGAAACCTTAGGTCTTTTAAAAGTGAGAACATTTTGTTTTCTTAAATAATCAAGGCCATTATAGAGTAACATAAAGCACAGGAAATTATTCTAATAAGACATAGCCTATTGGTGTTCAAAACAGATTACTCAGAAGATAAAAAGCTTTTACAAGTCTTATTAAGAGCAGACCAATAATGTAAGAAAATTGTGTCAATTCAACAGAGGGAAAACCACATTCTAGTTTTACATGAGTTTAGTATTTGATGCTAAAGCTCTTTTAGAAATCTTATAAATAAATTTTTCAACAAAATTCCCTGTACAACAAAATTTACTGCTGATGAAACTTTTAAAACTTGTCAGGTTTTGTCCTACACTTTTTTCTTTCTCATTCTGGGACAACCAATTCTTTTACTTTAGGACAAAACTATCCTCTTTTCCATAATAAAAACATACTCTGAATACCTTGTATACAAGAAATATTAACAATTGGTAACTTCTGTTACAGTGAGGAAACTTGGAAGTGGATAATTATGAACTATCTGTCATATACTAGCATTTTAGAGTGGACTAGCAAGACTTACAGATAAACATCTCACAACTTTCTATGGTTATATAAAGGATATAGTAATATATTTTTGTAGTACAGTTTCTCAACTTGGCAAAAATAAAAGTGTTGATTAATAAAACCAAATATATATACCCTTAAAATTATGCCTAGCAATTAATATTTCAGGTTTTTATCTCATTTATAATGATCTAGTTATTTAATGAATATCTATTAATAATTTAGTATAAGCCTAAGGGTTTTAGTTACCTAAAGATCTTTAAAAGTGGGGCACCTGGGTGGCTTAGTCGGTTGGGCAACCAACTTTGGCCCAGGTCATGATCTCACAGCTCGTGAGTTCGAGCCCCGTGTCGGGCTCTGTGCTGACAGCTTAGAGCCTGGAGACTGCTTTAGATTCTGTGTCTCCACTTCTCTCTGCCCCTTCTATGCTCATGCTCTGTCTCTCTGTCTCTCAATAATAAATAAAACGTTAAAAAAATTAAAAAAAAAGCATCTTTTTATTTTATTTAATTTTTAATGTGGTTTTATTTATTTATTTTTAAGTAATCTCTGCATATAATGTGTGGCTCAAATTCATGACCCCAAGATCAAGAGTTGCACACTCCCATGACTGAGCCAGTCAGGTACCAAAAATGTATTTCCTTTTCAAAATAAAATAGCATAATAATGTACACTCTGTTCTTTGCATAAAATCTTTCTGAAAATAATGATTTTTTTCCTTAATAGTCATTGAAGCATTTTTTTTTAATTCTCAAGTTAGCTAACATACACTGTAGTCTTGGCTTCAGGAGTAGATTCCTGTGATTAATTATAACACCCAGGGCTCATCCCAACAAGTGCCCTCCTCAATGCCTGTCACACATTTTCCCCACCCTCCAACCCCCCCACCCGCATCAACCCTCATTTTGTTCTCTGTATTTAAGAGTCTCTTATGGTTTGCCTCCCTCTCTGTTTTTTATCTTATTTTTCCTTCCCTTCCCCTATAGTTATCTGTTAAGTTTCTTAAATTCCACGTATACATGAAATCATATGATATCTTTCTATCTCTGACTGACCTATCGCTTAGCATAATATCTTCCACTTCCATCCACGTTGTTGCAAATGGCAAGATTTCATTCTTTTTCATCACTAATATTCCATTATATATATATATGTGTGTGTGTATATATATACACACACACACACACACACACACACACACACACACACACCACTTCTTTACACATTCATCAATTGATGGACATTTGGGCTCTTTCCATAGTTTGGCTATTGTTGATAGCACTGCTATAAACATTGGGGCGCACATACCCCTTCAAATCAGCATTCCTGTATCCTTTGGATAAATTCCTTAGTGCAATTTCTGGGTCATAGTGTAGTTCTATTTTTAATTTTTTGAGCAACCTCCACACTGTTTTCCAGAGTGGCTACACCAGTTTGTATTCCCACCAACAGTGCAAGAGGGTTCCCCTTTCTCCACATTCTCACTGACGTCTGTTGTTTCCTGAGTTGTTCATTTTAGCCACTCTGACCTGTGTGAGGTGGTATCTCAATGTAGTTTTGATTTGTATTTCCCTGATGATGACTGACTTTGAGAATCTTTTCATGTGTCTTTTGGCCATTTGGATGTTTTCTTTGGAAAAGTGCCTATTTATGTTTTCTGCCCATTTCTTCACTGGATTGTTTTTCGGGTGTTAAGGTTGGTAAGTTGTCTCTAGATTTTTAAAATTTTTTTTTATGTTATTTTATTTTTGAGATAGAGACAGAGTGAGAACAGGGGTAGGGGCAGAGAGCGAGGGAGACAGAATCTGAAGCAGGCTTCAGGCTCTGAGCTGTCAGCACAGAGACCAATGCAGAGCTTGAACTCACAGACTGTGAGATCATGACCTGAGCTAAAGTCGAACACCCAACTGACTGAGACACCCAGGCGCCCCAAATAGATTTTTGGTAATAACCCTTTATCTGATATGTCATTTGCAAGTATCTTCTCCCATTCTGTCAGTTGCCTATTAGTTTTGTTGATGTTTCTTTCGCTGTGCAGAAGAAGCTGTTTATCTTGATGAGGTACCAGTGGTTCATTTTTACTTTTATTTCCTTTGCCTTCAGTGATATGTCAAGTAAGAAGTTGCCATGGCTGAGGTCAAAGAGGTTGCTGTCTGTTTTCTCCCATAGGATTTTGATGGTCTCCTGTCTCATATTTAGGTCTTTCATCAATTTTGAATGTATTTTTGTGTATGGTGTATGAAAGTGGCCCAGTTTCATTCTTCTGCATGTTGCTGCCCACTTCTCCCAGCACCATCTGCTAAAGGGACTGTCTTTTTTCCATTGATAACTCTTTCTTTCTTTGTCAAATATTAGTTGGCCATATATTTGTGGGTCCAATTCTGTGTTCTCTCTTCTATTCCTTTGGTCTATGTGCCTACTTTTTTCCAATACCATACTGTCTTGATGGGTTCAGCTTTGTAATACAGGCTAAATTCCAAAATTGTGATGTCTCCAGCTTTGGTTTTCTTTTTCAATGTGACTTTGGCTATTCAGGGTCTTTTGTGGTTCCATACAAATTTTAGGATTGTTTGCTGTAGCTCTCTGAAGAATGCTGGTGCTATTTCGATTGGGATTACATTGAATGTATAGATTACTTTGGGTAGACATTTTAACGATATTTGTTCTTCTAATCATGAGCATGGAATGTTTTTCCATTTCTTTCTGTCTTCTTCAATTTCTTTCATAAGCTTTCTATACTTTTCAGCAAACAGATCTTTTACCTCTTTGGTTAGGTTTATTCCTAGGTATTTTATGGGTTTTGGTGCAATCATAAATGGGATCAATTCCTTGATATCTCTTTCTGTTGCTTCATTATTGGTGTATAGAAATGCAACTGATTTCTGTACATTGATTTTATATCCTGCAACTTTGCTGAATTCATGTATCAGTGCTAGCAGTTTTTTGGTGGCATCTTATGAGTTTTCCATGTAGAATATCATGTTATCTGCGAACAGTGAAAGTTTGACTTGTTTGCTAATTTAGATTTTGTTTCGTTTTGCTGTCTGATTGCTGAGGCTAGGACTTCCAACACTATGTTCAACTATAGTGGTGAGTGTGTACATCCCTGTCATGTTTCTCATCTCAGGGGGAAAGCTCTCAGTTGTTCTCTGTTGAGGATGATACTACCTGTGGACCTTTAATATATGGCCTTTATGATGTTAAGGTATGCTCCTTCTATCTGACTTTCTTGAGGGTTTTTATCAAGAAAGGATGCTGTTTTTTGTCAAATGCTTTTTCTGCGTCTATTGACAGGATCATATGGTTTTTATCTTTTCTTTTATTAATGTGATGTATCACGTTGATTGATTTGTGAATATTGAACCAGCCCTGCAGCCCAGGAATGAATCCCATTTGAACATGGTGAATAATTCTTTTAATGTACTGTTGAATTTGATTTGCTAGTATCTCATTGAGAATTTTTGTATCCATGTTCATCAGGGGACTGTAATTCTCCTTTTTAGTGAGGTCTTTGGTTTTGGAATCAAGGTATTGCTGGCTTCATAGAATGAGTCTGGAAGCTTTCCTTCCATTTCTTTTTTTGGAACAGCTTGAAAAAAGAGGTAAATGCTGCTTTAAATGTCTGGGAGAATTCCCCTGGAAAGCCACCTGGCTCAGGACTCTTAATTGTTTGGAGATTTTTGATAACCAAATCAATTTCCTCACTGGTTATAGGTCTGTTCAAATTTTCTACTTCTTCCTGTTTGACTTTGGTAGTGTGTTAGTGTCTAGGAATTTTTCCATTTCTTCCAGATTGTCCAGTTTGTTGGCATATAATTTTTCATAGTATTCTCTAATAATTGTTTGTATTTCTCTGGTGTTGGTTATCTTTCCTCTTTCATACATGATTTTATCTATTTGAGTCCTCTTTTCTTTTTGAAAAGCTTGACTTGAAAACTTGAAAAGTTTGTTTATTATTTCAAAAAACCAGCTTTTAGTTTTCATTGATCTGTTCTACTGTTTTTCTGGATTCCATGTTTATTTCTGCTCTAATCTTTTTATATCCCTTCTTCTTCTGGCTCTGGGCTTTCTTTGCTGCTGGCTTTCTAGTTACTTGAAGTGTGAGATTAGGTTGTAAATTAGTGACCTTTCGTGCCTCTTAAGATAGGCCTGGATTGAAATGTATTTTCCTCTTATGACTGCCTTTGCTGCATCCCAAAGGGTTTGGACTGTCGAGTCTTCATTTTTATTTGCTTCTCTATATTTTTTAAAATTTCTTCCTTAATTTCCTGGTTAACTAATTCATTCTTTATTAGGATATTATTTAACTTCCATATATTTGGGGGCTTTCCAATTTTTTTCTTGAGATTGATTTCAAGTTTTATAGTGTTGTTATCTGAAAAGATGCATGGTATGATCTCAATCCTTTTATACTTGTTGAAGGCTGTTTTGTGATACAGTATGTGATCTATTCTGGAGAATGTTCCATATGCATTCAAGAAGAATGTGTGTTCTGTTGGTTTTGGATGAAAAGTTCTGATTATATCTATTAACTCCATCTGGTCCAATATGTCATTCAGAGCTGTTGTTTCCTTATTGATTTCCTGCCTGGATGATCTGTCCATTGTTGTAAGTGGAGTTTAAAGTCCCCTACAATCATGGTATTATTATCTGTATGTTTATTTATGTTTGTGATTAATTTATATGTATATGTATATATATTTGGGTGCATGTAAGTTGGGGCTTAAATATTACAATTGTTAACTCTTCTTGATGGATATACCCCTTAATTAATATAATACTCTTCTTCATCTCTTGTTACAGTGTTTGTTTTAAAATCTAGTTTGTCTGATGTAAGTATGGCTACTCCAGCTTTCTTTTGATGTCCGGTAGGTTGATAGATTGTTCTCCATCCCCTCACTTTCAGTCTGCAGGTGTGCTCAGGTCTAAAATGAGTCTCTTATAGACGGAATATGGATGGATCTTGTTTTTATTTTCAATCCATTCTGATACCCTATGTCTTTTGGGGCATTTAGTCCATTTGAATTCAGAGTGATTATTGAAAGATGTGGATTTAGTGTCATTGTGTTATCTGTAGATTTCATGCCTGTGGTGATGTCTCTGGTCCTTTGTAGTCTTTGCTGCTTTCCACTCACAGAATCCCCCTTAGGATCTCCTGCAGGGCTGGTTTTGTGGTCAGGAACTGCTTTGGTTTTTGTTTGTCTAGGGAAGCCTTTATCTCTCCTTCTATTGTGAATTACAGCCTCACTGGATAAAGGATTCTTGGCTGCATATTTTTCCTGTTCAGCACATTGATTATTTCCTGCCACTCCCTTCTGGCCCATCAAGTCAGTGGGCAGGTCTGCTGGTAACTTTATGTGTCTACCCTTGTACCCTTAGCCTTACCCTTGTAGGTTAAGAACATTTTGTCTGTACCTGCTTTCAGAATTCTCTATTCATCTTTCTATTTTGCCAGTTTCACTATGATATGTTGTGGTGTTGACCTTTTTTATTGATTTTGAAGGGAGTTCTCTGTGCCTCTTGGACTTGGATGCCTGTTTCGTTCCCCAGATTAGGGAAGTTCTCAGCTATAATTTGTTCAAATAAACCTTCTACCCCTTTCTCTCTCTTCTTCTTCTGGAACTCTTATGATTTGGATATTATTTCATTTCACTGAATCACTTAAGTCTCTAATTCTCCCCTTGTAGTCTAATATTTTCCTTTCCCTCTTTTTCTCAGCTTCACCATTTTCTCCATAATTTTATGTTCTATTTCCCCTATTCTCTCCTCTCTTTCTTCTATCCTTAATGTCACTGTATCTAGTTTATTTTGCATATTATTTATAGCATTTCTTAATTCATTGTGACTATTTCTTAGGTCTTTGATCTCTGCAGCAATAGATTCTCTGCTGTCTTCTATGCTTTTTTCAAGCCCAGCTATTAGTCTTAGGATTATTATTCTAAATTCTTTTTCAGATATATTGTTTATATCTGTTTTGAGCGATTCTCTGGCTGTCATTTCTTTCTGGATATTGTTTTGAGAAAAATTCTTCCATTTTATCATTTTGGATAGGTATCTTTTACGTGTTTTAATAGCTTGTTATGTGTCCTGTACCTGTAAGTACTACCATATTAAAAAGGGATATACACTGTCCAGGGCCTAGCACTTCAGGAAGTGTTTTTGGAGTGTTGTTGCATATTTGGCTGCTATTTCTCACTGGACAGTCTTTTACAAAGCTCCTCCTTGCTCATAGTGGTGGATCGTTTGGACCGTCTACCACATTCTTTGATTTGTTTGTTGAAGTAACCCTGGAGAAAAGGAAAGGGCAGGGAACCTGATCCCATGCAAAGAGGAAAATGAAAGGGGAGACTAAAAAAGAACATGCAAAGAATCAAAGAAACTATAGGGCTTAATCCAGAGAGAGAGAAAGAAAAATAAAGAAGGAGATAATAGAAAAGATATAAAAAGAATAGAGTAAAAATGCCTAATTAAATAAAAAACAAAACAGAGTAAGAAAGAATATATGTGTGTATACACACACACACACACATATAAAATAAGAATTGACCAAAAATCAAATAAGAAACTATGAGCCTTATTCCAAAGGAAAAAAAAAAAAAAAAAAAAAGAAGAGGATAGAACAAAAAGAAGAGAAAATAGAAGAAAAGAGGAAAAAAAAAGAGAAACAGACTAACCTACAAAACCACAGGAGAGTTATCTTTTGGTGCCTGGGACCGGTGGCTGTGCTGGTCTGGAGGAGAGGCCTTCTGGTTCACTCAATGTCAGTCCTGCTCTAGTAGATAAGCAGTTGCCAGGTATAGAGGGGCAGATTTGGTGTAAGCAGGTCCAGCCTCCACTGGGGGCCGCTCTTAAGTCCCATTGTGATGCTCTCTTAAGTCCCATTGTGTTAGTGATGGGGATAAAAATGGCAACACCCACTCTCTCCTCTCCTGACTGGGTGTCTCAAACCACACTGTTCAGGCAGCCCTCACAGAGTAGTATGGGCAGGTGGCTTGTCCTGCTCCACAGTCTCCTGTACCTCCAAGGGGCTTGGCTGGGATTCAAACCCAATGTCTTATGGATCTCTGCACCTCATGGATTCTGTTCTGGAGTAGCACAGAGCCTCCAGGCTCCAGTGCTCACAGCACAGAGCCTCCAGGCTCCAGAGCACCACTCTGGAGTAGACAATAAAGGGCCTTTGGCTGGTACCTGCAGGGTCTTTTGTCCTTGGGGATGTAATAAACCCTCTTCCCACAGTACTCTGGGAAGGGAACTGTTCTCTCCCAGTGCACCTCTGAAATTGCTACCATGCCCAGGGGCTGGCTCCCTCCCCCCACGCAGGCACATGCACAGGGCCAGCTTCTGTCTAGAGAAAGTCATACACTTTTGAAAACTCTGATCTTCAGCTCCTGAAGATGTTTGCAAAATAGAAACTGGTACTCTTCATATTTCTCATTCTGCAGTCTGTGGTCTACAGAGATTTTTCTCTTGTCCTAGCGCCATACTGCACTTCCATAGCCTCTGTCTTTCCCTTTTGTCTCTCCACAGAAGGGGTTCCCTCCCCTCCATGCCTGTGCTGTTTTATTTCCCCCAATTCACATACATGCACCTCTGTCCCACCAAGCTGTCTCCCTCCATCTGTGGATATTTTTCTGTTACTCAACATAACCAATTTCCTGGGTGTTCCAAGTGTTTTGACCTCAATACAGCTGTGTTTGAGGGGCAAGGGAAATCCCAATCCCCCTACTTCCCTGACATCTTAACTCCTCCCTAAAAGCATGTTTATTAGAAACAACTTTATTGAGGGGTACCTGGCTGGCTCTGTTGGTAGAGCATGTGACTCTTGATTTCTGGGTAGTGAGTTCATGCCCCACATTGGGAATAGAGATTTCTTTAAAAAAAAAACACCTTTATTGAGATATAATTCACATAACATACAATTTAGTGGTTTTTGATATAGTGCATTATTAATTTTTTAAAATTACGTTAAAACATATATATAACATAAAATTTCCCTTTTAACCATTTTTAAGTGTACATTTCAGTTGCATTAAGCACATTCCCAGTGTTGTACAAACATCACCACTATGCATTTCCAGAACGTTTCATCATCTCAAATAAAAGCTCTACATCTTTTAACCTGTGTCATACTGCCTATCTGTTTGAATTTGTCTATTACAGGTATCCCATGTACGTGGAATCATATAATATTGTGTCCCTTTCATGTCTGGTTTATTTCACTTAGCATGTTTTCAAGGTTTGTCCATGTTGTAGCATGTATCAGAACTTTATCCCTTTTCATGACTGAATAATATTTCTCCATTGTGTCTCTGTACTGCATTTTGTTTATTCATCTGTCAATGGACAGTTGTGTTGTTTCCACCTTTTGTCTAGTGTGAATAATAATGCAAAGAGAATTGGCGTATGAGTATCTCTTTGAGTACCTGCTTTCTTTTGGGTATACATCTTGGAGTGGATTTACTGGCTCATATATTAATTCTATGTGTAGTTATTTAAAGTACCACCAAACTGCTCTTCATAGTGGCTGCATTACTTTTATTCCTACAAGCAATGTATGATGTATGAGGGCTCTAATTTCTTCACATTTATCTCTGTTACCTTCTAAAACATTTATGGTTTTATATCATTTACATTTAAGTTGTTCCATCTTGAATAAACTTGTGTAGAGAGTGTAAATTAGGAGTCTGACTTCTTTTGAATATGGAAAGTCAGATATCCTAGCTACCATGTGTTAAAGAGACTGTTCTTTCCCCAATGAATGGACTTTCCACCCTTGTCAAAAAAGCAGTTAGCCATAGATGCATGGATTTATTTTTGAACTCTTAATTCTATTCCATTGTTCAGTATGTCTGTCCTTATGCCAGTACCACACTCTTTTGATTACTGTAGCTTTGTAGTAAGTTTTGAAATGTGGAAGTATGATTCTTACATCTTTATCTTTTACAAAACTGTTTTGTCTATCCTTAGCCCCTTGCAGTTCCATGTGAATTTGAAGTTTGGCTTTTCTACTTTTGCAAAAAAAATACTGTTGGATTGTTGATATGGATTGCATTGAATATGTAAATTGCTTTGGTTAGTATTGACTTTTGACAATATTAAGTTTTCCTAACCATGAACAGGAATATATTTCCATTTGTTTAGGTCTTTAATTTTTTTCAGTAGTGTTTTATATTATTCAGCATATAATTCTTCTGTCTCCTTGGTTAAATTTATTCCCAGGTATTTTATTTTCATTCCTAGTATATTGAAATGCAAGTGAATTTGTGTGTTGATATTGTACGCTGCAACTTTGCTCACTTTTTAAAAATAACTATATTAGTTTTCTTATGGATTCTGTGAGATTTTCTATATATAGCATCATGTCATCTGCAAATTGAGATAGTTCTACTCCTTCATTTCCAATTTGAGTGTCTTTTATTTCTTTTTCTTGTCTAATTTCTCTGGCTAGAGATTCTAGTACAATATTAAATAGCAATGGTGATAGTGGAGATTCTTGTCTTGTTCTTGATCATAGGGGAAATCTTTCAGTTTTTCACCATTGAGTCTGATGTTAACTCCATTTTTTTCATACCTGACCTCTGTCATATTGAGGAAGCTCCCTTCTAGTCTTAGAGCTCTCTAAGAGTTGTTCATTAAAGGGTGTCAGATTTTGTCACATACCTTTTCAGTGTCAAATGAGATGACCATGCATTTCCCCCCCCCCCCTTGGTTTTATTAGTGTTATATATTATCTTGACAGTTGCATTCCTGGGTAAAATCCTGTTTGATCATGGTATATAATCGTTTTAATGTGCTATTTTATTTGGTTTTCTAGTGGTTTTTTAAAGATTTTTGCATATATAGTCATAAGGAATATTGGTCTGTAATTTTCTTTTCCTGTGATGCCTTTATGTGATTTTGGTATCAAGGTAATGCTTGTCTCAAAGAATGAATTAGGAGGTGTTCCCTCTTATGTTTTTTGGGGAAGAGTGTAAGTAGAATTTGTGTTAATTCTTTAAATGTTTGGTCGAATTCACCAGTGAAGCCATCTAGTCCTGGACTTTACTTTCCTGTTGTTTTGGACGACTGAGTCAATCTCTTTATGCATTGTAAATGTGTCAAGATTTCTGTGTTTTCATTTTGTTTTGTTTTTTGTTTGTTTTTTGAGTCAGTGTAGGCAATTTAGGCTGCAGTGGAGGCAGGACAGCTAGGAGTGGGTGCAGTATGGGTAAGTTCCAGGGCCCACTGCTCTGGGGCTGCCTTGGCAGGATGGCTAGATCCAACACAGGGCCACCTTGTCCCAGACGGGATGCCACACCATAATTACCTTGGGGACATGGCTGGAGCTGGTATGTGCCAGGGGACCCAGGTACACTGGGATGACCCTAGCAGGCCAGCTAAGGCTTCTAGACCCTATTCCCACCTGTGCTATCAATGTGAAGGGGGGAAACATAAAAAATTGCACTCATTGGAGCCTTCAACTCCCTGGGAAGAGTTCTATCAGTTTCCCACCTAGGATACTGTAGGGTTAGTAGTAAATGGATTTCTTTCATTTATAGTCTATTTACCCTTTAATTTAATTTTTTTTCAGCTGTGCAGACCACTCACTGATATCCCTCCCTTTTGAAGGTCACTGTATCAGCAGTGGGGCTTGCATCATTACCTGGTCTCCTCTTCTCCTACCCTTCTCTTTGTAGTCCTCTGTGGTTTATTGTGCAGAAGCTCTTCAGCCCTCAGTTCCTATCTCAGAGGAATTACTCTGTGTATAGATATGGATTCACGGTGTCCATGGGAGGAGGTGAGTTCAGGTTCTTTGAACACCACATCTTAGACTGCCCTTCTCTATCTCCTTTAGTGAGTTGTCTGTTTATATATTTTACCCATTTTTAAATTGTTTTCTCTTCCTTAATTTTGAGTTCTAAGTGTTCTTTCGATATTTTAGATAATAATCCTTAATCAGATATGTGTTTTGCAAAGATTTTCTCCCAGTCTGTGGCTTTTTTTTTTTAATTTTTTTTTCAACATTTATTTATTTTTGGGACAGAGAGAGACAGAGCATGAACGGGGGAGGGGCAGAAAGAGAGGGAGACACAGAATCGGAAACAGGCTCCAGGCTCCGAACCATCAGCCCAGAGCCTGACGCGGGGCTCGAACTCACGGACCGCAAGATCGTGACCTGGCTGAAGTCGGACGCTTAACCGACTGCGCCACCCAGGCGCCCCTGTGGCTTATCTTTTATTTCTCTTAATAGTTTCTTTTTCACATCAGTTTTTAATTTTAATGAATTCCAATTTATTTTTTTCTTTCGTGGCTCATGCTTTTGATGTTGTACCTAAAAACTCATCACCCACCAGAACTATCTAGATTCTTTTCTATGTTCTCTTCTAGAAATTTATACTTTTGTGTTTTACATTTAGCTCTTTGATCCTTTTCGAGTTAAATATTGTGAAGGGTGTAGGTTGTGTCTAAATTTAAATGCATTTCTTTGCACTTAGATGCCCATTTCTTTCTGCATCATTTGTTAAAAAAACTATTCTTTCTCCATTAAGTTGCCTTTGCTCCTTTATCAAAGAGAAGTTGACTTTGAAGGGGTCTATTTCTGGACTCGCTTTTCTGTTCCTTTAATCTATTTGTCTTTTCTTTCACAAATACCACACTATCTTGATAACTGTAGCTTTGTACTTAGTCTTAAAGGTGAGTAGTGTCACTTCTCTAACTTTGTTCTTTTCCTTCAATACTGTGTTGGCTATTCTGGGTCTTTTACCTCTGCATATAAACTTAAGTATCAGTTTGGTCAGTACAGCTGGCCCTTCAACAACATGGGTTTGAACTGCACAGGTCCACTAACACATAAATTTACTCACAAACTGCGAGATCATGACCTGAGCTGAAGTTGGTCGCTCAACCACCTGAGCCACCCAGGCGCCCCTCTTATGATTTTCTTAATAACATTTTCTTTTCTGTAGGTTACTTTATGGTAAGCATACAATACATAATAATACATATACCATGCAAAATGTGTGTTAATCAACTGCTTATTTTATTGGTAAGGCTTCTGGTCAACAGTAGGCTATTATTAGTTAAATATGGGGGGGAGTTAATAATTATACAGATTATTGACTGAATGGAGATAAGCACCTCTAACCTCTGCATTGTTCAAAGATCACGTGTATCCATAAAATAACTTGCTGCGATATTGACTGAGTTTGCATTGAGTCTCTAAAGCAAGTTGGGCAAAATGGACACCTTAACAATATTTAGTCTTCCTATCCATTTACCTGGAATATGTCTCCAATAATCTAGTTCTTTTTAATGTCTTTATTTTAATGTTTATATATTTTGAGAGAAAGAGAAAGAGAGAGAGAGAGAGAATGCACAGGGAAATGGCAGAGAGAGAGAGAGAGAGAGAGAGAGAGAGAGAGAGAGAGAGAGTGGGAGAGAGAATTTCAAGCAGAATTTCTGCACTAGCGCAGAGCCTGATGTGGGACTTGATCTCACAAAGTGTGAGATGATGACCTGAGCTGAAATCAAGAGTCAGACGCTTAACAGACTGAGCCACACAGGTGCCATTTCTTTCATCAGAGTTTTATAATTTTGTCATATAGATCTTGGATATATTTTGTTAGATTTATACCTAA
Source organism: Felis catus (assembly GCF_018350175.1). NCBI lineage: Eukaryota > Metazoa > Chordata > Mammalia > Carnivora > Felidae > Felis > Felis catus. Next base: position 23,687,438 of record NC_058386.1, read on the forward strand.
ATATTTATTTCTGCTGCTAACATAAATGGTATTACATTTTAAATTTCACATTCTAATTATCCATTGCTTTTATATGAAAAAGCAATTGAGTCTTCTATATTAACACTATTCTGCAGCTTTTCAATGATTGCTTATTATCAGTTCCAGGTTTTTGTTGTTGTTGTTGTTGTTGTTGCTAATTGAGATTATATTTTTCTTCTTGTATACATTTTGGCAGATTGTGTCTTTCAAGGAATTTGTCCATTTCTTCTAGGTTATCAGATTGGTGACCATAGAGCTTTTCACAATAGTCCTTTATTTTCATTTTAATGTTTATGAGATTATTAATAATCACCCTTCTTTCATTTATGATATTAGTAATTTCTTCTTATTTTTTCTTCTTAGGTTCTTATTTTAAATGATCAATTTTATTAATCATTTCAAAGAACTATCTTTTGGTTGTGTTCATTTTATGTTAATTTTCTGTTTCAATTTAAATGATTCTGCTAATTTTTTTTCTTTGTTTATGTGGATTTAATTTTCTTTATCCAGATTTCTAAGGAAGAAGCTTAGATTGTTGATTTTAGGTCTTCTAATTTATGCTATAAATTTCCCTCTAAGCACTACTTTTGCTGCATCATACAATTTTAATAAGTTGTATTCTCATTTTCATTTCATATTCTTTCAAGTTCAAAACATTTTCTAATTTCTCTTGAAACTTGTTATTTAATTTAGAAGTATGCTGTTTAATTTCAAAGTGCTTGGGGATTTTCCAGCTACCTTTCTGTTATTGATATCAAGTTTAACTTACTGTGATCTGAGAGCATAATATATATTATTTTATAATTATAAATTATATTATTAAAATATATATCATATATGTATAATATATATCATATATAGTATACTACATATACTCTATATTACGTGTAGATTATACAATATATGTAGTATACTATAGTATATAGTATATATACAGTACACTAGTATATCACATGTAGCATACTATATGTGTTATATATATAGTAATATATAATATATAAATTTATTACTTTATAATGATTTATATTATTCTCAATTTGTTAAATTGTGCTTTGGAGCCCAGAATGTAGCTTGTCTTTGTGAATGTTAGGTGTCAGCCTGATGAAAATATATTCTGCTGAGTTGGATGAATTATTTTTTAAGGTCAATTAGATCTATTTGATGGGTACTATTTAGTTGAATTCCATCCTTACATATTTTCTTCCTGTTGAGTCTATTAATTGCTTATAGAGGGGTGTTGAAATCCCCATTTGTAAGAGTGGATTAATTTAGGTCTTCCTACAATTCTGTCAATTTATGCCTTATGTAGTTTGAGGCTGTGTTATTAGTTGTACACATATTAAGGATTAAGGATTGTTATGACTTCTTGGAAAATTGACCTTTTTATCATTATTTAATGCCCCTCTTTATCCCTGATAATTTTCCTTAATTTTATTTCTGCTCTGTCAGAAATTAATATAGCTCTTCCACCTTTTTTAAATTAGTTTTAGTGTGTAATATCTGTCTTTGTCCTTTCATTTTTAACCTGTGTTTTTATATTAAAAGTGAGTTTTTGTAGAGGATATATAGTTGATTTTTCATTATTTAACCATTCAGCCAGTCTCTTTGTTTTAATTGGTATGTTTAGACCATTGATATCTACATTGATGAGTTTTTTCTTTGAACACTGTAAATATTTCATTCCACTTTTTTCTTCCATATTTTAATTTTTTAATGTTTATTTATTTTTGAGACAGAGAGAGACAGAGCATGAGCAGAGGAGGGTAGAGAGAGAGACACACACACACAGAATCCAAAGAAGGCTCCAGGCTCTGAGCTGTCAGCACAGAGCCCGACGTGGGGCTTGAACTTAAGAGCTGTGAGATCATGACCTGAGCTGAAGTCAGATACCCAACCGACTGAGCCACCCAGGTGCCCCTCTTCCATATTTTTAAAGAGAAGACTAGTGTAATTGTTATTCTTGCTTCTCTATATGTAAGGTGTTTTTCCCCCTTCTGGATTATTTCAGTATTTTCTTTGTCTTTTACTTTCTGAAGTTTTTTTGTTTTTGTTTTTGTTTTTGTTTTTGTTTTTCTTTAATCTAGTAGTAAACTTTTTGGTATTTATCCTGCTTGGTCTTTCAGCTTCCTGCATCACTGATTTGGTGTCTTTTGTTAATACTAAAATTAACAAAACTAACTAAGTATCTCTGGTTCTGATACTTGCTATCACTCCTCAAGTTGTGTTTCTTGTCTTTTAGTATGACTTGTAATTATTTTGTTGAAAACTAAACATGATATAATGGATGAAAGGAACAGGTACTGGCTCCAGTGGTTGTTTCTGCTCCTGGGCTTCTGCAAGCTGCTGGTTTCTGCATGTGTATCACTAAAATTTGAGGGATATCATTTTTCCCTGTTACCTCATTTCTGATGGGTGTTGACCTTATTTGGTGGCCTAACATATGGTCTATCCTGGTGAATGTTTTATGTGTGCTGGAAAAGAATGCATATTCTGCTATTACTGAGTGGTCTGTTCTATATATGCCTGTTAGCTCTAGTTGGCTCTATAGTGTTGTTCAAGCCCTGTATATCCTTGTTGCTCTTCTGTCTAGATATTCTATCCATTATAGAAAGGGGTATATTGAAGTCTTCAACTACTCTTGTTAACTTTCTAATTTCTCTCTTAAATTTGGAGCCTAAAAGGCCCTCTAACACTAATGCCATAGAGATAACAGGGGCCAAAAGGGTCCCAAGGTGTTGGAATTATGGTTTTCAAAAGAGTTTTATAATCTATGGCATGTGATTTGCCAGTGGGTAGTCTCTTCATCAGAAGGGCTCACAGGGAAGATGGTGTCCAGAAGTTCCACACACAGCACCAGTGAGCTGGCAGGTAAGTGTCAGGAAGAATCCCAGAAGTTGAGAGGGTACAATTGGACCCAGGCATAAAGGCCTTGTCTTGCTGATGACCTAGTAGGAGAATTCTGTAAGTCTGTCACTTAAAGACAGTCTGGGAGCTTGAAGGTCCCCAAAACCCTAAGGAGTGGGGGTACAGAGTTTCCTTGGGGCACTTGTATGAATGATAGATGATGGATGAGAGGGCTCAAGATTCCTGAGCTTGTGGACTGACTGAAGGCCTAAAGGGCCTTGATTCCTGTTTGGGATGCCAAGTGCCATGACTAAAATGCTCTCCTTTCAGTCACAGGTGGGCAGACATGTCACTAAAGAATCATAAGTTCCCCAGAGTACACACAGGCTGGAGTTTAATAAGATACCCAGAACTCTAGCTGGTAGGATGCCTGTGGCTAAAAGGTTCCCTGTGACACAGCCCATATAGAGATATGGTAGTGAAAAGGGACCCCTTGCACCAGAGTTCTAGATGTGTGGTTGTCAGTAGAGCCCTGTGTTCCACAGTACCAGGTAAGGCTGGTGCCCTCATAGACTCTCCTGGAACACAGTGTACATGCTCTCAGAAAGGACCTGAAGGACACCAGTCTCCAGGCTGACAGTTTCCAGAAGTGCTTACCATGGACAGCATGTTTCCAGAAAGCCTCCAAGGATCTAGAGGTCAGAATAGACACGATGTCCAAGGGCTATGAATGTCACAGCCTACAAGAAGAATGATGGTCAGAAGGATACACATTTGCCCAGCTCAGAGCTGACTAGTGGCAAGATGACATGTGGAATTCTGAGATCTAGGTTGGATGGTCATCAGATTGTGCCCTTGGGCCTCCTGTGGAGTCCCTTGACAGAAAGGATTCTGGGCTCTGATTCTAACAGTATAGCTGAAGACTAGAAGAGCCATGGTTTCCTATGCATATCTGTTAAGAAGGTTTCTGGTTTCTTCATTACACTATCAGGTTTATGGCCAAAAAACTTTTGGTTTCCAGCAAGCTGGATAACTCTAGGCCAAAAGGAACTCTGGAACCATAGTGAAGGGGCACGTTGATGTTCAGAAGGTTGTTGATGCATCTCCATTGAGGGTAAGTATGGTGACTGAAAGGACTAATATTTCTTAGCCGAAAGAGCCTGTGTCCCAGTGCAGGGCCTGTGGTATTATAAAAAAAATGCTCTGTTTCAACAGCAGGTGGAAAAACTGATGGCCAGAAATCACTCAGGTTCCCAGCATGCCAACTGACTGATTAGAAATTTAACGTCAGAAAGCCTTTTATGACACTAGTGCTATGTGGAGTAAGATGCTTAAATGGGACCAGGAACACAGGCATACTGGAAGTATGGTTCATAGTGAGGCTGTATACTCTACAGCAAGGAATCTGGTTAGAGCCCATGGGGTTCTAATTTGCAAAAGTCTAGTTGCAAAATGGGCCCCCAGGGCAGCAGTGCCAAGGCAGATGACATTATAAACTGCTTCCTGAACAGTTGTATGAGTGTATCCAGCAAATTGGGGCCTGAAAAATTGAGATTGACTTAGAAAAACATGTCTTGTTGTACTGATAGCCTAGGTTTCACCACAGAAGTGCGATTGGGAGTCTGAATGATTCCTGGAATCTTAGTGAATGGGCATGTTAGTGGCAAGGAGATGTCTTGGCGTGCCCATGGTAGGGATATATGGTGGCCTAGAGAGTTCATCATTCCTGGGCCAGAAGCATTGACAATACCTCTTTGTGAGGCCTGTAATATGAACAAAGGTGTCCCGGTTTCAACAGCAGGTGGGAAAACCTATTGCCAGAAAACCCTGAGGTCCCCCATGTGCTGTGAGTCTTTGGGCAGGAGGGAATCCTGAGATCTTTTTCCCACTTGGTTGTATATTCAACAGCACCCACAGTGGGAAGTGGAGGGTGGAGGGTGTAGATAGGAGAATGGACAGTATCTGAAAGGCTCAGATTTATGATCAGAAAGGGCCTATACTGTTAAGGAAAGTGCTTCTGTTTCAACAGCAGACAGGCCAATTGATGGCCAGAAACCCTCCAAGTCTCCAGAATGTCAGTATACTTTGGGTAGGAAAGACCTCTGTAAACTTTTAGAGCCAGAATTGTCCTGAAGACATTAATACAATGGGAGAACCTGGGCCAAATGGGACCTAAAGGCATCAGTGAGATAAAAATATGGTTCTCAATAGGGACAAATATTCTGTAGCACAGGATCTGACTGGGGCCCATGGGACTCCAGTTTGCACACAGTTTTGTTGCTAAAATGGTCATCTGGGCTGCAGTGCTGGGCAGATGGTGTCTGGAAGGGCCTATATCAGCACGAGGCAGGTGTCAGGAGAATTCCAAAGGAGTACTGGACTGTTAGAGGGTACAGTGGACCCATGCTGAAAAACCTCATCTTGCTGATGGCATAGTAGGGAGAACCCAGGGTTTTACTACATAAGGAAAACTTGGGGGCCTGAAGGATCCCCAGAACCTTAACCATCAGGGAGATTGGTGGGTCACAGGTCATCCAATACAAGGGATAGACAGTGGCCAAAAGGCCTCATACCTCCCAAGATTGCCAGCTTCCTAAAGGCCTGAAGGTCTCATGGATCCCATGGTAGATGCCAATGTCCTGACCATAAATTCTGTGTTTCTATTCGAGTTAGGCAGGCCTTGTCACCAAAGAACCTGAGGTTCCCCAGCACATAGACAGGCTGGGAGTAGAAGGAATTCCAGAACTCTAGGTGTTGGGAAGTCTGGTGGCCAGAAAGTTCCTCATCCTCAGTTCACCACTGTGATTGAGGTTCATTGCCTGAGGATGCCTTTGAAAGGCTGGTGTTCCTGACAGGTTACTGATAATAGGCCCTAGATTCTATGGCACAGGATCAAGTTGGTGCCTATAAAGGTTCCCAAGCACCTAGTGTTCAACTGACTGGTAGCTGAAAGGGCATTCAGGGCTTTAGTTAAAGGGGGTACTGTGTCCAGAAGTGCTTCCAGGGCACCAGTGCACTTTCAGGCATGTGTCTTTAGGAGCCATGGGACCACAGAGGGTGGGATGGACCAAGCCTAAAAGAGTTCTCAGTTCTAAAGCTCATAGGATGTTTGATATCTTATGAACTTTGGTCTCCCCAGCACAAAGGCAGACTTGGGGCAGAAGGACCCTTGGCACCTTAATAGGCACCTGCTGGTGACTGGAAGATTCCCCAGGACACCAGCTTGATAGATGGACAGTAATTAAATGGTTCTACTTTGTCTGTGTGTATCCTGGGTGAAGGCTGGTAGGACTTGTGGTTCTTCTGCAGGAAGTTAGCACTACAACTAAAAGTGCTCTCATTTCTACATCAGGCAGCAGCTGATTGCAGAGATTCCTCAGTTCCAAGGACATGGGTAAGTTTTAGCTAACAAGAGCCCTGTAACCCTAGATGGCCAGAAGTCTGGTGTTAAGAAGGTTCTTTCTCCAGGGCACCAGCATGATGGAGGTATGGTGGGGAAAGAGGTCACTCACACCAGCATTCTAGATTAATATTCCACAGTGCCAGAGCAGACTGGTTCCCATAAGTAGTCCTGGGTTGTCTGGTCACCAAAAGGTCCCTCAGTGAGGCAGTGCAAGGACAAGTGTTTCTGGAAAGTCCTTGGGGAATACAAAGGTGGCATGTAAAGGGCTCACAGTTCCATAGCATGCAGGGTGGCTGGTAGTCAGAAGGTTTCCCAGAGCATTAGTTCCATGGACAGATGGTGGCCAAACTGACTTTTGTTTCCTCAGTTTTCAGGCTGACTAAAGACTGATAGGACTTATGGTCACCCTGTGAGAGGCCAGAACTGTGACTAAAAGTACTCTTGTTTCCATGGCATGTGGAAGGCTGATCAGCAAAGAACCTCCACTTCCCCAGCATGTGGACAAGCTGGGGGCTAGAAGGAACCCTGGAACCCTAGCTGGAAGGAAATCTGGTAGCCAGGACATTATGTAGGGGATCACCAAGATGGAAGTAGAATGGCTGAAAGGTGCTCCTTACATTAGCATTTTGGACTGATCCTGCCAGTAGCTCCTTGTGTACCACAGTACAGGTACAGATTAGTGCCCGTAACTGCCCCCAGGAAGCTAGTATGTAGGATGCCTAGTTGCCAAAAGGGGACATATTCCTAGGTTCCAGAAGGACACAGTGCAAGTATAGGAGTGTCTGGAAGTGCTCTCGAGGCATGTGTCCAGAGGAGCCCCAGGGACAAAGATGGTGAGAATACCAGTGTCCCAAAGGAACTGGGTTCTGGTCAGTAGACTGTGCACTTCCTTAGAACACAGGTAGGTTGGGGGCTTTAATGACCAGCAGAACCCTAGAAGGTGACCTGGCTGGTGGTCAGAAAGTTGCCAGAGATACGAATGTGTGGGAAGGACAGTGGCAAAGGGTTCTAGGTTCCATAGCACAAAAGTTGGTTGATGTTCAGAAGGGTCCTTAGTTCCCCACTGTGAGACCTGTTTAGTGACCAAAAGTATCTGGTTTCTGCATCATGTGGGTAGGCTTGCAGTTTAAGACCTTCAGTTTCAGATGAGAAGGAGCCCCAGAACTGTAGACGTTGGGTTTCCACAATAGCTAGTCAGGCTGTTCGCTGAAGAACCCTCAGTTTTACCGCATTGGGACAGGCTGTGATCCAGAATGAAACACAAAAACCTGAGTTGTAGCAAGTCATCTGGCTGCAAAGTTCCCAAGGGCACAAACACAATGCAGGTATATTGGCTGGAACGGTCCCAAAGCACCATCAGTCTGGATGGGTTCTTATTTATAGAGCCAAAATTGTATATCTGGGAAGTGCCAGACTTGAAGACACCACTGCTGGGCAGTTTACTTACCAAAATGGCATCCAGGACATCAGTGCAGGGCTAATTGGGTCCAGAAGTGCCCCCAGGGCACCAGTGCCCTGCCATGCATGTGTCTATAAGAGTCCCTGATGTGTAGAAAATGGTATGGACAGAAGCTGAAAGGCTTTCTTCAGCAGACCAGACTGCTGATAACCTATGAACACTCAGTTCCCAAGCACAAAGACAGACTTGAAGGTAAAGAGACCCTTGGAACCTTGTCAGACAAGTCCACTTGTGGCTGCTCAGTTCCCCATGGCACCAGTGCTATGGATGCACTGTAGCTAAAAAAGGTCTTGCCTCCTCAACTTGTGAATTAGCAGAGAATCTGTAGGGCCCATGGTTACCCTGCAGGAGGCCAGCACTGTGACTGAAAGTGCTCTCCTTTCTGCAGTAGGCTGTAGACTGATTTGGCTCCCTTGGTGGAAAGATGTCTGGTGCCTGGAACTTCCCCCACCAGGCACCAGCATGCTGGTGTTACAGTGGTAGAATAGGGCCCTGTGTTAGTTTGCTAGGGCTTCCACAACAAAATACCACAAACTGGGTGTCCTAAAGAACAGAAGTTTACTTTCTCACACTCGTGGAGGCTAGAAGTTTAAGATCAAAGTGTCAACAGGGTTACTTTGTTCTGAGGACTCTCCTTGATTTGTAGAAGACTGGCTTTTCACCATGCCTTCTCATATGTTCTTAATCTGTACATACATATCTGTGTTCTAATTTCTTCTTATGGATACCAGTCATACTAGATTATGGCCACACATACTACCTCTTTAAAAGCCCAATATGAAATAGAACAATATTCTGAGGTACTGGGCGTTTGGGCTTCAACATATGAATTGTGAGGAGCACTGGATCCCTAGTGACAGAAGACATTGGTGGTCAGAAGGTTCAGCATGGCACCTGCTCTGGGGGGAAGGACTCGAGCCAAAAAGACTCAATTCCTGAGCTGAAAGGGCCTGCACACTCCAGCATGAGGCCTATACTGTGACCATACTTGCTTCAGTTTTAACAGCAGGTGGGTAAACTAATGGCCGGAAACACTGGGTCTCCAGGATGCCAGTGGATTGTGGGCAAAAAGAAATCTCAGAAACTTTTATTTTTTTATTATTTTTAAATGTTTATTTTTTAGAGAGCTAGAGTGTGTGCACATGCACATGAGGTGGGGAAGGGGAGAGAGAGAGGGAGACAAAGGATCTGAAGTGGGCAGCATGCTGACAGCAGAAAGACTGATGTGGGGCTTGAACCCGATCCAAAGTCAGACGCTTAACCTACTGAGCCAATCCAGCGCCCCAGAAATCTCAGAAACTTTCAGAACTCAGGATAATAATACTATGGGAGTATCATGCCTAAATAGGACCCAGGGCATCAGTATACTAGAATTATGATTCCCAGTAGGGCCATATAGTCCACAGCTCAAGATCTGACTAGAACCCTTAAACCCACAGTACAGGCAGTTTGGTCACCAAAAGGGCCCCCAAGACAGTAGTAACCACTCAAGGCCCCAGAGCAGTGGCAGACAGTACCCAGAAGAGTCAAGGGGCTTGAGAGGCAAGATGGACTTGTGTGGAAAGGATTCATCTTGCTCACAGCCTAGTAAGAAAAGTTCATGTTTCTAGAGCTTAAGGACAGTATGGGCGCCTGCAGGGTCACTAAAATGTAGGCAAGAGGGGAGATTCGTGGCAGGAAGGTTTCCTTCCCTCAAGAGGGACAGACAGTAGCCAAGATGGCTCAGGATTCACAAGCTTTCGAGCTGACTGCAGGCCTGAAGTTCCTTTGGAGGATGGTAGTGCTATGGCAGAAAATGTTTTTCTTCCACAAAAGGTGGAAGACTGGTCATGCAAGAACTCTATGTTCACCATACTGTACACAAGCAGTAGACAGGATAGGGCTTGGGGTGGAGAGGCAGGAATATTGGAACTTTAGCTGGTGGAAAGTCTGGTAGCTGGAGGGTTCCCCAGCCACTTCCAAGATGGAAGTGCAGTGGCTAAAAGGGACCTTCTTGCTTTAGGGTTCTATGTTCCATAGCACTGAGCAGGCTTATATCCTTATGGGATCTTCTTGAACTCAGTGCCCAGGTAGCCTAGATTCAGAAAACACCCCCAAGATACCAGCACCAGGGCAGAATATGTCTAGTGCTGCTGGAGTGCCACTGTCCAGAGAACTTCCCTGGTTTTAGATGTCAGGATGGAAACGATGCCCAATGGACTCTGGCTGGGTTCCACAGCCTATAGGGAGGGTGATTGTTGTAAGGGTACATGGTTCTCCAACTCACGGGAAGACTGGAGGATATGAAGGTACAGGGAACCCTAGAGGTAAGCTGAAAGTCTCCAGAGACACTAACTCGTGGGAGGGCAGGGACTGAAAGGGTTCTGGATTTCATGGCAAATAGGGTAACTGAGGACTGGAGTACCCCAGTGTCCCCTCTTGCTAGGCCTTATCATTGACTAGAAAAGTTCTGGTTTCTGCATCCTGGGGTCAGGCTGGTGACCAAAGGATCTTGCATTACCAGGCACACTAGAAGATTCCAGGTAGAAAAGAACTCTAGAACCTTAGTTAGGAGGTATGTTGGTGGTTGGAAAATTAACTAGTTCACCCACTTGGGGTAGAGGAGAGGAGGAAGGAGGGAAAAAGGTGGTCAAGATGGTTATAACAGCTGAAATGAAAGTTCCCACGTTATTTCAGCACTTGCTATATAATGTGATCAAACGTCCTCCTGTTTCAGCAGTAGGCAGCTAAACTAATGGCAGGAAAATCCTGGGTCCCAGCCATACCAGTGCACTGTAGGCAGGAACTACTCCAGACACTTCAGAGCCAGACACTATAGGTGCCAAAATGGGTCTGGAGTACCAGTATTCTTTAAGTATATATAGCCCTAAGTATATATAGCCCCAAGAGGCTATATATTCCACAGCACAGGTTCTGGCTAAGGCTTATGGGCCATCCCATATGCATGTGGTGTCTTTATCTAAAGGGCTTAGGGAGCAGTCTGAGGGCAGATTGTGTATGGGAGTCATGCCCATGGCACCAGTGGGTGGCATGCAAGGGTCTGAAAGTGTCTGGACTGCCCTGGGTCACCCACATGAGGGACAGACAGTGGCTAAGAGAAATTAAGATTCCCCAACTAGGAAGGACTGAAGAACTCTCGGTTCTCCTGTGGGATGATAGTGCTATGACCCCAAATGGTATCCGTTCCACTTTAGGCGGGCAGACACATTGCCAAGAATGCTCAGTTTCCCAGAACGTGCACAAAGTGGGGGGCGAGTAGAAAATCTGGAACCCTAACCGGCAAGAAGTCTAATGGCCAGAAGCTTCTTTCTTCCTTTTTTTTAAAGTTTTTATTTATTTATTTTGAGAGAGAGAGCATGAGCAAGGGAGGGGCAGAGAGAGAGGATCCCAAGCAGGCTACACACTGCCAGCACAGAGCTCGACATGGGGCTCGAACTCATGAACTGTGAGATCATGACCTGAGCCGAAACCAAGAGTCGGACACTTAACCAACTGAGCCACCCAGGTGCCCCTAGTGGCCAGAAGTGCCTGACGCATCTCAAGATCAAGGTGCAGTGGTAAAAAGAGGCCCCTTGCACCTCTTGGTGGATGGCTGTCAAATAGGGCCATGTGTTCCACAGCTTAGATGCAGGATGGTGCCCATGTAGGCTCTCCTGCAACCCAGGTAATCTGGTCTCAGAAAGAACCCATAGGGCACCTGCCGCAAGGCAGAATGTAAGTGTTCCATTCTTGTTGGTGCTGTGGATCAGAGATGTCCAGAAGAGTCTCAGGGGCAAAAAGGTTGGGATAGGTACAAGGCCTATGAATATGTGTTTTGTAGTCTACAAAAAAAGGTGATGATATGAATGGTAACTGGTTCTTTCCAACTGGCGGGCAGGCTAGGGCTATAAGGATACATGGAACTTTAGGTGCCAGGACAGATGGTGATCAAAAGGACACTAAATCTGTGGGGAGTTCCACGTTTGAAAGGTTTCTAGGTTCTGGTTCTAGATAGCCCAGGACCAGAAGAGTGATAGGTTTCCCATGCCCAGGCCAGGCTACTGAATTGGAAGAGTCCTGGTTTCTGCATCACAGCATCAGGCTGGTGGCTTAATAGCTTTAGGTTCCCAGGGAAGCAGAACAATTTTGAACCCTAAGGAACACCAGAACCTTAGAGAGGAGATACCTTGTTGGTCTGAAAGTTTATTGGTTCATACACACAGGTGGTAAGTATGGTAGCTAAAAGGGTTCACATTACTTCACTGTAAGGGCCCACGCTACACAAACACAAGGCCAGTACTGTGACCAAAAATACTCTAGTTTCAACAGGTGACAGGCACAATAATAGCTGGAAATGCCCTGAGCCTCCAGTATGTCACTGGACTTTTGGGCAGTAAGAACTCCTGGAAACTTTTTTGTACCTAAGTCCTTTCATGACCATAAGGCTACATGGAGTACAGTACCTAACAGGGATCATTGGCATGCTTGAAGAATGGTTACCAAGTGAACCATATATTCCACATCATGAGATCTGGGAAGGGTACACATGATGCCAGGTAACAGGGATCCTGGTTAAATAAAGGTCCCCAAGGCAGAAGTTCCATGGCCGATGATATCCAGAAATAACCCCCCTGTGGCACCAGCATGGTAGCAAACACCTATCCAGAAAAGTGCCAATGCCTGAGAAATCAAAATGGATGCAGACCTAAAGGACTCTTAAGGTTGATGGTCTATGACTAAAAGTCCATGTTTCCACTGTATAATGATCCACAGAACCTTGGCAAGAGGGAAATTTGGCAGCAAGAAGGTTTCCTGGGCCACCCATGAGGACAAGCGATGGCTGAGAGGGCTCATTAATCCCTTGCTTGCAAGCTAACTGAAGACTGGAAAGACTCATAGTTCCCATGGCGGGTGGTTAGTGCTGTGAGGGGAAAATGCTGTCTTTTCACTGCTGATGGCATGCTGGTTTCTCAAGAACCCTCACTTCCCCAGATCAAATACAGGCTGGGGGTGGCAGGTATCCCAGAACCGTAGCTATCAGGAATCTGGAGGCCTGAAGGTTTCCAGGTATACCACCTACATGGAAGTATGGTGGGAGAAAGTGGCCTTCTTGCACCAGAGTTGTGGATGGAAGGTTGCTTATAGGGTACTGTGTTCCATAGCACTAAGCAGACTAGTATCCTTAAGGGATCTCCTAGAACCTAGTGCATAGGCAGCCTGGTCTTAGGAAGGACCCCTAAGATACCAGCTCCAGGACAGAATGTATCCAGATGTGCTCCCAGTGTCCCAGTGATGGGATGGAAACTATATGCCTGGAAACTATACTCCCCACCCCTGCCCTAGAAGTCAGGATGGAAATGATCCCCAGTGGACTCTCACTTGCACAGTCTGGAGGGTAGGTGATGTTAGAAGTTATATGATTCCCCATCTCACAGGCTTTGGCCATAAGGACATGGGGAACCCCACAGGCAAGGCTGGATGGTAATGGGAAGGTCCCCAGATATACTCCCTTGTGAGAGGCCCTCGACCAAAAGGATTTTAGGTTCCATCACAAACAGGGTAACTGAGGACTGAAAGAGTCATGACTTACCAAGTTCCATGTCTGTTCAGTGACTCTAAGACTTCTGGGGTCTTCACCATGCAGCCAGGCTGGTGTCCAAATATATGATTCTCAGGCACACGTGATGACTCACAGCCAGGAGACTTGGAACCTTAGTGAAGGACCATGTTGGTGTTAGGAATATTTCCCTGGGTGACCAAATGGGGACATGGGAAGTGGAGGGTAGGGTAAGAGGCTGATGGATGGTGCCTGAGAGACTCAGAACCTAGATCCAAAAGGCTCAAGTTATCCCAGTAGGAGCCATGAACTGTGAACAGTGGTAATTCAGTTTTTATTAGCAGCTAAATTGATGGCCAGAAATCCCAGTTACCCAACATGTACTGCAGGAAGGATTCTCAAAATTTATAGTGACATAAGGGCCCTCAAGACATTAACATGATGAGACTACAAGTATGGTTTCCACTAGAGGCATATATTCCCCAACATGAATTCTTACTTTGGCCCATATTATTCCATTGTGCAGGCAGTCTGGGCACAGAAGGGCCCCAGGATTACAATGCCAGGGAAAATGGTGTCTGGAAGTGCTCACCTTGACTTCACTGTCGTGGTAAGCAAGCATCTGGAAGAGTTCTTGGATTGAGAAAATGAAAATTACCCAGACCAAAAGAGCTAGTCCTTGTGAAAGCTGAGTAGGAGGAGCCCATGACTACACTTCATAAAGACAATATAGGGGGACTGAATAATCCCCAGAACCCCACTGAGTGGTGAGATTGTTGGGAGAAAGATTCTTTGGTTCCCCTGAAATAGAGAGAGGTTCCTGGCCCTGAAGGCTCAGGAATCCTAAGCTTGAGGGCTGACTGATGGCCAGAAGGACTGAAGATTCTGCTGCAGGATGGCGGGACCATGACTGAGAATACTTTCTACTCAGACAGCAAGACAGGTCACCAAAGAACCTTGAGTTCCCCAGAGTGTGTATAGAGTGTAGGCCTGTAGAAAACTGGGAACCCTAAAAGGCAGAACCCTTGATGGCCAGAAGGTTTCCTAGATCAATACCCAGATGTCATTGTGATGAAAAGGAGCCATGCGCACCAGAGTTCTAGATGGGTGGTTGCTAATAGAGAACTCTGTTGCACAGCAAGGGTACCAGGCTATTGCACAAAAGGGCTATGTGCAAGTAGTCTGGTCTCAGAAAGGACCCACAGGTCACCAACACAAGGGAAGAATGTGCCCAGAAGTCCTTTCTGACTGCCAACACCCAGGCCAGTATGATTCTGGAAGAACCCCCAGGTTTCTACTGATCAAAAGACTAGATGCATAGAGAGCCCTGAGTTTTGCAGCCTATTAGGACGGTGACAGTTACAAAGGGTATGCAGTGACTTCAAGTCACTAGGTTGGACTAGGGGCCATATGAACACTAAGAACCTTAGTTGCTCAACCAGTTAGTATTCAGAATAACTCAAGAGACACTAATTCATGAGTAAGCCTGTGACTGAAAGGGGTCTAAGTTCCACTGCACGTGAATTCACTGAAGACTGGAAGGGTTATAGACTCACCACCACCAGGCCTATCAAGTGACATAAATGGCTCTAGATTCAGTGTCACGCAGGCAGGTTTGTGGCCTAAGAACCTTCAGTTCCCAGACATATGAATGACACTGGGCTGGAAGGAGTGCTGGAACCCTAGAACAAGGGAAATGTTGATGGTTGGAGGTTCACCAGAGCAATGGCATGTGGAAAAGGAGGGTGGCCAAAAGGGCTCAAATTCCTTAACCACAGGGACCCATGGTACCTGAGAGAAAGGCCTGTACTTCAATAGAATGTACTCCAGTTTCAACAGCAGGTGGTCACACTGATGGCAGAGAAATTCCTGATTCCCATATGGACTTATGGGCAGGAAGGACATGGAAATTTTTAGGTCTGGAATGGTCCTGATGACACCAACATATCATGGCAAAGGGGACCCCAAGCACCAACAAGCTGTCAGCATGGTTTCCAGTGGAGCCATATATTCCACAGCAAGGGTTCTTAATTCTGGTCACAGGACCCCAGTGCGCTGGCACTCTGGTTGTCCAAAGGGCTATCAGCACCCCCAAGGCACTAGTGAAGGGTCAGGCATGTACATGCTAGAGTCTTGGGCTGTGAGAGGGAGAAGAGGGAGCAATGACTCAATGGATCCTGGGTATAAGGGTGGCTTGCTGCTGAGTACTGGTAAGGAGCCCATGGTTCCACCAGTGAGAACCCTCTTGGGAGTTTGAGGAATCTCTGGAACTTTATAAAGGCGCTAGGTTCCTGTCAGGAAGGTTACCCTAGGGCACCAGCTAGATGGGTGGACAGTGGCTGAGAAAGACTTCACTTCAGCAGTTTGCCAGCTAAGATGTGGTTGAGGCCCACCCTTCCATGCCAGTGGCCATTGCCATGGCCAAGAAGGTTTTTCTTAACACCACAAGCAGGCTCTCTGGCCACTAAAGAACCTTAGATTCACTAGTGGACATATAGGCTCAGGGCCAGCAGGAATTCTGGAACCCTAGCTTGCAGGAAGTCTGGTGGCTGGAAGGTTCCTCAGCGCACTGCACAGATAGAGGTAGGGTAGTGAAAAGGAGCCCTTTGCACCAGTGTTATAGACGGATGGTTTCTAATAAGGCCATACATTCCACACCAAGCTAGTGCTCATAAGGGCTCTCCTGGAATCCAGTACGCGGGCACAAAGTCTCATAAAGGACCGAAAAGTCACCAGGGAAGAAGGTATCTGGAAGTGCTCCTGGAGTGCCATTGCCTTGGACCGAACATGTATGGAGTTCCAGGGGGTCCCAGATGCCCAAGGTCCCTGGATTCCATAGCCTCAAAGGAGAAACGTGGTCTGAAGAGTACATACTTTCTTGATAACTAAGGGCCAGAGGCGTTTGGGAATTTTTGTGAACTGGAGGTCAGAAGCTTTCTCAGGATACTCCAATAGGTAAAGGGCAGAGTGGAGAAGTACGGTGGCTGAAAAGGCTCAGGCTACTCAGCCGAAAGGAATCACGAGCAATCACGCAAAATAATGGCCACTAATTTCCCTGGTTCCCTGCTTCCACCGTGGTCTGAGGGGAAGAACTACCTGGACTATTTAGGTGTCAAGGGCTTTTGTGATGGTAATGCTATGTTATTATACAGGACAAAAGGGGAGTGGCCTCGGGGTCCAGGGAACTAGAAGTTTAGTTCCGTCCGAAAAGGACTATGTATTCCATAGCAAGGGGTTTGGGCAGGGCTGCTGGCAGTACTGTGCTAAGTCTGGTTGCCAAAAGGGCCCACAGGGCAGATATCCAGAAGTCCCCTCCTTGCCCCATGCCTTTTCTCCGTGACATGAGAAAAGTGGTGGAAATGTTGCGGAAGATTTCAGCTGCCTCTGCAGGGATGTCTCCAGCCCAAAAGGCCAGGTGACAGCCTAGTAGGAATTGCTCGAGTTTCCACGTAAGTACTGCCTGGGGCCTGAAGGACTCACGGAACCCTGAAAAGCAGACAGGTTCCCGGCGGGCAGGTTCTGGAGCACTTGTGCTAGGGAGAGACAGTAGCCGAGAAAAGCTCGTGATTCCTGAGCTGAAGGTTGAAAGACTCCTGCTTCCTCTGCCGGCTGCCAATGTTGTAACAGAAAATGCTCTCCTCATAGCAAATGGACAGAGAGTGGTCGCCTAAGAGCATTCACTTCCTCAGCATTCTTACAGACTGGCGTTGAAGGAATTCCAGATCCCTAATTGGCAGGAAGTTTGGTGGCCGAAACATTTCCTGGACAACCCTGGCTCCCAGTGAGTGGTCACAATGATGCTGCAAGGGGGGTGCTTCCCCATGGGAGAGTCTTTGTGGTCTATAGTCTTCTGGGTTCACTGTGTCAAAAATTCAGAAATCGCATAAGTGAAACCAATGAATTGCTGAAGTGGTAATTAGTAAAGCTTAGTGTGCACACACCAGAAGACAGTTCACCAATCAGGACCACTCAAACCAAAACCTGGAGGTTCAGCGGTGTATTGTTACAAAGCAGCTTATGTAGTAAGAAAGCAGTGATTGTTCATTCTTCATAATGATTGGTTATAATATTAGAATTCTCTTAAATTATGGGGAATTCAGTGGTTATCTCATATCAACCTTAGGAAACTGGTGACTTCTTAAGGCATAAACAAGTAATGACCCAGGTTATTCTTGCAAAAGAAGCTAAATTAAGCTTTGTTTGTATGACTGAACAGGCTTTGCCTACTCAGGGAATTTTAAAGGCTGGTCTCCATTTGTTTTTGATTTAGCATCCCCACTCCTACCTCCCCTCTTAGTCATTCAGTAGGCTGAGTGTCACTAATGAGTACAGCGTTATTCTCCATAACCACCATTGTTGAAATCTGGACAAAGAATCATATTTGCTGTTTTCACTAGTTGAGTCCTCAGGCCCAGAGGGTCCCATAGCTACTGTCTTTCTCATTTATATAATGATTGTTGAATGCACTCAGTTGTTTCAGCCTGATGTCTACCATTTGGTGTGTAAGTGCCTACTGATAGCATTTAAAGGTAGTCTTTTAAAAACCTTTGAAGAGTGTATAAAACACACTACAGAGGTTAATAAGATGACTATAAGGAGAAAAATAGCCATGGATTGGAAAATTCCCCAGAGTAGAGCTTCCCAGGAGCCAAGATTTAACCAATAAAATAACTCAAGTGTGTTATAATGTGTTTAAGTTTTTATTTGAATTTCAGTTACAGTGTGATATTAGTTTCAGGTGTACAATTTAGTGATTCAACTCTTCCATACATCACCTGATACTCATCACAAGTGCACTTCTTAATCCTCATCACCTATTTAACCCATCCGTCCCAGCCACCTCCTTTCTGGTAATCATTAGTTCTTTATAGATAAGAGTCTGTTTCTTAGTGTGCCCCCCCTCTCTTTTTTTTATTTGCTCATTTGTTTTGTTCCTTAAAGTCCACATATGAGTGAAATCATATGGTATTTGTCTTTCTCCAACTGACCTATTTCACTTAGCATAATACTTTCTAGCTCCATCTGTGTCACTGCAAATGGCAAGATTTCATTCATTTTTATGGCTGAGTAATATTCCATTGTATATGTGTCCTACATTTTCTTTATTCATCAATTGATGGACACGTGGGCTATTTATATAATTTGGCTGTTGTAAATACTGCTGCTATAAACATCAGGGTGCATCTGTCCCTTTAAATTAGTGTTTTTATATTCTTTGGGTAAATGCCGAGTAGTGGGATTACTGGATTGTAAGGTAGTTCTTCTTTTTAAGAGTTTTTTTTTTAATGTTTATTTTTGAGACAGTGCAAGCAGGGAGAGGGGCAGAGAGAGAGGGACAGAGGATCGAAGTGGGTTCTGTGGGCTGACAGCAGAGAAACCAATGTGAGGCTCGAACTCACAAACCACTAGATCATGACTTGAGCCAAAGTTGGATGCTTAACTGACTGAGCTACCCAGGTACCCCAAGATAGTTCTATTTTTAAATTTTGAGGAACAACCTTGCTGTTTTCCACAGTGGCTGCACCAGTTTGCATTCCCACCAACATTGCAAGCGGGTTCCCCCTTTCTCCACATCCTTGCCAACCCCTTTTGTTTCTTGTGTTGTGAATTTTAGCCATTCTGACAGGTGTGATGTGATATTGCATTGTACTTTTGATTTGCATTCCCTGATAATCAGTGATGTTGAACATCTTTTCATGTGTCTATTGGGCATCTGTATGTCTTCTTTGGACGAATGTTTATTCATGTCTTCTGCCCATTTTTTAATTGGATTATTCATTTTTTGGGTGTTGAATTGTGTAAGTTCTTTATATATTTTGGATACTAACCCTTTACTGGATATGTTATTAGCAAGTATCTTCTACCTTTCTATAGGTTGCCTTTTAGTTTTTTTTATTGTTTCCTTGGATGTGAAGAAGCTTATGACCTTGATGAAGTCCCAGTAGTTTATTTTTGCTTTTGTTTCTCTTGCTTCAGGAGACATATCTAGAAAAAGTTGCTATGGCCCATGTCAGAGAGATTACCACATGTGCTTTCTTCAAGGACTTACATGGTTTCTGGTCTCACATTTAGGCATTTTATGCATTTTAAGTTTATTTTTGTGTATGGTGAAAGAGAATGATCCAGTTTCATTCTTTTGCATGTTACTTTCCAGTTTTATCAACACCATTGTTGAAGACATAGTCTTTTTCACATCGGATATTCTTTTCTGCTTTGTTGAGGATGAATTGACCTTATAGTTGTCGGTTCATTTCTGGGTTTTCTATTCTCTTCAATTAATCTATGTGTTTGTTTTGTGCCAGTACCATAGTGTCTTTATCACTACGGCTTTGTAATATAACTTGAAGTCTGGAATTTTGATGCCTCCAGCTTTCTTTGCTTTTTTTTTTTTAATTTTTTTAACATTTATTCATTTTAGAGAGTGTGAGCAGGGAAGAGGCAGAGTGAGAGGAAATACAGAATCCAAAGCAGGCTGCAGGCTCTGAGCTGTGAGCACAAAGCCTGACCTTGAGGCTCAAACCCACGAACCACATGGCCTGGGCTTAAATCTAACTCTCAACCGACTGAGTCACCCAGGTGCCCCCCAATTTTTTTTTGCTTTTCTTTTTCAAGGTTTCTTTGGCTATTTGGGATCTTTGGGGTTCCATAAAAATTTTTAAATGCTTTGTTCTAGTTCGCTGAAAAATACATTTTGGTAGGAATTGCACTGTGTAGATTGCTTTGGGTGGTATAGACATTTTAACAATACTTGTTCTTCCAACACATAAGGATGTGGTGTCTTTCCATTTCTTTGTGTCATCTCCAGTTTATTTCATCATTGTTTTACACTTTTCGGAGAACAAGTCTTTCACTACTTTGATTAGGTTTATTCCTAGGTATTCTATTTTTTTTTTAATTTTTTAAAATTTGTTTACAAAGACTTAGCTTTTTTAAAAAATTTATTGTCAAATTGGTTTCCATACAACACCTAGTGCTCATCCCAACAGGTGCCCTCCTCAGTGCCCATCACCCACTTTCCCCTCTCCCCCACCCCCCATCAACTCTCAGTTCTCAGTTTTTAAGAGTCTCATATGGTTTGACTCCCTCCCTCTCTAACCTTTTTTTTTCTTCCCCTCACCCATGGTCTTCTATTAAGTTTCTCAGGATCCACATAAGAGTAAAAACATATGATATCTGTCTTTCTCTGTGTGACTTATTTCACTTATCATAACACTCTCCAGTTCCATCCACATTGCTACAAAAGGCCATATTTCATTCCTTCTCATTGCCAGGTAGTATTCCATTGTGTATATAAACCACAGTTTCTTTATCCATTCGTCATTTGATGGACATTTAGGCTCTTTCCATAATTTGGCTATTGTTGAAAGTATTGCTGTAAACATTAGGGTACAAGTGCCCCTATGTATCAGCACTCCTGTATCCCTTGGGTAAATTCCTAGCAGTGCTATTGCTGGGTCATAGGGTAGATCTATTCTTAATTTTTGGAGGAACCTCCACACAGTTTTCTAGAGCAGGTGCACCAGTTTGCATTCCCACCAACAGTGCAAGAGGGTTCCCGTTTCTCCACATCCTCACCAGCATCTATGGTCTCCTGATTTGTTCATTTTAGCCACTCTCACCAGCATGAGGTGGTATCTCAATGTGGTTTTGATCTGTATTTCCCTGATGAGGAGTGACATTGAGCATCTTTTCATATGCCTGGTGGCCATCTGGATGTCTTCTTTAGAAAAGTGTCTATTCATGTCTTCTGCCCATTTATACACTGGATTATATGTTTTTCAGGTGTGGAGTTTGGTGAGTTCTTTATAGATTTTGGATACTAGCCTTTTCTCCAATATGTCATTTGCATATATCTTTTCCCATTCCGTTGGTTGCCTTTTAGTTTTGCTCACTGTTTACTTTGCTGTGCAGAAGCTTTTTATCTTCATGAGGTCCCAGTAGTTCATTTTTGCTTTTAATTCCCCTGCCTTTGGAGATGTGTTGAGTAAGAAATTGCTGTGGCTGAGGTCAGAGAGGTTTTTTCCTGCTTTCTCCTCTAGGGTTTTGATGGTTTCCTGTCTCACATTCAGGTCCTTCAGCCATTTTGAGTTTATTTATGTGTATGGTGTAAGAAAGTGGTCTAGTTTGATTCTTCTTCATGTTGCTATCCAGTTCTCCCAGCACCATTTGCTAAAGAGACTGTTTTCCATGGGATACTCTTTGCTGCTTTGTCAAAGATTAGTTGGCCATACATTTGTGAGTCCAATTCTGGAGTCTCTATATTATTCCATTGGTTTATGTGTTTGTTTTTGTGCCAATACCATGCTGTCTTGATGATTACAGCTTTGTAGCAGAGGCTAAAGTCTGGGATTGTGATGCCTCCCGCTTTGGTCTTCTTCAATATTATTTTGGCTATCCGGGGTCTTTTGTGGTTCCATACAAATTTTAGGATTGCTTGTTCTAGCTTCAAGAAGAATGCTGGAGCAATTTTGATTGGGATTGCTTTGAATGTGTGGATAGCTCTGGGTAATATTGACATTTTAACAATAATTATTCTTCCAACCCATGAACACAGAATGTTTTTCCATTTCTTTGTGTCTTCTTCAATTTCTTCTTAAGCTTTGTATAATTTTCAGCATACAGGTGTTTTACATCTTTGCTTAGGTTTATTCCAAGTATTTTATGATTCTTGGTGAAACTGTGAATGGGATCAGTTTCTTTGTTTCTCCTTCTGTTGCTTCATTATTGGTGTATAAAAGTGCAACTGATTTCTGTACATTAATTTTGTATACTGCAACTTTGCTAAATTCATGTATCAGTTCTAGCAGACTTTTGGTGGAGTCTATCGGGTTTTCCATGTAGAGTATCATGTCATCTGTAAAAAGTGAAAGGTTAACTTCATCTTTGCCAATTTTGATGCCTTTGATTTCCTTATGGTGTCTGATTGCTGATGCTAGAACATCCAACACTATGTTAAACAACAGTGGTGAGAGTGGACATCTCTGTCGTGTTCCTGATCTCAGGGAGAAAGCTCTCAGTTTTTCCCCATTGAGGATGATAATAGCTGTGGGATTTTCATAAATGGCTCTTATGATGTTTAAGTATGTTCCGTCTATCCTGACTTTCTCAAGGGTTTTTATTAAGAAAGGATGCTGAATTTTGTCAAATGCTTTTTCTGCATCAATTGACAGGATCATAAGGTTCTTATCTTTTCTTTTATTAATGTGATGTATCACATTGATTTGCGAATGTTGAACCAGCCCTGCAGCCCAGGAATGAATCCCACTTGATCATGGTGAATAATTCTTTTTATATGCTGTTGAATTCGATTTGCTAGTATCTTATTGAGAATTTTTGCATCCATATTCATCAGGGATATTGGCCTGTAGTTCTCTGTTTTTACTGGGTCTCTGTCTGGTTTAGGAATCAAAGTAATACTGGCTTCATAGAATGGGTCTGGAAGTTTTCCTTCCCTTTCTATATTTTGGAATAACTTGAGAAGGATAGGTATTATCTCTGCTTTAAATGTCTGATAGAATTCCCCTGGGAATCCATCTGGTCCTGGACTCTTATTTGTTGGGAGATTTTTGATAACTGATTCAATTTCTTCGCTGGTTATGGGTCTGTTCAAGCTTTCTATGTCTTCCTATTTGATTTTTGGAAGTGTATGGGTGTTTAGGAATTTGTCCATTTCTTCCAGGTTGTGTAGTTTGTTAGCATATAATTTTTCATGGTATTTCCTGATAATTGCTTGTATTTCTGAGGGACTGGTTGTAATAATTCCATTTTCATTCGTGATTTTATCTGTTTGGGTCCTCTCTCTTTTCTTTTTGAGAAGCCTGGCTAGAGGTTTATCAATTTTGTTTATTTTTTCAAAAAACCAACTCTTGGTTTCGTTGATCTGCTCTACTGTTTTTTTTTAAGATTGTATATTGTTTATTTCTACTCTGATTTATTATTTCTCTTCATCTGCTGGGTTTGAGGTGTCTTTGCTGTTCTGCTTCTAGTTCCTTTAGGTGTGCTGTTAGATTGTGTATTTGGGATTTTTCTTGTGTCTTGAGATAGGCCTGGATTGCAATGTCTTTTCCTCTCAGTACTGCCTTCGCTGCATCCCAAAGCGTTTGGATTGTTGTATTTTCATTTTCATTTGTTTCCATATATTTTTTAATTTCTTCTCTAATTGCCTGGTTGAACCATTCATTCTTTAGTTAGATGTTCCTTAACCTCCATGCTTTTGGAGGTTTTCCAGACTGTTTCCTGTGATTGATTTTAAGTTTCATAGCATTGTGATATGAAAGTGTGCATGGTATGATCTCAATTCTCCTATACTTATTGAGGGCTGTTTTGTGACTCAGTATGTGATCAACTTGGAAAATGTTCCATGTGCACTCGAGAAGAAAGTATATTCTTTTGCTTTGGGATGCAGAGTTCTAAATATATCTGTCAAGTCCATCTGGTCCAATGTATCATCCAGGGTCATTGTTTCTTTACTGATTCTCTGTCTAGATGATCTGTCCATTGTTGTGAGTGGAGTATTAAAGTCCCCTACAATTACCGCATTCTTATCAATAAAGTTGCTGATGTTTGCGATTAATTCAAGTTCAGTGCATAGACATTTATAATTGTTAGCTCTTCCTGATGAGTAGACCCTGTGATTATTATATAATGCCCATCTTCATCTCTTGTTACAGCCTTTAATTTAAAGTCTAGTATGTCTGATATAAGTATGGCTATTCTAGCTTTCTTTTGACTTCCAGTGGTATGATAGGTAGTTCTCTATTCCCTCACTTTCAATCTGAAGGTGTCCTCAGGTCTAAAATGTGTCTCTTGTACACAGCAAATAGATGGGTCTTGTTGTTTTTTGTTTTCTGTTTTTTGTTTTTTGTTTTTTTTTTTTCTGTTTTTGTCAATTCTGATACCCTGTGTCTTTTGGTTGGAGCATTTAGTCCATTTACAATCAGTGTTATTATTGAAAGATAAGGGTTTAGAGTCATTGTGTTATCTGTAGGTTTCATGCTTGTAGTGATGTCTCTGGTACTTTGTGGTCCTTGAAACTTTTCACTCACAGAGTCCCCCTTAGGATCTCTTGTAGGGCTGGTTTAGTGGTGATGAATTCCTTCAGTTTTTGTTTGTTTGGGAAAACCTTTGTCTCTTTTTCTATTTTGAATGACAGACTTGCTGAGTAAGGGATTCTTGGCTACATATTTTTCCTGTTCCTCACATTGAAGATTTCCTGCCATTCCTTTCTGGCCTGCCAAGTTTCAGTAGATAGGTCCCCTACAACCCTTTGTGTCTACCTTGGTATGTTAAGGCCCGTTTATCCCTGGCTGCTTTAAGAATTCTCTCTTTATTCTTATATTTTGCCAATTTTACTGTGATATGTTGTGCAGAAGATAGACTCAAGTTACGTCTGAAGGGAGTTCTCTATTCCTCTTGGATTTCAATGCCTGTTTCCTTCCCCAGATTGGGGAAGTTCTCCGCTATGATTTGTTCAAGTACACCTTCAGCCCCCTTCTCTCTCTTCTTCTTCTGTAATTCCTGTGATACGGATATTGTTCTGTTTGATTGCATCACTTAGTTTTCTAATTCTCCCTTCATACTTCTGGTTTTTTTATCTCTCTTTTTCTCATATTCCTCTTTGTCCATAGTTTTATCTTCTAATTCACCTATTCACCCCTCTGCCTCTTCAGTCTGCACTATGGCTGCCTCCATTTTATTTTGCACCTCATTTATAGCATTTTTTAATTCATCATGACTATTTTTTAGTCCATTGATCTCTGTAGCAATAGATTCTCTGCTGTCCTCTATGCTTTTTTCAAGCACAGCGATTGACTTTATGACTATTATTCTAAATTCTTGTTCCATTATATTGCTTAAATCAGTTTTGATCAATTTGTTAGCCATCACTACTTCCTGGAATTTCTTTTGAGAAGAATTCTTCCGTTTCGTCATTTTGGCTAGTTTTCTGTCTCTTGTGTGGTTTAAAAACTTGTGTGCATTGCACTTGCGAATCCTGCTATATTAAAGGAGGGTCATATACTGTCCAGGGCCTGGCCCTTCAGGAGGTGTTTTTTCGGAGATTGTTACTTGGTCTCTGTTGTTGTGACTTTGGTTATTTTATTACCCTACTTGTAGTGATATTTTGGACCCTCCACCAGTTGTACTTTGTTTTGTTCTTTGGAGTAGCCCTGTAAAGGAAAACAGATAGACAAACAGGAGACAAAAACACACAAGCACACAAACAAATAACACAAACAAATAAACAAAAACAAAAAAACTAAAGACTAAAAACAGAAAACTAAAAAGCACTGGCTACAGTGGAAGCTGGCTTTGTGCTAACACACTTCAGGGAGGATTGCCTTCTCCTAATGCGGACTGAGCCACCGCCCTCACAGATGCAGGCTGGATGTTGGCCGACCCAGGCAGGCTTTGTCTTTTCCCACAGCACTCCAGTGAGGGCACTGCTTTCTCCTACTGTAGACTACGCCACTGACCTCACCGTGAGCCCCCAGAGTGGAGGACGCAGGCAGGTTTTGTACTGTGGCATAGCCCTCCAGGGAGGGAACCGTTTTCTCCAACTGCGGACTGAGCCCCTAACCTACCACCACACCCAGGTCTGGCTCCCCTCCTCCCCAGGTGTGTGAACAGGGAGCTGGCCCCAGTCTGAAGAAAGCCCCACAGTTAGAGATAGGATCCCTCTCAGTCTCAGTCCGAGGTCTTTCTCCTGTCCAGATATGGTCGTACACTTCCCTAGCCACTCTTTCTCTTCCCTTGTCTCTCTGCAGACAGGGGTCCCTCCTCTCTGTGCCTACACGGCCTCTTTTTATCTCCCCCAGTTCACAGTCACCCACCTATCTTTTTTCCAGCTTGCCCATTTTCTTCCTGGTAGATTCAGTCTCTTTTCCTCCCAGGCTCTAGTGTTCAAAGTCCTTTGGCTTCTGCACTTCTTTGTTTGAGAAACTTGGGAAGTATGGATCCCCTACTTCCCCCTGGCCCCTCCCATTATTCTGTTATTTTTGATGCAATTTTAAATGAGATTGATTCCTTGATTTCTCTTTCTGCTGTTTCTTTTTTGCTGTATAGAAATTGAACAGATTTCTGTATGTTGATTTTCTATCCTGCGACTTTACTGAATTTGTGTAATCAGTTCTAGCAGGTTTTGGTGGAATCTTACAAGTTTTATATATATTTAGTATCATGTCATCTGCACATAGTGAAAGTTTGACTTCTTACTTGCTGATTTGGATGCCTGTTATTTCTTTTTGTCATCTGATTGCTGAAGCTAGGACTACTACTATGTTAAATAACAGTGATGAGAGTGGACCTCTCTGTCTTCTTCCTGACTGTAGAGGAAAAGCTCTCAGATTTTCCCCACTTAGGATTGTGTTAGCTGTGCATTTTCATAGATGGCCTTTATTATGTTGAGTTATGTTCCCTGTAAACCTACTTTGTTGAGGGTTTTTATCATCACTGGATGTTGTACTTTTTCAAATGCTTTTTCTGTCTATTGAGAGGATCATGTGGTTCTGATCCTTTCTTGTATTAACGTGATGTTTCACATTGATTGATTTGTAAATATTGACCCACCCTTGCAACCCAGAAATAAATACCAGTTGATTGTGGTAAACACTTTTTTTATATTGTTAGATTCGGTTTGCTACTGTTTTTTTTGAGGATTTTTATGTCTGTGTTCATCAGACATAATAACCTGTAGTTCTCTTTTTTTGTGGTGTCTTTCTGGTTTTGGTAACAAGGTAATGTTGGCTTCGTAGTATGAATTTGGAAGTCCACCTTCCTTTTCTATTTTTTGGAAAGTTTGAGAAGAATAGGTATTAACTATTCTTTAAATGTTTGGTAGAATTCACCTTGTGAAGCCATCTGGTCCTGGACTTTTGTTTGATGGAAGTTTTTTGCTTACTGATTCATTTTCTTTGCTGGTTGTCTGTGTTCAAGTTTTATATTTCTTCCTGTTTCAGTTTTGGTAGGTTATATGTTTGTAGGCATTCATCCATTTCTTCTAGATTATTCAGTTTGTTGCTATATAGTTTTTCATAGTATTCTCTTAGAGGTGTCTGTATTTCCGTGGTATTGGTTGCTATTTTTCCTCTATCCTTTGTGATTTTATTTATTTGTGTCCTTTCTCTCTTTTTGATAAGACTGGATAGAGGTTTATCAATGTTACTGATTTTTTCAAAGAATCTGCTCCTGGTTTCATTGATCTATTCTATTGTCTTTCTAGCTTCTGTAACATATATTTCTATTCTCATCCTTACCTCTTCTGGTTTTAGGCTTTGTTTTTTGTTCTTTTTCTAATTCCTTTAGGTGTAAGGTTGTTTATTTGAGTTTTTCTTATTCAGGTACGCCTGTATTGCTGTATACTTCTCAAGCAGGTTTTACTTTTCAAATTTTATTTGCCTGTCACATCATGTATTAGCAAACACATACACTAATGGTTACTTAGGACAGGACGAACATGAAATAAAATTCAGGAGATGATGTTGCAGGTGAGCTTCCACCTAAATTAGGCCTCTGTGTTATGTGAACAATCAGGTAATTTAGTGAGAGGCATTTCTATGGAAACAAAAGTAAAACAAAAGTTAATAGTTCAGACAAATTACAAATTCAGTTTCTGAGTTTGGAGAGCATCCAGTTGAGAAAATTTCTAGAGTTGAGTTTGGATCACCTTCAGATAATGAAATGAGGATGGAGGTTTCAGTCTGGTAGAATTTACTAGTTTGCACCTGTCACCAGGTGTCCTGTTGCACTTTATTGAGTGGCCTATACAACAGCAGACACAAAGATTGCCCACACATGAGCTGTTGGGATTTCTCTGTAGTTTACATGAAGTTGTCCAGCTTTAGTTTGCATGACTTCAGGAAAACACAGTTCTAGTTTCATAGTAAATACAAGTCAAAACAGTGAGAGAAAAAGGTACTTGTTAGTGTGGAGAATTCTACTGAAATATTGAAGGAAAGTTCAGGAATTCAGAATCCAGTCCAGTTATAGGTAGTACATTAACAGTACGAGAATCTGATATACACAAAGATATATTACTGAAACATAATTTTTCTGTCTATAATCATCTCCATTTTTATCAGAGTACCACTCTGATAAGACTAATTTGTTTGCAAGTTCTCTAATCTCAATAAAGTTGGAGGGATTATTTACCTAAGTGAAGTAAGAATAGTGATTGACCATGTAGGCTCTTTTAAATCTGCTTTGCTGGAAATTTTTTTAAATTGTCATATAATATTATATTAGTTTTAGCTATACAATATAATGACTCCATATTTGTATGTATTGCAGAATGATCACCACAATAAGTCTGGTTGACCTTGGTCACCATATGCAGTAATAGATTTTTTTGTGTTTGATTAGAACTTTTAAGATTTACTCTCTTAGCAACTTTCAAATAAACACAGTATTTTTTTCACTATAGTCACCATTATGTCCCCATGACATTTATTACTGAAAGTTTCACCATTTCACCCAATCCCTATCTACCAACTCTGGCAACCACCAATCTGTTCTGTGTATCTGTGAGCTGGGCTTGATTTTTTTTGTTTGTTTTTACATTCCACCTATAATGAGATCATACTTTATTTGCCTTTCTCTGTTTGACTTATTTCGCTGAGCATAATGCCCCTGAGTTCCATCCATGTTGTCACAAATGGCAGGGTTTTATTATTTAATGGCAGAATAATATTCTTTTGTGTGTTTGTGTGTGTGTGTGTGTGTGTGTGTGTGTGTATCACATTTTCATTATCTATTTATCCATCAATGGACACTTAGGTTGTTTCCATATCTTGGCTATTCTAAATAATGCTACAGTGAACACAGGGGTGCATGTATCTTTATAAATGAATGTTTTTGTTTTCCTCAGATAAACACCCAGAAGTGGAGTTGCTGATCATATAATAGTCCTTTTTTAATTTCTTGAGGAACCTCCATATGGTTTTCCATAGTGGTTACAGCCATTTGCATTTCCACCAACAGTGTACAAGTGTTCCCTTTTCTCCATGTCCTTGCCAACACCTTTTATGTCTTTTCTTTTTGATATCTGCCATTCTGACACACGTGAGGTGATACTTCATTATGGTTTTGATTTTCATTTCCCTGATGATCACTGATGATGCTCAACATCTTTTCATGTGTCCGTTGGCCATCTGTATGCCATCTTTGGAAAAATGTCTATTCAGCTCCTCTGCCCATTTTTAAGTCAGATTGTTTCGTTGCTCTTGTATGAGTTCTTTAAATATTTTAGATATTAGCTTCTTATCAGATAAATGGTTTTCTAATATTTTCTCCCATTCAGTAGGTGGCCCAGAATTCCTTTATTGCCAAAGGGGAAAGGGAGTGTGTTTGGATGTGTTAGGGAAGCCCCTCCCAAAGAGAAAGAAACCCAGAGGAGATGCATAGAGAATAATTTGTCAAATGATTCTTTATAAGCTCAAAAGAAGGACAAATAAATATAAATGTGTAAAAAATGATGAAAGCCCATCTGCCCAAAGGTGTCACTGGGGGACATTATTTTGTTTCATTTACCATTGTCCAGGCTCAGGTCTCTGGACTTTTGGGTTCAGATAATGGTTTTCAAGAGCATAACAATAACAGGTTCATCACTTAGATTTATAGTCACCAAGCTTAGAATTGTGTGAAAAAATTATAATTATAAAATCAGAATAAAAATATTTCTATCTACCTATATATCAATATCTGTATACCAGAGTTCCTATGCGATAGAGCACGTGTTGAC
The DNA here is from genome assembly GCF_018350175.1 of Felis catus. Lineage (NCBI taxonomy): Eukaryota > Metazoa > Chordata > Mammalia > Carnivora > Felidae > Felis > Felis catus. The sequence continues at coordinate 23,717,436 of NC_058386.1, forward strand.
ATTACTAATAAATTATTTTGTTTTAGGCAGCTGTATGGTGAGAAACCAAATTATAACCCAAACACTGCTAAAGAAGCATGGATCCGATAAGAGAAGAAAAAGAATCTTAGGAAGTATCCTTCTATTGTAAGGTAGTGTTGGGCAAGGGAAATTTTTCCCCTTCTCCTCTTAGTTCTCATGGGGGGTCAAATCATTAAAATGACATAAGACACATTAAGAGAAGAAAAACCCACTTCGTGCGTAGGTGGAATCCACATAGACATGAGTGATTCCAAAGGCAGTCGCGCAAAATGAGGTATATCTGCCATCTAGAGTTAAGGAGAAGGGGGTAGGGGTCTGGGACTTCAAAGGAAGGAAAGCAATTCATAAGAAGATGAACAAGCATAAATATTTGGTAAACAAATGTTTACTGGCCCATACAGAAACAGTGGGACATAGAGAGGAATTTTAACAAACAGCCTTTGCTAGATTCTTCCCTGTCTACCACACCTACTTCATATTATACTGTAGTTATCTATGGTGATAGCTCTCTTCCTGGAGCAAGTCCTCTAAATTCTTCTAGGCATTTAAGGGTGAGGTAAAAAGAAGAACTTCCTGGGTCTTCTGCTTCTTAAAAATAATCAACTTAATCCTCATGCCAAAGAGACACACTTTAGGCTGGCAAATAATCCCCTACAGTAGCTTAAGCATTCTTTCTTATAATGAGATGGCAATAATATATATGATCAAGACTTGCTCTTCCCTAGACAGTGCTTTGGTGAGTTCTGTGTGCCTTTCCTTCTTCAGCTCTTCTACTTCATTGCTGATCAACCTCAACCCAATCCATTTTTTTAAACTTGATACCTCCAGTCAAGTCCCTTAAAAATATATATATAATACATTTAATGAAGACAAGGAGCTATAGTGATAGTTAAAGTAGTTTTACTGCAGAGATTCATTGTAGGCTTAAGTTACAGATTAAATTTCAAGACTACCTACCTCCTTTATTTCCAAGTTTCACTTTTTTTGCCCAGTAAGCTGCTTAACACTGCATTTAAAATGTATCTTGAATATGATGGCATGTAACAGTTCATGACTTGACTCACGTAGAAGACTTAATAACATAGCTGGAAGTAAGGGCTTTCTTTCCTTAGTCAGTTCTATTTAAGAAAGGAGAATAAGGGCCTCTGTATTAAGTGAGATAAGAATCAGCATCTTTCATTTTCTAGCGTCCCTCACTTTAAAATGAAATGCAAATGAAAGCATTTTTAATTTTATTAAAAACATTAATGTATTCTCCATTTTGAACCTGAATATATCTTTAAGTGTTTAAATAATGATTGTTTCCTCTCCATAAGTATATGATTGATAGAGGAAGAAACACATAAGGAATTATTCAGTTCATATCTTGGAAAAATAATAGCAATAAAGTTCTGATAGTATTGCAGAGGTTATACTTTTTTTTTTTTTTGCATGTAACAGCAATCATATTTTAGTTGGTACTCATGGACATGAATTGAAAGAATGAATTGGAATGGATATAATACTTTCATCTATTCAGCAAGCTATCAAATGAGGTGTTATGACTTACAGTGAGAAAATTCAACCTATCATTTTTGCCAATCTAAAAATCTGATTAAATGTCAAGCAAGTGCATTGTGAATGTACCTTCCAGAAATCTTCTAAATAAGTAGAAATGGCTGTTTCTTTAGCTTTTCTGATTTAAGTAATCCTTTTTTGAGACACCAACTCATTAGAACTAAGATGGCTACCAGTACCTCGAAGTGACAGTAACTGAATTTCAGCTGAAAAGCCTCCATCACTGTTCAGGTCCTCTTACCACTCACCTCCTTTTCATTATTCTGCAACCATACTGACTATCTTCTGACTTCTTTGACACACTTTATATGCCAAGATTCATTGCCCTTTTGAGATTTTACATTTGTGCTTCCTTCAACTCGATATTTGCATGCAGATCGTTGATGACTAGGTCACCTGAGGGATTCGCAGGACACAAAGATACTGCTTCCAGTGTGGCTCACTTCTGGCTGCCAGTTTGGTGCTGGCTCTTAAGTAGAGCAACTCATTTCTTGCTATAAAGGCCTCTCCATGGCACTACTTGAATGTTGTGAAAACATTAGGCTGGGTTCTCCCAGAGTGAACCATCCAAGGGAAAGAGAGCCACAGAGAACTATGCTTTCCTGACCTAGCCTTCGAAGTCTCAGCATCACTCCTGCTTCATTCTTTATTTTAAACCTGATCACTTAAGACCATTCCATGTTAAAGGGGAGGGGAATTAGATTCTACCCTCTGATGGGGAGAAGGCCAAAGATTTTGTATATTTTAAAACCTGCAGTAAAACCTGAGCCAAACGAAGCCTCATGATTCTTGTTAATCTAAACACTCCTCAGTTAACAGGTATTGTATTACCCATAAAATCAATACAATAACAATAATGGCATCAGTGAACAGATGGTAATATTTATTTGTATTTTGTATTTCCTTTGAATATGTAGCTTTTTAACAGGACCGTGGCCATGGAAGTTGTAATCCACTAAGTAGTGTTCAAAACTCACCTGCCAAATCAACTATCCCTGAAAATGGATGGTGCTGAAGCATGAGGCCCATACCCAGCCATCGTTGACAGTCAGTGACTCCATGAGAGGGACCGGGACTCATGGTGGTGGTTCCTGCTGGGGCCTCCGCCAACCTCCACCCTGCAGATGCTATGCCATGCAGAGTAGGAGCACTGCCAAGGTGAGCCTTAAAGCCTCAGGCATGCCCAGGTAGGGATGCTCAGGTGCAGATCTTGGTCGTAGTAGCAAATATTAAAATATATGTATGTATGTACATATGTATGTATGTGTATATATATATATATATATATATATATATATGGTTTTTCTATACTATGCTGAATTTTTAAATTTAGTTTTATTGTATCTACTGTTTCATGTCTTTTCAAAAGATGTCTGTCTCCAATTTGATAAAGTATATAGAAAACCGTAATTCACTTACAAATTGATTTATAACAAATGGTGATGGGATGTATGGTAAGTATAACATATATATGAATTTTATTTCACTTTAGAAGTTGATTAGCAATAAAATGTTAAACTGTATTATGTATAAGATTCATGCAGCTACATTTCATTTTATCTAGTTAATTGAAGCACAAATTATATCCAGATTCTAGGACCTCCTTTACTTTTCAAAGATTTGTATAAAACAGTAAATAGAGATGCTATAACATAAAAAAGTGTGTATATTTTTTCTGTTTAAATAAGTTAATAATAGTGATTCAAATTAATGCCTTAACTGACTCGGTTGAATGTTATTACACTTATTCTAAACTCTTAGTCTTTAAAACAATTTGATGTGTAGTTTTTTAAAAAGTAGAAGGTAGGAGTGCCTGGGTAACTCATTCAGTTAAGCGTCCGACTTCACCTTAGGTCATGATCTGTCAGTTCGTGAGTTTGAGCCCCACACGGGGCTCTGTGCTGACAGCTCGGAGCCTGCTTTGGATTCTGTGTCTCCCTCTCTGTCCATCCCTTGCCCGCTCACACTCTGTCTGTCTGTCTGTCTCTCTCTCCCTCTTAAAAAATAAACATGTTAAAAAATTTAACATAAAAAGTAGAAGGTAAAACTTATTCATCATTAGCATCTTACGTTCAAGTGAAATGAGTGTTTACCCGTGCCCCTATCTTCCCTATGGTTAATGAAGTCTTAAAACAGCAAAGTCCATTTTTCAAGTTGATGTATAAAATTGTAAAGATTAAAGGCATTATCATCATCCAGTATACTTTACATATTCGTACTGTGAATAGATGCATTTCCTGGAGATATATTCAATCACAGGCAAGGATGGGTTATTTACAATTATTGAAGTTATTTCTGTTCTTCACCTAAAAAAATTCAGTTATATCACCAGCTGGAATTTAACACAGTGCTAGTGTTGAGTGAAATTAACCTCTTAAAAATGTCTTTTGATGGTAGCTGTTAATTGTGATGATTTTATTAACCAATTTTTTTAGAGTTGTTATAATTGTATCTTCTTGTAATTTTATTTTGAAATTCTGGAAGATGTCTGTCTTCAGTGTTAATTATTTTAACCAAGTAAATTTGCTTTCTACCTCCTGGGCAGCAGCATGTTGTGTTTGCAAAAAGACAGGTTGTAGAGTCAGTTAACACTGTTTTGAATTACACTTAGGTCTTTCATTTGCTCACGATCTTGATGAGTCGCTGATCTTTTCTTGCTTTCAGTGTTCTTACATGTAAGAGGGGAATAATACCTAATATGTAGTGATATTCTAATAATTCATTTAGACAACATATATGCTTGGCATGTAACAGAAGCTTAGTAAATGTTATTTATTTACTCTTTCCCAAAATAGCCTGTCTTCTGGGAGCATTTCTGTTAAGTAAAAAATAAAAACAAAACCTTGCAAACATTTTTAAAAAGTAAATTAAATGTGGTTATAACCTTTGGTCTGATTTTGGCAAAATGGTGAAACAACAGAAACAAACCTGTGTTCTTCTGAATCCACCTTGAGAAAACTTCCTGGGGCATCTGGGTGGTGGCTCAGTCAGTTAAGAGTCCAACTTCTGCTCCGGTCATGATCTCATGGTTCTTCATGAGTTTGAGCCCAACATCAAGCTCTCTGCTGTCAGCACAGAGCCCACTTTACATCCTCTGTCTCTCTCTCTTTCTGCCCCTCAGGTGCTCTCTCTCAAAAACAAACATTAAAAAAAGAAAGAAACCTTCCTTTTCCCCCATCACCTGGTAGATGCCACCACTTAGGTACTGTCTCCTTGAACACGTTATTTACCATCCCTCTGCCTGTTACTCATCTGTAAATCAGTGATAACAGTAGTGCCTATCACATAGTTATTATGAAGATCAGTTCAGTTAACTCAAATACCTATAATAGTGCCTGTAAAATAATACACAGTATTTACATTAGGTACCAATACTATTTGGAAAGATTTTGTAATTCTTTTTTTAATGTTTTTTTAATGTTTATTTATATTTGAGAGAGAGAGAGCAGGGGAGGGGCAGAGAGAGAGGGAGACACAGAATCTGAAGCAGGCTCCAGGCTCTGAGCTGTCAGCACAGAGCCTGATGCGGGGCTCTAAGCCACAAACCGCGAGATCATGACCTGAGCCAAAGTCAGATGCTTAATGGAATGAGCCACCCAGGCACCCTGTAATTCTTTTTCTTAATGCTCAGGAATCCCATCCTAACCCCAAAGGCCTGGCTTGAATCTAACTTACAAATTTTCATATATATTCCCACCACTAACAACATCCAGTATAATTCTGCTAAACTCAAGTGCAGATGGTGTACTTAATTTCAGGAGGTTTCCACAGCCCTAGAAATCCATTCTTAGATCCCTTAACATACTTAAAAAATTGTTAATTTGGAAGATATGCAAAGGAATTTGTAATATTTTTGAGTACAAAAGTATAACAGAGCTCCAAATACAGAGCCTAACATTTGGAGTTTATATAAAATGATTTGTATTTAAATATCTTTAATATGCATTTATATCTTCTAAGCTCAGTCTCTTGAACTTCTATGGATGCCTTTTCCCTGGCTTTTGCATCCAAGTTCATAGAATATATTTTACTATAAAGGTATTCTAATGTATGTGTCCTCATTTTGCTATTTTTTAGCTTAGATGGTGAGTTTCCATTGTGTTGAACATGGGGATTGTTCCACTAGCTTTTTAAAAAAGCACTTGTTTTTCTCCCTTCAAAGGCATGGAAAACAAATCTTTCAAAATTCTATTTACACATTGGAGCCCTATTGTGTGAGTCAAAATAAGCAAGACATATCCGTCAGTGAATCCTTATTTCCTTCTTTAAGGGTATCAACTCCTTGTCTTTATTGATAGATCCAAATTTCATCTTCCAGGTAACTGATTAAGGACGAATCCTCAGAAATTTGTCACAATTCCAAATAAACAAAGAATGTAAATAATCAGTCTGCAATAAGAATTCTGATAAGAAAGGAAGGAGAAAGGAAATAGCATCAGAGCAATAGACGTTTGCATTTTAAAATATTTTGTTCGGTGTATTCAGAACTGTGCACACTGTCAGCGATGATGAGTAAGCAAGAACGTCAATAAATGGGGAAGTCTAGCCCTTACACTTTGTTTCATAAGTTTTGTTTAAACATGTTAGTCTCCAAATTTATAAATTATGGCCTGGGCAGTGCTTAAAATAGTAATTTTATGTAGCAGTAATAAAATCCTCCAAATATACCAGTTATATGCATTTAGCCTTTTCTTCATTGCTATAGAAATGGAAAGGGAAGGATGACTGGATAGTTTCTGGAAAAAGTAAGGAAATGGGTTCTGGTGAAGTAGAAAAATGACTCAGTTTTAGTTTTCCTTGAATAAAAATAATTGGAATCTAGAGGAAAGAATGGCTCACTCCAGGAAATGTAGTTGTTTTGATTCCCCAAACATGAATGCCTGAACAAAATGCTTCTTTTATCATTTGAGTATTTTCAAGGGTTAAAGTGATTGGCATCATCATATTTCATTCCTAATGACAACTCTAACCTTAGTAGTGGTAGGAGCCATATCTTTTTTTTTTTTTAAGGTTCATTCATTTTTCACAGACAGAGAGAGACAGAGCATGAGTGGGGAAGGGTCAGAGAGAGAGGGAGACACAGAATGCGAAGCAGGCTCCAGGCTCTGAGCTGTCAGCACAGACCCCCGATGCAGAGCTCGAACTCACAGACCATGAGATCATGACCTGAGCTGAAGTTGAATGCTTAACAGAATGAGCCACCCAGGCGCTCCAGTAAAAGCCACATCTTATTTATCTGGATATTTTCAGTAAGTGTGCCATCTGGCATATAACAAACACTTGATGATATTTTAATACATGAAAGAGCCAATAAATGAAGCCCAAGGACTAAACTTGAAATTCATTGATAGTAAGCTTTTTTGAATATATTGAATATTTGAAGTGTGGTTGTGAGTGAATTTGAATTTATGTATGAATATATACTTTTATACTTTTATAAATAATAGTTATATATGAATATATTGCATCTGGATATTCACATAAGTAAATTCAATATATCATTTGTCTTGTTATTATATCACAAGAGCCAGAGCTTCCATTTTCTACTTTCTATGAAGACCTCTCTCTACTCTTGTTACGTATTATTCTACATAGGTGGGAACACTGTTTATGTAGATTGAAGAAAATATATTGCTTATACGACTTTAACTTTTTAAAAATTATCTTATTTTTAATTGACAATGAAATAAAAGTAGTAATTTTCTCATTTTTTTCTATGTATAATCTTCATTTCTTTAAAAGAATCACTAACATTCTCATTTCTAAATTTATGTGTCCTATCTTTTTCATTTTGAAGTAAATAATACTAATTTACACATATTTGTACACTGAGAGTTCTGGCTACCCCTTTACCTTGTATTTCCCTGTTTGATTATTATTATTTTATAGTTAAGTTGAAATGGCTTTTATCTTCTTAGAGGATTTTTAATATGGTCAGGAAGAAAGTAAAATAACCACATTTTAGAACCATATTTTATATATATATATATATATATATATATATATATATATATATATGTGTGTGTGTGTGTGTGTGTGTGTATATATACACACACACACACACAACTAGAAGTAAAAGTTCAATATTTGGTGTTAAAGCAAAACATGCATACACAATCTATGCACATACAGGATTTATGTAGTAATCCCCCTCAGTTTAACATTGTTGTTATTTTGATTGGGAAGAAAAGTTTTGAGTTTAATAAAATATAAATATATATTCAATATGTCATTTAGAGCCATGAAATGTTGTAGTGTTTTTGCTGATTAAAAAATTATATATAAGCATTTTTTAATTTATTTTTTTTTAAATTTGCATCCAAATTAGTTAGCATATAGTGCAACAATGGTGTCAGGAGTAGATTCCTTAATGCCCCTCACCAATTTAGCCCATCCCCCCTCCCACAACCACTCAATTTGTTCTCCATATTTATAAGTCTCTTCTATTTTGTCCCCCTCCCTGTTTTTATATTGTTTTTGTTTCCCTTTCCTTATGTTCATCTGTTTTGTCACTTAAAGTCCTCATATGAGTGAAGTCATATGATATTTGTCTTTCTGTGACTAATTTCACTTGGCATAATACCCTCCATTTCCATCCACGTAGTTGCAGATGGCAAGATTTCATTCTTTTTGATTGCCAAGGAATACTCCATTGTGTGTGTGTGTGTGTGTGTGTGTGTGTGTGTGTGTGTGTGTGTGTGTATACCACATCTTCTTTATCCATTCATGCATCGATGGATATTTGGGCTCTTTCCATATTTTGGCTCTTGTGGATAGTGCTGCTATAAACATTGGGGTGCATGTGTCCCTTCAAAACAGGACACCTGTATCCCTTGGATAAATATCTAGTAGTGCCATTGTTGGGTCGTAGGGGAGTTCTATTTTTAATTTTTTGAGGAACCTCCATACTGTTTTCCAGAGTGGCCGCACCAGCTTGCATTGACACCAACAATGCAAAAGAGATCCTCGTTCTCCACAGCCTCGCCAATATCTGTTGTTGCCTGAGTTGTTCATGGTAGCCATTCGGACAGGTGTAAGGTGGTATCTCATTGTGGTTTTGATTTGTATTTCCCTGATGATGAGTGATGTTGAGCATTTTTTCATGTGTCTGTTGGCCATCTGGATGTCTTCTTTGGAGAAGTGTCTAGTCATGTCTTTTGCCCATTTCTTCACTGGATTATTTGGTTTTTAGGTGTTGAATTTGATAAGTTATTTATAGATTTTGGATACTAACCCTTTATCTGATATGTAGTTTGCAGATATCTTTTCCCATTCTGTTGGTTGCCTTTTAGTTTTGCTGATTGTTTCCTTCGCTGTGCAGAAGCTTTTTATTTTGATGAGATCCCAGTAATTCATTTTTGCTTTTGTTTCCCTTGCCTTTGGAGACGTGTTGAGTAAGAAGTTGCTGCGTCCAAGATCAAAGAAGTTTTTGCCTGCTTTTTCCTCGAGGATTTTGATGGCTTCCTGTCTTACATTGAGGTCTTTCATCCATTTTGAGTTTATTATTGTGTATAGTGTAAGAAAGTGGTCCAGGTTCATTCATCTGCATGTCACTGTCCAGTTTTCCCAGCACCACTTGCTGAAGAGAGTGTCTTTATTCCATTGGATATTCTTTCCTGCTTTGTCAAAGATGAGTTGGCCATACGTTTGTGGGTCCATTTCTGGATTCTCTATTCTGTTCCATAGATCTGAGTGTGTGTCCTTGTGTCAGTACCATAGTGTCTTGATGATTACAGCTTTGTAGTATAGCTTGAAGTCTGGGTTTGTGATGCCTCCTGCTTTCAGTTTCTTTTTCAAGATTGCTTTGGCTATTCGGTGTCTTTTCTGGTTCCATACAAATTTTAGGATTATTTGTTCTATCTCTGTGAAGAATGCTGGTGTTATTTTGATAGGAATTGCGTTGAATTTGTAGATTGCTTTGGGTAGTATTGACATGTTAACAATATTTGTTCTTCCTATCCAGGAGCATGAAATCTTTTTCCATTTTTGTGTCTTCTTCCATTTCTTTCATAAGCTTTCTATAATTTTCAGTGTATAGGTTTTTCACCTCTTTGCTTAGATTTATTCCTAGGTATTTTATGGTTTTTGGTGCAATTGTAAATGTGATTGATGCCTTGATTTCTCTTTCTGTTGCTTCATTGTTGGTGTATAGGATTGCAGCCAATTTCTGTGCATTGATTTTATATCCTGCAACTTTGCTGAATTCAGGAATCAGTTCTAGGAGGTTTTTTTGGTGCAATCTTTTGGGTTTTCCATATAGAGTATCATATCTGAGAAGAGTGAAAGTTTGACCTCCTTCTGGCCGATTTGGATGCCTTTTATTTCTTTGTGTTGTCTGATTGCAGATGCTAAGACTTCCAATACTATGCTGAGTAACAGTTGCAAGAGTGGACATCCATGTCTTGTTCCTCACCTTAGGGGGAAAGCTCTCAGTTTTTCCCCATTGAGGATGATATTAGCATTGGGTTGTTCATATATGGCTTTTATGATCTCGAGGTATGATCCTTCTTCTCTCCCTTCTTTCTTGAGGATTTTTATCAAGAAAACAATGCTGTATTTTGTCAAATGCTTTCTCTGCATCTATTGAGAGGATCTTGTGGTTTTTCTCCTTTCTTTTATCGATGTGATGAATCAGGTTAATTGTTTTATGGATATTGAACCAGCCCTGCATCCCAGGTATAAATCCCGCTTGCTTGTGGTGAATATTTTTTTAATGTATTATTGGATCCGGTTGGCTAATATCTTGCTGAGATTTTTTGCATCCATGTTCATCAGGGAAATTGGCCTATAGTTCTCCTTTTTAGTGGGATCTCTGTCTTGTTTTGGAATCAAGGTAATGTTGGCTTCATAGGATAAGTTGGGAAGTTTTCCCTCCATTTTTATTTTTTGGGACAGTTTCAAGATAATAGGTGTTAACTCTTCCTTAAATGTTTGGGAGAATTCCCTTGGAAAGCCATCTGGCCCTGGACTCTTGTTTTTTGGCAGATTTTTGATTACTAATTCAATTTCCTTACTGGTTATGCATCTGTTCAAATTTTCTATTTCTTCCTGTTTCACTTTTAGTGGTGTATATGTTTCTAGGAATTTGTCCATTTCTTCCAGATTGCCCATTTTATTGGCATATAACTGCTCATAATATTCTCTTATTATTGTTTTTATTTCTGCTGTGTTGGTTGTGATCTTTCCTCTTTCATTCTTGATTTTTTTTATTTGGGTCCTTTTTCTTTTTTATCAAATTGGCTACTGTTTTGATCAATTTTGCTAATTCTTTCCAAGAACCAGTTTCTGGTTTCATTGATCTTTTCTACTGTTTGTTTGTTTTGGTAGCATTATTTTCTGCTCTTATCTTTATTATTTCCTGTCTTCTGCTGGTTTCAGGTTTTATTTGCTGTTCTTTTTCCAGCTCCTTAAGGTGTAAGGTTAGGTTGTATATCTGAGATATTTCTTCCTTCTTTAGGAAGGCCTGGATTGCTATATACTTTCCTCTTTTTACTGCCTTTGCTGCATCCCAGAGGTTTTGGGTTGTGGTGTTATCATTTTCACTGACTTCCATATACTTTTTAATTTTCTCTTTAACTTCTTGGTTAGCCCATTTATTCTTTAGTAGGATGTTCTTCAGTCTCCAAGTATTTGTTACCTTTCCAAATTTTTTATGGTGGTTGATTTCGAGTTTCATAGCATTGTGGTCCGAAAATATGCACGGTATGATCTCGATCTTTTTGTACTTGCTGAGGGCTGATTTGTGTCCCAGTATGTGGTCTATTCTGGAGAACGTTCCATGTGCACTGGAGAAGAATGTATATTCTGCTGCTTTAGGATGAAATGTTCTGAATATATCTGTTAAGTCCGTCTGGTCCAGTGTGTCATTTAAAGCCATTGTTTCCTTGTTGATTTTCTGATTAGATGATCTGTCCATTGCTGTGAGTGGGGTGTTGAAGTCTCCTACTATTATGGTATTACTACCAATGAGTTTCTTTATGCTTGTGATTCACTGATTTATATATTTGGGTGCTTTCACATTTGGCATATAAATGTTTACAATTGTTAGGTCTTCTTGGTGGATAGACCCCTAAATTATGATAAAATGCCCTTCTGCATCTCTTGATACAGTCTTTATTTTAAAGTCTAGATTGTCTGTTATGACTACTCCGGCTTTCTTTTGTTGACCATTAGCATGATAGATGGTTCTCCATCCACTTACTTTCAATCTGAAGGTGTCTTTAGGTCTAAAATGGGTCTCTTGTAAACAGCATGTAGATGGATCTTGTTTTCTTATCCATTCAGTTAGCCTGTGTCTTTAGATTGGTGCATTGAGTCCATTGACATTTAGAGTGGACTGAAAGATAGGAATTTATTGCCATTATATTGCTGGTAGAGTTGGAGTTTCTAGTGGTGTTCTCTGGTCCTTTCTAATCTTTGTTACTTTTGGTATTTATGTATTTATTTATTCATTCATTCATTCATCTTTTTTCCCCCTCAGAGAGTCCCCCTTAAAATTTCTTGCTGGGCTGGTTTAGTGGTCACAAACTCCTTTAATTTTTGTTTGAGAAACTTTTTATCTCTCCTTCTATTTTGAATGACAGCCTTGTTGGATAAAGAATTCTTGGCTGCATATTTTTCTGATTCAGCACATTGAATATATCCTGCCACTCCTTTCTGGCCTGCCAAGTTTCTGTGGATATGTCTGCTGCAAACCTGATCTGTCTTTCCTTGTATGTTAAAGACTTTTTTCCCCTGGCTGCTTTCATGATTCTCTCCTTGCCTGAGTATTTTGTGAATTTGACCATGATATGCCATGTTGATGGTCTGTTTTTGTTGAATCTAGTGGGAGTCATCTGTGCTTCCTGGATTTTGATGTCTGTATCTTTCCCAAGGTTAGGACACTTTTCTGCTATGATTTGCTCACACAACCCTTCTACCCCTGTCTCCCTCACTTCCTCTTCTGGGATGCCTATGATTCTGATGTTGTTCATTTTTAATGAGTCACTGATTTCTCTAATTCTTAAATTGTGTTCTGTTGCCTTAATCTCCCTCTTTTTTTCTGCTTTGTTATTCTCTATAAGTTTGTCCTCTGTATTGCTGATTCTCTGTTCTGCTTCAGCCATCTTTACTGCTGCGGCATCCATTCGTGATTACAGCTCAGTTATAGCATTTTTTATTTCATCCTGACTAGTTTTTACTTCTTTCATCTCCATAGAAAGGGATTCTAATCTATTTTCAACTCCAGCTAGTATTCTTATTATCCTGAGTCTAAATGCTGGTTCAGACATCTTGCTTGTATCTGTGTTGGTTAAGTCCCTGGCTGTCGTTTCCTCCTGCTCTTTCTTTTGGGGTGAATTCCTTCGTTTCTTCATTTTGAAGGAAGAAAAGGAATTGATGAGGTAGAAAAAATTAGAATTAAATTAAAAATTTAAAAATATTAAAATTAAAAAATTAAAAAAACACAAAAGTCAACTAAATGATGCTAGATCCTAGTTGTATTTTGGTCTGTGTTGAAAGTGGCTTGATAGATTAGAGAAAAAAGGGGAAAGAAGAAAAAAAAGGAAATCATTTGAAATTTGAAAAAATGAATACACTGAAGTAGACTAAAATGAAATGATGGAAGTAAACTAGAATTTGAGAAAACGTACACAAAAGTAAAAAATATAGTAGAAAAAAATTGAAGAAAAATATTTTTAATAAAAATTAAAAATAAAAATGAATTTTTCTGTATTCAAGAAAAAAGAAAAAGAGAAAAAAGGAAAAAAAAGAGGCAATAGTTTGCAAATTTGAAGAAATGAATACACTGAAGTAGACTAAAATAAAATAATGGAAGTAAAATAGAATTTGAAACAAATTACACAAAAGTAAAAAATATACTAAAAAATAAAAATGTTTTTAATAAACATGAATTTTTTCTTTCTGCATTCAAGAAATGAAAAAGGGAAAACAGAAAAAGAAAGAAAATTGAATAGATGGACCTGCTAACAGACTGAAATACAACTGAAATTACGTTTTCTCCTAGAAGCCAGACTATGAAGTCCTTTATAATCCATAAACTAAGCAGGTTTTGAGACTTCTGTTCTTGAAGAGCGAGGTTGGCCCAGTTGGGCGGGCCTTAGTGTAATGGCTCTTCACCCGATGGCGCTGCTAGCCTACTGGGGTGGATTGTTGTGTTGCTTGTAGGTGCATATGTGCATGTGCGGGAGCGGTGAAAATGGTGTCACCCAGCTACCCAGTCTCTAGTATCAGAACTCTGTTCTCCCCAGTGAGCAATCACACACCCTTCCTTTGTCTTCAGCTTTTGTCCTCTCCCTGCTTTTACACTGTCCATGACCAAACCCCAGGAAGTACCTCTCTCCCAAGTTTTGTGTCAGATGCGGCCATTTTCCCCAGCCCCTTACTTCTGAGGGACTGCAGCTTTGACCCGTTGTACCCCTCTGCGGAGCGTCTCACCGAGCAATGGCCAAATGCCAGCCACACCCAGGAAAGTTCGTGGGACCATGCTGCTGCCAAAGCCCAGAGACTGCGGCCAGGTTCCAGCCCACCCCGGGAAAAGTTCACGAGATAGTGTAGCAGCAGTATTTCAGGGATTATGAAAAATCACAACACACATCTGGCACCAGTCTTCACTCTTAACGACCTTGTTCCAGCACCAGCGAATGTGGCCATTCTCTGGGGTCTGCTGGGCCCAGGTTGCCTCACAGACTCTACCAAATGTCCTTCCAGCAGTGGAACCATTTCTCCCCATGTGGCCTGAGAACCTCCTGGACCCCACTCTGCTCCTGGGGATTTGCCCTTCCCACCAGTGCACTGCCAGGTATCGACCTGCAGAGTTGCAGACTCTGCACTCCCCCTGTTTACAGTCTTAATGGAATTTAAAGCCTCTCCTTTCTCCTTTCTCCCTTTTTAGTTCAGTCCCTGTGGCTGTTTCCAATTTTCCACTTTCTCTCCAGCTGCCTTTTCGCAGGGGTGCTTTTCCCGTATTCTCCCCCCAACCCTGTCTCCATCCTTTCTCTACCCGCCAAAGCGGCTCCCTGCCCACCGTGGCTTCTCTCTCAAGTTCACCTCTCCACGCCACATACCCGCTGAGTTCTGTGGTTCATGTTGTGCAGATTGTTGTGTTAACCCTCAGATCAGTTTTCTAGGTGTGCAAGATGGTTTAGTGTTGGTCTGATTGTATTTCATGGACGCACGACACACAAAAAACTTCCATGCTCTTCTGCCTTCTTGGCTCCCTCCTCTATATAAGCATTTTGATTATGGTTTTAAGTTTAGAAACAGAGGTGATTGCTGTTGAGGCATAAGATGGCTGTCAGCCCATGGCAGGAAAGAAGGTGGTAAGCATTGCCGGCATTCTGCAGGTCAACAAATTTCATGCAACACTACGTGTAAGTCTCTCTGTTACTGTGATCAGGGCTGCAGTCACTTGTTATGGCTGACTGCCAACTGGTGGAGTCAGTGGTTGTATTTTATCTTCCTAAGGAAAACTCATTCAGCAAGCTATAGAACATAACTGCTGGCCTGTGACTTGTTTATTTTTTAAATAAACATGCGGTCCAGAGAGGGAATCACCATTCTGCACCTATTATTTACTTTTGAGTCATGGAGACATAATCATTCAGTTGCAGTGTATTTGAAGGGAGAATATTGGGGAGGCATAAGAGCAGCTGTATCTAGCTTGTATAATATTTATGGCTTTCCTTCTCTGAGATGGGACCAAATTCTGTATTTTTGTGAGTTTTGAATTTTGAACATAAAATGGTGGAGTATCTTTGGTACTGAATTTTAAGGGGAAATTGTGACTAAATGTGACAGAATAAAAAAGGACCTTAAGGCATCCCACTTCCTGATGATCTTCACCATCATCAGTTAGCTGTGGAGTTAGCTAAGAGTACATAAAGTATTGAACAATTACAAACTATTGGACATCTGTGGAAAATATGAAAGCTATAAAAATACCATATTGCATTTAATTCAAGTGTGAAGACATGCCTAATATATGTGGTGATCATTGGAGTGTACTTTGAAGGATGTTAAATATCCTTTATTCCAACTCTTACCCATCTTAAACTTGAGCATGTGAGCTGAAGATTTGCCAAATTAAAAGTGAATATATAAAGGAAACACAGCATGTTAATTGATTGCACCCTGGGAAAAAAGAAGTGATTTGACTAGCATTTCTTTCTTAAATGGCAACTGAAGAGCAGGGGTTCAGTCTTTTTGGCTTGGTGGCCAATCTTTGAGAGGTGATAAGCCATCCTCAGAATTTCCATAAATTTCTGTGACAGTTTCATCATACTGTACTGCAGTGGTTGAATCTGGTCCATTACTCAAATGAAGAATCCCGAATGAATTTAATTTTCTTTCTTTTATCCATGTTTCTTACTTTGATTCTGGTTTATGATTGTGAAAAGAAGATTTAAGGTAGCAGATGTGCCAAAATACTGCATCATTTTGGCATCCAAGAAAGGACAGGAGGAAAACAGAAATAGCCTATGACCTTTAGCCAAGTAAGTGTTGGAGCCAAGAAGGGAACAGGCTCAAGAAACAGTAACATTCAGTAGGTTAAGTCTAAATTTCTATGAAATACCAAACTAACACTTCCAGTTCTTCATCAAAATGGCATTCATTATTTGTTCTTTTGATATTTATTGAGTGCCAGATATGTGCCAATCATAAGTAGTTCACCATCTTGTACAGCATGTGGTTTACAGAAATTTTCTAAGTGAGGTAGCAGATTTACCTAACTCAGCGATGCCATGTTGCTGGCCTCTAATATAGCCTAAGGCATATATTGTGAGATATCTAATCAAGTAGAGGCAGTGGAACATAGTAAAACTTGTCAGCAAAATTTTTGTAGAACATGATTTTAGATTCACCAACACTGCTTTAATGTTGTGACGTCCCATTTTCTGAGCAACCTTACCATCTTCTCTGTGTAGTCTTACAACTTTTACTGGATCCTTCCTGTTAGCTAATGAAATGTTTTTTTGTTTTTTGTTTTTTGTTTTTTTGCTTTTCTGTGCTTGTGACTTTAGTTCATTACCTAACATTCATATTTCAATAACTTTCCTGTCCCAACAATTTCAATGAAATTATACTGATAAAAGTCAGTGAAAATCTCTACTTGGGTCAACGCAGTGGAAATGTGTCACTCCCTATCTTAAATTTCCTCTCAGTAGCATTGGAGAGCAAAAGTCTCAGAATCAGGGGAAAAAGCCATCTCAGTTATGAATGAGTTGACTTGGGGATCATCAAATGTGTGTAATGAAGGAAAGTAACAGAGATGACTCAAGGATTTTGGCTTTGGTGAGTAAGAGCATAATGATGCCTTAAATGAAGGTAAAACATAAATAGAAAAAAAAACAGACTTATTTAAAAAGAATAATTAGCTTGATTTTAGGTATGTTGAGTATATTGGAAACATAGGCCCTTTTCTAGACGAAATAGCAAGATACAAATATTTACTTGAGAATGGAGAATAAGGAATAAATGAAAGAAAATGAGAGAGCTGAGGTCAAGGGGTACAATGAAAAGAAGGGTAAATGATGACCCTGGAAGAATACTGAGATGGAGATGGGAAGAAGAAGCAGTGAAAAGAATTGTAAGAGTGACAAGAGAGAAAAATCGGGAAAAATAAGTGCCCTAAATCAAAGAAATACAACCCTGAATAATGAGAAAATGTGCAAATAGAAAATCATTTGAAGACTGGGGACTTTTTGATGCAGTGTTTAGAGCTTGATTGTAAGCTATATGAGAACAGTTTCCTCAGAAGTTAGAGAGCAAGTCAGTGAATAAGTGTAAACAAGAGATTTGGATGTCCCCTTTAAGAATATTTGAAAGTGAAGTACATGGGAATTGGATAAGGCTGTGGATTTATAGGACATCAGGATATAAGGAAGGTTGTGTTTTGTTACCATTTTAATCTGAAGAATACAAACACACAGTAACAAACAAGAATCCCCTGCTTTTAACCTTTTAAGTCCCATTCTCCAAAGTTAAGCTATTTTCAGTATTTTTGCTCTGGTGGAAATCTCCATATTCTTACAGTATGCTGCTCCCTGTATTCTTAAACTGTCACTGTAATGTAAAAGAGACAAGTATTTAGCTCACTTAAATACTAACACTTCCATTCCATTTTAATTTTTGCTGTTGACTTTCTGAATTGTATATACTTTATTATTTTATTTCTTCATCACAATTTCACAGTATCTCTTGAGTCCCAACTTGATGGGATAATGATATTAAACCACTAAAGTTTTCATTCAGCTTTCCTCCTTGGTTCCATCTCCCAAATTTATCAGCTATACTTTTATACTGGTAATGGTATTTACATCTATATTCTATCCTACAATCATTGTAAAATCTTCTGTGCTTTCTCTCCATAGGAAATGTGAAAGCTCCCATTTCTCTTTCCTAGCACGAACTATTAAGACTCAAAAGGATGTTTCTAGTATCAAGAGCAAATGGATTTCTTTCCTTTTACTTCATCAAATACTTAAACTCATGGAAAATTTTAGTTTATTTCCTAACTGGGCCATTAATTTCTTATAGAAAATTTTGCCTTGAGTTCCTATTGGCGTTTCTTTTGTACTATTTGTCTTTTAAACTTTTATTAAATATTAATCATATCAAACTGTTTATAAAAAGTAAATATTAATTGCAAATTAAACTTCATATTTAAAGTTACATATTTCTGCTTATGCATTTTTTCTGCTTATACATTTTAATATGTCATGAAATAATTTCTAGGTTTTAATATAATTTATAAACTTGTTTATAGTTATTAATACTAAAACTAAAGTTAAATATAAATACTAAAGATTTTGTAAACATTTAATATCTATAACATGTATATTAAATATAGCAAGTTTTCGAGATTAGCAATAATGTAAACATTCACGCATCCATCCACTCTTTAAAAAGATACATTACCATTAACGTTGTAATCCCCTTTGGCGACTTCCATATCACTTTCACTTTTCCTCCAGCTTCAAAGGAAACCACTAACAAATTTATTTTTTTACCATCCCTTGCCCTTTTGTAGAGGTTTCACATATATATATATTTGAATCCCCAAAATATATTGTTTAATTTTGCATGTTTGGGATCTTTATATAAATTAAATATTAACTCTATGAATTATTTGAAAACTTTTACATTCAAAATTTTGTTTCTGAAATTACAATCATATTTTTTTTGCTGAAAATCCTCTTGTATATTGTTATATAATATTCCATTTTATGACTATACCCAATTTATATAATCAGTATTCCATTTATAGATAGGCAGGCAGTTGGTGATTGCTTTTGTTTTTTATGAATTTTCTTGCATATCTGTCTGATACATGTTTACAAGTGTTTAGTGGTGTATACCCAGAACAAAAATCACTGGATCATAGAGTATGCATATATGCTTTTTGGGTATACCCAAAATGCTATCTAAATTAATTGTACTTATGTATACTCCCATCAGCAGTGTTTTTTTCTGTTGCTCCAGACCCCTGCAAAAATAATTGTCTATTTAGGTCTTCTGCCCATTTTTTAATTGGATTGTATGAAATTTTGCTGTTGAGTTGTATAAGTTCTTTATATATTTTGTATGTTAACCCCTTATCAGATATATGATTGGCACATATTTTCTCCCATTCTGTAGGTTGCCTTTTCATTTTGTTTATGGTACCCTTTGCTGTGCAGAAGCTTTTTAATTTCACGTAGTCCCATTGTTTATTTCTGCTTTTGAAGTCAGATCCAGATCATTGCCAACACTTACATTAACAAGCTTACTGCCTATGTTTTCTTCCAGGGGTTTTATGGTTTTTGTTCTTATATTCAAGTCTTTAATCCACTTTCAGGTAAATTTTATCTATGGTGTAAGATAATAGTCTAGTTTAGTTCTTTTGCATGTGCGTGTCCAGTTTCCCCAACATCATTTATTGAAGAAACTATCCTTTTTCATTGTATACTCTTGCCTCATTTCTCATAAGCTAATTAACCCTATATATGAGTTTATTTCTGGATTCTGGATTCTGTTCCATTGATCTTTGTGTTTGTTTTTATGCCAGTAACATGCCATTTTGATTATTATAGCTTTCTAATATAGTTGAAAAATAAAGAGTGTGATGCCTCCAGTTTTGTTCTTTCTCAAGTTTGATTTAGCTATTTGGGGTCTTTTAAGGTTCCATATAAATATTAAGATTGTTCTATTTCTGTGAAAAACGACATTGGACTTTTGATAGAGGTTGCATTGAATCTATAGATTGCTTTGGGTAGTATGGACATTTTAACAGTACTCTTTCAATCTGTGAACATGGAATATATTCCATGTATTTATGTCATCTTCCAGTTTCTTTCATCAGTGTCTTAGGGTTTTCAGCATATAAGTCTTTTACTCTTCAGTTTAATTTTGTCCTATGTTACTCTTTTTGATGCAATTGTAAATTAGATTGTTTTCTTAATTTTCTGCCAATTCACTATTAGTGTATAGAAATAAAACATTTCTTCATTTTGATCTTGTATCTTGCACCTTCACTAAATTCATTTATTCTAATTATTTTTGGTGGAGTCTTAAGGATCTTCTGTATATAAAGTCATGTAAATAATGACAGTTTTACATCTTCCTTTCCATTTTGGATGACTTTTATTTCTTGCTTAATTACTGTGGCTAGGACTTTCAATACTATGTTAAATAAAAGTGGCAAGAGTAGGCATCTTTGTCTTATTCCTGATCTTACAGGAAAAGTTTTCAGCTTTTCTTCATTGAGTATGATGTTAGCTCTCGGTTTGTCACATATGGCCTTTATTATGTTGATCCATGTTCCATTGAACCTACTTTGTTGAGAGTTTTTATCATAAATGGATGTTGAATTTTGTAAAATGCTTATTCTGCCTCTATTGAGATGATCTTAGGTTTTTTATCCTTCATCAGTGTGGTATATCACATTGATTGATTGGTGGATATTCAGCCATCCTTGAATCCCTGGAATAAATACTGCTTGATCATGGTGTATGATTCTTTTATTGTACTTTTGAATTCTGTTTGCTAATGCTTCATTGAGGATTTTTGCATCTGTGTTTAACAGGGATATTGGCCTGTAATACTGTTTTTTTGGTGTCTTTATCTGGGTCATGCTAGCCTTGTAATGAGTTTTTTTTTTATCTTTTTGGTATTAGTTATTATGTCTTCTTTTTCATTTATTATTATGCTGACTTGGATCTTTTTTCCCAGGTTAGTCTAGCTAATGGTTTATCCATTTTGTTTATCTTTTTGAAGTACCAACTCTTAGTTTGGTTAATCTTTCTTATTGTTTTCTGTTCTCTATTTCACTTGTTTCTGCTTTAGTCTTTATTATTTCCTTTATTCTGCTAACTTTGAGTTCTGTGTGTTTCTTTTCCTAGTTTCTTAGGGTGGAGAGTTAGATTTTTTATTTGGCTCTTTCTTGTTTCTTTTTTGTTTGTTTTTTTGTTTGTTTGTTTTTTTATAATTTATCGTCAGATTGGTTTCCATACAACACCCAGTGCTCATCCCAACAGGTGCCCTCCTTAATGCCCATCACCCACTTTCCCCTCTCCCCCAACCCCCATCGACCCTCAGTTTGTTCTCAGTATTTAAGAGTCTCTTGTGGTTTGCCTCCTTCCTTCTCTGTAACTATTTTTCCCCCTTCCCCTTCCCCATGGTCTTCTGTTAAGCGTCTCAGGATCCATGTATGAGTGAAAACATACGGTATCTATCTTTCTCTGACTGACTTATTTCACTTAGCATAATATTCTCCAGGTTCTTTTTTAAAATTTTTTCATGTTTATATACTTATTTTGAGAGAGAGAGAGATAGCAAGCACAAACAAGGGACACAAGGAGAGAGAGGGAGAGAGAATTCCAAGCAAGCTCTACACTGTCAGTGTAGAGCCCGACCTGGGGCTTGATCTTGCAAACCATGAGATCATGACCTGAGCTGAAATCAAGAGCTGGATGCTTAACTGACTGAACCACTGAGGTGCCTCCCTGGATCTTTCTTGTTTCTTAATGTAGAAATTGATTGCTCTGAAGTTCCTTTTTAAAACTGATTTTGGTGCATCTAATAAGTTGTGGAATATTGTGTTTCCATTTTCATTTGTCTCAAGAAACTCTTGTTATTTTATTGTTTGGGAGAGTGTTAATTTCCTTCTATTTGTGAATTTTCCAGTTCTCCTTTTATTATTAGTTTCTAGTTTCATGCAGCTGTTGTCAGAAGATACTTGGTATGATTTCACTTTTGAATTTGCTGAGACTTTTTTGTGGCCTAATATATGGTTTATCCTAGAAAATATTCCTTGTGTGCTTCTGCTGAATGATCAAGTCTGCTTTTGAAAACTTCTTTTGAATTCTTCAATTCGGTTATTACATTTTTCAAGTCTTGGGTTTCTGTTTTGGTTTGGTTTTCTTTCTTTCCTTCTTTCTTTTTGATGGTTTTTATTTCTTTTTCAGACATCTCATTTTGTTCATGCATTTTTTTTTTCTAATTTTATTTAGTTTTGTGTCTCTGTGCTCTTGTAGTTTACTAAACTTCCTTTGGAAGATTGTTCTGAATCCTTTGACAGTTCATAGATCTCTCTTTCTTTAGATTCCATTATTGGAGCTTTATTAGTTTCTTTGGTGGTGTATTATTTATTTGATTTTGTTTTACTTATTCTTGATTCCTTATGTTGGTTTCTGTGCATTTCAGTTATCAGGCTCCTCTTCCAGACTTTATAGGTTTGCTTTGGCCGAGACAGATTTTCACCAGTCAGCTCAATTTGGGTTACTGGTTATGTGATGGTAATATCTTTGGGCAGGAAGAGCCTGCTACTATGGTTCATTTGGGAGCAAGGAACTATTTGAGCTCTGAAATCAGGGTGGGAGTTGTGCTGCTGGCTGAGAACAGTTTTTTTGGACTGTTGGCTTGGTTCCCTACCCAAGTGAGGGTATAGGATATGCTACACATTTGCCTGGATTCTGTGGTCAGGTTTCCTAGATGGTCAGGAATGGTTACTTTTCAGTAATAAGGCTATGAATTGGCTTTCTTGCCCTGGCAAGGCAGCAAGATGGCACCCAGCACCAGTACAACTTGTTTGGGTAATTGAATCCTGCAAGACTCTATACTGAATTCCTGGCCCGATGGATCCATTGGTACACAACAAGCCATGCCCTCTTTTCAAGTGTGACAGTAAACAGAGCTCTTGGTTGGAATATGCTGCTTACTTTGTGCTGTGGTCAGGTTCCCTGATTTTGTATGTTTAGCAATGGGCTGGGCTATGAATTAGTGTCTCTGCCTGGGCACATCAGGGAAAAGCAGCTCTAAAACTGGTAAGTCTCTTTGTTGTCATATCTCAAGCCCAGCTGTGCCCCAAGGTCCCTGGCTGAACAGACCACTGGCTTTGCTCTGTGGGCACAGCTCTTCTTGCCTACCTCTCTATTCCCCACGTTGCTGGTTGTACAGCTTCCAGGGGTTCTTGCCATACTTTCTGGTTAGATGCAACCCAGGAATCACAGGTGTGGGGCTGTTTCACCTCACTTGGCTTGAGAGGTAGCTGTCATTCCAGGTAACTCCCCCAATTTTTCTAGTAGGCTTTGCAGTTGGCAGGTGCTGGGAGCTACTCTCAGCCTTGGGTGTAAATTAATACCCCTGCTTGTATGTACCAGGGGGATCCTCCACACATGTGCTGGTTTTGCTCTAGGAGATGATCACCTCCACCAGCCCATATTTCAGCTTGAGCTTTGCTGGGCTAAATAGCTTCCCAGTGCTCTTACCAGGCATTCTGATCATACCTAGTAGGCCAGGAGACACTCTTCCCAGTGGGTGGGTCTGTGACTCAGTTGCCTGCCTGGTCATGGGCAAACAAGCTCTAGGGCTGCCAAACTCCTCGATAGAGGACTCACATTAGGCAGATCTGCACCCCAGCTAGTTTCCTGGTCAGAGTGTACTATTGACTTGGTTTTGCTAATGCAGAGAGCTGCAGTTGGGATTACTACTTGGGTACTGTGGGTGTGAACTGGATCTGCCAAGATCCATGTGCTAGTTGTTGCAAGCCCCTCCCTCTTTTCCATCACAGATTCCCAGTGGTTGAGCCCTGCAGATTGCCCGGCAGTCTCTGTGATACAAGATCAGACTAGAGGCTTCCACAAAGCAACTCAAAATTATGGGGGTGCTAGTTGTCTCCAAAGGCTCTCTTTTCCTATTGTCTGGGTATCATTTTTTTCCCCCACCAGACCAACATGGTGGCAGGACTCATTTCAGCTTTATTATATACCATGTCTAACACAGGAGCTAGTAGGTAGTTAGTACTCAGTAGATACTGGTTAATTGAATTAATACATAATTTATTTTGGTGGCATGGTAATGGTTCTAGAAGCTTTCCAAGTAAAAATTTGCAAATTTTGAATATCTAGTCTTCTAATAGTACTTTCATTTATTTCAAATGTGTTATGTCTTCATAAAGCTATAAACATGCCTTTATCCATTATTCTTTAGATGCTTACCTTTATTAACAAAGTTAATATTTTATATAATAATTCTCCATATTGACATTAGGTTTATAAGGGCATTTATATATAAATTGGTGAATTTGTATGACAAGGGTTTTACACACTGTTGCTTGGGTTCTCCTGAAACAGATGCTTAGATATCAGGGGAGAGGGCCAAGACAGTTACTGGGAATCAATAACCTATGAAAGGAAGAGGAAGAAGGCAGGATTGGACACAGGGAGAAGCTGATCTGGATGTAGGCCTAACAAAGCCTCAGTCTTGGCCAACATAGTAGGGCACTAACTAGTGCCCATCAGAGTGTCCCACTATGGATTGAAAAGGCAGGACCTTTACACCCCTGCCTCCCTCAGTTATTGGGCATGGGCTGCCCCAGGGAAGAGAATAGCTTCAGACAAGACCGCTCACAGCAGCTGAGGGTGACCTTGCAGGGGCTGCTAGTTGAATGTTGCCTGTTGACCAGGCTTCTCACAGCCAGGCAGCAAGCCATTGCTACACTCACTATGTAAATTCAGCATTCTGAGTGCTTGAGAGTTTTGATACTTTTGGTCCACAAAGCAGCCATAAGAATTACTAGCAGGTCTTAGGTACAAACCCAATCAGTTTGACTTCAGAGTTCATGCACTTAACCATTCTACCATCCTGCCTCCCTACTCTGTTCAGTACAGAAGTGCATGCATAGAATGAACAAATTGACCACCCATGCTGAGCTTTGTTATTATAGTATAACTGTGAAACTATGTTAATTCTTAAATTTTTTTTTTCAACGTTTATTTATTTTTGGGACAGAGAGAGACAGAGCATGGACGGGGGAGGGGCAGAGAGAGAGGGAGACACAGAATCGGAAACAGGCTCCAGGCTCTGAGCCATCAGCCCAGAGCCTGACGTGGGGCTCGAACTCACGGACCGTGAGATCGTGACCTGGCTGAAGTCGGACGCTTAACCGACTGCGCCACCCAGGCGCCCCAATTCTTAAGAAGATGTCACTAAGGCTTTCAATCAAGAGATAAAATTATCATTTTGCCCTGATTCTTTTTTTTAATGGTAGATAATGTTCTTTGACTCAGGTAGTCTGTTCCTCTCTTCCAAGCCAGTCTATTCTAACCTTGTCACTTGTTCATATAACCCAGGTTTCATTGGCTTTGAGCCAACCTATGAAAGTAGACATTCTGTCCACTTGTACTCAATCCCTCAGAATTTCTGTCTCAGTCCCTCAAAGTTTCTTAGAGTCTAGAGGCAGTGCACACACATTTTCGTTAAAATGTTTGGTCTTTTACAATGTAGTATGCGTGGTTAATTTCTGCTCCCCCTGCTTTTGTCTTTCCTTCTGCTGTGCATAGGTATATCCATAAATTATGATCATGTCTCAGTCCACTTAGCATCCAAGAGGGTCCTGCTGCCATGTTTTCCACTTCTGATAAAGGGGTAGGAGAGTAAATGATACTACGGATTATTTAGAATTGCTCCTCTTCCTTGACTCTTGTGAAGTTGTTACTGGATCAAGTTGCCTCTACTTGTCTCTAACCTCACATTGAATTCTCTCTTAGGGTCTCAGATCCTCATCCACATAGATGTCTGTTGATGCATGGCCACCAGTTCACTAGATGTGTCTTAACATTGGTGGCCATAGGCCAGTTTCAAGGCACACGTGTTAGATTACATTTACTAGAAACTGATTCTGAAATGTAATTTTGCTGGCAGGAGGTTGACTGAGAAAAGCCCTCTGAATCAACATTTGAGGTGGTGTGAAGGTATCCCAGAGGGTCAAAGGGAGAAGTTAAACTACAGTGCACTCATTAGAGAAGCCTTATCACCCTTGGGGAGCTCTGGAGCTGGGATGGCCCTTCACTGTTGTCCTAACAGTGCACTGATCAGTCATTGGATGCCCCAGTTATAAAATTAGGTGAAGTATTTCCCTTTGTGGATAATTCCTGGGGAGGGTCTCTGCTGTAAGCTGCCATCAGGTAACACTTCCAAGAGCAGGGAGAACGAGTGCCTCACTTCTGAAGGGTGGACACCTCATACTATCCCGTACATCATCCAGATTATTTATGCCACTGACCAAAATTCAGTCTTTAAAGTTATAAGACTTTCTCAGAAGGATTCCCTGTTATATTTGTTTGGTTCCGGCAGACTATTCTTTCTATTTGCAATTATAACACACACACACACACACACACACACACACACACACACACACGTAGCAGTTACTGTTAGGACTGTAATGCACTTGGCCCTTTTATTCTGCCTCCTCTAAGTTTTTTTTATTTGTTTTCATTTAGTTTAGTTTTTTTTTGTTTTGTTTTTTCATTTGCAAAGGGTTACAAAACACTATGGCTTCATGCAAGTGAAAATAGTATCTTCTAAGATGAGTGTTGTCTGGAAGTTTCTAACTCATATGCTTCCTTACATGCTTGGTTCCTTTCTTTTTTTAAAAAAAATTCTTCATTTGATTATAGTTGACACACAATGTTACATTAGTTTACATGTACAATATAGTGATTCAACAAGTTTATACATTATGCTGTGTTCAGTATAAGTGTAGCTACCATCTGTCACCATACTTTGACTCTATATTGACTGTTGAATATTACTGACTATATTCTTTGTTGTGCATTTTATTCCTCTGATTTATTCATTCCATACCTGGAAACCTATATCTCCCACTCCTCTTCGCTCATTTTGCCCATCTCACCACTTTACTTGCCTCTGATAACCATCAGTTTGTTCTCTGTATTTATTGGTCTGATTCTGCTTTTGGTTTGTTTGTGTATTCATTTGTTATTTTAGTTTCTGTATATGAGTGAAATCATACAATATTTTTCTTTCTCATTCTGACTTATTTTACTTAGCTTAATACCCTCTGGGTCCATCCACATTGTCACAAATGGCACAACCTCATCCTTTTTATGGCTGCATAATATTTCACTGTGTGCATTGTGTGTGTGTGTGTGTGTGTGTGTGTGTGTACATACAACATCTTCCTTATCCATCCATCTATCAATGGACATTTAGGTTGTTTGCATATTCTTCAAAAGAGCTGTTTCCCTTTTAGCAAAATGCTGCCTCACTGAGTCCACTCAATGTAACAAAACTCCCAACAGAAAGAGTTCTAAGTAAGCTTTTTCAGTGATTATTTTCAATAATTCAAAAGAATATACACATATTTCCTGTCCAAATATAAAGGAAGCCATGTACAGTGATACTGTAGATATTGTAGAGATTCTGTAAGTATCTTTAGTATATTTACAGTAGTAGACAAAACCCATTCTGCTTAATTTTTTCTAAGTGTGTATGGATCTCCTCCTGCAAATGTCTTAGAAATATGTAAATGAACAGTTATTTGCTTACAAGGAAGTCTCTGGGATGACTTTGTAGTACACAGTTTCTTTTCAGCACTTTCTCACCCCCAGTTAATTCTTGTTCACCGTCTTCCCATGACTTCCGCTGGCCTGCCAAAATCAGGATGACCAATTGCCTGCCCTCCCCTCCCGCCACTGTTCCATTTCTGTCTCTTCTCTCTCTTTCCATCCCTCAGAGCTGTATATCTCTGCCAAGTTTTAGGGTAGTAATGATATCAAATACATTGACTTTCAGGTGGGAACAATTTATTTAATCTTTCTGAATATTTGCATATGAAAACGTGATATCTATTGGGTAAAATTTAGGAGTATGAGGCAATCAGTAACAAATAAAGCATTTCTGAAAGTTTGGTTGTGAGAAGTAGGAGCCCATTCACTATGTGCCTTAAGAGTCATGATTTGGGTTAATTTCTCCTCTTAATACACAATTGCCCTGCTATTTTCTGATGAAGAACAGTCTTTGTGTGTGCTGTAGCACACTGAACATGTTCAAACACTGTTTGAGATGCAGCAAAAGGAAAATTTCTACTTAGCCTGTGAAGTATCATACAATGATACCAGCACACTAAGGATTAACTATTGATCGACCTTATCATTTGGTTATGTAATATTTGAGTTTATAACTGTAAATCAAATTATAATAATAGGATATACTTCTTCACTGACCTGAGATAGTGATCTACATACCCAGTTACTTCCGAAGGAATTTATTCTCATCCAGTTGTATGTTTTGCCCTCTGAAGTTTTAATAGCTCTAGAAAAAAGCATGAGGAAGAAGCCCAAATAAATACTTTATTGATGATGGAAGGAATAAAGAGGAGGAGGAAGGGGAGGGCGGGTGGAGGAGGAGAATGTTCACCTTGTTGACCCTGGTTTGGTTGATGAATGAGAGAGCTGTTTGTTGCCATGCAAGTGTTTTGCATATCAGTTTTAAATTATTTAGTAAACACATAATTCCCTTTAGCATAACTAAATGTATTACATGTGCTTGGAGATTGCCTGAGATTCCTCTTTATTTATAACTTTTGAAAATTGTAACCAAATGTAATTTAATGGTTAATATATTGAAGTCACACTTGTTTACTTATCTTGGAACTGTAGGTTTTGTCAGGCAATTGAATCACACAGTATTCAAATTTTTAAAAATTTTATACATAATTATTTTTTCCTGATTAAAACAATGAGAAACACTAAAGTCATCACTAATAATGACAGTGATTCAGTGCAGGGCAGGCTTTCCTTATGAATCTAAGTCAAAGTAAAATAGTGGCTCTTACCTTCAAAAATAGGCTGTCATCACTGGGGTAACATTTGAGGAAACTTTATTTCAATAGCACTGTAACTATTCAGTGGAAATTACACAGGTGAAATGACTCTGTGTGTGTGTGTGTGCGTGTGTGTGTGTGTGTGTGTGTGTATGGTACAACAATGACTTAATATTTTAAGTGACATAGAGGGTTAAGGCAGAGTCCCTGAAGGTCAACTAGCTTCATAACTTTGGGCAATAAGCAAATAAACATTAGCTATTTTATATGTACATGTTATACATATACATTTTATAGACATATATATTGCTTAAATATATATGTCCATGTGTTTATGTATATATACCTATGTTTTATTTAGGTTTTATCTCATATAACCTAAATAACATAGATTCTATATAATAAAATCTAAAAATAATATATTTAGATTACGTAGATTATTTTATTTGGTTATATCCTAACCAATGAATGAAGTATATGAATTGGATTTGCTATATTGTGATATATTTCTTGTGGCATAGCTTTTAGTGCTTTGATAAATGATATTATATACTTTCAACCACTTTTAATTATCCCTAATAACCCCAAAAGACTTAAAAGTGTTTCCAACCCTATTCAAAGTGGCTTGCTGGCTATTAAAGGCTGAGTGCCTCTGGCTGAGAGGCATCTTGGCTGCTAACATGGGTAATTATAGACATTCCTAAGGCTATTAAATTTGTAAAGCTATTAAAACATCTAATGTTTCTTAGCTTTGATTATAAGATATCTGAAATTGCCTGGCTGGATTAGGAGTTTCTTAAATTAAGCATTTAGGTCATAAGATTTCTAGACCAAGTCTTATCTATGTTCTATGATGTAAAACTGCATTTCACCTACTCCATAAACATTAGCTAGTACCTAGTTTCTGAAGATTTAATGTGTCTTCCCATGATATAGTTGAGTTCCTTATTTATGCAGCGTTTCTATAGATAATGAAAAATTAAATCTTGTGCTTAGATTGAATTACATGTGGAATTCTGCACTATGGGTAAATCTGAACATACACACACTGGGCATTGATATTTGTATATCACACTGACATGTGCATATATAAATATATAAAGTAAGATAATAATTTTTTAAACTGTAAATGACCTTAGAGATAATCTTGACCAAATCTCTAATATGTTAGTTGATAAAGCTGAGGCAGATAGGGTTTATATGATTTATACTGTCACACACCAGGTTATTGGCAGTATGAAAGCTATATAGAACTAGAGCTGCCAATTCTCAATAGAGAATAATAGGCCATTATGTTAATATAATCTACTCTTTGTAAAATAGGAAGCTCTCCCAGTTTTATTTTCTCTTAAGTAAATTTATTACAGTGGATGATTCACTTGTTTGTGTGAATAAACCTGATGGTTGTTATTCAGATAGAATACAAATAAAAATTAATAATAATTAGTTTCTGACAGTTCTATCCTGTCAAATTGCCTGACTCTATTTTGGAGCACATGTACTTTTTAAAGCACTCAAATCATCTCTCCCTAAAATACCTATACATGGAATGTTTCAGGAAGAGGATAATTTAGTATAAAATAGGGATGAATCCTTCATTAACTTCATTAGGTAAGGGCTTGAAAATGACGGGGTCCTTAACCTAAATTTCAATGAGAGATATAATTGGCAAGAAATCAGATTTTATGTACTTAAAAATTATAAAATCTGACAACATTTTTAAACATCAGTTTTGTCCATTTTATCACTTGAAGATAGCTATTTACCTCACTTGATCTGTTTCTTCACCTGTGAAATGGGGATAATGCTACATTATCTATTTTATAAGTATTAAATGAAATAATGATTGTAAAGCACATATCACAGAAAATACCCAGTACGTGAATATTATGTGGCATTTATTTACTCACCACAGGCCTCCATAAGTAGTTCTCAGATCCTGTAAGAAATAAACCTTGACTTTTTGAGATCCAGAACTAAATGAACACTAAATACCAGAGAACACCAGAAATGTCGATCACTCACAAGTTTTTGGAAAAGGGGTGCCTGGGTGGCTCTTTCGATTAAGCCTCCGACTTCGGCTCAGGTCATGATCTCCCAGCTCGTGAGCTCGAGCTCCTGGTCAGGGTGTATGCTGACAGCTCAGAGCCTGGAGCCTGCTTTGAATTTTGTGTCTCCTTCTCTATCTGCTCCCCGCCCCCCTCAAAAATAAACATTATATTTTTTAAGTTTCTGGAAAAAAAGAGTAGTTTCAATTAAAATTAGTATCAGTTTGTGGCCATTCAGGAGATAAGATGAAGTATAACTATACATTATAATAAGCACATAACTCTATCAGGAATTCAGAAAAAAGAGATTAAGGAAAATTAAAAACCAGACTGCTATCCATATAAGAAAGAAAAATTCACATTCTTTACTCTAGAGAGAATCTAATTCAAACCAAAGGTCTCTAGTTGCTCTAGTCTGTATCTTGTATAACAGCACAGCATTTTATTATTTCTGAAAAACTTTAGTTTGGAAAGAAGTGGTTGTATTTCCTGCTTGGTTTCTGTCACCTCTTGTGCAAAACATCTCCCACCGACTTTGGCCTTGGCATCAGTGTCTTTTCATGATCCTCTAGGTATTTCCTAGTTTGTTGTGTCCTTAATCATGGTTCATCCTTTCCTGCATTTTCCAAGACATTTCTAACAAGTCTGACACTAAATTATTCGTGTTAACAAAGCTGTATTGAAGGATGATACTAGGGAATAATAAAGATTATAGAGATCATAATAGAAAAAAATTAAAAACTAAATGTCAGAACTTCCTATTTCAACTGTGACAGTGTACTGGTAGTTAGATAAAATATACTTACACAATGATATGAGACATCAGAGAACAATAAGAGTGGCTAGTAATTGAAGAACAGTGAACTTTCAGAGAAGGAAGGTGTGTTTAGGTGAGTTTTGAATTCCTCACTTCTTTCCCCCAGGAAAGTTAAAGACTCTCAATGTAAACTTTGAGACTAGAAAGAAGTAGCAGCTTAGAGCTTCTGGCTGTCTCACTGAAAATAATTGGAGCTCAGGACTACCAGAAAGTCAGAACCTGACAATATAAGACGCTGGAAAAGAGGAAACTGCTGAAAATTGAGCTCTGTATTCTGTAAGCATTTTCCCCTTTTAAAGCATTTGCCAAACTCCAAGCTGCCCAAATACCCAAGCAAGACCTATAAAAAAGGATATTACATACAGTGTTCATGGGCTGGATGACATTCTATTGCTAAGATATCAATTCTCCCAAAATCAATATATAAATGCAGTGCAATTCTAATCACTGGATTTTGTTTGTGGAAACTGACAAGCTGGTTTTTAAAATGTATGAAAATACAAAGGGCCAACAATAGTCAAGGCTAGCTTGAAGAAGAACAATATTAAATATCTTATACTACCAGATATGAAGATTTATTATAAAGCTTCCATGATTCAGTAGTGTAATATTGGCTCAGAGATAAGCAGACCAACTGAACAGAATAGAGAATCCAGTAGACCCACACTTATATTGCATTCCAATACAATAAAGAAAAGATGTTCTTTTCAGTAAATGATATATCAGTTGGCTGTACTGATGGGTAAAAAATGAAACTTAACACCTATGTCCTGTCATTCACAAAATCAGTTCTAGGTGTATCATAATAATAAAAGTCAAAGTTAAAGCAATAGAGCTTCTAGAAGGTAATATAAGACAATATCCTCATGATTTTGGAGTAGGCAGTGGTTTCATAAAAAAACATTAAAAATACTAATCAAAAAGAAAAAAGACTTACAAATTACATTATTAAAATTGAGAACTTCCATTCATAAAAAGACATTTTAGTATATATACTCCCAAAGTGGGCACTAAAACCACATTTAATTTTTTTAAATATAATTTCTTGTCAAGTTGGCTAACATACAGTGTATACAGTGTGCTCTTGGTTTTGGGGGTAGATTCCCATGAATCATTGCTTACATACAACACCCAGTGCTCATCCCAACAAGTGCCCTCCTCAATGCCCATAACCCATTTTCCCTTCTCTCTCGCCCCCCCAACCCTCAGTTCTCTGTATTTAAGAGTCTCTTAGGGTTTGCTTCCCTCTCTGTTTGAAACTATTTTTCCCCTTCCCTTCCCCTATGGTTTTCTATTAAGTTTCTCAAGTTCCACATGAGTGAAAACATATGATATCTGTCTTTCTCTGAATGACTTATTTCACTTAGCATAATACCCTCCAGTTCCGTCCACGTTGCTACAAATGGCCAGATTTAATTCTTTCTCATTGACAAGTAGTATTCCATTGTATATATAAACAACTTCTTCTTTATCCATTCATCAGTTGATGGAGATTTGGACTCTTTCCGTAATTTGGCTATTGTTGAAAGCACTGCTATAAACATTGGCGTACATGTGCCCCTAAGAATCAGCAGTCCTGTATCCTTTGGGTACATTCCTAGCAGTTCTATTGCTGGGTCGTAGAGTAGTTCTATTTTTTTTTTTTTTTTTGAGGAACCTGCGTACTGTTTTCCAGAGTGGCTGCACCAGTTTGAATTGCCACCAGCAGTGCAAGAGGGTTTCCATTTCTCCACATCCTCGCCAGCATCTGTTTCCTGAGGTTTTAATTTTAGCCACTTTGAACGTGAGATGGTATCTCAGTATGGTTTTGATTTGTATTTCCTTGATGATGAGGGATGTTGAGCATCTTTTCATAGATCTATTGGCCATCTGTATGTCTTCTTTGGAAAAGTTTCTATTCATGTCTTCCGCCCATTTCTTCACTGCATTATTTGTTTTTCGGGTGTTGAGTTTGGTAAGTTCTTTATAGATTTTGCATACTAGCCCTTTATCCAGTATGCCATTTGCAAATATCTTATCCCATTCTGTTGCTTGCCTTTTAGTTTTGTTGATTGTTTCCTTTGCAGTGCAAAATCTTTTTATCTTGATGAGGTCCCAATAGTTCCTTTTTTTTTTTATTTTCCTTGCCTTCGGAGACGTGTCTACCAAGAAATTGTTGCAGCTAAGGTCACAGAGGTTGTTGCCTGTTTTCTCCTCTAGGATTTTCATGTTTTCCTGTCTCACATTTAGGTCTTTCATCCATTTTGAGTTTATTTTTGTATATGGTGTAAGAAATTTGTCCAGTTTCATGCTTGTGCATGTTGCTGTCCAGCTTTCCCAGCACCATTTGCTAAAGAGACTTTTTTCCGTTGGATACTCTTTCCTGCCTTGTCAAAGATTAGTTGGCCATAAATTTGTCCAAAGATTAGTTGGCCATAAATTTTTGGGTCCAATTCTGGGTTCTATATTCTATTCCATTGGTCTATGTGTCTGTTTTTGTGCCAATACCATTCTGTATTGATGATTACAGCTTTGTAGTAGTGGCTCAAGTCTGGGACTGTGATGTCTTATGCTTTTGTTTTCTTTGTCAGGGTTGCTTTGACTATTCAGGGTCTTTTGTGTTTCCATACAAATTTTAGGATTGTTTGTTCTAGCTTTGAGAATACTGATGCAGTTTGGAGTGGGATTGCATTGAATGTGTAGATTGCTAAAAACACTTTCAAAAGAATGAAAAGGCAAGCTACAGAGTGGAAGATATTTGCAGTATGTCAATCTAATATAAAACTGATATCTAGGCATAAAAAGAACTTATTCAAATCAGCAGGGAAAGAATTGACAATGCAAACTAAAATTTAGAAGAAAATATGTAAGTAATGACTTCACTAAAGAGAATACAATGGAATAAATGTTTGTATCCCCCTCACAATTTATATATTGAGGCCTAAACCCTCAATGTGAGTGTATTTGAAGATACAGCCTATAGGGAGGTAATTAAGATTAAATGAAATCATAAGGGTAGGGCTTCAATCCATAGGATTAGTATCCTCATTAGAAGAAACACCAAAACTCTCTTTTTTTTAAATTTTTAATGTTTATTTATATTTGAGAGAGAGAGAGAATGTGTGCACAAGCCAGGGAGTGACAGAGAGGGAGACAGAATCCCAAGCAGGCTCCAGGCTCTGAGCTGTCAGCACAGAGCCTGACATGGGTCACCAACTTACCATCCATGAGATCATGACCTAAGCCAAAGTCAGATGCTTAACTGACTGAGCCACCCAGGTGCCCCAAAACACCATAGCTCTTTCTAAGGACACAGTGAGAAGGTTGCTATCTGCAAGCGAGGAAGGGGTTCCTCACCAGAAACTGATCATACAGGCACCATGGACACTAAATACCACAGAACACCAGAAATTTTGATCATATCCTCTAGAACTGTAAGAAAACAAAATTCTATTGTTTAAACCACCCAGTATGTGGTATGTTGTTATGATAGACCCAGCTGACTAATACGGAGGATATCCAGATGGCCAGTAAGCATATATAGAGAGATGCTGGACAACATTAGTCATTAATGAAATGCAAATTAGAATCTCATTGAGATATCACTGCATACTGACCAAAACATGGAGGAAAAAATTAAAATACACAATGTTAGAAAAGGATGTGAAGAATTTTTTTCTTTCTTTTAATGTTTATTTTGAGAGAGAGAATGTGTGTGCATGTGGGAGTGGGGCATAGAGAGTGGGAAAGAGAGAGAATCCCAAGCAGGCTCTGTGCTGTCAGCATGGAGCATGATGAGGGCCTCCATCTCATGAACCACAAGATCATGACCTGAGTCAAAATCAGTAGTCAAACACTTAACTGAATGAGCCATTGAGGCACCCTATGGATATGAAGAAATTTAATTCTTGACCACTGCCAGTGGGATGCTAATTGGTTCAACCACTTTAGAAAAGGTGTTTTCCAGTGTATATCCAAGATAAATGAGTATATATGACCATTGAAATACATAAAGTGTGAATATAACATATTATAAGAAAAAAGTGATTTACTTTTGGTACTATCATGAGGGTGGTGAATCCAGTAAGAGACATCTATAATTCATTTGTCAAATGCCTGACTGTTCTTAATTTAATGCCCTAGTATTATGGTCATCAAATGACTAACATAACTCAGATTTTCCTAAATTTTTTTTCATTCACCAATTGTCATATTTCTAAACCTTCATAGCTATGATCCTTATTTCTGCAACTTACAGAATCATATTCAAAATTGATGAATTTGAGCAACATGCACACAAACAGATGGGCATGGAAGAGGTAAATAACACCCAGCAAAGCAAAAAGTGGATGAGGCTGTAGGTGGGCTGTCACCAAGACAAGAACTTTTAAGCTTACAAAATAAGATGCATAAGGTGACTCAGAGAGGTCACTTGGTCAAAGAAGCCAAGCAATATTACAAGAGGCTTCATCTCTTTGGTAGCTCTGTCACCTTTAAGAGGCCAATGGTAGGTTAAGAAACCAAAGAATCCTAAAGTTTTAAGAACCCAGGGACACATTCATATTCACAGTGATTATAAGACAGATACATAAAATTCTTACAGTGGCTTAAAAATAAGTTATCATAAAAACTGAAACACTCAGACATGGCAAGGAAAGCAAAATCACTGGCTCGATTGAAACTAAACAAAGGATGGGGCGCCTGGGTGGCGCAGTCGGTTAAGCGTCCGACTTCAGCCAGGTCACGATCTCGCTCTCCGTGAGTTCGAGCCCCGCGTCGGGCTCTGGGCTGATGGCTCAGAGCCTGGAGCCTGTTTCCGATTCTGTGTCTCCCTCTCTCTCTGCCCCTCCCCCGTTCATGCTCTGTCTCTCTCTGTCCCAAAAATAAATAAATGTTGAAAAAAAAAATTAAAAAAAAAAAAAAAAAAAAAAAAAAAAAAAAGAAACTAAACAAAGGAATTTCATATATCTGATGTTTAATGGCTCAGGCTATGATACCTAGATGCTTAAAATTTAGAATTGTGTAAACCATGTCGGTGGAAGAGAATTCTTAATCTCAAATGATGCTTCTTTATTTCTCCTCAATGGTGCTTGAATGTGTACTACCAATAAGTGGCTCAATATCTATCTATCCCTATCTCCTCCCTGCTCCTTTTGTTTATATTTTCATATCTAACTAAATATCCTTTGGATTGATTCTCTTTAAATACATTAATGTATTGAAATATGTTAAAGTCAAGTTTTGCAAGCTCGATGTCTGTCTCTTAGGTGGCTGGTGTGACCCATTGTATATTGATGTTGAAAATTTAAGTGTCTATTTTTCAAATTTTAAAGGAAAATCTACTCCCATATATTGACTACATTAAGTAAATATATAAACAAGGACCACTAAGATTTGAAGGTTTTTTTCCCCCCTCTCTGAACAAGAAGGTCTGTCGAATTCTTCCTACAGGAGAGGGAGGATAAAAAGGTATTTTGAAGCACATAGGCATTTCTTGAAGAATTGAAATTCATACATGCATTAATACTTTGAATATTTCATCAATAAACATTCTTACAAGATTTTATGCACTAGGCATTAAGAACACAGAGATGCAGAGTTTAGGCATGCTCTTTCTGAGTACTTACAGTCTATAGGGGAAATGGGAAAATAATCACATGGCTCAGTTTCAAATTTATTGACCGTATAGTAAGGGATAAATCCAACTTTATGTAATAAATATTATGATAGGAAAATGAACAAATATATACAGGACCATAAGGCATTTAGACTTCCTCCTCTAGCCTAAGGATGGAAAGAGTGTTCAAACCAGTACCAATAGAAAACCCAGAGGAAAGAGAAAGAGGAAAGATATTTGATAATTTCTGTAAGTAGACTAAGCTTAAAATTTGTTTAGTAAATGAATGGGGTGGAGAGTTAGGGATATAAATAATGGTGTATCACTATACAGAATTTGTAGGTTGGTGGTAAAGATCATAATGTGGGGGAATTTGATAGCTTGTATAATTTTGGAAAACAAGAGGTAACATGCTTTAAGTGAAAGGAAGCTGTAATTGGGGAATAGAGGAGAGCCCAGGTGAATTTGAAAATCAGGGATTTATGGTATAATCAATATAAAGAACTGAATATATTTCTCCAGCAACCTTCAGCAGTCCAGATCAAGGGAGCAAAGGGTTAAATTATCCAGTGTTGGAACTGTGCAACTCATGTATGATGGAAGAACAAGTGGAGGGAGAAGGATGGCATTGTTGGATCATGTATAGAGAATAGAAGAATGCAATTAGAAAGGAGCCATTAGATTTGGAGGAAATTGGGGGAGTGAGAGAGAGTGTGTGTATATGTTTGCATGCATGTGTGGAGTGGTGAGATGAAGAGACTGGAAGGCATAAGGAGCTGGAAGAACCATGTCTGCATTTAAGTGAATCTTGGCACAAATAAAATAGAAATATATAGACCCCTAGAAACATTGACAACATTCTGAAGAGGAGGAATAACTGTAAAATTGCAGACATAGATCCTGAAGACATAGAGTACATTGGTCCTATTACATTGAAGTCAGGGATCCAATGTGGCCCAATAATACTCAGCATAGGACTTGAAAGAAGATCAATGGGTAATGCCTGATTGGAAAGACTTAAAGAGGTATTAAGGATTTCAGCAACAGTTTAGAGAAGAGGATTACCATGGGGTATTATAGCTGATTCTACCCTGAGATTCAGTCTAGCTGTTTATAAAACTGGTGGTCCAGGAACTCTTCTCCCTGTCTCTCTGGTTTCTATTTGTACTAGTTGTTGTCAAAGAGGATTTTGTTTTCTTGGAGAAAGGGGAAAGGATGGACAGTTGTCACACTTCTGGAAGAAAATAAATGAATATAATGTGACTCCAATGATGATATTTAATACCTTTAACATTTTGTGTATTTTATGAGAGGAGGTAACTTGGGGAGGGAGGAGGTGGACCTAGTAGAGCCCTATTTGAAAACCTAGATAACCTTATCAGGTCTAGAGTGGCAATAGTTGTATTAATTGGCCCTGACTTAATTTTAGCAGATGTGTGACATCCTCTGGAGAGGAATACAATGCTTGTTGGAGGGTGGACTTTTGAGAGGGTTGCTGTCCTGCTAAGACAAGTTGGTGGGGGGGGGGGGGGTTCACTGTTGTAAAAAAAAATCCAGAAATAGAAAAAATAAAACCACCAAGAGTTTATTATGCACATAAGAATAGTTCATGAAGTGGGAGCTTCCAAATTCTAAGACTGATAGGATATGAAGCTCAGTGGCATGACATTACAGGATGGTTTATAAAGTAAAAATGAGGAAATTGTTAACCTCTATAGTGGCTGGTTATTACAATGGGGGTTTCCAGACAGCAGGGGATTGGTTAAAAGTGATTATCTCATATCATTTTTAGGAAGATGACTTAAGTTTCTTTTACGATTGTCAAGGGCATTTATAAGAAATAATCTAAGTTAAGTTTCCCTTTTGTTCTTGAAATAAACTAGATTTAGTCTTGCTGACATGGCTTAAATGGTTTTGTGTGCTCAGGGAATTCTCGAGTCTGGTCTCCATTTTGTAGTAAATTAACACTATCAAGTAAACTTTTGGTAGTAATATATTCATACTTGTACCCACATAATGTAAAACAGAGCCATACCACATTTATATTTGTATATAATTTATATTTTATGGTATATCTGAATTCACAATTCAGCGACTTATTTAGGACAGTATAGATGTTTAATTCCCTGAATGTATTTTTAACATATTAAACTTAAGTTGTTTTTATTATAAATTCCTGATTGGGAGGAATTTTTATATTATTTTTACCTGAGAAGCTCAGGTTAACCTCACCATTTTCATAACCAAGACCCTGAGACTCACCATGAGGATGCTGATCTACATTAGTACACATAGTAGAACGTTGTCTAAAAAAATTCTTCTCCCATTTAGGGATATGTTAGTTTCTTCTTACTGCTGTAACAAATTACAACAAATTTACTGGTATAACATAAATTAATCATCTCACAGTAAGGATGGTGGTAAATCGTAAAATCAAGGTGTTGGCAAGGCTGTGTTCCTTCTGGAACATGTAGGGAAGAATCCATTTCCTTGCCTTTTTCAGCTTCTAGAAATCAGCTGCATTCCTTGATTTATGGTTCCTTCTTCTATCTTCAAAGCCTGTACCTTCAAAGCATCTTTAAATCTTCCCCCTCTTTTTTTTTTTAAGATTTTGTTTTTAAGTAACTCTACACCCAGTGTTGAGTTTGAACTTAGAACCCCGAGACCAGGAAAGTCGCATGCTCCACCGACTGAACCAGCCAGGTGCCCCAAATCTTTCCCCTTTTCTAGCTTTTCCTGTCTCTCCTTCTCCCTCTGTGTGTCCCTCTCTCCAACCTCTGCCTCTGTCCTAACATCTCCTTCTCTGACTCAGGGCCTCTCCACCCTCTTATAAGGACCATTGTGGTTATATTAACCTTACCTGGACGATCCAAAACAATCTCCCCATCTCCATGTTCGTGGTTCAATCTCACCTGCAGTCTCTTTTGTCATGTAAGGTAACATATTCACAAGTTTTAGGGATTAGGACATGGACTTCTTTGGTGATGGACATTATTCTGCCTATAATAGGGGGTTATTTCCTAGCACATGTATCAACTGTAGAAAGTTCTTTACCTTTTATTTATTTTTTCTTTCACATATATTTCCTGAGCATCTACTAGGTACCTAGCCCCTAATGGAAGACACTAGGCAAATAATGAAGGCACTGTTCTTGCTGCAGTCAAGAAGCTAAGTGTATCTTGGAAAAATAAAGTGAACTTGGGACTTCTGAAGGTTTTTTTTTATAGTTTTTGGGTTTCACTGTGATCTTGTTTATATTTAAGTCCTATATGTTGGTAATATTTGATACCACATTCGCTGGT
Organism: Felis catus; assembly: GCF_018350175.1. Lineage (NCBI taxonomy): Eukaryota > Metazoa > Chordata > Mammalia > Carnivora > Felidae > Felis > Felis catus. Next base: position 23,757,883 of record NC_058386.1, read on the forward strand.
ATTTATAATACAAACATCAATGCTATCTAGCCAAAGACCACCAAGAACATAACCATAATGGAAAAGCTTGAGATTATTACCTATTGCAGTGAGGGAGAATATACACCATGAGGAATGTGTGTCATTTCAGAGGTTGTTAGAAAAGACTTATTATAGGGTTTGTGTTAGGTTAGGAAATCTTGGAGAAAGTCTAAGGAAGTAAAGACTCACTCTCAATTAGGTGTTGTTAGTAAGCCGGGGGAATTCTAGGGCTGGGTATCTCAAACACCTCTATAGAGTAGGCACAGTAGAGCAGTGATAAAACTGTCATAGTCAAAGAAGCAACAGTCACTTAGATTAGCTGAGAGAGGAGGATATTTGATATTCTGTGGGTGAAAAAGTAATCTTGTTTACATCTCAATTTATTCATGGTCTCTGAGTAACCTTGTGTGATGTCGGTGTTCTGTGAATTTATGTCCAACAAGAGAGCAACATGACCTGGAGTGAGCCTCTGTCCACCTTATAATAACAATGGAAGGCTAAGTCATTCTAGTTCCTATATGTTGGATTTGTGATGTTTCTCACCCCTGTCCCATCTTTGGCACTTGTTAGACATGCACAATTGTGGATCTACACCAAATCATTGTATCAGAAACTCTGAGGATTGATGTATACACTAAAGATTCAAAACGTCTCTTTTTAAAATGCCAAATATTTATTAATGTTAAGTACTTGCTTGTTAATGTTAAGTACTTGCTCATTTGTGATACTATCTTTAGTAATTATTTTCTCATATTTTCTTTTTTTTTCACTTATAATTCACAAACTATGATTAAGCATATATTTATGCATGACCCCTTTGTTAGATATTCCTTGGGACTAGCTGACCTGTGTCTTAATGAGAAACCAAAATAGAGGTGCATTTTTGAAGAGTTTTAAATTAATCAGCAGTGATGCTTGTGTGGACTTAACATCCGTAGTTCAGTCTTTTATTTTCACCATATGCTCTTATGTTGACTGGATATCACCTGGAATCAGCACTGTAGTCCACATCAGGACTGAAAAACCATTCCTATTTGGGTTCTGAATGCATACTTTACCATCATCTCTCTGCATCATCTTCGTGCTGACAAGCTTCCTCATGTGCTTTAAACCTGAAACCACATATGCCTTACAACTTACATATACCATCACTCTGATGAGCATGCCCTTTAAAAACTAAGCTAAAGATATTTTCCTAGTCCCCACATGACAACATGAAGAACACAAGGCTTACAAGAGGGAGTCTGTGCCTTCAAAATAGCATCTATGACACTTATACATTAATTTCTGGGTTTTTTTTGCAACAGTATAAACATATATAATGGGAAGACAAAAACAAGTATACTCTCTTTAGTTCAATCTCACATATTTATGAACACTCTAAAATATGGATCTAGGTTTTCAAAATAAAGTTTTCTGAAACGGTAACAATTGTAATGCTTTAAGTATGTTTGCATGTTTATAGGTAATTTTAGAAAAATGAATGTTCCCAGAGAACATGCTAAAGATTAACATAAATTAGGAAGAAAAGATAGTTCTATAAAGTGTATTTTTAGCCATAATTGGTTGCAACTTGTAATTCCAGAAAAAAATTAGAATTTAATAGGCATTCTGCAAGAGTGGCACTGTAAGACTGCTGCATTCTCAGTGTCAATGAAGTGTCCTATACTGGCACTTTTTAAACTATTCCCAGCATAAGTACCAGAATTTTTTTCTTATATTTATTCATTCACTTTTTAAATATCATTACCAATTTCTCACAGATGGATAATTTTTAATAGACTAATACTTAATTTATAAAGATATTCTAAAAGAAATGTACTACAAATCTATCCTTAAATTATTATTAGAATCAGCAAGCATAAAATTAGTCTTGTCAAAATGCTATAAAAATTTCTAAAGGTTTAGTCTCAGTTTCTGTACTTATTTTATTGTGGACCAGTAAAATACATTTATAGGTTTCTACACTTTGAATGGTTCTGTCTCATACCATATTTAAGCACTGGAATTTTATTGTTTATAGCATCATAATTTGTTAGAGCTATAAGGGAGGTAAGAAATTTAACCCCAGATTTTATTCCAGTTGTACTGTGAAATAATTGGCATATATCACTGTATAAGTTTAATACATACAACATGATGGTTTGGTTTACATATATTGTGAAATGATTTAGATAGGTTCATATAACAGCATCCATTTATTTCATGTAGATACAATAAAAAGAGAAGGAAGAAAAGGAAAAAAATATTCTTGTGATCAGAGCTCTTAGGATTTACTTTCTTAATAACTTTATTATATACTATGTAGCAGTGTTAACTATACTCATCATGTTGTACATTACATCCCAATCCTTATTTATGTTATAACTGGAGTTTGTACCTTTTGACCACCTTCTCTGGTAGCCACAAGTCTGATTTCTTTTTCTAGATTACACATATAAGTGAGTGAGATCATATGGCATTTGTTGTTCTCTGATTTATTTCACTTAGCATAATGCCTTCAAAGTCTATCTGTATTGTTATAAATGGTAGAATTTCTTTGATTTTTCATAGCTGAGTGGTAGTCCACTGTAAATATATACCACAACTTCTTCATCTATTCATCCACTGATGGACATGTAGGTTATTTCAATATCTTGACTGTTCTAAGTAATGCTTCTATGAACATGGGGATGCAGATACCTTTTCAAGTTAGTGTTTTCCTTTGCGTATATTCCCAGAAGTGGGATTGCTAAATCATATGGTAATTCTATTTTTAAGTTTTTAAGGAACCTCCATACTGTTTTCTATAGTGGCTGTACCAACTTCCAGTCCCACCAGCAAGGCTCAAGGGTTCATTGTTTTCCAGACCCATACCAGCATTTGTTATCTCTTTTCTTTTGGATGATAGCTATGCTAACATGAATGAGGTAAGATCTTGTTGTGGCTTTAATTTGCATTTCCCTAATGACTAGTGTTATTGAGCATCTTTTCATGTACCTGTTGGTATATGATATATGTATATATTATTTGGAAGGATGTCTATTCAGGGCCTTTGCCCATTTTTTAACTGGGTTTGGGTTGGGACATTGTTTCTTTTCCTTTTTTCTCTTTTTGTGGCTATTGAGTTGTATGCGTTCTTGATATGTTTTGAATATTAGCCCCTTATCAAATACATGGTTTGCAAATATTTTTCCCATTCCCATTCTGTAGATTGTCTTTTCACTTTACTGATGGTTTCTTTTGCTGTGCAGAAGCTTTGTAGCTTGAAGTAGTCCCACTTGTTTTTTTGTTTTTTTTTTATTTTGTTGCTCGTACTTCAGGTATCATATCCAAAAAGTCATTACCAAGACCCATGTAAAGGAGCTTCATTTCTATATTCTAGGAGTTGTATGGCTTAAGATCTTACATTTAAGTCTTTAATACATTTTGAGTTAATTATTTTGAGTGGTGCATGATACAGGTCCACTTTTCATTCTTTTTACATGTGATTATCCAATTATCCCAGCACCATTTATTGAAAACAGTGTCTTTTCTCCATTGAGCATTCTTGAATCCCTTGTGAAATATTAATGATTATATGTGCTTTGGTTTATTTCTGGGCTCTAACTTCTGTTCTATTGGTCTGTCTCTTGTTTATACCATACTGTTTTGATTACTGTAGCTAACAGTATAGCTTGAAACCAGGAGGTATGATGCCTCCTACTTTGTTCTTCTCTCTCAGCATTTCTTTGGCTATTCAGGGTCTTTGGTTCCATATAAACTTTACAAGTGTGTTTTCCTACTTGTGTAAAAAATGCCATTGGAATTTTGGTAGGAATTGTGCTGAATCTATGGAAGGATTTTGGCAATATTGACATTTTACCAATTTTAATGTCTCTCATCCATAAACATGGGATTCCTTTCCATTTATTTGTGTCTTCTTATATTTTTTTCATTAATGTGTTATACTTTCCTGAGTAGAGATCTTTTACCTCCTTGATTAAATTGACTTATTTGTATTTTATTGTTTTTCATGCTATTGCAAATGGGATCACATTTCTTTTTCAGAGAATTCATTGATGGCATATATAAATGCTCCTGTTTCTTGTATGTTAATTTTATATTCTGCAGCTTTACTTCATTGGTTAGATCTGTTTTTTGGTTGAGTCTTTAGGATTTTCTATATATAAAATCATGTCATCTGCAAATAGAGAAAGTATTACTTCTTCCTTTTCAGTTCTGATGGCTTTCATTTCTTTTTGTTGTCTGATTGCTGTGGCTAGGACTTCCAGTCAGTACTATTTTGAATAGAAATGGTGAGAGTGGTTGCTCTTATCTTGTTTCTGACCTTAGAGAGAAAGCTTTCCAGCTTTCACCTTGTGTATAATGTTAGGTGTTGGCTTGTCATATATGGTGTTTATTATATTGAAGTATGTTCCTTCTTTGCTTAATTTGTTAAGACTTTTTATCATGAATGGATGTTAAATTTTATCAAATGCTTTTTTGGGGTCCATTGAGATGATCATACAATTATTTTATTCTATTAATGGAATGTGTCACGTTGATTGATGTGCCTATGTTGAACCATCTTTGCATCCCAGGAATAAATCCCACTTGATTATGGTGAATAATTCTTTTAATGTGCTGCTTAATTTGATTTGCTAGTATTTTATTGAGAACTTTTGCATCTATATTTATCAGGGATATTGGGCTGTCATTTTCTAGTACTGTCCTTTTTTGGTTTTGGTATCAGTAATGTTGGTCTTGTAAAATTCATTCAGGAGTGTTTCCTCTTTCATTTTTTGGGAAGTATTTAAGAAGGATTGGTATTAATTAATTAAGATTGGTATTAATCTTTAAATGTTTGGTAAAATTCACTTGTAAATCCGTCTGGTCCTGGGATTTTCTTTATTGGTATATTTTTGATTATTGATCTGATCTTAATCAGATCATTGAAAGCAGTGACAATGACATTCTTGGTTAGATACTTGGCAGATCCAAAAGCAAAGATAGCCAGTAAATGAATGGAGTAAGAGAGGCTAATAGACAAGAAAGAATTAATATTATTTGGCTTATATTGTATACTGAGAAAAAATAAAAATGAGAGAGCAATGCTGTTTATAATTTTGAAGTGGTAGTAAGAATGAGTTGTTTGCAGAAAAGACTAATTTGAGTTTTTTGATATACCAAATGTAGAAGTTAGCAACAAAGCTAAATAGAATTGGGATCCATTTTTACTTCTTAGAAAACTTTTTCTTGATATAGTGACTGAGCTAATCCTTCATTTGTCTTTTCCCTTCTCTTTCACTTCCACTGTGTCATCAGGTCCCACTGAGATGACTACCTAATGTTGCCTTGATTTTTTTATAGTCTCTGCTTTATCCCAGAGATCTCCAGTAGTGCCTGACACATAGTAAATATTAAGTAAATATTTGTCAAAATATCAATTGTGTTCCTCATTACATGCCACAATGCTATGTTTTTTTTCCTTGTCTTTGTGATTTTGAACATGAGTCTTTCTTTGTATATAATATTCTTTTATAAAAGAAGATAGGCTTCATCCACATGGAACAACTTCTCTGAACTTTTACCTAAAATTCCCAGAAAAAGGCTTCCTTGACTCTATTGTGAGCCTAAATCAATTATTTCATTGCAATTATTTGCTTATATATGTATTCCACAATATACTAAATGATTTTGAGTGCAGAAATTTTAACATTCTTTTATCTTCCTCTGTGGCCTAGCACAGTGCCTAAAAATTCTAAGCAATCAATGAAAATTAATTCTCTGGATGAATAAGTGAATGAATGAATGAGATGAAGAGAAACTATAAAATGGCTTTAGCTCTGTTTATCACACATAAAATTCATATACTTGGCTTCTTTAATTTGTGTAAAGCTTCTTACTCCTAAAGTCTAATAGTTACAATTTTCAATTTAATTGATAAGTATACTGGAATACCTCACTCTCTTTGTTGTATTGTTTGTTTACATGTCTTTTTGCCTCCTTTTTTGAAACAAGGAAGAATATAACCAAATTCACTAGTTATGCTCTCATTAATATTCTAAAATATACCATCCTCTCTCTTGGAAATAATTATGGAGGGTGCCCTATCTTCTCTGATGTTTTCTATGGTCTGGGATGCCCTTCTAAATACCAAAGATTTCTTGCCTTACTAGTATTGACCCCAATTTTATCAGAAGAAGTTTATAATTGAGGGCACTCTCAACTGATCCCTAATCTTTGTCAAGGTTATTTCCCTTAGGTTAATTACCCAGTACTTAACTCTTGCATTTGACCCTCATACAAGAGCATATTCAAAAATATTCCGTCCTTACTGAAGTAATTGATTGCATCTTTTCATAATTCTCTACTAGTTGGATATAAATTAATTTACAACAAAATCTAATATCTTCTGAACTTTATCTCATTCTTTCCAACATCACTAGATAAAGGTTCTTTGAAGATCACATATATACTGTCACACATTTTGTGGCAGTCCCTTTCACTAATATATAGTACTACTTCTATATTCCCATTTGATCTTCTGAATAATTAGCAGATTAATACAATTACAGTCATCTGATTTACCCCAAATACTTACAATAAAATTTAGGGGAAAATTCCTTTTTATTTGATAACACATTGCTAGGCCACCTGTATCATAAAGTTACACAATTGGAGTTCTCAGGTTAAATTTTACTTAGAGGACTATTCTGTATTAATGCTTAAGCAACTCAACCTATTTTAATATAAGGCCAAGACACAAAAGAAGAAAATAACAATTTAACTATAGTTCTTACACTCATGTATTAATATACTTATTCATCAAATATTTTTTGAGGACTTAATATGAAATGGGCTCTGGTTTATTCAAGGATTCAGTTTGGAGAAAGAAAAACAAGTTTCCCACATTGGACCTTATATTCTAGAGGTTAAAGTTAGATAACAAAAAAGTGAAAAACTCCATAAACAAGATAACGTCTTACCATTATGTATTGTGTAGCATATACAAGGAGATATGATAGTGACTGGACACTTTCTTTACATAGTGTGTCTAGGGAAGGCATCTCCGAAGAGATGGGCTTTGGTATGAGGCCTCAAGGATGAGAGAAGGCAGCCACAGACAGAGGAAAATGTTTCCAAGTGGAGGAAACCGGCAAATGCAAAGGCTCTGTGGAGTTGATCCCCTTGGCATATTCAAAAATCACTAATATCACTGTGACCAGATGTAATAAAACCAGGATTTGTGGTGAAAGGAGTATATGATGTGATGTCTCGTGTTAGGCAAAAACCAGATCACATAGGGTTTTAGAATGTAAAGGGATGCCATGGGAGGATGGTAAGCAAGAAGATGACACAATTGTTTTTTGTTTTTTTTTTTTTTTTTTTTTAAATTGCTCCTACTGCTGTAAGGAGAATGGATTTAAGGGGGAGGAAGCAGGAATCCCAGATTAGATGGCAGTAGTCCAGGAATTTGATGGTGGTCAACTTTTTTAGGAGATAATTGGACTGATTTGAGATAGATGCTGGCAGTAGAATAGATGGTATTTTCAGGTTGATATTCTGAGTGAATAAAAAATAAGAATTTAAAAAACTTTCCAACTTTTTTTTTTACTTGAACATTTAAAGAACTTTGGGGGAATATAGAGGATAGCTGTTACTTTTTTTCCTGTCCAGCTTCCATTCCCACTTCTAAATTTAGCATCCTGATTTTTCATTGAAGACTCTCCCTTTTCCTCCTCAGTCATACTGTTTGTGTGGGACTTCCTCCAGTTCCTAGCTCAAATATGGATATGAGATGCAAGCTTGGCTAAGGAGTATTTTCAAATCTTCCACCAAAGTGGTTGATATAGTGTCCATACCTGGCCCAGTTGAAGGTATCTGTGAGACTTTGGATTGAATTAATGGAGACAAGGTGCCCTTTTTCTGAAGTGAATGATAAATTAGTAGGATTTGAGTTTGGAACACATAGAGGTCACTGCACTGAGAAAGCATGCCAGAGAATGAGGCCAGTGGGGAGACAAACTAGGCCAACTGGTAGATTGAGAAACTAAGTCCTGGCAATATTTTTAATTCCCTAAACAGTTCCATTCTAAAAAAAATAGCTTTTACATTCTTGAGGCAGTTTGGGTTGCATTTCTCTCCCATATAACCCTGAGTTCTTATTGATACATGTGAGAAATTTGTTTTAGGTATATTAAGATTGAAACACCTATTTAGGTTTGCTAGATTAAGATATAGGATATCCAGTTAAATTGTCATTTCAAATAAATAATGAATAATTTTTTAGTACAAATGTACCCCCAAATATTGCTACTTCTGGAAAGCCTATTCCTATTAGATATCCAAGTGGAAATGTCGGTTGAGCCATTTCCTCCATAGGCCTGGTGCTCAGGAGAGAGTTCAGGAATTTTGATGTATATTTGGAAGTTGTCACAATAGTGATGGTGTTCAAAGCCTTGGGGCTAAAGCATTTACATACTGAGAAACAAGGCAGATAGAATTGAGTATGCAGGGTTAAACTTGAGGGCAACCCACTCTGTTGAAGGTTAGTAAAATATTGAGAAGAAACAGCCAGTGAAGGTGAAAATAGTGTGTTAAGGAATGTAACAAAGAAATCAAGTTCAAGACTGAGTCATAATCATCTCCCACAAAGATCAACAGACTTCCCTATCAAAATGGTAGACACCTTTTGCTTCTTATCACTTATCTGCTTAGCCCTCTCAACCTTTTGATCATTTCCTGTAACTGTTCAGATGTCCAAGCACCTGTGGCTATTGTTAGAGACATCTGGAACCTTAACCCCTTTCTTATTGGTGCTGAGATATGCCTTCTCTACTGCCTTAGATATTTTTGGACTTCAATATCCCTTTTCCACTTCCCTCAGACATCTTAAGACTTTAAAGGCTGAAAGATAAAGACAAATTAGAACATATAGGTGCAATGAGTAATTAGTAATTCAGAGTACTCTGTTCAAGGGTGAGAATAGAGAAGCAAACAGCTTTTGTAAACAGTTGGTCGTGACCAAAGTCTTGTAGAATCTACTGACCTCCTTTTTTCCCAGTCTCACAAAGTCTGATTTGTCTTTCACCTTCACTCTATTCTAGGTGCCCTTAAAGGGTCACTAGTCACCCTATTTTTCTCTCTGGTACTTTCATTTTCTTTCTTTAACTTCTCCCTTAATTAACTATGGAATAGAAGTATTTTGTGGGAGGAGTTTTTGTTTTGTGATTCTCTTTTTATTTTTAACCAGACTGTTTATAAAGTAATAAAAACTTGTAAAGAAAAAAAAAGAATTAACATAGTAACTATAGAGGACAAAAATTGAGAACTGAAAGTCCTCTTTCTTCTTTCCTACTGCAGCTCATCTCCTTGAGATAATTGTTAATAGTTTTTGTCTCTATCTAATTAGTTAAATTTATTGAGTCCTTACTATGTACCAGAAGCTACAAAAATGCTTCAAATAAAGTTTTTTTTTATTTAATCTTCATAAAAGTCCTTTGGCATATAAGGAAAATTACCCACCGAGAAAAATAAGCAACTTCTCCAAAGTCACAAAGCTAGTAAGTGTATAATATACATGCTTTAATATGCCTGATATAAAATATTCTTTGATTAAATTAAAATAAGCAGATGCTTTCAATGAGATCTATTTGGTAAACATTGTGCTGCTTTAGACATACTGTTTAATGATACAAACACTAATAGAACTTTTGGGTCTGCAGAATTTGTCTTGTGGCATTGGGCTCCCAATCTGTTATTATTCTCATCTGTGAGCTCACCTTCCATTAAAGTTATCCTTTTACAGATGTCTTCTCCCTTGTGTGATCTGAGTGGGAATTCTTCCTATGGAAGTATTTTGAAATACATAGGAACTACATTTTTTAATATTCAGGTCTAGTGTTTTCACAGAAAGGGAACAGCACTTGTTGGGCCACACCCACGGCATTGCCACAAACTTAGAATCCCCATTTTCCAAAGATAACTTTCTCCACCCATGATATAGACCAGGTAGCTTGTGATTGACAAATACACCGCACACTTAGCTGGCAGACTTACAGGTTCCTTCTCAGGAACAAGAAGCATAGTCTGGGCTTTTGGCTTCCAGCAGCACTGGAGTTTGTGGCCTCCATTTTTTGTTATGAAGCAAGCATTAACACCCCAGTTTCCAATTTCTATTTTGTGTTACCTTGTTATCTCCAGTACTCTGAAAATTCCGTTTTGCCTGTGCATTCATCTATATATTTATATTCTCTGAATATTTTATTATTTTTAATGTATTTGGAAAGAGAAATTAATGCATGTACTGAGTCATCTCCCCTTGACTCAAAGTTTTAGTATCACTTTTACCTTGAAGATACATAAATCTTAAAAGTGTGTGGGCCACTCAATCTTGTTAAATTTCTCCTTGATTTTGAGTATTGGATAAGTTTCAGAAATTGTTTTCACACCTCCCTTCCCTTTTTGCCATCCTCCTCCATTCACACCCTCCAAACTTAATGGTTTAGCTCAGGTGAAATAGGGAAAGACTTAAATAAAATGACTGATTATTTTCACTTTGGTTTGTTTGTAAGTTTACTTACAGCTTCAGATATGCAAAAAAAAAAATCTACCTACAGTAAGACTGCATATATTCTTTCATTTATTTAACTAAGATGAGTATGAAAACTGAAGAAAGTCTACTCACATTGAGAGAATGTAGGAAGTAACACATACTTTAAAATGAAATAGCACATAGATTTCCTGTGCCTCAAGGTCAAATAAATTACTAATACAATTTAAATATTTTTCTTTGAATAATGGTAAATCTAATAGTTTGCTTGGGTTGAGCAACAAGAGAGAGATGTGTAAACCTCAGGAAAGATTGGCTGGGGAAACTTTACAAACAGACGTTTGATACTAATTTGAACAATTTGATTGCATGACATCCTGGTCAGTGGTATTAATATATCTGTTTTTAAAATAGCTTTCCCAGCGATTACGTTTCACTCAGTTCTCTAAAAACTTAACTTATTTGAGACACTATGAGGTCAAGGTCAGAATTTGGGTCACTGTCTTATTTAATACCTAATGTTTTCACATGTTAATAAAGAAAAAAAAGATATTTTTGAGCCTCATACCTTTAACAGTCAAAAATTTCGGTTGAGAGCCTACTAAAGGAAAAGCACAGTATTAATTCATTCCCAATTGTTTCTTACTACCATTTCTCATCCTGAGTTTGCCTTTGATCCAAGACTTTTTGCGTTTTAAAGACTGTTACTTTCAATTAATTGTCTGCTCATCCACTTCCTAGGTTTTGGCAAATAATTCTATCAACACTAATTTTCTATGAGCATAAGCTAGGTCCCTACTTGCTGTGATATCAGAAAACAAAGAAAAGGAAAAAAGTCAATGATCCTGAAAAGGAACTAGAGAGAATATTAAGTGCAATAAATTCCTTGCAAGTAGACTCATTAGTTATAAGAATTTAGTTTTTCTGGGTGGAAGGGAAAGTACTGTATGTGTTTAGAGGCCATAAAACCTTGGCATTTACTGTGAGAGACTTCTGAAAACTTAGACAACACAGAGTGTCTAAAAGTCTTTTATTGACATTAAGATTTACTCATTATATATATTTCAATTTGTTTAAAAAAATTAAACACCTTGCTATGCTAAAGCAAACACGGAACAACTTATATCCTCTGATTTTATTTTTCCATGTACACATAGTAAGTCACTAATATTTTTTAACTTTTGTGCATATAATTTCAATATTTCCACAGTTTTTATTACATCCCAGGATTTCTTAAATGGCATTCAGATGGTATTTTTATAGTAATGCTTCCTGGGGATTTTGACTGCTTCTGTGGTTAGCAATAAAATACCTTTGTTTGCACTGATGAACAACATTACAGTATGATTTGGCCTGAGATAATGGATAGTTTTTTGTGCATTTGATAGCTTTTCCTATCTTTTTCTTACAGTTGCAAATTTTAGGTGATTCCTTACTTGCACTGTCCTCCCTTCTAACTTAACATCAACTAAAGTAAAAACAAACAGAAAAACATACTGCATTCCAAAGTCAAAGTGTCAGATAGTTCTCCAGGATGACTCGATGATCCCTATTCCTAAATATTTGCATTCATTTAAGGACTCAGGAAAATTGCCACAAATAATGGCTGTAATTATTACAGTACATTTGTTCTCTAAATCGACTTTAGGGAGAAAATGTTATGCTGTTATTTTTAGCGATGATATAAACTAGGCTGTTGAATTGAAGGATAGCTTCCGAACTGACCTGGAAAGGAGACACAGCTACTGCTGCTTCAATTACATTAATATGGAATACCTGACTATTTTAAGACCTATTTAGTCTTCTGTTTTCTGGTCAGGAATCACAAGGTTGCCACCCCTTTAGAAATTTAAATGCTCAAGTAAAGAAGGAAATGTGATTTATTTATCTGTTTTATGTTTTTATTCGTATTACTGTTATTTTATAATAATCCCTTCTAATTGTTTAGTAATGTTGAAAATTTACTTGGACTTTGGCAGATGTATAGCTAAGTGTATTCAAGATTTTTCATGAAATTAGGTGTGTTTTTTAAAAAATGTTTTTAAATGTTTATTTATTGTTGAGAGAGAGAAACAGAGTGCTAGTGGAAGAGGGGCAGATAGAGGGGGAGACACAGAATTGGAAGCAGGCTCCAGGCTCTGAGCTGTCAACATAGAACCTGGCACTGGGCTCAAACCCATGGACCGTGACATCATGGCCTGAGCTGAAGTTGGACACTTAAACGACTGAGCCAGAGTCTTATAGATTATTTTATACTGATAAAATCAAGTTCTTCTAAATCAACTGAAGTTTTGTATATCTGTCAGTGAAGCCCAAAAGTGATAGAATTAATTGTCTGTGTCAGTCCTGGAAGAGTCAGCTCAACAAAAAGGATGATAATAATTGGATTTTTAAGTTGACTTTGGTATTTTTTTCCTGATTCTAATCTTAAATTCCTGTTCCCAATGCACTCATGTATCTGGGTTAAAATATAATATTAATAGTACTTGTATATAGGGGTGTCTGGGTGGCTCAGTCAGTCGGTTGACCTTGCAACTCAGTTGCATCTCAGGTCATGATCCCAGGGTCATGAGATTGAGCCTCACGTTGGGCTCCATGCATGCTCAGTATGGACTCTGCTTAAGATTCTCTCTCCCTTTGCTTCTCTCCCCGACTTGTACTCTCTTTCTCTCTCTTAAAAATAAAAAAAAAATACCACTTGGATATAAACTACCCTTAAAATCTTCTTTCAGTTTTGCTTTTGTCACCCCTCAGTTCTTTTTTTTTTTAATTTTATTTAACGTTTATTCATTTTGAGAGACAGAGTGAGTGGGAGATGGGCAGAGAGAGAGGGAGACACACAATCTGAAGCAGGCTCCAGGCTCTGAGCTGTCAGCACACAGCCCAACGCAGGGCTCAAACTCAAGAACCGTGAGATTATGACCTGAGCTGAAGTCAGACCCTTAACCAACTGAGCCACCCAGGTGCCCCTCACTCTTCAGTTTCTTATTTTTGTTTGGGGATGGTTTTTTGTTTGTTTGGCTGATTATTTCCTCCCCTGCCCCACCCCAAATTATTTGTATGAAACTGAATCATCTTGCTTAGGGCTACAAACCATTTTTTCCATGTTTTGGAAGTAGAAAATATTTTTAGAAACAGAATATTGTAAAGAAAAAAAATGGTAAGAGGAAAATAACACCAAAAGTAAAGAATAGAGATTTATATGGTTACAATATTAAATAACAGCAACAATAACAATGATGATAGCATTACTAGATGCCATCTATATAGCATTTGTCATTTGCTTTATACTGTTCTAAGAGCTTCATGCACAGTAACTCATATCATTCTCACAGCAGTGGAATAATTAGGACAAAAGGAGGTTAAGTAATTTGCTAAAGGTCACAATGGAAAGGTCACAAAAATGGAAAAGTTAAGATTAAGCCAGAACATTAAAAAAAATAAACATTTAGGAATGTTAAGTGCAGCTACTGAGGAATGCAGGAATTAAAAAATAGTAAGTCTGAACTGGCTATCTTTCACTGTAACAAAAGGGATTTGATATATTTATAAATCCCCTCCCCCAGATCAAATAGATTACATTTATTTGATAGTTTTTGCCAGTCATAGATTTTTTAGCTGAAAGCAGTTTTAAAAAGTGGGTCATATAAGCATAATACAGTGGAAAGAATTCATAGTCTTGAAAGGCAAAGAACCAGATATGGTCTAGACTAGAACCTGGCAGCTTTAGAAGACCTTGCATAACATTTGTGTGGCAGTCCCATCATCCTTCACCACTAGAACCAGTGAATCCTAAATGTGTCTTGAAACCTTGGATCATACATACTCTAAGTCTAGGAAAGTCAGGTTGGTCAAGGTTTTGTCCTGTGTCCAGATAGTGGCAACAGCAAAGCAGTAAGAGAAAAAAATATGGTGAAAGGAGACTTACATAGGAGAAAGACAGGTTTATTCAACAGCAGAGAGTCAATCCTCTTCTATTTTCAATGGTTTAATAGCTATGGGTGTTATTAAGATTTGTATAATGCATTTTTAAAAATGGGGAGGGGTCTCAGTATATGATTTTGTTTTCCTTTGAGATAGTTAATATTTAAATTGGGACAAATAAATTAATAATGAAAAAATAAGTTAGAAATAGTGTACATTTCTTACTGCTAAAGATTTATGTAGAAAAATGGCAAAATAGACAAGCAATGTCTCTTTAAAAACTTTCCCTTTAATTTTTAAGTCCAAGTATATAATTATTGATGCAAACTAATAAGAACTTTTTAAATCTTGTAACTGACAGGCTGAACATAATTACTAATTTCTTCCCTGAATTTCTGTCTTTGATAAACTGGTAAGAGCTTTTTTTTCTCAATAGGTAGATACATGATTGAAAAATCACCAAAAGAAAATAGACTTTTAAAAGATGAAGATATTATCGGAGTGGGAAAATGGCAAGCTTTAATTGAGAATTTTTTTATTATTATAAATTAAGTGAATGATTCAAGATGCTTGGGAACAGAAGATTGTTTCATGTGGCTCTCTGTTCAGTGTGGAATGCCAATGTGGGAGAAAATCCTTGTAAATCTTAGCATTGCTCCCACATAACCACCTACACAGATGATCGCTTGACTTTCATGCTAACAATAGACATGTTAGTAGAGCTCTCACCATCTGCAAAATGAAGTGCACTTAAAAAAACAGTAACTGCAGCAGACACTATTAATTGCTTATATATTGTGATAAGCATTTTGTATTTACATTTACAAGATAAGAATTTAAGCAGTTATGACTCCCAGTTTAAATAAGGTCAGTCCCTGTGATAATTCCCAGATTAAATAAGGTCATTCCTAGATATCAGATAAAGTTGTTAGAAAACTTGATTTTTTTAAAGAAAACTTGATTTTTAATTTCTTTCTACTTAAAATTTATTTTTATCCAAGAATGTATAATAAAATGTAAATTAAATGAATTCTGATACACTCACCTCTCCAGTAATAATACTTAGAATCATGTACGTTAGTTATAAACCCTTCTACAAAGTCTAATTGTGACAACTGTCCTATTTTTTCCTTAGAATTTCTTCAAAGGCACATTTATTTGGGTTTCCCTGCTCTTAAATCTATTTTATTTTCACTGCAGAGTGAGTATTATGAAAATAATATTTATATCATTGGAAAATACAGTCCTTGGCCTTTTTTTCCCTTATTGATTTTTTTGTCAAGGATGGAAGGGTCCATGATTCCACTACTGGGACTTAGTTGAAAACTCTAAATCAAAGTGTTAGAAAATTAATTATCTGGATTCTTTATAGGGAATGGAGTGGCTTAAGGGCTCATATGTAGACCCTGTTCACACCTGGAAGACTGGATGTGACAGAGAGGAAAGCAGGCATGTGGCTGATGGAAGACAGATTGACATCCGTTTTTCTCAACCTAACACAAACAGGTGCAATACTAATGTACTGGCCAAGTTCCTATGTGTTTCTAACCCACGTGTTCAGACATTTGGCTTGAATAATCATATGCTTCCATATAGATAACTAAGGCAATCTACGTGAGCTATGAGAGCTACTGTAACCCCACAATATCATCCTGAATAGCACTACCTAAAATTCTATGATGAATTGTTTATTTCTGTAATATCTATGCTCAGTGTAGGGCTCGAACTCACAATCCCGAGATCAAGAGTTGCATGCTCCACATACTGAGCCAGCCACGCACTCCTCATTTCTTTATTAGAAACATGTCTTTTTTTGAAGATTATTTTAATGCATATTATTTCAGAAACAGTACTACTTAAGGCAATAATACCTTAGTATGATTTAGTTTTACCTAATTTATTTTCCCTCTTAAATAAATTATAGTTCTAGAAATGTAAAGGAAATCTAGGATTAGAAGGAAAATAAAATATCATCTAGTACAAACACTTCATTTTACAGATGATAAAAATTGAGGCTTAGTAAAGGCTCTTATACCTAGTTAAGCACAAATCCAGAACTAATCCCTAAGACTCCTGACTCCGGTCCAGTGCTTTTTCCATTATACTATCATAAAACATTAAGAGAACACTGGTCCCTTGGGGTGAGGGAGGAGGGGTTCTGGAAAGGAATAGGAAGCAGGAAAAAAGTAGAGAAAAGAAAGTATGCTGATCCCTTGCAATTATTTTTTAGAGTTGATCCATATAACAAGAGTCATTAGTAGGATTGAATTTAATTAAATCAATGTTAGATATGTAGGTCAGTTAGCCTCATAATACAATGGTACCTTTTTGCTAAAGTTTAGCAGTAAGAAAAATTCTCATAATGCTAGGGCTGTGGAAATTTGCACTCACATCATTCCCATACAAAAAAAACCTATGAACCTAGAAAAAGATAGGAGCACTTGTTCAAATATCCTCTGTACTAGCCACTTCTGCTACAAAAGCAAATTGCTGATGATGGGAAAGTATGTAAAAGGAAGGTCCTCTTTTCTAAGGTTGGAATTTTAATATTTCTCTTCAAAGTCAGAAAATAAATAAAAAGAATCAGTCTCCAAAGTATGCACTATAACCAAAAAATTCACTTCTTATAGTATACAATTTGTTCATTTAGAAAAAAATCTGTATAGTAAATTCAATGAATAAGAGTAGCCAGAAAACTTGAAACATGTAATAACTAATCTAGACTATATATTTGGTAAGTCTTAATTTATTTGAAATGACAAAATACTTCTTTTCTTCATGTTGTATTAGGTTTTGTTCTAATACATAAGGCAGACCCATGGGATTTGGGAAATTAATTTCATCTTTAATGGTTAGCTCCAGTATATACTGTGTGGTGAAAAATAAACTCATAAATTGACTAAAACCAGTTAGTGAAAACTGCATTGTGCATAGTACGCAATTATTAAGATTTGTTAGGTAAAACATTTATTGAAAGCTAACAGGAAATTATTTTTAGTTTTCTTTAAATTAGAAATCCTATTTCTAGTTTTCTCTGTTCAGGAAATTGACTTCTAAAAAGATAATGCAATTAGATTCAGAACAGTGTAGGTAAGAGAACACCTTGCAAATCTCAGTGGCCCTGGAAGTTATCACTGGGGTTCTCAGGGGCACCTGAACTTATACTACACCCATCTGCAATGAAGCATTGTGAGTCACTGCCCTAGTTTGTCAGGATGGTGTCATTGTGATCCCATGAGAAATGAACATAAACACCCATTCAGCCATCATGCTACACATCAATGCGAGGCTGCCTACTTAGAAAAACAAAAGACAAGACAAGACAAGAGAAGAGAAGAGAAGAAAAGAGAAGAGAAAATTAATTAGAAATCAAAGTCTCACAATACAGGATCTCAGATGTCCAGGATACACTAAAATATCACTCATTATATGAAGAACCATGACAGTTCACAAATTGAGTAAAATTTGTCAGTAGATACCAACATTAAGATGAATCAGATGTTGGAATTATCTGACAAGGACTTTATAACACCTATCATAAAACTGCCTCCCTGAGAATCCCACATGATCATTTGAATACATGAAGAAAATGCATCTAAGTTCAACATCCATGATTAAAACTGTGGACAAAATAGGTATAAAAGGAACTTAACACAGTGAAGGCCATATGTGAAAATTCCATAGCTAACATCATAATCAATGGGGAAAAACTGAAAATCTTTCCTCTAAAGCAAGGATGTACACTCTCACCACTTCTATTCAACACAGTACTGGAAATCCTAACCAGAGAAATTAGAGAAGAAAAAAATAAAAGTCACCTAAAGCAGAATGAAATTATCTCTGTTTATAGATGACATGACTGTATAGGTAGAAAATTCTAAAGATTCAACAAGAAAACTGTTAAAACTAATAAGTGAATTAATTAAATTTGCAGGGTATAAAATCAGCATAAATAATCAGTCACATTTTTATACACAAATAGCAAACTGTTCAAAATGGAAATTAAGGAAACATTCACATTCACAATAGCAACAAAAATAATAAAATACTTGGTAATAAACATATGAAAAAGGTGCAAGATTTGTACATTGAAAATGTATAAAACAATTATGAAGGAAAGAAGACATAGATAAATAGAAAAATATCCCTTGTTCATAGATTACAAGAATTAATATTATTAAAATGTCCATTCTACCCCCAAACAATTACAGATTCTATGAAATTTCTATAAAAACCCAATGGCATTTTTTGCAGAATTCTTTTAAATCCTAAAATATGTATGGAACCACAAAAGATACTCAACAACGAAAGTAATCTCAAGCAAGAACAAAGATGGAAGAATAATATTGCCTGGTTTCAAAATATATTAAAAAGCTACAGTAGTAAAAATAGTTTGATATGGACTGAAAGACAGACTTAAAGACCAATGGAATAGAATAGAGAACCCAGAAATCACATGTCTATGATCAACTGATCTTCAACCTGGGTGCCAGGAACACACAAGGGGGAAATAATACTCTCTTCAATAAATGGTGTTGGGAGCACTGGATACCCACATGCAGAAGATTAAAATTGGACCCATATCTCACACCACCTACAAAAATCAACTGAAAATGGATTAAAGATTAAATGTAAGACCTAAAACTGTAAAACTACTAGAAGTAAACATAGTCAAAAAGCTTCTTGCCATTGGTCTGGGCAATAATTCTTTTTGGATATGGCAAAGGCAACAAAAGCAAAAATAGACAAGTGGAGTTGCAGCAAAGTAAGAAGTTTCTGCACAGCAAAGGAAGCAGTCAAAACAGTGAAAAGGAACCCTGTTCAGTGGAGCAAATATTTGCAAACCATATATCTCATAAGGGGTTAATGTCCACAATTTATAAGAAATTAAACTCAATAGCAAAAAACAACCCAATTTATATATGAGCTAATGACCTAAATAATTTGAAAAGTCATACAGATGGCCAAAGGTATATAAAAAGGTGCTCAACATCACTAATTATCAGGGAAATAAAAATCAAACCACAATGAGATATCATCTTAGACCTGTTAGAATGACTATCAAAAAGGATTAAAAAAATAACAAGTGCTGGTGAGAATATGGCACTGGAACATTCGTGCACTGACAGTAGGAAGGCATATAGGTATATGCCATATCCTAAAGGAATGAAATCAGTATCTCAGATAATCTACATTCCCATATTTATTGCAGCATTAAATACAACAGCCAAGATATGGAAACAACCTAAGTGTCCACTGATGGATGAATGGATAAAGGAAAAGGAACTGTGTGTGTGTGTGTGTGCGTGTGTGTGTGTGTGCGTGTGTGTGTGTGTGTGTGTGTGTGTGTGTGTGTATCATCCTGCCACTTGCAACAACATGTATGAACCTGGAGGACATTATGCTGAATGAAGTAAGCCAATAACAGAAAGATAAATACTGCATGATCTCACTTATAATGTGGAATAAATTAGTAGAACTCATAAAACAGAGAGTGAAGTGGTAGTTACCAGGGGCTATGGGGAGAGATTGGTGTTTGACCAACCCTCTCAATTTAGTCATTTTTTGTTCTTATTTGTGACCTTCTGAACTTCACCATTATATCAGCTGTACCTATTTTTATTAATTTTTTTAAAGTTTTTTATTAGGGCACCTGGATGGCTTAGTCGTTTGAGTGTCCAAATTCAGCTCAGGTCATGATCTCATGCTTTCGAGCCCTGCATCCGGCTCTTCACTGACAGTGTCGAGCCTGCTTGGGATTCTCTCACTCTCCCTCTCTCTCTCACTTCCCCACTCCTCCTCTCTCTCTCTCTGTCTCTCTCTGTCAAACTAAATAAAGGTTATTTATTATTAAAGTTCATTTAGTGAGACAGAGAGAGCACAAGTAGGGGAGAGGCAGAGAGGAAGAGAGAGAATCCCAATCAGGCCCCTTCCTGTCAGTGCAGAGCCCGATGGGGGCTCAAACTCAGCAATCATGAGATTATGACCTGAGCCAAAACCAGGAGTCAATGATTAACTGACGGAGCCACCCAGGCACCCAATTGTAGCTCTAAATAATTGTTTTCTTTGCTCTTGCCCTGGGCTGTTAAGCTTTACAAAGAAAAAAAAAATTGTATAATTGTTAATCAGCACCATTAAACTTAGGATTTCTTGTCCATTTTAGGTCTTCTTTCATTGGACTCTCAACAGTTGCCTTCCCGTTTACATGGGTTGACAGTGCTGTGCCTTTGTCACCTTCCTCAGACCTCCTTTCCTTAAGTAAATGGATAGGTACAGGAGAAAGAAAATAAGGGACACCAGTTTACTGAATATTTCACATATATTCACATATATAGATGTGAATTTTACTGAATATTTAATATGTGAATATTTACTGAATATTTCACATATATTCACATATATTCGAATCTATAAGAATCTCACTCTCACCTATTTAAACAGAAACAGGTTCTGAAAAATGTGCCTCTTCTGCTCAACCAAAGGCAAAATTTCGACCTGCATCCCCATTTATGCTTGCCTCCTAGATCCATGGATTATCACTTTTCTGTTTATCATAATAAACACCTCCCTTCTCCATTCAGTCCTTTACTACCAAATGCCCATATATATCTTCTAGGAACCAAAACCTCAAAATATATGTGATGATGTTTATTACCTTTTTAAAATTTATTTAAATTCAAGTTAGTTAACATACAGTGTAGTCTTGGATTCTACTCCTGAACAGAACCCAGTGATTAATCTCTTTCATATGACACCCGAAAAATGCCCTCCTTAATGCTCATCACACATTTAATCTATCCTCACAGCCCCGTCCAGCAACTCTCAGTTTTCTGTTAATTTAAGAGTCTCTCATGGTTTGCCTCCCTCTCTGCTTTTATCTTATTTTTCCTTCCCTTCCCATATGTTCAGATGCTGAGTTTCTCAAATTCCACATGAATGAAATCATATATTTTTCTCTGACTTATTTTGCTTAGCATAATACCCTCCAGTTTCATCCACATTGTTGTAAATGGCAAGATTTCATTCTTGTTCATCACTGAGTTGTATTCCATTATATATATGTACCACATCTTTATCTATTCATCAGCCAGTAGACATTGGAGCTCTGCCCATATTTTGTCTATTGTTGATAGTGCTGCTGTAAACATTGGGGTGCATGTGCCCCTTGAAATCAGCATTTTTAATCCTTTGGATAAATCCCTAGTAGTACAATTGGTTCATCATAGCATAGTTATATTTTTTATTTTTTGAGGAACATCCACACCGTTTTCCAGAGTGGCTGCACCAGTTTGCATTCCCACCAACAGTGCAAAAGGGTTCCCCTTTCTCTGCATCCGCACCAACATTTGTTGTTTCCTGAGTTGTTCATTTTAGCAATTCTAACAGATATGAGGTGGTATATCATTGTGATTTTGATTTATATTTACCTGATGATGAGTAATAATTGTGTTCATTGGCCATCTGTATTTCTTCTTTGCAAAAATGTCCATTCATGTCTTCTGCCCATTTCTTTACTGGATTATTTGTTTTTTGAGTGTTGAGTTTGGTAAGTTCTTTATAGATTTTGGATACTAACCCTTTATCTGATATGTAATTTGCAAGTATCTTCTCCTATTCTCTTGGATGCCTTTTAGTTTTGTTGATTGTCCCCATTGCTATGCAGAAGTTGTTTATCTTGATGTGGTCCCAGTAGTTCATTTTTGCTTTTATTTCCCTTGCCTCCAGAGACATGTCAAGTAAGAAGTTGCCATGGCCAAGGTCAAAGAGATTGCTGCCTATTTTCTCCTGTACGATTTTGATGGTTTCCTACTTCACATTTAGGTCTTTTATCCATTTTCAACTTATTTTTATGTTTAATGTAAGAAAGTGGTCCAGTTTCATTCTTTTGCATGTTGCTCTCCAGTTTCTCCCAGTACCATTTGCTAAAGAGACTTTTTTTTCCATTGGATATTCTTTCCTCCTTTGTCGAAAACTAGTTAGTCATACATTTGTGGGTCCATTTCTGAGTTCTCTTTTTTTCCCATTGATATGTATGTCTTTTTTTGCCAATACCATATTGTATTGATGATTATAGCTTTGTAATACAGCTTAAAGTTCAGAATTCTTATGCCTTCAGCTTTGGTTTTCTTTTTCAACATCACTTTGGCTATTCTGACTCTTTTGTGGTTTCATACAAATTTTGATTGTTTGTTCTAGCTCTGTGAAGAATGCTAGTGTTATTTTGATAGGAATTGCATTGAATGTGTAGATTGCTTTGGGTAGTAGCAACGTTTTAACAGTATTTGTTCTTCCAATTATGAGCTTGGAATGTTTTTCCATTTCTTTCTGTTTTCCTCACTTTCATTCATAAGCTTTCTATAGTTTTCAGCATACAGATCTTTTACTTCTTTGGTTAGGTTTATTCCTAGGTATCTTCTGGGTTTTGGTGCAATTATAAATGAGGCCAATTCCTTGATATCCCTTTTTCCAGCTTGATTTTTGGTGTATAGAAATGCAACCGATTTCTGTACATTGATTTTATATCCTGCAACTTTGCTGAATTCATTTTATCAGCTCCAGCAGTTTTTTGGTGGAGTCTTTCTGGGATTCTATGTAGAGTATCATGTCATCTGTGAAGAGTGAAAGTTTTACTTGTTCCTTGCCAATTTGGATGCCTTTTATTTCTTTGTGTTGTCTTATTGCTGAGGCTAGGACTTCCAGTATTATGTTGAACAGCAGTGGTGAATGCAGACATCCCTGTCATGTTCCTAATCTTGAACAACAGAACAGGACCATGAGATAAAATGACTCCATTACTTTGGGGTAATATACTCTGGTTTTAAATACCTTTTGACTAAATTAACTATTTTTCACCTGGATTTTTTCCTTTTTCTTATTGAGGTATAATTGACATACAATACTATGTTAGTTTTAGGTATAAAACACAGGGATTTGACATTCGTATACATTGTGAAGTGACCACCACAATAAGTCTAGTTACCATCTGTCACCTTACAAGGTTAATACAGCATTACTGACTATATTTTCCATGCTATACATTACATGTCCATGACTTATTTGTTTATAACTGGGAATTTGTAGTTCTTAATCCCTTTTGCCATTTCGATACCCCCCCCCATCCCACCTCTGGCAACCACCAGTCTGTTCTCTGTATCAATGAATCTGACTTTTGTTTTGTTTTTTAGCTTTCATATGTAAGTGAAAAACAGTGTTTGTCTTTGTTTGACTTATTTTACTTAGCCTGATAACCTCAAAATCCATCCATGTTGTTACAAATCGCAACATTTCACTATTTTTTAGAGTTGTATTCTTGTGTATGTGTATGTGTTTGTGTATCTATACCATATCTTCTTAATCCATTCATCCGTCTGTGGATACTGGAGTTGTTTCCATACCTTGACTATTGTAAATACTGCTCTAGTAAACATAGGGGTGCATATATCTTTTTGAATTGGTGTTTTCATTTTCTTCAGATAGATACCCAGCAGTGGAATTGCTGGATCATATGGTAGCTGTCTTTTTAATTTTTTGAGGAATCTCCATACTGTTTTCCATAGTGGCTGTACCAGTTTATCATCAACAGTGCCCAAGGCTTCCTTTTCTCCACAACTTCCCAACAGTTGTTATTTTTTATCTTTTTGATAATAGTCATACTAAGAGGTGGGAGGTAATAATAGCTCATGGTAATTTTGAGTTGCATTTCCCTGATGATTAGTGATGTTGAGCATCTTTTCATGGGTCTGTTGGCCATCTATATATCTTTTTTGGAAAAATGCCCGTTCAGATCCTGTGCTCATTTTTTAATCAGATTGGTATTTTGTTGCTGAGTTGTGTCTTTATATATTTTGGATATTCACCCATTATCAGATAGTGATTAAATCTCCTTGCTATTAATCAATTTATTCAGGTTTTCTATTATTCATGATTCAGTCTTGTAGATTATAAGTTGCTAGGAATTTATCAATTTTATCTAGGTTGTCTAATTTGTTGGTAAATAATTGTTCATAGTAGTCTCATGATCCTTTGTATTTCTGTGATATCAACTGTAACTTCTCTTTAATTTCTGATTTTATTTGAGCCCTCTCTCTTTGTTCTTGGTAAATCTAGCCAGAGGTTTGTCAATTTTATTTAGCATTTCAAAGAACCGGCTCTTAGTTTCATTGATCTTTTGTCTTTTTAGTCTCTATATCATTTATTTCCTCTCTGATCTTTATTATTTCCTTCCTTAATAACTTTAGGCTTTGTTTTTTCTAACTTTTTTAGGTGTACAGTTAAATTGTTTATTTCATATTTTTCTTGTCTCTTGATGTAGGCCTGTATTGTTATGAATTTCCCTCTTGGAATTGCTTTTGCTACATCCCAGCTTTTGGCATATCATATGTATGTTTTTGTGTGTCTGTAGGTATTTTTCAAATTTCTCCTTTGATTTCTTCTATGAACCACTAGTTATTCAGTAACATGTTACTTATTCTCCATGTATTTTAATTTTTTCCAGTTTTTTTCTTTTAATTGATTGTCAGTTTCATACCATTGTAATCAGAAAAGATCCTTGATATGATTTCAGCCTTCTTGAATTTATTGAGACTTGTTTTGTGTCCTAACATGTGATCTGTCCTCAAAAATGTTCCATGTGCACTTGAGAAGAATATGTATACTGCTCTTGGACAGAATGTTCTGTATATATCTGTTAAGTCCATCTGGCCTAATGTATTGTTTAAGACTGGTGTTTGCTTATTGATTTTCAGTCTGGATGATTTATTCAGTGATGTAAGTTGGATATTAAAGTCCCCTGGTGTTACTGTATTACTGTCAATTTCTTTTTTAGATGTGTTAATATTTGCTTTATATCCTTTAGTGTTCTTACGCTGGGTGCATATATATTTTTAAATGTTATATCTTCTTGCTTGAATGACTCCTTTATCATTATGTAATGCCCCTCTTTGTCTTTTATTACAATCTTTGTTAAAAAATTTATTAAAAAAATATTTTTAGATAGAAAATCAGGGGAGAGGGGCAGAGGGAGAGAGGGAGGCGGAGGAGAGAGAATCCCAAGCAGGCTCCATGCTTAGTGCAGAGCCCAACACAGGGCTTGATCCCATGACCCTAGGATAATGACCTGAGCCAAAATCAAGAGTCAGATGCTCAACCAGGTGAGCCACCCAGGCACGCTTACAGTCTCTGTATTAAAGTCTTTGTTGTCTGATATGAGTATAGTTACCCCAGCTTTCTTTTAATTTCCATGGAGTATCTTTTTCCATCCCTTCACTTTCAGTGTCTGTCCTTACTTCTGAAGTCTCTTGTAGGCAGCGTATAGATAGGTCTTGTTTTTATCCATTTAGCCACTTTGTCTTTTAATTGGAGAATTTAGTTCATTTACATTTAAAGTAATTATTGATAGGAATGCACGTACTGCCCTTTTGTTCATTATTTTCTGGCTGTTTTTGTAGTTCTTCTCTGTTCCTTCCTTATTTTTCTCTCTTCCTTTGTGATTTGATGACTTTTTTTAGTGTTATGTTTAGATTCCTTTCTCATTTTGTTGTGTGTATTTGTAGATTTTTACTTTGTGGTTACCATGAGGTTCACCTATATCACCTGTGTGTATAATAGTTTGTTTTAAGTTGATAGCAAGGTAAATTTTTTATATATTTATATGTAATACATATATATATATGGTTTTTATTTAAATTCAGGGGGTTAACATACAGTGTAATATTAATTTCAGATGTACAACCTAGTGATTCAACACTTCAGTACAACACCTGGTGCACATCACAACAAGTTTAATCCATACTCCCACCCACCTCCCCACTAGTAACCATCAGTTCTCTATAATTAATAGTCTGTTTCTTGGATAGCAAGATAAATTTGAACATTCTAAAATAACATTTTCACTTTCTCCCCCACACTTTATGTTTTTAATGTCACTTTGTATACATTTTTGGTGTTAATTTACTTGGATGTTTTTCTACTGTGTAGATGCTACCTAATTCATTTACACAGTTAAAGCTACAGTCTTTCACAAATTGATAAATTACTTATAAAAAGACAATAATTCTAATCCTTTCTGTTTTCAGCTGCAGTCAGCAATCTTTTTTATTCTCCATATGGTATAGTGTAGCCTTTAGCAGTACAGTATTATTTTCTTGATAGTTGCTCTGAGGACTAAAATTAGCATAATTTAAAATAACCTAATTCAGATTAACACTAACTTAATTTCAAAGGCATACAGAAACTTTGCTCTAATATAGCTCCATTCTCTACTCTTCCTTCATGCTATTGTCAAATTACATTTTTATTATATATTATATATATATCGTATATTTACTGTGCCTAATAAACCTATCAACACAAGTTTATAATTATTTCTTTATGTTGTGTCTTTGAAATCAGGTAGAAGAAGAGAAATTAAGAAAAATACAATTATACTGTTTTTTATATTTACCTGTATAGTTACCTTTACTTGTGATCTTTATTTTTTTATTGAGGTATGACTGGCATATAAAGTTGCTACGTATTTAATGTACACATCTTTATGAGTTTGAAAATAACTGTGAGGTCATTACCATATATAGTACCATAAACTGAACCATTACTTCTAGAAGTTTTTTCTCTCGCTTTTTCTCTTTTGGATAAGCACAAGTGAAACTATGTACCCTTTGACTAATACATTATATAGATTTGATTTACTGTCTAGCATTTTTGAATTTCAGCCTCTCTTTAGTATTTCTTGTCAAAGGTAGGTCTGGTAATGGTGCATTCTCTCAGCTTTTGTTTTTCTGGGAATGTTGTAATTTATTTTTCATTTCTAAAGAATAGTTTTGCTACATATAGGACTCTTGGTTGACAGTCTTTTTCTTAATTGTTTTTGAATATGTAATCCCAGTGCTTTCTGGCCTTCATGGTTTCCAAGATTTGGGGGAAGATTTGATAATCACTTTTTCAAAGAGATACAACTGGTACAGAATCATTGCCCTATAGTGAGTAGTGAGTTTGGCTGCTGGGAGATTCAGCCCAAGTAATGTGGTAATCTTCAAATGTGATTCATGCAAAGTGAAATTTGATGTCAAGTAGAAGGGTGTTCCTTCAGGTATTCACCTCTGCCTAAACATGTAGTAGGCATTCACCAAGGAGGCACACAGTGGGCTAAAAAAAAAAAAAAAAAACCAAGGTAGGGAACTACACATGCAAATCAGAGAGAAAAGGATGTGGTCTGATTAGGAAGTTCAGTTACCATGCTGGAGGACTGTAAGAGTGGAAGAAAATGGTAACAGGTTAGAGGTTGGTAGTGACCACATTTTACTAAGCCCTTCAGATAACTCCACAGAAAGTGGGAATACTACTAATACATATGGTGAAAGATAAAATCATATTTGCTTTTCCATATGTTAAAGTAAGGGAATTAGGGACACCTTTTCAGGTCCAGTTATCAACACTGTGGACTCAATCCCAAATCAGCCTAAGGACAGCCTGAAGGAAGGAATGTGGGATATATGGAAAGTCAGTAGTCATGTCACTATGCATACATTTGTCCAAGAAATGGGACAGGATCAGGCCTCCTTATGGGCAAACAGGAGATCACTGAACCCACAAAACGAGGAAGACAAATAGAAGAAAGGCCTTCTATGTTTTGTCTCATCATTGACGCTTTACAAGTTACCTGACCAGGGAAGTAGAATGGAGCTAACATTTTAAATAAAGGTGAGAAAACTATATATTTGAAGAAGATTGGCATAAAGGCAGGCTACAGAGGAATATTTCCTTGTGGGGAAGTAAGGAACAAGCTTTGAGGTCAGAGTGAACTGATTTTATACCATAGCCTGGCTACTTTGTCACCTTATTAGCTTCCTCATAGTTATGGGGGTTAGTTATTTTAAAAATAATATTTGTTTATGACATTGCAGATATTCAATAAATTATTGTTATTTATCAATTATAGAATAGCTCATTGGAATAAGAAATGAAGTAAAGGCTTTGCTCAAACAAATTATTATTCTCTAGCAATTATTTCTATAACCTGTTAGGGACTTTGTGTTGGATGATGAACAGAAACTCCTGCAGGAATTGATGTTGGTGACTCACCACACAATTAAATTCAGAATCATGGTGGTAAAGGAAGTCAGGGGAATACATAATATAATTATTCAGTATACAAATGAAACTCTTAACAAAATGTAGTAGTAAGTCAAGTTTTGAAGATAAAATGTAAAAGTCAATAATCACAGGAAATCAGTGGACTGTTTAAAACCATCTTATTAAAAGTTTGAGATAAATGTTTTTAAAAGCAAAACAACCAGCCATTCAAGATAGCTTTCTAGATCCTTCACCTCCTTCTGTTACTGTGTTTGATACCCTAGTTCATGCTTTTACTGCTTTTTAAAAAATTTTAATGGTTATTTATTTTTGAGAGAGAGACAGAGTGTGAGCAGGGCAGGGGCAGAGAAAGAGAGGGAGACACAGAATCTGAATCAGGCTCCAGGCTCCAAACTGTCAGCACAGGGCCCGACAGGGGGCTCAGACTCACAAACTCTGAGCTCATGACCTAAGCCAAAGTTGGAAGCTTAACTGACTGAGCCCCCCTGGTGCCCCTGGATTTTATTACTTTTACATCAACTATGACAATAATAAACCAGTAGTTCTTTGTTTTTAAGTTCTGTTTTTATTTTTTATTTTTATTTTTTATTTTGAGAGAGCATGAGCAGGGAAGGGGCAGAGAAAGAGGAGGAGAGAGAGAATCCCAAGCAAGCTCCATGCCCAGCATGGAGCCCGATAGATGACTTGATCTCACTAACCATGAGATCATGATCTGAGCTGAAATCAAGAGTCAGACACTTAACCAACTGAGTCCCCTGTGTGCCCCTAACCCAGTAGTTCTTATTGTCATCTGATATTTGCTCGTACAGACCACCTGCCACACTGCCCCATCCATCTTTCTTTCCATTCATCCATTCATCCTTCCAAATATTTATCCATGCACTAGGTGCTGTATTCAATATCAGGGATCTATTAAAAACAAATACCTCTGGAATTCTCTATTCTCAGTAAATACTCAATCCCATGAGGAGGGCACATAAGTCATAAAAATGATAATGCACTATGATAAAATAACTACTTCTGGGATTGGTTGATTTAATTAGAGTTACCCATACATCTAATTATTATGCAGCTATTCATATTGTTAAATGAAAAGGGAAATAACAAAATATTATAATATTGACATCGTGATGTTATCAGTATATCTACTATCTACGTATTAATTATATAGCTATATTTTAGGTAACTTTCTGTATGTATATATGTGCCTGAAAACATCAAGAATGATATTGATCTTAACAGTGTTAACAGTTTTTTAATGGACTGTCAGAGTTGGGGGAATTTTCAGCTACCTCTTAACTCTTTTGTAGATTGAATTTTTTACAATAAGCATGTATTATATGTGTAATTAGATTTATAATATAAGAGCTTTACACAAGCAATATCCAGCTGTACTTGACATGGGGTTTAAGTGAATCTTAGTCCCACTTCTTCCTAGACGTTACTTGACGTATCTCTGCCTCACTTCTTAATCTGAAAAATGGTGAACATTATAGCGCCTTCTTCATAGAGTTGTCAGTATGAAAAGATAATCCAGAGAAAGTCTTGTTCGATGATATATGGCAAAAAGTAAATGTTGGAAAAAGTTTGGTGATAGAAGAGAAGGAGAAGAAAAGGAGAAGAAAAATTAATCCATTTAAAGTCCTCATGCCTATCTCAATAAGGAGTCTCACAGTCAAAGAAACAGTAGACAAGAAGGTCTTGTCCTCTCTTTTGAGCTACACTGTTTTCTCAGATTTGCCCAATGGAAGGCCCTGCCACTTATTAGCACATTTCAGGTGGTTCTCATGATTGTTCGATATAGTGCAAGGATCACAGTTGGCCTGTGGAAAGAATGGAGTGATGGAAATGGTTAGCAGGAATCATGGGCAATAATGTCAAAGATCTGCCTCACCTCAGAGGGCCCTATGGATCAAAACCCACCTTAACACATAAATGGAAGTAAGTGTGCATGGAATACATTTCCCAGGGAGATGTCCTGCCCTGAAGTCTAGTACCAGTTGATATTCCTTGTGTGGGCTTTTAAAGTACCTAAGGGTATCCAAGTATTCTTTTTTTTTTTAACAACTAAAAGCAGTATATCTAGAGTATCAGGACAACGGGAAAATAGCAGTAAGGAGGTATGAGTTGTGAAACGGTATTGTCAAAGTTAGTGTGTAGTGATTCATCTGAGTTTGATTCTGCTATGAAGAGTCCATGGAAGCTGTAATGTTACTAAAGTAACACTAATGTATTCTTCTCAATCCTGTTGATATAGTTTTCTGGCCTTTGTTGAGGAAATTGAACCATGCGCTCCAAGTTTGAAATATAATAATGAGGAAAGATGTGCACCAAACATGGCAAGAAGGCTGCAGAACTTCTGGACCTGAGGCAGCTTGTGGAGTTGGGACATGTCCATCTGAAAGGTAAACTGTGTGGAGAGACGAGGCTGACTATGCCTTGTTGCTATGCAAGACCCCAAGGTTACTGAACATTTTTCTTGGAAGGAGGAGAGTAACGATGACTGAGGCTGAGCAAGAGTGTTGAGACAGAGACTTTAGGAGTTATAATTTTGTGCATACAGAAGATATTAAGGACTCTGATAATTTTTTTATGCTCCTGAGTCTGTGGATTAAGACTCCTGTACATTACATATAAGGACCTGATTCCATTTAACTAAGAATTCTTATAGCACTTATATGCAACAGGGACCAATTTCACCCCCTTGAATTGGTACTTATTCATTTTGAGACAACAATCATCACATTTTAAAAACAGCACATAATGATAACTATAACGTCTTAGAAATTCTTTCACATGTGTAGTGTAAAGTGGATTCTGATGAGAATAACTTTGAAAGACTTCCAAATACTGCTTTAGAACCTCTGATAACATAATGTAGTTGTCAGAGACAGGAGAGAGGGGGGAAATGAAACTTTGTTTGGATCTGCTGAAGAGATTCATTTCTCCCTCCTTCCCAAAGGATACTTAAACATGGAGGCACCTGGGTGGTGAAACTTAAGATGCCTGTTTCAAACTCATAAAAACCAAAACCAAACAAAAAAGACAAGACCTCTTTCTAGAACTGGAGAGTCACAAAGCAGACAGTACTACTGTAGTAGTACTCAGACATCAAAACAACCTTAATAAATCAAGACATGGGCTAAAATTATAAAAAACAATATAGGTAAATCTGTTTTGCCAGTGATGAAATGATGACCAATCAGAATTTAAAGGTGTTTTCAGCTAATGATAAACTTCTTTGTCCAGAAGAAGACACATTTGATTTTTTTTAATTTTTTTAATGTTTTATTTATTTTTGAGACAGAGAGAGACAGAGCATGACAGGGGAGGGGCAGAGAGAGAGGGAGACACAGAATCCAAAGCAGGATCCGAGCTGTCAGCACAGAGCCCGACGTGGGGCTCGAACTCACAAACCATGAGATCATGACCTGAGCCGAAGTCAGACACATAACCAACTGAGCCACCCAGGTGTCCCGACACCTTTGAATTTTGTTTAAAACAATATAATTGATGATGCCAAATAGCAGGTACCTTTGACATCCAAATATTTTCAGATAATGGACATTAGTGATTTCAGAGCAAACAGTTGCTATAGGAACTATGAATTATTGAACATAAGTGTTAGAACAGGCGAACAGACATTCAAATCAGAGAACATACTTAGTAAATTTGGTAAAGTTTTTCCAAGGGGCAAGAGTGCAGTCATAAAAAAAAATAGAATACTTTGGCTCTTCAAAAGACACTAGCCTTGGGGAAGTTAAAACTCAGAAATCCTGGATCTGGTCCTTTTAGAACATATCCAGGCAAGCACAGAATTGAACTTGACTATCTGTGAACTATTCCCAAATAATGATGCCACTACGGGAAGGAGAGAAGGTTAAGGTAGTTGATCTTCATGGATTAGGGAAGCCAAGCATGAACCATAGATTTCAGTAATACCATATCTCCTGGAGGTACCTTTACCTCAAAGAGAAGCACGGCCACCTTCATTAATGTACATCCTCTGTGGTTGCACAGGGCACTGCACTTAGAGTGGAGCCACACTTGATTTAATTCTCTGCTGTCACTGTCTTGAAATTCTTAATAATTTTCCAACAAGGGGCTCTAAATCTCATTTTGCACTGGACCTTGAAAATTGCACAACTTATTTGGAGGAGAGGTTTTATGTTTCAAAGCATATAGAAATTGTCTTGCAAGAGATTTCTCTTCCTGGTAAATAGCCTAGAAACATAGACCTTTAAGACTAAAGGGACCATATTGGCTGGGACAAGAAACATCTGACTGGTGTTAAATGTAGCAGTCAGTGACACTTTGGGGCAGTGAAGTTTCTGGAAATGTTTATGGAGGTCTGACCAGGACGGTAAAATTGGATTTCAGACATCACTGAATTTCCCACATCCCAGAAGGATGGGGCCAGAGTCATAAATAATTGATTTAAGGAAATAAAGAATCTCATTCTCTTTTGCCTAACTGACTTTTGGACATCCAAACCCCTTGTAAGACAATGGAGAGTTTTCTGCAATAGGAGTTCTGAACTCAAGACTACATACTAACTGTACAAACTTCAACTATCCACTTAAAAATTTCGTGGATCAGTTTAAGCAGGATTTGATCTGCATATGAGAACTCACTCCATTTTAGAGTATAATGAAATACATATTATAAAGATGTTTTACAAATTATAAATAATAATATAAAAATAAGGTAGTGGTTTGTGATCAGTAGTTTTTGTTGCCACACTTGAAAGATAAAATTAAACTTGTTAACATGAATTAATAAGACAGTGCTCTAAAAAAGTTGAAAAGATTTTAAAGTACCTTATTTTATAAAGACATAGATTAAAAGAATATGCACTTAAATCTGTACCATTATAAATATAATAACATAAAGATAATGTGACTTATTCATCACATTCTTGAGTGATAGAGCAAGGAAGTATTCTTCAAAACGCACCAGAGGGAAGTATCATACAAATGGAGAGAAATCTTAATTTGAATAATAGACAGCAATTTATGGGGTTCATCAATCCTAGTGTATATAAAGGCTGTAAGGTGGAAAAGATTCAAACTGATAGGAAGTAAAATGATGATAATAAACTACTGAGAACACTCTTTAAAGAGGCCCCAAAATATTTAGGTAAATATTAAAATTAAATATAAAATTAAATATAATTTTATTTTTTTATTTTAGGTACATATAAAAATTAAACCATGATGGTAACATCAAAAAGGGAAATTGTTGGATTTTGCTAATTTTGCGTAGCACCTAACTGGGAGAATACTTGCTACAAGGGCCATAGGCATGTTTGATAATTTTTAAACTCTTCATTTGTGCTCCCTCAGAATAAAAGTATGTTCTTCAAATTATATTTCAGCCTAGCTGTTGATACTGATATGTCCCATATTTAATTTTAAGTAGAAAAGGAGCCAGGTATACAATCGTGAAAACAAGAAGCTAAGAATTACAAGTTCTAATCCACTAATAAATGATATTTATAAATTGAATGTTACTATTCAGCAATCATGCTCCATGTAACTCACACAAGGATGGCAATATTTTCATTCTCTTTAAAGAAACCACAACTCAGGAAGGTTAACGTGATTTTCTTAAGGAACTTGCACCTTCTCACTCAGAGCCAAGTGTTCTAAAGTGCTCATTATGGGGCACCTGGGTGGCTCAGTCGGTTGAGCTTCCACCTTCTGCTCAGAGCATGATCTCATGATCTGTGAGTTAGAGCCCCGTGTCGGCTCTGTGCTGACAGCTCAGAGACTGGGGCCTGCTTCAGATTCTGTGTCTCCCTCTCTCTCTGGCCTTTCCCCATTCATGCTCTGTCTCTCTCTGTCTCAAAAATAAATAGACATTAAAAAATAAAAATAAAATAAAATAAAATGCTCATTAAAACGTATAAAATGGGTTTTTATTAACCAGTCTAGTAGTAATTACACTGTGACTTTTAGTGGGTTTATTTTTATCTGTTCTAGGAGAAGGCTCTGTCTTCCTAAGTGGATGCTGTGATAGTCCACCCAGATCCCCATCGCTCTTCTCTCCAGGACTGAAGAACCCATCCCGATGAATATGAAACCTAAGCAGATGCAATCATGGTATCTCTTCCACCTTTACATTTTGATTACTTTAAGGACCAGCGTATGACCCAGGCTAGACCAACCAGAGTTTCTCTTAGAGATGTTTTTCAAATTTGGGCAGGGTGAGACTTCCTTATCCTCTGAACACAACCCAGAAGGGGTCTACTGCATATCATGCCCATTGCTGTGTAGTCTGAGTGAATAAAAGAAGCAGAAAGCAGGGACAGAAAGAATTTTATGCCCTGCCCTTTTTATCATACTAGATAATTGAGCTCATGCATTAGCCTTTTTGCTTCAGTTAATTCAAGTTGAATTTCGGAATATAAAATCAAAGGACTCTGAGAAATGAATATCTTCAAGGTTTATAAAAATGAAATAAAGAGACCACTCATTTATTAAGGTGGTTGGAAAAATTTAGGTTTCATTGTATATTCACCATTTGGAGGAAAGGAAATAAGCTATTTTTCCACAGGGACTGTGGTAAGTCCTATATTATGTTTAGCATTTCCCAGATGGTTTGGGGTTTTTTTTTTCCCTCTAATGTGGGTCTTTTTATGATAACCTTCTATATTATTTTCAAATGCCTGATAATATATTTACTACACTGTCAAATATTAATGTCAATTTGACTAGTTTATATAAATCTCAATGAAAAAAATGTTTTTCTTCAATACTTTAAAACTGTCAGTCTCTTCTTGCATCCAAAGATATTATGATGTTAGTCTGATTCTTGTTTCTTTGTAGTCCATCTTTCCTCTCTTTCTGGAATTTCTTATCTTTTTTCACCCTTCTTTTGGCCTTATTAGGTTCCTTTTCAATATAAGGTATTTATTTCACCTTTAATTTGCCAGTTTTGTCTTTGCTTTTTCTTCAAATCTCTCTTTCCCTGCCTCTCCCTTCCTCCCTGTTTCTCTTCTTTCTACTCCTCTCTCCTTCCTCTCTTTTTAAAAAATTGTCATCTTTTAGTATGTGTTGCTACTCTTCTGTATTCTGTATTTTTAAACTTGTCTTTTGTGTATGCTCTCTATTTTTTCTGCATTCAGGAAGGGTAATTCCATTTGTTGTTCTACCTCACAAACACACTTATTGTGTTCCTTATTTCAATAATCATAGATTTAATGCCCTAATAATTCTATTGAATTCATGATTGTGGTTCTTGTTTCATATTGTTAATATACTTACTAATGTACAGTTACTTTACATGTGACCTCTTTTTGTAAGCTTTATAGGGTTTTCTCTTTCTCCTGGAATAGTGAATGTTCCCAATGATATGATAGAGTGTGGGTCATGTTCTAGGCCCTTGACAGACCATTTTAATGTGGAGATTTATCTTTCAGTTTGGAAAATTTCATTCTTTGACAATTTACTTTCATCTGTTTTTTTCTTTTATTTCTCATACTGCAATTAGATGTTGGAACTGGTCATTTGTTTGCCCATTTTCTTATTTTTAATCTCTTATTTTTCATCTCTTTGTCTCATTCTACTTTTGTGAGATTTTTCTCAACTTTATCTTTCAGCCCTTCTGTTGAATTTTCACTTCTGAATATCTTACTGTTATTTTCAAGAACTCTTTGATGTTCTTTGATTTTTTCCTGTTTTAGTAGAATTCTCTGTTTCTTGGATGAAACATCTTGTGCTCTGTTTTAATATTTTCAGTTTTCTTTTACTATACATAGTGTCTTTGTTTCCTTCAGTTTTCACTTTTTTTTCCTAAGTATGAGGCTCATCAAAGGCCTACTTTTGGGGGCTGTCATTTTAAATTAAGAGTGAGAAGCTAGAAAAGCCTCTTCTCTGTTGTCTTAACTATAGGTTTATGAGACCTCAAGTCTATCTTTTATTAATGGATCTCCCAAATGTCAGTTTTAGGACATTTTTTTCTCTGAGGAAATTAAGAAAATAATCCTACTCTCCTGCCTGATAAGTATATGCCTAGGTGTTATGGACTGGAAGCATGAAGGACCAAGTGGGCTGAGAATACCACAGTTTAGTGTATAGACTTAAACTTAATTCTGCCCTTTCAATTATGCATCTTAGCCACGAGTCATGTTCTCCACTGCGACTAGTGTCCCCACCCATATCTTCACTGGTTCAGTTTCTCCAGAGACTAAACCTCACTGACCCTCAGTTGCCAAAAGGGAGTAATAATAGTCAGCTGACTACAGCCTGAAGAAGGGGCACAGGAAGGGAATCAAACATCAACAGATACAGGATTTCTCTTTTTTTAAATTTTTTTTTAAATATTTATTTTGAGAGAGACAGAGCAAGAGAGTGCAGTGGGGGAGGGAGGGAGAGAGAGAGAGAGAGAGAGAGAGAGAATCCCAAGCAGACCCTCCGTAAACAGTGCAGAATTCCATTTCTGAGTCAAAATTAAGAGTTGGATGCTTAAGTGATTGAGCCAACAAGGTGCCCCCGGATATAGGATTTCAAAATATCCTTATAATGCCAGTCATGTGCCTCAGCCCAACATGCAAAAGTATGCATTATTTCCAGTTGCTGAGCCACTCTTGAGATTCCACACGAAAATATGTCTCCTTTGCCCCATGAAGGCAGTTCCATTGTCATTTCCTTTGCTTTCCTTAAGTCGAGTACCGCTCCACCATCTTTCTGCCTTCCAATATTTTTAAAATGGCTTCTATGCTATATAGTCATGTTCTCAGTGCCCTTATTTGTTAATAATACCTCTAAAAAAGTCACTGTTAGTTTGGTGCCGCTTTTAGAGGAAGAGGACATATTATGCACATGCAGTAAGACCAGCAAGATTAATTAGAATCTTAAATTTGTCTTCCTATTTTGTTGACATAAATAGCTTCATGATTGCAAGCTTCTTTGATATTTCTCTGCTTTATTTTTTTTGTTTTTTAAAAAATATTTATTAACCAAATGCTGCTTGCTATAAGACTGTAGAATCATAATTATTTTTATCCTGTTATTAATTGAATGTCTATTTTTCTACTAACACCTCTAAACTATCAGAATCCTATCCCTCAGCAGGATAAGGTAAATGATAGTTTTACTGCCTGCAACCCCTTTATATGATTAAAGTAATATTATTTGTAAAAAGGACAGCTTTTTTAAAAAACACCTTTTAAAATATATTTTTGCTTTATTGTTCCTTACAAAAACTGTTTAGATTACATTTCTGAACCTTGTTATTATAGCCCTTATTTAGACATTCATTTTTGAGTTTTAACGAGTGGTTGTTCCCATTTATTCTGTCTTCCTCATACTTGAGATATTTAGCGTTAGCCAGTTTGTGTCTTTGTTTTTGTTTTCTTTTTCTTTTTTGTGTTTTTGTTTTTGTTTTGTATGAAGAAGTACATGGATGGGTTAATTCTTAATTCCTGAGATGGTTTCTCTGTTGCCCTCAAATATGAACATAATATAACTTTGCTGCAAGGTATACTCATAGGCATTCTCATCCTTAAAATTCTGTGTGCTTTGAACTCCACTGGACCATCTAGGGTATGTGAATAGGCTTCAGGGAGTTTGTGAACCAACTCCTTGTATGAATGAGTATATGTGCATTTTTTTTTCATGGAAAAGATGCATAATCAGATTGTCAAAGATAACCACTTCTCCAAAAATTTGTTTATAAACTTTGTAGCAATGTATTCTGATATTTGGTATTGCCAAATACTAAACAGCATATATTTTCTTTGCCAATAACTTGCTGAGAAGCTTGTAGGACTTTTACTTTATGTTTTAATTTCAGAAATTTCACCCCGGTATGTCTACAAGCTTTTCTTTTTCCATTAACTTTGCCAGGTGCTTCAAGAGTCTTTTAGTCTGAAAAC
Source organism: Felis catus (assembly GCF_018350175.1). Lineage (NCBI taxonomy): Eukaryota > Metazoa > Chordata > Mammalia > Carnivora > Felidae > Felis > Felis catus. Next base: position 23,796,315 of record NC_058386.1, read on the forward strand.
TTTAGCCTTGTGTAAACTCTGGGAATTTTTTTCTGTTGTTTCTTTATATAATTGATTTTCTCCACCATCTTTGTTTTCTTTTGAGATTTTTGCAGTGGATATAAAGGATCCTTCCTTCTTTTTGTACCTTAATATCTCTTCTTTTAGCATCATATTCAACTACTTTACCCTTTACCTCAAGGATTTGAAAACAATTGAACTGTTAAAGTAATTCACTGCTAAAGCCGGTGGGTTTTTTTGTGTTTTGTTGTATTTTCCTTTTTCTTGAATCAGGCTGAATTTAACTGGAACAGTACACACACTCTCTATCTGGCACAAATACATAACTCGGAATTGTGCTATTTTCATAACAGTACCCATTTTCTAAAAATGCCAAATATTCGAAGGGAAACATAGGAGCCAGTTTTAAAGATCTGTTAATGGTGGTAGAATTTGGGGGGCATACAGGAATGTGAAGCAGGTTCTTTGCTCATCTTTATTCAGAACCTTCTTTGACAGTCCACTGTTTTGGTAATGGGGTAATTCTCCCTCGTTTATTTACTATCTACTTTACTAATTCAAGGCCTGTGTGGATGTTCTAAAATCTGATTTAACCCTACTCGATGCATAGACTGGCCAGCCTCTAGTTTACTATGCTCAAGGCTTAGGGATTTTGCCAGAACTGTCTGGGCACACACTCAAAATTTAGAGCTGCTTTCTAAAATGCTTTTATTTTTTAAATAATAATTTACTCTTACTTGATACCCTCTGCCATTCCTTAATATTTACTGTGCCCCAAAACTTTTAATGGCTCAGCATTTTCCCCCAAATAATAAAATCCAAGGAACTTTGCATTTAATAGATTTCTCAATCTATGGATTTCTCCAACATGGACAAACTATCTATCTTTTCAACCAAACAAGACTGTTCATTATTTCCTAGATAGTTTTGTTTCTGATACTTTACCCTCACGTCCAGCATGTTGTCCTCCATCTTCACCTGTATAAATATTCAAGAACTGATTGCTCACCCAGGATGCTACTTTAAGATCTGACTTAATAAAGGAGTTAATAAAATGAAGTCTTTGATTGGTAGTCCAAACCAATTGGTGGAATTAGGAAGCTCAGATAGGAGGTGAAAGAAGTTATCTTGCTCTTCAAAGCTGTCAATAAATTTCAAGAATACAAAGGACTATATCAACACCTTGGGGCTATTTAGATAGACACAAAATGTAGAACTCTGAGGTTTAATAGCATAAGCTGACAGAAATATTAACATCTACTTGATCACATGGTTGGCCCAATAAGTACCAAACAAACAAAAAACCCAGAACTCATGTGCCAAATTCCCATGAGTTTAGACTCCAATGAACAGAGCTCATGTATATGTGGAAAAAAAAAACTATTACTTTCATTTTTATCTGATTTACCTAAAAGCAAGCAAACAAAGATAACAAAACACAGGGTTTTTAAAGGTGCCATCATAAGTAAAGTGTATCTTTTCCCTCTAGGAACATTCCAAATCTAGCAAGTTTCTGGGCTTCTTTGTGATAAAACTAACAAAATATGCTAAGAAGGCATCCTGTGGAAAATATCAAAACATCAGATTTCATTGAATTTATAGCACCATTAATTTCACAGATATCTCAAAGGAAAGGAAATAATGGCGATGGTAAGATCGTATTTATTGAAAGTTAATTTCCTGGTTCTGAAATAATACAGTGTGGGAAAATGAGTGTTTTATAGAATTAGTGAAATACAGGGTATCCCATTTGTCACTAAGGAGCACTCTTGTGGTCAGGGTCTTCCCTTCCTTGCTGAATTCCCTTTAATTTTTCAGTGAAATACCTAAAATTAGACTCAGTTGATACTCCTGTATAGACTCATTTTTTAAGAAAACTACCTGAGCTGCTTCTAATCACTTTGACCCAAATCCAAAGAAATTGGAGTGTAAAATTTATGTAGAATAATGCCAAACATTTGCTAAACCATTTGTGATTTCTTTCCAAACAAAATGTGGATATGGCTACTGCTACTATTTAAGAAATGAAGGTAAAAGGTGAGATGAATATTGCCATACATTTGACATTACCATTAAAAGAAAAACATCTACAATCATATCTTAAGTACACCTAATGTTAGACAGGAACTTTCCCATGAGTATTGTGCTTTTTAGTGTACTTAGGCAACTCAGAATGTAATAAAACCCAAGATACCAAATTTGGAAAAAGCACTGCATGGTAAGATAGAATGTTTGGTAGGCCATAATGCTTTTTAAAATATGTTCTTAATTAGCTTCTTTGCATTGTTGTTTTTGGTGTGGTATACTAACTGTACTTTTCCCCCCATTTTTTAACTTTGCTGAGGAATAACTGACAAAGATAATTGTATATATTTAAAGTGTACAATGTGATAATTTGATATACATGTACATTGTAGAATGACTGAGGTAATGCATGCATTAATTAAGTAGCTTTGGTTTTGATCTGCAAAAGATATATGTGATTTTAGTAAATCTTATTATATGTAAGCTAAAACAAATGAATCACTCAGACATACTTAAAATTCTTGCTAAAACAGTAATATAAAATTAAAAAAATAAATTGCAACAAAAGTTATACAAATGTTCATTGACAAAACAAAATCTAAGCTGTAATTATTTTAAATCAATAGCATGGTTATAATTGGTAGTAGTGGAAATCACATAATTGGTAAACAAATAAAAATTAAAGGAATCATAATTTTAATGTGGACGACTTCAGATGTAGTAAGTTAGAGACTTCATATGTCACATCGAAAATGTTTCTGTAGTTTAAATAGGTTACTCAAAATATTTAGGAGAAACTAGGACTTAATCTGCCCAAAATGTCAATAAACTCAACTCTGATTGTATTTTATTGCTTCTGAGATAAGTTTATCTATCTCTATTCTTCATATTATCCTTAGGTCTTAACCTCCTGATCCCTCATTTATCTTCACTCTTCAGTGAGCCTTTTTTTTTTTTATTATAACTCTGTACTATGATCTTGATTTTTTTTATTTTTTTCATTTTTATTAACAAATACAGTTAACCCTTGCACAACATGGTTTGAAATTCACAGGCCTACTTATACGTGGATTCTCTTTTTTTTTTTCTTTTTACAATACACTAATCTTAATGTATTTTCTCTTATGATTCTCTTAATAATTTGTCATCCTTTAGCTTACTTTACTGTAAGAATATAGTATGTAATACATGTAACATACAAAGTATGTGTTAATCATCTGTTTTTGCTACTATTAAGACTTCCAGTCAGTAATAGGCTGTTACTAGTTAAGTTTGGGGGGAGTCAAATGTTATATGTAGATATCCCTAGAACTTACTTTATAACTGGAAATTTGTACCTTTTGACCATCTTCCTTCACTTGCCCCTCACCCCACCCCTGCCTCTGGTAACCACAAATCTGATCTCTTTTTCAATGAGTTTGGTGTTTAGTTTTTTTAATTCCACATATAAATGAGATCATAAAGTATTTTTCTTTCTCTGACTTATTTAACATAATGTCTTCAGGACTCATCCATGTTGTCACAAATAGTAGGATTGCCCCATTTTTATGGTTGAATAATATTCCATTGTGTGTAGGTGTGTATGTGTGTCTGGTGTGTGTGTGTGTGTGTGTGTATTGTGGAAGATATACTTCTTTATTCATCCATCAGTGAACACTTAGGTTGTTTCCTAAGTGTTGGCTTGGCTATTGAGAATAATGCTGTTAGGAACATGGGGGTATGGATACCATTTTGAGTTAGTGTTTTTGTTTCCTCCAGATACATTCCCAAAAGTGGAACTGCTGGGTCTTATGGTAACTCTGTTTTTAACTTTTTGAGTAACTTTCATCCCATTTTCATAGTGGTCACACCAGTTTACAAAACCCCCAACAATGCACAAATGTTCCCTTTTCTCCTATCTATGCCAGCATTTATTCTCTTTTCTTTTGTAACGATGGCCATTCTAACAAGTGTGAGGTTACTTTAATTTGCATTTTCCTAATGACTACTGATGTTGAAGATGTTTTCATATGCCTGTTGGCCATTCATATATCTTCTTCAGAAAAATGTCTATTCAAGTCATCTGCCCATTTTTTAATTGGATTATGTGGGGTTTTTGCTATTGAGTTGTATGAGTATATATTTTGGATATTATCCCTTTATCATGTAGATACTTTGCAAAAATTTTTTTCTCATTCTGTAGATTGTATTTTCACTTTGTTGATGTTTCTTTTGTTATGCAAAATCTTTTTAGTTTGATATAGCCCAACTTGTCTTTTTTTACTTGTTGCTTGGGCTTTAAAAGTATGATTTTCCAAAAAACCATTACCAAGATTCATGTCAAGGAGTCTTTTCACTATGTTTTTTTTCTAGGAACTTCTGGGTTTTACATCTTACATTGAAGTCTGTAATCCATTTTGAGTTAACTTACCTGAGTTGTATAAGATGGGGTCAAGTTTTACATGTAAATACCTAGTTTTACATGTAAATTCTTTTACATGTAAATACCTAGTTTTCCCAGCACCATTTATTGAAGAGACTGCCTTTTCTGCATTGAATATTCTTGTCATTCTTGTCAAATATTAGTCAATCATATATGCTTGGGTTTATTTCTGGGCTTCTGATTCCGTTTCATTGTTCTATTTGTTTTTATAACAATACCGTACTAATTACTATAACTTTATAGTACCCAGGCTTACCTCATTTTATTGTGCTTTGCTTTATAGCACTTTCCAGATACCGTGTTTCTTATAAATTGAAGGTTTGTGGCAACCCTGCATCAAGCAAATCTATTGGCACCATTTTTACAACAGCATTTGCTTAATTCATGTCTCTGTATCACATTTTGCTAATACTCACAATATTTCACATTTTTTCATTATTATTATATTTTTTATGTTCATCTGTGATCAGTGATCTTTGATGTTACTATTGTAATTATTTTGGGGCACCACAAACCACACCCACCTAACATGGCAAACTTAACTGATAAATGTTATATATGTTCTGACTGTACCACCAACTGGCCATTTCCACATCTCTCTCCCTCTCCTTATTCCTCCCTATTCCCTGAGACCAACAGTGTTGAAAGTAGGCCAATTAATAACCCTACACTGTCCTCTAAGTGTGCCAATGAAAGGAAGAGTCAGATGATAGGCAGATTTTATTGTTGCCTTATTTTAGGAAATTAGCATAGCCACCTCAACCTTCAATATTCACCACCCTGATCAGTAAGTATCCATCAACAAAGAGTCAAGACCCTCCTTCAGTAAAAAGATTATGATTCACTGAAAGCTCAGATGATGGTTAGCTATTTTTAGCAATAATATATTTTTTAATTTTTTAAGTTTATTTATTTATTTTGAGAGAAACAGAGAGAGTGGTGAAGGGGCAGAGAGAGAAGGAGAGAGAGAGAATCCCACGCAGGATCCACACTGCCAGCATGGAGCCTGATGTGGGGCTTAAACTCACAAACCACAGGATCACAACCTGAGCCAAAACCAAGAGTTGCATGCTCAACCAATTGAGCCCCCCAGGCACACCAGGAATAATATATTGTTAAATTAAGGTATGTACATTTTTTGACATAATGCTACTGCATACCTAATAGACTGCAGTGCAGTGTAAATATAACATTTATATGCAATGGGAAACCAAAAAAATCATTTATCTTGCTTTATTGAGATATCTACTTTATTGCAGCGGTCTGGAACTGAACTCGCATTGTCTCTAAGATATGCCTGTATAAAATCTTGTCATCTGCAAATAGAGATAGTTTTACTTCTTCCTTTACAATTCTAATGTCTTATATTTATTTTTCTAGTTTAATTGTTCTAGCTAGGCCTTCCAGTACCCTTATCTTCTTCCTGATCCTAGAGGAAGAGCTTTCAAATTTTCACCATTGAATATGATGTTACCTATATGATTCTCATATTTGGCCTTTACTGTGTTAAGATATGTTCTTCTATGCCTAGTTTTTAAAGGTTTCTTTTATCATGAATCAATGTTTAATTTTGTCCATTGCTTTTTCTGCATCTGTGGAATAGATCATATGATTATTTTCTTTCATTTTTTTTTAATGTGATGTGTCATGTGGATTGAATTGCATATGTTGAACCATCCTTGCATCAAAGGGATAAATCTCATTTGATCTTGGTGAATGATCTGATCATGATTTAACTTGCAATCTATTTCCTGGAAATTTTGTTCTATTTAATTTTACTCTCTTTTTGTTGTTGCTGTTCTATTGTCTTCTCACATGGAATATATACTGAAAGAAAGTTGTCTTAAATATTTCTATATCTGCAAACAAAATGGTACCCCCATCACATATAGCAAAAATCTTCACATGGCACAAATAATCAGTATTTAAGGCTTGACCAAGATGAAGGCCTTAATACTCCCCATGGCTTAACATTCCCCTCCCTATGATGGAACAAAAATAAAATTTAATTTAAAAATTAGGAGGGCACATGTTGGGATGAGCACTGGGTGTTGTATGGAAACCAATTTGACAATAAATTATATTTAATATAAAAACTAATAGCCAATAAAATAATATACAATTATTGTCTAAAATAAAGTATTATTTTATTTTAAATGTATTTATTTAAATTCAAGTTAGTTAACATATAATATAGTATTGGTTTCAGGAGTAGAATCCACTGATTTATCATTTACATATGACACCCAGTGTTCATCCCAGCAAGTGCCCTCCTTAATGCCCATCACCCATTTAGCCCATCCCCTCACCCAACTCCCCACCATCAACCCACAGTTTTTTTGTTGTATTTAAGAGTCTCTTATGGTTTGCCTCCCTCTCTGATTTTATCTTATTTTTCGTCCCTTCCCTTACGTTTGTCTGTTTTGTTTCTTAAATTCCACATATGAATGAAATTATATGATATCTGTTTTTCTCTGACTTATTTCACTTAGCATAATACCCTCCAGTTCCATCCATGTAGATGCAAATGGCAAGATTTCATTCTTTTTGATCACCAAGTAATACTCCATTGTATATATACACCACATCTTCTTTATCCATTCATTAGTTGATGGATATTGGGGATCTTTCCATAATTTGGCTATTGTTGATAGTGTGCTATAAACATTGGGATGCATGTGCTCCTTTGAGTCAGCATTTTTGTATCTTTTGGATAAATACATAGTAGTGCAATTGCTGGCTCATAAGGTAGTTCTATTTTTAATTTCTTGACAAACCTCCATACTGTTTTACAGAGTGGCTGCACCGGTTTGCATTCCCACCAACAGTGAAAAAGGGTTCCCCTTTCTTTACATCCTTACCAAAATCTGGTGTTTCCTGAGTTGTTCATTTTAGCCATTCTAACAGGTGTGAGGCGGTATCTCATTGTGATCTTGATTTGCATTTCCCTGATAATGAGGGATGTTTGTGATGAGGGATGTTTCATGTGTCTGTTAGCCATCTTAATGTCTTCTTTGGAAAAGGATCTACTCATGTCTTCTGCCCATTTCTTCACTGAATTATTTGTTTTTTGGGTGTTGAGTTTGGTAAGTTCTTTACAGATTTTGGATACTAACCCTTTATTTGATAGGTCATTTGCAGATATCTTCCCCCATTCCATTGGTTGCCTTTTAGTTTTGTTGATTGTTTCCTTTGCTGTGCAGAAGCTTCTCATCTTGATGAGGCCCAATGGTTCATTTTTGCTTTTATTTCCCTTGCCTTTGGAGACATATCTACCAAGAAGTTGCTGTGGCTGAGGTCAAAGAGGTTGCTGCCTATGTTGACCCCTAGGATTTTGATGTTTTCCTGGCTCATATTTAGGTCTTTGATCCATTTTGAGTTCATTTTTGTGTATAGTATAAGAATGTGGTCCAGGTTCATTCTTCTGCATTTCGCTATGCATTTCTCTCAGCACCATTTGCTAAAGAGATTCTATTTTTCCCTTGTTTATTCTTTCCCGTTTTGTTCAAAATTACTTGGCCATATATTTGTGGGTCCATTTCTAGGTTCTCTATTCTTTTCCATTGACCTATGTGTCTTTTTTTTGTGCCATTACCATACTGTCTTGATGACTACAAGTTTGTAATACAGCTTAAAGTCCAGAATTCTAATGCCTCCAGCTTTGTTTTTTGTCTGTTTGTTTGTTTATTTTCCAACATTACTTTGGCTATTAAGGGTCTTGTTCCATACAAATTTTAGGATTGTTTGTTCTAGCTCTGTGAAGAATGCTGGTTGTATGGTGATAGGAATTGGATTGAATGTGTGGACTGCTTTAGGTGGTATCAACGTTGTAACAATATTTGTTCTTCTAATAATGAGCATGGAATATTTTTTCCATTTCTTTGTATCTTCTTCACTTTCTTTCATAAGCTTTCTATAGTTCTCAAATATACACCTTTTACCTCTTTGGTTAGGTTTATTCCTAGGTATCTTCTGGGTTTTGGTGCAATTGTAAATGAGGTCATTTCCTTGATATCTCTGTCTGCTGCTTCATTATTGGTGTATAGAAATGCAACCAATTTCTCTATGTCAATTTTATATCCTATGATTTTGATGAATTCATGTATCAGTTCTAGCAGTTTTTAGTGGAGTCTTCCAGGTTTTCCATGTAGAGTATCATATTATCTGCAAAGAGTGAAAGTTTGACTTCTTCAATACCAATTTGCATATATTTTATTTCTTTTTGTTGTCTGATTGCTGAGTCTAGGACTTCCAGTACTATGTTGAACAATGGTGGTGAGTGTTGCTATCTCTAGTGTTCCTGATCTTAGGGGGAAAATTCTCAGTTTTTCTCCATTGAAGATGATATTACATGTGGGACTTTCACACATGGCTTTTATGATGTTAAGGTATGTTCCTTCTATCTGACTTTCTTGAGGGTTTTTATTAAGAAAGGATGCTATATTTTGTCAAATGCTTTTTTTACATCTATTGACAGGATCATATGGCTCTTATCTTTTCTTCCATTAATGTGCTGTATCACATTGATTGATTTGTGAATATTGAACCAGCCCTGCAGCCCAGGAATGAACCCCACTTGATCATGGTGAATAATTCTTCTAATATACTGTTGAATTTGATTTGCTAGTATCTTGTTGAGAATTTTTATATCCATGTTCATCAGTGATATTGGCCTGTAATGATCCTTTTTAGTGCGGTTTTTGTCTGGTTTTGGAATCAAGGTAATGTTGCCTTCATAGAATGAGTTTCGAATTTTCCTTCCATTTTTATTTTTTGGAACAGTTTGAGAAGAAGAGGTATTATCTTTTCTTTAAATGTCTAGTAGAATTTCCCTGGGAAGCCATCTGGCCCAGGACTCTTGTTGTTTAGAGGATTTTTGATTACTCATCCAATTTCTTTGCTGGTTATGAATCTGTTCAAATTTTCTATTTTTCCTGTTTCGGTTTTGGTATTCTGTGAATTTCTAAGATTTTGTCCATTTCTTCCAGATTGCCCAGTTTTTTAGCATATAATTTCTCATAGTATTCTCTTATAATTGTATTTCTGTGGTGTTGGTTGTGATATTTCCTCTTTAATTCATGATTTTAAGTATTTTGGTCCTTTCTCTTTTCTTTTTGATAAATCTGGCTAGGAGTTTATCAGTTTTATTAATTCTTTCAAAGAGTCTGCTCATAGTTTTGTTTATCTGTTCTACAGGGGTTTTTTTGTATGTATATCATTTATTTCTGCTCTAATCTTTATTATTCCACTTTCTGTTCTGGGTTTAGGCTTTATTTTCTGTTCCTCTTTGAGCTTCTTTAAGTTTAAGGTTAGGTCGTGTATTAGACCCCTTTGTTGATTCTTGACTATAGGCCTGATTTGCAATGTACTTTCCTCTCAGGACTGCCTTTGCTGCCTCCCATAGGGTTTGAACTGTTGTCTTTTCATTTTCATTTGTTTCCATGTATTCTTTTTTTTTTCTTCTTTGATTTCCTGGATAACCCATTCATTCTTTAGTAGGATGTTCTTTAACCTCCATGTATTTGAGGACTTTACAATTTCTTTTGGTTTACTTCAAATTTCATTGCTTTGTGATATGAAAATACTCATGGTATAATATCTATCTTTTTGTACCTGTTGAGGGCTGATTTGTGACCCAATATGTGATCTAGTCTGGAAAATGTTCCATGTGCACTCAAGAAGAATGTGTGTTCTGCTGCTTTAGGGTAGAATATTCTGAACATATCTATCTGTTAAGTCCATCTGGTCCAGTATGTCATTCAAAGCCATTGTTTCCTTGTTGATTTTCTGCTTAGATGATCTGTCCAGTACTTTAAGGTGGGTATTAAAGTCTCCTTGGGTGCCTGGGTAGCTCAGTCCATTAAGCATCCAACTTCAGCTCAGATCTGATCTCACCATTCGTGAGTTTGAGCCCCATGTCAGACTCTGTGCTGTCAGCTCAGAGCCTGGAGCCTGCTTCAGATTCTGTGTTTCCCTCTCTCTCTGGCCCTTCCCCACTCACATTCTGTGTGTGTGTGTGTCTCTCTCTCAAAAATAAATAAATATTAAAAGAAATTTAAAGTCTCCTACTATTATGGTATTATTGTCCATTAGTTTCTTTGTTTGTGATTAATTGATTTATATATTTGGTGATTCAAGTTGGAGGTGTAAATTTTTACAATTGTTAGCTCTTCTTAATGGATAGACCCCTTAATTATGATATAATGCCCTTCTTCACCTCTTGGTACAGTCTTTGTTTTAAAATCTAGTTTGTCTGATATAAGTATCGCTACTCCGGCTTTGTTTTGACATTCGGTATCACGATAAATGGTTCTCCATTCCCTCACTTTCAATCTTTAGGTCTAAAATGAGTCTCTTGTAGGCTGTATATACATGTTTCTTGTTTTTTTTTTATCCATTCTTCTACCTTATGAATTTTAATTGGAGCATTTAGTCCATTCACATTCAGACTGATTTTTGAAAGATACAAATTAAGTGCCATTGTGTTACCTGTAGATTTTGTATTTGTGGTGATGTTCTCTGGTCCTTTGTAGTCTTTGTTGCTTAGTTATTTTTTTTTCTTCCACTCAGTCCCCCTTAAAATTCCTTGCAGAGCAGTTTAGTGGTCATGAACTCCTTTAGTTTTTGTTTGGGAAACTTTATCTCTCCTTCTATTCTGAATGACAACTTTACTGGATAAAGAATTCTTGGCTGCATATTTTTCCAATTCAGCACTTTGATTATTTCCTGCCACTCCTTTCTGGCCTGCCAAGTTTCATTAGACAGGTCTGCTACTAACCTCATGTGTCTACCCTTGCAGGTTAAGGACCTTTTGTCCACAGCTGCTTTCAGAATTCTCTTTATCTTTGTATTTTGCAAGTTTCACTATGATATGTCATGGTTTTGACCTGTTTTTGTTGCTTTTGAGGGGAATTCTATGTGCCTCTTGGACTTTAAAGCCTATTTCCTTCCCTAAATTAGGAAAGTTCTCAGCTATAATTTGTTCACATAATCCTTCTGCCTTTTTTTCTTGCTCTTCTCCTTCTGGGAATCCTGTGACATGGATGTTGTTTCATTTCATGGAATCAGTTCTCTAAGTCTCTCCTCATGATCTAGTAATTTCCTTTCCTTCTTTTTTTTCAGCTTCATTATTTTCCATAATTTTATTTTCTATTTCACCTATTCTTTCCTCTTCTTCTTCAGTCCTCATTGTCACTGTATCCAGTTTGTTTTGCATCTCAGTTATAGCATTTTTTTATTTCATCCTAACTCATTCTTAGGTCTTTGATCTCAGTAGCAAGGGTTTTTCTGGTGTCTTCTATGCTGTTTTCAAGTGCAGCTAGTAGTCTTACAAGTTTTGTTCTAAATTCTTGTTTGGATATAATGCTTCTATCTGTTTTGAGCAAGTCCTTTGGCTGTGATTTCTTCTTAACCTTTCTTTTGGGGAGAATTACTCCATCTCTTCCTTTTGGCCAAGTTACTGTCTTTTGCCTGTTTTAAAAGCTTGTTATGTTTCCTTCACCTGAGAGAAATGCTATATTAAAAAGGGGTCATACACTATGCAGGGCCTGGCACTTCAGGAAGTGTTTCTGGTGTATGCTGTGTGCACTCTGATGTTGTGTTTTGGCCGCTCTTTCTCCCTGGTCAGTCCTCTGCAGAGCTCCTCCTTGCTTGCAGTGGTGGTGTTGGGACCTTTAACTAGGTGTGCTTTGATTTATTGGTTGAAGTAACCCTCCAAAACAAAAGTGGTAGGGGAAGTCTGATCAAAAAAAAAAAAAAAGACAAAAGGAAAGGGAAAAAACAAACAAAAGAAAAATCAAACAGGGAATCAAAAAACTTTAAGGATGACTCCAAAGAAAAAGAAAAGAAATGGGTAAAAAGCAGAAGAAAATAAAAAAGGAAAAAGAAAAGAATAAAAAAGAATAAAAGAATAAAAAAGAGAAAAGGAAATACAAACAAAAAACAAAAAACAAGAAACTATGAGCCTGATTCCAAACGAAAAAGAAAGAGGGAAAAAAAGAAAAAAAGAATTCTCAGTTGGAGCATGGGGGGGATGCTGGCTGTGCTGGTCTGCGGAAGAGACCAGCTGCATTGGGTCAGAGTCAGTCTTGCCCTAGTTACTAAGCATGTGCCAGGCATAGAGGGGAGGGGTTTGGTGTAAGTAGGTCCCCCCTCCCCTGGTGGCTGCTGTGTTACTTTCTGAAGTCCACCTTGTTGGTGTTGGGGGGTAAATGGCACCACGCTGATCTCATCCCCAGGCTAAGGATCTCAACCCCCGCCTGATTCAGGCAGCCCTCACATAAAGCAAGGGCAGTCAGCTCACCTTTGGCCACAACTCTCCTGTGGATTTTCTTTGGCATGCAGCTGGGATTAAAAATCCAAAGTCTGTAAAGTACCTGGAACCATGTGGATCCACTCCCCTGCTCTGGAGTAGAGACTCCCTACCCTGCTGATGAAAGGCCTTTGGCTGGCGCCTGCAGGGTCTTTTGCCCTTGGGGATGCAATAAACCATCTTCCAAAAGTTCTCCAGGAAGGGGAATATTCTCTCCCAGTACACCCTGGAGGTGTCTACACCATATTATGCACTCTGGTGCCAGCTCATCCCTCCCCAGGAGCTCATGTCACACCTCTACTCCAAAGTCATGCACTTCCAGAACCTCAGAGTTTGAGCTCCAACTGCTGTTTGCAGAAAACAACTAGATGCTCAGTACCTCTCACTCCCCCATCAGTAGTCCAGAAAAGTTTTCCTCTTGTGGTAACTCAATGCCACACTTTCTTAACCCTTATCTCTCTCCCTCCCTCCCTCCCTCCCCCTCTCCCTCCCTCTCTTTCTCTCTCTCTCCCTGACTTTTGTCTCTCCATGGAAAGGGTTCCCTCGCCTCCATGACACTGCCATATTTCTCTCCAATTCACTTCCACACACCTTGTATCTGCCAAGATGTCACCCTCTAACTGTGAAGATCCTTCTTCCAGTCCACATATAAATTTCCTGGATGTTCCAAGTGATCTGACCCCAATACAGCTGTGTTTGAGGGATGAGGAAAGCCCAGGGTCCCCCTACTTCTTTGCCATTTTAACACCTCCTCCTGCTTAATTTATAATCATGCTTTTGGTGTTAAGTCCTGAAGATATTTGCCAATATTCTAAAAGTTTTATATTTGTTTCTTAGTTTCGCATTTTAAATTCAGTTTTTTTTTATTTTTTAAATTCAATTTTGTATATGGTTTGAGACTTATGTTGAGGCACTTTTTTTTTGCTTATGTATTTTTAACTGCTGCAACACCATTTGACAAAAAGTCTGTGCTCCATTGAATTACGTGTACTTTTTTGTTGTTGTTTTTGAAAAAAAAAATGCCTGTTTTGTTGTTTTATTTTGTCTGTGTTTTTTTGTTGTTGTTTTTGCTGTTGTTTTGTTTTTTTTAGTATCTTTCAAGTCTGATGTAAAGATCACCTCCAAATAGGAACAATTTTTTTCTTCCTTTTCAATTTGTATGTTTTTTATTTCCTATTCTTTGTTTATTGCACTGGTTAAGACTTATAGCACTATGTTGAGTAGCAGGGATAAGAGTAGACATTTTTGCCTCGGTCCCTTTCTTGGGGGGAAGCATTCAGTTTCATAATTAAGTATGTTACCTGTGGGTTTCTTGTAGATGGTCTTTAACAAGTTGAGGAGGTTTGCTTCTGTTCCAGGTTTGCTGATACCTTTTATCCTGAATGGTGTTGGATCTTGTCAAATGCTTTCTTTGCATCAGTTGACATAATCATGATTTTTTTCTTCTTTAGCATGTTGATATGGTAGATTACATTGTTTCTAAAGCATTGAGGCAGCCTTGAATATTAATATCAATTTGGTATACAGATCTTTTTTACATAGCTGGATTCTACTTGCTAGTATATTTCTGGGGATTTTTGTGTTTAGGTTCACGAAGGATATTGCTCTCTAATCCTCTTTTTGTGTGCTGGTTTTGACTGGTATTAAGTTAATTCTTCCCTCATTAAATGAATTGGGAAGTGTCCCCTCTTTTTCCATTTTCTGGAGGAGTGTGTAAAATTAGTGTTACTACTTCTTTAAATGTGAAAATTCTCCAAAAAAACCATCTGGCCTTGGAGACTTTTGCTTTGGAGAATTTTTAAATTACAAATTAAATGTCTTTAATGGTTATAGTACTATTCATGTTGTCTGTTTCATCTTGGCTGAGTTTTTGTAATTCGTGTTTTTTTGAGGATTTTTCTTCCAAGTTGAATGTATGAACATAGAGTTGTTAGTAGTATTTCCTTATTATCTTTTGTGAATGGCTGCACAATATGTAGTGATATTGTCTTATTTTTATTTTTGTCAGAATTTCTAGAGGTTCTTCAATTTTGATTTTTTTCAAAGATTTTTGTTTTATTGACTTTCTCTATTTTCCTGTTTTTATATCAACGACTTCAGACCTTATCTTTTTTTCCTTACTTCTGCTTCCTTTGGTCTTAATTTGCTCTTTTTTTTTTCTTGTGGTGGGAATGTTAAATTACTGATTTGAGATATTGGTTATTAGTATGAAAAGTGATTTTTAATTGAAATGTGGAATTTGGGGGGTTTATGAGATCTGGATCTTATCTGTGTTTCAGGGGCACCTGGGTGGCTCAGTCAGGTAAGCATCTGACTGGCTTAGGTCATAATCTCATGGTTTGTGAGTTTGAGACCCGCACTGGGGTCTGTGCTGACAGCTCAGAGCCTGAAGCCTGCTTTGGTTTCTGTGTCTCCCTCTCACTATGCCCCTACCCCGCTCATGCTCCGTCTCTGTCTCAAAAATAAATAAACATGTTAAAAAAATAATCTGTGTTTCAACAGGCCTTCTCCATCCAAGTAAGGGAGGTACCATCTCCTTACTCCCACACATGGTGGTGGTGATGGAGGGAGTCCAAATTCTCTACTTAGTGTCTGTCAATACCTGATGAAGGGGCACCTCACTACTGCTAGGCAGGTTTGGGAGTTCACACTCTGTACCAGGCCTCTGTTGATACTATTCTAGCAAGGAAGGACAGTGTGCTTCTTTATTCCTTTTATCCACTTATACTGAAGAGGGGTAGCATCCTTAACATTGAGTGGTATTGACAGTCCGGACTCTCCATTAGGCCTGCTCAGACATAATTGCAGTTAGGAGGGAGAAGTGCACCTTTTTGCTGCTAGGTGAGAATAAACATCCTGGCTTTCTCCTCAGCCTTTTCTGACCCCATTATGGGTGGGGGTTAGGAGGAGGGATTAGGATGCCTTGTTACATCCTGGAAAGGGTAGAATTATAGGTTTGAATGGGGCCACAGTTTTTTCTGTGATGTTTACCTAGAGTAGAATGACTTTTGTCTAAAAGCTTTCTATCTCCCTAGACTGACCCTTTCTTGGTCTTTGGATAAAGACAGCTGGATTTCCTTGTTTGTTTGTTTGTTTGTTTTTATCTGAGCCCATTGGCATTTCTAAGTTGCTGCTTCTTTAGTACTAAGTCTGGGATATATGACGCTAAAAGAAAACCAAGGGCAGTGACTAGTTTTGTCATTCCTTGAGTCCTAGGGGCTATAGCTGGTTTGCTTCTATCTTTGATTGGTTTTTATGTATGTTTTATATGATATATAAATATATTTATATAATGTATATAATATATAATTTATATAATACTTATATATTATATTTATATAATATAAATTATATAATATATATTTATACAATTATATAATATAAATATATATACTGGGACATTATATTATTTATAATATATATTTATATATATTATATTATATTATTTATATTAATTAAATTATATTATATTAAATATAAATTATATTTATAATAGATAAATAATATATATAATGTCCCAGTTTTTAGCTATATCTAGTAGGAGGACTAAGGACAAATATGTCTATTCTGTTTTTCCAGAACTGTAAGTTCAGATTTGAATTCTCTATAAGAACTTTGTATCTTTTCTATTTTGCTACTTATGATTATGTCAATATTTTCTAATTTATTATCAACATCTTGCTATATTTAGTCTCTCATGTGCTGCTTAGTGTTCATTTATTAGTCCTGTTAGAATGTTGGTTTGAGTTACCGTATTGTCCTTATCTTCAAAGTCCACCATTTTATCATCCTGGTTTTAATGTTTTCTTTTCACTGAATGTATTCATTTAAATTCTTTTGTATGTTGGCTTTTGTGAATAATGCAATGAAAATGGGAGTGCAGATCGCTCTTTCAAGATAGGGAAGCAACCTAAGTTTATGAGAACAGTAAATGTTTAAAGAATAAACACACACACACACACACACACACACACGCAAATGGAATATTACTCATCCATAACAAAGAAGGAAATCCTGCCATTTGCAACAATATGATTGCACTTGGAGGGCATTATGCCAAGTGAAATAAGTCACAGAAAGGCAAATACTGTGTGGTATTTGTGGAATCAAAAAAAAGTCCATTTCCTAGAAGCAGAAAATAGAATGGTGGTCCACAGATAGTGAAGAAAATGGGGAGATGTTAATCAAAGAATACAAACTTGGAACTAGAAGATGAATAAATTTTGATGATCTAATATATAGCATGTTGACTCGAGTTAATAATGCTGTATTATGTACTTGAAATTTGCTAAAAGAATAGATCTTAAGCATTCTAAGCAGAAAAAAAAATAACATAACTAGGTGACGTAATGGATGCGTTAATTTAGTTGATTGTGGTAAATATTTCACGATGTATATAGTAAATCACATTGCACACTTTAAATATATATACTTTTATTTATTATGCCTCAATAGCTGAGAAAATTCTATGATGAAAATAATTTATTCTGGGTGTTTTGTTTGCTTTTTGGTAGTTTCTGTCAGAATTTATGTTCTCCTTTTTTGTAACCTCTTTTTCAAAATATGTTACTGTATTTCTCTGTTTTGTGTACTTTTTTGCATATTTTTCATCACATTTATTTTCATCTTATAAATAGGGTAGGAAGTTCCATGAACAGGAACTATTTGATCTAGTTAATGGGTGTGAATTATCTTTGATTTCTTCCCAGTATATTTGAGGCTAAATTTGTCTCAGAGTTTTTGTATGAGAGCTGGATACTAAGTGTAATACTCACATTTTTTGTTTCTAATCTAGTTACCTTTCAAAACTTGTAGTGTCCAGAGAAAGAGGGACAGAAGCTTCCAGGAATTAGCATAGGTCTTGAATATATATGTCATTTTTTAGGTGGCCTTAGCAAGTAGTGTTGATGGAGTTGTGGGAAAGTTAATATTTCGATGCATAGAATCTCTGAAAAAAAACATTATGAGATTCTATTATTTTTGCTAATTTCATGAGATCCAAGGAAAGTAAACTTGATAATCTGAAACTTCCATAGATATAACTTTTTACATTTTAATTAATTTATAAAATGATTTAATCTTGCCTTAATCAGCTCAGCAGATTGGTAACTCTATTATGTGAGGAGATTCCTCACATGTTTAAATTGTTCACATTCAAATCTATGTGGAGCCTTGGAAAATTTGCTTTAGATGGAGACATTTACCCTAAGTTCTCATGCCCCATGCTTCAGCTTCTCTCCTAGAGTTATATTAACTCTTCTCATCCAGTGGAGGTAAACATAGGTAGTGTCTGTCAGGAAAATTCCCTGAAATTTGGAACTGGGAAAAAATATATTACTGCATTTGACTTTCTTTTGTTTGGGCTACTTTACAAGTTTGTAAGGCAGAGGTTAAATTTGTAGACTTTTTATCTGGTAGACATGAAATTCATTTCTCTTTATTGGAACAGATAACTCCTAAAGGTTTATGGCTTTGTTAGACTGTAGCCAGTTTTGTATCTAACCCAACAGTCTAACTCCATCATTTCCTTTTTTTTTAAAGTTTTTATTTAAATTCCACTTAGTTTATGTACAGTACAATATTAGTTTCAGGAGTACAATTCAGTGACTCAGAACTTCCATACAATACCAGGTGCTCATCACAAGTGCCCTCCTTAATCCCCATCACCTATTTAACTTATCTTCCCACCACCTCCCCTCCTAACCATCAGTTTCTTCTTATAGTTAAGAGTCTGTTTCTTGATTTTCTTTTTTTCCCATGATTGTTTTGTTTCTTAAATTCTACATATGAGTGAAATCATATGGTATCTGTCTTTTTTAAATTCCTAGGTACCTAATATTTCAGATGTTCTCTGGCTTTTTTTTAACCATCCTACTTCTTTTGTCACTAATTAATGAATTAAAAAACACATCTTTGGCATTTTTCATTTTATATGTCCCTCATATTCATGATTTTACCTTTTTAAAAACTATACTTGAACAATTTTGAAGGTTTCACTGAGATTCCCCAGTGGACTAACCTGATTGAGCCAAATAAACTAAATCTTGTGGGCTGGTTTAAGTCCAGGCCAGTCTTCTGGCTGCTGGAGTGAATTCTGAATGACAGTAGAGCTTTCACATTGCTAGCTGTTTTTTACGTTGCCTCCCCCATTTTAATGATTTTGTGTCTTTATATTTATTTCTGTTTTGCTCAACTGATAAGTTATTTTTCCTTAGTGGCAGCAGTGATTGGAAATTCAGTCATAAGGTTTGACCATTTGGTGATATTTTTCAGATGAATGACAGAAATCTGTCTGCTGTAAGAGAGATGACAAGAGAATATGGTTTTTTAATCATTTTCGGTTTTTGTCTATTTGTGAGATTAAGTCCATTAAGAATTTTGTGACAAGTGAATCACTGAATTCTACTCCCAAAACCAATATTGCACTGTATGTTAACTAAAATTTAACTTATAAGTAAAAAAAAAATCTGTACCCATTAAAAGGGGGAAAAGGTCTCTAAGATATTAACTGGTAAGTTTTGATGTTTGATTGTGATTTGTGGCTAAAGTTGTAGAACAGAAGCTATAGGTTTTCTTTGTGTCTATGTACCTATATGTGATTAAAGGACTTTACCTCTCATATCAGCATGAAATGGAGTATTAATATATTTGATTAACATGTACCTTCAACTTAAAGGAGTTTTCTTCTGACTTAGTGATAGAGGTAAATGAGCCTTTTTAAAAGTTTTTTTTTTTAACATTTATTTATTTTTGAGAGACAGAGTGTGAGCCAGAGGAAGGGCAGAAAGAGATGGAGACATGAAGCAGGCTCCAGGCTCTGAGCTGTCAGCATAGAGCCAGACGTGGGGCTTGAACCCAGGGACTGTGAGATAATAACCTGAGCCGAGGTCAGACACTTAACCAACTGAGCCACCCAGGCACCTTGAGCTTTAATATAAATCTAATGCCCCTCCTTACAATTAAAAAAAACCAGGCCTAATAACTTTAACTAGGCAATATTTTTTTTAAAAAATCTCCTTACACATATTGTTAGTTCAAAAACATGAATCCAAGTTTACATAATTAAAATGAGTCTTTGGACGAATTAGACTGGGTTAGTAGTTTTGGCTGATAAATAAATAAATTTATTTTATTTTATTTGGTGTATTCCAGGCATTTTTCGTTTTTGTTGTTTATATTTGGATTTACTTTTTCTCCATGTGGTGAGTTAATGTGAACTTGTAGGCTTTTTATACTGATTTACTGCTATAAAATAAGTTTACAGTACTCTTAGAAAAAATTTAAGTTATGAAAAAGGTGAATTTGTGTTCAGGTAAATTGACTCCTCATTCTGATACCTTTTCATATCGACAGTAACTTTTGTACTGTTTCAGTTGAAATATAATTTCCAAATCCTTAGATGACTTACAAATTTGGATTAATATTAATATTAAAAGATAATGATTGGATAATTTCTACATAAACTGAATATTCAACCGTTGGTTACTAAACAGAATCTTAAGTTGATATGGTTTTACTATTTACTTTTGAATTCCTTTGAGTATCTCTATCTTTGGGCACTATTATTGTTTTTATTGAGGTATAATTTGACAGATAGCAGTTTGTTAGCTTCAAGTATAGTACATAATGTTTCAGTATTTGTGGGGTTTTTTTTTAGATTTATTTATTTTGAGAGGGAAAGATCATGAGTGAGCAGGGGAGGGGCAGAGAGAGAGTTAGAATCCCACGTAGGCTCCATGCTGTGAGCGCAGAGCCTGACGCCGAGCTCAAACTCACAAACTGTGAGATCATGTAATCTGAGCTACGATCAAAAGTCAGACACTTAACCAACTGAGTCACCCAGGCATCCCCATATGTTTCAGTATTTGTATACATGGTGAAATGGTCACCACAAGTCTAGTTACCAACTGTCACCATACAAATATGCAAAGAATTTTTGTGTGTCAAGAGAACTTTTAGAACTTCCTCACTTGTCAGCTTTCAACTCTGCACTACAATATTACTGACTTTGGTCACCATATTGTACATTACATTCCCATGACATTTATTTTATAATTGGAAGTTTATACCTCTTGACCCCCTTCACCTGTTTCTCTCACCCCTAACCCACATCCCTCTCACAACCACCATTATGTTCTCTATGAGTTTTGTTTTGTTTTATTTCATACATGTCACAAAGAAGTGAAACCACACAGTATTTGCCTTTCTCTGTGTGACTTATTTTACTTAGCATAGTTCCCTCAAGATCCATTCATGTTGTTGCAAATGTCAAGATTTCATTCTTTTTATGGTTGTGTAGTATTCCACAGTGTGTGTGTGTGTGTGTGTGTGTGTGTGTGTGTGTGTGTAATATATCTTTCTTTTTTCTTTCTTTTTTTAAATTGAAGTGTAGTTGGCATATAATGTTATATTTGTTTTAGGTGTACAACATAGTGATCCAACAGTTCTGAACAGTGAGGTGTACTCACCATGATAAGTGTAGTCACCATCTTTCACCATACAACATTATTACAGTATTAATGACTTTATTCCCCATGCTGTACTTTTTAATCTTGACCTATTTTATAACTGGAAGTTTGTACCTCTTAATCCCCTTAACCTATTTTGACTACCCTTCCCAAACCCCTCTTCTGTAGCAACCACCAATTTCTTCTATTTGTGATTGTTTCTGATGTTTTGTTTGCTTGTTTCTTCATTTTCTTTGTTTTTTAGGTTCCACACATAAGTGAAATCATATGGTATTTGTCTTTCTCTCTCTGACTTCCTTTACTTAGCATAGTACCCTCAAGATCCATCCAAATTGTTGGAAATGGCAAGATATCATTCTTTGTTTATGCTGAAAATATTCAGTTGCATGAATGTGTGTGTATATGTGTGTGTGTTTGTGTGCACACCACATTTTCTTTATCACTGGATACTTGGATTGCTTCTGTTTCTTGGCTATTGTGAATAATGCTACAATGAACCAGCAGGTGCCTTTCGTTTTTTTTTTTTTTTTATCAAAGATAATTGAACATTTATTTTATAAACTCTTTATCATATCACATATTCTCACAGGTTCCACTTTTATTATTAGAGACCCGTCTTATAAAGGCCTTCCTCCTCCCTTTTTAATCTAGATGAGTTTTTCTCTAGGCCTGGTGCATACCTGTCATTCTGGATTTCCCTTTGTTATTGCCTTGGGTTGTATCCTCTGTTTCTTGGATTCCCTTTCTTCCTTCCTGATTCAGCCCCTCTCTCGTTACATCCATGTTGTTGCAAATGTCAAGGTCTCATTCTTTTTTATGGCTGTTATTCCATTGTGTGTGTGTGTGTGTGTGCGCGCATGCGCGCATGTATCACATTTTCCTTATCCATTCACCTCCAGCTGGACACTTAGGTAGCTTCCATATCTTGGTTATTGTAAATAATGCTGCAATGAATATAGAGATACCCATATCTTTTCAAATTAGTAATTTTACTTTCTTTAGAGAAATATCCAGATATATACTTCTGATACACGAGCAGGGACTTTCTTTACATTTATTTGTGTCTTCTTCAGTTTCTTTCATCACTATCTTAGCATTTTCAGAGCATGTATCATTTACCTCCCTGGTAATATTTGTTCCTAAGTATTTTATTCTTTCTGGTGCAGTTGTAAATGGTACTGTTTTCTTAATTTCTATTTTGTTAGTGTATAGAAATCCAACAAATTTTCTGTATGTTGATTTTGCACCCTGCAACTTTACTAAATTTCACTTATTCTAATAGTCATTTGATTAAATCTTTAGGGATTTTTTTTACATAAAAATCCTGTCATCTGCAAATAGTTTTATTCCTTCCTTTTAATATCTGTGACTTTTATTTATTGGTTTTTTGCCTAATTGTTGTGATTAGGACTTCCAATAGTATGTTAAATAAAAGTGGTGAGAGTGGGCATCTTTGTCTTATCCTAATCATAGAGGAAAAGCTTACAGCTTTTCTCCACTGAGTATGATGTTAGCTTTGAGTTTGCCATATATAGCCTTTATTATGTTTCCCCATTTCACTTGACTCACTGTGTTTGTATGTATTAGGTGAAATAGGTACCTTTCTCATTCTTGAAGTGGCCTTGTTGACTTAATGTTCCTTCTTGTTCAACCTTTCCTTAGCTCCTGGTTGTCTCTGGGACCTTTGTCTAAAGGCTTTAGCAGGTAGATGAATACAGGAATTGTGTACATCTGTTGGCTGTAGCACGGCATCAGGAGTACACAGGAAAGTGCACACCTGGCACCTTTGCAGGGCACTGGGAGAGCACAGGAACCACATGTGCCCATTTGCTTTAGCAGGGCAGCAGGAAATTACATGAATGCTGTGTGCCTGCTGGCTTTGACATGGGAACTGGGGAGTGCAGGAGTGAGGCATGCACCCACCTGCTTAAGCAGGGCGTTGGGAGATTTCATGAACTATGCAAATCTGGTGCAAAAATGGCAGCCATCAGTGCCTCCATTTCAGAGAAACTGCCAACAGGCCCTAACCCTCTGGCAGACACTTTTTAAAATTGGCATATGGATACCCTTCACAAATGTTCTAGACACTTTTGAAACTGCTCCTTTTGCATCGGAACCAAAGTGAGTGAGTCTGCATATGAGCCCTTTAAGAGTAGTATCTCAGTTCCCTATAGCCCTTTGGGTCACTTGGATGTAAGCCCCATTGTTTTTTCAAAGCTAGACATTTAGGGGGCTTGTTTCTCCAGTGCAAGTCCAAGGGTTGCAGTGCCTGCTGTGGGACATGATCCCCTCACCTCTCAGGGAGAAGCTATGGATTTTGTGAGATCCCTCCCATCTGTGGGTCACCATCCCAGTGCTGGGGCTTTTAGTAAGATGTCTCTGCCTCTCCTACACATATTGATGTGGCCCTTTTATCCTTTGTTGTTGAGGAGATGTTCAGGTAGATTTCAGGTCTTTTTCAGAGGGAATTGTTCCTCATGTAGCTATAGATTCATTGCTATGGGAGGAGATGAGTTCACGGTCTTCACCACTGCCATTTTGAACCACCACCCCCTTCCAAATACTGGGCAATGTTAATAAACATGTTCATTTAAGCCGCTTTAAGAAGGTATAAAGGGGCGCCTGGGTGGCTCAGTCAGTTAAGTGTCCAAATCTTGATTTCAGCTCAGGTCATGATCCCAGGTTTTGCAAGTTCAAGCCACTGTCGGGCTCTGTGATGACAGCTCACAGCCTGGAGTCTGCTTTGGATTCTGTCTTCCTTTCTCTCTGCCCATCCCCTGCTCATCCTCTGTTTCTGTCCTCCCTCTCAAAAGTAAATAAACATTAAAAATTTTTTAACTGTATGGGGCGCCTGGGTGGCGCAGTCGGTTAAGCGTCCGACTTCAGCCAGGTCATGATCTCGCGGTCCGTGAGTTCGAGCCCCGCATCGGGCTCTGGGCTGAAGGCTCAGAGCCTGGAGCCTGTTTCCGATTCTGTGTCTCCCTCTCTCTCTGACCCTCCCCCATTCATGCTCTGTCTCTCTCTGTCCCAAAAATAAATAAATGTTGAAAAAAAATTAAAAAAAAATTTTTTTAACTGTAAAAATGCTACTTGCGGATGTAGAGAATGAGTTTTCTTACTCTGCTAAATTATTTATTTGACAGAGAGTTCTGAAATTATACATGTCTCAGTATTTTTCTGTGAAAAAGAAGTTCATTTTCTTGATTAAAAGTTGTAAGTAATAGGACTGGTTGAGACTACATTGGGAACAAAAGTACATGATAAATACACTTGGGTATGTATGTAAGATGATGGGATATGGTTTTGTTTATCATATAGGTAACCATGTGTCATGTCTCAGGTGTCCATCATCTTATTTTAATCATTTGACCAAATCTCAGACAATTGTTTTGATTTTACTTTCCCAATGATCTATGTTGAGAAAAAAATAAAATTTCAAACTATCTCATTTAAAGAGATCTTTTAGATTCTCCAGGAGACCCTTGGAAAGTCACAAAACAGTATAAAAGAAAAGATGCTATAAATAGATTTGTTTGATAGGCCCATATTTTTTTAATTAGCTTAACACTATTGTAGGAATTGTGTAAAAAAGTTCATGAAATCAGAACTCAGAGTTTCTAAGGTTAAGTTTGTATAGATAAAATGTTATTATGTAAATATTGTAGAGATTATACATTTTATGGGAAGGCCTTAGAGATTTGCCATTGCCTTTGCTGCCATAATGAATTATTATCCTTAGAACCATTGATTTAATCTTTATAAAAATGTTATTTACTGCATCCCAATAGAAAATATATTAGCATTTTAATAAATCAATCACAGCCTCTCAGTCTTATTATCAAGCATTTTTCTTCTTCCTGGTATTTGCCTGAAGTCTCTGGTATAGGCTAGAAACTGAAATCTGTGTCTTCAACAAAGGACAGTTTCAGAGCCCCTTGGAAAGGGTTTTAAGTTATTCTGTCCGGCAGACACTGTATAAACAACTTTGTCCAACATGGAGTAAGTCAGGATTTCTAAAACTCCTTTTAGTCCAGAAGCAGACAGACTATACCAAAGCAGATAGCTGACCTCTTACCCAATGGAACAAAATTCATCACATAGGACTGAGTAAGAAAACCTTACTGTAGTTATATGTTTAGAACATTATGAGAATTATTTTTAATGTTCTATTTTTATTGGATATAAAGGAAGCCCTATTTTTTAGCTATTTCTGACACTCAGTTAATTACCCTTGTATAAAGTGAAATATTTTAATGGTATTTGATTCTTGCTGGCTTCTCAGAATTCAGAAACATACTTTTTATTTGAATGTCCTTTTCATGGCAGTGTTATTTATTTACCTAAGTTCAGTAAGAATCTATATTCCTTTTACCTGATATAACTGGACAAATTTATTGTACAACCATGGCCATACCTAGAACATCATATTTGCAAATGATTCTCATCAAATCAAACATAATAGCCCACTCTTTAAGAATAAGTACTGATTTTATATGTGGACAAAATTCTCACTAAACACTCTCAAGAAAACAACTTGGTGTATCTGGATTATAAGGTCCCAGTTTCATAGGTTGTAAGAAACTTCACTTTCTGCCAGGCCATGGACCTTAGGAAACTTGGGGACTATGGCATTTTCTGGAAAATTCTATATTTTTATCTCTCCATGATGAGTTTTTAAAGATAACTGTATTATTTGAATATTTTCTAATTACAAACTTGGAGTTTGTATTCTTCTTTCATTTCACTACATTTTGGAGAGGCACTTTATGATAGGGCTTACTCAACTATGATTTCTTGCAACTATACAAATGAGATTTCCATCAGGATTCATTTCTCATGGTATAGTAGTCTTTAAATTATGAAAATTCTGTATGATATTTTTAAAATGATTGTTTTCCTAAAATCATTTAATCAGATTGATAGATCTGAGAAACAATTGTTGATGTTTTATTGACTACATTGAATTTCTTTTTCTCATTTTTTTATTATGAAATTTGTTGTCAAACTGGTTTCCATACAACACCCACTGCTCATCCCAATAGGTGCCCTCTTCAATACCCATCACCCACCCCCCCATCCCTCCCACCCCCCCCCATAAACCCTCAGTTTGTTCTCAGTTTTTAGGAGTCTCTTATGTTTTGGCTCCCTCCCTCTCTAACCATATTTTTTTTCCTTCCCCTCCCCCATAGTCTTCTGTTAAGTTTCTCAGGATCCACATAGGAGTGAAACCATATGTAATCTGTCCTTCTCTGTATTACTTATTTCACTTAGCATAACACTATCCAGTTCCATCCACGTTGCTACAAAAGGCCATATTTCATTCTTTCTCATTGCCACGTAGCATTCCTTTGTGTATATAAACCATAATTTCTTTATCCATTTGTCAGTTGATGGACAGTTAGGCTCTTTCCATAATTTGGCTATGGTTGAGAGTGCTGCTATAAACATTGGGGTACAAGTGCCCCTATGCTCAGTACTCCTGTAGCCCTTGGGTAAATTCCTAGCAGTGCTACTGCTGGGTCATAGGGTAGGTCTATTTTTAATTTTCTGAGGAACCTCCACACTGTTTTCCAGAGCAGCTGCACCAGTTTGCATTCCCACCAACAGTGCAAGAGGGTTCCCGTTTCTCCACATCCTCTCCAGCATCTATAGTCTCCTGATTTGTTCATTTTAGCCACTCTGACTGGCATGAGGTGGTATCTCAGTGTGGTTATGATTTGTATTTCCCTGATGAGGAGCGACGTTGAGCATCTTTTCATGTGCCTGTAGGCCATCTGGATGTCTTCTTTAAAGAAGTGTCTATTCATGTTTTCTGCCCATTTCTTCACTGTATTATTTGTTTTTTGGGTGTGAAGTTTTATAGATTTTGGATACTAGCCCTTTGTCCGATATGTCATTTGCAAATATCTTGTCCCATTCCTTTGGTTACCTTTTAGTTTTGTTGATTGTTTCCTTTGCTGTGCAGAAGCTTTTTATCTTCATGAGGTCCCAATAGTTCATTTTTGCTTTGAATTCCGTTGCCTCTGGGGATGTGTCAAGTAAGTAATTCCTGTGGCTGTCAGAGAGGTTTTTCCCTGCTTTCTCCTCTAGGGTTTTGATAGTTTCCTGTCTCACATTCAGGTCCTTTATCCATTTTGAGTTTGTTTTCGTGAATGGTGTAAGAAAGTGGTCTAGTTTCATCCTTCTGCATGTTGCTGTCAAGTTTTCCCAGCACCATTTGTTAAAGAGACTGTCTATTTTCCATTGGATATATTTTCCTGCTTTGTCAAAGATTAGTTGGCCATACGTTTGTGGGTCTAGTTCTGGGGTTTCTATTCTATTCCATTGGTCTATGTGTCAGTTTTTGTGCCAATACCATGCTGTCTTGATGATTACAGCTTTGTAGTAGAGGCTAAAGTCTGGGATTGTGATGCCTCCTGCTTTGGTCTTCTTCAAAATTACTTTGGCTATTCGCGGCCTTTTGTGGTTCCATGCAAATTTTAAGATTGCTGGTTCTAGCTTCGAGAAGAATGCTGGTACAATTTTGGTTGGGATTGCATTGAAAGTGTAGATAGCTTTGGGTAGTATTGACATTTTAACAATATTTATTCTTCCAATCCATGAGCATGGAATGTTTTTCCATTTCTTTATATCTTCTTCAATTTCCTTCATAAGCTTTCTGTAGTTCTCAGCATACAGATCTTTTACATCTTTGGTCAGGTTTATTCCTAAGTATTTTATGCTTCTTGGTGCAATTGTGAATGGGATCAGTTTCTTTATTTGTCTTTCTGTTGCTTCATTATTAGTGTATAAGAATGCAACTGATTTCTGTACATTGATTTTGTATCCTGCGACTTTGCTGAATTCATGTATCAGTTCTAGCAGACTTTTGGTGGAGTCTGTCGGGATTTCCATGTTTAATATCATGTCATCTGCAAAAAGTGAAAGCTTAACTTCATCTTTGCCAATTTTGATGCCTTTGATTTCCTTATGGTGTCTCATTGCTGATGCTAGAACTTCCAACACTATGTTAAACCACAGCGGTGAGAGTGGACATCCTTGTCGTGTTCCTGATCTCAGTGAGAAAGCTCTCACTTTTTCCCCATTGAGGATGATATTAGCTGTGGGCTTTTCTTACATGGCTTTTATGATGTTTAAGTATGTTCCTTCTATCCCGACTTTCTCGAGGGTTTTTATTAAGAAAGGATGCTGAATTTTGTCAAATGCTTTTTCTGCATCGATTGACAGGATCATATGGTTCTTATCTTTTCTTTTATTAATGTGATATATCACATTGATTCATTTGCAAATGTTGAACCAGCCCTGAATCCCAGGAATGAATCCCACTTGATCATGCTGAATAATTCTTTTTATATGCTGTTGAATTCGATTTGCTAGTATCTTATTGAGAATTTTTGCATCCATATTCATCAGGGATATTGGCCTGTAGTTCTCTTTTTTTACTGGGTCTCTGTCTGGTTTAGGAATCAAAGTAATGCTGCCTTCATGGAATGAGTCCGGAAATTTTCCTTCCCTTTCTATTTTGTGGAATAGCTTGAGAAGGATAGGTATTATCTGTGCTTTAAATGTCTGGTAGAATTCCCCTGGGAAGGCATCTGTTCCCGGACTTTTATTTGTTGGGAGATTTTTGATAACTGATTGAATTTCTTCGCTGGTTATGGGTCTGTTCAGGCTTTCTATTTCTTCCTGTTTGAGTTTTGGAAGTGTGTGGGTGTTTAGATATTTGTCCATTTCTTCCAGGTTTTCCAGTTTGTTGGCATATAATTTTTCATAGTATCCCTTGATAATTGCTTGTATTTCTGAGGGATTGGTTGTAATAATTCCATTTTCATTCATGATTTTATCTATTTGGGTCATCTCCCTTTTCTTTTTGAGAAGCTGGCTAGAGGTTTATCAATTTTGTTTATTTTTTCAAAAAAACAACTCTTGGTTTCATTGATCTGCTCTACAGTTTTTTTTAGATTCTATATTGTTTACTTCTGATCTTTATTATTTCTCTTCTTCTGCTGGGTTTGGGGTGTCTTTGCTGTTCTGCCTCTATTTCCTTTAGGTGTGCTGTTAGATTTTGTATTTGGGATTTTTCTTGTTTCTTGAGATAGGCTTGGATTGCAATGTATTTTCCTTTCAGGACTGCCTTCGCTGCATACCAAAGCATTTGGATTGTTGTATTTTCATTTTCATTTGTTTCCATATATTTTTAATGTCTTTTCTAATCGCCTGGTTGACCCATTCATTCTTTAGTAGGGTGTTCTTTAACCTTCATGCTTTTGGAGGTTTTCCAGACTTTTCTTGTGGTTGATTTCAAGCTTCATAGCATTGTGGTCTGAAAGTATGCATGGTATGATCTCAATTCTTTTATACTTATGAAGGGCTGTTTTGTGACCCAGTATGTGGTCTATCTTGGAGAAGGTTCCATGTGCACCCGAGAAGAAAGTATATTCTGTTGCTTTGGGATGCAGAGTTCTAAATATATCTGTCAAGTCCATCTGATCCAATGTATCATTCAGGGCCCTTGTTTCTTTATTGATCCTGTGTCTAGGTGACCTATCCAATGTTGTAAGTGGAGTATTAAAATCCCCTGCAATGACCACATTCTTATCAATAAGGTTGCTTATGTTTGTAATTTTTTTATATATTTGGGGGCTCCCGTATTCGGCACATACACATTTATAATTGTTAGCTCTTCCTGATGGATAGACCCTGTGATTATTATATAATGCCCTTCTTCATCTCTTGTTACAGCCTTTAATTTAAAGTCTAGTTTGTCTGTTATAAGTATGGCTACTCCAACTTTCTTCTGACTTCCAGTAGCATAATACATAGTTCTCCATCCCTCACTTTCAATCTGAAGGTGTCCTCAGGTCTAAAATGAGTCTCTTGTAGACAGCAAATAGATGGGTCTTGTTTTGTTTTGTTTTGTTTTGTTTTGTTTTGTTTTTTTATCCATTCTGATACCCTATGTCTTTTGGTTGGAGCATTTAGTCCATTTACATTCAGTGTTATTATTGAAAGATATGGGTTTAGAGTGATTGTTATGTCTGTAGGGTTCATGCCTGTAGCGATGTCTCTGGTACTTTGCCTCACAGGATCCCCCTTAGGATCTCTTGTAGGGCTGGTTTAGTGGTGATGAATTCCTTCAGTTTTTGTTTGTTTGGGAAGACCTTTATCTCTCATTCTATTCTAAATGACAGACTTGCTGGATAAAGGATTCTCAGCTGCATTTTTTTTTCTGTTCATCACATTGAAGATTTCCTGCCATTCCTTTCTGGCCTGCCAAGTTTTAGTAGACAGATCCGTCACGAGTCTTATCAGTCTCCCTTGATATTTTAGAGCATGTTTATCCCTAGCTGCTTTCAGAATTCTCTTTTTATCCTTGTATTTTGCCAGTTTCACTATGATATGTCGTGCAGAAGATCAATTCAAGTTACGTCTGAAGGGAGTACTCTGTGCCTCTTGGATTTCAATGCCTTTTTCTTTCCCCAGTTCAGGGAAGTTCTCAGCCACGATTTCTTCAAGTACACCTACAGCACCTTTTCCTCTCTCTTCCTCGTCTGGAATCCCAATTATGTGTATATTATTTTGTTTAATTATGTCACTTAGTTCTCCTATCTCCCCTCATACTCCTGGATTTTTTTTATCTCTCTTTTCCTCAGCTTCTTCTTTTTCCATAATTTTATCTTCTAATTCACCTATTCTCTCCTCTGCCTCTTCAATCCGAGCTGTGGTGGCCTCCATTTTATTTTCCAGCTCATTTATACCATTTTTTAGCTCCTCCTGACTGTTTCTTAGTCCCTTGATCTCTGTAGTAATAGATTCTGTGCTTTCCTGTATACTTTTTTCAAGCCCAGCAATTAATTTTGTGACTATTATTTTAAATTCATTTTCTGTTATATTGTTTAAATCGTTTTTGATCAGTTCGTTAGCTGTCATTACTTCCTGGAGTTTCTTTTGAGGAGAATTCTTCGTTTCGTCATTTTGGATAGTCCCTGGAGTGGCACGGAACTGCAGGGCTCTTCCCCTGTGCTGTCTGGAGTAACTTGCGTTGATGGGTGGGGCCATAGTCAGACCAGATGTCTGCCCCCAGCCCACCGCTGGGGCCACAATCAGACTGGTGTGTACCTTATCTTCCCCTCTTCAGGGGCAGGACTCACTGTGGAGTGGTGTGACCTCTGTCTGGGCTACTTGCACACTGCCAGTCTTGTGGTACTGCTTCCATGGGATCTGGCGTATTAGCCGGGGTCAATCCGCAAGGTACACAGGGGCGGGAGGGGCAGGGTCAGCTCACTTTGCCTTTGGTGGTCCACTTCAGGAGGGGCCCTGCAGCACCTCAAGGGAGGCAGACCCGTCAGAGGGATGGATCCACAGAAGCACAGCATTGGGTGTTTGCGCTATGCAAGCAAGTTCGTGAGGGGAACTTGTTCCCTTTGGGATTTTGGCTGGGGGATGGGTGAGGGAGATGGCACTGGCGATTGCCTTTGTTCCCCGCCAAGCTGAGCTCTGTCCTCCGGGGCTCAACAAATCTCCCTCCCGCTCTCTGAGGGGAGCTGTTTACTTATAACATTCCAGATGTTAAGTCCCGCTGGCTGTCAGAACACACTCCGTCTGGCCCCTCCGCTTTTGGAAGCCAGACTCGGGGGCCTCTCATCTACACATCTACCTTCCATGGGCCTCTCATCTACACTTGGCTCTGGAGAGTCCATTCTGCTAGTCTTCTGGTGGTTATCTGGGTAAAATATGCAGATTTGGGTAGAATCTAAGCGATCAGCAGGATGCGGTAAGCCCAGCATCCTCCTATGCCGCCATCCTCCTGGGCACTCAGTCTCATAATTTTTTTAAAAAACAAAGGCTGACACTTAGAATTTTACAATTTTTTGATACCTCTTTTGTATCCCCCCCACACACACACCTCACTCCCTCTATCAACCACCTCTTTGTTCTCTGTATTTAAGAATTTGGATTTTTTTGTATGTTCATTTGTTTTTTTAAGATTCCATATATAGGTGATATCCTATGGCATTTGTCTTTTTCTGGCTTATTTCACTTAGCATAATACCCTGTAGGTCCATCCTTGTTGTCACAAATGGCAAAAAAAAAAAAAAAAAAAAAAAAAAAAAAAATCTTATCCTTTTTATGGCTGAGTAATATTCCATTGTGTATATGTACCACATCTTCTTTATCCATTCATCATTGGACACATAGGTTGCTTCCATATCTTGGCTATTATAAATTATGCTTCAGTAAACATAGGTGTGCATATATTTTTATGAATTAGTGTATACATTTTTGGGGGGGGTAAATACCTAGTGTTGTAATTACTAGATCATATGGTATGTCAATTTTTTTTTTGAGGATCCTCCATACTATTTTCCACAGTGGCTGCACCAATATACATTTCAATAGGTCATCCTCATCAACCCTTGCTATTTCTTGTTGTTTTTTTTTTTTTTTTTTTTTATAATAGCCGTTATGAGCCAGTATTTCATTTTGGTATTGATTTGCATTTCCCTGGTGATTTGTGATGTTGAGTATCTTTTCGTATGTCTGTTGACCATCTGTATGTCTTCTTTTCTGGAAAACTGTCTATTCAAGTCCTCTGCCTATTTTTTAGTTACTTGGTGTTTTTTGGAGTTGTATAAGTTCTTTGTATATTTTGGATACTAACACCTTATTGGATATATCATTTGCAAATATCTCATTCATCTAGTTGCTTTTTTGTTCTGTTAAGTTTGGGTTTTTTGTTTGGTTTTGTTTGCTTTTCTGTGCAAACATTTATTTTGGTATAGTCTTAATAATTTATTTTTGCTTTTACTTCCCTTGCCTAAGGAGACATACCCATAAATATGTTGCTAAATCTCATGGCCAAGAGATTACTGGTTATGTTTTCTTTTAGGAGTTTTATGGTTTCATGTCTCACATTTAGAATTTTAATCATTTTTGAGTTTATTTTTGTGTATTGTATAAGAAAGTGATCCAGTTTCATTGTTTTATATTTAGCTATCCACGTTTTCCAACACCATTTACTGAAAAGACTGTCTTTTCCCCATTGTATTTCTTGCTTTTTGTCATACATTGACCATATATGAGTATGGGATTATTTCTGGTCTATCCTGTTCCACTGATTTATGTGTCTCCTTTTGTGCCAGTATCATACTATTTCGATTACTGTAGTTTTGTAGTACAACTTGAGATCTGAGATTTTGATACCTCCAGCTTTATTTTTCTTCCTCAATATTGCTTTGGCTATTGGAAGTATTTTGTGGTTATATACAAACGTCAGGATTATTTCTTCTAGTCTATTAAAAGTGTTACTGGTATTTTGGTAGGGTTCGCACTGATTGTGTAAATTATTTTGGATAGTATATTCTTTTGGTGCAATTGTAAATAGGATTGTTTTCTTAATTTCTCTTTCTGTTCCTTAATTATTAGTGTATAGAAATACCACATATTCCTATATATTAATTTTGTATCTTGAAACTTTACTGAATTCATTTATCAGATCTAATACTTGTCTTTTGTAGAGTCTTTAGGGTTCTCTGTATATAGTATCATACCATCTGCAAATAGTGATGGTTTTACTTCTTCCTTTCCAGTTTGGATGCGGTTTCTTTTTTCTCATCTTACTGCTGCAGTTAGGACTTCTCTTACACTACGTTCAATAAAAGTGGTGAGAGTGGACATCCTTCTTCGTTTCCTGATCTTAGAGGAATAGCCATCAGTTTTACACCATTGAATATGATGTTTGGGTTTGTCATTTATGGTCTTTATTAGGTTGAAGTATGTTCCCTTTAAACACACTTTGTGGAGAGTTTTTAACATGACCATTTGTTATATTTTGTCAAATGCATTTTCTATCTTTTTTTAGATAATCATATATTTTCTACCCTTTTCTCTTGTTAATGTGATGTATAACATTGACTTACTTGGAAATATTGAATCACTCTTGCATCCCTGGAATAAATTCCAGTTGACTGTGGTAAATGATTTGAATTTCTTTTTCTCATGATTTTTTTGAAACAATGAAAGTTGGAATTTATCATTTTTTAAATGATAAATTATTTAGTTTTTTTAAAATATACTACTTAGGAAACTTTTAAAAAACCAGGTTCACTTGGGGCGCCTGGGTGGCGCAGTCGATTAAGCGTCCGACTTCAGCCAGGTCACGATCTCGCGGTCCGTGAGTTCGAGCCCCGCGTCAGGCTCTGGGCTGATGGCTCAGAGCCTGGAGCCTGCTTCCGATTCTGTGTCTCCCTCTCTCTCTGCCCCTCCCCCGTTCATGCTCTGTCTCTCTCTGTCTCAAAAATAAATGTTAAAAAAAAAAATTAAAAAAAAAAACCAGGTTCACTACATAAGTGTTGTTTTTACATATAAACAAAAGCACCTCCTGTGAATTAAGATGGTTTGTTGACTCATGGATTGGAAGAATAAATAGTGTTAAAATGTCAGTAGTACCTAAAGCAATCTACACATTCCATGAAATGCCTATCAAAATAACACCAGCATTCTTCACAGAACTAAAACAAGCAATCCTAAAATTTGTATGCAACCAGAAAAGACCCAAATACCCAAAGTATTGTTGAAAAAGAAAACCAAAGCTGGTGGTATTACAATTCCAGACTTTGAACTGGATTACAAAGTGGTAATCATAGAGACAGTGTGGTATTGGCACAAAAACAGACACATAAATCAGTGGAACAGAATAGAGAATCTAGAAATGGACCCACATACATATGGCCAACTAATCTTTTACAAAGCAAGAAAGAGTATCCAATGGAAAAAAAGATAATTTTTTCAGCAAATGGTCTGGGACAATTAGTGACACACAGAAGAATGAACCTGGACCACATTCTTACACCATACACAAAAATAAATTCAAAATGGATGAAAGACCTAAATGTGAAACAGAAAAACAATCAAAATCCTAGGGGAGAAAACAAGTAGCAACCTCTTTGACCTTGGGCACAGTAACTTCTTAGTAGACATGTCTCCAGAGGCAAAGGAAACAAAAGCAAAATGAACCATTGGGACCTCATCAAGATGAAAAGCTTCTACACATCAAAGGAAATAATCAACAAAAAGGAAGCTGATGGAATGAAATGGGAGAAGATAACGTACAAATGACATATCAGGGAAAGGATCGGTATCTAAAATCTACAAAGAACTTACCAAACTCAACACCCAAAAAGAATTAATCCTGTGAAGAAATGGGCAGAAGACATGAATAGACACTTTTCCAAGGAAGACATGCAGATGGCTAACAGACACATGAAAAGATGCTCAACATCCCTCATCATCAGGGAAATACAAATCAAAACCACAATGAGATACCACCTCACACCTGTCAAAATGGCTAACATTAACAACTCAGGAAACAGCTGTAGGTGAGGATAAGGAGAAAGAAGAACCCTTCTGCACTGTTGGTGGGAATGAAAACTGGCGCAACCACTCTGGAAAACAGTATGGAGGTTCTTCAAAAAGTTAAAATAGAACTACCATACAACCCTGCGATTGCACTACTAGGTATTTATCCAAAGGATAAAAATGCTGACTCACAGGGGCACTTGCATCCCAATGTTTATAGCAGTACTTTCAACAATAGACAGATGATGGAAAGAGCCAAGATGTCTATGGAGTGATGAATGGATAAAGAAGATACACTCGTGTGCGTGCATGAGTGCGCGCGCGCACACACACACACACACACACACACACACACAATGGAATACTACTTGGCAATGAAAAAGAATGAAATCTTGCCATTTGCAACAACGTGGATGGAACTAGAGTGTATTATGCTAAGCACAATAAGTCCATTAGAGAAAGATAAATCTATGATCTCACTCAATGTGGATTTTAAGAAACAAAACAGATGCACGTAGGGGAAGGGAAGGAAAAATAAGGTAAAAACAGAGATGGTGTTGTGCATTAAGGAGGGCATTTTTTGGGATGAGCACTGAGTGTTGTATGTAAGTGATAAATCATGGAAATCTAGTCCTGAATCCAAGACTACACTGTAAGTTAACTAATTTGAATTTAAATTAAAAAAAAAAAAGATGGTGTGGTTCAAAGTCTTTGAGTACTGAATTTGTAGATATTTTGGAAATTGAGACAAAAAAGGAAATATAATGAGACAAAAAACTTTGCTTCCCCAAATTATTTGTCTTTTTCAGTAATGTAATAGTGAAATTCATCAAGTCATTGCAGGATGAAGAATCATAATCAGAAATGATTTTCAAAATCTACAGGCAATTGTATATAAATGATTTCTGCATAAATGGTTCTCATTTTCATATTATGCTAGGACAGATTTATTTCCATCAAAATTCACCTTCAAGTGACTCTTGTTATTAGTAGAAAAGCATGTTTTGATTTTCAGAAACTTTATTACATGGATTCTTAAATTATTCCCATTCCTAGAATCAAAGTTTTAAAAGTGTAAGCAACATACTCTTCAATGTATATATTTTCAAACTATTTCTATTTATGTGAAAGTTTCATTCAACTTCTTTAATTTTGATTCAAATACATTTTCATACAAAATTATTTTATCATTAGTTTTATTATAATACCTGCCTTCTCATTGAAGAGTCTTAAAGTCCAAAGAGAATCTTTGTTTTCCCCCAAGAACACTCTTATTATTTCAAATACCAGTGACTTAAATATCTTGTCTTCAAGGTATTTGATCATTCATGCCAAAATTTGTCTCAATTTACTACTACATATACAGGCAATTAAAATGCATTTTCTCCATTGCTTTGTCTTTGTGGATTATATGACATTTGTTTCACAAAATAGTAATTTTACAATCAAGAGTTTTCTGAGTTTCTAAATATTTTTATAAATCAAATATTCTCTTTTCCTTAAAACAAAATTAATTTGTGTATGTAACATTTCTGGGTTGTTCATAAAATGTAACATAATATCTTCTATTCAAGTAACATAAGTCCCCTATTTTTTTGAAATTTCAGACAAAATGTATTTCGGTGTTATGTATCCATTTAAAATGTTGCTTGCAGTGCCACCATGACTAAGCACCAATGTAAATATAGCTTTCAGTAAAGCAACATATCTTGACACACTGTCATATTTTGCAAACAGAATTTAAGACTTGATCTGACAAGTACCAGTGGCACTGTATTTATGGAAGGAATGGCTGGGGGATTTGATGATAGCTGTGTATTCTTCATAGGTGACTTTCAGAGCAAATGATAGAATCATGTAGTAAATTAGTATATTGTGTATGGATTCATAATGTGTGCATTCAGGTCCCATTTCGAGGTTACACCACAAGTCTACGCTACCACTAGTGGCATCCACTGGTGCTGTGGTGCCAGGTGATTAAAACTCTGCTTTCCCTTCTGTAACAATGGTGATACTCTTAATATGTACCTCATAAAGGCACTGTGAATATTAACCTAATTCATGCAAACATGTGAAATGGTCAGGTTTGTAGTCTGTACAAGTGGGTTAGTTCTCGATGTTATATACTTTTTACCAAAGGAGTATTATTTACAGAAATACATTAATTCAGAAGTCATTTTTACCAGCGATACATGTGTGTATATAAGTATGTACATATATGTATACATACACACACTCGGCTATGAGGTTATATACATGTATCATATATTTCCACCTTTGTTTACCTCTCATTCATTTGCAGACTCACTTCTGACTCTGCCTATTTACTGATGCCACTCTGATCTCAAGAAGTCATACTGTGATTTTTTATAACACTCCTTCCCCCAAGTAACATCCAATTAGTGGTTGATTATCAAAACTTCCTGCCAAGGTGGGGTGCCTGGGTGGCTCAGTCGGTTAAATGTCTAACTCTTGACCTCAGCTCAGGTCATGATCTCACAGTTCTGTTAGCACAGAGCCTGCTTGGGATATTCTCTCTCTCTCTCTCTGACCCTCCCTGGCTCATGTTCTTTCTCTCTGTCTGTCTGTCTCTCTCTCTCTCTCAAAATAAATAAACAAGCATTTTAAAAATCCTGTTGCGATAATAAGTACGTATTCTAGTGTACAGTCATTTCTCATTCTATATCTGCAAGATAAGAGAACTTAGTACATATTCATATTCAAATGCTATTAAACTATATCAATATTGAATAAGTCTACCTAGTTTTAACACTTAGTAGTAAAGTGTAACAAATGCTACAATAATCCAATGTAGTGTCAAAGTTATATGTTGAAATAATGGGCCTTAAGTAAAAGAGAATCTAACCAATATTTCTAAAGGATTTGAATTAGGATAAAATGGGTTATTTTTAAAAAGAAAGATACAAAATAAATAATGAAAGAGTAAAGAAAGGAAAATCAAAGGAATAGAGAGGAAGAGAAAATCTATTTTATATAAAGAAATAGATGTATTACAATGTTCTGGTTTGAGTGCACAAAGAGTATTGTAAAATTTTAAGTGCCATATTTGCCGAGACATTGAAAACTTGGAATATCTTCAGAGGTGAGTGATCTTGATGTCATAATCTTGAAATTTTCCCCTTGATTACCTTAGAACTCTACCTAGATTTAAATCTAGCAGTGTAGTTCAGTAGTCTTACTCCTATGGATGGTAAAACCTAAAAGAATATAAGCTTCACCCCTGAAAATTATTGATGAATTTCAAGAGAGGATAATGCATCCAATTTTACTCCTAGTTTGTGGCTTTATATTTAATTGATCAACTCCTCTGTGATTAAGTGTATGAACAGTACCAGTTCAGCATTTCTGAAGATATGATATGCATTGTATAACAGAAAGTACTTGACTCTAAGAATATTTTGAAATTCTGGACTAAGCAAGCTCAAACGTTCTGTACTGTGTTATTTCCGTGGGCTTTTACTCTGATCATCATTAGAGTAACATTCTAAGAAGAGGATATGGTTTGCAGCGTTTTCCACACTACATGACAGTGGAGTACTTGTTCTGTGGACAATTTCTTAAGGCTGATATGGAGAATCACTTCTCTAGTCCAGTCTTAACAGGATTTTTAGCTCACACTCTTTAAAAGCTTGATAATCCTTGATTATTTTATTTACATACTTTTATTTTGCCAGTATTTTCCATTTCAATCCTATATCATCTTATGAAGCATTTTAAATTCTTTGAAGTTGGAACTGCCAAATCCAATTGATTTTAGAATCCAAAAACTGATTTTACTCTGACTTTGAAGTATAGCCTCATGCCACCTTTTTCCTACCACAAGCCACTCTGCTCTTCATGAGAGGTAGAAAGTAGCCAGCTGTGGTCAGGGATGAGGGTGGGGTGTTTCACACAAGGTTAGCAGTTTTATGGGACAGCAAGCACAGACTTAAGTGGGCTCCAAGTTTTGAGCTGTAGCTCAAGCTCTCTTCATTACTGCTGTCACCTTTCATCCTTGTGCCACTGTATGCAAATGCTAATAAGAATGCTTCCTAGAATGGAGTGTATATGTGGGGTGGAAGTCAAACCTACTGGCCCCCACTACTCTATGAATGATTTCCCCTCCAAAATGAGCAGAGACAATTCTTAACGGAATATCACGTAAAGCCCGGACTAACCTTGATGGCACCTAAGATAGAGAAGAGGGCCCTGAACCAGGGAGTTTTCTTCTATAGTAAGAGGCTCTCATCAGGTAGCTGATCAACTCACATACCTGAAAGCCTTTATCATCTCATTAGTTTCCAATTGTCTGCTCCTCAGTGCACTCACATCATTTAGTTAAAGCCTCAGCTGGTCTTTGTCAGCTCTCATCAGGAGATCTGCATCCCAGTGATATCAAATCGATTTTATATCAGAATATAAGTCAAATTTTAAATTTGCTTGGCCAGCATCTATGAACTATGTTATAACTGAAGTTCAGCATTTCCAAAACCTGTGTTTTGAAAATGCTGCCAGGTGAAGGCCCATAATGGACTTAGGAAGGCCAATTAATTAGAATAGTGTTTCATCTGTCAGGATTGTTTAGCAATATCCAAGTTAACAGCCATGTGTTGCTTCCAGGTGTATTGCTTTATTTCCAAACTTTGCTGGTATTTTTAGAAGAGTTTAAAGCATTTGTCCTCAAACTTGCCTTCATATTAGAATCATCTAGGGAGCTTTTAAATAAGCTGATGGCTAAGCTCCACCTCCAGAGATAATTATTTAATTGATATAGGGTGAACCCATTCATTGGTGTTGTTTAAAAAGCTTCCCAGGTGATTCGGGTTTGAAGCTAGGATACAAAACCACTGGTTTATAATAACAGCAGTTGCTTGAACTTTTCTATGCTTCATAATAAGCTTCTGCTAGGTCAACTAAAACAGTATTCCATTAAGAAAAAAATTAATAAGTGGTGTAGTCTTTTTTAAAAAACCAGTACATTTCTGTACTGACTCTAGATAATTCATATTTGAATACTCTTTAGCCTGAACTGTTTTTTATCCTTAATTTAACAGATTTTTTGTTAGCTTCAGAAGTGGTATATACATTAAACTGCTGATTATTTATTACCACCTACTTTGTGAGTAGGTTAGATGCTATGAGGAAAATCAAGATATTTAAAAAATGTTCTTAACCTCAAGACATGTTTATCTGAAATACTGTGAAGAAGGCACATTTATCTGAACTAATGACCCATAATAGAAAATTTAAGTGATGCTGGTCAAATAAAGAATAGAGACTAGTAGTTACTAACCTAGCTAGCTAACAAACTGCTGAAATTCTTTCTCTCAGGGCTTGGGGGTGGAACAACCTTCCAAGGATGACGTGAGAGAATCCTCAATCTGGGTGACTCAGTCTGCTACACATCTGACTCTTTATTTTGGCTCAGGTCATGTCTCACGGTTCATGAGATTGAGCCCCACATCCAGCTCTGTGCTGACAGCAGGGAGCTTGCTTGGGATTTTCGCTCTCCCTCTCTCTCTCCAAATAAATAAACACTAAGAATTTTTTTTAAAAAACTACAATAGATGAAGTGCGAAGGGCTGTGAGGATGTGAGGTGATAAAATGTGGCTTTATTATTCAGAGACCAGTGATTTGGGAACAGTTATAGACATAAGTACCATTAATAGATTGCAGAACTAGCCACAATTATGTTCTCTTTCTGGATCCACAGATTGTAATGCTGTTCTCCTTTAATCCTGCATTTGGCCAGCTCTGTCAGTGTGCCAGCTCTGAGTCTTCCATATTTCTACTTGTCTCTTCGGCCTCTCTTGACACCATGGGAATATGCCTTGGTTACCCTGTTGGAGGGTGAGACATGTGGATGAGAGCGATCGCCTTGGTCAACAGTCAGCTGGCTCTGGACATGTAAGTACAGCAAAGTTACACATAGCCATCTAGCCAGCCCT
The DNA here is from genome assembly GCF_018350175.1 of Felis catus. NCBI lineage: Eukaryota > Metazoa > Chordata > Mammalia > Carnivora > Felidae > Felis > Felis catus. The sequence goes on from NC_058386.1 coordinate 23,837,848, forward strand.
CCTGTTGACCCTGAACATGTGAATAATATACTCACACAGATGAATTATAATCCAATAAATAGAGTGGAAGAATGGTATGAATAAAACCATGTATCTATTTATTCATCTCTCTGGGTTTTAAAATGTGAAAAGAAGCACCTTTCCAAATGCTACCTATACTGGTGCTTATTTCACAAATAGTTTTAGTTACAAGTATTTTAGTTATGAGTATTTTAGCTGCTGAGTATTATCTAGAAATACATCCATGATTGTATGTTATGTGCTGCAGAACTACCTAAATCTTTTTAAAAGAGCCTTATTTTGAGACACTTTAAAATTTGCCTCATCACCTAGGAAAATGGGCAGGAAGATGAAGTTATTTGACTCCTTAGCCTAGGAGTTGTTCTTGGGGAAAAAAGGTAATAATACCTTCTAAACTTAATTTGCTCTTTCCTCCTCCAGGGTTTTCAAACTATGCCCAAATGCTCTCACACACAGTTCAAAACATCCAGGTTTATTAGAGTGTTGTTACTCTCAGGAATATATCCACCCACACAGCCAGTAGTTTTTGTAGAAATTCAAGGCAAAGTGGTATTCAGTGAACCTTATGGAATTAAGAAGGAGCAAAGTATCAATAAAGAATTTAAGGAGGTACACAGTAAAGACACAGAACTACTCAATTCACTCCCATTCTTTTTATAAAGTTTGCCATCAGACTTCGTATCCCTTCGGCCTGTTGTCAATAGCTATTCATATGGGCTTCACACAACAAATGATTATTATACCACCTGATAGCAGGGGCATAAGGGTGATGATTAATCTTCATCCTTCGTTCATAACACACATTGTTGGTCCAGACATGACCTTCTTTTATTATTCACTTAGTTAGATATGCAGATGTTTGTATTTATTTCTCTATGTTAATAATAAGAACCTAAGAAATCACCACTCAACATGAAAAATAGAACCTTGATAATAACTTAGATTAACATATGTGATCCTATACAACAGCAGAAACCTGGAAACAACCCATTATCTATACAGAGGGGAATGGACGAATGAAATATGTATGTTCACAGAAAAGAATATCATACAGAAGTTAAAATGAATAAATTGTAGCAAGATATGTTATGTGAAACCCAGAATTTTTAAGTTAAAAAAATCCCAAAAGATAAATGTATCCTTGGCTTTGCAAAAGCTTTTCACTTTGAATTAGTCCTGTTTATTTCTGCTTTTGTTGCCTTTCCCTGATGAGACAAATCCAAAAAAAAAAAAAATTGCTCAAACTGATGTCAAACAGCTTACTGCTTAGATTTTCATCTAGGAGTTTCATGGTTTCAAATCTTACATTTATTTTTGTATATGGTGTAAGAAAGGGGTTCACTTTTCTCAACAACATTTATTGAAAAGACTGTCTTTTTCCCATTTTATGTTACTGCCTTCTTAATCATATATTAATCAAGGGTTTATTTTTGGACTCTCGGTTCTATTGATCTGTGTGTCTGTTTTTGTGCCAGTACCATACTATTTTGATCACTACAGCTTTGTATTTTGAAATCTGGGATTGTGATAGCTCCAGTTTTGTTCTTTCTCAAGATTCCTTTGGCTATTTACGGTCTTTTGTGGTTCCATACTTATTTTAGGATAAATTTATTCTAGTTCTGTGAAAAAGGGCATTGGTATTTTGATAGAGGTAGAGATCAGTGTATACATTGCTTTGGTTAGTATGGACATTTTATTTATATTCTTCCATTACATAAGCACAGTGTATCTTTCTCTTTATTTCTATGTTGTCTTTCTTTTTTCTCACATTAGTGTTTTATAGTTTTCAAAGTACAAGTCTTTCACCCCTTGTTTAAATTTATCCCTGTTTTTTTTATTCAATTGCGAATGGGATTGTCTTGTGAATTTCTCTTTCTGGTGCTTTGTTATTAGTGTGCACAAATGCAATATTTCTTTATATTTGTTTTGTATTCTGCAACTTTAATGAATTTTTAGTTTTAATAGATTTTTCGTGGAGTCTTTATCTTTTCTAATTTGAATGCCTTTTTTTTTTCCTTGTCTGATTTCTGTGCCCAAAATTTCCAATACTATAGTGAATAAAAGTGGTGAGAATGGGCATCTTTGTCTTATTTCTGATATTAGAGGAAAAGTTTTCAGTTTTTCACCCCTGAGTATGATGTCAGCTGTGGGCTTGTCATATATAGTTTTTATTATGTTGAGGTATATTTATACACCCATTTAGTTGACAGTTTTTACCGTATGTGGATGTTTAATTTTGTCAAATACTTTTTCTTCATCTATTGAGATGGTCATACAGTTTTTTATCCTTTGTTTTTTAATAGCATTTGTTATTTATTATTAACAACATTTATTGATTTGTAGTTGTTAACCATGCTTGAATCCTGGAATGAATCCCACTTCATTCTAATGTGTGATCTTTTTAATGTATTGTTGAATTCAGTTAGCTAGTGTTTTGCTAAGGATTTTTGCATCTGTGTTCATCAGGGGATACTAGCCTGTAATATTTTTTTTGGTAGTGTTTTTGTCTGGTTTTGGTATTCGGATATTGCTAGCCTTCTAAAATGAGTTTGGAAGTATTCTTCTTTTTGTAACAATTTGAGAAGAATAGGTATTAACTATTCTTTAGATGTTTGTGTAGAATTCACCTCTGAAACCATTTTGTCCTGGACTGTTGATTTTTTTTTTATTACTGATACCATTTCATTAGTAGTAATCACTCTATTCAGATTTATTTCTTCATTATTCAGTCTTGGAAGACTGTATGTTCCTAGGAATTTATTTATTCAAGATTGTCAATTTGTTTGCATATAATTATAGTATTCACTTAGGATTTTTTTCTATTTCTCTGGTATAAGTTGTAATTTTTCTTCTTTATTTTAATGTTTATTTTTGAGAGTGAGAGGGTGAGCATGAGTAGAGGAGGGGCAGAAAGAGGGGTAGACAGAAGATCTGAAGTGGGCTCCACATTGACAGTAGAGAGCCCAATGCAGGGCTTGAACTCACCAACTGTGAGATCATGACCTGAGCCGAATTCAAACACTCAACCAACTGAGCCACCCAGGTCCCCCTCTTACTTGATTTCTGATATTATTTGGGCTATCTTTTTTCTTTATGCCTACCTACAGGTTTGTCTGTTTTGTTTATATTTTCATAGAACCAGCAATTAGTTTAACTGGTCTTTTTAATTTTTTTTAATTTTTACTTTTTAGTCTCTATTTCACCTATCTGCACCCTGATCATTATTATTTCCTTTCTTCTAACACTGGGCTTTGTTCTTCCTTTTCTACTTCTTTTAAATGTACAAGAAAATTGTTTTAAATTTTTGTAGTTTCTTGAGGTAGGCCTGTATCACTGTGAACTGCCCTCTTAGAACTGCCTTTGCAGTTCTTTTACCAAAGATTTTGGAAGGTTATATTTCCATTTGTCTCAAGGTATTTTTTTATTTCCTCTTTGAATTTTTTCATGGACCCATTGGTTGTTTAGTAACATGTTGTTTAGTTTCCATGTGTTTTTTTTTCCAGCTCTTCTGTAATTGATTTCTAGTTTGTACCAGTTTTTGTGATCAGAAAAGATGCTTGATATGATTTCATTTGTCTTAAATTGAGACTTGTTTTGTGATCTAACATATGATATATCCTGGAGAATGTCCATGTGCACTTGAATAGAATGTGTATTCTGCTGTTTGGGATGAAATGTTAAATCTATTAAGTCTCTTGAATGTAATGTGTCATTAAAGGCCTATGTTTATTGACTTTCTGTCTGAATGATCTCTCCATTGATGTAAGCAGGGTATTAAAGTTCCATACTCTGATTGTATTGCTGTATATTTCAACCTTTATTTGTTAATATTTGCTTTATATATTTAGGTGCTCCTATTTGGGGTGCATAAATGTTTAGAAATGTTATATCCTATAATTGGATTGTACCTTTAATAATTATATAATGTTATCCTTGTCTTTTGTTACTGTCTTTGTTTTAAAGTCAATTTTATCTGATATAAATATTGTTAACCAGGACTTTTTTTTTTCCATTTCCATTTGCATGACTTTTTTTTCATCTGTTCACTTTCAGTGTTTGTTTGGAGATTTGAAGTGAGTCTCTTGTAGGCAGAATATAGAGGGGTCTTCTTGTTTTTTTGTTTGTTTGTTTGTTTGTTTTTGCCTCTTCTGCCTCCCCTGTATCTTTTGCTTGGAGCGTCGAAATTTATTGATAGGTACATACTTACTGCCATATTGTAAATTGTTTGCAGACTGTTTTTGTAGTTCTCTGCTCATTTTTCTTGTGGTTTTTCCTTAATGTTGTATATAGATTCCTCTCATTCTTTTGTTCATTTATTGGAAATGTTTTCTTTGTGGTCATTTTGAAGTTCACATATAACATCTTATGTATAACAGTTTCTTTTAAGTTGATAGTTAATTTTGGATATATTCCCTATATTGATTTTTTATTCACACCCCCCACACTTTATATTTTTGGTGATAAATTTTACATTTTTATGTATTATTTAACTAATATTGTATTTTTCTCTCTCCAAACTTTTACTTAAATTCCAGTTAGTTAACATACAGTATAATACTAATTTCAGGTATAGAATGTAGTGATTCATCACTTCCATACAACACCCATTGCTCATTACAACAAATCCCATCATCTATTTAACCCCTGCCCATCTGCCTTCCAGAAAGTTTCTTGATTTGACTTTCTTTTTTCCCATGTTCATTTGTTTTGTTTCTTAAATTCCACATGAGTGAAATCATATATTTGTCTTTCTCTGACTTCTTTCACTTAGCATAATACTCTCTAGCTTCATCCATGTTGTTGGAAATGACAAGATTGCATTATTTTTGATGGCTAATATTTCAGTGTGTGTGTGTGTGTGTGTGTGTGTGTGTGTGTGTGTGTGTGTGTCTGTGTTTCACTCTTCTTTATCCATTCATCATTTGGCTCTTTCCATAATCTGGCTATTGTTGATAATGCTGCTATAAATATAGGAGTCCATGTATCCCTTCAAATCAGTACTTTTGTATCCTTTGAGTAAATACCTAGTAGGGTGATTCCTGGGTCATAGGGTAGATGTATTTTTAACTTTTTGAAGAACTTCCATACTCTTCTACAGAGTGGCTGCACCAGTTTGCACTCCCACCAACAGTGCAGAAGGGTTCTTCTTTCTCTGCATCTTCGCCAAAATCTGTTGTTTCCTGAGTTCATTTTAGCTATTGTTACAGGTGTGAGTTGATATCTCATTGTGGTTTTTATTTGTATTTCCCTGATGATGAATGATGTTAAGCATCTTTTCATGTGTATGTTAGCTATCTGGATGTATTATTTGGAAAAGTGTCTATTCATATCTTTTGTCCATTTCTTAACTGTATTGTTTTTTTGGGGGGAGATGAGTTTGATAACTTCTTTATAGATTTTGGATACTAACCCTTTATCAGATATGTCATTTGCAAAATCTTCTCCCATTTCAGCAGTTACCTTTTAGTTTTGTTGATTGTTTCCTTCACTGTGCAGAAGGTTTTTATCTTCATGAAGTCCCAATAGTTTATTTTTGCTTTTGCTTCCCTTGCCTCAGGAGATGTATCTAATAAGAAGTTGCTATAGCCGATGTCAGAGAAGTTACTGCCTGTGCTCCTCTAGGATTTTGATTGTTTCCTGTTTCACATTTAGGTCTTTCATCCATCTTGAATTTATTTTTGTGTATGATGTAAGAAAGTGGGCCAGTTTCATTCTTGTGCATGTTACAATACAGTTTTTCCCAACACCTTTTGTTGAAGAGACTGTCTTTTCTCCATTGGATACTCTTACCTGTTGTGTCAAAGGTTAGTTGACTGTATAATCGTGGGTCCATTTCTGGGTTTTTCTGTTCTGTTCGACTGATCCATGTTTCTGTTTTTGAGCCATTACCAATTGTCTTGATCACTACAGCTTTGTAATATAACTTGAAGCTCGGAATTGTGATGCCTCCAGCTTTGCTTTTCCTTGTCAAGATTGTTTTGACTATTTGAGGTCTTTTGAAGTTCCATACAAATTTTAGGATTGTTTGTTCTAACTCTGTGAAAAATCCTGGTAGTATTTTGATAGGTATTGAATTAATGTATAGATTGCTTTGGGTAGTATAGACATTTCAACAACATTTGTTCTTCTAATCCATGAGCATGGAATATCTTTCCATTTGATTGTGTTGTCTTGAATTTCTTTCATTAGTGTTTTACAATTTTCAGAGTGCAGATATTTTACCTCTTTGGTTAGATTTATTCCTAGGTATCTTCCGGTTTTTGGTGCAATTGTAAATGGGATCAATTCCTTGAATTCCCGTTCTGCTGCTTCATTACTGATGTATAGAAATGCATTAGGTTCCTGTACATTGATTTTGAATCCTGTGACTTTACTGAATTCATGTATCAGTTGTAGCAATTGTTTGGTGGAGTGTTTTGGGTTTTCTATATAGTATCATGTCTTCTGAATAGTGGAAGTATGACTTCTTCCTTGCCAATATGGATGCCTTTTATTTCTCTTTGTGGCCTGATTACTGAGGCTAGGACTTGCTGTACTGTATTAAATAACAGTGATGTGAATGGACAAACATCTTTGTCTTATTCCTGACTGTTAAAGAAAAGTTCTGTTTTCCCCACTGAGGATGATATTAGCAATGTGTTGTTCGTATATGACCTTTATTATGTTGAGGTATGTACCCTTAATTCCTACTTTGTTGAGGGTTTTTCTTATGAACAAATGTTGTATTTAGTCGCATTCTTTTTGTTCATCTACTGAGATGATCATATGGTTCTTATCCTTTCTTTATTAATGTGGTATATCATGTCGATTGATTTGTGAATGAACCACCCTGCAGTCCAGTAATAAATCCCATTGATCATGGTAGATAATTCTTCTAGTGTACTCTTGGATTTGCTAATATTTTGTTGAGAAATTTTGCATCCATGTTCATCAGGGATATTGACTTGTAGTTCTCTGTTTTAGTTGAGTGTGTGTCTGGTTTGGGAATCAGGACGATAGTGACCTCGTAGAATGAATTTGCAAATCTTCCATCCATTCCTATTTTTTTGAATAGTTTGAGAAGAACAGGTTTTTAACTTTTCTTTAAATGTTTGGTAGAAATCTCCTATGAAGCCTTCTGGCCCTGGACTTTAGTTTGTTGGGATATTTTTTATCACTTATTCCATTTCTTTGCTGGTTATCAGTCTGTTCAAGTTTTCTTGTTACACATACAAAATGATGTGTATTCTGCTGGTTTAGGATGAAATGTTCTGAATATATCTTTTAAGTCCATTTGGTCCATTATGTCGTTCAAAGCCATTGTTTCCTTGTTGATTTTCTGCTTAGATGATCTGTCCATTGTTGTAAGTGGGGTGTTAAAGTCTCCTAATATTATTGTATTATCAAGCAGTTCCTTTATGTTATTAATTTATATACTTGGGTGTTCCCATAGAGGATGCACAAATATTTACAATTGTTAGATCTTCTTCTTGGATTGTTCCCTTTATTATGATATAGTGCCCTTCTTCATCTCTTCTTAGAGTCTTTGGTTTAAAATCTAGTTTATCTAAGTACTGCTACTCCAGCTTTCTTTTGACATCCATTTTTGCATGATAAATGATTCTCCATCCCCTCACATGGAATCTGCAGGTGTCTAGGTATAAAATGTGTATCTTACAGGTAACATATAAATGGGCCTTGTTGTTTTTATCCATTCTGACACCCTTTGCCCTTTGATTGGAGTGTTTTGTCCATTTACATTCAGAGTAATTATTGATAGATATGTATTTAGTGCCACTTTATTACTAGTTCTGTCATTGTTTCTGGAGATTTTCTCTGTTTCTTTCTCTGTCACTTTTGGTCTTTCCTTCCCACTAAAAGAGTCCCCTTTAAAATTTCTTACAGGGCTGGTTTAGTGGTCATGAACTCCTTTCATTTTTGTTTGTCTGGGAAACTCTTTATCTCTCCTTCTGTTCTGAATGATAGCCTTGCTGGATAGAGTATTCTTGGCTACAAATTTTTCCCATGTAGCACGTTGCATGTATCATGTAACTCCCTTCTGGCTTTCCAAGTTTCTGTGGAGGGATCTGCAGCTAACCTTATGAGTCTTCCCTTGTAAGTTAGGGACTTCTGTCCTGCCACTTTTAGGAGTTTTCTTTATATTTTGCAAATTTAATTACAATATGTCTTGGTGTTGGCCTGCTTTTGTTGATTTTAATGAGAGTTCTCTGTGCTTCGTAGATTTGGATGTCTGTTTGTTTCCCCAGATTAGGGAAGATTTCAGCTATAAAAAATAAACCTCAAAAAACCTTCTGCCCTCTTTTCTTTCTTTTCTTCTAGCACTCCTATGATACGAATGTCATTATGTTTGATGGAGTCCCTGAGTTCCCTAAGTCTATTCTCATGATCCATAATTCTTCTTTGAGTCTTTTGTTCAGCTTCATTATTTTTCATAATTCTATCTTCTATATCACTTATTCATTCCTCTGTTTCTTCTCTTGTTGTGGTTATTACATTCAGTTGGTTTCAAATCTAAGTTTTGCGTTTTTCATTTTGGCCTGATTTGTTTTAAGCTCTTTTGTGTCTTTGGAAAGGGTCTTCCTGATATCCTCTATGCTTTCCTCAAGCCCATCAAATATCCCCATGATTGTATCTTTAAATGATGGATCATGCATATTACTTATATCTGTTTTGATTAGATTCCTGGCTATGATCTTTTCTTGTTCTTTTGGATGAATTCCTTGTTATTGGCATTTTGTGTAGGTCTCTGTCTTCTGTGTGTTAAGAATGTCTGTTATGTTTCCTGCTCCTGAGAGTAAGGGCTTTATGAAGAAGAGGTCATATCATGTCCAGGGTCTGGCGCTTCAAAAGTGTCTGTGGTGTGTGTTGAGTGCACTCTGCTGCTGTGTTGTAGCTGCAGGTTAGGTCAGTCCTCTGCATAGTTTCTCTTTGCCTGCAGTTGGGAGTGTTTGGACCTTGGCCACACTGTGGTGAGTTTTAACTAGTGTTACACTAAAACTGAAATTTTGCAGAACTCTGTCATTGGTAGACGTGGTGCATGCATGGGTTTATGCTGATCTTCTGGAAGAAGGGCCTGCTGCTCTGGTCCTTAGGCACATTTGCCCTACAAAAGCAGTATCAGCAGAGTGCAGGGGTGTGGGTCTTGGTATAATCAGGTTAGGTAGCCATTGTTGGTGCTGTGCTGTTTACTGAAGTTTATTTATACTGAGGGGCAGGGGAGGGAAATGGCAGGAGCCCACTCCTTTGTCCCTGGATAGGGGTCTTTTTGTTTGCCGCCCTCAAGAAAGCACTTTCTAAAGAGTGAATAATTTCCTCTTATATGTCACAGGCATTTTTCATATTGCTGATTTCACACTGTCTGTGGGTTGTGGGAACATTGCAGCGCATCTTATACTGTATTCTAGCCAGACCTGCTGACTTTTAAAATTACAAACTTCAAGGACCTTGTGTGGTGGGGACCTGCACTGGTCCTTGGGGAAAGGGTTTTGCTGCTTTGGAACTGATACAGCTTTGACCCAGAAGGCCAATCATGCCGAGTGCAGGGGTATGGGATTTAGAGCAAACATGCTAAACATGAGTGTCCTGGTTAGCTGCCCTCTGCAGGTGTCTCTGCACCTATGCTGAGAAGTGAAGGAGGGAAATGGTGCATGCTGGTACTTTTGTCCCCAGAGAGGCAACATCACCTTTCTCAGATGTGCTCCACAAAGTAGGAACAGTCTCTCCCCTAGCCTCTTAGGCAATCCTCGGATCATGGTATCATACAGTGGGCCCTGGGCTTGTTTACTTTCCTCCCTCCAGGAGTAAGACAGCATCATCAAGTCTCCAGCACAGTGAAGCCTGGGGAATTGTGAAACTCCATTCTTTGAGCCCTATTGGTTGTAAAAACTCACAAAATTCATCCCCTTTCCTTTTCCCAGGCAATGGCTTTGGGGAAGTGTTATTCTTATGCTTATCTCTGTGTGCTTCACTTTCTCTTGCCTTTTTCAGTGACCATGGCTCCCTCCCTTCCGAAGCACCTGTGATCAATTTCTCCTCCAAACCAGGTCTCTGCACTCCCACCTTCCTCAAAGTGGCCTCTTCCCTCCCTCTAGTTGTGCGGTTTGTTCTGTCAGTACTCAAATTAATTTTTTGAGTATTCAGAATTATTTGATAGTTATTCAGCTGTGTTTGAAGAATGAGGCAAGCCTAGGGTCCACCTACTATGCCACCATCTTGGTTCCCTCACTCCCGTTAATTGTATAGGTTCTTTATAGATTTTGGTTACTAACCCCTTTATTGGATATGTCATTTGCAATATCTTATCCTACAGCCTATCCTACAGTAGGCTGCCTTTTCTTTCTCTTGATGGTTTTCTTTGTGATGCAAAGTTTTTACTTTTGGTGTAGTCCCAATAGTTTATTTTTGCTTTTATTTTCCATGTATGAAGAGATAAATCCATAAATAGGTTGCTGCTACTGATTTCTAATAGATTACTGCCTATGTTTTCTCACTTTATTTTTTTAATTTTGTTAACATTTATTTATATTTTGAGAGACGTAGCGTGAGTGGGGGAGGGGCAGAGAGAGAGGGAGACACAGAATCTGAAGAAGGATCCAGGCTCTGAACTGACAGCACAGAGCCCGACATGGAGCTTGAACTCACAGACCTTGAGATCATGACCTGAGCTGAAGTCAGATGCTTAACCGACTGAGCCAACCAGGTGCCCCAGCCTATGTTTTCTCTTAGGAGTTACATAGTTTCACATCTAACATTTAGGACTTTAATCCATTTTGAGTTTATTTTTGCATGGTGTAAGGAAGGGGACCAGTGTTCCTAGCACCATTTTTTAAAGAGAATGTCTTTTCCCCATTGTACATTTTTGCCTCTTGTGTCCTATAGTAATTGACTGTATAAGCGTGGCTTTATTTGTGGGGTACTATCCTGTTTCATTGATCTCGGTGCCTTTTTTGCACCAGTTCCATATTATGTTGATTATAGCTTTGTAGTTTATCTTGAAATCTGACAAATTTCTCCTTGTGATGATCGTTTGTAATATCTACTTTCTTAACAACTTTCCCAGATGTAATACAGCAGTGTTAATAACTATAGTCATCATATTGAATATCTCTAGTTCTTATTTATCTTGTACCCAAAAGTTTGGGTCACCTTGTGACCACCTTCTCCCAATTCCCCCTCTCCCCCACCCCTCCCCTACCTCTGGTAAACTCAAATCTGATCTCTATTGAGTTTGGTGGTTTTCTTTTTTTGTTTTTCATTTTTTATTAGTCCCACATCTAAGTGTTGTCACAAATGGTATGATGTCCTCATTTTTTTAATGGCTGAGTCATATTCCATTGTATATGTTTACCACAACTTTATTCCACTGATGGACTTTTAGGCTGTTTCCATATAATTGCTATTGTAAATAATGCTGGTATAAATATGAAGTGCAGGTATCTTTTCAAGTTAGTGTTTTAATTTCCTTTGAAAATTTCCTCACAAGTAGAATTGCTATATCATATGGTATTTCTAGTTTTATTTTTTTTAGGAAACTCCATGCTGTTTTCCTTAGTTCCTGAACTAATTTACAATCCCACCAACAGTGCACAAGGGTTCCCTTTTCTCCACATCCACATCAACATTTTACCTTTCATCATTTTGGATTTTTATTAATGAACTATAGTTGACATGATGTTATATTACTTTCAGGTGTACAACACAGTGATTTTACAAGTCTGTACATTATGCTATGGTCACCACAGTGTAGGTGGTGACCATACAGTGCTATTATAATACCATCAACCATATCTGTTATGCTGTGCCTTTTATTCCTGTGACTTAGTCATTTCATAACTGCAAGCATATATCTCCCACTCCACCCATTTTGACTACTCACCCTGACTCTCTTATCTTCTGGCAACTGTCAGTTTATCCTCTGTTATTTTTGGATCTATTTCTGCATTTTGTTTGTTTCCTTATTCATTTATTTGTTTTATAGGTTCCACATATGTGAATCATATCTTATTCTCTGACTTATTTCACTTAACATATGCATGTATATGTGTGTATATACACACACACACATACATATATATATGGTCACTTTTTTTTAACTATTCATCTCTTGACGGATGTACTTACTGCCTTTTTAATTGTTTTCGGGTTGTTTTTGTAGTTCTTCTTTTCGTCTCTTGCTCTCTTTTCTTGTGATTGATGACTTTCTATAGTATCATGCTTGGCTTTGTCTCCCTTTATTTATTTTTTTGTATTTGTTACAGGTTTTAGGTTTGTAGGAGCCATACAGTTTACATATAAAACCTGAGTATATAGTAGTCTATATAAGTTCATGGTCATTTAAGTTTAAACACATCCTTAAAAACTTTTTGCTCCTTCTTCTGCATTTTATGTGTATATTGTCCTATTTCACATATTTTTATTCATTCATTTTTATTCATTAGATTTTCTTCTAATTATGACCTTTTCTTTCCCTCTTAAAGAAGTCCCTTTAACATTTCTTATAAGACCAATTTAGTGGTGATGAACTCCTTTAACTTTTGTTTGCCTGGGAAACTCTTTATCTCTCCTTCAGTTCTGAAAAGTAACCTTGATGGATAGAGTATTCTTGGTTATATGTTTATTTCTTTCAGCACTCTGAATATATCATGCCACTCCCTTACAGCCTGCTGACTTTCTGCTGAAAAATCAACTGAGCCTTGTGGGGCTTCCTGTGTATGTAACTTTTTCTTTTCTCTTGCTGCTTTTAAAATTCTCTATCTTTAACTTTTGACATAAGGTCTTTAACCTTAGACCTCCTTAGGTTCATCTTGTTTGGAAGTCTTTATTTCCTGAAGGATGTCTGTTTCCTTCCTCAAGTTAGAGAATTTTCAGCTGTTATTTCTTCAGATAAGTTCTCTGCCCCGTTCTCTCTTTTTTCTCTTCCTGGGACCCCTATAACACAAATGTTCCTTCACTTGATGCTAAGGGATTCCTTAACCTATCCTCATTTTTTTAATGGCTATTTTTTAATGGCTACAATTTTTTAAATATAATTTATTGTCAAGTTGGCTAACATACAGTGTATAGAGTGTTCTCTTGGTTTTGGGGATAGATTCCCGTGATTCATTGCTCACATACAACACCCAGTGCTCATCCCAACAAGTGCCCTCCTCAATGCCTATCCGCATTTATTTTTAAAAATTCTTGTCTCTTTTTACTGTTCAGCTTGGGTGATTTCCATTACCATGTCTTCCAGATCACTGATACTTTCTGCATATGCTAATCTACACTGATACTTTCTACATATGCTAATCTACTGTTGATTCTCTCTAATGTATTTTTCATTTCAGTTATTATATTCATCTCTGATTGGTTCTTTTTTATATTTTGTCAGAGTTTTATATTTTATCATCCAGTTATCACTGAGTTTTCCCACTCTTCTCTCCTGCCTATGGGGCATCTTTATGATTATTATTTTAAACTATCAGGCATATTGCTTATCTGTTTCATTTAGTTCTTTTCCTGGGTTTTTTTCTTATTTATTTGAAGCATATTCTTCTGTCTCTTCATTTTGCTTTATTTTGCTTAATTTTCAAGAATTAGATCGAACAGCTACTTCTCCTAAACTAGAAGTAATGGTCTTATGTATGATCATCCCTTGTGTAGACTCTGTGTGCCTGACTTTGGCTGGCTAGCTGGAGCTGTGTCTGGCATGGGCTGGGGATCCCAAGGGTGCTCTGTGCAGGATGCTCCCTGGCTAGACAGCTGTAATTGAAGCAAGCATGGGCTTAGGTGGGCCTGGGGCTCTCTGGTCTGTGTCCCTGAGAGAGGCACAGGTAAAACTGAAATGGGTGCATCCTGGGTTATCCCACAGTACTCTGTGCATCGGGTACCCTGGCAGGGTGACTGGAACCAAGGCAGCATGAGCCAGCAGCTCCCAGGACACTCTGCACAGGGAGTGCCTTGACAGGGCAGGTAGAGTTGAACCAGCCATGAACCAGAAGGTCCTGGAGTGCTCTGTGCTAGGGGTGCCCTAGCAAGCCACCTGAAGCTAAAGTGGCCTAAAGCATTCCAGGGTGCTTTACACCTGTGCCACCTTGGCACAATGGCTCGCACTATCACGTGCTCTAACCAAGGTGTCCCAGTGTGTGCTGCATTGGGGTAATCGGGGTGGGACATCTAGGGCTGGTATGGGTTAGAGGTCTAGAGTTCAATGAGATGGTAGGCTGGCTGTATCTTTGAGACCATGCTCCTGTCTGTGCTATAAAGGTGAAGGGAGGAGCATAAAACATGGCACTTGTAAGCCCCTCTGACCTAGAGAGAGTTCCAGCAGTTGTCCCGCCATTGCCAAAGTTGTAGAGCTGGATCTTTTACATTCTAATTGCTCTTAAAAATCAGGGCTTTTTGGGGTGCCTGGGTGGCGCAGTCGGTTAAGCGTCCGACTTCAGCCAGGTCACGATCTCGCGGTCCGTGAGTTCGAGCCCCGCGTCAGGCTCTGGGCTGCTGGCTCGGAGCCTGGAGCCTGTTTCCGATTCTGTGTGTCCCTCTCTCTCTGCCCCTCCCCCGTTAATGCTCTGTCTCTCTCTGTCCCCCAAAAAATAAATAAGCGTTGAAAAAAAATTTAAAAAAAAATTAGGGCTTTTTTTTTCTGTGCCCCAGGGCATCCATGGCTAAGGCAGGGCTCACTGGCGTGGCAGGCTCTCTATGGCACCCAGAACCCTGTTTCCATCTGCACTGTCAAGGGGGAAGGTGAACATAACCATGGCACTTGCCAGCCCCTCCAACCTGGAGAGAGTTCCAGCAGAGTTCACCAGAAATTGTGAATTTCTAAGTCTGGATCTTTTATATATTAGTTGCTCTTTTAAACCGTGTTTTTTTTTTTCCTGTGCCCAAGGGCAGACAAATCTGCTCATGGTCCCTCAGCACTATCCCTGCCCACTGCAATTTGCAGATTCAGGGGTCAGACTTCGCTTCATTATCATCTCTTGATATCTCTTGCCATTCTCTATATGGTCTGTCTTTTGTTGTGCTGTTCATTCAGCCCTAACTTCTTTAGGAGGAATTGCTCTATAGATAAGTATAGATCTGGTGTCCATGGAAGAGGTGAATTCCAGATCTTCCTATATCACCATCTTGGATGTGAAGCCACCTTTCACCTTCTCCACACCAGCATTTTTATCTCTTGTCTTTTTAAAGATGGTCATTCTAACAAGTGTGAGGTGATATCATTTTGGTTTTTATTTCCATTTCCTTGGTGATTAATGATGTTGAGTATTTTTTCATATACCTGTTAACTATCTATATGTCTTCTTTGGTAAAACATCTATTCAAATCATCTGCAAATGTTCTAATTGGATTTTTTATTTCTGAATTGTATGAGTTTATATGTTTTGGATATGAACCCCTTATCCGATATGTGCTTTTCAAATATTTTCTCCCACTCTGTAGGATGTCTTTTCGCTCTGTTGAAGATTTCTTTTCCTGTACAGAAACATTTTAGTTTGATTTCTATAAAAGCATCACCCCAGTTGCATTCTTCTACATGTAAATATCCAATCATCCCAGTACTTTTTGTTGAAGAGACTGTCTTTTCTCCATTGACCATTTGTTGCTTCCTTGTCAAATAATAATTGACTGTCTGCTTGGGTTTATTTGTGGGCTCTCAATTCTATTCCATTGGTCTGTGTGTTTTATGCTAGTACCGTACTTTTTTTCCACTACTTTAGATTTATAGTATACCTCAAAATCAGGAAGTGTAATGCCTCCTGCTGTTATTCTTAAGATTTCTTTGGCTACTCACTGTCTTTTGTAGTGGCATACAAAATTTAGGGTCTTTTCATATTCATGTAAAAAATGTCATTGGAATCTTGATACAGATTGTATTGGGTTTATAGACAGCTTTTGGTAGTATTGACATTTTAACATTATTAATTCTTCCAATCTATAAACAACACGCAGCCTTCCATTTATTTGTGTCTTCATTTTTTTTTCATCAATGTGTTGTAGATTTCAGAATAGAGATCTTTTACCTCCTCCTTGGTTAAATTTATTCCAAAGTATGTTGTCTTTTATGCTATTATAAATGGAATTTATTTCCTTTTCCAAAAATTTCACTGTAAGTGTCTAGTACTTGTATCTTAATTGTATATCCTGCAACCTTACTGAATTTGTTAACTGTTTCTAACAGTTTTTTGAGTCTTTAAGATTTCCTGCATATAAACAAATAGAGGCAATTTTACATCTTCCTTTCCATTCTGATGCCTTTTATTTCTATTTCTTACCCGATTTCTCTGTTAGTGCTTCCAATACTAGGTTGAATAGGGTGGTGAGAGTGAGCACCTTTGTCTTGTTTCTGAACATTGCAGCACTGAGTATGCTGTTAGCTTTGGGTTTGTCATATATCTTCTTTATTATGTGAGATATAATACTTCTTTGCCTAATTTTTTCAGTGTTTTTGTCGTGAAGGATGTTAAATTTTTCAAATGACTTTCCTACATCTATTTAGATGATCATAAAACTATTTATTCTATTAATGTGATATATCACATTGATTGGTTTGGATGTATTGAACTTTCACTGCATCCCAAATAGAAGTCCCTCCTGATCCTGGTGAAAAATATTTTAAAGTGTTGCTGAGTTTGACTTGCTAGTGTTTTTTGTTTGTTTGTTTGTTTTTTTAGAATTTTACATCTCTATTCAGCATGGATATTTGCATGTATGTTTCTTCTCTGGTAATATCCTTGTCTCACTTTGTTATCAGGATACTTGCCTAGTAAAATGAATTTGGGAGTGTTCCATCTTCAATTTTTTGGAAGAGTCTAAAAAGCATTGGTGTTCATACTTCTTTAAATGATTGGTAAAACTCACCAGTGAAACCATCTTGTCCTGGGCTTTGCTTATTTGGGAAATTTTTGATTACTGATAGTTTCCTTACACTAATTAGTCTATTAATATTTTCTATTTCCTCCTGTTTCAGTCTTGGTAGGTTGTATGTTTCTCAGAATCTTTCCATTTCTTCTAGCCCTTCCAGTTTTTGGCATATGATTGTTCATAGTAGCCTCTTATGATCCCTTATATTTCTGTGTTATCAGTTGTAGTGTCTCCTTTTACATTTATACTTTTGTTGATTTGGGTTTTCTTTTTTCCCTGGTTACTCTAGCTAAGGGTTTTTCAATTTTGTTTATCTTTTCAAAGAACCAAGTCTTGGTTAATCTTTCCTGTTGTTTTACTGCTATCTCATTTATTTATACTATAATCTTTGTTATTTCTTTGGTCCTGCTGTCTTGGGGCTCAATTTGTTCTTTTTGTAGTTCGTTAAGGCATAGAGTTAGATTGTTTATTTGTAACTGTTCATGGCCATGAATTTGCATCTTAGAATTACTCTTTGTGGGGTTCTGGGTGGCTCAGTCGATTGAGTATCTAACTTGAGGTCAGGTCTTGATCTCACAGCTGGTGAGTTCATGCTCTGCATTGGGCTCTGTGCTAACACCTCAGGGCCTGGAGCCTGCTTAGGATTTTGTGTCTCCCTCTCTCTCTGCCTCTGTCTCAAAAATAAATAAACAAACAAAAATTGCTTTTTGCTTTTTGCCTTAAGTTCTGGTATATACTGTGTTTACACTTCTGTTTGTTTCAAGAACATTTTTTATTTCCCTTTTGATTCCTTCTTTGATCCAATGGTTGTTCAGGAGTTGCTTAATTTCCATGGGTTCATGAATTTTTCAGTTTTTTCTCGTTACTGATTTCTGCTTTCATGACAGTGTGGTCACAGATGGTATTTGGTGTGATTTCAATCTTCTTGAATTTGCTAAGACTTGCTTTGTGGCCTAACATATGTTCCATACAAAAAATAAAAATAAAAAAGTTCCATGTGCTCTTGAGAAGAATGTACATTCTGCTGTTACTGGATAGAATGTTCTGTATATGTGTTTTAGGTCCATTTGGTCTATAGTTTTATTCAAACCCACTGTTGACTTACTGTCTGTGTGGATGATCTATCCATTGTTGAAAGTGAGGTACTACCTGGGGCACCTGGGTGGCGCAGTCGGTTAAGCATCGGACTTCAGCCAGGTCACGATCTCGCGGTCCGTGAGTTTGAGCCCCGTGTCAGGCTCTGGGCTGATGGCTCAGAGCCTGGAGCCTGTTTCCGATTCTGTGTCTCCCTCTCTCTCTGCCCCGCCCCCGTTCATGCTCTGTCTCTCTCTGTCCCCCCAAAAAATAAACGTTGAAAAAAAAAATTAAAAAAAAAAAGAAAGTGAGGTACTAAACCCCCACTATGATTGTTTTGCCATTTAGTTCTTTTAATTCTTGTATTTATTGTTTTGCTTTATATATTTAAGTGCCCTGTGTTGGACTCATATATATTTATAATTGTTTTATTTTCTTGATTGATCCCTTTATTATTTTATAATGAAGTTCTTGTCTCTTTTTACTATGTTTACACTCTATTTTGCCTAATTAAAGTATAGCTACCTCTGCTTTTTTTTGGTGGGGGGGTACAATTTGAGATGTCTTTTTCCATCTCTTGACTCACAGTCTATGTGTGTCTTTAAGGCCATAGTGACTCTCTTGTGAGCAGCATATCGTTGAGTCTTATGCTTTACCAGTCAGCCTTTGTAGGTCTTTTGAATAGAAAATTTAATCTGTTTATATTTCGAGTAAATAGTAATAATCATTTCTTATCCTGCTTTTTTTGTGTTCTAATATCGGTATGCATTGCCCTCTACTTCATGTTCTTTTGTGTAATGGCTACAAGTTTTTCTTTTCAGAATTACCTATAATATCTTAAAGTTATAACACCCTATTTTAAGCTGATACCAACTTAATTTCAATAGAATTCCTAAATTTTACACTTTTACTTCCTGCTAACATATTAGATTATAATTTACATATTTTACATTTAATAAGTTTATTGTAGTTATTATTTTTACTATGTTCATTTTTTAACTTTTAAAGTTGTAAATTATGCACCACTATTACCAAATTACAGAATCTAACTTTGATTTTACATTTATAATTACCAGTTAGTTTTACACTACCTGTCTGTCTACCTGAGGTTAGTTAGTGTCCTTTTGTTTCTACTCAGAAAAACTCCTTTTAGCATTTCTTGTAAGGCAGATCTGGTGGTAATGAACTCCCTTAGCTTTTCTTTGTTTGAGAAAGTCTGTATCTGTCCTTCATTTCTGAAGGACAGCTTTGCCTGGTATAGAATTCTTGGTGGACAGTCTTTTCTTTCAATATTTTGAAAGTGTAATCCCATTCTTTCCTGGCCTGAAAATTTTCTGTTGAGAAATCTGATAGTCATATGAGGGTTTATTCGTATGTAAATTTTCACTTTTCTTTTGATGCTTTTAATATTGTCTTTGATGTTTGACAATTTAATTATAACGTGTCTCATATAGTCCTATTTTTATCTTTTTTGGTTCCTTTAGGCTTAATGGATATGGATGTCCATTTCTCTCCCTAGATTCAGGAAATCTCAGCCATTACTGTGTTAAATATACTTTCTATCCCTTTCTGTCTGACCGAATTCCCATAATACGAATATTATTTCTTTTCACTGTGTCCCAGAATGCTCAAATGGGAATATTTGAGACAGAATTCCCATAATACGAATATTATTTCTTTTTACTGTGTCCCAGAATGCTCAAAGTCTTTCTTCACTAGTTTTCATTCTTTTTTTCTTTTTGATCCTTCGTGTAATTTCTGATGTTGTATTCTCCAGGTCTCTGCTTCTTCGTAGTGCATGGTCAAATGTGATTTTGAAATTTTCTTGAATTTTTCACTTACTGTATTTTCCAATTCCAGGATTTGTTGTATTTTCTTCATGGTTTCTGTTTTGTCAAATTTCTCATTTTGTTTATGGATAATGTTGTCTAGTTGTATTTCTCATTTTTTATTGATAATGTTTAGTTGCATGTTTTCATAGTTTACTAAACTTCTTTGAGAATGATTATAAATTGATAGCTCATATGTATTTATGTTCAGTTTTTAGAACTTTATTACTTTCCTTAGTGGTGCTATATTTATCTGATTTTTTGTGATCCTTGATTCCTCGTGTTGATATCTGTGCATTTGTAGAAGTGGGCTCATATTCCAGACTTT
The DNA here is from genome assembly GCF_018350175.1 of Felis catus. Taxonomy (NCBI): domain Eukaryota; kingdom Metazoa; phylum Chordata; class Mammalia; order Carnivora; family Felidae; genus Felis; species Felis catus. The sequence goes on from NC_058386.1 coordinate 23,857,945, forward strand.
ACAGGTTTGCTTAGGCAAAGAGAGATCTTCACCAGTTACTTCAGTTTGGGTTTCTGGATGTGTTTACTAATAATATTGGGCAAGTAGGGCCTGCTATTATGTTCTGGTTTTGGGTGAGGTAACTTTTTGAGCTCTGCAGTTGGGAATGGGAGGGTGTGCTATAGGCTGAGAACACTCAGATAGGACTGCTGGCTTGACTCCCCCAGCAGGATGTAGAATAGGTTGTGCTGTTGCCTGGATTTTGTGGTTAGACTTAGTAGATGCTTGGGTCTGGGTGCTCTATTCATTAGTAGTGCAGTGACTTAGTTTCCCTGCCTGGGGAAGGCAGCAGGACAGGACCCAGAGTCTGTTCATCTCATTGTCTGGGGACTTAAATCAGACAACAGTGTGAACTGAATTCCCTGTCAGGTGAGGCCACTGGTTTGCACTATAGACAGGTAAAACTGTCAGTTGTACTTTCTTTTCAAGAGTCACTGTAAGCAGGGCTATTGGATTTCTTGTATGCTCTGGTTAGGTTCCCTGGAAGAGCAGGCTAAAGGCTGTACTCAGCAATGAGTGGAGCTATTAATTAGTTTACTTGCCTGGACACCTCAGGAGAAGCAGCTCTAAAGCCTATAAAGCACTTTATTGTGTTAAGTTGAGCTGATCTGCACCCCACCTTCCCTGCCAAATAGGGCCCCTGGCTTTGCTCTGCAGACTATCAGCTCTCCCTCCTCTTCTCTTGGCTGGAGCATTGCTGGTTTAATGTAGCTTCCAGGTTTTCTCACCAGCCCTTTGTTCAAATGGGACCTGGGGACCCTCTTCACAACAGACAGGGCTATGTTTCATTTCCTTTGCTTAGGCTAGAAGATAATCTCCCTGGCTGGGCATAGCAGGGGAATCCTCAGTGAAAAGCAGTGGCTTTGATCCAAGGGTAATCAGCTCTACTCACCTGTGTCTCAGCTCAAGAATTGCTGGGATACACAGCTTCTAGGTGCTGTTATCAATTCTATTAGCTATAGGGGCCTGGAGACACTCTCCCCCCGTGGGTGGGGTTGTGACTCACCTCCTTGCTTGGGCATGGGCACACCAGGCTCTAAGGCTGGCACAGCTATTCATTTGAAAATTGGAATCAGGCAGATCCCAATGAATTCCCTGGTTAGAGTGTACCGTGGACTTGGTTCCACAGATGAACAAAGCCAATGCTTGGGATTACTACTTGGGCCCTGCAGGTATGAACTCAGTCAGCCAAGATTCGAGTGTTGGTTGTCACAACCCCTGACCCACTTCTCTGTCATGTTCTGCTTGCCAGTGGTTGAGCCCCACAGATAAGACCTTATGGAATAAGACCATAGTGAGGCTCCCACAAAGTGACCCAGAGTGCTGAGAGGGGGCTGCTGATTGTCCCTGTGGGTTCTCTTTCCCACTAAAGGAACTAGAAGCTCAAGGGATACCTGTCTGCATGGTGCTACACTGGACTGGGGAGGGACAGTGAAGTCACTGGGAAGCTGCTTCTCATACCCTTCTGATGCATTCTGTCTTGGTCTCCATGGTGCTTCAGCCTCACCCCTCTATTCTAGGATTTGCTCATTAGTGTTTTGTTCATGAATAGTTGTTTGGTTTCTTGTAAGAAGGAGTGAAGTCAGGTACAACCTGTTACCATCTTGATGACTTCATTCCCAAATTCCTTTGAAGAGTGACAATAGAGTTGGGGTCATTATTGGGCACATGCGATTCAATGAAACAAATGTTTTTTGAAACATTGAAAATCTAAGAAACATGGCAAATATAGCTGGACTCCCACTTCTACAACAGTGTGTAAGAATCAAATTAAAACCTATACCCTAAACGAATCCTTGTTCACTAGACACCAAGCATAGGATGACTGACACTTTCCCCTCAACACCCTTATTAGCATTGGCTCTGGGTATATTCCTTTGTTAATGAAATATGTGGATTAAAGGAGCAATATTACAATAATATGTTGGTTGTTATATATTTTAATGTTTATATATAAATATTTATTTTAAAAATCATCTTCCTAAGTTGGAGCAGGAATCTTCTGAGGGCAAAAGTCATGTATATTTAAAAGAAATGTAGAATAATAAGACATAGGGATATGGTAGACATATAACCAAATATATCACAAGTGAAAATGGACAAGTTAAAATAGATTAACTGGCTTTAAAAATCCATGGATATGCTGTTAACAAGAAGGAAAAGCAAATATTTTTTTTTTCTTCTCATTTATCCCCGTCAACCAATCTTATTCAAGTATGACATTTTCTCCCAAGACTTCTCTTGCTTTTGTACTGTTTCACCTTTGAGATCTTCATTGCCTCATGGTTTCCCGTAGCCACTCTGGTTTAATTCTCTGGCAATTTGTTCACAGGCAGAGATATGTAATGTTTTAAAAGTCAGTTACCATTTAGCTTTCTTTGTAAGAGGAACACAGGAAATATTTTACCGAGATTTCTTTAAATACTTTTAGATAACTTTTAATTTTTTTAATTTTTATTGTTTTTTAATTTACATCCAAATTAGTTAGCATAAAGTACATTGATTCCAGGAGTAGATTCCTTAGTGCCCCTTACCCATTTAGCCCATCCCCCCTCCCACATCCTCTCCAGTAACCGTCTGTTTGTTCTCCATATTTATGAGTCTCTTATGTTTTGTCTCCCTCGTTTTTATATTACTTTTGTTTCCCTTCCCTATGTTCATCTGTTTTGTCTCTTAAGCCCTCATATGAGTGAAGTCAAGGGATACAGGTGTGCTGTTTAAAAGGGACACATGCACCCCCATGTTTATAGCCGCACTATCAACAATAGCCAAAGTATGTAAAGAGCCCAAATGTCCATCGATGGATGAATGGATAAAGAAGATATGGTATATATATATATACAATGGAAAAGCAAATATGTAAAGAAAAATTTAGTATTTGGCAGATATGGCTTCCTAACAACAAAAAGCTGACCCATCTACATTACTATAAAAAAAGATAGAGTGGCTAACCACATTGATACTAATAGTTATAACTCATGAAAAAGATAAAAATTCTACTTATGTATGCACCTAAAATATATTCCTAAAGACATGACACAACTGATGAGAAATTCACCTTTCACCTTTATCCTAACATATTTTTGCTAACACGTGTGTGTATATATGTATGTGTGTGTATATACATATATATATTCTTTTAATTACCACTTTGTACAAATATACATTTTATCCCTTCTGAAAATGAGGGATATTTAGGTTGTTTCTCATCTTTTTCTATTAAAAATCATCCCAAAAGCTTTAGAACACTGCACTCCTCCTCCCCAAATAAATTGTAGGTAGGTAATATAATTAGTGTTTAACTTCCATAGTTTCAATTAACATTTTTTTTTACAGCATGTGGTGATGACATGCTTAATACTTTTATTTCAGATGGAAATTTTCTTAGGTGAGACAGTGATGTCTAAAAATTAGAAATAAAAAAATCTTAAAGAAATTGTGATCAAAACATGATATATTTGACAAACTCCAGATTTATGCAAGCTCCTGCAAATAATTTTATAATGTATTATTTTTTTAAGCTCATTTTTTTGAGAGCATGCACAAGCAAGAGGAGGGGCAGAGAGAAGTAAGGGCAGAATCCCAAGCAGGCTCCACACCATCAGTACAGAGCCTGATGTGGAGCTCGAACTCAGGAACTGTGAGATCATGCCCTGAGCAGAGATCAAGAGTTGGATGCTTAACTGACTGGGCCACCCAGGTGCCCCAATAATGTATTATTGTAGAATATTCAAATTATTTTAAAACTAATTTTTAGGTACACAAGTAATATACAGTAAAAGAAACATTTTTGGATTGTGATGGGAAATAGTTTAAGAATCACTTGTTATATTCCTCAGAAATAAAGTCAGTGAATATCAGTGCTTTGATTTCCATTTTTTTACAGCATATATTGTGAAATATTAATTCTTTAGAGGCAAAATGCATAGTCACCATTTTCCCATGTCAAATACTTCTGCAAAACATAATTTCATCATTTTTCTATTTGAGTTCATTTGATTTAAAGCAATTCTCAAATGAGAACTTTTAAAATCTTCCTTGAATACCTGTGCTAACATATGAAAGTGGGTAAATAAGATACTGACAGAAAAGACCAGAATTTGAGGAAATGAGTATAATGACAATAATTATAACTCTTTAATAATATTTGAAATTTATGAGGCATTTACTATTATGCAGGCTCTTAACTAAAGATTTTGCATAATTTCCCTGCTTTTCTTCAAATTTCAAGCACATGATGCATTAACTATAGGCACACCATGCTGTACATTAGACATCCAGAACCTGTTCCTATTACAAAGAAAGTTTGTACCCTTTGACCAATAGCTCCCCATTTCCCCCACCCCAGCTCCTGGCAACTACCAATGTACTCTTTGTTTCTATGATTTCACCTTTTGAGATTGCACATATAAGTGGACTGAAGCAGTATTCATTTTTCTGTGTCTGGCTTATTTCACTTAGAAAAATGCCCTAAGTTCATCACTGTTGTGACGAATGGCAGAATTTCTCTTTTTATTTTTTCACCTGAATAGTATTATATAGTACAAACACCACATTTTCTTTATCCTTTCACTTAGGTTCCACATCTTGGCTATTGTGAATAATGCTGCATGGGAATGGAGCTATCTCTGAGAGATACTGGTTTCATTTCCTTCGGATGTTTATTGCAAACTGGTATTGTTATCATACGGTAGTTCTACTTTTAGTTTTTTGAGGAATCTCCGTATCATTTTCTATAATGGTTCTACTAATTTCCATGCCAATTAATAGAGTGCAAGGATTCGCTTTTCTCCACAACCTTGCCAACACTTGTTATATTTTGACTTTTTGATAATAGCTATTCTAACAGGTATGATTTGTCAGTGTGATTTTGACTGCATTTCCTTGATGATTAGTGATGTTGAGCACTTTTTTTTTAATTTTTTTTTCAACGTTTTTTATTTATTTTGGGACAGAGAGAGACAGAGCATGAACGGGGGAGGGGCAGAGAGAGAGGGAGACACAGAATCCGAAACAGGCTCCAGGCTCTGAGCCATCAGCCCAGAGCCCGACGCGGGGCTCGAACTCACAGACCGCGAGACCGTGACCTGGCTGAAGTCGGACGCTTAACCGACTGCGCCACCCAGGCGCCCCGAGTACTTTTTCATATATTTTCATTTTAGCCACTGATCAGCTATATGGTTTCAACACATTTTGTCTGATTCCGTAAGTTATCTTTTCATTTTGTTTGTTGTGTCCTTTGCTGTGCACCAACTTTTTAGATTGATAGAGTCTCATTTGTTGATTTTTGCTTTTGTTGCATGTCCTTTTGGTGTCATATCCAAAATATATTGTCAAAACCAGTGTCAGGAAGCTTTTTCTCTATGCTTTCTTCCAGAAGTTTTATGGTTTTAGGTCTTACATTTATGTCATTAATGCATTTTGAGTTAATCTTTGTGGGTGGCTAAAATAGGGATCCAATCTCATTCTTTTGCATCTGAATATCCAGTTTTCCCAGAACGATTTAGTGAAGTAATGTCATGTGAAAACAGGTACTGTAATGCCTCCCACTTTGTTAGTCTTTCTCAAGATTTATATGGCTATTTTGGATCTTTTGTGGTTCTATACAGATTTCTGTGAAAAAGTCCATTGGAATTTTGATAGGGGTTACATTAAATCTGCACATTACTTTGGTTAGTGTGAACATTTTAACAATGATTTCAGTCCATGAACACAGGATATATTTCCATTTATTTGTGTCTTCTGTATTTTCTTCAGTGTTCCATAGTTTTCACTTTCCTGGTTAAAGTTTTCCAAAGTGTTTTTTTCTATCTGATGCTGTTGTCAATGGGAACATAGATTTTAACTTTATTCTTCTTAATACAAGTGCACAAAAACAGTAATATGAAACACCTGGAAAAGTGCTAACAAATTTGATCAACTGAGCAAACACAGAATTCACCGTCCAACAACAAGGTAAAATACATCTTTTTTTTTATTTTTTAAATGTTTATTTATTTATTTTGAGAGAGAGAGAGAGTGAGTGAGCACACACACGCAGGGGGGAGGGGCAGAGAAAGGGAGAGAGAGAATCCCAAACCAGCTCCACACACAACATGCAACCAATGCTGGGCTCAGTCTCACAACCGCAAGATCATGACCTGAGGTGAAATCGAGAGTCAGACGCTTAACCAACTGTACTACCCACGCACCCCATGAAAGTACACCTTTTTAAAAAACACAATGAAGAGTCCTAAGCTGGTGACTTACTATGTCAGAAACAAGGCTCAGCAAAGTTAAAAGATTACACATCATATTCTCTGCATTGCAACCTCGGTATAATTTGGAAGCCAATAACAAAAGGACATAAAATCACTGAACTTTGGAAATCTAGGAAGACAATTTTAAATAATCAAAATCATAATGTAAATTTTAAATAACAGAGGTGTCAATGAAAATACCACATTAACAAAAGCATATAAGGTCATGAAAAGTACTGTACTGAAGAAAATGTAAAGACTTTGAGACTCAGAAAACAGGCTTGGAGCACCTGGATGGCTCAGTGGATTAAGTGTCCAACTTCTGCTCAGGTCATAATCTGGTGGTTTGTGAGTTCAAGCCTTGTGTCAGGCTCTGTGCTGACAGCTCAGAGCCTGGAGCCTACTTCAGATTCTCTGTCTCCCTCTCTCTCTGCCCCTCCCTTGCTTACACTCTGTCTCTCAAAAATAAACATACATTAAATTTTTTTTCAACAAAGTGTAAATAAAAAAAAGGCTTAAAATTAATAAGTGACCAAATTGAGAAGGTAGAAAATGAACAGAATATCTTCAAAAATAGAAGGAATTACAATAGAAACATTAAATGAAAGTAAAAATCAGAAATTATTTTTTAAAACTTGATGTTAGTTCTTCAAATAAAAAATAAAATCAACAGACATCTAACAAGATGGATTATCAGAAGAGATGGGACAAACATTATTATGACTAAAAAGGAGACAGTTATGGATAATGAGACCCCACCCAGGCATGGTGAGTTCACAATTGGGAGGGATCCCCAAAACATGAAACTCTCCTTAAAGGAGTGAAGGGATTATGCTGCACATCAGGCACCAAGACCTTGAGGGCCAGCACTAGAAATAGGAGCCCCCAAAACATCTGGTATTCTTGATCACATGAAGATTAAGACAGAAGAATCACAGAACAATAGGGAACTAAAATCCTACTCTTTTTAAGGGGCTCACATGCAAAGCCACTGGCCCTGAGATCAATCATAAAAGCAACAGATTGAAAAGGGCTTAGGCCATAAGTGACTGAGACCCACTTACTAATTTTAAAATGGCTGCCAGAGAGACAGGAACCTGCAGTGACTGTCTATGAATAGATGTGTTGATGGATGTTATTTTTGATGTTCTCTCTCAAGCCTGCTAGCACCAGAGGCTGTGGCCACCCTACACTGTAATCAGGCTGAGCAAGCACCCTACACCCCATTATGCTGGGTAGCACTCAAGTCCAAACTAGGCCCAGCAAGTGCTCTGAGACACATCCATCCCAGAGAATGAACCACAACTGGAACAGGGAAGCATCTCAAAATCCACTTTGCCCACACAGTGGCTGATACAACCAGGTGAGTACCCACACCTTGATAACCTCAGGAGCATCTATGGTCCAATTAAAGCAAGTGAGCAAATGCAGCATACAGAAGGGATACCCACAAAGAACCTGGCCTTGGTGTCCAGGAGAGACTAATTCTGGGTGACATGGGAACAGTTCCTAATCAAGATCACTCCTTCAAGATTCAGGGAGGTAGCTGTTTTACCTACTATATATGGATAGGCACAGAGAGACAAAATGAGGACATAGAGGAATATATTTTAAAGCCAACAATAAGCAAGTACAAAGAAAACTATCTTGATAAAATGGAGATAAGCAACCTACCTGATAAAGATTTCAAAGTAATGGTCATAAGGAGGCTCACTGATGATAGAAGATTGGATGAATACAGTGAGAAATAATTTTAAGAAAAGATACAGAAAATACAAAGCACTAAGTAGATGTTATCACTGCACTGAAAAATATACTAGAGTGGTTCAGTAGCACAACGTATAAAAAAAAGAAGCATGAATCAGTAAGCTTGCAATACAAAGCAATGGAAAACATCCAGACAGAGCAGCAAAAGGAAAAAAGAATTATAAGAAGTGAGGATAGCTCAGGGTACCTCTGGGACAACATCAAGGAATGTAACATCCACATTATAGGCATCTGAGAAGGAAAAGAGAAAGAAAAGGGGCCAGAAAAATTATTTGAAGGAATAATACATGAAAAATTCCCTAATCTGGTAAAGGAAATAGATATTAAAGTCCAAAAAGCCCAGAGAGTTCCAAATAAGGAGAACCCAAAGAGAAACGTACCAAGACACATTATAATTATTAAAAGCATCAAGAGAAAAGCAAAGTAGGGGCGCCTGGGTGGCGCAGTCGGTTAAGCGTCTGACTTCAGCCAGGTCACGATCTCGCGGTCCGTGAGTTCGAGCCCCGCGTCAGGCTCTGGGCTGATGGCTCAGAGCCTGGAGCCTGTTTCCGATTCTGTGTCTCCCTCTCTCTCTGCCCCACCCCCGTTCATACTCTGTCTCTCTCTGTCCCAAAAATAAATAAACGTTGAAAAAAAAAATTTAAAAAAAAAAAAGAGAAAAGCAATGTAGTATGTACAAGGTAAACCCCACAAGGCTGTGAGATTGTTTGGCAGAAACTATAAATGCAAACGGAGTGGCATGACACATCACAAGATCTGGAAGGAAAAACCTATAACCAGTCATTCTCTACCAGGCAAGATTATCATTCAGAAATGTAAAATAGATTAAGCATTTTCCAGATAATCAAAAGCTAAAAGAGCTCATCACCACCAAACAAGCTTTACAAGAAGTATTACAGGGACTTTACTGAACCAAAAAGAAAAGACACTTATTAATATGAAGAAAACATACAAAAGTAAAAATCTCACTATAAAAGGTAAATAGTAAAGGTAGTAGATCAACAACTTCCAAGTATGAAGGATAAAAGACAAAAATTATAACATTAATTAAAACTACAACAATTAGAGTCTTTGAGGAGCTATGATGGTGGCATATTAGGAAGACCCTAGGCTTGTCTTGTCCTTCAAACACAACATGATAACTATCAAATCATTCTAAATCACCAAAAAATCGACCTGAGGACTGAAAGACCAAACTGCACAACTAGAGGGAAAGACAGGCCATATCAAGGAAGATAGAAAGTGCAGAGACGTGTTTCAGGGGAGAGAGGGATCACGGGTGCTGCAGAGGGAAGGGAGAAAGGTGAGACAGAGGAGCACACTTCCCCAAAGCCAGTGGCTTAGGAAACCAGAGGGACTGATTTTTGTGAGATTTTGCAACCAGCAGGGCTCAAGGACTGGAGTTTTGTTTCTTTAGAGAGAGACTGAGCATGTGAGCAGGGCAGAGAGAGAGAGAATCTTAAACAGGCTCCATGCTCAGCACAAACACAAGACCGTGGGATCATGACCTGAGCTGAAATGAAGAGTCAGACACTCAACCAAGTAAGCTGCCCAGAAACCCCAGAACTGGAGTTTTAAATGTCAGCAGGCTTGGCCAGGATAGAGCCCTGAGGGTGCTGCCTACTCCTGGAGAGAAGGCAGGCAAACAACCACCAGAGCAGACTGTGCAACCTGAGGAATTCCTAAGGTACATGGGGAAGAAGAAATAAAATAAAAAATAAAACAAAGTTAAATTAGTAAATAAAATTACAAATGAGAGAGGAGAAATGACATCTAACACCACAGAAAGACAAACAATTATATGAGAATATGATGGAAAATTGTATGCCCACAAATTGGACAATCTGGAAGAAATGGATGAATTCCTAGAAATATATAAACTACCAAAACTGAAACAGGAAGAGAAAACTTGAACAGAAAACCAGGAAAGAAATTGAATCCGTGATAAAAAAAAAAATCTCCCAATAAACCAAAGTCCAGGGCCAGAAGTCTTCAACGGGAATTCTAGAAAACATTTAACAAGAGCTAAGGGGTACCTGGGTGGCTCAGTTGACTAAGCCTCCGACTCCTGATTTTGTCTCAGACCATGATCTCGCAGTTCGTGGGTTCCAGCCCCACAATGGGCTCTGGGCTGACATCACGGAGCCTGCTTGGAATTCTCTCTCTGCCTCTATTGTGTACACGCACACATGCTCATGCTCTCTCTCTCACTCTCAAAATAAACTTTAAAAAAAATGTTTCAGGGCACGTAGGTGGTTCAGTCAGTTAAGCATCTGACTTCAGCTCAGGTCATGCTCCTGGAGTCCTTGGGTTCAATCCCTGTGTCAGTCTCTGTGCTGACAGCTCAGAACCTGGAGCCTGCTTCGGATTCTTGGTTTCCCTCTCTCTCTGCCCATACCCCGCTCATGCTATGTATCTATATCTCAAAAATAAACATTAAAAAAATTTTTAAGTTTCAAAAAATAACTAAATAAGAGTTAATACTTATTCTTCTCAAACTATTCCAAGAAATACAAATGTAAGGAAAACTTCCAAAATCATTCTTTGAGGCTAGTATTACCCTGATTCCAAAACCAAACACTCCACTAAAAAAGAGAACTAAGGGCACTATCTCTGATGAACATGGATGCAAAAAATTCTCAACAAAATATGAGCAAATTGAATCCAATAACACATTAAAACAATCATTAATGATGTTCAAGTGGTATTTATTCCTAGGCTGCAAAGGTGGTTCAGTATTCGCCAATCAACTTGATACACCACCTTAATAAGATAAAGGATAAGAACCATATGATTCAATACATGGAGAAAAAGCATTTGACCAAGTACAATATCCATATATAATAAAAACCCTCGAAAAGTATAGGGGTACATAACATAATAAAGGCCATATATGAAAAAAACACACAGCTTATATCATCCTAAATGGTGGGAACAGAGCTTTTCCTTAATAGTCCGGAGAACAACACAGGTGTGTCCACTCTCACCACTGTTACTTAACATAGTTGTGAAAGTCCTAGCCTCAGCAGACAAAAGAAAGAAAAAGCATACAAATTGGCAAGGAAGAATTCAAACTTTTGCTTTTCACAGATGGCATAATATTCTAAATAGAAAATCCAAAACACTGCACCAAAAAATTGCTATAACTTATACATGAATTCAGTAGTCGCAGGATATAAAATCAATGCACAGAAATCTGTTGTTTCTAAACACCAATAATGAAAAAGAAAGGGAAATCAAGGAATCGATCCCATTTTCAAATGTAGCAAAAACTGTAAGATACCGAGGAATAAACCTAACCAAAGAGGTAAACCATCTGTACTCTGAAAATTAGAAAACACTGATAAAAGAAATAAAAGGCAACACAAATAGACAAACATCCATGCTTATGGATTAGAAGAAGAAATTTTGTTAAAATGTTTATACTACCCAAAGCAATCGACACATTAATGCAATCCCTATCAAAAGACTACCAGCATTTTTCACCGAGTTAGAACAAACAATCCTAAAATTTGTATGGAACTCCAAAGACCCTGCATAACAAAAACGATCTTGAAAAAGAAAAGCAAACCTGGAAGCATCATAACTCTGGTCTTCAAATTATATGACAATGATATAGCGATGAAGACAGCATGGTACTGGCACAAAAACAGACACATAGATCAACAGAACAGAATACAAAAACCCGGAAATAGACCCACACATATATGGTCAACTAACCTTTGACAAAGCAGGAAAAAGTACCCAGTGGAAAAAACAGTCTCTTCAACAAATGGTGTTGGGAAAACTAGACAGCAACATGCAGAAGAATGAAACTGGACCACTTTCTTAAAACAAACACAAAAATAAATTCAAAATGGATGAAAGACCTAAATGTTAGACAGGAAACATCAAAATCCTAGAGGAGAAAACAGGAAGCAACCTCTTTGACCTCAGCTACAGCAACTTCTTACTAGACAAATCGCCAGTGGCAAGGGAAACAAAAGCAAAACAAGGCCTGGGACTTCATTAAGATAAAAAGATTCTACACAGTGAAGGAAACCATAAACAAAACTAAAAATCAGCCTATGGAATGGGAGAAGATATTTGCAAATGACATACCTGATAAAGGGTTAGTATCCTAAACTATAAAGAACTTACCAAACTCAACACCCAAAAAACAAATAATCCATTTAAAAAATAGGCAGAAGACACAAATAGACACTTTTCCAAAGAAGACATCCAGATGGCCAACAGACACCTGAAAAGATGCTCAACATCACTCATCATCAGGGAGATGAAAATCAAAACTACAATGAAATATCACCTCACAACTGTCAGAATGGTTAAAATGAGCAACACAGGAAACAACAGATATTGCAATGATGCAGAGAAAGGTGAAACCTCTTAAACTTTTGGTGGGATTGCAAACTGGTGTAGCCACTCGAGAAGACAGTATGGAGGTTCCTCAAAGTGTTAAAAATACAACTACCCTAAGATCCAGCAACTGCACTACGAAGTATTTACCCAAAGGATACAAAAATACTGATTTGAAGGGATACATGCACCCTAATGTTTATAGCAGCATTATCAACAATAACCAAATCACAGAAAGAGCCCAGATGTCCACTGATGGACAGACAAGTGGTTTGTGTGTCTGTATAAACACATACATGCATACATATACATACAATGGAATATTACTCAGCCATCAAGAAGAATGAAATCTTCCCATTTGCAATGACACGGATGGAGCTAGAGAGTATTATGCTAAGCAAAATAAGTCGGAGAAAGACAAATACCATAGGATTTCACTAATGTAGAATTGAAGAAACAAGAGATGAATGTAGGGTAAAAAAGAAAAAGCAGGGGCAAACCAGAAAAAAGACACTTAACTGTAAAGAAAAAACTGAGGGTTACTGGAGGGGAGGTGGGTGGGGAGATGGAATAAAATGGTGATGGGTATTAAGAACAGCACATGTGGTGATGAGCATTGGGTATTATCTGTAAGTGATGAATCACTACATTTTATACCCAATACTAATATTATAGTATAAATAAATTAGAATTTAAATAAAACTTGAAAAATAAAGCATAAAAATAAAACTACAATGGAAAATGTAAGTCAATAAAACAGAAGAAACCTATACAATTCAACACTGGAAAAACAAAGAATCGATTAAAAAATAAAAGACCTGAAAAGATATTTGTCCACAGAAAACATGCACATGGCCAAGAGACACATGAAAATATGTTCAACATCATGAATTAACAGAGTAATCCAAACCATAAGGAGGTATCACCTCATACCTGTTGGAATGACCAGTATCAAAAAGACAAGAAACAACAAGGGTGGGTGAGGATGTGGAGGGAAGGGAACCTGCATGCAGTGTAAGCGGGAATTTAAACTGGTGCATTGTGAGGAAACAGTATGGAGATTTGTCAAAAAATTAAAAACATAAATACCATATGACCCAGTAATTCTACTGCTGGCTATTTAACCAAAGAAAATAAAAATTCAATAAGATATATTTATCCCTTATTGCAACATTATTTATAGTAGCCAAGTTATAAAAGCAACCTATGTGTCTTATTGATTGATAAATGGATAAAGAAGTGACATATATAATACATCTACACAATGGGATATTACTCATCCATAGAAAAGAATAATATCTTGCCACTATAACATGAATGGACCGACAGAATACTGTGCTAAATGAAATAATTCAGAGAATGACAAATACCGTATGATTTCACTTATATACAGAATGTAAAAAACAAAACTAGCAAAACAGAAACAGACTTATAAATACAAAGAACAAACTGGTGGTTGCTGGAGAAGAGGTGGGAAGGAGTGGACAAAACAGGTCAAGGGGAGTCAGATTACATTCATTTATAAAATAAGTCAGAGAGATGAAAAGTACAGCATAGAGAATATACACAATAATATCCTAATAACATCATATTGTGATGGATGGTGACCATACTTATCATGGTGAGCACAGAGTAATGTACAAAATTTCAAAACACTATGTTGTACAACCTGAAACTAACATGACATTGTATGTCAACTATACTTCAATAATAGCTTGTAAAAAATGCTATTAACGAATGGCATTCTTAACAATACAAAATAGAGAAAATAATTTTTAAAAGTCTAAGCACTTTTCAAATTGCTCCTTCTGTGCTGGGCCCCAGGGCAAGTGAATCTTCATGCACACTTTTTAAGAACGGTATCTCAGTTTCATACAGCCCTTGGGGTCTCCTGTACATAAATCTGGTTTTCAAAGCTAGACATTTTGGGGGGCTCATCTCTTTAGTGCAGGTCCTAAAAGTTGAGGTGCCTGATATACGACATGGTACCCTTTCTCCTCAGGGAGAAGCTCCAGATTTGTGAGATCCCTCCTGAGTGTGTGTCACTATGCCAGGGGTATGGTTTGTGATAAGACCCTTTCTCTGCATCTTCTGTCTTGATGTGACCCTGTTATCATTTGTTGTGAAGCAGCTGTTCAGCTTGTTTTCAGGCCTTTTTCAGAGGGAATTTTGCATATGTAACTGTACATTCAGTGTGTCTACTGGAGATGAATTCAGGATCTTCTTATGCTCTCATTTTCTGTGTACTTTGTATTTTATCGATATGAGATGATGGATGCTAACTAAACCAACTATGGTAATCATTTTACAATGTATGGAATTCAAACCATGCTATATACGTTAAATTTATACAGTGATGTATTTCAATTATTTCTCAATATAACTTAAAAAACTTCTCGAGTAAAATTAAAAATTTTGACTTCTTCAGGTTTTCTGGCCTCTTCCAAAGTGATTTTTATTTGTTTAATGTTTATTTATTTTCCAAAGAGACAGAGACAGTGCAAGTGGGAGAGGGTCAGAGAGACAGGAGACATAGAATCAGAAACAGGCTCCGGGCTCTGAGCTGTCAACCCAAAGCCCCACGTGAGGCTCGAACTCGTGAACAGTAAGATCAGACCTGAGCCGACATCAGACGCTTAACCAACTGAGGCACCCAGGCGCCCTTCAATGTCATTTTTAAAGGTTTCTTTAAAAAGATGTCAAAATTCCTTTGCATTCAAATTTTGTTCTAAAACAATCTAAAATACACTAAGAAAAAGAATTAAGATTTCTAAGATAACTTCTTAGAATTAAGCTTTATCTTATAATGCTAGAGTGTGTGATAATGATTCTACAAACCTATCTACTACTTGCCTCCATTCATTGTTCGTTCATCCTTTTCCACAAAAATAATGAAAGCACACAGAAAATGATGGGAGAACTGAGCTTAAAATCTCAGAATTAAAGGAGCAAGAGAAAGCAAAAGAACCAATTTCATAAATCAACTATAAACTGAAAGAACTTCTACCTTTGAATTTCTAAAAGAAACCTATAAATATTTAATGAACATTTATTAATTAATCCATGTAAATACATAGATTTAGGGTTAAAAAAGCTGTTAGGATATTTCAGTTTATTGTATCAAATTGCTAGAATATAAAGTTAGCGGTCAGAAAAATACTGAGACAACAAAAAGGAAACAGTGAAATGGAGAAAAGTTTCTAAAAACCCCTTATTTTTATCAAGATTAAAAGTACGAAGCAGTGAATGTCATTTCTATAGAGTTTATTGAAAATGTTCACATAATTGCCAGGTTCTAAATTGTGATATTTGCTATTCTGATTTTCTAGATAAAGGGTAGTACAGTGCATGGAAACTGAGTATAAGGTATGGACAAAACGAGGTCATTCATCTCACACAGTAATTATTCCTAAACCAAGAGCTCCACTAGGGTATTCCCTTTGCAGCAGAAGGGTCATTTTATCTTAAGGTCATGCCTACCTAAATTTTCCCATTCCCTGATGTTAACATCAATAACCCATGCTGGGATTAATACACCGTACCTTCCTAAAATAACCTTCTATTACAAGGTTGGATAGTTTTCAAAACTGCCTTCAATATCAATCTTATGTAATGATGAAAACACAAGGTTAGAAAGTTTAGGTTTAATATGAATCTCTGAGATTCTTCTTCATAACAATATGGGATGATAATGACTCAAAATAATGGAAGAATCCATAGCTTACTATTGATTTCGTCAAACTACAGATAAAATATGTAACTCACAAATTAGGCAAACTCTTCATGGACAAATAGCTCAGCCCTCAGCTTAATTACTGTCGTGGGTATATAAGTAAGCTTGTCGAAGATAGAGTATGGCTTCAAAATTTTGTTTGACTGTATTGTAAAAATGGTTTACTTCATCTTATCTACATAATTATGTATCCCTATTTGGGGAAAGGTATACTACCAGTTATTCTTCATATATAAAAGTAAATGTTACTTAAAACATGCTAGGATAGCAATATAGTGCAATGCAAAGAGAATCACATTTGAAGTAAACACATTTGGGTTCAAATCATGGTAAGATTTTAGAAACGGTCATTATTCAAGTAATTATAACCAATTTGTAAAGGTTATAATGATAGGTCTCTCACAGTACTGATGTGAGGATTTAGTGGGACTGCCTACATAAATCACGAAGCAGGTAATGGTGCTCAGATACCTTGTTCTTTTTCAATCTCATCAGTAGCAGTGTGTGGATTGTTTGAAAGGGTAAATGTGTGTATGGTATTTAATAGCCACAATAATTTAGAATTCAAGACTACTTTTTGAAATGCAGGGGCAGTCTAAAAAGTTCAAAGTGAATTGTGATTAGGAATCCTTCATACGATGTCAGTTCAAGTGAGAGAGAACATATCATCTTCAAATGATATTTATATAGAAAAATATATATTATATCTCATCTGTTTATGAACACAAAAACAGAAATACATTATATATACTTTTTTCTTTTTTTTATATGAAATTTATTGTCAAATTGGTTTCCATACAACACCCAGTGCTCATCCCAACAGGTGCCCTCCTCCATGCCCAGCAGCCACTTTCCCCTCTCCCCTACCCCCTATCAACCCTCAGTTTATTCTCAGTTTTTAAGAGTCTCATATGTTTTGCCTCCTTCCCTCTCTGTAACTTTTGTTTTTCCTTCCCCTCCCTTATGGTCTTTTGTTAAGTTTCTCAGGATCCACATAAGAGTGAAAACATATGGTATCTGTCTTTCTCTGTATGACTTATTTCACTTAGCATCACACTCTCCAGTTCCATCCACATTGCTACGAAAGGCCATATTTCATTCTTTCTCATTGCCACATAGTATTCCATTGTGTATGTAAACCACAATTTCTTCATCCATTCATCAGTTGATGGACATTTAGGCTCTTTCCATCATTTGGCTATTGTTGAGAGTGCTGCTATAAACATTGGGGTACAAGTGCCCCTATGCCTCAGCACTCCTGTATCCCTTGGGTAAATTCCTAGCAGTGCTATTGCTGGGTCATAGGGTAGTTCTATTTTTAATTTTTTGAGGAACCTCCACACTGTTTTTTCCAGAGTGGTTGTACCAGTATTCATTCCCATAAATGTACTATTTTATTCATTACATTCTATATGACACATACATTATATAAAACGTATTCCATACAATATACTGTTATATACTAAATATATACTATTCATGAATATATATTCACTCTGTAGTATGTGATTTTGTTAATATAATTTTTTATCACTTGTAAGTTAATAAGTCATGTACATTGTATTACACATTTATGATATATTACATGTTTGTGTGTGTGTGTGTGTATAAATTTGTGTGTGTGTATAAAATAACCCCTTACTGCAGTTACTGCTCTTATTTTCCCCAATTAAAAAAGGATCTTTTATTGAGTGAGAAGGCCTTTTAATAGATTTTCCAAGAGTTTTATTACTAGCTGCCATGCGTTAGGAAAATTAGGTTGAAGTTTCTTAGAAGTAAAAATAATATCAGAATAGAATTTTAAAAATTATAATATAGCCCAGTGACATAAACTAATAGAAAAGTGTGTTTATTATTTGAAAACCATAGTTCGGCTTTATATGGTTTTATTTTATCTCTCTTATTTTTTTGTCTCTGATTCCAAATTTTATATGTGATTTTAAACAGGAGTGGTAGAATAGAATACCCATTTGTGTATCAAAGGTGATAACTCTGTGAGCATCCTATTTGAATCACTTTAATATTACCAAGTACTCTCTGTGATTACAGAACATCTAGACAAATTTAGTTTTATGAACACAGATTTTGTGTTCCTAAAACAGTAGGTAGTGATAAAGTACTCATATTTTTACTTTATTCTTATTCAGCCATGAAATCGCACTTTTGATATTGTAATGTACAAACTTATTATAACTTTTGAAGAAAGTAAACTTTGTTTTGTTTCTTTAGCATTGTAGTCGTAGGCTTTCATAATGACCCTGACTCTAGGGTCAAATATTAGCTTTCTGTCTATAGAGACGACACTACAATGTATCTAAAATTGGTGAATATAATAAAAACTAATGAAAAGCCAAATAGTTTTTCCAAACTACTGTAGTTATCAGCTCACAAAATTTCTCCCGTGCATCTCTGCAAACTCACACCGAGTACAAAGGAGGGAGCCAAGTGAGGTAGGAAAAGCACAGGCTGAAGAGTCAAATGGACCAATGTTATAGTCTCATTCTGGCACTTAGAAGATGTGTGACTTTGATCAAGTCATATCCTCTCTCTAAGCCTCCGGGTCTCTTAGTTTGTTTGTTTATTTGTTCATTTGTTTTTCTGCAAAATTGAGATAGAGCTTACTGGAATATTTTAAAGTATAAAGTATAAAGTAATATTTTAGTATAGAGCCAGGCCTATATTCTGGAACTCATAAATTGCTGTACATCCCCATCTTACTTTGCAAGAGCCTTCCATCTGGTCTCCTTGCCTCTAGTCCTCCTCAGTGATCCATTTTTTGCTGAAACTCCTTACTCTACAGGGAATTCTTAATAAAGTTGTACCAACCAGCCAGAATCTAACTTTAAACATTTTTCCCCTCACAACAAACTTTACATTGAAGTACATAGGCCTACTCACTTTTCTTTCATTCAGGTAGGCAGTCATGGCCCATGCAATTCAGATATAAATACTGAGAAATTCCCCAAAAGGAATTTATGAAAATAAACTCTATGTACTAGCACTATGCTAGACACTAAGAAATGATAAAGATACATCAGAAATAAATTCTGTTTTCAGGGACAGGCAGATTTCTAGTTATGAAGGATAGGTCTTTTCTTTTAAACCTAATTTTGTTTTTAATTTGGATTATCTAGGACAGAAAATCAAGTATAGTTGAAAATTTTCCAAATGTTGGTAATATTCTAATTATCCAGGCCTCCGTTCTATTAATCTTAATAATATTAAAAGCAAGAATGTTTGAAGGGTTAAGCTTGATTGTCCCTTTATAGTCTTTAAGTCAAAAAGCACAGAGTTTAACATTTATTTCACAATGACAACCATTGTAAAGCAGCAGCAATGACAAGCTTTCAGCACATGGTAATGTAAACAATATATGCATGAAGCTATATAGGTTCATAAAGACATTGTTAAGTGCAATTAAACTCTTATTAAGTAATTTGCTCCATGTAATCAAAAACAACAGAAATAAAAGAGAAAAATTAAAAATTTACAGAGTTAATATTCTGACCTCTGAGATATAAATACAGCGGGAATACTACAAAGGGAAATATTGTTTATAAGCATGTGCTGTTTTTAAATGTGTTACCAAAAATTGCCATGTGTGTGACAACACTTGGGTGGCAGAGAGAAGGAAGGCAGAGTGCAGAGGAAGCTTATATGTATATATTTTGGATGTTGACAATAAATAAATTGAAAAGCCAGACTTATTCATTATAATATAGATAAATTACAAAGAAAGTTTGGAAAGTGAATTCTTAACTCTTGCCAGAAATATTGTAAAATGTGTCCAGATTGCTCCAAATTAGTAAGAAGATTTGTTGGAAATACTATATTGCCTTTCCATATGCTGAGGCTGCCCTCTTAGCAGCTTAACAGAAAAAGGAGGCAGCATGGAAATTTGGGTTAAAATTGGCTATTCAATTGAGGCCTGTATTCTGCTTATTTCCTTGTCTTCCAGGACTCTGAAATCAGTTTAAAGACTGATATGCCTTCTCTGCTAATGGAATTCTACTCTAGTCCTTATTTGCTCCTGGACCATGTAAAACCATTTTTTAATAGCACCTTGGACATTCTCAAGTGCAGCTTTAGCTTTTACCATCTGTGGTCTCTAACACTTTTTTACCTAGACAGGGAGCCTGAAGTGTACAAGAGTCAGGCCTATGTCCCAAGGAAGTTTGCAATCTCTGAGGACTGCGCCAAGGTAAACCTGACAAAGGGATTAAAAGTCAGAAGGGTAATAGAGAGCTCATCTAGACTAACTACTGAACAAAACCAGCACCTCCATTTACAGATTTCAGGAAGATGATAAACTCACTAGTTAGTTTTACAACTAGTTTTACTAGTTGTACTTTTACAGAGAGGACAAGTTCAGTTCCTCATTTCATTGTTACATACCTTCAGTTACTAGAAGACGCTAGTTTATGCTGAGCAGTAATTATCTTTCCTGTAACTTCTACTCTTTGGTAGTATCTTGCACATCAAAGGATTATTTTCATCCTCTGTATTACATTCTCAAGTAGTTATATTTATACAAACAGAAGCTTGTGCATTAACATCTCATATGTTTAGCATCAGGGAGTAATTTGGAATCAATACTATGTTTATTCAACTTTAAGAAAGTATTTTTATATAAAATAGAAATTCAGGCTCTTAAATAGAGTATTCTGAACATAATTTATATTTTGCTCAATGGTTGTAGGTGATCACCATTATTAAAAGAAATTGTTGTGTTGTGTTTTCATATGTGATACCTTCAGGGTTTATGCAAGTTGGTAGAAAAATTTGTCCCTGTACTGTATGTTCTTAGGATGTTTTCCTTTGGGACTTTGTAGATTTCTTTCTGTAGATTTTTCCCTTATGTGTCTTAATAACAGATTGTGAGATCTTGATCCTGCCACTGTGCCTCCCTCTAACTGTAAGCGTGTGTTTCTAATCTTACGTGACTTTGGAAATTAGATAGCCAGATTCATTACAAAGTTATGTAAAAGTGTCTCTGAGTGAGACTTTCTTATAAATAAAATATATAACTTAAATTCATGCTGCAGTGGACAGACTCTGGTCCCTTCCCCTTCGTATTAAAGCCTTTGTGTATTCCCTCTCTCTTGAGTGTGACCACAACCTCTGACTTGCTTCTCAACAACTGAATATGGCAAAGTAGAGAGGATGCCACTCCTTTGATTAGGTTACATTAGTAGGACTGTGAAGGGATTTTGTAGACGTAAATAATGATGGTAAATTGGTTGATTTTGAGCTATCAAAAGGAGGGTTGTCCAGGATGGGCCTGGCCTAATCAGGTGAGATCCCTTTCAAGAGGAACTGGACCTTCTCTGACGTCAGAGACTCTCAGATGCTGGCTTTGAAGACACATGCTGCCATGTTGTGAGAAGGGCTATGGTGAAGACCATGTGACAAGAAACTGCAATTAACCTCTGGGATCGGAGGGTAGCTGACAATCCGCAAAACTGCTGAGACTGTCAGTCTGAGAACTGTGGAAAAATGAGTTTTTCCAACAACTTAAAGGAGCTTAGAAGCAGATCTTTCCTCAACGAGAGTGCTGTCCCACTGAAACTGTAAGATAATAAATGGGTGCTAGTTGAGGTTGCTGATTTGTGGTAATGCATTCAGTAATAGATAACTAAAACATAGGTGCTCTAAGCCATTCATTTTGTATGTACAGAGAAACTTTTGGTCATTTTCTTATCCTTTCGTAGGTTCAAGTTGGTTAACTCTATCTTGACTGATTAGAGCATTAATCAAAATATCTAATATGCACATGTATGTTGTACAGATGAATGTATGCATATTAGGTACCTTTTTCAACCAAAATATATGCCATGAAAACATGAGGTTTTTCTGAATGTGCCTTACTTGCTTAAGGGAATATATATTGATGGAGTGAAAGCAAAGAGGCTCTTTCAGCACAGGTATACATGGGTATATGGCACCTTATATAAAGGTACTCAGTAATACTGAGGACATAATGTAAATAATAACTGAATTTAGAATACATAAATTATGTCACAAATTTCATTTCCTACGAAGGCCCAGCATTTTACTACATAAGTGAATCTGGCCATGGAATAAAGAATAAATAGTGGTGGAGACTGTGGTGAAAATGTCCCAGCCCAAACAAGCAACTATTAGCCCTTAGCCCTATGTGAACCCAATTTCTCCAGATATGCTAGTTTTTCAAAAAGAAGGTAAAAATTTAGATGCTCATGTGGTATCTCCATATTTTTAAAAGGTGCTTACAAAATGCAAATTTTAAAAATAAACAACTGTACTGGCTATCCATTTGTGACTTCAATTAAAATTAATAACTTCTATGCAATAATCATGGAGCATACATGTCTAATTTCCTTAGTACTAATGAACATGTCACTGGACTACAGAAGGTCCACATGGGCTTTTACTGATATTTTAATGAAAGATACAATATTCTTTGCCTTTTGTTATTCCCATTTGTGTTTTATTTCCATTGGAATGCATGGGTAAATCAAGTTTGTGTCTGACAAAATTTGTCCATTCTCAATTTAGTATTTTGGTGACTGTAAATGCAGGGACGTGAGAGGGAATTAGTAGGAGCAATGAGAAGAAAGATAAGTTACATTCTTTAAAATTCCTTATTCAGTTCTAGAAAGTGATGGTCTACACCTGACTCTCCTTTTCTAATAAATTTTTATACTATATGGAACTCCATATTAATGGATTTCAGACAGCAGTTTATAAGGAGAGGATAACCTATGCTTCTTGAAGTCTTATTTGCTCAGGGCTTAAATGGTATTAGAGTAACAGTAACTACTTGTGCTTCTATAACCCTTGCCACAAGCTGCTATTATAGCCATCCAGTCTACTACAAATTTCACTATCTTCCCCTACTGCAAGTTATATATGGGAGTTCCATATAGCTGTTTAATGGCAGCTCATGCAAAATACCCTGTCAACCAAAGAGTAGCTTCCAAGTCCTTCCTCTCTTGCTTCAATGGCATCTCACCCTAGGCCCAAGAACCCTACTGTTATTTGAACACACATAAGCCATAGTTACTATTGTTACCTCCCAGTGCTGGTGCTCATACAAATCAGTGTGTTCTAGAACTGGCACTGTGTCAACTACACAATGATTTATATGTACCTTGAGTTCCTCCCTGGCATGGTGTTCCCCAAGGAGTGCTTAGCACTTTGCAAACATCTTATGCAGACCTCAGTTAGTGCTTAACGTTTCTCTTGCCAGAGACCTGAACTTCTGATCTGTGAAGTTTGAGTAAAGCCACCCCCCCCCCCCCCACTGGAAGCACCAGCCTCACCTGGGATCTTGTTAGAAATGCAGAATCTCAGGACCTATTCTGAAACTGTGGGCTCAGAACCCAGATTTTAACAGGTGATTTGTGTTCATTTTAAAGTCTTCACTAAAGGACCAATGCTGGAGACAGATATACTAGCATCCTCGAAATCTGTCATAAATATGTAACCTCCTCCTACAACCTGTATTCCCCTTACCCCTTTAGATCACCCAATGTCTTCCAGAATTTTACAATCAAGCCTTGTGAAACAGAACTTGCATATCTTTTTTCACTATACAAGGTCACACTGGAAGCTGTTGGATTTTTCACTAGAAACTTCCCTTTGTATCTAATATAAAATTGAACATATTACCTCCCATTATAATTACAAAACCACCTTTTATCTCCTTATAAATCCCCATGAAGAAGATTTAAAACACGCATACCTTTTAATCCAGCAGTTATACTTCAAGGAATTCATCCTGAACATATACTCACCTAAGTGCAAAAGGATATAGGTTCTTGATGATCACTGTAACAGATTGTTCATAGTACTGACATCTAAATATTTAAATGCTAATCAATCAGGAACTGGTTAAATAATTATATATCCATATAATCTGTGCCTTTACAAAGTATGAAGAAAATGTGCATATGGCCAATAAGGAAGGATATCTAATAATTAAGGATCCCAACCAAGTTATAAAATTTTATATTGCATGCTGTCATGTGAATGCCGTACATTAAATGCATGTCTGCATGTATGTGTTTTGTGTGTATGTACACAGAAGCTATATAATCATCGTATCGTGGCTTACCTAACCTCATTTTCAGTTCTCTTCCATCCTACCTGCCTCTTCTGTGGAGGTTGCAAAAGATAAAATCGATTTCCCAGACTTCCTTGCAGCTTAGGTTACTCCCTTGCAGCTAAGGTTGAGCATGTGAAACTGCTACAGCTAGTGATCTGTATTCAAAAATCTCCCATTGCTGCCTCTTCCTTTTCTTTTACCCTGCCTGGAATACTACTGTGAAGCCTGGAGGTGCAGCAGCCATTTGGCGACCATGAGACAACAAGCAGGAGGACCAAACCCAACACCACAAAGAAAAATATTTTTGAGTCTCTTATGGCATCTTCAGACAACACCAGCCAACAAACAGAAGTTTTTTTGGCTAGTAGTAGTGGTGGCGGTGAAGGGGCATGACAAACAGATTCAAGTGTTAACTCTGGAAAGTGGGCAGAGGCACTATTTTTACTTTTTAAAATATTTACTCTTGGGGCACCTGGGTGGCTCAGTTGGTTGAACGACTCACTTCGGCTCAGGTCATGATCTCTCAGTTTGTGAGATTTAAATTTAAAAAAAAAAAATTTACTCTTTTTTGATGTCTGAGTTCTGGAGTCAAAGAAATGACCCACAAACAAACATAAACTGATTTTAAAATGTAATTAAAGTCAGTGAGTTTTATGCATAGTTGTTTCAAGCCCAGGCTTAAAAGAGAATTGTTTTTTCACAAAATTGTTTTTGGTACTTATATTGGATGGATAATAACAGAAACAATTTAATATGTCATCCTATAACAGAGTGGTTGCTAAAAGGACAAATATAATTACATTAGTGATCACATGATTTAGGTGACAAATAGTTACTCATCTCAGAGAGAGAGGAGATAATTTCTCTTGTTTTAAAGAAAATTAGTTAACTATCCCTATTTATACAAAATGATAGTGACAGGGTTGAATGATTGATAATGCCCTTCACCTTTTTGTTTTTGTCGCTTCTTGATGTTTAGAGAAAGAAGAAAACAAAACTCAGAAAAAACAAGAAGTATTTAGTGGATTGGTCTTCATGAAGCAGTTTTTTAAAGCAGAGGTCACAGGGGGCAACTGGGTGGCTCAGTCTGTTAAGTGTCCAACCTGTTCAGGTCATGATCTCGCAGTCTGTGAGTTTGAGCCCTGTATTGGGCTCTGTGCTGACAGCTCAGAGCCTGGATCCTGCTTCAGATTGTCTCCCCATCTCTCTCTGCCCCTTCCCCACTTGTGCTCTGTCTCTCTCTAGTAAACATTAAAAATTAAAAATAAATAAATAAACCAGTGGTCACAGGATGTGTTCATGTGTAAGAAAGGATTAAGTAGATGTGGATTGCTTGAACTCTACACATTCTCAAGAAAGGCCTGTTTTTAGGAATGGCCCATGGCTGCTCCTGGCAGCTGAGCTGTGAGCTCTTGGAATGTTCTGCTTGGATCATTTTGACCCAAGTTTATACAAACAAAGTGATTTATAGTAAACACTTTTTTTGCTCTGGGAGTGTGGAGTCTAAATAGCTGAGGTCAGTTATTCAGGTACTGCATGCCCACATGACTGACCCCTGATAAAAACACTAGACATCGAGCCTCCAGTGAGCTTCCTTGGTTGACAACACTATGCATGTATGGTCACATCTTTTCAGGAGAATTAAGAATATCCCATGCCAGGGGTGAAGTAGGGAGGGATTCGGAAGCTTGCCCCAGCTTTCTGCTGAACTTCACCTCCTAAGCCTTTACCCTTTGTTGATTATCATCTATATTACTTTTACTATAGTAAGTCGTAATTGTGAATACAGCAACTTCTTAGTCCTGTCATTCCTTCTAGTGAATCATTGAGCATGAGGGTGGTCTCAGACACCCCTGACACAGTTCCTTAAGTAGCCAGAGCTTTAAATAACTACAAAGTTGATTGATGATAAGTCGTTATGAACTTATAAATAGCCCCTGAAAATATCATTATATTCTGGGAAATCAATGAAGATATAATGGCATATATTTTAAAAATATATAAATGTGTGGTAGAACCAGGAGTCAGCAAGTAATAATTACTGAGAATAATATCAATTATGTTTTCTGAAACTTTAGTTTAACTCTTTTTTAATGTTTATTTACTTTGAGAGACAAAGTATGAGTCAGGGAGAAACAGAGGGAAAGTGGAAAACAAAGATCCCAAGCAGGCTCCATGCTGTCAGTGCAGAGCCCAATGCAGGGCTCAATCCCACAAACCATGAGATCATGACCTGAGCCAATTCAAGAGTTGGATGCTTAAATGAGCCAACCAGGCGCCCCTGATTTAACTCAATAAAACATTCAGAAAATAATTTTATGGGAAAATACATTATTCCTTTAGTGATTAATGTCAATGGTAAGTAAAAGAGAGTCTTTGTTCAAGGTAGTTGAGATCATGAGTATTTCCAGACCTGCAGATGGCCAACAGGTAACATGAAAAGGTACTCAGCATCACTAACATCAGGGAAATGCAAATCAAAACCATGATGAGCTATCACCTCACACCTGTTAAAATGGATATTATCAAAAAAAACCCAATGTGCACATGGGTGGTTCAGTCAGGTGAGCATACAAGTCTTGGTTTTGGCTCAGGTCACAATCTCTCAGTTCGTGGGTTTAAGCCCTGAGTCAGGCTCTGTGCTGACAGAGCAGGGCCTACTTGGGATTGTCTCTTTCCTTCTCTCTCCATCTTTTGCCCACTCACACTCTCTCTCTCCCTCAAAATAAATAAACTTAAAAAAGAAAAAGAGAACTAACAAGTGTTGGCAAGCATGTGGAGAAAAGGAAATCCATGTGCACCATTGGTGGGAATGTAAACTGGTACAGCCACTATGGAAAACAAAATATTCCTTAAGAACAGAACTGCCATGTGGTCCAGCACTTCCACTTCTGGGTATTTATCCAATACAAAATGAAAACACTAACTCAAAAGATATCTGTACCCCCAATTTCACTGCAGCATGGTTTACAATATCCAAGGTGTGGAAGCAAACATGTTCATCAATGGATAAAGACAATGTGGTATATACACACAATGGAATATTACTTATCCATAAAAATTGAGGACATCATACCATTTGTGACCACATGGATGGACCATGAGGGCATTATGCTAAGTGAAATAAGTCAGAGAAAGACAAATACCATATGATCTCACATGTGGAATCAAAAAGAAAGACCAAAGAAGCTCACGGATACAAAAATAGATTGGTAGTTCCCAGAGGCAGGAGTGGAGGTACATGAAATGGATGAGGGGGACAAAAGGTACAAACTTCCAGTTATAAAATAAATAAGTCATAGGGATCTAATGTACAGCATGAGGATGATAGTTAATAATACTGAACTATGTATTTGAAAGTTGCTAAGAGAGATCTTAAAAGTCCTCATTAGAAGAAAACAGTGACAGATGTTACCTAGACTTACTGTGATCATTTCACAATATATGCAAATACTGAATCATTACATTGTACAAATGAAACTAATATAAAGTTATACATCATTTTTTCCTCAGTAAAAAAGACAATAGGGCAAAAAATTTAAACTGATAAAACTGTGCCTAAATGAAAAATAGTTTCATAACTAGTCTGAAAATAAAAAAGGCTTAAATCTTTTAATTTTCTAAATTTTTATGCTGCTGACAATCTCTTTACTTTTGTCATTCATATATATATATATATATATATATATATATATTTAGCGAGAAAATCTTAAAATATGGATAGTGTGAATATTAAGAGTATCTTCCCCTTAGCCTAATAAAATTATTTACTTGTTATTTTGTTTGGGATTTATTTATATTTCTATCTGGCCTTGTTCCAAAAAGTTTAGCAGTTGGTTAAAACATTTGCAGATTCTATTTTTACTCTGAATGTGGGGAAGCTGAGAGATATGATCCTTTAATGAAAAGTATTAAAATACTTGGATGGGCGCCTGGGTGGCTCAGTCACTTAAGCATCCAACTTCAGCTCAGGTCATGATCTTACGGTTCGTGAGTTCAAGCCCCATGTCGGGCTCTGTGCTGACAGCTCAGAGCCTGGACCCTGCTTCGGATTCTGTCTCCCTCTCTTTCTGCCCTTCCCCCAGTCATACTATGTATCTCTCTCTCCAAAATAAATAAACATTAAAATAGTTTTAAAAAATAAAAATAGAATACCTGGAAAGAACACTACAATACTGGTTATAAACTATAGAAATAAATAATTTTCCAGCATGTTCTCAAAGGCTGGTATAAAACAGAAGCTTATAAAGTATTATTTCAGGAATCAAAAGATAAGGGGTCAAAGTGTATGAGTTCATTTAGTCAACGGTTATTTCTTCTGTTCCAGCTGTGTGCCCAACCTTTCTCTAGCATTAAAGATACAAGAAAAAAGATTTTTTCATCGTGGAATTTACATGCTTTGGGGGGGACACAGTCAATGAGTAACTCTTCAAGTAAATATATCAGATGTTGCAAAGTGCTATCTAGAAAAATAAAGGAAGAAAGAGGTTTAGGGACATGGTGATGTGGTTTTGCAAATTTAAATGACGTCAAGATACACTTGCCATGTATATAAATCTTCAAAGTCCTCATCAGAAGAACATCTGTATATACAGTGATGGATGTTAGTTTACTATAATGATCATTTCACATATATTGAATCATTACATTGTACACCTGAAACTAATATACAGTTATATGTCAGTTATTCAATAAAAAGACAGACAAAAGTGATATATATATATATATATATATCCATAATACATATGCATAAGTACTTGTAAAGGTTATCAGAAAATACAGTGTCACCTGAAATTACAACATAAAGTCTGTATCATGAGTCAGATCAAGTTTGGTATATGATTTGCCAGTAAAATCATATGAGAATAAAGTTAAAGAAACATTTTTGGAATGGAGGTAGAGAAGTATTGTTTGTTAGATAAGTTCACTGCTTTTTTGTGATGATGTATGCAGAGACAGCATGAAAGCATCTCTTTTATAAATCAGACCAATGTCAACACATACATCCTCAAATAACAACTATATTACAACTGAATATTTTGAAAAAAGAAGTAATTTTGTTCAAATAAAATTCCTAAATGGACCTACCTACATTGTTATTAAACTGAAAAACATGAAGTACATATCTGTTAAACTGCCTTCTAAAATGGTGCCTAATGCTCCCTCTTCCACCTCCCAGTGTTTATGTCCTTGTATAACACTTGCCCTTTGTGTGTGGGGTTGAACAAAGTGATTATCTTTTAACAGAGTATAGCAGAAGAAATGGCATATCACTTCTGAGATTAGGTTACAAAACTGACTTGTGTCTTACTGGTACTCTTTTAATCTCACTTGCTCACTTTGATAAAGTAATGTTATGAGCTATCCTACGGAAAGACCCATGTGGTGAGGAACTGACCATAGCTTCCATTCAAAATCCAGAAAGAGGAGCACCTGGCTGGCCCAGTCAGTAGAGCATGTGACTCTAGATCTCAGGGTTGTGAGTTTGAGCCCCACGTTGAGTGTAGAAATTAATTAAACCAAATCCAGAAAGAAACTGAGGCCCTCAGCTCAAAAACCTTCAAGTCAGTCAGCCCTGCCAACAACATGGAGACAGCCTGGAAGTGGATAATTAATGCCCTAGTTTTGCCCTGGGATGACTAAGGCCCCAGGTGACAACTTGATCACAGCCATGAGAGGCTGAATTGGAGGATTCAGCTAAATCATGCTCAGATTCCTAACCCATAGAAAAAGGAGATAATAAATGTTCTTAGGTCACTATGTTTTGGGGATCATTTGTTAGGGAGCAATAAATGAGACCTCACTATTTTCTGATATTTCTAAGGCAATATCTAATTTCTTACACCTGGAAATTTAATACAGTATTTCTACTGGCTATTACAGTGATTCAAAAGATCACTGGTTAAAAGCAAGTTAAGCCTAGCTTAGAATTTGTTACATGAATCAGTAATTTGGAGCCTGTAGCTCCCACTAAATGACCCAATCAAGATTGGAATATTAAGTTACAAAGTTTAAACTATTAAACTGTACGATTTTTGTCATCATTTTTTATTAAATGCTTCCTAAAATTTCAGTAAAGAAGGGGAGATTAGCACAGGAAGAGAGATGAATTGGTAGAAGACTTTTCACCTTGTGAGGTCAAAAATAATAACTAATAATTTATAATAGTAAATTAATATATTCTAAAATTATAATTCTATAATAATATATTCTATAAAATCTATAGGAAAATTCATTTTGAAGTGGACACACTGAAATAATATTGTGGTGTTGAAAAAGCAAAGAGGAATGATAAAATAGTATATATACGCTTACAGACTGTTGAAGACAGAGGATGTGGAAAGATTTTTCCTGACACACACCACAAAAGTGACCATGAAAGCTATAGTAGTATTGGCTACTTTAATATTCACACAGTGCCTACTATTTTAGACAAATAGCGTTTTTGCATTCTTATTTCCAAGATTCTTAACCTGCCTTGCAGCCTATGCCTGTTACCAGGGAAACAAATTGGGCTTTTGCACAAAATACAATCTCTCATATAAGGTAAACATGGGATTTGCCATTCATACTATGATTTATTCATCCTCTGTATTCACTTATGTCTTCTTCTGACCTATGATATTTTCCAAATAATAGAAGACCCAACTGCTACTTTCATTTAAACACTAGCCTCTTGTCATCCTTTCTCCCTCATGCCCTAGTTTGGAACAATCATTAGTAAATGACTTCAGTTTCCCAAACTCATCATTGTACATTATTCACAAATGCCAGGCCAAGACATGGAAACAACCTGTGCACATGAGTGGATGAATGGACAAAGAAAATTGTGAGAAATATTTTCCAACCTCAAAAAAAAAAAAAAAAGAGATCCTGCCTGCAATCTCAACAATGTAAATGAACCTAGAGTACCTTATGGTAAGTGAAATAAACCAGACTCAAAGAAAAAAAAAAGCTGCATTATTTCATTTACAGGTGGAATCTAAAAAGAATCAAATACAGAGAAGTACACAGTAGAATGGTGGCTACTAGAGGTGGGGAGGTGGGGAAATGGAGAGAGATAGGTGAAAGGCTACAAAGTTGTAGTTATGTAAGATGAATAAATCTAGAGACCTAATGTACAGTATGATGACAATTACTATTGTACTGAACACTTCAATTCTTCTGAGAATAGATTTCAGGTGTTTTCACACAAAAGAATTCTAACTGTGAGGAAAAGACAAGCATAATTAGCTTGACTCTAGTAATCATTTCACTATGTATACCAAATCACGTTGTACACCTTAAAAATATACATGTAAAAAAAATAAATCTTAAAACTTATTTTCATTTCCAAAATAACCTATATTAAACATACTTTAATTTTTTCTGGGGTCATCATCAGTTTTCTAAAGTCCTGCTGAGCTTCTGTGTGGGATGCATGAAAATTTATAACATCAACTGTATTAATTTTCTATGGCTGCCATAATAAATTGCCACATATTTGGTGGCTTAAAACAACATACATTTGTTCAGAGTTCTGGAGGCTAGAAGTCTGAAAGTACTACCAGTAGGAAGAAATCAAGGTGTTGAGGGGGTCACACTTTCTGGTAGCTCTAGGAGAGAATCTGTTCCTTGCCTCTTAAAGTTTCTCCTGGCTGCTGGAATTCCTTGGGCACTTCTAGGCTTGCAGCTACATCACTGCAATCTTGGATTCCACAGTCACAATGCTACCTTCTCTTCTATGTCAAAGTTCCCTCAAAAGGATACTATGGCGCTTAGGTTCCACGTGTATAAACAAGCATAATCGCCCCATCTCAACATCCTTAACTTAATCACATATGCAAAGATTCCTTTTCCATATTTACAGCTTCCAAAGATTAAGACTTAGTATCTTTAAGAGCTGTTATTCAGGCTACCACATCATCTTGATATTATAAAATAGTATCCTTTAACAACCTGATCCATCACACACTTACATCAGTGATTAAAAAGATGGAATGGGAAGATACAAGCTTTAAAATAAGTCTGGCTTTCATCAATTCATGGGGAAAAATGAATTCCATAAATGGAAGCGCTTCATGGGAAACACCTGTATTGAAGGTCAAATCATTACCAATTTAAATACCACAATTATTTCAACTGCTGAATCAGTGCCCCAAGGACATATTAACTGGAATGAACCAAGACCATGAGCTTCTCAATTGCTAAATTAAGATCATCGACTTTTATCAGAATGCAGACGCAAACAGGTAGCTTCTTCACTCTCAAAAAACCCACACTGATTAAACAGTATTAGATGTAATTATCTCTGTATTAAAAGGCAGCTGTTTACATTCACCTTTTAGTAAGTCATGTCATGATTCACCACACAATTTCTTTAAATCTAAATTTTCCATCAATTTTATTTCTGGTCATTATGATAATATATTATTGACTTTTGTAAGAAATTATCAATGGTAAACTTGATGTCTCCTTCCATATTGAAAAATGATTTCAATTTTTCTTAAGTTTAAATTATGTTTTTCCTGAGACTTAAGATATTTTAAGACATTTTCCTGCAGAATTTTTAAAGAGCTGTCCACTATCTTCTAAACCTGTAAATATAATATCTGCATCCAAATGTATAAAGGAAACTAGTCTACTACGATTTTTATTGGTACTGTTTTATTATATTTTTGTTTAAATATTAGCCTTGCTTCACAAAACCAGGCAACTTCAAACTATTCTATGGTCTACAAATTTTAAATGACATCTGAATCATCTTTTTTCAAGGTGAAGTGTTAACTGATCCAATACTGTTATTTCAAATAATACATTAATAAG
This sequence comes from Felis catus, assembly GCF_018350175.1. Classification (NCBI taxonomy): domain Eukaryota; kingdom Metazoa; phylum Chordata; class Mammalia; order Carnivora; family Felidae; genus Felis; species Felis catus. The sequence continues at coordinate 23,890,973 of NC_058386.1, forward strand.
TTTTCAATGTCTTCCATGACAATTTTTTAAACAATTTTGATAATTTATGTACTGTTAAAAAATAATCCACTTCAGGGTGCCTAGATGGCTTGGTTAAGCATCTGCCTCTTGAATTCAGCTCAGGTCATGATCTCATGGTTCATGACTTTGAGCCCAACATTGGGCTGTGTACTGGTAGCATAGAGCCTGCATGGGACTGACTCTCTCTCTCTATCTCTCTCTCTCTCTCTCTCTCTCTGCCCCTCCCCTGCTTGTGCACGTGTTCATTCACTCTCTCTCTCAAATAATAAATAAATAAATAAGGGCGCCTGGGTGGCGCAGTTGGTTAAGCGTCCGACTTCAGCCAGGTCACGATCTCGCGGTCCGGGAGTTCGAGCCCCGCATCGGGCTCTGGGCTGATGGCTCGGAGCCTGGAGCCTGTTTCCGATTCTGTGTCTCCCTCTCTCTCTCTGCCCCTCCCCCGTTCATGCTCTGTCTCTCTCTGTCCCAAAAATAAATAAACGTTGAAAAAAAAAATTAAAATAAATAAATAAATAAATAAATAAATAAATAAATAAAATACACTTCATTTGGTTTGTCAAATTTCTTAGTTTTATGTCACATTATTCTATAATTATTTTAAGCTCTGCATACAGCTAAATTTTCTTTCACGTGTGTGTGTGTGTGTATATATATATATATATATATACTTTTTTTTTATTAGGCTCATGACATATTATTCTACTCTATGTGGCAAAGGCACAAATTGGAATTCATCTTGCTAAAGCCTGGGTAAATGCCCCAGGCTTTTAGATGAGACCTCTGAAGGACTACATTCTGGAAGTAATAGCAAAGGAGAAGAAGACTAACTTGTCCAAATAAATCCAGTCTCAAATAATCTGAGATCCTCTGGATCATGGTAATAAATATCTTCTTTCTTGCAAGAAGAAAATTAAATTATTCCAGTAGTAAGATAACATCATCTAGGGATTATAAGATTTGTTACACATTATATCTTGAATTTGATCAAAATTATCAGATATGTCTACCCATGCAGTGGAGCACTATTTATCACTAAAAAAGCTATAGACCCATTAAAAGAAATGGGGGAACTTTGTGGGGTTTTTTTTTCCTTCCACGTTTTTATTTAACTTCCAGTTAGTTAACATACAATGTAACATTAATTTCAGGTATAGAGTCTAGTGATTCATCACTTACATACAACACCTTGTTCTTATCACAACACCTGCCCTCCTTAATACCAATCATTCATGTAACTGGTTTCCCCCTAGCCCTGCCCCTCCTCCCCTGCAGTAACCCTCAGTTTGTTCTCCAGAGTCTGTTTCCTGGTCTGCTTCTATCTTTTTCCCCATACATATATGTATGTATGTATGTATATACATACATACACCACATCTTCCTTATCCATTCATCAGTCAATTGACATTTGGGCTCTTTCCATAATTTGGCTATTGGTGATAATGCTGCTATGAACATCAGGGTGCATGTATCCCTTTGAATCAGTATTTTTGTATCCTTTGGGTAAATACTTAGTAGTGCAATTGCTGGATCACAGGGTAGTTCTATTTTTAACGCTTTGAAGAACCTACAGAACACTTTGAAGAACCACAGTGGCTGCACCAGTTTGCATTCAACACTAGCTCCAGCTGTACCCCCAAGGCAGCCCCAGTATAACACACTAGGACATCCCTGGCCCACAGCCACTTCAGTTCCAGTCATCCTACCAGAGCATGCTGAGCACAAAGCACTAGAGGACCCCCAACCCATGCCTGCTTCAGACCCCACTGTCCCACTAGGGTAGCCTCGGCACAGAGTGCCATGAGATCACCCAGCTTGGCCCTCTTCGGCTCCCGTGGTCCCACTGGGATGACCCTTGCACAGAACACCTCATAATCCCCTAGCCCTTTCCTACTTCATCTCCAGCTGTCCTACCAGGATGCCCCCTGTGCAGAGCACCCAAAAGTCCCATGCCTAATACCCACTTTACCTCCAACCATTTCACCAGGGTGGCCCCTGTGTGGAGCACCTTAGAACTCCCAGCCCATACCTGCTACAACTCCAGCCAGCCAGCCAAAGCTGCCAGACACATGCAGTCTACACAAGGCCACTCATTCAAGGCTGGGAGACGTAGATGTTTCACCCAATCACAAAAAGTCAAACAAAATGAGGCGGAATACAAAGTAATGGTCATAAAGATGGTTACTAGAATTGAGAGAAAAGTGGGTGAACTTAAGGAGAACTTTAACAAAGAGTTACAAAACACACACAAAAAGAGGTAATCGAAATTGAATAGTACAACAAATGAAGAATATATTAGAAGGAATCAATAGCAGATTAGAGAATACAGAAGAACATATCAGCAATCTGGAAGACAGGAGGAAGGAAAGCACCCAAATGGAGCAGCAAAAAGAAAAAAGAAAAAAATAATAAGGTAGGTTAAGAGACCTCTGTCACAACATCAAGGATACCAGCAATATATTATAAGGGTCTCAGAAGGAGAAGAGAAAGACAAAGGGGTGGAAAATTTATTTCAGGAAATAATACCTGAAAACTTCCCTTAACTGGAGAAGGAAAAAGACATACAGATCCAGGAAGCACAGAAAGCCCCAAATAAGATTAACGTAAGGAGATACTCCCCAAGACACATAATAATTAATATACCAAACATTAAAGATAGAGAATCTTAAAAGCAGCAAGAGAAAATCAATTAGTTATGTACAAAGGAAACGTCATAAGGCTATCAGTGGATTTTTGTGAACAGAAACTTTGCAGATCAGAAGGGAGTAGCATGGTCAAAGTAGTGAAAGAAAACAAACAAACAAACAAAAAAAAAACACAACTAAGAATTTTCTACCCAGCAACGTGATGATTCAGAATTAGAGGAGAGTAAACGAGTTTCCCAGACAAAGAAAAGTTAAAGGATGTCTTCACCACTAAACCAGGCTAACAATAAATGTCAAAGGGACTTCCTTAAGTGAAAAACAAAAGACCATAATTAGAAGAAAATTGTGCAAGAAAAAAATTTCACTGGTAAAGACACACATATAACAAATGCAGCATATCACTTATAAAGCTAGTAGGAAGGTTAACAGACAAAAGTAGTACAATAAATTCTATCTAAAACATTAGTTATGGGATTCACAAAATGAAAAGACAGGAAATATGACAACATATACATAAAATGTGGAAGGGGAAGTAAAAATGCAGTGCTTTTAGAATGTGTTTGAACTTAAGCAAATATCAACTTAATGTAGACTTATATACTTATAATGTTATATATGGGCCTCATGATAACAACAAAACTAAAACCTCTAATGTAGACACAATAAATAAAGAGAAATGAGTCCAAGCATAACCCTAAGGAGTGTCCTCAATCACAAGGACAAAGAACAATGAAGAAAGGAACAAAGAAGAATTACAAAAAACAGAAAACAATGAATAAAGTGGCAATACATACATACCTAATGGTAAGTGTTTTAAATTTAAATTGTCTAAATATGCCAGTCAAAAGACACAGGGTGACTGAATGGCTAAAAAATAAAATGTATCTGTATGCTGCCTACATGAGAGTCATTTCACGCCTAACGACATACAGACTGAAAGTGAAGAGATGGAAAATATTCCATGCAAATTGAAGTGAAAATAAAAAGCTGGGTAGCAATACTTGTATCAGACAAAACTGACTTTAAAACAAAGACTGTAACAGGAGACATTGGAGGGTATTACAGAATGATACAGGGATCAATCCAAGATGATAGATGGTAAATATCTATGAACCCAACAAAGAAGCACTTAAATATATAAAGCAAATATTAACAGACATAAAGAGGGAAATTGACAGTAATAAAATAAGAGTAGAGGACTTTAACACCCCACTTATATCAATGGATAGATCATTCAGACAGAAAATCAATAAGAAAACAGTGGCTTTGAACAATGCATTAGATCAGATGGACTTAAAAGATAATGTACAGAATATACCATGTAAAAAGAGCACAACAGAAGGCACATGGAACATTCTCCAGGATAGATCACATAATAGGACACAAAACAAGTCTCAATAAATTGAAGAAGAATGAAATCATATCAAGCACCTTTTCTGACCACAATGGCATGAATCTGGAAGTCAATTAGGAGGGAAAAAAACTAGAAAAAATACAAACGAGGAAGCTAAACAACATGCCACTCAACAACCAATGAAGACATTAAAGAGGCAGTCAAAAATATCCGGACACAAATGAAAATGGAAACACAACAGTTCAAAATCTTTGGGACACAGCAAAAGTAGTTCTAAGCATGAAGTTATAATGACACTGGCTTACCTCAAAAAATAATAAAAATATTAAATGAAAAATCTAACTCCACATCTAAAAAAACTAGAAAAAGAAGAAACAAGGTCTAAACTTAGTAGCAGGAAGGAAATAAGAAAGATCAGAGAAAAATAAATGAGATAGAGACTAAAAAAATAAAAAAATATTAATGAAACTAAGAGCTGGTTCTTTGAAAGGATAATATTAATAAACCTTTAGCCAGATTCATAAAGGAAAAAAAAGGAAAGAGGACTTAAATTTAAAAAATCAGAAATCAAAGAGAAGTTGCAACCAACACCACAGAAATACAAAAGATTATAAGAGACCAAAATGAAAAAATTATATGCCAAAAAGTTGGACAACCTGGAAGGAATGGATAAATTCCAAGAAACATACAATTTTCTGAGATTGCATCAGGAAGAAATAAAAATCTGAACAGACGAATTTCTAATTTCTTATAATAAAATTGAATAGCTAATCAAAAAGCTCCCAACAAATAAAATTCCAGGACCAGATGACTTCATATGTGAATTCTACCAAACATTTAAAGAAGAGTTAATATCAATCCTTCTCTAACTCTTCTAAAAAATAGAAGAGGAAGGAAATTTTCTATGTTCACACTATGATACCGTCATTATCCTGACAGCAAAACTAGACAAAGAAACTGCCAAAAAAGAAAACTCCAGGCATATATCCTGAATGAACACAGTTGCAAATATCCTCAACAAAATATTAGCAAATCAAATTCAATATACATTAAAATGATCATTCACCACAAAAATGTGGTATTTATTCCTGAGATACCAGGATGGTTCAATATCTGCAAAACAATAAACATGATACATTACCTTAATTTTTAGAGTATCGGCAAGACTGACAGCTTACTGTTAAACAGAAACAGAAAAATGTAGTGAAGATAAACTTGAGTGAGCTACTTAAAGTCCTGAGAGTGTGTAAATGCTACAATTGTGTGACTTTAAAAAATTTCCTCCAGGGGCACCTGGGTGGCTCAGTCGGTTAAGCATCCAACTTTGGCTCGGGTCATGATCTCACAGTTCGTGGGTTCGAGCCCCACCTCAGGCTCTTTGCTGATAGCTCAGAGCCTGCAACCCGCTCTGGATTCTGTGTCTCCCTGTCTCTCTGCCCCTCTTCCAGTCATGCTCTGTCTCTTTCTCTAAAAAATAAGCAAACATCTAAAAAAATTTCCTCCAAAAGAACAAAATGAATGACATTTATGTTTTAAAGCAATCCAAGACTTAGGGGAGTATGGGGTTAGAAAATGTTCATTCAAATATTACTAAATGGAATTATTTAAGCAGAAGAAAAACGATTCCATACGGATGGAAGTTCAGTAATGCATAAAGGAATAAAGTGCTCCAGAGAATATAAAGGGACATTTGAATGAACATCAGTGTTTTCAAAAGACAGAAGTGTATTTCTTTGTTGCATCACAAAAGTGCATATGGGGTAAGAACTGCAAGGCTGGTAGGCAATTCCATGGATCCCACTCTATCTTTCTGCCCCATGACAACCAACATTTCGCAAACATTAAAATGAATGAATTAATCCATTCATCACACCCATGTTCTTTCCAAGATAAAGGAGGGATGAAAAAATTACTTCTCCCTTGTACTAACTGGAACAGAGCATTAACCTGTCCTAACTAGAACAAACAATTTTTATTTATGTCCCATTGACCAGAACTTGGTTATAAAGACACATTCGGCCATAAGGAAGGTGAGAAATGTAGTCTCTATACCGGACAGCTCTGTGCCTCACTAAACATCAGGGCATCTAGTACCAAGTTAGAAATTGATAATAGGCTGATCTGGGGGAACACCTGGCAGACCTGCAACCCAACTATCCATGAACTTTCTTTCTATAAAATCATATCAACCTATTTCCAAGAGAACATACTCAAAAGTACCATATAGTTACTACATCTCAAAATCCAAGCTCAGTCAGTGATAATCACCTTTTCCCTCAGATTCATATCTGGTATTTACTTTCTAGACATGTTTCATGACCTCTGATTATTTACTATAAATGGATGCAGTGTTAATAGAACTAAAATGAAGTTCCCATTCAACAATAGGAAAATAAGAAACACAAACTAGTCATTGATTCTTAGCCATTATCAAAATCAGCAGGGCAGGGACTACAAAAATTGCATATCATAACAGTGCAGTGGCTCCAAGTCCCCTTGGGTGTCTTCTCAGAGCACTTTTTTTCTCTATTTTCCTCTACGGCATCTGTCTTTTCCCTTTGGGGGCTCTTTCTTTTCTTTTCTATTATCTTCCATGGCCAAATTTGAAGCATAGTGGGAGAGCTTTTGCAGCTAGCTTCATGCTGGTGCAGCTTCACTGGCCTGGGGATTGCTTTATGGGTTAAACAGTTACAGCATGTTTTCAGTCCTAGCTTGTATTTTGTGTTTGTTTTCTTTTAACATTTTATAGTAAAAAAAAAAAATTTCAAAACTGTATGATTTCTGGCCTATTTGCTATAGGCCAGCTCCAAATCTAGACATGTATTTAAGCCTTAAGACTCTAGTCTTTTATTTACTGGCCTCCAAATTATTCTCAACCCCTGTCACTCTGATTAACAGTATGGCTATTAACAGAGTGGCTATGTGAAACCCCAGACTTTGATAAGAAGGAAATATCCTTAATCTTCTCCTTGTTTAAAGGTTCACTGCCCTTGTGTCAGTATATCCTTCTAAAGCTACCCTTTGGTACTACCCCTTATACATAATTTTATTTTTCTAATATGTAAACAAATTCTGGAAAAAAATAACTTAGGGCTTTTTAATCTTCAGGTATTCCAGCACTTTCTATCTTATAACACTTTAAACTCCATGTGTGGTTTCCAACTCATGGTCTAAAATAACTACTGAGCTTTAGCCATCACATCTGCATCCCAGCCAGAAGAGACAACTTTACTGAAAATGTAACCTTGAAGTTAGAAAGCCATTGAAGATTCTATTATTTTTTAAAAATGGGAGCATCAATGAGCACTGGGGAGAAAACTAGCAGTCTTTCCCACTGTTACCCTTTGTTTTATGTTGTTTTTTTTTTATTCCTTTTTAATATTTATTTTTGAGAGAGAGAGACTAAGAGTGTACACATGAGAGGGGGAGGGGCAAAGAGATAGGGAGAGAGAATCCCAAGCAGGCTCCGCTCTGACAGCTCAGGAGCCCCACAGTGGGGCTCAATCCCACAAACCATGAGATCACTACCTGAGCTGAAATCAACAGTCAGAGGCTTATCCAATTGAGCCACCCAGCTGTTGCACTTTTTTTATTCTTAATTGATCTAATAGAAAATAGTTTCTTCGAAATTATAATAGCAACAATGTATTCAATTGCATGTGCTATTACATGTAATCAAATTTTCCCCATTCTACTTATTCATTTCATTTCCTCTGTTTTGGTTTTTCAGTTAATAAAATTCTACATTTTAATTTCACCTTATCACTAGTAAAAGCTTTATCAATATTGTATTTAAAATACATTGTTTTTCTAATTTCTTATGATTTTTACTTTCTCAACCTGGTCATTTATTCTTTATTTTTGAGTATTCTTGATTAACAATAAAGGCATTTAAAGTTTAAGTGCAGCTTTTGCTGTTTTCAGTATATTCTGGTATGAAGTGTTCTACATTATTTTACAGGTACTTAGTAATTACCCTCCTTATATTTACTTTTTGATAAAATAGTTATCTAGGAGTATATGTCTTCACTTCAAAGTTGCTAAGAATTACAGGAAACAGATATACATGGGAAGAAAATATTTGTAAACCACACATCTGACAAAGAACTGGTATTGAGACTACATGAGGAACTCTTCAAACTTACCAGTTAAAAACAAGCCAATTAGAAACTGGGGGAGACACAAAGAGACATTTCACCAAAGCGGATATGCATATGGCAAAAAACTCAATACTATGTGTCATTAAGGAAATGCAAATTAAAACCACAATGAAATTTCACCATATACTTATCTGAATAGTGAGAAAAAAAGCCCCGAAAAGCATAAAACAAAAAATAAACAATGACAGCACCAAATATTGATGAATATACTGAGAAATTGGATTACTCATACATTAATGGATCACTTACACATTACCACTGCTGGTGGGAATATAAAATAGCGCAGCAACTCTGGAAAACAGTTTGGTAATTTTTTTATAAAATTAAACATGCAACAATCATAGAACTCAGCAAATATATTCATGAACATTTTTACCCTAGAGAAGTAAAATCTTACAGTCACACAAAAATTGCTACACAAATGTCCATCAAATCTTTATTCATAAAACCAAAAATTGAAATAACCCAGATAACTTTCAATGAGTGAACAATTAGACTGTGATCGGTCTATACCATGCACTACCACTCTCTAATGAAAAGGAACAAATTATTGATAGGCACAACACTTTGGATAGATCTCCATGGATTTAGCTAAATGAAAAAAGTCAATGGCTAAATTTGCATAATATAACAGTCCATTTAGATAACAATCTTGAAGTGACAAAATTACTGAAATGGAGAACAGACTTGTTGCCAGAGAATAAGTATAGGTGGGGTTGAGAAGAAGGAAGTATGAATGGTAACAAAAAGACAGTATGAGGGATCCTTGTAATAACGGAAACTGTATCTTGACTTTATCAATGTCAATAACCTGATGATGATATTGCACTCCAGATTTGCAAGATGTCATAATTGGGACAAACTGTGTCAAGACTGCAAGGGATCTCTCTGTATTTAATTTCTTACACTTACATATGAATCTACACTTATCTTTAAAAAAAAGCTTTAATTTTAAAAAGGCAAAGAATTATCCTGATGAAATTTTCATCCTGCAAAGATAGTAAAAGTTATATAAGGTCTATAAGTTTAAGGCTGTGCACAGCATGATGGTTTGATTTACATATATTGTGAAATGATTACTACAATAGGTTTAGTTATTCTTCATTTCATATAGATAAAATGAAAAGAGAAAACTTTTCTCCTTATGATGAGAACTCTGAGGATCTACTGTCTTAACTTTGCTATATATTACGGAAGTAGCTATAGTCGTCGTGTTGTACATTATACCCCTAGTACTTATTAATCTTTTAACTGGAAGTTTGTGCCTTTTGATCACTTTCCTCTAATTCCCCTTTACCCCACCCCACCTATGGTAACCACAAATCTAATCATTTCTTTTTATTAGTTGTTAGTTTGTTTTTAGGTTCCACATATAAGTTAGATCAAACAGTATTTGTCTCGGGGCGCCTGGGTGGCGCAGTCGGTTAAGCGTCCGACTTCAGCCAGGTCACGATCTCGCCGTCCGTGAGTTCGAGCCCCGCGTCAGGCTCTGGGCTGATGGCTCAGAACCTGGAGCCTGTTTCCGATTCTGTGTCTCCCTCTCTCTCTGCCCCTCCCCCGTTCATGCTCTGTCTCTCTCTGTCCCAAAAATAAATAAACGTTGAAAAAAAAACAGTATTTGTCTCTAATTTATTTCACTTAGCATAATACCCTCACGGTCCATCCATGTTGTCACAAATGGCAAGACTTCCTTATTGTTTTTTTTTTCACAGGTGAGTAATATTCTATTTATATATACCACAATATATACTATCTATTTATTTAGCCAGTCATCAATAGACACCTACGTTGTTTTCATGGAAGAAGTAAAACTTACCACTATTTGCAGATGACATGATACTCTATACAGAACACCTTCAAGTCTCCACCAAAAAAAAATGCTAGAACTAATACACAAACTCAATTAAGTCACAGGATACAAAATTAATGTCCAGAAATCTGCTGCATTTCTATACACCAATAATGAAACAACAGAAATAGAAATTAAGGAATCAAGCCCATTTGTAATTGCACCAAAAACAGTAAGATACCTAGGAACAAATCTAACCAAAGAAGGAAAAGACCTATACTCTGTAAACTATGAAACATTGATGAAGGAAATTGAAGATGACACTAAGAAATGGAAAGACATTCCATGCTCATGGAATCAAAGAACAAATACTGGTAAATGTCTATGTTACTCATGTCTTGACTATTTAATACTGCTGTGAACAAGGGGATGCAGATATCTTTTCAGATTAGTGTTCACATTTTCTTCACAAATATTCCCAGAAGTGGGATTGCTGGATCCTATTAGCTCTATTTTTTAATTTTTTGAAGAACCTCCATCTGTTTTCCACAATGGCTGGACCAATTTATATTCCCACCACAGTGCACAAGGGTTCCCTGTTTGCCACATTCGTTCCAGATAGTCAAACTATTTAACATGATATACAAGGCCCCTTATAGCCTGAAATCATCAAATTTTTCTCCTTTCCTGACATCCAGTCCACCAAATGACTGATTTTTCTCTCATCAAGGTAAACCTTTTCCCTATCATTATTTCTTCCTGGAGTGGTACTGTTCTTGCCCATCTCCCTAACCCATTTTCCTACTTAGCTTTCAAGACTTATTCAAATGTTATTACTTCCTCAGTAAAAGTCTTCTTCAGGCACCCTAGGAAGTAACCAACAGTTGTCCTCTTTTTCACTGCGCTCCTATAGCATTCTCCACATTGTTTTTATGGCTTATTACTTGGTACTAAAATGATTTATTTGTATGACACTCCTAATAGATTGAGGGCAAGGGTCTTGTCTTAATTTATCTTTGCGTATTCAGGATATAATTTAATGTTTAATTCAGGACTTAATAATTAATTGATTAGTCCATACATTGTCTCAGGCATCATTTTGAATATCCATGTCTTATTTAGTACAACCATACAGGTAAACGGTGGAACTGAACTGAATCTTTATTTTGCAAACATACATTTCAATCAGTGATTGCAAATGATGTTGGTTTTCTACTACCTCTGTTGGACAGCTAGTTTCTTTCTAGAGTATGCTTGAAGGTGCCACATCTTGATGAGAAGGTGAAAAGTACTCTGTTTAATCAGTGATGTTATGGATATGGGGAGTGTGATAGTTGGAATTTTGCAAACAATTTGCTATTACCAGTCTTGTTTTCCGAGATTTGTCATATCAATTTCTTTTATGTTGTATTTGTGTTTTTACAGATGCCAAATCCAAGAGACAGAAGAGAGAAATACAGCTAAGAATTTCTGATCAAAAATATGTTTAAATTGAATTTTTCTAACATGTAAACTATGCATATGTTGGAAAACACGCACAGAATACACATTTTACAATCAAATTGTGCTATAGTCATTTCTGTTCTTATGTGATTGATCTAACATCATAAAATTCTAAATGATTTGTTACCAAGTGATGGTTTGTGAAAACAGAAGGTTTATTAAAATAAAAATTCCTAACATTCTTTTCAAAAGTACAAGTAGGAAAAAGAAACCAAGTAGAAACCAAGAAAATGACAAGAAAAAGCATGGCATGCCCATAGATTAGCAACTTTTTATAGTCATTTAAATGCCATAAGGATGAATTATTTATAAATACTCAAAATCCCTTATCTGTAGGTTTTTCAGTTTATATTCCCTTGATTCACTGCCTAAAGGGAATATGATAGCAAAATAGTAAAATCCCTGGATCTACGGCCATGCAATAGTTCGCACAGATAACCTGTGCATTCCTTATGGGTAATATGGACTTCAATGGAAGTCTCAAAAGACTACCTCTTGCGAGTGTTTCGATTTCCATCCACTTACTTCACAATCTAAGTTGACAACAAAATGTTATCTCTTCAGGAATATTTAGAATGTGTCCTTCCATTTAACATTTGCTTTTCTTTCTTGCTTTTTTAAGTACAACTACAGAAAATGGAGAAAATCTTCAAAAGCAATGTTTTTAGTTATCAAAAAGTAAATGGAAGGGTACTTGACAACATTCATAAATTTGGACTAAATATTAAAAGGATACGGCCTCTAAGTGAAGAAATATTTATAATGGAAAGATTAAGTGAGGCTTCTTCTTTGTCATTTCTTCAAGTAAAATATTAATTTTGAAATCCACTCAATTCTCAATCATATAGTATGTAGTAACCATTTAAGAAGTACCAGTATTGTTCATAGTACTATTCTATATAGTTAATAGATGTTTAAACCAATTAAAAATGTATAAACAATGTAAAAAGTAGCTGTATTTATAACTGGTTCTCACCTAAACATCCTCCACATACCCAGAAGCCTGATGGAAATTTACAAACTGAACATGTTTACAATCTGCTGACCTCAAGATTTCTGTTTACTCTGAGGTCTAAGGCACTACCCTCATTACAATAAAATGTGAAATTCCTATTAATAAATTTGCTATTTCTGCCGAAACAACAATCACAAGGATATGGTATTTAATTATATTGAAATAATCCAGGATAATATACTAGACTGAGTCTAGCTATAAATATGCCTTCATAAATACATTAACACAATCTCATGGCTTGTTTTATTGGCCTATCTAGCCGTGACCTTGGAAATTAGAGAAAATGACCCCAAACTGATCACACCCAAAGCAAATAGTTTTTGATGGTAAGAGAAAAAAAATGAAGCAATAGGCTATGCCTCTGAAAAGCAATCAAAGTATGATTTTTTATAGAGGTAGGGCCATGAATAGTCCTGTTTTGAAAACTGGATAAGTATTACAGAACAAATTTGCATATGCTTGCAAATTTTGCATATTTGTATACATTTACCACACGTCTTCTAGTATGTATTTTCTAGGCTAAAAGGTGACTGTGTTAGCACTATAGTGTAGTAAATAAACTTTACATTTGATTTAATATCAAACCTTACAGGATATTACATCTGGGAAAAACATTTCACATTATTCAATCACATTCTCCCATTCTACACATGGAAAAATTATCTTCACATTGCCCTTATCCCAACAAAGACCATTATTGCAGACATAATGGTCTGCAATTTTTTAGCAGATATAAAACATGAAGATAGCAACAGACATGAAAAAACCTTAGTCTAAATAAATACCCCTTCAAAAGGTTTTTGTGATATAGTACGTATCAAAAACATCTCATTAAAAGTATTTCTCATTTATAATGAATTCAACATTCTTTGTTACTGAATTTTACTCTGGGCCAGGCACAGTGCTAAATTCTAGAGATTTCGTGTGATTAAATCAGAATTTCTTTTTTCATTTAGCTCAGAATTTAGAGAGAAAAATAGACTTCTATCCCCTTATGATTTTTCAAAGTGCGATGAGAATTCAGATGATGTAACATTTAATTTCATAAAATGTATCTGGTAACCTTTATTGCTTTATGATGTGCAAAAAACTTTCACATACATTCGTGAAATTCTCACAACTCTGTGGAGTTGGTACTATTGTCATTGCAAGAATTATAGATAACCAAGAATGTGATTTAAGAATAGACATATATGAAATTGAGAATACCACACGCTTATCAAGAAAATAATGTATATTTAACAGAAAAAGAAGTTTTTAATTTCTAAGAGGTTTATATCATTAAAAGTTTAATTAATATTATACCATATGAATTATGACATTATTTTTAGAAGGCTATTTTCTACTAAAACAAAGAAATCTCCAACAATTATCAAGGCATTGTTATTACATTCTAGGAAATGGTTAGAGAATGGGGTTTTAGTTAAACTTAATTACCATTTAACTAAGAATCCCCTGTGTGTTAAATAGAACAGCCTAAGGCAAGGACACTGATGCAAAGCTATGAGAGCATGTGGCCCAAAACTCTCTCATGAGTGGACAATTATATTGCTTGCTCTCGCAAGTTATTTCTTTTTAGAAATATAGCACTTACCAACCACAAATCTTTAATATACTGAACACAGCATCAACCACAAAGTTGAAAGAGAGGTCAGAAATCATAAAGCTTAAGTTATTGCTTCTGGCATTCTAGCAGACTAAGTAACCTGAACAAAACCTTTCAGTAGAAAAAAAAAAAAAAACGCAAAAACAAAGGCACTGGAGACAATATTTAAAAATATTTTTAAATACATCCAAGAATTGAAAAACTGGCCAACAAATATCCAGAGGCCAATAAAATAAATGTAAGCTAGAACTGACAAGAAAAGTAAGTTGAGGGATGGCTTTCAACTTCTTAACACTTGACCAAAAGGTCATCTTGAACTTTGGTTTTCAGATCCTCTCAAGACCCAAAGGAGAATAGGCAAATCCTAGGAGTCAGCCAAGTTGGGGTATCTAATAGGAAATAACCCCCATATAGAGCTAGGGCTCAAGGAACTATACCTTCAAAATAAGACTATGCTGGCAGGAAGCCAGCTTCCCTCCCCACTCCCTGCCTCAAGAATGAAAGAAAAATGTCCCACTGAGCTCTGGCATTGAATGCAGGGAAAGAAAAATAAATCCTCCTTGAAAATTTGTAGCCAAAATCCAGCCCTTATGTGCATTTGTAACCTGAATTCCCCTACATGAGTAGTCTGAAAAATCTCTAACCAAGAATTTAAGGGGTCCAGAGCTGGTAAAACCTCCTAGGTAGTCTGCAAAAGAAAATGAAAATGCTTTTTGGATAAGCTCACCTAAAACCCAAGTTTCAAAGGATTTCCAGAGGTAAAATTTCTAGAATTATGAGCTCAAACTCAAAAATGACAAAACGCAAAATGAAACAAAGAAGGCATCAGACAGTGGAGTCGGACCTGTTGATACTCCATACACTTGAATTATTACAAAGAGAACAAAAATAAGTATGATCATAGATTTAAAAAATAAGTGATTAAATGAGATAAATGAGGAAATATAAAAATGAACAGATCTAAAAATATCTGTATTTAATGTGAAGATTTAAAAAATATAATATTGAATATTAAGAGTTCAATAGATGGGAAAAACATGCTTGATAAAATTTAACATCAATTTTTAATTTAAAAGTGATCTCAAAAAAAGAATAGAAGGAAACTTCCTTACTTCAATAAAAGAGAGCTCCAAGATTTTTACAAATCCTATAGTAAAAATCACAATAAATGGAAAAACATGAAGACTGTTGCCTTTAGATTCAGGAACATGATATGACTCTTATTTACACGTTATACTGAAGTTAAAAGCCAGAATAATTAGCGAAGTAAAATAAATGATTAGAAAGGGAAAAACAAGATTACTCTTTTTCTCTGATAATAGCACTCTGTTTATAAAGATCACCATCTACAGATTTTTTAATTACACATAAGAAAGTTTCTAAAATCCTGCTTGATAAAAATATAAAAATCAGTTGCATTTTTAAACAATAAGAGTAAGCAGATACAAAGTGGAACTTTTTCCATTTTCACATATATATTCAAAGTAGAGCATACACTTCTATCCACAGTTAAACAAATATTAACAGAGTAGAGAACCATATAACTAACGTTTAGTCACAAAGTAGAATATGAAAGACCCCTGCTTAGCTTAATAACACACCCCCACCCTATCTTCAGTTCCGTAACGCCTCACTTGCAGGGCTTGCACTTCCACCAGTTGACAAACAGGATATCTGCAGTTAGACATCCGTACCCTGGGAGAGCTGTACCCCCCACCTTTCCCTACGCAAGACAGGAACAGGTTTTCACATAAATAACGATGACCGCTTTCATCTCGCTTCTGTAAACCTGCTTGCGCTCCCAAACCGGAGGTCCCCTGCCGCTTCGCACCCGGGCTCCAAGTTGCATCTGCCGAGAGAAACTCCATTTCCCAAGCTTTCCCAGGACGAAATTACCCCCAACCCTAACCACCACCGAGCAGAGAGCCTACCACCAGCCTGTATGCAAATGTAACTCAAAATGGTATAAAAGACCTGTAACCCCGTATATCGGGGCTCTCCCGCTTTCCAACACTGGGGAGCCCTGGTGCACCAGTAAAGACTCTCTGCCGACGTCGGAGTGCCGTGTGGTTCTTTGCGCCAACTCTCATTCCATAGGGCTTAGGAGCTTGGCTCCTAACATTTGGTGCATTGGCCGGGAAACCGAGGGAAGGCAAGAGAACCCCGGCCCCGTCGGTGGATGACTCTCCGGCCCGGGCCACTGACGGACTGACTGAAGACAGACTTCTGTGCCTTTGTCTACACACAGGTATTGTGTTCTATGTTTTGTCTCTGAACTGTGAATTCTGAGGCCGGCCGGCCACCTCAGTAGGAGTGTTGAAGGAGGACAGACGTGTCCTGAACCTTCACACCCCAGCCCCGAGGGACGCCTCGGTGGTGTTTGTAGGGGAGAGCTGACAAGTTCGTCAGACTCCCCAAATCCGTAGGCAGGCCTCCCCTGCCATCTGAATCTGAATACCTGGCCGCGGCTCCTTGGTTGTTGTCTAGTCTGTGTTGTCTGGTCTGTATCGACATTGTAGTCATATTCGTGTGTGTGTGTGTAAGTGTGCGTGTGTGGACGCGTGGACAGGACGACACAGCCATGGGACAGACACTGACTACTCCTCTATCTTTGACTCTGACTCATTTCTCGGACGTCCAGGCAAGAGCTCGCAATCTATCCGTTGAGGTTCGAAAAGGTCGATGGCGAACTTTTTGTTCATCGGAGTGGCCCACCCTATCTGTAGGGTGGCCCCGGGACGGGACTTTTGACCTCTTTGTTATATTACAGGTTAAGACAAAGGTAATGGATCCTGGACCACAAGGTCATCCAGATCAAGTGGCCTATATCCTCACCTGGGAGGATCTCATCCGGAATCCTCCGGCATGGGTGAAACCCTTCCTTCCTTCCTGCCCCACTTCTCAGTCTACCCTCCTTCCCCTGAAAACCTCCAAAAACCGAGCCTCAACCCAAACTCCAGATCCGCCCAAACCGGTTTTTCCCGATGAGTCCCAAAGGGACTCCCTCCTCCTAGACGCTTTGTCTTCGCCGCCCCACGCCCCCGAAGAGACTTCACCGCCCCACAACCCCCTCTTACTACCTCCACCCTATAATTCACCCCTGGCCCCCGTCTCCGTCCTGTCCCCGGTGCCCCCTACTTCCCCTCCTGCCTCCAGTTCCTCCTCCCCCTCCCCAACTTCTTCCCCCGCCTGTACGTCAGCCCCATCCTCTACTCCAGCCCCACCCGATCTAACTCCCCAGACCCCACCTCAGACCCCCCGCCTCCGTCTCCGGCGATCGCGATCGGACGACCCGAACGGCCCTCCCACTTGGCAATCTTCCCTGTTTCCTCTCCGGACAGTCAACCGGACTGTCCAATATTGGCCATTTTCTGCATCCGATCTCTATAATTGGAAAACTCATAACCCTTCCTTTTCCCAAGAACCCCAGGCCCTAACCTCACTAATAGAGTCTATCCTCCTCACACACCAGCCTACCTGGGACGACTGCCAGCAGCTCTTACAGGTCCTTTTGACTACCGAGGAAAGGCAACGAGTTCTCCTGGAGGCCCGGAAAAATGTGCCGGGGCCTGGAGGTCTTCCAACTCAGCTTCCCAATGAAATAGATGAAGGGTTTCCCCTCACCCGCCCGGACTGGGACTATGAAACGGCTCCAGGTAGGGAGAGTCTCCGAATCTATCGCCAGGCTCTGTTGGCGGGTCTCAAGGGGGCAGGGAAACGGCCCACCAATTTGGCCAAGGTAAGGACCATAATCCAAGGAAAAGAGGAGAGCCCCGCAGCCTTTATGGAACGGCTTCTAGAGGGGTTTCGGATGTATACTCCATTTAACCCCGAGGCTCCAGAACATAAGGCTACCGTGGCCATGTCATTCATAGATCAGGCAGCGTCTGATATAAAAGGAAAGCTCCAACGGCTAGATGGGATTCAAACCTATGGGTTGCAGGAACTAGTTAGGGAGGCAGAAAAGGTATATAACAAAAGGGAGACCCCAGAAGAAAAGGAGGCTAGGCTAGCAAAAGAGCAGGAAGCACAGGAGGAACGAAGAGATCGAAAGAGAGATAAACATCTAACAAAAATCCTGGCAGCTGTAGTGACAGAAAATAGAACAGGAAAGTCAGGGGAAACGAAGAGGCGGCCCAAAATAGAAAAAGACCAATGTGCCTATTGCAAAGAGCGCGGGCACTGAATCAAAGACTGCCCTAAGCGCCTTAGAGACTCAAAGAAATCTACCCCCATACTCACCTTGGGCGAAGAGAGAGAGTAGGGGCGTCAGGGCTCTGGAGCCCCCCCCGAGCCCCGGCTAACTTTATCTGTAGGGGGGCATCCCACCACCTTCCTGGTGGACACAGGAGCTCAGCACTCGGTCCTAACCAAGGCAAACGGGCCTCTGTCCTCTCGTACCTCTTGGGTTCAAGGAGCGACAGGAAGAAAAATTCACAAATGGACTAACTACCGTACGGTTGATTTAGGGCAAGGGACAGTGACACACTCTTTTCTGGTAGTACCCGAATGCCCATACCCCCTTTTAGGACGAGACCTCCTAACCAAGCTTGGAGTTCAGATCCATTTCTCCAAAGCGGGGGCCCAAGTGCTAAACCGGGATGGCCAGCCTATCCAAGTCTTAACTGTGTCCTTACAAGACGAACACAGACTTTTTGAAACCCCGGTCACCACTAACCTCCTCGAAGCCTGGCTGCAGGACTTTCCCCAGGCCTGGGCAGAAACGGGAGGGCTTGGTCGAGCCAAATGCCAGGCCCCAATCATAATTGACCTAAAGCCCACGGCAATGCCTGTATCTATCAGGCAGTATCCCATGAGCAAGGAGGCTCATATGGGCATTCAGCCACACATTACCAGATTTCTAGAGCTTGGGGTCCTGCGACCTTGCCGCTCACCTTGGAATACCCCTCTCTTACCAGTGAAAAAAACCTGGTACTCGAGACTACAGGCCTGTCCAAGACTAAGGGAGGTCAACAAAAGGACTATGGATATCCATCCTACGGTCCCCAATCCCTATAACTTGCTCAGCACCCTGAGCCCAGACCGTACCTGGTACACAGTACTGGACCTAAAAGATGCATTCTTTTGTTTACCCTTGGCCCCCCAGAGCCAAGAACTGTTTGCTTTCGAATGGAGGGACCCTAAAAGAGGAATCTCAGGCCAATTAACCTGGACCCGCTTACCCCAAGGGTTCAAAAACTCCCCCACTCTCTTTGATGAGGCTCTTCACAGGGACCTAACTGACTTCCGGACTCAACATCCAGAAGTAACACTACTCCAATATGTGGATGACCTTCTTCTGGCCGCCCCCACAAAAGAAGCCTGCATACTAGGTACCAGACATCTGCTCCGGGAATTAGGAGAAAAAGGATACCGGGCATCCGCCAAGAAGGCCCAGATTTGCCAAACCAAGGTAACCTACCTGGGGTACATACTGAGTGAGGGGAAAAGATGGCTCACCCCTGGGCGAATAGAAACTGTGGCTCGCATTCCGCCGCCCCAGAACCCCAGAGAGGTACGTGAATTCCTGGGAACTGCTGGGTTCTGTCGCTTATGGATACCTGGGTTCGCTGAGCTAGCCGCCCCCCCTCTATGCCCTCACGAAAGAGAGTGCACCCTTCACCTGGCAGGAAAAACATCAGTCAGCCTTTGAGGCCCTAAAAGAGGCCCTCCTCTCCGCCCCGGCTCTCGGGTTGCCAGACACCTCCAAGCCCTTTACCCTTTTCATAGACGAGAAACAAGGAATTGCCAAAGGAGTTCTAACCCAAAAATTAGGGCCCTGGAAGAGGCCAGTAGCATACCTGTCCAAAAAGTTGGACCCTGTGGCAGCGGGGTGGCCCCCATGTCTTCGTATCATGGCAGCCACTGCTATGCTGGTCAAGGACTCTGCCAAATTAACCCTTGGACAGCCACTAACTGTTATCACCCCGCATGCTTTAGAGGCCGTAGTGCGGCAGCCACCGGACCGATGGATAACCAACGCACGCCTAACTCACTACCAGGCCCTCCTACTGGACACAGACCGCATCCAATTTGGACCTCCGGTTACCTTGAACCCTGCCACGTTGCTACCGGCACCGGAAGACCAACAGAGCGCACACGATTGCCGGCAAGTACTGGCTGAGACCCATGGGACACGGGAAGACCTTAAAGATCAAGAGCTCCCAGATGCGGATCACTCTTGGTATACGGACGGGAGCAGTTACATCGACTCAGGTACCCGGAGGGCGGGAGCAGCGGTAGTAGATGGCCACCACATCATATGGGCACAATCACTACCTCCTGGCACGTCTGCCCAAAAGGCTGAGCTGATAGCGCTCACCAAGGCCCTAGAGCTATCCGAAGGGAAAAAGGCTAACATATACACAGATAGCCGATATGCCTTTGCAACGGCTCATACACATGGGAGTATTTATGAAAGAAGGGGCCTACTAACCTCAGAAGGAAAAGAAATTAAAAACAAAGCTGAAATCATTGCATTATTAAAGGCCCTTTTTCTTCCTCGAAGAGTAGCCATAATTCATTGCCCCGGGCATCAGAAAGGACAAGGCCCAATTGCAACAGGAAATAGACAGGCAGACCAAGTAGCCAGGCAAGTCGCTGTGGCAGAAACGTTGACCTTGACCACAAAACTTGAAGAAACCGATCTTACGACCAACAAATATGCTTACACCCCAGATGACCAGGAAGAGGCAAAGGCCATAGGGGCTGTACTGAATCAGGACACTAAAGACTGGGAAAAAGAAGGAAAGATAGTCCTTCCCCGAAAGGAAGCCCTGGCAATGATCCAACAAATGCACGCCTGGACACATTTAAGTAATCAGAAGCTGAAGTCACTGATTGAAAAAAACTGACTTCTTAATCCCTAAGGCAGGCACCCTCATAGAACAGGTAACCTCCGCCTGTAAGGTCTGTCAACAGGTAAACGCTGGGGCTACCCGAGTGCCAGAAGGAAAACGGACTCGTGGTAACCGCCCAGGAGTCTATTGGGAAATAGACTTTACTGAAGTAAAGCCTCACTATGCGGGGTATAAGTACTTATTAGTGTTTGTAGACACCTTTTCAGGATGGGTAGAAGCCTACCCCACCCGACAAGAAACGGCACACGTGGTAGCCAAGAAGATTTTAGAAGAAATCTTCCCCAGATTGGACTTCCCAAGGTAATCGGGTCAGATAACGGGCCGGCCTTCGTTTCCCAGGTAAGTCAGGGGCTCGCCAGGACACTGGGGATTAATTGGAAATTACACTGTGCATATAGGCCCCAGAGCTCAGGACAGGTAGAAAGAATGAATAGAACAATAAAAGAGACCCTTACTAAATTGACCTTAGAGACTGGCTTAAAAGATTGGAGACGCCTCCTATCTCTGGCCTTGTTAAGAGCCAGAAATACACCCAACCGTTTCGGGCTCACCCCATATGAAATCCTTTATGGGGGACCCCCCCTTTTTGTCAACCTTGCTCAATTCCTTCTCCCCCTCCGATCCTAAGACTGATTTACAAGCCCGACTAAAAGGGCTGCAAGCGGTGCAGGCCCAAATCTGGACACCCCTGGCCGAACTGTATCGGCCAGGACATCCACAAACTAGCCACCCATTTCAGGTAGGAGACTCCGTGTAAGTCCGGTGGCACCGCTCTCAAGGATTGGAGCCTCGTTGGAAGGGACCTTACATCGTCCTGCTGACCACGCCCACCGCCATAAAGGTTGACGGGATTGCCGCCTGGATTCACGCATCGCACGCCAAAGCAGCCCCAAAAACCCCTGGACCAGAAACTCCCAAAACCTGGAAGCTCCACCGTTCGGAGAACCCTCTTAAGATAAGACTCTCCCGTGTCTGACTGCTAATCCACCCTGTCCCTGCACGAACCCAAAATGAAACCCCCAGCAGGAATGGTCTTTCTGTGGGTCCTCACAAGCTTGGGGGCGGGAATTGGAGCTAAAATTGTCAAAGAGGGGAACCCACATCAGGTTTACACCTTGACTTGGCAAATCTACTCCCAGAGTGGGGAAGTTGTCTGGGAGGTCCAAGGTAACCATGCGCTTAACACTTGGTGGCCCCCACTTACCCCTGATTTTTGCCAGCTGGCAGCTGGACTAGACACTTGGGATATCCCCCTGGTTTACCACTTTAGTCTCCTCCCTCATGGGCCCCTTAATACTCCTACTATTAATACTGGTGTTCGGACCCTGCATCCTTAACCGCTTGGTACAGTTCATAAGAGAAAGACTCTCTGTCATCCAGGCCTTGGTTCTAACCCAACAGTACCACCAACTAAGACAATTTGATGCAGAAAGGCCAGATACAATCGAATGAAAGGTTTCATTCGACGCCAAAAGAAAATGGGGGAATGAAAGACCCCTGCTTAGCTTAATAACACACCCCCACCCTATCTTCAGTTCCGTAACGCCTCACTTGCAGGGCTTGCACTTCCACCAGTTGACAAACAGGATATCTGCAGTTAGACATCCGTACCCTGGGAGAGCTGTACCCCCCACCTTTCCCTACGCAAGACAGGAACAGGTTTTCACATAAATAACGATGACCGCTTTCATCTCGCTTCTGTAAACCTGCTTGCGCTCCCAAACCGGAGGTCCCCTGCCGCTTCGCACCCGGGCTCCAAGTTGCATCTGCCGAGAGAAACTCCATTTCCCAAGCTTTCCCAGGACGAAATTACCCCCAACCCTAACCACCACCGAGCAGAGAGCCTACCACCAGCCTGTATGCAAATGTAACTCAAAATGGTATAAAAGACCTGTAACCCCGTATATCGGGGCTCTCCCGCTTTCCAACACTGGGGAGCCCTGGTGCACCAGTAAAGACTCTCTGCCGACGTCGGAGTGCCGTGTGGTTCTTTGCGCCAACTCTCATTCCATAGGGCTTAGGAGCTTGGCTCCTAACAAATACTGTCAGCAGTGAAGCAACCCCTTACATACCCCTCCTTAATCATAACTACTTCCTTCCCCCTAAGTGTCAACACTGTCCTGGTGTGGAGCCAGGATAATAAAATAATTAAAAATAGAATTAAAATAATTATAATATAAAATATATAAATTATGTATACAAATATAACTAAAATAATTAAACATTTTAAAAATATTTTTTTAAATTAAAAAATAATCAAAAAGGTAATTAAAATAATTCTCTTATTTTCACTAGTTTTAACATATATGTAGGTATGTGTAGACAATATAAATTAGTTTGCCTGGTTTTCCTCTTTATGCAAATATAATCATATTAACAAATTCTTTCATGTTTTACCTCTTTTGTCACGGTATCAATAAGAAAAGGATAAATAATTCAGCTGAAGAAATGGGCAACATACCTGGAGAGGGACTTTGCAAAAGAAGAAACTCAAGTAATGAATAAACCTATAAATAATCAGATGATCAGTCTCATTACTAACCAATAAAATACAAATTAAAAACATGAGATGCCATTTCATACCCAACATAGTAGGGAAAAAATATCAAGCATATGTGGGGATATGAATTAACTAGAACCATTATGTACTGTGGTGAGAATGTAACTTGGTATAACCACTTTGGAAAATGAACCAACTTTATAAAGTGCAACTGGAAATGCACATATTCTGTGTTCCAACTTTTCTACTTTTAGGTAAATAACAAGTAATAAGCAAGTAAATTCTTGCTTCACTAACCATGATGTATTCATATAAATTGTTCTTAGCAGCACTGGTTTTAGAGCAAAACTTAGAAAGAACTCAAACGCAATAGTAAAATACATAATTAAAATAATATATGAATTACAATATACAAATACTATACAATTGAATACTATACAAATACGACAAAATTTATGAATTATAGTTACAAATCATGATGGTTAATATCAATACTAACATTTCTGGGCCTCAGACTCTTTGTCTATAAAATTAAGGGTTTTCATAGAAGAGTGATTTGTACTGTCCCTTTCACGCAAACTGAAAAAAAGATCCTCTAAGAACAAATTGTTAATCATAATAAAAACAGATTCATTAAAGAAGAATTCAGGATGTATTATCAGAAGTTCAGTGATATCATTTATGTAATTTTTCACTGAACCCTCTTTTTAGTGGGATCTTTTGTCTGCAGATGGAGGAAGAGTCTACAGTGCAAGGTTATGCCCATGCAGAATACTGGCCAAGGTGGGTTAAAAATGTAACTCGTCACAAGATTTTACCAAGAAATGCTAATCATTAGAAAACCATCTCGAGGAAGTGTCTTGTCAGGAGAGAAAATCTAAGTCCAAAGCTGAATAGAACAAGAGTGCTGAGAGGACAGAGAGGAGTTGATGAGTAACATGTGAAGAAGGTAATCTCAAACACCCTGTATGCTTTTGTCGAAATATACTGAAAGAGGAAGCTCAAAGTCTGAGTAAGCTCGTCTTATTTCTGTTAGGCGTTTTTCCTTATATTGGAAGAACAACACTACACATCTTACATGACTCTATATAAATAAAATCAACTAAATCCATTTGAGAGGTTGGGGTGGGTAAGGGGAAGGATTTTCACCAGCATTACAAATTGAAAATTAATTTCCAATTACCTCTCCATTTTTTTTTAAATTATTTTTTAATGTTTATTTATTTTTGGGACAGAGAGAGACAGAGCATGAACGGGGGAGGGGCAGAGAGAGAGGGAGACACAGAATCGGAAACAGGCTCCAGGCTCTGAGCCATCAGCCCAGAGCCCGACGTGGGGCTCGAACTCACGGACCGCGAGATCGTGACCTGGCTGAAGTCGGACGCTTAACCGACTGCGCCACCCAGGCGCCCCAACCTCTCCATTTTTGAGAAACTGATTACATGATCAGTAGCAGAGGGGAGGCACTAGAATAACATAGTAACATGGAGATTATATTTAAACAATGGAACAGGGACCATTGCAATAAAATATCTGCTTTCTCCTTTATGATTTTTTTTAAAGTATTTATTTATTTATTTATTTATTTATTTATTTGAGAGAGAGAGAGAGAGAGAGAGAGAGAGAGAGAGAGAGAGAGAACACGAACACACTAGGGAGGGGCAGAGAGAGGGAGAATCCCAAGCAGGCTCCGCACTGTCAGTACAAAGCATGAAGTGGGGCTCAAACTCACGAACCTTGAGATCATCACCTGAACCAAAATCAAGAGTCAGACACCTCTTTTATGACTTTTAATCAAGTATCAATAATTGTACATTCAGGTCAATTTGATTCTTTATACTAGGACACAGGGATCTTTGTAACCTTACATTCTAAGGAATCTCTAACTCTATTTCTCAGCTGCTGGCGACTAGATTACCAGGCCATACTTCATTGCTTTGCACCTACAACCATCTTTGACCTTCATCATTGTGAAAGCAGTTGGTTTCTCTAACCTCGTCATTCTCTCTCTCATTCCTGGGTCCAGACCAAAGAGGTGATCTTCGAATTCGCCATTCTGGACCATTTTTGTAAAGTGATGATGGTCAGATCAAATTATATAAAATCCTGTACCAGACACCATGATGTATCAAGTCTAATTTACTATTATCCTTATCCTAGGTAGACAGTATAGATATAGTAATTCAATATCTTCATCTCTGCAATAAAACACTGGAAGATAAAAGCCAAATTTAAGTAAAAAATAATTTAATATTTAATTTTTCAGGAGTGTTAAGTTAATTTCCCCAAAGGCAGAGACTGAGATGGGAATTCTTGAACAAGTAATCTAGGGAGGAGTGTTCTCAGGTGAAAGGAAGTTAAGGAAGCAGACACAGCAAGTAAAATAAAAATTAAAAAAAGCAAGAATGTGGTTTAAGCTGGAATCTACATTGAGCATGAAACTTACAGGGAGTCCTGGAACAGGAACTGCACCACAGAGTAGGTACTGCCATTTGTATGCCCATATCAGGCTGCTTTTGGGTATGAGGGTGGCACTAAGTTTAGGAGAGTAGGTTCATCTCTCCAACAAGATGAAGGCAAATCTTCAGAGACAGGCCAGCTATAAATGTTAGCAGCCAAAAGTAACAGCAGCTGAAGGGTAGGAGCAATAGCCAGACAAAGAGGATGTTGATATGGTGCCACGAAGGTCTACTAGAAGCAGAAAGAAATTTTCTAGAAACACTTTCACTGTTTACTGGACCATGGAATTGGTATAATAAAAGTGGCCAAGTTTGAATTCTGTACAATATATTGCTTGATACTTCACAAGCATATTTCAATTTATAAGAACAAAAAAGACTAGATTTTTAGAATAACTTCAGTTTAAAACCAGATAGAATCTACACTTTTAGGGCATAACTTCTAGTAAGATTGCACTGAGTAACAATACTTGTAAACTGAATCACTGACGATTGCCAAGTGGAAGAGACTGTACCAATACAAATTGCAACATTTTGAAAGAGTTGACAGAATAATGAGGATTTGCAACAGTTTAAGATTCTTGTATAATTTCTGAAATATTTTATTTATAAAACACAAGTAAATCAAATTTATCTGACCAAAAAAGGGGAAAACTTCAGGAAGAGAGGTATTTCCTCTGAGAACTCTGAATAGAAACATGTATCTTTTCTCTCAAAAAAAAAAAGTCTAAAATCAACATTTATCAACGATCCCAAATCACATATAGTTTTAAAACCACCTACTAATGATAAGTTTTGTAATCATATATGAGCAAAAGAAAGCACTAATTATTATACGTCAACTTAAAGCGAAGCAACAATCTTTGGCTGCGGCTAAGGCTACAGGTGCTACCCAGTCTTACTGCAAGGAACTTGACTCAGCAGTTTTCCTTTCCTCCTTCCTCATGTAAATGAGTGTGGTCATCTTGCCACACACCTAAGTTAAGGTCTGGGAGATTTGCACTTCCGCTGTTTCTGACGACACCCTAAGCACTGCTCCATTCTACTGTACTCACTTCCACACATTCTTGAAAACAGTAGTAATTTCATTGCAAGGGGAAAGTGGAGGGCATCAATATTTGTTGAGTGTCTTTTAGAACATAGGAAATGTATATATGTTTTCACCAAGCAGTAACTTTTCACATCCATTATCTTTTAAAATAACCCTATAAATTGTATCCTGAAATAGGATAACTCGAAATAGATCATAGAGTTAAATGTAAAATTCAAAGCATGTAATTTCTAATAAGAAACATAGGATAAACCCTAGTTGACTTTGGGTTTGGTGATGACTTTTTAGATATAATACCAATGACACAATCCATGAAGAAATAAATGATAAGCTGGACTTCAGTAAAATTAAAAATTTTTCTCTGTGAAAAGTAACATCAAGATAATACGAAAACAAGCCACAGACTGGGAGCAAATATTTGCAAAAGACACATCTGATACAGGACTGTTATCAAAAATGCACAAAGAACTTTTAAAACAATAAGCAAACAACCTTAAAATGTGCCAGAGACCTCAACAGACCCCTTACCAAAGAAGATATACAAATGGCAGATAAAGATATAAAAAGATGCTCCACATCTGGAGCACATGGGTGGCTCAGTTGGTTAAGTGTCAGACTCTTGGCTTGGGCTCAGGTCATGATCTCATGTTTCCTGAGTTCGAGCCTTGCATTAGGCTCTGTGCTGACAGTGCAGAGCCTCTCGGACTTCTCTCTCTTTCCCTCTGTCTCACCCCTTCCCCTGCTTGCTCTCTCTCTTTCTCTCTCTCTCTCAAAATAAGTGAACTTACAAAAAAACTTAAAAAAAAAAAGATGCTCCACATCATATGTCATCAGGGCAATGTGAATTAAAACAATGAGAGAGCATGAAGCACACCCAGGAATGGCCAAAATCCAAAGCACTGACGACACTAAGTGCTGATGAAGTGGAATATCAGGAATTCTCATACATTGCTGTTGGTAATGCAGAATTGTACAGCTACTTTGACAGTTTGGCAGTTTATTACAAAATTAAACATTGTTTTACCATACAACCTAGCAACTGCACTCCTTGGTATTTACCCAAAGGAGGTGAAAACCTATGTCCAGACAAAAACCTGCACATGGATGTTTAGAGCAGCTTCATTCCTAACTGACAAAATTGGAAACAGTCAAGAAGTCCTTCAGTATGTGAATGAATAAACTGTGGTAAGCCCAGAATGTTTTCAATATTAAAAAGAAATGAGCTTTCCATCTGTGAAAAGACATGGAGGAATGTTATATTCCTATTACTGAGTGAAAGAAGGCAATCTGAGACTATATATTGTAGGATTCCAACTCTAGGACATTCTGGAAAAGGTCAAACTGTGGAGACAATAAAAGGATCACTGGTTGCTAGGGAGAGGGGAGAGATAAATAGGCAGAGCACAGTGAATGTTTAGGGTGGTGAAAATACTCCGTATGATATTATAATGATGAGTCTATGTCATTATACATTTGTCCAAACTCATTGAATGTACAACACCAAGAGTGGACCCTAAGGTAAACTATGGCCTTTGAGTGATTATGATGTATCAATGTAGGTTTATGCTTGGTAAAAAATGTACTACCCTGGTGAGTAGTATTGATAATTAGGGATGGTATGCATGTGTATGGTCAGGGGGTATATGGGAAATCTCCATTTTACTCAATTTTATTGTAAACCTAAAACTACTCTAAAAAATAAAGTCTTAAAAAACTTAAAAAGTCCTATTTAAAGAGGAACTTTACATCCCTTAACAATCAGTTTCTTCCCTAGCATTTCTTTCGCCAATGTGAGTGTGTGGGAAGAGGAGCTGTTTTTCTTAAAGGCTTCTAAATGATAATTTTTTCTAGCTACAGATTTTGAAAAGCATTTAAAAGCAGTTTCCTAGTGTACTCTCCTGGATGACATCTTTCTCTTGATGTAGAGAGAGGAATGACTTTCTTAAAAAGTATGTTTTTAACCAGTTGCTCTCCCCAAGGCAAAAATACCTCATTCTCATTTCTTTTCAGCTTCCAGCCCCTTTTCACCCTCCATTTTTCCCAAGTCTTTCAACATCACTGATACAATTTCCCAATATTTTATTAGGTGGGCTGGATGAAATGAAATATTTTATTCTATATTGCCATCCATTTTGAAATTATAAAGAAAAATAGGGGCCTGGGGGGCTCCGTTGGGTAAGCATGATCTCAACGGTTTGTGGATTCAAGCCCTGCATTGGGCTCTGTGTTAACAGAGCTTGCTTATGAATCTTTGTCTCATGTTCTGCCTGTACTTGCTTGTGCTTTCTCTCTCAAAAATAAACATCAAAAAAATTTTAAAAAGAAATGATAAAGAAAAATATTCTAGGTAATAAAACTCATTTTTTTTCTGGGTTCAATTCCATTGAACATTCTAATTAACTCAACCATTTCTGTTTTCCTTCTTTTTTAAAAGAAACACAAAAAGCACAAATCCACATGGTTGGATATAGAGATATTAAGATTAAAAATGGATGTGCTTTAAGTGTGCAACGATTAAAAATAAAGAAAATAAACAGTGTCCTGGAGTTTTACTGTAACACCCAGAGTACCAGGAGAGAAGTGTGATATTTACTACGATCTTTCTTGATATTTCACCTAACTGTATAACATAATTTGAATTTCCCAGGCCTTGTTAATAATGCAGGAACCTCATATTTGTTCATAAACTTCTTTCTGAAGAGTTCAAATCTCTTCCATAACATTTTGTCTAACCATGACAACATTCTACTCAGAAATCTTAGTTATTTATTTCTCCCCAGTGCTACAAGTGAGAAAATGAGACCTAAAGACTAAGGATATCTGACAGCCTGCAAAGTTGTTGAATCAAAGCTATGATGCATCACTTAAGTTCCAAACCAATTATCAAATCAGCTTTGATTCTTTCCTAGGTTAAAAGTTAACATTTAGTCTTTAGAGGGTGAGAAACTTACTCTTCTTTCCATGACTGGATATAGCTTCCTGTGTCAAACAACTAAAAACAAGGCAAAGTGTGTATTTAAAAAATGGTTTAGACACTGTATAGCAGTATCAGAGAACAATGATCCCTAAGATAAGGAAAACCAATGGGATAATACCCTGAGTGTACCAGCTTCCTACCAAGAGAAAGTTTCCTGGCTATAACACAGGGATTGAGAGCACTTGCAGAATGCAAAGGCCACCATGATTTGAGGAGATGGAGCTAGAATCTGGTGATACTAGGGCAGCGAGAGTCTTCAGACAGTATACCAGAAGGGAAGAACTTCACAAAGAAATTCAGAGACATGCAGAAGGTCCCCAAGTCATCTTCTAAGTAGAGATCGATGCACATACATGAGGAATTATCTGAGGTCAGGCAAAGACCTGTTCAGAGACAATTCTCTATGGGTCTCTTCATTAGTCTACCAAGGTTTGCATAACAAAATACCCAAACTGGGTGATTTAAACAACAGAAATTTATTTTCTCACACTTCTGGCAGCTAAAAGTCAGAGATCAAGGTGCTAGCAGGCTTGGTTTCTCCTAAGGCCTCTCTCTTGATTTGCACATGGTCCCCTTCTTGCTGCATCCTCCCATGGTCTTTTCTCTGTGCATGTATATTCCTGGTATCTCTTTCTCTTCTTTTAAACACATAAGTGATACTGGATTAGAGCCTTACTCTTAGGACATCATTTAATCTCTATTATCTCTTTAAATAGATATAGTCCAAATATAGTCACATTAGGTATAAGGGCTTCAATATATAAATGTTGGGGGTTCATCATTAAGTCTGTAACAGTCTCTTCAGGTCTTCCAAACAGATTCACTAACTGCCTCTGTTAGGCATTTTGAGGAGGTTTAAAGAGTGAACTGTCTTGTAAGACAGAAATAATGTCTCCCTTGGAAGTAAAGGAAAGGTATACTTATTGTCCAGTACAGAATATCTAAATTCACCAAACTTAGAGTTCGCCTCCTGTAATGTAACCTAGTGCATGTGCCGTAGTCACCTGTTTCTCTGTACACTGTGAGAATTGGGGCTCAGAGAGGTTAACTGTGTTCAGGATCTTACAGCTCCTGACAACATTTATGATACTCTGGCAGCTAAGTCATCGGCTTGAAGTAGAACAAACGCTCAGATTCTTCACACATCTTCAAAAGAACTACCAAAGAGAATTAGAACAATCGCCATATCTCCCCAGGGCCAGAAATAGTTTATGGTCCTACCAGTCAAAATGGAAATCTGTAGGGTTTAGGGGAGAGGACTCAGAATAACATGGATACAATAATGGAGAAAATTTAGCCTTAGATGAAAGACTGCTCTAGTCCCAACTAACAATGCTTAAAAGCCTTGAAAAGATCAAAGAATTTCAAAGTAATTTAAGTGCAAGTCAGAAGAAATTTCCAAGAAAATCCAGGGCCTGACAAGGTAATATTTGGCATTTCTGACATTCAAGAAAAATATGAGTAGGCTTGCAAAGAAACAGGAAAATATTAGCCACAAAAGGAAAAAAAATAGATCAATGGAACACATCCAGAAAGTATACAAAATGTTAGAATTATGAGATAAGGACTCTAAAACAGTTATCATAACTAATGCCAAATGTTCAAGAAGACTGAAGAAAAATTTAGCATATCAAATAGAGACATGCTTACAGAAATTAAAAATGCAATATCTGATGCAAAAAAATACATTACATAATATTAAGAGATTAGCCACTGCAGAAAAAACACAAACAATAGTGAACGTGAAGACATCCTGTAGGAAGTGTCCCAAATAACACAGAAAAAGACTGAAAAAAAATGAGCAGATTATCACTGAGCTGTGGTACAATATCAAGTTATCTATATATAAATGGAGTCCTCAAAAGTGAGGAGGAGTAGGGTGAACAGAAAAAGATATATTTGAAGAAACAGTGGCCAAAATTTTTCTAACTTTGAGAAGTATAAACCCCAAATCCACAAAGCGCAACAACCCATAGGCAAAAGAAATATCAAGAAAAATATACCATGGTACAACACAGTCAAATTGTATAAAACCAATGATAAGGAGAAAAATCTTAAAAGGAGCTAGAGACAAAAAAAGACATTGCATACAGGGGAACAAAAGTAATAATTACAGCAGAATTTGCACGGGATTCAATGCAAATGAGAAGACACTGGAGCAGCATCTTTAAAGCAATGAATGGAAAGAAGGAAGGAGGGTAGGAAAGTAGGGCATAAACCCTGAATTACACACCTAGCCAAAATATCTTTCAAAAACAAATCTGAAATAAAGACTTTCATACTTATAAAATCTGAATGAAGTAAGTCCCCATCCAGACTTGCATTGCAAAAAAATGTTAAAAGAATTTGTCAGGTAGGATGAAAATAATACTAAATAAAAATCTCTATTTCCCCAAAGGAATGAAGAGGACTAGAAGCGGCAAATACAAAGATGCGAAAAATTATTTTTTAATAGTCTTTAAAATATAATTGTCAATTAAAGGCATTAATGATAATAATAATAATAATGTAGGGTGTCATTTACAGCATATATAGAAATAAAATCCATAAACACCATAGCATAATGACTGAGACGGGTAAATTTTTGGAAGGTTCTTATACCATAGATGAAATACTATAGTGTTAACTTAATGACTAGGATAAATTATATGGAGATATATATATAGACACACACACACACACACACACACACACACACACACACACACATATATACACCCTATAAACCCTGAAGCAATCACATAAAAAGAAGAAACATAGCTAAATAGCCAACAAAGGAAATAAAATCATAAACTCATTCCCCCCAAAAAAAGGAAAGGAGAAAAATAAGCAAATAATTGATGCATGTAAACACAAATAGAAAGATGGTAAATTTGGGGCGCCTGGGTGGCGCAGTCGGTTGAGCGTCCGACTTCAGCCAGGTCACGATCTCGCGGTCCGTGAGTTCGAGCCCCGCGTCGGGCTCTGGGCTGATGGCTCAGAGCCTGGAGCCTGTTTCCGATTCTGTGTCTCCCTCTCTCTCTGCCCCTCCCCCATTCATGCTCTGTCTCTCTCTGTCCCAAAAATAAATAAACGTTGAAAAAAAAATTAAAAAAAAGAAAGATGGTAAATTTAAACCATCAACAGTATCAATAATCACATTACATTAAGTGGTCTAAATATCACAATAAAAGATAGAAGACTGAATAGTGTAAAAAGGTAGAGTAAACCATAAGCCAAACCAAGAAATCCACTTTGAATATGAAGATAAAAGTAGGTTCAAAGTAACAACAAAAGATATATTATACTAAAACTAATCAAAAGGCTAGAGCAGTTAATACGTGAACA
This sequence comes from Felis catus, assembly GCF_018350175.1. Lineage (NCBI taxonomy): Eukaryota > Metazoa > Chordata > Mammalia > Carnivora > Felidae > Felis > Felis catus. The sequence goes on from NC_058386.1 coordinate 23,924,237, forward strand.
AGTAGATTTCATAACAGAATATTCTTTAGGGTGAATAAGAGGCTGCTTTGAATACTATATCCCTGAAGAATAACAAAATGTGGTCAATTACTAACTCAACTTTGAATTCTGGTCACTATCCTTTTTCTTTTCTGACCTTTATTTTCCTCAGATGTGTGGTAAGGGATTTAGACTAGAAGATTTTTAATTCTTGTATGTTATTAGAAGTCTGGCTTCTTAGCAAGTTTTCCACTACTGAAAATTATCTAACTATATGAAAACTCATGGATAATGCCTTTGATGATATTTATGAATGGTATAAAATATGGCTGTTACTGTCATGAAATCTCTTATAAAAGTGGAATTCTAAGTTTTTATATCAGTAACCACATTTTTTATAAAAGTTTATGAACTACTGAATAAAATAAAGATCTTACAACAACTCCACGGGAGTTTTGCTGGTGAGTCCAAAAAAAATTGAAAGTCCAATTAAATATTTAAAAAAGTGTTCGCTTTTAAATTTATACATTGCTAGGTAGACCTAGAAGGAGATGAGGAAAACCTGTTTCAAGACTAAGCAACAAATGGGATATCAAAGATACACCCTCAACCAGGCAGGATAAATTGTTCAAATGTATTTTAGCAGCTGCTAAAGCAACTAGAGATACAGAGGAGATAAAACAAAAGAATTTCAAATGATCTTATGAAGACTAATTAATAAATTGTATGGTTTTAAGGTTATATATTTCTGTGAATTCCAGCCTTGTCGAAGTTCTTAATTTTTCTTTTTAAACTTTTAACACATCAGGGAACTGTTATCTTGTGTCCTGGTGCTCTGCCCATCTCAAAGAACTACCAGAAAGTCCAGAGCTATTTCCTGGGGAAAAGTAAAACTCATGTTAACCAAGTGCAAGTCAATTTCTAGTTAAAGAAATGATTGTTCTCGACACTGGAATATATATCCTAATTGACTTATGGAATTGACTTGGCAGGCTAAAAAGTTTGAAGTCAGAGTGACGGATATGGTTGTGTACTGAGAATAATGGTTCGGAAAGCAGGAGACCAGTCTTTGTTACGATAGTAACAGTTATGGGGGCCCTGAGAAGTTGCTCAGCATCTCCTGGCTCAATTTCCTTGTTTATACACAGGGGAAATCATTCCTGCCCTGGCTATCTCAGAGACCTTTTATACGGATCAAATTATACAAATTCTATAAAGTATTTAAAAATAGTAAATAGAATAGAAAGAGAAAAGGGGCAATAACCAGTGGAAATTATTCGTGAATTATTCTAAGTATTTTAAAGGTTATAGTGCCTAATATTTGATAAATTTGAGATGTATCACTTATTTTTATTATTTTACCACTTCATTATTTTACCATTTATTATTTTATTATTTAAACCACCTTTTGAATTATGTAAGGAAAATAGGTAATTTTCTAAAAGAGAAACTGAAAAAGGGATTGTCCAAGTTCAAACTTAATTCATAATATAGTCATCAACCTATCTTCTGTGTAAGAAAGATACCTCCCAACAATTTAAGGTGCCCAGAAAATGGAACAAACTATCTGCTAAAGGAATAAGTTCCATTTCTGTAAATATTATAAGAAGGATTATTCCTGCCAAATAGGGCCAAGTCTCAAAAAATGCTAAAGACTCCTAGGGCCTAGTGATTCTCCTACATAATGGGGTTTGGCCTTGATGTGCTGGCAAAAGCAAGATTTGAGCAAAATGTGGGAAACAGAGGAAGGAGAGCCTTGCACAAGTCTGGAAAAATTCTGGTTAGATGCACTAATGGCAGTCTTAAGGTTAACATAACACATATACATACACACAAACATACAACACATGTTATGTCAGGGTAATCTCCTGTTTCACCCTATTTCAAACATCAAATTGTATACATTTCAATGTCAATGGTTTTTTTTTAAATAAAAAGTCACATTTAAATTCCCACATCTGTGCATAATCCAAACCATGAAACAGATCCAAGGTTAAGTATAAGATATTTACATTAATTGAATTAGAAAAATGTTCAGCAATTATATTTCAGAGGAAAAGCAAATATTCCCTAGAGATATACATTCTATTTAGTTTTTTTTTTAATTTTTTTTTCAATGTTTATTTATTTTTGGGACAGAGAGAGACAGAGCATGAACGGGGGAGGGGCAGAGAGAGAGAGGGAGACACAGAATCGGAAACAGGCTCCAGGCTCTGAGCCATCAGCCCAGAGCCCGATGCGGGGCTCGAACTCACAGACCGCGAGATCGTGACCTGGCTGAAGTCGGTCGCTTAACCGACTGCACCACCCAGGCGCCCCACATTCTATTTAGTTTTAAATACCACTTTACAATTTACAAACTGTCGCAAAAACATTGAATTTTTCACTGAGTTTCTAAGAAAGATAGTAATATATGAACGATATTATAAAGATATTTATAAGAAAGATACTAACAATATATTAAACAACTACTAACCCTCACAAGAACCCTATGAGGTAGGTACTATTCTTATCTCCATTTCAAAATAGGAGCGTGGGTTTTAGGGAGATTAAAGTATTTGCCCACAAGTCACAAAAATGGAGAAGCCTGGATTTGAACTAACTCATTTAGAATCAGATCATTGCTGTATGCGATGGCTGTGTGGCAGGAACCATGGTAAGGAATTTGCTTACATGGTTCCATTTAATCCTCTATAACTCCATTAATTCAGTAGTATTATGATCCTCTTTACAGATAGGCAAACTGAGATTAATGAGATCTAGAGTCTCCTAGCTAGGATATTGAAGATTTGGGATTCTCCCCAGGCAGTCTGACTCTAAAGCCAATGTGTTTAATTCCTGCACTCTACTGCTTTTGCAAAGTAAGAGAGGTACTTAAAATGACTTGTGCATAGAAATACTATAATCATCTTATCCTTTATCACAATGCAGGAGCATAAATCCTTCCAATTCTTCAAACTTGATTCTATTTTTCATTTGTATTGAGTTACTTTCTTAGGAATGTGGTACACGTTACGAATTTTAAAAATATCCATTCACTGGAGCCTCATGTTAGGTTATGTGGACCTAAGTTCCCTCAACGTGTGAGTGCAGTACCCTTTTAGATAGAGAACTCTGTGCTGTTAAATCCAGCCACACAGTAAAAACCTCTCCTACTTAAAGGGGGGAAACCCCAAAAAATTAGACAATGAAAAGACAAGTAGACTGCAAAAAAATGCATTCTCACAATATTACTTATGCTCATTTCACTTTTTCAAAAACAGGAAGGGGCTACAATTTGGTAACATTTCCTGAAAATCCCAAACAACGGTTTATCTAGTACTTGCTTCTCCTAAAACGTCTATCACACAAAATCTCTTCTGTGATATTCCTGCCAAAAATGCATAACCTGAAACTTAATCAGAAGGAACCATCAGACTAACTTAAATAGAAGGGCATTCTACAAAATAACTGCCCAGTAGTCTTCCAAAATATCACAATCATGAAAGGCAAAGAAATCTGAGGAAGTAAGTGTGCTAGATTAAAGAAGACTTAAGAGATACGACAACTTAATGTAACATGCGATTCTGGACTGGAACATGAACTAGGGTAATTTTTTTTTCTAAAGAAGATTTTGGGTCAACTGGCAAAAATTTGAATCAGATCTATGGGTTAGCTGATAGTATTACTTCAGAACAAATTTCTTGATTTAAATAATTGTGCTGTGGTGATTTAAGAGGTTGTCTTTAAGGAAATAATTAGAGGTAAAGAAATGGTATTTTTATAAATCTCAAATATTTCAGAAAAAAATATATCCAAATCCACTGTTTTTACAAAACCAATTTTACATGCTTTTACCCTCTATTAAATTATACATGGATTCAGTGGATGCCAAGAGCCAGTTTGTTCATTTTTGAAGGATTGGGCATGCATTAGCATTTTAGAAAACATGAATAAAATATTGGAAATGATGTTTCCTATATTCGCTTTAGGGAGAATCTGGTTTGGGACGATTATTACTCTATAAGCCATATGTGTGGCTTGAAACCCTCTTATATCTAGAAGTTGGCTTGGCTTCTGTAGGTCACATGAGAAAGGTAGGTCTGATGATAGGCAATCAACACAATATGCCTGTCAGTTCTCAACCTTGTCAGCTCTAATCCCCAGCATTACTGGTCACTTCTTAGCCAGTCCTGAGCATCTTGGAAGCCCAGGATGTAACGGACTCTGATCCCTTGGTGAGTTAGACTCTGTCACTATACTAATTTGCATGTGCTTTCTACCACATTGCAACTCTCAAGTTCTTGAAACTCTCTCTCTATGACCTCAAACTAACCCATGACATACTGTTTCCAGGAATATATGGATCCTCAGATTAAAAGAGGCACATTCACACTCCCAACCCTCTATACTTCTACTTTTAAAATTGGAAAAATTAAAAATTTCCACTTTCATATTATTTTGATTTTTTTAATGCTAGATTAAGCCTTAAGCCCTGATGGTTTCTAAGGGATAGCTTTTTGGGAGAAATATAGCATAATTGATCAAATTAATTATCATCCAAGCAACATAAAAGGAGAATATTAAATAAGAAGCTTACATATTCTTATATATTATAATAATAAGTTGATTTTTCCTGATTCACCCTTGGGGATGAAAATCTTTTCTTAAAATAATCCTCAGATTTGTTCACTATAAATTTGATACCCCATATAATGTGAGCATTGATGAAAGAGGATTTTAAATACTTCCATGATTTGTCACTGGGGGAAATACTCCATTTTACAATATGCTGTACAGTGCAAAGCCCTTAACTGCCCTTACTTTGAAAACCAGAGATATGGTCATCTAAACTCCTCACTGATAAGGACCGTCAAAAGACCAATAACTAAAAGCAAACAATAAAAAGCTAAACATAGACACAGTCCATTGAAATGCCTCAAATACACAATAATTTATTATTTCAGTATAAAGCTTTACTGTTTGTAAAAGTTTTCACCAATGTTTTCTATAACTCAGAAGCATCCCTTAACTCCATGACCATTCCAGCCTCCACATCAGGATATCTTTCTTTTTATTCTACCATAGTTTCTGAGCATTATATATCCCTTATACTTTCACATCTAGTAAATTGTGCTATTTTGACCCCTCAACCTATAATTCCTTCATCAATTACAACCTCCCAATTTCCTGGTTTCTGCCAAATTCTTATCTGCCTTTTAAGCTACAAGTACAATATCAACTTCTCACTCACAACCCTCTCAGTAAGTTAAAATTAAATGTTGTCTCATAAGCACCCCATGGCACTTTCACAAATACAGACTACGGAAGATCTCACATGGCTTTTAATAATATTAGGTTGATGTGGTAGTTATTTTTACATGTCAACTTGGCTGGACTATCGCATTCAGATATTTGATCACACATAATTCTACAAGTTTTTGTAAAGACACTTTTTTATGGGAGATTAAAATTTAAATCAGCAGACTGTGAATAAAGACTACCATCCATAATGTGGGTGGGCCTCATCTAATCAGTTGGAGGACTTAACAGCACAAGACTTACCTCCCGCTAGGAGGGAATTCTGCCAGAAGCCTTCAGACTTGAACTGCTTTGCTTTTCCTCCCTTGTCACTCCACCTAGACAGAGATATGAATATAAATATATACACACATCTTACTGGTTCAGTTTCTTTGGAGAACCCAGACTAAACTAATATAGCAGAGGATACTGGCATGCTTTATTTTGGTTCTCTGCATTTTTCTGCATCTATAAATTTTTCCGTAACTGCAATCCCACTGATAGTTAGATATAAAAAAATTCAGAGGCCTTCTGTTAAATTGGATGCACATACTGTAAAATGCTATGATCTTATTGTGTCTTTCATCATTTTTTCTTTACATGAGACTCTATTTTCAAGCATTCTGTAAAGAACTGTATTACTTATGTTAAACAAAAAGTTACATTCAGTGACAAAAGCATCAAAAATCCCTTTAAGTGAACTGGAGATTCCATTTATCTCTAGGGCTCCATGCACCCTGATTTGAAGACAAGTGAATAAATACTTGAGGTCAGCCATTTTGGAAAGTCAATAAGAAATGAGAAAAACTATGGTGAACTGGAGAATGTATACCGCATCAACAAACGGCATTAGCTATAGGCCCAGTAGATTATAATTACAAGTTTTAAAACTATGTTAGCCTCTTATTTTGTTCAAAACATAAGAATTTTAAAATGATGACAACTAAGTAAAAAAATAATAATAATAACCACTTTGCTTTCCAAACAAAGAAACCACTGAGGACTCTGGTTTCTGGCCTCAGGCTGATTCTCTTTAAAAACTGATTTAACTTGTCAGAAATAGATTGATTTTAGTACACTCCACTGAGAATATCATCTTTCAGAATGGTATTGAATACTTATACATGTTGACTATGATATGAATTTCAGAGGCAGAATTAAAGAACTCCACATATCTATTGATGAATGATAATTAACTGCACTTAAAGCAGAGTGGTTCTATGATAATCTCTCTCACTTCAGGCAATTCAAGGGATCTTCCAGCTAAAAATTACTCATTCACATAACTCTAGGCTATTTTAAAAATATATATGAACAATAAATTTAAGAAGTATCAAGGAGATCTCTTGCTGACATAGTTCATTTAGATCAGTAGTATTCTAAGGGGGCCTGTATCACTCACTCCAGGGGAACATTTTAGGTTATCAAAGTGATAGGGGTGGAAAGCTACCAGAATCAAGTACACAGAGGTCCATAAATGCTCCAGATTATACCAAATGTAAAGAAATATCCTGCCCCTCTGTGACTTTCAAACACCCCCATGAATGTTCATGAACACGAAAAGCCTCTTTATCTGTGAGGACAGATAACCTCATCTCATTTTATAAACACAAAGCACTTTTGGAAAGTTTTAAAATAACCTGAATTTTCTGGAAATCCAACTTCTAGGTTTATTAAGGAAGGGTGTGCTTTGCTCTCCAGAATGTTACCAAGAATTTCTCAGTATTCCCAAAAATTATGCCAGTGAAGTCATTGCTGCTTATAGTATTTGAGTAGCCCACATTACACATCTATGTCTATTGGTATGAACAGCTGTGACAAGTCCATAGACTCTATGTAGATGACATACAAGTATGTGAATATTTCATCATGTCTTCTAGAATAGTCATACCTAAGAATTTACATAATAAAAATATCTTTCTTAAAAAATAAAGTGTTTGGTATTTAATGTCTCCTTTATATTACAGCACTTTTGAAAATTTATGTCAGTAGGTCCTATTACCTATTAATTTTATTTCAAGATATTAAATGAGGCATTAAAATATTAATATTAAAAGAGACTGTTAGGTCCAATTGAGTTGAAAAACACTAATTTAGAATATATCCTGATTGATGAGCCTAATCCATATTCATGTCCTCAAGGTGAGAAATACAGCGCAGTCATTCCACCTCTGAAATGAAATGTTTTCGTTTTGCCAAATTATGGACTTATCACAGAGTGGAGCATCATTTCATAAAACTTTGTGAAAGCTTTCTTGTTTAAAAATTCAATGACTTGATTTCCCACCTAATTTTTCATAATCATCGAGCAGGATTTAGTATACTTATTTTACCACTCTTCACTGTTATGGTTTGTGCTGTCTCAAAAAAGAAATAGTAAAACACACTTAGAGCACTCATGAAGCATTTTTAAAATTTTGTTTCTGTGCACACCATTACTAAACAACCTGTTACTAATGACACTTCAAACACTATTACAGCCTGTTAGCAAAATCAGATCCCTGTGAGCTACGGTGCCGTCCTCTACTTTTAGACTGTGTACAAGACACTTGGCATCCCAGGCTTAAATTGTTAAACTCTCCTCTCAGTGAGATCTAACTAATAATCCCATTCTAGGAGAAATAGAGAAGCCTTTTTATTAATGATTTAAGAAGGGATAAATTCTCCTTTAAATTGACCTTCAGAACTTTTTGGAAGTTCTACCTGGAGGTGAGATGTAGCTATATGCTTATCAAAACCACTTAAAGTCAGTCATCATCTTAAATGAAGCATGCAGCTTCTGAAAGAAAACAAGGGGAGTGGTAAATATAGAAAGGGGCCACACACCTGGCCAGCCAGATGAGCTAAATTAATTCTGGATGAATCAACAGGTTGAGGTAGCTATAACACAATTTCATCTGCCAGAAATATCTTCCTACAGTGTCATCTCAATCTACTTAAGCTATTCAAGTCTTCAGTAGACATTCTCCTCATTATGTTGTTATGCTCTTGAAAATCCAATTAGAATGCAGCATAATAAACAAATGACCAACAAGTAAATGAATGAAGATATTCTCCCTCCATCTTTTGCTTTCTCAGGGCTACCACCACTGCCCCAGTAATTTTAGACAAGACTATAGCTCTCATTTCTTTCTAATCATTTCACATAACATCTAGTTCATTCCTGTTTTCATTAGCTATTTAAATAAAAAAAGTACCCTATCCCATTTCCCCCTTTAAATGTATTCTCTGGCATCTCCAAATAAATCTCATTGTGTCACTTGTCTGACCTACAAAGTCAAAACATCTTCATCTGACATTATTGAAAAAGTTGGAATGGATGAGTTAACATACTGAAACAGCTTTAACACATTATTTTCATAGTCTTACTGAAATGTAACTCATATACCATAATTCATTTAAAGTACACAATTCAATCCTAAAAGAGACCTCATACCCATAAACAGTCAATCCAAAACCTCCCTCCCCTACCCTAGCCCTAAGCAATATTAATTTTCTTCCCGTCTCCATTAATTTGCCTACTGTGGACATTTCATGTAAATAAGTCATACGATAAATGGTCTTTTGCAACTGAGTTCTTTTACTTAACATATTTTCAAGATTCCTCCAAGTTTTAACAGGTATTGGTACTTCATTTTTACAGATAATCTACTATACGGTTATACCACACGTTATCCATTCATTAATTGATGGAAATTTTGGTTTCCACTTTTGGCTCATATAAACAGTGGTGCTATAAACATTCACGTACAGGCTTGTGTGCGGACACGTTTTCATTTCTCTTCAGTATAGGCCTAGGGTATGTTGCTAAATCATATGGTAACTACATTTAACCATTTGAGAAACCACCAACAACATTCCAAAGTATGTGCACCATTTACATTCCCACCAGCAATGTACAAAGATGCCAATTCCTATACATCCGTGCCAAATCTTGTTCCTCTCTTTTTCCTTATAGTGATCATAAAGGAGTTAAGCGGTTTTGATCTGTATTTCCCTAATGACTAAGGATGTTGAGCATCTTTTCATGTTCTCATTGGTTTGGGTACACCTTCTTTGGAGAATTATCTATTCAAGTTCTTTTCTCAATTTTAAATTGGGTTATTTGCCTTTCTAATCAAGTTGCGAGAGTTGTTTATATATTCCATATACTAGTCACTTATCAGCTATATGATTTACAAATATTTTCTCCCATTCCGTGAATATTTTTCTTACTTTTTTGGTGATGTCCTTTGAAGCAGAAAAGTTAATTTTGATATAGTGCAATTTATATTTTCTTTTGTCATGTGTTTTTGATATCATATCCATGAAATCATTATTTACCCCAAGTTCATGAAGATTTATGTTTTCTTCTAAGGGTTTTATGGTTTTAGTTCTTACATTTGGGTCTACTATCTGTTTGGAGTTAATTTTTTTGTGGGATCTTTGTAAGATGCTGTTGAATTTGTTGTGAGTTAATTTATTATATGCTTTATTTTAAAAATGGTCATACCAGTGGGTAGAGAAAATGTAACAGCGAATGCAGCCTCCCTTAAAAAGTGCTAATTATGGTGTGTCACCATTCAGTGTTTGCCTTAAGAACCCCAATCCGGGTTTTAATTTTCACTGTCACAGATATTTTTAAGGATGATAGTGGCCACTAAGTTCCATGTCCTTTATATGGCACATTAAGAGGAATCCTTGGATGTCTACATGACACTGGGCAACTCATCCTTTGGACTTCAATTTCCTCATTCATGAAATGGTGACATAATAGGGCTCTTAAAGGAGTGTAACAGAAAATAATAAAAAGCATGTAAAGTGTCCAGAATTGTACTTGGTACATAATAAGCATATTAATTCTCTTTAACAAATACCGTTCTTGTTGTGTTAATATTATTATTATTATCTCATTTAATCCCCACAACAGACTCTCTTGCACCAGGTTGTGCCAGTTATGAAAACAAATACAGTAAAACCTTGGTTTGCAAGTATAATTCATTCCAGAAACATGCTTGAAATACAAAGCACTTGCATATCAAAGCAAATTTCAAGAACCATTGGCTCAGTTGTGATCATGTGATGTTCAGTGTCACATACTACTCATACTGCATGACATCGCTCGTTTACCAAATTAAAATTTATTAGAAATATTTGCTCATCTTGCGGAACACTTACAGAACAAGTTACTCACAATCCAAGGTATTAATTGTATTTCAAAACAGGTCACTGAAAACAAAGACCTAGATGCAGAAGTAATAGAGAGGGTGACAAAAGGGCAAGGTGAGGTAACCCAAAGAATAAAAATTAGTCAACTGCTGCCAGTTCTAAAGCTGGAGGAATAAAAAGGCTCAGTTATGTTAGGTGATCTCAGAAGATACAATTACCAATAGAGCTTGGAAACTTGGAACAGGTGATGTCTGAGAGGCTATCCAAGCAAGGACAGGAAACATGGAGGAGGGGGCGACCCTAGAAAGGAGGGCCCCAGTGGAAATGGGACTAGAGAAAAGAAAATATTCTGGTGTAATGACTCCTCACTCCTGTCCTCCAGTGTCCTGACAGTGGTATCCATTGGCTAAACCTAACCAGAAGGAAGCCCCGCCCCCGCCCCACCTCCAGGAAATGTAGTATACCTGGGAAAAGCAGTATGCAGTAAAGGGCTGAGAAGAGATCTGAGCGCAAACAAGCAGACATCCAGCACAGAGGCTAAGTATGTGTTAAGGATCTTGTCTCCTATGACTGCAGAGTAAGGATTCGGCCTGGGAATTCTCTTTTCACCATAATATAAAAACCTCTCTAGAATGCTTAAGAAAAAAGCACTGGAGGATGGCTGGCATAATCCCAGGAACAGTAATTTGACAGTAATTAATTTAGTAATTTAGGTGGCAGTCTGCTTTCCCTTTAACGGAGACTCAGATTGTTTCACTAGTCCTAAAATCATACAACTACATTGATTATTTCTGTCACTGCTTGAAAGAGCCATTATTCTAGCAGTGGAGAGACAGAGAGAGAGATACCTTGAGTTTAGTGAGTTGATTGTTTTACTCAGTTTGTGGTATACTGTCCCACACAAGGACCCAGTTTTGTGTCTTAATTGGTTGAATAATTGAGTAATACTCCCTTTTCTCTACACCCTACTCACTTTTCTCCTCTTGCCTTCAGTCACCATTTAAATTGTTTTACATGTTTCTTGCAAAATGTACATTGCTTTATGTACATTGCTTTATGTAAACACACTTGTTAGTGCATGTAAAGGTAGTAAGTTTTAGTTACCATTCTGCTTAATTTTTTTTTAACGTTTATTTTTGAGACAGAGACAGAGCATTATTTTTGAGACAGAGAGAGACAGAGCATGAACGGGGGAGGGTCAGAGAGAGGGAGACACCGAATCCGAAACAGGCTCCAGGCTCTGAGCTGTCAGCACAGAGCCCGACGTGGGGCTCGAACTCACGGGCTGTGAGATCATGATCTGAGCCAAAGTCGGCCGCTTAACCCACTGAGCCACCCAGGCACCCCATCATTCTGCTTAATTTTTATCACTAAACTCCATCCATGCTCTTAAGATCTATGTAAGTTGCTTCTTGTAAGTTGCTTCGAACCTCTCATAACGTTTTCAGTTGTGTATCTGCAGTGCTTTACCTGAACACTCTCTCAGAGATACACACGCAGATTGCCTGTGTCTCCCAGGCATACAATCGACACTTCAATAAACATCCCGCACATATACTCTCATGTGCCTTGATGAAAATTTCACTGCAGTAGAAACACAGTCACAAAATTGCTAAACCTTAGGTATATATGTACATATGTGTATTTATATACATATATTTATATTTATACATATATACATATGCATATATAAATATGTATATGTATACACACAAACACGTATATATTTAATTTTACTAAGCAGTGCATAGTGCTTCCCTGAATGGCTGCACTGGGCTACAGCTTCAAAAGTAATGATGAGGATTTCTAGGTCCCCAAATCTCTGACTGCACTTGGCACAATCCAGCTTTCTAGTTATTGCCCGTCTAACAGCTGTAGAGTGATCCCGTTTTCTTTCCATTTGTATTTCTCAAACAATAATTTAGACAATCTCACCACAAGCTTGTTATTTTCTTGGGTTGTCTCTTTAGTAAAGTGCTTGTAAAAATCTTTGATCCATTATTTTCTGGAGCTGGAGTTCTATTTTCCTGCATTATTTGCAGGAGATCATTTTATATAAAACATAAAACACGTTTTGATTTTAGACATTACAAATCTATTTTTCCATTTTTTAACTTTGAATTAAATTTGTCTAACGTTCTTCACTGAAAAAGAACAGAAATCCTTAACTTTTATACAAACTCATTAAATTTTGCCTTGTGGTTGGTATTTTTGAAATTTTAAAAATGTTTGCTTATTTATTTTTGAAAGAAAAAGAGGACAAGCAGGGGAGGGGCAGAGACAGGGAGACAGAGAATCCAAAGCAGGCTCCAGGCTCTGAGGTGGGGCTTGAGCTCACAAACTGTGAGATCAGAACCTGAGCTGAAGGCAGGTTCTCAGTCAGAACTGACTGAGCCACCCAGGCGCCCTGTAGTCTTGAAATTTTAAGGAGTCCTTACCTCTCAATCATACCCTGATGCCTTTTCTATTAACATTATTGTTGTACCATTCAAATTTTGGCCTGTACTCTAGTTACAATACACCTCTCGCTGTGGTGGTAGATAATAATCCAGTTTTATTTACTCCATATAGGGATCTCTTTGGCCCACCACCATCTTTGAAACAATCCATTTTCCCCATCGATGTGTGTGACACATGTATGAAACTCCGATCCACGTCTGTTTCTGAACATACTTTGGTGTTTCATTTGAATTTTTTCTTGTTTTGACAGCGCACTCTATTTCTATGACTTTGTTTTTTATCTTAATATCTGGCATGGTTAGTCCTCCATCCTTACTCTTATTTTTAAAGATTGGCCTAGTTATTCCTGAATTTTCATTTATCCATACACTTTTTTAAGGTAAAAAATGAGTTCAGCAAGTTCCTCAAACATTATACTATAATTTTGATGGGTATATTATTAAATTTTTGAATGAATTTGGGGAAAATGGGTATCTTTACAATATTTTTTCATCTCAATCAAGAGCATGGAATATTTTGTGTTCTGTTAGTTTTAAACTTCAGCTATAAAGAGCTATTTTTCTTAAACTAATCCCTATATTATTAATGACAATGTGTTCTGGGGCACCTGGGTGGCTCAGTCGGTTAAACGTCCGACTTCGGCTCAGGTCATGGTCTCACGGTCTGTGAGTTGGAGCCCTGCGTCGGGTTCTGTGCTGATAGCTCAGAGCCTGAAGCCTGTTTCGGATCCTGTGTCTCCCTCTCTGACCCTCCCCCATTCATGTTTGTCTCTGTCTCAAAAATAAATAAATGTTTTTAAAAAATTTAAAAAATGACAATGTATTATTTTATTAAATATTCTAATTGGTTATTCCTCATCATTTTTATGGAATAATCTTGTTATCAGCAACATAGCAGGTGAACATTTTAAAAATTCTTAATTCTGATAGTTTGTGTGGAGTCTGCCAGTTTTTCTAGGTAAATCATTTATCTACAAAAAAAGTGTCTATTTTATTGTTCTGTATTCCAATCCTATTTCTGGTTTCCTTCTCTAATACTGGCTAGGTCTTCCTATCCTAGATTAAAATGCAGTAGTGATAATAAATATACTTGCTTTGTTCCAAATCATAAAAAGAACACATTTCAGTTACTACAATAAGTGTAATATTTGCTGTAGGGTTAGAACACAAATTTACCAAGATAAGGAAGTTCCTTTATATTCTTGGCTTAATAGAATTTTCTATTTTAAATTGATGAAGAGCTGTATCAAATATTTATTCTATACTGTTTAAGATAATTGTATAAATCCTTCTTTAATCGACTTATGTGGAAAACAATATTGATAGATTTTCTGAATTGGGGACATTTTTGCATTTCTTGGATAACCTTACTTGATGATGATGATAATGATTATTATGTATTTTAGATAGAGAGTGTGAGTAGAGGAGAAGGGCAGGTGGGGGGAAAGAGAATCTTAAGCAGGCTCCACACACAGCATGGAACCCCACTTGGGGCTTGATCCCATAACCTTGGGATCATGACCTGAACCATAATCAAGAGTCAGATGCTCAACTGACTCAGGCACCCAGGTGTCCCATGTTTTATTATTTTAATAAGGTATTAGATTTAATATGTTGGATATTGTCATCTATTTAAGAGATAGGGAAATTCTTCTATGTGATTTTGTAATCAACATTATATTATCTTCATAAAACAACATAGGCACAAGTGCTCCTGTTTTTGTATTCTGGTCCACGAGAAAGGAAAAAAAATAAAAGATCCCTGACCATTGGTAGGACTCACACGTAAAACCATCTAATCCTGGAGCGTTTTCAAAGAAGTGGGTTTATCAACTTCCCAAAGAATCAATTGGTTTGATTCTTATTTACCTAGTGAAGTTCTTCTCTGTTTCTCTTTGCACCAATTTAAACATTATATATTTTTATAGATGATATACTTCACATCTTCAACTGTATTTGCACATGCAGTTATGTTATTTTCTCAATTATTTGTTGCATACAAATTCTTTATCTCACTTTGCATTTTATTTACATCCTCTTTTTGTTTTGACTATGTTACCAATGGTCTATTTTATTAACCTTTTAAAAGTATAATGTCTGATCATGGTAATTTTCTGTATTAATGTTAGTCATTATTTGATTTCTACCCTTATATTTTCTTTTATATATTGAAGTATAATTAATATGCAGTATATTATTTTATAATACAGTGATTCAACAATTCTATACATTGCTCAGTGCTGATCACATTAAGTTTACTCTTAATTTCCTTTATCTCTTTCACCCAGCAGTGTCTACAATAGCCAAGCTATGGAAGTAACCCATGATCTTTTCTCATTTTAAAAAATGTGCGGGGCGCCTGGGTGGTGCAGTCGGTTGAGCGTCCGACTTCAGCCAGGTTACGATCTCACGGTCCGTGGGTTCGAGCCCCGCATCGGGCTCTGGGCTGATGGCTCAGAGCCTGGAGCC
This sequence comes from Felis catus, assembly GCF_018350175.1. Classification (NCBI taxonomy): domain Eukaryota; kingdom Metazoa; phylum Chordata; class Mammalia; order Carnivora; family Felidae; genus Felis; species Felis catus. The sequence continues at coordinate 23,939,572 of NC_058386.1, forward strand.
TGTTTCCGATTCTGTGTCTCCGTCTCTCTCTGCCCTTCCCCCATTCATGCTCTGTCTCTCTCTGTCCCAAAAATAAATTTAAAAAAATGTGCAAGTTTTCCGTGATTTTTTTACATTAAGTATTTATTCTATTGATTCTGCCATTGAATCAATGGCTTTAAAGGATTTACATTTATATTACAAATTTTAGAACATATTTATACTATTCCTTTTTTTTTTGTTTGACTTTGTCCTTTACTTTTACACTTTCTTTCATTTTTATATTGCTCTTTGTGTTTTCTGGGTTTGTTTCAAGTTTTTATTCAAATTCTAGTTACTTAACATGTAGTGTAACATTGGTTTCAGGAGTCAAATTTGGTGATTCATCACTAACATGTAACACCCAGTGCTCATCACAGGTGCCCTCTTTAATACCCATCACCCATTTAGCCCATCCCCTGCCTACTTCCCCTCCAGCAACCCTCAGTTTGTTCTCTATAATCAATAGTCTTTTATCATTTACCTCCCTTTTTTATTTCCTTTCCCTATGTTCATCTGTTCTGTTTGTTATATTCCATAAATGAGTGAAATCAGATGGTATTTGTCTTTCTGTTGGGTAGATCAATATTTCTCTTCTTGGTTTAAAATTTAAATATGCTACCATGAAGAGATATCTATACCCTCATTTTTATTGCAACAGTTTTCACAACAGCCAAGATATGGAAACAATCTAAATGTCCCTTAATGGATAATAAAAATGGGATATCTATACACAATAGAGTATTATGCATCCATAAGAAAGGAGGATATCCTGCTATTTGCAACAACATGGAAGGATCCTGAGTACATTATGCTGAGCGAGCTAAGTCAGAAAGAGAAAAGTACTGTAGGACATCACTTACATGTGGCATCGAAAAAAAAAAAAAAAGAACCCATAAAAAACAGAACAAACTGGTAGTTGCCAGCGTTAACAGAGAATGGGAAATGGGGAGGGAAGACATTTGTTTAAGGGTACAAATTGGAAACAAGTGGTAAATAAACCACAATAATCTAATGTACTGTGTGATAAATAAAGACAACAAACAATATTGCACTACAATTTTGTAATGTGATACATATGGCTACAAAGGTAATATTATAAATATAAATGTATCAAGTAACACACTGTGCACCTGAAATTCAAGGTTACAGGTCAAATATATTAAAGAAATAAATAAAATTGAAGCATTCTGTTTTGCCCTTACATGTTTGCCCTTTGATTAAGATGCACGGCATATTTATTTAGCCCTACTGATATTTAAATTTTTAATGTTTATTTGGAGCACAAGCAGGGAGGGGCAGAGAGAGAGAGAGGGAGACAGAGAATGCAAAGCAGCCTCCAGGCCTTTCTTTTAATTCTTCTAGAATTTTTCTTAGATACAACTCATTTTTACCAGATATTGATTTGCCCATGATTAACATACATTTTTTCACTTTCTCCCAAATTTGTTTAATTATAAAAAAGCATTTGAAACCAGTTTTTGCATTTCACTCATAATTACCATGGCAATTTGGTCAAAATGTCCTAAAAAAGACTTGCCCTTGCAAGCAAAATATAGTACAGAAGACAAAAAAATAAAATCCTTTTTTGTTTCCAGAATTTCTTACTGTACAAGGGAAGGATGTATCTTGATATAATAAATAAAGGGTTAAACTCTCTCTGAAAAGTCATAAATTTTAGGTCTTCCTTTTCAACAGATGAATTCAGCATCCTTTTGCAAAACTTAAAAAATTGCAAGAACCTTTTATTTTAGAATGACGTCAGAACTTTCACCAGAATACGAACTGAAAGTTTAACTTCAATTTGAAGATGTGGCAGAATTTGTTTTAATAGGAGTTTTAACTGAAGTAGGTAAATTGAAGTAGTCATCAACTAAGGGCTTATACGTTACCAATTCAGGATCCTGAAATAATCATATTGTTCAAGAAATAATCAACCTTTAAAATTCAGGAATGTGTACAGATACAGCAAAATCACAAGAAGTCCACGGATATAATTACACTTTTTAAAAAGAGTAATTTAGAATATATCTATTTTTTATCAGTTTGAGAGACATAGTTGAATAATAAAATATGTATCTGAGGCAACAGGGTGTAGATGAGAACTTTATTTTCTGATCAATTTTTCTGTGCACTTAAAATTTATTTAAAGAATAAAGGTTATTAACTTTTAAAAACTAAATTAGTGACTGGCATCATCATGCCAAATATCTCCACTAAAACTGGACCTAAAAATATCCTTAAAATAATTGCATTATCCACTCTGCAAAGAAACACAATAGGACAAAGCGATTTAATAACTCCTTCACTGATCTGTACACATTAGAGTGCTCTTCCTTGGAAGAGGGATTACCAGTATAGACATGAATCTTCCTTTGTTCAGTATGCACAGATTAATGACTATATGCTCATTCATAAAATATTTCATAAGAATAATTATGTGACATTACTCTGGGGATTCAGAGCAAACTGTAATGGTCATAAAAGATACCTGGAATCAGTTAAATTTATAGGTAACAATCTAGTGCAGAAGCATTCAGTACCACTAGGTATTTCAACATTTATCATTTCTTTTTTAATTTTTTTAAAGTTTATTTATTTTTGAGACAGAGAGAGACAGAGCATGAGTGGGGGAGGGGCAGAGAGACAGGGAGACACAGAATCAGAAGCAGGCTCCAGGCTCTGAGCTGGCAGCACAGACCCCAATGTGGGGCTCGAACCCATGAACCGTGAGATCATGATCTGAGCTGAAGTCGGACGCTTAACCAACCGAGCCACCCAGGCGCCCCTCAACATTTATCATTCCTTAAGTAAAACTCTGTTAAATTACTTCCACAGATTAAAGTTCTCTTAGTATGCAGCAGCTTTAAATAACCTCAACAGAATAACCAAAATCTAATACTGTTAACCCAGGCCCCACCAAATTTAAGGACATAAGATTATTCTGTCAGTAACCTCTTGGACTCAATGCTCATTATGCTGTACATATTCAATAGTTTAAAAAGGGCTTATTTTCCAGCTTCAGGAAAAAGAAGTAATGGATTTAAATCCCATATCCACCATCTGGGCTCTAGGTTTTCCTCCTTCACACGGGAGGTTGTTGGTGTCCGGGGGGCTACTGCCTGTTTGAATCCCAGCCATAGTGTTTACCCAACAAAAGTTCCTGAACACTCTTGAGCTGTGATTTCCTTTTCTATTAATAGTAGCTGACACTATAGTTATACAATGTGCCAAGAATTCTTATGGATTTTGACCTTGATTCTTATGGAATTTGACCTTCATAATAAACCCATTCTTATATCCTATTTTTATTCCCATTTTTTTAATAGTGGATACCAAAGCACTGATAGTAAAGTTTCTTGCTCAAATCACACACTAGGTCAGTGACTGGCACTGATACTGAGGGAGTCTGATTTCAGAGTCAGCGTAAGCTTTCCTACAGGATTGCTGTGAAGATTAAGAGACATCAACTCTTTAAGCATTTATGAGTTATAGGTTTTCAGTAATCACTGGATAAATGTTAACTACTAATCAAGTATAATAATATGTGTTCAAGAGATGGGAGGGTTAGGCCTTAAGTTTAGACTTTTGATGTAAGAAAGTATGTTTATTCATATAGGCATATAAGTTTACATCTTTCATGTGTTTTTTTACAATTTCATGAGAAAAATGAGTGGGGGAGGGGCAGACAGAGAGAATCTCAAGCAGGCTCTGTGCTGTCAGCACAGAACCAGATGCCAGGCTTGAACCTCAAAATTGCTAGATCATGACCTGAGCCAAAACCAACAGTCGAACACTCAATAGATTGAGCCACCCAGGCACCCCTAAATTTTCATCTTTCTTTGCAAAGATATTAATTTCTTATAACTAAGAATTTAAATTATACAATGGTTTTGGTAACCATTTTATGACTTTTTTTTTTTTAAGAGAGAGAGAAAGCACAAGCAGATGAGGGGCAGAGGGAAAGGGAAAGAGGATCTTAAGAAGGCTCCATGCCCAATCCAGATCCTGATGTAGGGCTCAGGACTGTGATATCATCATCTGAGCCAAAACCAAGACTTGGACGCTGACTTGACTGAGCCATCCAGGCACCCCACATTTCTTCATTTCTTTAAATTTGTAAGATACATTAAAAAATGAAGACCCAGACAATGAAATATGATTTGGCAATAGAAAGGAATAAAGTGCTGATCCATGCTACAAGGATGAACCTCACAAACATCATACTGAATCAAAGTAGCCAGACACAAAGACCACATATTGTATGATTCCATTTATATGAAATATCCATAAAAGGAAAATCTATGCGGACAGGAAGTAGATTAGCAACTGCCTGTGACTGGAGGTGGGAATGAGAGTGCATGGAAATGGGCATGAAGTTTCTTTTGTAAATGATGGAAATGTGGCACATTGTACTACAACCTAATTTTATTGTGGTATTTAGTGTATTTTATGGTATGTATTTTTATATTCCAATAAAGCTATTAAAGAATATGGAAGTAACCTAGGTCTCTCTTTTCCTCTGTGAGCACCCATAATTAAATACTTGAATGCCCTTAAGCAATTCTCTTTTGTTTCCTCATTCTATCTAGGCTACTTCCTTATCTTTTTTTGTTTCATTTTTAACAGTTTTACTGAGGTATAATACATAAAAACTGCATACTTAACACATACAATTTGATGAATTTGAACATATGCATACACCTGTGAAACTATCACCCGAGTTAAGGTAATAAACATATCACCTCCAAAAGTTTTCTCCTGCCCTTTGTGTAGTGTATGCGGTAAGAAAACTTAAAAACAGATCTAGCCTCTTTAATTTTTTAAGTGTACATTATGTTAACTATAGGCACTATATTGTACAGCAGACCTCTAGAACTTACTCTACTTGTACAACTGCAGTTTTAAAATCACTGAACAGCAACTCCCCATATAACCCTCCTCCTAGGCCCTTGTAACAAACATTCTATTCTCTGCTTCTTTAAATTTGACTTATTTAGTATAGTTCCTATAAGTAAAAGCTCTATGTGTCTTCCAGGTTTATTCATGGTATTATATATGGCAGAATTTCCCCTTCTTAAGACCAAATAATATTCCATTCTATGTGTATACCACATTTTCTTTATCCATTGATCTGTCAATTGACTTTACTTCCTCATCTAATATTCCTATCCTTGATGACTGATACCATGCCTTTTTTAATCATTGTATTTCCACTAGGCACTTTGCAAACATCTGTTTAATAAATGAACAAAGGGGGTTCGTTTTTTTTTAATTTGAGACACACACACACACACACACACACACACACACACAATCTTAAGCAGGCTCCATGCTCAATGTGGAGCCCAATGTGGGGCTTGATCCCCCAACCCTGGGATCATGACCTGAGCTCCAATCAAGAGTTGGACGCTCAACTGATCGAGCCACCCAGGAGCCTCAAAGGGTTACTTTTCTTATGGTTCTATATACTTAATACTTTCATCAATAAGCCCTGAGTGATTTTTCTTCATTTTGCACATGGAAAAATAAAGGCTGGGGCAGGTGAACTCAACAGTATCAGATTATGTAATGTGTAAATATTTGCAGGCAGAATTTGTCCTAAGAATGATGATTGTGTCTAGAGTGTATCTGAACAAAAGCCTTAAGTGTATCTTTTTTCCAGCCCAGAATTGACATACTCTGCAGGAAAGACACATATCCCTAATTTAGTCTAAACTTCTGAAGGCTGTTCAGTTTGACTTTAACCTTCCCTGAAATGCAGAAGCCACTTGTCTATTACAAGCAGTACTATTTCTTTAATTTCCTAAGTCTGACAGAGGCTTTATTAGTCTATGTCTGATCATGAGCCAAGGTCAGCATCCTTCAACATCCAAACTAAAGACAAAGTGACACAAGTTCTAAAAGAGATAAAAAGAGAATTATAAAGCATCCATGTCCTGAAAATGCTGATGCAGATTTCTTTAGTGCTTTTTTAAACAAATGTTAAAATGGTTTAGGAATTTTTAAGGAAATTAGCCAGAATTTTTGGCAGCTTTGGTTAAGAGAGTAAACTTCTGTGGAAGGGTAAGAATAAATGTATAATGAAATATAGACATTTCAGCTCTAGGGTATGGATGGTGAGTATTTACATCACTTGGAATTAAAAAAACCCTCTTATCTCTGTAGATATATAAAATTGGGCTTTTAAAAGAAGAAAAACTATATAGTTTGGATGTGAAATAAAGTAAGGATTAATGTAACAATTTACAATCTACCCTTCTATTAGGGAAATCTCCCAAAATGAGAATTACAATCTTTATTTAGAAATCTAGCCCCATGTGTTTTTTTCTACCTTAATAAGCTCATCTCAACTATTTTTTAAGTACATTTGAAAAGCTAATACCAAAACAAAGAGATAACTGAGATCAACAAAATAAAGTGGTATTTCCAGAACTCTAGGTAATCGAGTAATCCAAACAAGGTGGTAAAGATAAGGTTAAGAAACAAAACTTCCTTGTATTTCACCTATGTCAATAAGAGGGGTGACTCTACATGTTTAATGAAACCCAGTAATTTGACAAAACACAAAGATTAAGTCCTGTTAATTATTACATCAAATCAGCTATTTGTGTTTTTGATCAAATTCTTCTATGCCTACAAAAAAATAAATGACATCTATTCTTTCAAGTAACTTTATATATGTTAGCCCAATGTTCCAGAATCGGCTGCCATAAAATCATAATGCATAACCAGCCAAGAATGATATTTTCCTTTTTGGTGTTTCTTGAGTACATACCTCCTGTATCACTTATCATCTAGTCTTTGCAGACATTCTTTATATTCCTGTCTAGTTTTATTACTGGTTCTTGTACAGTGATTTCTCATCCACTGTCATGACTTAGGCCCAGTCTAGATTGACACTTCCTATTGAAAGGGACTGGGTATTATATTTCTGAGGGTCCTCTACTGCCTCAAAATCAGGTGCTACACACTTGGCAGGCCATCAATACTATTTGCTGAATGACTGCAGTGAAGTTTCTGGGCTGAGCATTCCTGTTCAATTGCCTGAGACAGGGTAACCTGATGCTGCAGCCCTTTTATACTAAGACATATCTTCCATTCCTAGTTGCATGTTCAAGAGAAAAGTACATTCTTGTTTTTTGTTTTGCTTTACTCCGATGTTTTTCTTGTTTAAAATCAAAGAAATTTACTTTAGATATTTGCTGATTTGAAAAAAAAAATGTATTTCTCACACACTAATATGAGAAAAACTAAAAATTCTAATACATTTCAAGCCAAATTAGAAACGTGACTTCTCTGTTTTCTTGAGACCTACTTTCAGACTTTAATGCACATTAACTCGTTCATTTCTCTATCATGGAAATGATGGAATTAAATGTTTTACCCAGAAGGAAATGTCATTTGTAACCAATTAGGACCTTAATTTGTGAATTGTTTTGTTTTACATTGTCTAATTTCAAAGTATTCATGAATGTGAGCTCTAGAAATTATGTTTTCAATAATTGCTTCAAGTTTCTTGCTTTCTAGAGTTTGAAAGATGAATAGTCATTTTTGTTCATAAATACATATTTATGTAAGTACATTTAATAAGGACTTATAAATATTCTAGTAGAAATACTTATGTTTTTAAAAATATTTTTTAATGTTTACTTTTTGAGAAAGAGACAGAGTTCGAGTGGGGGGAGGGGCAGAGAGAGAGGGACACACAGAATCCGAAGCAGGCTCCAGGCTCTGAGCCGTCAGCCCAGAGCCCGACACGGGGCTCAAACTCACAAACCATGAGATCATGACCCAAGACAAAGTCAGACGCTTAATCGACTGAGCCACCCAGGTGCCCCAGAAATACTTATGTTTTAAAATTATTGGTATACTTTAAGTATCTCCTATTTATACAAGCATGAAATTCAGTATATTATCACAAATTGAATATATCATCAATAAAAACATCAATGATTTCTACCCCTTAGAAGTAGATGAACTTTTTATTAAATTTTAATTAAAAATTATGTTAATAAGCCGTTGTTTCAAATTCAATAGTCTGCCTTTTGAAATATTTAACATGTATTTATGAGAACATATGAAATACCTTTTCGCTTTAAACATTTTTTTTTAAATATTTATTTTTGAGGGAGGGGTAGAGGGGCAGAGAGAAGGAGACAGAGGATCTGAAGGGGCTTCAAACTGACAGCAGACGGCCTGATGCGGGGCTGAAACCCATGAACCTGGAGACTGGGATCTAGGCCAAAGTCGAACCCTTAAGCGACTGAGCCACCCAAGCACCCCTCTTTTCCCTTTTTTGAAATGAAAACAATCTTTAATCTTTGTCTAAGATTTGTATAAGTCAGAAAGGCCCTCAGAAGAGACAAAAATTATAAAATGGCAGTTTCTTTTTTTAATTTTTTTTAACGTTTATTTATTTTTGAGACAGAGAGAGACAGAGCATGAACGGGGGAGGGGCAGAGGGAGAGGGAGACACAGAATCTGAAGCAGGCTCCAGGCTCTGAGCCATCAGCCCAGAGCCCGACGCGGGGCTTGAACTCACAGACCGCGAGATGGTGACCTGAGCTGAAGTTGGACGCTTAACCGATTGAGCCACCCAGGCGCCCCTAAAATGGCAGTTTCTATATCTCAAAGTACTAATCAAGTAGGTATAATTTTAGTAACTGACAGTTCAATAGACGTACTAAGAAAACATGAAACTTGGCTTACTTCCTATTTATTTCTATCTGTGTTTATTTATAATTTGGAGTGCATGAGCATTTTAATACAAATACTGAAATATGAGGCTTTCACAACTATGTTATGATAAACATGAATTATTAAATACTGTGTCATATTACATTACTTAATGTTTCTCCTTATCTAACCGAACTATAAATCTTTTAAAGGCAATGTATCTTGTACTTCTCCATTTCTCACAGTTTTTTGCATGAGCCAATGTTCAATATCTGTTGATTTGATTTTGATCACAAATCTCACAAGAAAAATTTTCTCTTATTTCATAATGAGGATGAATTAGTAGAGAATGTGTCATTAAATAATGAAAAAGGTTTTTGTCTTCCCTTTAATTTGCTAAGGTATTCCTCCGAACAGTGTGACAAACTATTGAACAATGTAATTATGAGATCTCCATTTAGAATGAGGTGAAATTCTAAACTGAATAAACATATTATTCTGAAAGCATTATGCTTAATTCTAGGTGCCATAATATATGAAAGATGCCAGTCAGATTGACAATGAATCTCAAGGGTTGTTGTGAAAGCCAAGGAAAACAAAGAAATGAAGAATTCTACATTTTCTAGCATGATGAAAGGCAGTAATACATCCAAGTATTCAGAACAATCAAAACTTGGCAGATGAAAATAGTTCTTTAAAGCAAGAGTATTAATACCACCACTGGATGTGTATTTCTACCCCTATCCATGGCTTTGGCGTTTGTGATTATTACTTAACAGATGAATACACATGCAATAAAGATGACTTTGGAATAATAAGAAACAAGGATTTGTGCAGAGAACCAGGATGAAATCACAGACTGGCACTATTACAGAACCTTTATTTCCAGAATGCAAATATCACATCATTAGCTTGTAAACACTGCTAATACAATGCTTTTAAACTTGCATTACTGGACACTGGGTAAATATTTTTGAATGAATTAGACGTATTAATAGATTCATTCTTCTCTGTTGGTTTCACATGTGAACAATTATAAAACCATCTCTAACTCATGTGCCTTTCGATGTGTACTGTAGAAAATCCTTTAATTATAAAATAAATGCCATGTATGCACACATGCCATGCACACACCCTCCCATCATATAATAAATCAGTGCTAATTACTGCAAGAAGTAATACATTCATGAATGTTAGATGTAAAATATTGTCCTTTCATGTGGACAAAAATATTAACTCATCCACTTAATTAAAAGCCCATATTTAATGCATGTGCATCATTTGACAGTTTGCACATCCATTCATTCTGAAGAGATTTACCAGGTGAAGATATTTCATAATATGTATTAACTTCTAATGGGAAAAAGTTCCAGAGAAAAATTACCCCCAGAGTATATCTTTAAAAGTCATTATTAAGACATAAATTTATTTATAACAGGAAATGAATTTGAGTTATAAATATTCTTTCAAGGATGGGGAAGTTTATTTATAGCTTTAAAGTTTTTTAATACTCAAGTCAATTCATAGTTCAAAGGGGAATTTAACAAAAAATATATGAACGGACTTAAAAAACATCCATACTCCTAGTCAGCAGATCTGATTCTGAGTTCTACCTAGTTATGTGACATTGAGCTTATATTCAAACCTGTTAAACTTCATTTTCTCACCTGTAAAATGGAGACATTCATAACCCCTATGATTTCTGCTTTTTCTCAGGTTCTCAATAGTTCTGGAAATAGATCAAGCTTTCACTAAACATAAGACAAAAGGATGCTGGTCCCTCAAGATAACTTCTCTTTGGGGCACCTGGGTGGCTCAGTGGTTAAGCATCTAACTCTTGATTTCAGCTCAGGTCGTAATCTCGCGGTTTGTGGCATTGAGCCCTGCACTGGGCTCTATGCTGACAGCACAGAGTCTGCTTGGGATTCTCTCTCCCCTTTCTCTCTGCCCCTTCTGTGCTCATGCTCTCTGTGAAAATAAATATTTTTAAAAAGGTTAACTTTTATTAATTTTTCTTACATGTGATGCTACATTTTCAACTAGCTTTTCTTTAAAAAAACTTAATCATAAATGCAACACACATGTAAAAACTGCATGAAAAGTCACAGATCAATTATGTGCCATAAAGCAAGTGCCTATGAAACCACTCTCCAGTCCAAATTTAGAACAGTATTGCTACCCAGATGCTTCCTCTTGGGCCACATGTTACTCTACCTTGCTCACAGGTAATCACCCTCCTGATTTTCATAACAATTACATTCATATTTTTCTTTACACTTTATCAAATCTAAATGCATCCCTACATTTTCCTATACTTCAAAATTTATATTCATGTAATTATATATCATGTATTTCTGGATCTGCCTTCTTTAATTCAATACTATATTTGTGTTCCATCTATGTTTCATGTGTCTACAACTCCCCTTTTCATTACTTCATAGTATTCCATTGAATAAACATGCAGAAATTCAGGTTACATCCATTCTACTATGGATGACTGTATCCATTTACTGATACGATGAATAATGAACATTCATGTTCATGTGTAATGGTAGTCATGTGTGTACATTTTTGTTAGGTGTGTTTCTAGAGTAGAACTACTGAGTAATAAAGATAAAATATTTCTCCCAGTCACTAAGACCAAAAATGAGAATTCTGTTTTTTTCTGTCACTTTGCTAAGATATTACACTATAATTTTAATATTAGCTATTCCTGGAGTACATCAGCATTTCATATGTAAATTTGAATTTCCCTGATGACTGAGGAGTTTGAATCCCGGGCTAAATGTTTATTGGCCAACTGGATATCATCTTTCAAACACATTTTTAAAAACCTATTCTCTAATTAAAATGATTTTCTAATTGTTTACTGCTGTCCAAAGGGGGAATCAAAGACCCCAAAATTCATGCCTGTTGGTCTCTGGCCTTCACTTCAATCAGATATCTTTGGCCTTCAAGAAGGTACGTTCAATAATTTTGCCCTGTATGTTATTTTAAGTTAGGTAAAGTTTATTTTTTAAAGTGTATTTGTTTTGAGAGAGAGAGAGACAGAGAGACAGAGAGGCAGTGTGTGCTGGGGGGGAGGAGAGGGGCAGATAGAGAAGGAGAGAGAGAATCCCAAGCAGGCTCAGTGTTGTCAGGGCAGAGCCTGACCAAGGGCTTGATTCCATAAACCGTTAAGCACAAATTAATTTTAATTACCTACTCCACCGTTTCTAGAAGACTGTTACCTCATTTGTTACATAGCAATATCAATATAAAGAACTTGCAGGATCACACATCATTTTCCATCTTGTACCATACTAAATCTACTTTATTTAAGGCCATCCTGTTTTCCCCAGTTTGAAGCTCCTATATTTCTGTACTCAGTATCATGGAGCTTCCCAGCTGCTGATTTTTCATTCAATACGTGACATCTACTAAAGCCAACCAAAAGGAGAAAAGAAGCTCAAAGTAGAAAGGTTACTAGAATCAAGCTTCTATCAATATTTCTGTTCTCTGGGCCAGTTGTTTTCCCTTCTCTATGCCTGATTCTTGTCAGATTTTATTTGTCAAATAAACTCACCCTACTTGGCTTTAAATTGGGCCCCCTCAACACAGATCTTCAATTTTTTCCTTCCCTCAATTATCCACAAACATCTTGGAACCATCTTGCTTCTCAAACATTCCAAATATTTTTGTCTTCTAGCCCTTCTAGGACACTGCCTTCAGTTCTACTGGTCCATGAAACCAGCTCATTCACTTCACTCTTGACATGCCCATGTTCTGACACGACACAGACACTTACGGTGTTTAAGTCCCCTAGTCTGACATTTTGGTGGTAATATATTGTCCTAGTTCCATCTTGCATTTCAGAGTTCTTTTTACTCCTTCAATTGTGTTTCTTTCTTTTCTCATACCTTAAATGTACATTTCTCTACATACCAACTCCTTTGAATAGCAACAAGGCCAGAATTCAGTCAATTATTTTTCTACTACCTAAACCTGCATTCAAAGTTCAGATTTCTTCCAAAATTACAGCTAATTCTAATTGCCAGTGGGTCACAAAACCCAAAACTGTTACATCACTTACATTTCTCAATTCAGTATTTTAATGCCATCATTCTTCTTTCTCATTGTCCCTCAAGATTGTAATCTGAAAATCTTAATGCTATTTTTTTAACATCCATTTTTTTTTTTTTTTACTTTCCACACACACTACATGAAGTAGAGTGTGTGAGCTAGAGTTTTTATTCAATGGTCCATGGAGTTATGGGGAAATGACAATCTCTGAATCCACAGGAAGAATGCATTATTTTGTATATATCTATGTGAATTTATAAAGAAATACCATTAGTTTTTATTAGTTTATTAAAGGATTAAGAACCAATGTTTCAGATTGTCATCACCTTATACTAGGATTATTGTAGTAACCTTTGGCTTAATAGGCTTATTCTCTAAATTTGGCTGATCTAAGTGATAAATCTTTAAAGAAATATTTTCATACATCCAATATTAATTCATTCGTTTAATAAATATATAGTGAGTATCTCCTATGTACCAAATACCATTTAAGGTTCTGGGTCACATTGATGAACAAGATAGAAACAAAATTCTTCTCACAGAGCTCACATTTTAGTGAATAAAGAAAAATCCAATCTATTAATAAACAAAGAATCAAGAAAATATCCATTAACCCTATTTGCTGTCCATGTAATTAAACAGGAAGATTTCACAGTTACTGGGTAGCTATGTCCGAAGAGATGGTCATGAAAAGCTCTTCTAAGAACCTGACAGCTCTAAATGAGAAGAAGCAAGCCATGTACAACCAAGGAAAAGCACCCCAGAGGTGTGCGTTAACATAAAAGCTGAAAGGTGGTAATGAACCTGGGATTTTTGCAGGAAAAAAAGAAGAGGCCAGTTTTGCTAATGCACAGTGAGCAAGAAGGCAAAGTGGGGATGAGGTCAAAGGGATAGGTAAGAGCAGATAATTTAGGATGGTGGAAATGAAAACCGAGTTTGGATTAAGGGTAAGCATGATGAAAATTTAAGTAGAAGACATGGAATCTGGTTTATTTTCTGTAAAGAAAAAAAGGATCTTGACAAAAGTAGAAGAGAGGCAAGCAAAGCCGCTAAGTTGATCATGGAGGTCAAGGTGCTGGTCTCTGCAAAACCTACACTATTTTCCTCTTGGGTCCCTCTGTGTAGTCATGGTGATGCTACCCATGCTTCATGTGTCTCCCCTCGCTTTTGCATACATAACCTCCTCTCCTGTCACCACAGTGCCACAGTATTAAACCCATTACACAAACAGTATTAAGAAAAGAAAAACAGGGGTGCCTGGGTGGCTCTGTCGGTTGAGCTCCCGACTTCGGCTCAGGTCATGATCTCACAATTCATGGGTTCGAGCCCCGCATCAGGCTTTGTGCTGACTGCTTGCTCAGAGCCTGCAACCTGCTTCAGATTCTGTGTCTCCTTCTCTCTCTGCCCTTCCCCCGCTCATGCTTTGTCTCACTCTGTTTCTCAAAAATAAATAAATGTCGGCGCGCCTGGGTGGCGCAGTCGGTTAAGCGTCGGACTTCAGCCAGGTCACGATCTCGCGGTCTGGGAGTTCGAGCCCCGCGTCAGGCTCTGGGCTGATGGCTCAGAGCCTGTTTCCGATTCTGTGTCTCCCTCTCTCTCTGCCCCTCCCCCGTTCATGCTGTCTCTCTCTGTCCCAAAAATAAATAAACGTTGAAAATTAAAAAAATAATAATAAAAAAAATAAGTAAATGTAAAAAAAATTAAAAAAAAAAAAAAGAAAAACACCAGAATGGTTGAGACTTACGTTGAAACGATCAAGTAGCCAAGTGAATTGGTTATTATTTACATGATGTGTTCTTTAAATTATGTCATAGCTTTAAGTACATCACAGAAAGAGTCTGGCCTCTATATTATTCATACTAATCCATGTATTCGGCACTATGGTAAAATATAAAGTTCAGATTTTTGAAGTAACCTATAAAAATAACAGTCAAAATACTGTTTTATCCTAAAAATGCTGATTACATTGTAAAAAAGAAATATTTTCAAATCAGTATTAATCAATGTCATTTTTAAAAGCAATCGTACATCATGAGTCATGATTCTAATTGTATGGAAACGGCCATTGGCTAATCAACAAGCAGGAATAAAGTAAAATGTTTTGAGTATCAAACTGATCTGTGCTAATTTGTATCACTTCTACTCTCCCTCCTCAAATACCATTCTCTTCTTCATGTTTCTTTAGATACCATCGTAGCCCCTTTTATTTCAAACATCAGTGCCCAATCTTGTCTCTAAACATATTTTTAAAACCATGTTAGCTATCAGCCAAGTTTAAATACTGTTTGTCAGAAAGTGATACAAAACTACTGAGGAAAATAACCACCATCGAACTCTTCTAGTATGTGCATTCTTAGCAGAGGGTCATTATGACATTTGTCATTGGAGAAATGCAAGTTCAACAAATGCGTTTGTTTTTCTTCTAATTTCTAGTTAATCTTTTTACAAAGAAAAAACTTGTTAGAATCCCTTGGCCAAACTGGGGCACCAGGAGGGCTCAGTTGGTTAAGTGTGTGACTATCTGGGCTCAGGTCATGACCTCACAGTTCGTGAGTTCGAGCCTCACATTGGCTCCACTGCTTGGGATTCTCTTTCCCTCTCTCTGCTCCTCCCCTGCATGCATGCTCTCGCATGTGTTCTCTCTGTGTCTCTATCTCGCATAAAACAAACAAACAAACAAACAAACAAACAAACAAAAAGGTCTTGGCAAACCTAAGGCTTAGAATGTCCTTAAGGCATGCATCAGGCTGAAAAGTTAGTTTTATGTAGGTAATATTTGCACATTATCTTGAACATACAGAGGGAAGATACTAGAATAAGTGAAAATTCCATCAAATTAACATCAAACCTGAACATTCCTGACTCCTACATGCAAACCAACTATCTCAGATAAAATTCAAACTGGGGCACAGTTATACTGAACTTGTGATTATCAGAAATAACCAAGTTCTACCAGTAAAACATCATTTCTCACCTCATTCACTTTCCAACTTCTTGAAAGTTAATTACATGTAATACAACAATCCCACTTCAGGTTATTTATCCAACATAATTGAAGCCTGTATCTTCACAACATGTTAGCACTCCCACATTCATTGTCATACTACTCATAGTAGCCAACTTGCGGAAACAGATGAATAGATTTTGTTTTTAAGTGTGGTATATACATACAATGTAATATTATTTGGCTTTAACAAGGAAGAAATTCTGACACATGTTACAATATGAATGAAACTTGGGGGCAATATGCTAAGTGAAGTAAGATCTAGAAGGACAAATGCTGCATAATTCCACTTATAGGAGGTAATAAAAATAGTCAAATTCACAGAATCAAAGAGTATAATGGAGGTTTCCAGTGGCTGGGAGGAGGGGAGAATGGGGAGTTTGTAATCAATGGGTATCAAGTTTCAGTTTAAGCAAGATGAATAAGCTCTAGCGATCTACTGTACAACATCGTGCCTATAGTCAAAAATACAGCATTAAACACTTAAAAATTTGCTCATCTCACATTGTGTGATTTTTGCAGTAAAATAAAAATACTTATCCCCGTATAAAAATTGACCATTGTCATAACAGTTATTCCTATGGTACATTGGTTTTAATTCTAATTCTATTGTTTACTTATTTCATTATAGTTACTAGTTCATATGCCTGTTTTTTCCATTCAGACGAAAAATTTTGGCCATTACATTTTATCTCAATCGTCACAACATCCTACTCAGAAACAACTGTGATCCCATGCTATATATTAAGAAAGCAAGGCTACTTCATCTAGCTGTCAAGAACAAAGAGGAATATAAATCTATTCTCTCAAACTCCAAAGCCATTTTGTATTCACTCTTCTATACCTAGTAGTCCTTGTGGTAAGAACTCTTACCCAGACGGAAGGAGGGACTTACATTTGCTTTAAAAGTCCCTTAACACCCTCAACCTATGGGTCTAGAGGTCATCATTTAGGTGTTATCCTAAGTTTCAGAGATAAATCAATCCTGCAGTGTTTTATATGAGATGCAGGGGGAAAGTTAGAAAACTGTATTATGCAACCTACAGAAACTAGGCTTCATCATCTCTTCAGTTATCATCAATTGAAAAAGTTGCTTTAAACTACTTTTCAAGATGTACTTGTGATGAGTGTATGACAAATGAATTACAAACAGAAAGGCACTGGGGCACGTGGGTGGCTCAGTCTGTTCAGCCACCGACCTCGGCTCAGGTCAGGATCTCGCAGTTTGTGAGTTGAGCCCCACATCGGGTTCCGTGCTGACAGCTCAGAGCCTGGAACCTGCTTCAGATTCTGTGTCTCCCTCTCTCTGCCCCTTTCCAGCTCATGCTCTGTCTCTCTCTGTCTCTCAAAGATGAATAAATGTTAAAACAACAAAATCAACAACAGAAAGGCACCTTCCTGAATAAAGAAATTAAAATTGAACACCAAAAAAATTCAATTATGTCAAATGATAGGAACATTTCTTTAAAAATCATATGTTACATGAAATACAGAGTTCGGCTTTTAGAGCAACTTCTTTATAATCTTTATAAAGATTAACTGTCAAGACACTATTTTTGCCTTAAAAATACCAGTACATGTGCATATACAAATGTAAAACAGAAAAGATTCCTAGACAATATTAATCAATGTCATTTGTTAAAAAAAAAAACAATTGGTGCACATCATGAGTCATGAATGTAAATTTATGCAAACTGCCTTTGGCTAATAAACAAGGAGAATTAAAATAAAAATGTACTAAATGTCAACTGGATCAATGATAACTAATTTGTATAGATTTAAATTATATCTATCTACCTCAGGCAATCACCAATTTCTTTATTAACTGTGTTGGAACATTTTTGAGCAATTAGAACTCAATTGCTATCAAATAGCTAAGATTTTAAAATGGCATTTAAAAATTACATGCTTGAACATTGAGAAGAAATTAAAATCCTGTTTATTTCTGATTGCTTATTATACAGGTCAATGAACATTTTCTGAGTTCAATTTCAATAATTTCCTGTGGTATTTTCTAACATTCTTGAAATTTCTAGGTTTTAAGAATGAGGGTTAAAAAAAACTGCTCCTTTGCTGCAAAACCATATTAACAGGATTAATTCCTATCAAATAAAACACTGACTATAAGTATATTGTCTTTACTTGAAAACTCCAGAGATCAAATTAAAGAATCCATTTGATGGAGAAATGTCCAGGTTAATTTTCTTTCTCTAAATTTCTGGAAAAAAACCACGAGAGCATGTTCTATGTCATGCACAAGGGAAGAGATCTTCTAAGACCATCAATGTTCTCTGCTGCAATCAAGTTCATTAAAAAAAAAAAAATCAGTTACATCTATACCACCCAAATCCAAGTAGATATCAGGACATAAGTGGTTTGAAAGTTTTAGGCTCTAATTTCCTATGAAAAATTTCTCTTCTTTCCCATAAGATTCTCTTTCAGGGCCAGTATTTTTATGCCTCAATTCAAGAGGATGGTTCCTGAGATACACTCTTATTCCTTGTAAATCATGAAGAGATAGAGGCCAGCATCTGAAACCTGACCCATGACAGTGTCTCACGTATCTGTGGTGAGAGCTGACCATAAAATTGTCTTTCTATTGCAAAGAAATGATCAGTGAAAATATAACTTTAAAACCAATGCTGTTTAGATTTTCACCTCTTGAAATTGAAAACTAGGTAAAAGATACCAATTCTCCCTTAGAAAACAACTTAACAAAGGTTTTAAATAGCTCTCAACATCAAGGAGACAATATGATAGTGAAGAATATACAGATGTGAAAACCCAGAAGAGTTAACGGAGCTTTCAAAGCTCCATTTTCTCATCTAGAATAAGTATCTGAAAAATTAAGCTGCAATTTTGTTAACATCACAGGGCAAAAGGAAAACACAAAGCCCAGGACCTTCCTAATGTAGGACTCTGACAATCCACTCATTGAGAATAAATGTATACATATGTATGTTTAGGTATGCTTATATAAAAGCAAAATGAATGACAACAATATTACAAGGAACAGGAGGAGAAAATTTGGATCATTTTCTTACAGTAACACACTCACACACCCCTGAAGGTGTCTACTGTTAGTTCAAAGTAGTCTAGTTATAAATGTATACTGCAAACTCTAGACTAACAACTTTAAAAAGCCAAAAAAGTATAATTGATATGATATGCTAAGAGAGGAAAGAAAAGGGACTTATATAATATTCTTAATAACACTAAACAAGGCAGAAGGGTGGAAGACAAAACTAGGAACAACAAAGGAAACAAATAGCAAACAGTAACAAATAGATACTAATCCAACTATATGAATAAATACTTTGAATGTCAATGGTCCAAATGCATCAATTAAGACACAATGCCAGAGAGGATGAAAAAAAACAACACTTTATATTGTGTACCAGAAATCCACTTTAAATATAAACATAAATATAGTGTAAAAGTAAGTGGATGGAGAAAAATTTATCAGGCTAACGCTATTGAAATGAAAGAAGTAGAGATATTAATTTCAGACATAACATACTTCAGAGCAAGAAAAGTTATCACCCATTATGAGGGACATTACATAATGATGGGGTCAATTCTCTAATAAGAGGTAACAATCTTAAAATGTATGCAATTAACAACAGAACATGAAACAAAACCTGATAGAACTGCAAGAATTAACACACAAATCCACTATTAGAGTTGAAGATTTTAACAGCCATTTCTAAAAAATGGACAGATTCAGCAGGCAAAAGTCTAAGATATATTTGAACTCAATAACAAAATCAATCAACAGAATGTGGTGGATACCTATACATTACTTAGTCCAACAACAGAACACAAATTCTTCTAAAGTTCACATAGCACATTCACCAAGACAGACCACATTCTGGACCATTAAACCCAACAACTGCATAAGAATGGAAATCATACAATCTCAATCCATAGATCACAAGAGAATTAAACTAGAACAGCAGAAAGGTAGCTGCAAAATCCAACATCACTGGAGCTTAAACAACATTTCTAAATAACATATGGGACAAAGAAATCTCAAAAGAAATTTTAAAATATTTCAAACTAAAGGAAAAGGAGAAACAACTTACCAAAATTTGTAGGATGCGGTGAAAGCAGTGATTAGAGGGAAATTTATAGCATGGAATGCATAGGTTAGATGAGAATAAAGATCTAAAATCAATCATCTAAGCTTCCCTTTAAGAAACTAGAAAATGAAGAGCAAATGAGACACCAGTAAGCAGAAGAAAATCAGTAATAAGAGGGGAGCTTAGATGTTGCATAGTAAGAGGACCCTAGCCTCTTCTTGCCCCTTGAACACAAGATAAATATCAAATCCTTCTCAATACCCCAGAAATTAACCTGAAGACTGACAGAACAAACTCCACAACTAAAGGGAGACAAGAAGTCATATTGAAGAAGGTAGGAAGTACAGAGATGTGGTTTGGGAGAGAAATGGATCACTAGTGCTAAGAAGGAGAGGGAGCCCCGGTGGCAAAGAAGGGAGGGGGGAGATGAAGAGAGGGGAACTAATTGGGGGGAATGCAAACTGGGGCAGCCACTCTGGAAAATATTATGGATGTTCCTCAGAAAGTTAGAAATAAAACTACCCTATGACCCAGTAATTGTACTACTAGGTATTTACCCCCAAAATACAAAAATACTAATTCAAAGGGATGCATGCACTCTGATGTTCATAGCAGCATTATAAACTGTAGCCAAATAATAGAAAGAACCCAAAAGTCGATCAACTGATGAAGGATACAGAAATTGTGATACATGTACAATGGAATATTACTCAGCTGTAAAAAGAATGAAATCTTGCCATTTCTGACAACAAGGATGGAACTAGAGCGTATTATGGTAAGCAAAATAAGTTAAAATGAGAAAGATAAATACCATATGAGTTCACTCATATGTGGAATTTAAGAGGCAAAACAATTACAAGGGGAAACAGAGCGGAAAGCCAAGAAACAGACTCTTAATTTTAGAGAACTGATGGTTACCAGAAGGGAGGTAGGGAGATGGGTGAAATAGGTGATGGGGGCTAAGGAGTGTACTTGTTGTGATGAACACGGGGTGTTGTATGGAAGTCTTGAATCACTAAATTGTACATTTGAAAGTACTATCACACTGTATGTTAACTGGATTTAAAGGAAGAGCAGTAAAAAGAATCAGAGAAGAAACCAATCAAATTAAACAAAAGAATCCAAAAGAGGCAAATAATAAAACCAAAAGCTTGTTCTTTGAAAAGTATGTAAAATTGATATACCTATGCCATGCTAATAATAAAGGGGGGGAACACAAATTACTAATATGATGCATGAAATACAGACCTCACCAGAGATTTCATGGACACTAAAAAGATAATCAAGAAATAACGGAGCATCTGGGTGCCTCAGTTTGTTCAGTGTCCGACTTTGGCTCAGGTCATGATCTCGCGGTGAGTTTGAGCCCCACTTTGGACTCTGCTGCCAGTTCAGAGCCTGGAGCCTGCTTTGAATTCTGTCTCCCTCTCTCTCTGCCCCTACCCTGCTCATGCTCGCTCTCATGAATGAATAAATGTTAAAAAAAAATTTAAAGAAATACTATCAAGTACTCTATACCCTCAAATTTGATTATCTAAATGAAATTGATCACTTCTTCGAAACAAACAATATTCCAAAATTCACTTAAGACATAGAATTGAAGTTATTTTATTCACACAAGAGGGAAAAGACAATCTGAACAGGACCACATTTGTTAAATGAATTGAATCAAAAACAGACTGCATCAAGCCTAGATGGGTTCACTGGTGATTTCTACGAAATATTTAAGGATGAAGTTCTATCTATTCTCTACAGTCTTTTCCAGAAGATACTGGCAGAGGAAATATTTCCTAATTCTTTGTATGAGGCAATACATCAACAAATGATGTTGGATATCCACATGCAGAAAAAAAAAAGAATCTAAACAAAGACCTCAGATAGTTTGCAAAAATTAAGTGAAAATTGATTACATCCCTAAACATAAAATGCAAAATTCCTAAAAGAAAACATAGGAGAAAACCTAGACAGCACTAAGTGTGGTGAGGATTTTTATCACCAAAGCTATGATCCATGAAAGAATGAATTAGTAAACTGGACTCCATTAAACTTACAAAGTTCTGCTCTGCAAAAGACAATGTCAAGAGAATGAGAAGACAATCCAGACTGAGAAAAATATTTGCAAAAAACACTTTTGATATATGGCATTTATCCAAAATATAGAAAGAACTTTCAAAACTCAACACTAAGAAAACCCTTATTAAAAATGGGCCAAAGATCTTAACAGACACCTCACTGAAGAAAGTATACAGATGGCAAAAAAGCAGATGAAGACATGCTCCACATCACACATTATCCGGGAAATGCAAATTAAAACAAGATACCACAAAACACCTATTAGAATGGCCGAAATCCAGATCACCGACAATACCCAACTCTGGTGAGGATGTGGACCAACAGCTCATGCAGTGCTGGTGGGAATGCAAAATTATATGGCTGCTGTGAAAGATTGTTTTACAGTTTCTTTAAAATTAAACATACTTTTTACATGCAATCAGTAATCATTCTCCTTGGTATTTACCCAAATGATTTGAAAACTGATGTTCATATGAAAACCTGCACATGGATGTTTACAGAGGGTTTTTATGGCAATTCAAGTATTCTGTAGAATACCAGGATGGTGGATAGTGTTATTATATATTTGTTACAATTCTTAGAGTGTACAATACCAAGAATGAACCCTGATGTAAAATGGGGACTTCAGGGTGATAATGCTGTAGCAGTGTAGGTTCACCTACTGTAACAAATGAGATGATGATATGGGGTGCGGGGCGGATGTGCATCTTTGGGAATAGAGAGTATATGGGAATTCTCTGCACTTTTTGCTCAATTTTGCTGGGAACCTAAAATTTTTCTAAAAAATAAAGTTTATTAATGAAAAATATTATTTGATCAAAAAGAATATATGAGAATAAATATTTTTAAGGCTGACTTTTTTTCTGTGGGGAGGAGTATGGATATAGCCAGATAGCAAGTGACTCCCCAAAATCAATCAATAAAATGTATTCACATAAAAAACTGTCCATAGGAGGGGCGCCTGAGTGGCGCAGTCGGTTGAGCGTCCGACTTCAGCCAGGTCACGATCTCGCAGTCCGTGAGTTCGAGCCCCGCGTCGGGCTCTGGGCTGATGGCTCAGAGCCTGGAGCCTGTTTCCGATTCTGTGTCTCCCTCTCTCTCTGCCCCTCCCCCGTTCATGCTTTGTCTCTCTCTGTCCCAAAAATAAATAAACGTTGAAAAAAAAATTGTCCATAGGAATTTATTTTTGTAGATATAGTCAAGAAATATGCTATATTTTGTTAAATGTACTTATTCTTTTTGTATTGTAGTCTTTAGAAACAAGAATGACAAATAGCTTCTTATAAAAATCAATGTCTAGATCATACACATATACAGGAAAATATCACATAAGTGAGAATAATCTGAATTAATAAATCAACAGCACAAACCAAACCACAGAAATTTGAGCTACTGAAATTAATTGGAACTCCATATTTACAGTAGAAATGAAATCCAAGTTGCAAAATATGGACAGGAAATTCTAAAGTGTTGGAGTAATTTTGGAGAAGAACTAAGTAGATATTGCAAAAACATTAAATGTAATGAATGAAATAAAAACTCAATGTATACTTTTAATGGTAGATAAATACAACTTAAGACAGAATTAATTACTAGAAAAATATCCATAATTCATCCAAAAATATAAAAAAAAGGAAGGAAAATACAGAAGAGGCAGAGTTACAATGACAAGGCCTACCTTACATTTAGTTGATGTCCCAGAATGAGAGGAGAGAAAAAAATGCAGAAGAGAAACTTCTGGGACATAATGGCAAATAGCCAAACCTTATGCAAGACCCTAATCCACAGTGAAATATGTATCCTCCAGTGGGGAGATAAGTTAAATGGGTGATGGGTGTGAAAGAGAGCACTTGTGATGAACACTGGGAATTGTATATAGGTGAAGAATCACCGAATCTTACACCTGACACTAATGTTACACTATATGTTAACTGATAGTTAAATAAAAATTTGAAGAAAAAAAATTCACATCCACAAATATTCACAGAAACACTGTAACACACTCAAACAGAAAACACCACAAATGTCCATCAAAAGTAGAATGCATAGGCAGTGCACCCAGCAGTCCCCTGGATCTGTGTCTTGCTTCAGCAGGACGGAAGAGACTCGGGGAAGCCCCTTCTACCAGTCTCTGATCACACTCCAAAACTTTTTCCAGGTGCAACCTTCAAAGCCATCTTTGCTGCCACCCTCTGACTCCAGGATCAGCCAACACCCAATTTTGAGCTTAGCTCCTCAATACTGATCAACCACGAGCTCCCTCACTCATATTATTCCATGAAAGTTGGAGGCCACCCACAACTGCCTAGTCAACATGCAACTGCAGTCTTCCTACACTTACCTTTCTTTGGGCTTGTATTTCAACAGGGACAATGTGGCTCTGGAGGCCGTGGGCCACTTCTTCCACAAGTTGGCTATGCAGAAGCAGGAGGGCACAGACCATCTCCCGAAGATGCAAAACCAGCCTGGCAGCGTCCTCTTCCAGGATGTGCATAAGCCTTCCCAAGAGAAGTAGGTAAAACCCTGGAGGCTGTGGAAATCATCCTAGTTCTGGAGAATAACCTGAACCAGGCCCTTTTGGATCTGTTTGCTTTGGTTCTCTCTACCGAGACCCCTATCTTTGTGACTTCCTGCCCACTTCCTAGATGAGGAGGTGAAAAGCACGAAGAAGATGGCGACCACCTGGCTCACTTCTGCAGGCAGGCTGGCTGGCCTCCAGGCTGGGCTGGGTGACTATCTATTAGAAAGGCTCATCCGCTGGGTGTCGGGATGGCTCAGTTAGTTAAGACCCTGACTCATGGTTTCAGCTCAGGTCATCATCTCACGGTTTCATGAGTTTGGACCCTGTGTTGACAGCATGGAGCCTACTTCATATTCTCTCTCTCTTCTCTCTCTGCCCCTACCCCCACTTGTACTATATCTGTATCTCTCAAAATAAATAAATAAACTTTAAAAAATAAAGAAAGGCTCATCCTCAAGCACAACTATGAGCCTCTGACGCCCAGCAGCCTTTGAAGGGACGCTCTGGCATCACCCTGGTGCCAAGGCTTGTGCCTGAGCCTCTCCCAGCAGCCACCAGGCAGCTTTGTAACCACCCTGGAGCCCTTTCCCAAGCTGTGGACCAAACGGAAAGCAAGATCTTTTTTTAGAAAAAAACAAAAAAGTAGAATGCTTAAATAAATTGTGCATAAGTAAATTGTAGTATATGCATTCAGTGAATACTACAAAACAATAAAGACAGATTTCTACTTTAAGCCTCAACAATTAAGGATCTTATAAACACAAGGCTAAATGTTAGAAATGAGACCTACAAATCATACAAAATGATGAGACAAAAAATAAAAAAAAACACGAACATTTTGGGGTGCCTGGGTGGCTCAGTCCTCTGAACATCTGACTTTTGATTTCAGCTTAGGTCATGGTGTCACAGTCATGGGATTGGTCCCTGCAGTGGGCTACATGCTGGGTATAGAGCCTGCCTGAGATTCTATCTCCCCCTACCATTCATTGTCTGTCTGTCTGTCTGTCTGTCTGTCTCTCTCTCTCTCTCTCTCTCTCTCACACACACACACACACACACACACACACACACACACACACACACACAAGAAAATAGAAAAACAAACAAAATTTAGTTTCATACATGGCATGAAATCACAAAGTAAGTAGGTGTTTTAGCCAGCAGGGGGTTTCACATCCTCTCAGTGCATCCCTTTGGCCCCTTCCATGGCCATGTCTCCTCAGACCTCTTCTGCCAGCCCCTTACACTTACAACGATGAAATCACTGGGTTCTACTCCTGAAGCCAAGACTAGACTGTATGTTAACTTGAAAATTAAAAAAAAATTATTTGCCATAAATAAATAACAATGTTTTAAAAAAGGATCAAATCTGATTACATTGGGTCCACCTGGACAATGCAAGAGAATGTGTTTAAGATAACCTGTAACTTTTATTCCCCTTTACCACGTATCATAGCATATTCATAGTCTGACGCTGGGGGATTAGGAAGTAGGGGTCTCTGGGATGGTGGTTATTCTGACTACCGATTGTATTATTTATTTAAGTTTTGAAACACATTTTTATGTTATCAGGTTTCTTTTAAGCTCACCTAAAGCCACAACTTGAAGTTCATATTCAAAATTGATGTAAAGTCCAATGGCAAATTTCATTACTACTCAACCAGTGGGGCTTTACACATTTACTTTGACAATATGGTAAATACATTTAGTAATTTTCTTTTCCAGCTTCAAGTCATATATAAAATGCAACTAAATAGGTAGATATTTTGTAAAAATACAGTGAAACTCTGGCAATATATATTATTCCTTCATTATCATCAAATTCTGATAAAAGATTTTTTTAATATTTTTCTTTATTTTTGAGAGAGAGAGCAAGTGCACACTCATGCGGGAGCAGGGGCAGAGAGAGAAGGGGACAGAGAACACCAAGCAGGTTCCATGCTGTGGGCGCAGAGTCTGACACGGGGCTGGATCCCACAAACCATGAGATCATGAACTGAGCTGAAATCAAGAGTCGTAGGCTTAACAGACTGAGCCATGAAGGCACCCCTAATATAGACAGAGATACATGTGTTGTTCTCAGAGTAAGTTCTTTACAGTACCAGCAAGTTGATTTAAAAGGTAACTGCCACGTTATCATTTGAGACTTTCTCAGTTAAGCATTGATTAATTTCCTACATTTATAACACATGAAAACTTGTTTTTATTTTTCTACACGTGAACTGGAAGTATTACAAGTATTGTTTTTTTCTTTTTTGGGGGGGGGGGTG
Organism: Felis catus; assembly: GCF_018350175.1. NCBI lineage: Eukaryota > Metazoa > Chordata > Mammalia > Carnivora > Felidae > Felis > Felis catus. The sequence goes on from NC_058386.1 coordinate 23,966,281, forward strand.
CCTGGGTGGCTCAGTTGGTTAAGCATCTGACTTCGCCTCAGGTCATGACCTCATGGCTCATGAGTTCCAGCCCCACGTTGGGCTGTGTTGACAGCTCAGAGCCTGGAGCCTGCTTCAGATTCTGTGTCTCCCTCTGTGCCGTCCCCCAATTAGTGCTCTGTCTCTTACTCATAATAAAATATAAATAAACATTAAAAAATTAAACATTGTTTTCTGTTGTTGTTAAACTTGAAATACTACAACCAAAACAATTACTGGACTGAATTTTTCAGACCATCACATTCTTGAAGGTATTTCTCTATTTTTAAAAGTGGGGAGGTTCTGGCTAATATAACTATTTCACATCACTTATAAGACAACTGAGGTACAGAGAGACTGATTTCTAAACCCAAAGAAGAGTTGCTAGTAGATCTGGGATTGCAGTTTAGTCAATAGCAGTTAAGGTCATACAAAATGTGCTAGATCTTTGGTCATTTGGCAGTGCTTTGGCAAAAGGCGGTACTATATGCAGAAATGGCCAACATAATCCTTTCTTAAATGAGAACAACTTGTCTATCCATCTTCCTATCCATCTCTTCTTTCCTGGCCCCCTCCTTCCCTCTTCATTACAACGCCTAATATCATCTACCAAAGTTAACTAAGCTTTTGACAACATATGTACTCCAAACTTCCATTAAGATGATAATGTGCGTTTGTTTAATTCTTTAGAAAGAACTCAAAGTAGCCTACCCTTTCTTCCATCTTCAGTACTGCTTTCCTTTAATGTCAAAAATTACCTTATTTTAACAGAGAAACTACTTTCCAGTTAGTATACCAAACTGTCAGTGTATGGAAGGCTTTAGGAATTTCCCAACTGCTTTAAAAAGTACATTTTGGGAGTGCCTTTAATCCTTACTGACTTATGCATTCATTCAATAAATGTTAATTGCGCACTTACTACATAAGTCACTAAGATTTAAGATTTTAAAAAATAATCATTGGAATAACACTTAAGAACCCATCTCATTTCGGAGTTACAATCAAATGCACTTTATCTAAAGCTTTTTTCACAGTCTATGATTTTTCAGATTATGAATCACATCTCTAATTACTAGAGACTTGTCTCTAATTAATTACACCCTGAATTTCTACATAAAAAACTATTAATTAGCATAATCCTAAATTTGAAATGTCTGATATTCCCAATTCCTTGATTAGCATTTTTAAATGCCTTTTTATACATTTGTCTCACATTTAAAATTTTATCACCTCTCAAATAAAAATCTTGGTTTGAAGTTGACTTAGAATTCCAATTTGACAATCATTTTCTTCTTGATCATGAACTTCTTCATCTGAATTTCACATAATTGAAATAATTGCAAAGATCAGAACTTAAATATACACTTAATTTTTGAAAAATTACATTTCTTGAGTTTGCATTTAACTGTTGTTCATGCTTTACTAAATTATTAACAGAAGACAAAAATAAATGTATATATATTTGTATGGCAACACGTGTCCCAAGTTCTGTTGTTTACAATCTGGGTCATGGTAGGCTGCTTGGGCTGCCATAACAAAATACCACAGACTGGGTGGCCTCAACAACAGAAATTAATATCCTCACATTTCTGGAGGCTAGAAACCCAAAATTATGGCAGGATTAGTTTCCGGTGAGAGTGCACTTCCCGGCTTACAGATGGCTGCCTCATCACTATTTCCTCACATGGCCTCTCCTTGGTACGTGCATGCAAAGATAGAGAGCGAGAGAGAGCGAGAGAGAGCGAGAGAGAGCGAGAGAGAGCGAGAGAGAGCGAGAGAGAGCGAGAGAGAGCGAGAGAGAGCGAGAGAGAGCGAGAGAGAGCGAGAGCGCGGGCGAGCGTGCGTGAGCGAGCAAGAGAGAAATTTTCTAATGTCTCTTCTTATAAGGATGCTAATCCTGTAAGATCAGGACCTTACCATTATATCTCATTTAATTTGAATTACTTCTTTAGGGCCCCATCTCCTAATACAGCCACACTGGGGGGTTAGGGCTTCAGCATGTGAATTTGGCAGGATAGAATATTCAGGCCATAACAGTCAACTTAAATAACCATATGTAATGGTAATTCATCTTCTAGTGTAACCTGGAGCTCTATGTTAGGAGTGCTTTCCTGGTCAGGAAATGCAGGGATACACACAGGTACCATAAGCCTTTAGGAGTTACACTTCCTCCTAGGATTCTCTTAAAACATCCCTGGAACAGAAATTCATTCAGTCAGTTGTAGACATAGTTTGTTAATGAATTATAGCCCAATACAAGGTCTCCTACAGAAATCTATGCTTTTTAAAGTAGGTCTATCTAGGAGCCATTACTTTCTGGATGTAATCTATGACAAACACAAGACACCAAAAAGAAGGTGACACTGTCTTTTACATGAAGAGTTTCCAAGTTTCCCAAATTTGCTCCAGCTGTACTGGCTTGAGTCCCAGACTCCAGAGCCTTTTATGGTAACAAGCAAGCTTTTAAGGTAGCTGTGATGCACAGTAGTTCTGATTCCAAACAGGTAAGTACTATTTTGTGGGACCAGCAAGTGAAGGAAGTAGGTACAGGACACAGGTCTGAGACTCTGGTGTGGCCGAGGTCAAAGAGGCTCCACTCTTTTCATCAGTTAAGAAGGGGAGGATGGAGGTGGATTAGGGAGGAATTTAGCATTGCAGCCAATATCAAAAAGATGGCCATCTGTAGATGTTTTCTACAGACCACACCAAGTCCTTTGTCAGGTTGGGTAACATTAGAACTATTTTATGTACAAAGCCCTGGGACTCCATTTGGGATCAAGGTCCCAACTGCACTGTGTTGCTGTTGCACTTGAGTTGGACTCAGGCTTCACGTTCAAAACAGGAAGCGTACCAGCTTAATGGGCTGAAAGACCTCAGCTATGAATTCCATATTACAAGTGGAGTGAAAATGGCACAGAGTGAGGAAAACTTTCCCAAAATAACATATTCATTTTCCCAGAAATCTTACCAGAGTCGCACTGTGATTTGTCTTGTTAGCCAAGCACGAAAACCTAAGGAGATTATATTGCCCCTACTGAGAATCTCAAGCATAATGTACTCTCTTGTAAGTGCAAGGGCAAGAAACAGTGGATTAAGATCCTAAGTTATTGGTTGCTACTTCCCTGAGCAGTTTTCCTTCCATGATGAGATTTAAAGGAATTTGGTGCTCTAGTTTTTGAGACTGGAGTCGGTCAGTTGTAGCTGGATTCATTACCATGGGGAGGCACTGTTGAGCTGTCAGATCTCCTTGGACTCCGCCTTTCAAGGATGCTGGTGTGTGAACCTAAGTTCTGTGTTGGGAGCCCAGGGAGTACCACAGTACAATGAGCAAGCTGCACCCCACATAAACAAAAATCATCAACGGCTAGAAGGCAGGTCCTAGCAGAAGACCCTTGGAACCGTTCTTTATCGTCCCACATATATCTCATCACTAAACAAAAAATGAGCACCAAATGCTAAGGATTATTCTAGGCACCGGAGATGTGTCTGAACAAAATCTATCAAAATTTCTCTTCTCATGAAGCTTCCGTTTATAAGAAAAAAAATTCTTTGAACCTAGAAACTTGGTTTTAAGAAAAAACACTCATACTGGAAGCAAGCAGTGGATTACAGGGATGAGGTTCAAAAACCAGGGTTTGGAAGTAGGTTAGAGTACCAAGAACGTTCAGAAGCATCAAGTATTAAGGGATGGACTGAAAGATAAGAATAAGATCAAAAGTGACTACACAGCGAAGACACACAAGGTGGGATTAGTGAGATCAGAAGGCAGAGCCAGGATGGAGACTGAGAGAACATATACAAAAATCCGTGTTTTATTTAACAACTATGGCTTTACCATGAGCACGGAGGATGTTATTAAGAGCACCTATCTCATTTATACAATATTTAAGATTAAGTTTTATGTTAATACCAAGCAGCTACAGAAAAAAAAAAAAAGTCCTGGCTTATGATCCCATACTTTGAAATGTTCCCAGAGCGAGTTCTAGCTTTAACTGTTCACCTTTATTTGTTCTTCCATTTTAATTGAGTAGCTCGCTATATAGACAGAAAGGCTCTACAGTTTGTCATGGGATTTATTAGACATTCCTTTAATTGTCAGTCTCTCTTTCTAAACGGTAAGTTCTTAAAGAAAAACTACCTTGAGGTCATTATCCTTATATTCATTCCTGCAACCCATCACAATGCCTCATTTCCTATTAGGCAGGGCCACCTTATATAGTTGTGCAGCTTGTGCACTGCACAACTCCAGGAGCACCACACATACGAATAGGATGTAAATGGCACCCCTGATGTCACACAGTGCACAACTTCACAAGCATTTATGGTTGCCCTGGACCTCATCAGTGTTTATTAATGAAAACGTTTTTACTGCTTACGATTTGTTGTCAGATGTCAAATAAATATGCCAACTTGTGACACACTTAAGTGTACGTGGCAAGCACAAAGGCATTGTATAATAAATGAAATGGATTTCTATTTTAATCTTAGACTAAAAGAGATAGCTTTGAAAATTTGTGTTGATTACTTAATGAAGTGACAGAACAAGAACACACACAAAAAAACAGACTTCTAGTTTGAGAATAAATGGATTCCAGTTTCCTATGAAATGGATGATTTTAAAAATTGGAACTTTGAATATAGTTAAATTAGCAAACTAGAAGATTCAGTTACCTGGGTGAGCAAAAAGTCTGAGATTTTTTATTTTAATGGAATGCGGCCTCCTTGAAACATCCCCACCAAGTAATCTTAAGAGTTAGATATGCTTTGATAATATAGCCACCATTTTTTTCCACATCATACAGGTTATAAAGGTAATATACTTTTTTCTCCCCTAATGATCTTCAGGTTCCCTGTAACAGATACAAATTAGCAATCAAACCCAAGTGATGAGTGTCCATGTGTAATTTAACAAACAATAAGCCTAGGTGAGGTGACTGAAAACTCCATCAATTCGATTTGTGCAAGAACTTTTGCAAATTTTGATGTCTTAATTTTTACCTATGATTTCTTGCTCTTTTGATGAGTCTCCAGTTTGTGTACACTGTGAGCATAGATGTATGTGTGTGTGTGTGTGTTTAAAACAGTAGTCAGATGTAGACTATTAGTTTGTATCCAGTCACGCTGTCCATCAATGTTTATATCATCTCAAAATGAACACTCATGATCCTTTCTCAACTGTGACTATAAAAGGTAACTTAAACCCTTGCAATTAAAACAAACTGAAGTTATTTTATTCACCAACACCATGCCTGTTAGAACAACTTGACATAGGGAGCTTTTGAATGTGGTGTCCTCAATGGTCTATAATTGATGTCATTGAAGAAACATTTAAAAAAATTTTTTAACGTTTATTTATTTTTGAGAAGACAGAGACAGAACATGAGTGGGGGAGGAGAGAGAAAGAGGGAGACACGGAATCTCAAACAGGTTCCAGGCTCTGAGCTGTCAGCACAGAGCCCAACATGGGGCTCGAACTCACAGACTATGAGATCATGACCTGAGCCGAAGTCAGATGCTTAACTGACTGAGCCACCCAGGTGCCCTAAAGAGACGTTTTAATATGGCTGACCAGTCACAGGACCTGAACATTTTGAATGCAGGACTTTCTTTAGTGAAAAAATTATGAATGTACCAACTGCTATTATGACTCTAGAATTCCATTTAAAGCAGATACTTTTCAATACCAGTAGAGAGAAATTTAATTACTAAAGCAACAAAAATAACTGGTAATAAAAAATTGGACCTCAAAGCAAAGACCACTTGGGACATTGGTTACACATTTAGACCTGTGCAATCAAAGCCAGAATAAAATCTCAGGTGGATGGAGCTGTGGCAGACGTGTGATTATTAGACAAACTCCCAGGATAGTCCAGCACATGCTACATCTTGAGAACCAGTGACTTAGAGAATCGTTTTCTAGTTCATTTAATAGTTTTATTTAGTTCTTGTGGCCTGAGAAGTTTGGACACCTGCTTTCTAACATGAAAATATTAAAGAGGCCATGGTATCTAAAATGAGATTCATGTTTAGCTCTGTTTATGTTATATTTAGGCATGTTCACTAAAATGTTTGAATTCAATTTCCAAAATAAGAGTCATATTTCAAGAATGAGGCTTCACTCTACTTGCAAGCTAACAAGTTAGTCAGCCAGTTTCAGGGATACGGGTAGACAGGTGACTACTGGCTCAGCGACCTTGGGAGACAGGGGTGGGGAGTGGGGGTGGGGGGTGGGGGGGTGGGGGGGTGGGGGGGTGGGGGGGTGGGAGGTGGGAGGGTGGGCGGGCTCTCCTGGATGTTCAGGTGGGCCTGGTGTAATCACATGAATCCTTGAGAAACTTTCCTGGCTGTGGTCAGAGAAAGAGATGTGAGGATGGAATCAGGGCCGGAGGGCTACTAACTTGCTGGCTCTCAAGATGCAGGAAGGAGGCCATGATCCAAGGAATGGAAGTGTCAGCCTTTAGAAGCTGGAAGAGGGAATTAAATTAATTCCTCCCTGCAGTGTCCAGAAGGAGCATTCCCTGTTGATTTTAGCCCAGGGAGACCTGTGCCGGTCTTCTGACCCCTGAAGTGTAAGATAATAAATATGTGTTGGTTTAAGCCACTAACCTTGAGGTAATTTTTTAACAGCAATGATTGAAAATTTATACAAGCAGGAGCCAGAGTCTCAGCAATTTTGTGCCAAGTCTCCAAAGCTCCAGTTCTCCAAGGGCAACACAGAGAAAGCCAGGTGATACTCGCACACACAATGGATTCCTTACAGGAGAAGAATCCGGAGTTTAAGGAACCTGAATTCTTTGTAATGAGAAGTAAGCAAGCCTTTCACTCCACAGGGAGACACTATGCCTGTCTCTGAAGGCTGTTTGCTCTACAAATACCCTTGAAAAGATTCTCTGAAACAAAGGGCAGTTGGTGTTTCACTGGCAAGGTTCACAGCAACACAAGAGACCGATACACAATGGTTCTTCCACACGAGATGCCATCCAGATTCATTCCTCATGTGTTCTTTAAATACAGTTTTCATAATCCAAACTGAGTAACTGTGGACTTTTGCATAAATAGGTGATGAAATTGATAAAGGTTGATACAGCTGCATGAGCAATGTCTGCTAATGAGATTTAAAAAATAAAACCGGCTATTATAAAACCAAAATTAACACAAACATATTGTTCGTGTTGTGATATTACACATACACCAACACATAAACATACTGTCATTATTGAATTTGCTACAGGTAAGGAAATTTCATTATTGCTGCTCTCGAACTTTTTGGACTGTAAACTGCTTTTCCACTTGAAACAATTATTTTTATTATGGAATTTTTTAATACTCTGAAGTTTTTTAGTACTCTATCATATTATGGCAAAAGGAGACTGTGCTTTTTTAGGTAAGATCTATTTTTCTATAAAACTTAGAAACAGATTTTTATTGGAATCTTGGTTAAATTGGCACGAGATGCAAAGGGATTAGTATAAATTGCATTTTCCAGTCAAAACAGCTGAAAATACCAGTGTATGATCAACTTTCTTGTCCTTCTCGACTTGATAGGCTAAAATGAACCCTAATTACTCATTTAAAAGAAGTACTTTACATCTTCTAGATATTATTAAATGAAATATTATCTACAAATGGAGATAGTTTTCAACAGCAGTAGAAAATGTATGGAAACATACTGGATCCCACAGTTTGCCTCATAAACATTATAGTCACCATGGTTACTATTATAATCCCTGAATCACAAGGTCCTCTATTCTGCTCAGGTTAGCCAATGTTTGTGAAATCTCCTCTGTGTCTCCTATCAAAATACACTCCCTTACCCAGGTCTGCTCCTGAGGATGTCCAGGAAGCTCCAATTTCATCTCAGAACTTACAGAACATTCGATTTTGCCATTTGGTCTCTCTGAAGACTAAAATAATACTCAAGAGAGCAGTTTAAACACTGACCCTTAATCCCTTTAGAAGAGATGAAAAGGGTTATGCTTCTGAATTCTAGTTCAGATACCGCTTCCCAATTCCCACCGTGCTGCCTGTTAAGCTGTTGCCTCTCAACCTCAAGCATACCCGTCTGTATTCTGCTTTGTGGAGCTCTGGCTGAGACTGGAGACCCCACTGCTCCAATTCCAGCTGCTCAGTGTCAGGCTCTACCAAGAAAGAGTTCCCTCAGGAGATCGCAGGGCTCAACATGGGAGGGAGAAATGCGGCTAGAAGAGGCGAGGCGGAAGAAACTCTTCTGTGGGAACCCACCTTCCAGCCTCTGTATCTGAATATAATAACCTCTTTCTTTTGTCCCCCAGGAGTAAGGATAGCAGCTACTTTCTGTAGCTACTACCCCTCTGAGTCCCTTTTTGGCTTTTTCAGTTCTCTGATAATTTAAAAATATTGATTACTTTAAGTGCTTTCTTTTAAAATAACTGGTGGACTTTTGCACTCTGGCCCCTGACTGATAAAACCCTTACCACTCACGTTAAACATCTCAGAGTTAACTCTGGGCACAAACACCTAATATCTTGGGGGAAGCAAATTCCAGATCACATAGCCCTTGTAGAGCCCACATATTTTTAGTTGATACAAGGAGTCACGTGTTCAATAAAACCTGAACGGAATACCAACATTTTCTGAGACACCATGCTTAATGAGAGGTGAAATCTGCTCTCACGTAAGTTACATCCAGGTTAATGATGGAGGCAATACCAGAAAGGCTAACATGTGGTAATACTAAGTTGCTGACAAAAGCAAAAGAAATCGTAATAGCAATATAGAAGACACATGAGATAATAAAAGAGACCACTGAAGACTTCTTTTAGAAGTCTGACCAGAAAGTCATCACGCAAAAGTAGAAGCAATTTTAGGAAGAAAGGACCATGTATGTCCAAGCCAGGAGGTGTGCAAAAGTATGGCCACTGAGGAAACTGAAAATCATTCCACATAGGTTACAGGCAATAAGGCCTTGCTAAAGATGAGGATAGAAATGTGGACAGGAGCCATATCATAAAGAGACTGCTGCCTTGCTGAGAAGTTTGGCATACCAACATACTTGTTTTCTCAAAGCAACTTTTTAATCAAGTACAACATATTAACAGAGAAGCATACAGATAATAAATATAAGGCTCAGATTTTTAGAAACCAAACACACCAATGTAACAAACACCCAGAAAGAGAAATCAAACTTTATCAGTACATTCAAAAGACCTCACCTACACCTACCCACTCACTGTCCCCATCAAAGGAAACTGTTATCTTGACCTAATACCATGGGTTAGCTTGGGATATTTTTTAAATTTTATAGAAGTTAATGAAACAGTGTGGAACTCCTTGTTTCTAGCTTCTTTGGATCAACATTACTTATGGGATTGATCCATGTTTTGTATAGATTTGTTCGTTCTCATGGCTATGTAGCTTTCCACTGTATAAATATTACACAAACTATTTGTATTCTATTATTGATGGACATTTTTTTCCAGTTTGTAGCTTTTAAGTAGTGCTACTATATAAACTTATGCTTAAATATACTTGTACACATGTATGTTCACCTTCAGTATATGCTAACAAAAGGCTTGTCCTAATTCACATTCACACCAATGTTGTGAGAGCTCTATTTACCCCACATACTTGCCAATACTCACAGCATTCCTTTTTTTCCTGTTTTTTGCATTTTAGCCACATGACAGGTCTTTGGTTATATCTCATGATAGTTTTAGTGTGTGTTTCCCAAATGTGTAAGTTTGGGCATATTTTCATACTTTATTGGCTATTTAATTTGGATATCCTCCTTTATGAAGTGATTTTCAAGAAATTTCCTATATATATATATTATATATGTATATATAATATATACATATATATGCATACATATCTAAGTTATACATATATATAACTTAAGTTATACATATATATATAACTTACAAAATATCACCCTTAACATCTAAATATTTGATTTTATAAATACCTATTGCTACTGATTTCGTATTTGATTACGTTGCAATCATAAAATATAACTTGTATTTTAGTCATTTGAAATTTACTAAAACTTGTAGTATGGCCCAGAATGTGTCCAAGGGCATGTTCCACATGCGCTTTTTAAAAAGGTATGTCCTGGGGCTCTTGGTTGGCTCAGTTGGTTAAGTGTCTGATTTGGCTCAGGTGATGATCTCATGGTTCTTGAGTTCGAGCCCCACATGGGGCTCTCTGTTGTCGCACAGAGCCCACTTTGGAGTCTCTGTACCAGAGTAGTACCAGCAAAGCTTCAGACAATCCCACCCCAATGCCTGGAATGTGCACAGTCCATACGGATTGTCCCCTGTGACTCAAAGTCTTTGATCAGGCATGAAATATAGAACCTTACTATAATTAACACTTGGTTGTGGGTTGCCCACGTTAACAGGCATACTCTGTGGCTCTCTACAACTGAGGCAAAATCTGAGTGAACAAACAAGTGAGGGAACAAATTCTTCCTTAAAGAGAATAAGGAACCCACCTTTATTCCTTTGCATCCACCAATATTCTTTAAATCTGCATTCATACAGATATTTTGTTATGAAAGTTTGCTTCATGTGTTTTAAAGCTCTACTGTCATATATAAACTTATTGTTGAATTGGCCCTTTTATGATTATAAACTGAACTCTTTTATCTCTTTTATCATAGTTCTTGTTTGGAGGTCTACTTCATTAGTCTAGCCACAGCATCTTTTTCCTACTTAATGACTGCATGGTATTACCTTTTTTCAGTTCTTTCATATCAACCAGTTTTTTGTCTTCAAATTTAAAATGTTTGTTTCCAAATTCCATGTAGATTTATCTTGGTTTTTTTAATCAGGTTGCAAATCAATTTTCTGAATTTTTAGAGCATTAATAATTCATTTAAATGTTGCTATGGCTGAATTTGAATCTACCATGTTAATATTTGCTTTCAATGTGGCTTCTATATTATTTCTAGGCAGATCACCCTATTCTAACCAGAGACTGAATATACTAAGAACAGGTTGCAGTTTTCATGAAGTTCCATCTCTCACTGCTCTATGTTCACTTTTGGGAGTGTAGCCTGGCACAGATCCCAATTTAGAGGTGAGTGGGTTCACTAAGGAGTCCCCTTTGCTCAGTCCTGAATTCCAATTCCAATTCTCTCCTCTCAGCACTGTGAAACAGATATAAACTCTGATCTTCTCTTCTTCAGTGAGACAAAGTATTTTTCAAAGATGAGCACACCAATGTATCCTATCCCATATGATGTGCTTGCAATTCAAGGCTGACAGCAAGAGGTAAAATCCATGTTGTTTGAATCTGGGCGAGCCTGCTTCTACAGGGGAAGTGATACTTTATCACTTCTGTAACTAAGTCATAAAAGGCAACATGACTTCCTTCCACCTGGCCCTTTGGGGATATTCTTCCTTGGAACCCAGCCACCATGCTGTGAAGGAGCCAAAAAGTCACCTACAAAGGCCGTAAGAAAGTGTTTGGGTCACAGCTCCAGTAGAGATTCCAGACAATAGCCAGAATCAACTGGCAGACACTTAGGTGGTGATGAAATGAGCTTTTGTATTATTTCAGCCTCCAGTATCAAGCCGGCCCAGCTGACAATGAGTAGGGCAGAGACAATCTGTCCCTTCCAAGCCTTGCCTCAATAGCAGCATCATGGAAAATTAAACATTGCTGTTGTTTTAAGCCACTTAGTTTTGAGGTGGCTTGGTACTCAGAAATAAATCATCTCAACATGCACCTTTCTGTTTAGCTTTTTAGCTGCTGATACAATATGAACAAATGCCTGAAGAAGACTGTCAAGTGCTACAGGTCACTAGTGTGCCTCCATTTTCACCAGGATCTCAGCCCCATAAATCCTGCTTCCAGAACCCAATCTTTGTTTCTCACGCCCCAGAAGGTTGCCAAACTCTGTTGGCTTCTCTGCTTCTGTTTTCCAGGGGATGGGAGGGGGAGGTTGCAGCCCTGACCCCGGGACATCTGTTTTTCTTTCTTCCCACCTTTACTGAGGCATAATTGAGAAATAAAGTTGTATACGTTTTGCTCTACTTGTTCATTGTGGCCTTCTGACAGAATTCTCAACCCTTTGCCCAGTGCCAAGAAATAGCAGGTGCCACAAGAGGGAAAGGAGCTTATAAAATGTTGGCTTACCTGTCTGCACTTCCCTTTGCACAGGGATCTTAACTGTTTAAGTGGATATTTCTTATTTATGTTTCAGATTTTTTTCTGGTTGTTATCAATACCAACACTGGCCTCCCACAATTATTTCATCAGAAATGAAAGTGGAAGCTCATAGTGCATTTTTCAAGATCTCTCTAGTGTTAATACAGAGAATGGATTTGAGGGAGACCAACCTGGAGTAATAGGAAATAATCTGCGTGATAAATGATGATGGACAGAGCTAAAATTAAACCATCAGGGCTAGAAAAATGTTACAAATATTTAATGAATTATTAGGGCATGTACTTTGCAGTGTTTGGTATGGGTATAAGTAAAAAGGAAGTATTGGGGAGCTTTGTAGGATTCTTGCACGAATACTGGGGTAAAGGGTAAGGTCTTTCACTGAGAAAAAGAGTATTTCACGCCATACAGTGATACACAGAGTTACTGTGTTAAATGCCATTAGGATATTTAGGTGGAGATGATTAAGTACCAATGAATTAACAATTCAGAAAAGAAACCTCGACTAGAGATAAGAAGATAATTGGGAGATCACAGTGTATCAGTATTATTTTAACACACTAAGTGGATTAAAACCACCCAACAAGAATGCAGAGAGAAGAAAAAAGATGAGCCCTGGACAGAACCAACTTGCTTTGGCACCCGTTGGAAGGAAATCAAATAGAATAAAACCAAGAGCATTGATTTCATGGCTCTACTTCCCTTAATTTTCCCATTTATCTATATGTTTCTCCAAAATAGATTTAAATGAATGTATCCCAAACTGTAGAACACCCTTTTTTTGAAATGAAAAGAGGGGAAAAATTTGAAAAGTGGTATCAGTCAAAGGCAAAGGGAATAGTTTCCTGTGGCTCTCCGTTTTAAATAACATAAAATGACTAACATAACTTGGGTAAACCATTACATGCGCATATTACAAGCCATGGTTATGATCTTGATTGACAGGGAAAATCAAACACTCCAGAAAGCACACAACCATAATTTCACTGGATTCATTAGAAAAAAGCAGAGCTAAGTTAATAGAAATTTCATGAAATATAAAGAGTGACAAATGTAGGAAGAATGTGTGACATTATCAGAAAAGTTTATCACTTACAACTAAAATTAAAGCTTTTTGAGAAATAACAATATAATATGTACTCCTCACTGTAGTCCAAAACCTCAACCATATGTTTTTAACTACTTGATGACAAATACATTAAATGCTATTTTAATTCTGTTCACATTGGGACATAATAATTCAACAGGTTATGAAGATAAAAAAAAGTACCATTTCTAAAAAAATAATCAAAACAGTATGAGATAAATGAAATAATATATACATTGTATACTGCAGACATATTTGTTTCTTAACCTATTATCCATTCCTTCTCCTTTTGAAAGTAGGGTATTCCTGTTCCTTTAGACAACCAAAGCTGCCCACTTAAGTGTTTCTCGAATTTTTAACCTTACATTAGTTCTAGAAAAGAGCAAATGTCCTGTGCTGGCCTACCAGTGTACTACATATTTCCTGCCACAGATTTTGGTTCAAGAATGCTCAAGTACCCCAAAATGAGAATCAACTACATTGTTTTTGTGGAACATTAAGTCAGAAATATTTCCAGTGGGGCTTCAAAGTGGAAATCGGTAAGCCTCGAGTTACTGGTGTTCATCTTGTTATGGCCTCCAAACATCTCAGTTACCCAGGACAGTATGAGCTTATACTTGCAGTCTCACTAACATTAGTAATAAGACACTGTCTTGGTTCGAACAATCAATTATATACTAACTTTATTCTTTCAAGGAAACCTTCCTAGGAATAAATTTTAAACGGAAAAAAGGACACTTGAGAGATGAAAAGCAATCCCAATCTAGTTATCACCTGCAACCAGGTCTACCCTTGGAGTTTTCGGTTATGTGTAATAAATAAATAACTCATTTTGTAATGGGGTTTAAAATGAATTTCTGCTACTTGCAACTGAAACAGGAATGATTGTTACTATGTGCTATTTTAAAAGCTTGCTTAATGACAAGATAAAGTATACATGTATAAAGAGATTTACTTATTACAAGTGAGTATCCCAAGGAGAAGAGTCTAAATCTTCTTTATTCTATCAAGAACCCAGAGACACTAACCATTCTTCTGTTATGACCCAATCACTAAATCCAAGATTAAGTGCATTATTTATTTTTCAGTGATTTGCAGGAATCTTTGGGCTGAAATACCATTCTTTTTAACTATCAACATTATTATCAACAACCATATTCATCTTTCAAGACTTATAAAATAAGCTTGTGCCCTCAGGGATGCCTATTTGAACAGTCAGGTTGGAGAACACAAACTCCTTTGTACCTACATGCAGCAGACTTCTGTGGCCTCCACCATGACACTATGCTATTTCTTAATCAGTTTTATTGAGGTATTATTTTCCTATATTCAAATCCACCCATTACAAGTGTCTAGTTCTGATAAAATGTATACATTGTTGACAAATGCATACAATCATCTAACTACCACCACAGTAAATATGTAACATACCATCTCCTCTAAAATTTCCTCCAGCCCCTTTGCATTCCGTCTCCCACCTCAGTCCCCAGCAATCACTGATCTTTCTGTTACTCTGATTTTTCCTTTTTTAGATTTTATATGAATTGAGCGAGAAAACATGTAGGCTTTTATGTCTGGTTTCTTTCACTACACGTAACGCTTTTGAGAGTCCTCCACGTTTTTCCATGTATCAACCCTTCTATGTGAATATTATTTTACTGTATGGATGGAGTGGAATTTGTTTAACCATTTACCTATTGATGGACAAGTGGGGTGTTTCCAATTTTAGAGTATTTTACACAAGAGTGATTTGAACATTTGAGATTACATCTTTGTATTCACGTGCTTTTTAATTCTTCATTGGTTAATACCTCACATATGGTATAAAAATGTACCATACAAGGGAAACGTCAGAATAAAAAGCTTCTGCATAGCAAAGGAAACAATCAACAAAACTAAAAGGCAATGGATGGAATTGGAGAAGATATTTGCAAATGACATATCAGATAAAGGGTTAGTATCCAAAATCTATAAAGAACATATCAAACTCAACACCCAAAACACAAGTAATCCAGGGAAGAAATGAGCAAAAGACATGAAGAGACATTTTCCCAAAGAAGACATCCAAATGGCTAAAAGACACATGAAAAGATGCTTGACATCACTCATCATCAGGGAAATACAAATCAAAACCACAATGAGATACCAACTCATGCCTGTCAAAATGGGTAACATTAACAACACAAGAAACTGTAAGTGTTGGTGAGGATGCGGAAAAAGCAGAACCCTCTTGCACTGTTGGTGGGAATGCAAGCTGGTGCAGCCACTCTGGAGAACAGTATGGAGGTTCCTCAAAAAATTAAAAACAGATCCAGCAATTGCGCTACTAAGTATTTATCCAAAAGATACAAAAATACAGATCTAAAGGGGGTACATGTTTCCCAATGTTTATAGCATCATTATCAACAATAGCCCAACTATGGAAAGAGCCCAAATGTCCATCAACTAATGAATGGATAAAGAAGATGTAGTATGGATATAAAATGGAATATTACTCGGCCATCAAAAGGAATGAAATCTTGCCATTTCCAACAAAGTGGATGGAGGTGGAGGGTATTATGCTCAGTGAAATAAGTCAGGCAGAGAAAGACAAATACCCTATGATTTCACTCATATATGGAATTTAAGAAACAAACACATTAACAGAAGGGAAGAGAAGGAAAAATAAGATAAAAATAGAGAAGGAGCCATTCAAAAGGTATTCTCTTAAATACAGAGAACAAACTGAGGGCTGCTGGAGGGGTGTTGCATGGGGGATGGGCTAAATGGGTAAAGGGGATTAAGGAGGGCACTTGTGGCAATGAGCACTGGGTGTCATAAGTGATGAATCACTAAATTCTACTCCTGAAACCAACACTACACTATATGTTAACTAATTTAAATTTAAATAAAATTTTGGAAGAAAAAAAGAAACCCAGTATGGATTAAAGACTGGAACATAAGACCAGAAACCGTAAAGCTCCTAGAAGAAAACATGGGCGATGAGATGCTTGACATCATTCACTCTTAGGTATAATTTTTGGATCTGACTCCAGAGGAAATGACAACAAAAGGAAAAATTAACATATGGGCCTAATCACACTAATAAGCTTCTGAACACTGAAGGAAGCTATAGACACAATAAAAAGGCAATATGCTGAATGAGAGAAAATATTTGCAAATGCCCTCTGCTAAGAGAGTAATATCTAAAATATATTAAGAAATCATACACCTCAATATCAGACAAAACAAAAGCAAAAACAATCTGATTTTAAAAAATGGGTAGAGGATCTGAATAAACATTTTTCCAAAGAAGACATCCAGATGGCTAACAGGCACATAAAAAGATGCTCAGCCTCACTCATCATCAGGGAAATGCAAATGAAAACCACAATGAGTTATCACCTCACACTTGTCAGAGTGGCTAAAATCAAAAAGAGAAGAAATAGCAAGTATTTTCAAGGAGGAAAATGGGAACTCTCATGCACTGTTGGTAGGAATGTAAACTGGTGCAGCCACTACAGAAAATAGCACTAAGTTTCATCAAAATATTAAAAATCGTACTGCATGATCCAGTAATTCCCTTTGAGTATTTGTCCAAAGAAAATGAAAACACTATGTCAGAAAGATAGATGCGCTCTCATACTCACTGCAGCATTATTCACAGTACCCAAGATATGGAAACAGTCAAAGTACCCATCAATTGATGAGTGGATAAACAAGATTAAACACACACACACACACACACACACACACACACACACACACACACACTCACACACACAGGAGTATTATTCAGCCATGAAAAAGAATTAACTCTTCCCATTTGTGACAATGTAAATGAACCCTAAGGGTATTAAGCTAAGTGAAATACATAAGAAAGATAAATATTGTATGGTTTCACTCACATGTGGAATCTAAAACACAAGACAGATAAACAAACCAACTCATAGATGCATAGAAAAGATTGCCACAAGGCAGGGGGGTTGGGGATGGGCAAAATGGGAGAAGGGGTCAAGAGGTGTAAACTCCAGTCATAAAATAAACAAATCATTGGAGATAATGTACAGCATGATTATTATAATCAACATTATTGTATTGTATATTATGTAACTTTATATAGTGACAGGAAAAATTAGACCTGAGATCATCTTGCAGTGTATACAAACATCCAACCATTATGTTGTACACCTGAAAATAATATAATCTTATATGTCAATACTTCAATAAAAGACCTGTTACTTGTCAACTTAAAAATGTGTAATTGTAAGCTGAAGGGAGTTTTAATGTTATATCCTCTGTAAAACAGAAAAATTAAAGACAAAAAAAGAAAAAACAATTTATACTACCATCATTGGTTAAAATAGTATTTAAATATTTAAACTGTGAATTTTCACTGTAGTTATGTACAAAGAAAAATTTAAAAGAGTGCTCAGGTTCAGTGTATTGTAGTTAACATCATTTATATTCCTTTATCACTATAATTTTGCCAAATAAATGTACATTAGAGAAAAAGAAAGAAGTATCTTATAGTTTATAAGTGATTTTATTCTACTTAAAATTTTTGAGTATGGTCAACACACATTACATTACTTTCAGACGCACAACAGTGATTTCACAAGCTTATACATTATGCTGTGCTCACCACAAGTGTAGCTACCATCTAAAGGTGACTTTATTCTTTATCTAGTTCACTCTTTATGATGATATTTTGGTTTTGGTTTTGCTTCTTTAACATCATTTTATAAAGTATCAGTTTTGTGGTCAAATATTCCTAACACTTTTTTTTTCCTAACACTTCTTTGATAATTGCATTGACATGAGTCAATAGTATGCCTTTACTGATCTAACAATTGGGCACTTACACTGATTGGGTAAATCAGAGAGGGCTGGGGCACCTGGTTAACTGAGTCCATTTAACTTGGGACTCTTGGTTTGGGCTCAGGTCATGATCTCATGGCTTCATGGGCTCGAGCCCTGCATTGGGCTCTGTGCTGGCAACGCAGAACCTGCTTGGGATTCTCTCTTTCCTTCTCTTGCTGCCTCTCCCCCACTTATGCTGTCTCTGTCTCTGTCAAAATAAATAAACTTAAAAAAAATCAGATGGGGCTTACTTGTCACAAAAGGAAATCTGTGTAGTCACAGAGTAAATGGCCAAGTTACCTGAACCCAAAATCCATACCAGGCAGATGTACCCTAAGGATGAGAATATAAGTCAGAAGGTCCCTTTAGAGATTATGTAAGCCAAAATACCCTATTTTATGACCAGTTTTATAAAACTAACTAAACCTGCATGTAGTTATGTCTGCATATGTAAGGAATATAAATTCATTTGGATCAGGAGTTCCTCATCAAACTCAGTTATATAATATACAGCAAGTTCACCGTGGCCATTACATTACAGGAGTAAACATTTCTGCTACTCTTAGGTCCAGCAAATAATTACAGCCATGTCCAAGAACATTCCTGAATTTTGTATGCTATGTAACTACATTAAGGATCAATTATCTCTGGATGTCATAAACCAGCCCTGAGACTTTATCTGTAGCACATCCTGAAATAGGTTATCTCAGATTTTCCCAAGGTTTTAACAGTATACCTTCAATTTTTCCTACTTCAATCCCGAGTCTTCATGTTTTGAAAGTTTTTCCTCCCAATGAAGTGCTTGGTAATAACTTGTTTTCTAAATTTGCTAACACTCAAATAGAAAAGCCAGAGTTTCAAGTAAGCTGAGATAACCAGTTAACAGGCAGTATGGAAAGACATCCAGGAAAAAAAAAAAAAAAAAGAAAAACAAAGAAATGTCAGGTTTCACTTGAGATTTGGCTTTTCAAATAACTAAGCATAACACAAGGGTCACCATTTTTGCTCTATCTTCACCCAGGGATACAAGTACCTGAGATTAGAAACTCCTGCATCAGTTCATATGGAGGAACGTTTAGGAATAAATGTTTTAATGACTAAGTTTCAAAACGTTTTTGGAGCATCGTCAGTGAGGTAGACGGCATGAGGGAAGAGATGCTTAAGTATGTAAATCTGCATAAACAAAGAGCTTTGAATAATTAATTACAGCAGAGCTGGGTTACAATAAAATGTTTCCCTTTATAATTCTATCTGTGTGTCCTGATTCAGGCCAGAGGTTGGAATCGGTATAAGAAAAACGGTTGTATGAATGAATACAATTAACTTGCATAAGAAAAACTACATGCAACCGTAACTTATAAATGCAAAAAAATACTAATACACGGATTCATATAAAGCTGGGCTTGTCTCAGTAAAAACTCAAATGACTTATTTATATGAGACAGGATTAGCAAATAGCATATTCCACAGTCCATTGATTAAACTGATGTTATCTAGTTGGGAATGTGGAAATCCAACAATTGAACCTATTTAAGTCTAATCTGACAATGATGGGGAAAATGTTCTGCACAGTTAAGGATTTTGATTAGAGTTAGGAGAATAAAGTGTTGGGGAAAGTGATTTTAGAAGCAATTTTTTTGCTTAATTAGTGAAAAGTAGAGAGGTCAACAAGAGCCGCACACGATCAAGCCCTTGCCTGTCTCGTCTGGAAGACCAAAAAGTGACAAGTATTAGAAATCATACAGATAAAAGAGGGAGCGCTTTTAGACTAGAATTCAGAAAATATGGAAAAACTTACGAGGCTTCCAAGGTTGCCTGCAAAGAGACAATATTGAGGCCACAGTGTCAGCTACAAGTAGAAGAAAAAAAATGCATCTGTTAAATGTTAAAAGTGCTGCCTCAAATTACCTGAAAATAGGATTTTTCTTTCTTTGCATTATTCTTAGTATAATGTAGGTCTTGATTTTTTTTGTGTGTTTTGTCATTAGGGCTTGTATATATTTTAATGAATCCTATAACTTGACTCTTCAGTCAAATGGACATTATACAATTATGAGAGAACTGTTTCTTCCTGAGACTTAGATTCATTAGTGCTTTTGAAATAATTGAAAAGCAAGTTTTCAATATTAATAACATTTCTTTATAAAAGCCTGTATTTGCAAATCAGTTTGCAAATGCCTCAAAAGGAACCAATAGACAAAGAGTGTGAATGACTTGGTCAAACTGAGCTCCTGGTTGTTTCTCAGATGTTATTAAATTAGTATACGGAAGGGACAAAAGTCAATTAAATCAGCAAATATTTCTTGAGTGTTCATTATGTACCAGACACTGTACGAAGCATTAGTAGCTTCTACCGAGTAGGACATTCGGACAGTAACGAGTTGTGTTAAAGCAATCAATATTCTGCAAAAGGTGTTACTTAAGTTTGCTCTTTCAGGCCTCAGATTAACAACTGCATTAGCCAAGTGGGGTCTGGAGGTCCAGATCTAACATCCAAAGTGTGCCTACCTCCACACCAACTCAACTATACTGCACACCTATAGGACTTACAAGACACTGCTGGCACATACCACAGTTCACATTACTAATTTTTATAAAATAACTATTTTCCCATTGTTTTAAAAAAGTGTGAGCATCAACATGAATGACTTTTAAATAACTTGTCCATATAATAGATGATACTATACACTTAACCTTGTGTGTGAACTCCGGACAGTGGTTTCTTACAGTCACTGCTTTTTCCAATATACTATAGTATCTTTATAACTGTATACAATGCTTAATAAATATATGTCACATAATTAATGAGGAATTATTGAGTATCTTGAAACAGGTATACTTGAGCTAACTGTCTCCATTTTTCAGCAATTATTTTTTGCTTTGTCTACCTAAGTTCTATCGCTCCTCTGTTCTGGTTTCAAAAATGCTTTGCAATGGGATATTTATTTTCATGAATATTAAAACATACAACATAGTGCAACTTCTACAAATATAATTTTTCGTGTTGACTTTTAAAATAAAATGATAATCAATTAAATTATTAATGAGGCTTTGCTTTTATATGCTCTGCACAGTCCTTCCTCTATTTCTTCATGACCATGGAATGAACTCACCCTACAAATATCATAGTGTAGATGCTATACTCTCTATTGGATTCTCATCTGCTTATATAATAATCTGTTTTGTGTGTTCTAATCAAGATGCCTTGATGGAAGCATTTTTATTATAATTAAATTTGGGGATGAAATTTAAACTGTCGATTGAATCCTGGCTAAGAACAGATACACTGATAAGCAAAAACATAAATGTTATGATACTTCTTGTTTACTGCAATTAAATATTCCCTCTGGCTCTCAACTTAGGTGTTCTCTATTTTTCCATTTCCCTCCCAATACTATGTGAGCCCTGCTATTTTATACAAAGAATCCACATACCTCTAGGTAAATATTTCTGAGTAAGTGCATTTATCTCTGGTTCCTGCCTGAAACTCCACTAAAATGACAGTGATACAAATGAAAATTTTATAAGCCCAGAAATTGAGAATGGAAGAAGGGATAACAATGGACAAGATATGTCACCCAATCTTTGAAAGAGCAAAGGCAGATGGAAGAGTTACACCTCATTAAGGGAAGCTGAGGAAGCTAAAACCTAAGCTTGACACACACACACACACACACACACACACACACACACACACACACACAGTGTTGAGTGCTAAGTATATATGCAGAAGGCTGGAGGGCATAGGACCTTCATGGTCACAGCTCATGTGAAGGACTGCAGTAAAGCAGTCAGGTGAACATCCCAATCATTCAACTTTCAGGTGGTAGAGTCTTTTACAGGAAGAAAACAAACATCAGAGAATTTAGATTCTGGGAGGATGAGAGAGATAAATAACCTAAAAGTGGCAGTTGCCTACAGACTAAATATTAAGAAATATAGCTACCACTACCAGTGTCTCAACATATGATTCAAATACCCTCAGACAGGAAATTAGAGGATTTCTTGCCTGGAAAAAACTGAATATCCACAGAGAAAATGCTTACCCATAAGGAAGACACCGTTCATCCTCTAATTACCATAGAACTATACCCTGTAGGCCAAATCTGGCTGGCAGCCTGTTTTTGTATATAAACTTTTACTGGAAATCAGCCATACTCATTCATTTGCAATTGTCTATGGCTATTCTCCCATTTCAACAGCAGAGTAGAGTGCTTATAACAGAATATGTACCCCATGAGGCCTAAACTATTACTTTCTGGCCCTTCTCAGAAAAAGTTTGCCAAATGCTTTAGAGAAAACCTGTACCAACAATTCCCATGTATATTGAGATAGCAATTGTTTTTTTTTTTAGTGCCTTAAATGAGAGAGAGAGATGAACAAGGATCACCATGTATTGGAGACCATTTTCTAACACAGATGACACAGATTAAAAGCCAACTATCTGGGGCACCTGGGTGGCTCAGTCAGTTAAGCATCTGACTCTTGATTTCGGCCCAGGTCATGATCCCACTGAGTTCAAGCCCCTCATCAGACTCAAACCTGCTTGGGATTCCTGCTATCTGCCTCTCCTGAGCTTCTCTCAAAATAAATAAATAAGCTTAAATAAAAAATTGCCCAATGAAAAATAAAAAGTTGCAAAAAAATAAGAGATACAAGAAGAAAATGAAAATAAAAATTCTCTCAATATAACTATATGCACAAGAGGTGGCATTTCATGGGTTGAATGACAACAGGAAGTTGAGCGAAAGGATTATCAGAAAACAAGAGTTTCAAGAAGTTTCAAACCTGATAAATATAAAGCAACAGAACTTGTGCTAGACACTTTTTTTTAAATTCTCTTTTTTTTCCCTGTATTTTCTCTTTGGCTACTTACATACAGGGAATGGCTAGAGAGGACATAACTCCTCTGTTATTATCCTCTTGACCTTTATTCCCTACCCTTCTCTGTTTACTTTTCCTTTATCCTATCTGCAACATCGATCAAGATCCTTAAGAATTGTACCCGAAAAGATGAAAAAAGCCTCTGTACCTGATGACATCATTGCACTTGTTTCCATTTTGGACTGCCTGGACCCAGACATCTTGTCAGAGAGGGAAAAGGCAAAGAAAAATAATGTTTATTGAAGCTAGTATACAATTGTTATTTGCAAGAGAATGCAAACATGGATTCCTAAATGACAGGAACAGGCTAGAAAATAAGCCATCTCCCAAAAAGCAAAAGAAAAATATCATGGGATGGAATAGAGGAGGAAAAAAGAGGTAAGAAAATTAGAGCATCAATATAGGCAGTTTAATACCTGTGGAAAAAGTGTATGACAAAGAAATAGTGGAAATGGGAATGAAATTTAAGAAATGAACCAGGGAACATTCCCAACAGAAGGATATGGTCTTCAAATGAAATCATTCTTTGAGTGCACAGCATAATAAATGAAAAATTTTCATAATACCACAAAAAAGATAAAATAAAAGGTAATTAAAAATATTTATTTTGAGAGAGAGAGAGCACAAGCAAGGGAGACACAGAAAGAGATGAACAGAAAGAATCCCAAGCAGGCTCATGCTCGGTGTAGAGCCCTATGCAGGGTTTGAATCCACAAACTTTGAGATCATGACCTGAGTTGAAATAGAGTCAGACACTTAACCAACTGAGCCACGCAGGTGCCCCTAAAAATTAAAATTTAAGATTAGAAAAATAGCAGAATGGCGATCAGAGTGGAAAAGGGCTTCTCAAAAATACTATCTAAAAAATGTATATATCATCAGAAATATTGGGAAAAAACCTTATTTTCAACTGTAAATTTTACATAAATCCAAACATTCAATTTTACAAATGATTTAACAAATAGTGAGTACCTAGTTACTTAGGATAAAGCAATAAGCAAATAAATTAAAAAAAAACCCTGCTCTCATAAAGATTACATTTTAGGAGGAAGACTGTAGACAGTAATTATAGAAAGAGCCCAAATGTCCATTGACTGATGAATGGATAAAGAAGATGTGATGTGTGTGTGTGTGTGTGTGTATTATTTTTGAGGGATGAGTAATATTCCATTATAATACACACACACACTCACACACAATGGAATATTAGCCCTCAAAAACAAAGCAATCTTGCCATTTGCAACAGCGTGGATGGACCTAGAGTACATTATCCTAAGCAAAGTAAGTTAGGCAGAGAAAGAAAAATGCTGTATGATTTTACTCATATGCAGAATTTGAGGTAAAAAAAAAAAGATTAACAGAGGGGAAGGGAAGGAAAAATAAGATAAAAACAGAGAGGGAGGCAAGCCATAATGGAATGAAATATGTCTTGCTGTTATGTCCAAATGATATAACTGAAAATGCTTTCAAGATCTCTAGGCCCTTCAAAATAAAAAGCCTCAAGACAATCGTACTGTGGCTTTTTATAAAATAAATTAACTTTTTATTTTTGATGGCTACTCAGAAAAAATATACTGATTAAAGAGTAGAAAACGATCAGAAAAACATTCCCTGTCTTATTAGTAAAATATGCCTTTATAGCTTTCTTTTATTGCATTTTTTGTTCATGTGTGTAATTAAATAAGAAAGTTATGAGCCCACATATTCATATGTAACACTCCTACTAAACAGCTGTGGCATGGCAGGCATCTGTGAGAATTCCTAGACTTCAAGTTTCTCCTTTTTAAACACAAGATTATCTTCATACTTTCTGGATTCTGTCCATCTCTAAAGGTCAATGTTTCTAGCTCCTGTAAGAGAGCCACTGAAGTAATCTTGAAGATAAAAATCATCAGTATGTGAGGTTAGACTAAGTTGATGAGGCCTCTGTAAGGGTAAGGATGATATTATTAAAGATTTATTTTAATTTTTAAAAGTAAAAACAAATTTAAGTATAAAAGACACTCAATTCTTCTACCCACACGCTCTCTGCCAACCCAGAGGCTGCCTCCATCTTTCGTTGACAGTTCCTATATATACTTAGGGCTTCTTACCTCAAATACTTGGGTCTCTCTGGCCAAGAAGTTTCTCCAAACAGTGAAGCATGGCTGCCAGAAGTGATAATTAATACCTTCAGACAACAGAGATGGAGAATGAATACCCAAACATCTTCACTCATTGGTCAGACAATTCTGAAATGTGTTCTATATAGGCACTTAGATAGTCCCCAGGAAATTTAAGCACTACTGTCCCACAAAACTACACAGTTTGCTAATAAATCCTTCAATGGATTTCCTCTTTTGCTCTTCTCCTTTCGCTACTCCCTCTCTGAATTTCCTGGGATCACCTTGTAAATGAAATATTTCCACCACATCTTCATCCCAGAATGTGCTCTGGGAACAAAGCTATCTAAAATACATGGTCTGAAGGGAAGCCCTGAATTCTTAAATGTTATGCAATGTGTAAAAAAAGTAATGCTTTAGATTCAAGGCAAGAATCATCAATGGCTTCTAAACCTAGTGTGTGAATGTTTAATGAGCAACAAAATATTCACACAGTCTCAACTATATACTGCAATACCATGTTCAAATACACAGGGGAAAATGGTAACTTTACAGTAAAGAAACATGGCAGACACCACCTTAACAATAGTAGGCACAATCATGCCCCATTCACCAAGAATATCCATATTCTAATCTCCAGACCTGTATCTGTTCCTTACATGAAAAAAGGGATTTAGAGTTAAGATTAAGGTTGAAGATCGAGAGATTGGAGATTATCTTGGATTACTCAGGTACACCCAATATCATCATACAAATCCTTAAAAGTAGAGAATCTGTCCCAGCTGTGGTAAAAAGGGAGATGCTGAACACAGAAAAAAGGTCAGAGAGATGCAGCGTTGCTGGATTTGAAGATGAAACAAGGTGCCATGAGCCAAGTAATGTTTCCCAGCCTCTTGAAGCTTGAAAAGACAAAGAAATGAATGCTTCCCTAGAGTGTGCAGCAGAAACACAGCCCTACCAACACTTTGATTTTTGTCAATGTCTGACTTCTGACATATAGAGCTGTACCATAATAGATTTGTGTTGTTTTAAGCCACTGAATTTGTGGTAATTTGTTAAAGCAGCAAGAGGAAACTAACGCAATAACCAAGTGACTAAAGTTAACAAAAAAAGTCATGGAGAAAATCAACAGCATATGAAGTCTGGAGTGATAATATCATGCCTATTGTACTTCTAACATAAAATGCATAACCTGAATCTCATCACAAGAAAAAATAAGACAAACTCAAATCGATGGATTTTCCATAAAATAGTTTACCTGTACTTGTCGAAAGCAATCAAGATCATAAAAGACAACAAAAGACTGAAACATCTCAATTAAAATAGGTAAAGAAACCTTATAACATTGTGCAATACATGATCCAGGTTTTTTTTTTTTTTACCCATAAAGGACATTATAGAAACAATTGGTTAAATTTAAATAAGGTCTTCAGAGAAGCTAATATTACTGTATAAATGGTAATTTCCTTTTTGATAATTACACTATGGTTATGAGTACGCTTCTAAATATTTCAGTATTTATATGTATTACATGAATGCACAGAGTTCATGCATTCTCAATATTTGGAGAATTTGAAGAGTATACAAGAATTATTTGCAACATTCTGTCACAACTTGTTCGTATGTCTCCATATATGTCAAAATATTTTTAAGTTTTAGATGTATTAGCTGATTATAAAAATACATAGGATAACGTAAATTTAGAGATAATCAAGATGTATTCTATTCTAACCCTAAAACATAGTGATCATCTTTTTAATTAATTTTTCAACGAATATGTATTTAGCACATATTCTGTGCCACATCTACTTCTGTGTTAGAAATTTAATTGTGACAAAATTACAAACTCCAGCATTCCCAAAACTTACACGTATGAGAGTTTAGATCTGACTGTGGCAGTCAACTGGGCAAACAATTTGTCTAAGTGAATCATTTTTCAAGTTCTTAGTTACATTTCAGTAGTTTGAAATATTTTTCCAATAAAAAGAACTCAAACAATTGCTTTAGCCTAAACATTGTCCCTTGACCCAGTTTCCACAGTTGTGATATGTAATTTGAATCATTCAAAAGATTTTTGGAAATGTATTGATCATTTTTCAAGTTGATTAGTGAGAATATATGCTTTACTATAGTATTTTCTTCCTTGCATCAGATTGCTAACTCCAAAACACATTTGTCTTTAATTCTACAATGTGTTTTATATATTCAGAATTTTAAACCATATTAATATGGTTAGTTTAGTATTGTTACTTTTACTATTATTGCTACCTTTGAAAAAAATTCTCTTGCCCATCACATGTAGTTTAAAAGTCGTTCGCTTGGCTAAGAAAAATATCTAAAACAAATGTAATTTTAAAATAAGTGTTGGGAGGAAAAAGTCATTGATAGGTTCGGGGGAAGAATCCCCAACAGAGATCAGTGGTAAAGATAGCTCAGAAAACAAAGTGTAAAACTATCTAAGGCAAAGATAAAATGGATTTTTTTAAAGGTCAGACAAACCACATATGGGTCAAACTGGGTGAAACTCAAGGAGATAATGGAAAGAAAGGAACATGGGTTCTATATGAAAGAAGAAATGTTAATGCCATGCTTGCCTGGTTACTGCCCAGAGCTTCAGTGCCTACTTTGGACAACAGATGAAGAAGCTGCAACTATTGTACTTAAATCCGAGACACCAAGCACCAAACATCACTAAGAGAATGTTTAGGCAGCAATGTGTACTTAGGGGTCAGTGTGGTAGGGTACTAATTAACCTTCAGAAATAATTATGCAGCTTTCCAGTGTTGACACATATTGAATACCATTTGTCTGTTCACATCTATGCTTCCCACAGAATAGAAACATATCTAAATCCTCTGAGTGACAAAGGAATCATCATCACCATAACCATCATCATTCTCGCTAAACTTTGTGATAGACTCATGTGACATTAACTGTTTTAAGTACTTTACACACTACCTATCCTAAAGCTGAAAAGAAACACTATATTCATTTTAAAAAGAAAAATATGAATTGCAGAGAAGCAACTTACCTACTGAGGGTCAGGGTCCAAACATAGGCACCAAAGAGTTATCTTATAGATGAACTTAATCTCTACACTACACTTCAGCATCAGTGCGTTCTGAGGGTATTATGAGAAACAAGTCAAGAGAATCTCTGAGCCACTGATGTGGAACCCAGGCATAGCAAGCCTTTAGTCTGCCCCTGTCTATGACCTTCGCCTTAGGTGAGATCATAAATTTGTTTATTGTATTTATTTGCATTTGCCGCAAGGTTTTTATCATCTACAGCTGAAGAAAATTACTCTTCCTAGATTTCCTTGGGCATACTTCCCTGCATTCCTTCATCATCTTCTTTGCAGAGCTGAAAATATACTTGTGGCTTGGGCATCTAGTCAGGGTTACTGAGAATAATAATTGTTTTTTTCTTTACATGCCTCAATTTCCTGGTGTATAGAAAGCATCCTTTGCTTACTATGGACACCACACTGCCTACTTCCATTCCATCTTCTATCTATGCTCCAGTCTCTATTAATGCCACATTGATGTTTTGCTTTCAATATTCTCATTTTTCATCTAACTTCATTCTTTGCAATACCACAATATTTTACAATGTTTTATCATTCTACTAGTAAACCTTAAAAAATAAGAAACTCCTGTAAGATCTATGTAGTTTTAATGCTTTTTAAATTTTTATTTTATTTTGATTTCTGGCAGACATTTTCTTACTGGATTTTGTTATATATTTTAGTCATATTCAGTGATACTCATTTTGGTGTAGACACTCCTCACTGCAACATCCTAGTTAGCAATAGAAACTCACCATACATTTAATTAAAGGATTATAAAAATCTGCATCCTTTTTATGGGTCACTAACCTCGTCATTTTTCTTCATAAACATATGAAACAATGACAGATCCTTCAAAGAAGGATTTTAGTTGTGGGTTGAGAAGTTTTTTCTAAATTTTCATAGCATTTTATAAACATGTAATTCTCTGCATTGGGCAAACAAGGTAGAAATATGTGGCTTATTATGCAAATAGCAGTGTCATGCCAGATAATTGCATAACTTTTAAAGCAAAATAACACCACCTACCTACTACTAACACCTTGCAAGTAAATAAAACATTTTTTCATACTAAGCATTCAAAAAGCATTTAAAACTGATACCAAGTTATTTATGAAGAAAAGTATGCATTGGTAACTTAAACTCTGAGTATTTCGATGGTGATTCTGTAAAAAGCAACCTTCAAACTATTTTCTGTTTTTGACACTTCAACAAAGCTAATACTTGGCCCAATTGTTCTAAAGTGAATTTTGGTAGCACAATTGTCATCAAGTAAGGTTGTATCAGATATTTGAAATGCTAAGCTCAAGATCCACATCTTATTTTAAAGAATTATCTTCTAGTGTGTACCTAGACCAAAGGCTATGTACAACTTCTAGCCTTATTTTAAAGGATTGTAGCCATTCTGATCTCCCTGTGAGAGTTGAAAGCATTTATAAGAATGAGAGACGTGAAGTCAGGCTTCCTCAGTTCTTTGCAGCACAGTATGATCTAAGCCAGTGGTTTTCAAAGTGTGGTCCCCAGACAGCATCATCAGCATTTCCTAGAAACTTGTTAGAAATGGAAATTTTCTGACCGCTGTCTCAAACTTACTGAATTGGCAACTCTGAGGGATGGGGCCCAGCAACCTGTATTTTAACAAGCCCTCCAGGGGATTCTGATGTTCCTTCAAGTTTGAGGAACTCTGATATTAGACAACTTAATTAGTCCTGGTCTGTTGTCTTGACTTCCAAATTTATTTAACTCTGAAAAGCTGTTACTAATCTACAATCTGCATTCAACCTGATGTTTTGCTGACTAGGCAGATTTCTATTAGAGTTTATTTTGTTTCTGTTTCCTTAGTAGAGACCATCCCCATCCTTAATTACTAGTATTATTTGCTTTTTATAACTGTAAGAACCAGTCTCTAATTTTCCTTCTAGAACCTTTATATTATCCATATGCCATACATTCACTCACGTGTCTAAATAAATGGCATATGCACACAGTGGATCCATCTGATTTTCCTCCCTATTGCCTATTTATTAAAGGCAAGTTCATGTGCCATTTTTCTATGAGAACTAGCTCGGAACTGCATTGCATTGCAAAGGTTACTTTTATCTTACTTCTCACCATATTCCTAATAGCTGAACAGTAGGTCTGAAATGATGTTACCATTTTCTGAACCTCTGCCAGGCTGCCCACTCCAGATCCAAGCAGTAAATTCTTTTTATCAGGTTTTGCTTCTTGATTTCAGTCTACAATGTGCTGCATCCTGAGAGGTCCACATATTCTCATTGAATTACCAGCTTTAACATTATACAGGCATCGATTTTACTTTTCCCGGAATGATTTGATCATACTAACAATTTATGAGTGTGAAATTGAGGACAAACAGCCTCTTGAAGCAGCAAATTAATAGAGTCATACCTCTCCAATTTAGGCATGTTTATTTTTTAACAGAGCTCAAAATCAAGTATGTATAGATTCACTAGGTTAATGCATTTTACTTCCTATTGCAGACTTCCACTTTCATAAACCATTACATACTAGTAAGGGGTGCCACGTGTTTTAAAACAAGATTCTATGTATTTTCTTTCATCTTTATATCCTGAATAAAGACCATTCAACAGAGTACTGAACAAGGTATCCAAATATCGAATTGTTACTCCATGTCTCTCTCTCTCTCTCTCTCTCTCTCTCTCTCTCTCTCTCTCTCTCACACACACACAGACACACACACACACACCTGGTGGCCAATGCTGTCACCATTCTTCACATGAGGAAAACAAAGTCTCAGATTAAATGATAGCTCAAGGTCACAGCTAATAATGGATTTAAAAACGTGGAAATTTTTCTCAAAATGACCTTTTAAAACTATGGGATAGTCTTATACTGTAGATAAGGGAGCAGCAATTTTTTTTTCTATAAAGGGTTAGACAGTAAATATTTTAGACTTTGTGGCCCGTGTGATCTCTGTCACAACTGTTCACTTCTACCATTGTGATGTGCAAACAGCCATACACAACATGTAAATTAATGGGCATGGCTGTATACATATAAAATCTTATTTACAAAAATAGTGGACCAAATATGACCTGTAGGCCAGTAGTTTGCTGATTTTTATTCTAGAGCCCTTGGTTCTCAATTTTTAATAAGTATACTAATCTCCTTGGGGATCTTATTCCAATGCATATTTTTATTCACTAGATCTGAGTTGAGGCTCTAAATTCTGGTCCCATCTCATGCTGGACATTGCTAGTCTGAAATACTGTTATTTGAGTAGTAAAACTATACTTTATAAAGCCTCTTGTATTTTGGGATTACTTTCTCTTATACAACATAGTCATGATGAAAGAAGACAAATTAGCCTGAAACTACCTTGGTCACAACTCCTTCAGGAAGTTAATATTTGTGAACAGATTTAGTATTTATTAGTGTATAACCTCACAAGAACAATTATTGGGTATGTTTGTAAATAAACATTTTATAACTCACTTTTTAAAGTCCTACAGAAGTGTTTGTGTTGTGAAGATCACAAGCATAGACTTATAGGATAAATAAATTGAAACTCTCTATTAAAGTTGTGAGAATGGATACTTAGGCTAAGGAATAAAAATTTTGGTGACAATTCATTCAAAATCTCGGAAGTAGGCAAAGATGGCAAGAAATGGAAAATGGATGACTCAAAAAACGATTGTAATAAAGCTGTAGATGGCCTTTCAGTTACTTATGGAAAACCAAACCATCTCTAAATTTAGTAGGATGAAACACAACTCTTGTTATTTGCTCAGGATTCTGCAGTTGGTGCCAGTTTGTTGGGGATGGCTTGTCTCTTGCTCCATGTGGCATTTCCTGGAGTTGCCAAGCACCTGGAAGCTTGGCTGTGGTTCTACCATCCAAGATAATCTCTCAGCTTTATCATTCAATAGTCTGGGGCAAGCATTATTGCAGCAGGGCATTTGGCTTCAAAGAGTGAGCTGTCCAACAGGAAAAGCCTAAATATTCAAGTATTCATCAAGCCTTCACCTCCATCACACTTGCTAAAGCTCCATTAGCCAAGGCAAGTGACAAGGCCAAGCCTAGAGGAAAATGATACTAAATGATATATAAAGGCAAATGGCATGGTATGTCAGGGGTCACAAATCTAACAGTCTACCACTGCTAATGATGGCTAAGATATATGTGAATAGTTGAAATAAATTTCTTTCATAAAATATGAAGAAAAAACCTCCAATATATCTAAATCAGTATTTATACAACATCTATTTAAATATATAATTGAATTGTGTAAATATGTCAGAAACTTGGCAATTTCATCTACAAATTACTATATATTCACAATTTTACAAACCTAAGACATATTCCTGTTGGAAAAAATGGGGGAATGATTTACATGCAGGATTCCTTTCTAGACTGAGCTTTATTTAAGATAAGCTACTGATCTTTTGTTACCTCATTTCTAAATAGGGATTAACTTGTATTTGAGATGGTGGTGGGGATTAGGAGAAAGCAAGTATAAGAACTAGATTAGGAATAAGATGAAGATAGAAGCAGGTTTTACAGTAAAACAAAGTACGCATTTTATTTTTTACTTTGTGTTTCCATGTATCCATGCTATAAACTAGTCAATTAAGGTAAATTCAGTGAGTATGAGTGATGGTGATAATAAACGGGATGCTATTTGTAAATGTTATTTACTTTTGCAAAGGGCTATGCAAAAGTAAATCATTATTATATAACTTTGGGAAAATGCTTACAACATCTTTGGTTTAGACTTGAGCATAATCATACCATGGTCTTTTAGGGCAGGGATGGTCATATTCATTGCCTCCTTTAATAGAACATCTGTCAGAGGAGGTAGTCACTATTTATTTGCTAGAACAAAAATAGATACCACAAAACTTATAATCCTATAAAATCGTTTTCCTGTTTCTAGAAAGCACACGTGATTTGTGTGTTCTCACTGAAGTATAATTTAGAATTACAAACACAAAGAAAATATTGAAGAGTTATTTCTCCATTAGAATTGCCTTTTAAATGACTAATCACTTATATTAACTCATTGTTTGTAAAAGAGTTTATTAACCAAATAATAAATAAACATTAATACTGACAAGAGAATCATGAGGACATTGAGATCTGCAGGATTTTTGTTTAAATTTACCTTCAAGGTTCTCGTGCACTTCTTAACCAAATTAGGTGGCAAGAGGCTGTCAAATAATCTTGTTAAGAATCATCCCATTAACTTACACTTAACTCAATTATACCTGCATTATTACTGAATACGGTGAAGACCTCTGTTACTGTTGGTAATGAGAGGGCAAGCTTTCAATTTGAAATACAATGGAGTTGATTTTTCAAGAGTAGGTAAGTATGAAACTTATTTAGGTATTAAATTTTGTGAGGGGACGTGCACACATGAACATACATTCCATATCAAACACCTAAATTTAGGAGTAAGATTTTTTTTAATCTTGTTTTCAGGTTTTTTTCCAGCACTTCTTCCATTCCCCAAATATATTCATTACTCATGTATCAACTTCCCTCTTCCTTAAATCTCTCATACACCACTTGTTATATTTCCTCCTCTATTTGACATTTCTTGTTGATCCTCGACACTTGCACATGAATTCCCATGTGTACTTTGACCTAGTCACCACTACTTAAAAGTAGAATAAAAACATTTAAAAATATTAAAACAGTGAAAATAGTTAAAACAGCTTAGTAATATCCTAATTATATTAACACAATACTATGTCTTTTCTATTTTTATTTTTTTAAAAAGTTAAATCCAAGTTAGTTAACATGTAGTGTAATAATAGTTTCAGTAATAGAATTTAGTGATTCATCACTTACATACAACACCCAGTGTTCATCCCACCAGGTTTCCTCCTTAATGCCCCTCATCCCTTTAGCCTTTCCCCCCACCCAACAACCCACCAGCAATGCTCAGTTTGTTCTATTTAAGAGCCTCTTATGGTTTGTCTCCGTAGGTTTTCATATTTTTTTTTGTTTCCATTCCCTTATGTTCATCTGTTTTGTTTCTTGAATTCCACATATACGTGAAATCATATGGTATTTGTCTTTCTCTTATTTCACTTAGAATACATTCTAGTTCCATTCATATTATTGCAAATTGAAGATTTCATTCTTTTTGACCACTGAGTAATATCCCATTGGATATATATACCTTATATTCTTTATCCATTCATTAGTCAATGAACATTTGGACTCTTTCCATACTTTGGCTATTGTTGACAGCAGTGCTATAAACAATGAGGTGCATGTGCCCCTTCGAAGTAGCACTCCAATATCCTTTGGATAAGTAACTAGCAGTACAATTGCTGGATCATAGGGTAGTTCTGTTTTTTTGAGGAACCTCCATACTGTTTTCCAGAGTGGCTGCACCAGCTTGCATTGCCACCAACAATGCAAAAGAGATCTTCTTTCTCCACATTTTCGCCAACATCTGTTGTTGCCTGTGTTGTTCACTTTAGCCATTCTGACAGGTGTGAGGTGGTATCTCATTGAGGTTTTGATTTGTACTTCCCTGATAATGAGTGATGTTGAGCATTTTTTCCTGTCTCAGTTTGCCATCTGGATGTCTTCTTTGGAGAAGTGTCTATTCATATCCTTTGCCCCTTTCTTCACTGTATTAATTATTTTGTGGATGTTGAGTTTGTTATGTTCTTCATAGATTTTGGATACTAACTCTTTATCTGATAGGTCATTCCCAAATATCCTTTCCCATTCTGTCAGCTGCCTTTTAGTTTTGCTGATTGTTTCCATTGCTGTGCAGAAGCTTTTTATCTTGATGAGGTCCCAATAGTTCATTTTGCTTTTGTTTCCCTTGCCTCTGGAGACCTGTCAAGAAGTTGCTGTGACTGAGGTCAAAGGGGTTGTTCCTGTTTTCTCCTCTAGGATTTTGATGGCTTCCTGTTTCACATTTATGTCTTTTATCCATTTTGAGTTTACTTTGTGTATGGTGTAAGAAAGTGGTCCAGGTTCATTCTTCTGCATGTCGCTGTCCAGTTTTCCCAGCACCATTTTTGAAGACTGTCTTTTTTTTCATTGGATGTTCTTTCCTGCTTTGTCAAAGCTTAGCTGGCCATATGTTTGGGGGTCCATTTCTGGGTTCTCTATTCTGTCCCAATGATCTGTGTCTGTTCTTGTGCCAGTACCATAGTGTCTTGATGATTACAGCTTTGGAATCCAGCTTTAAGTCCGGAAATGTGATGCCTCCTGCTTTTGTTTTCTTTTTCAGGATTGCTTTGGCTATTCAGGGTCTTTTCTGGTTCCATGCAAATTTTAGGATTGTTTGTTCTACCTCTGTAAAGAATGCTGGAGTTATTTTGATAGGGATTGCATTGAATATGTTGATTGCTTTGGGTAGTGGTAACATTTTAACAATATTTTTTCTTCCAATCCATTAGCATGGAATGTTTTTCCATTTTTTAGTGACTTCTTCAACTGATTTCATAAGCTTTCTACAGATTTCACTGTATAGGTTTATTCTTAGATGTTTTATGGTTTTGGATGCAATTGTAAATGGGATTGATTCCTTGATTTCTCTTTCTGCTGTTTCATTATTGGTGTGTAGAAATGCAACCAATTTCTGTACGTTGATTTTATATCCTGCAACTTTGCTGAATTCATGAATAGGTTCTAGAAGTTTTTGCTGGAATCTTTTGGGTTTCCCATATAGAGGATCATGCCATCTGTGAAGAGTGAAAGTTTGACCTCCTCCTGGCTGATTTGGATGCCTTTTATTTCTGTGTGTTGTCTGATGGCAGAGGCTGAGACTTCCAATACTATGTTGAGTAACAGTGATGAGAGCAGACACCCCTGTCTTGTTCTGACTTTAGGGGGAAAGCTCTAAGTTTTTCCCCACTGAGCATGATATTAGAGCTGGGTCTTTCATATATGGCTTTTATGTTCTTGAGGTATGATCCTTCTATCCCTGTTTTCTTGATGGTTTTTATCAAGAAAGGATGCTGTATTTTGTCAAATGGTTTTTCAGCAACTATTGAGAGGATCATGTGGTTCTTATCTTTCTTTTATTAATGTAATGTATCACATGGATTGATTTGTGGGTATTAAACCACTCCTGCATCCCAGGAAGAAATCCCACCCAGTCTTGGTACTAATTCTTTTAATGTGTTGTTGGATCCAGCTGGCTAGTATCTTGTTGAAGATTTTTTTTTCATCTCTCCTCTTTTATTCATGATTTTATTTATTTAGATCCTTTCCTTTTGATCAATCTGGCCAGAGGTTTATCTTTTTGATCAATCTGGCCAGGGGTTTATCAGTTTGTTAATTCTTCCAAATAACCACATCCTGGTTTCTTTGATCTGTTCTGTATTTTATTTTGAGGTCATTGATTTCTGTTCTAATCTTTATTATTTCCCTTTTTCTGCTAGTTTTGGGCTTTATTTGCTGTTCTTTTTCCAGCTCTTTTAGGTGTAGGGTGAAGTTGTGTGTTTCAGACCTTTCTTCCTTCTTTAGGAAGGCCTGATTGCTATATACTTCCCTCTTAGGGCCACATTTGCTGCATCGCACAGGTTTTGGGCTATTACACTTTCATTTTCATTGGCTTCCGTGTACTTTTTCTCTTTAATTTCTTGGTTAACCCATTCATTATTTAGTAGGATGTTCTTTAACCTCCAAGAATTCATGGTCTTTCCCAATTTTTTCTTGTAATTGATTTTGAGTTTCATAGCATTGTGGTCTGGAAATATGCATGGTATGATCACAATGTTCTTGTACTTGCTGAGGGCTGATTTGTGACCCAGTATTTCATCTATTCTGGAGAATGTTCCATATGCACTTCACTTCAGAAGAATGTGTATTCTGCTGCTTTAGGATGAAATATTCTGAATATATCAGTAAAGTCCATCCAAGTCCAGTGTGTCATTCAAAACCATTGTTTCCTTGTTGATTTTCTGGTGCAATGGTATGTCCATTGCTCTAAGTGGGGTGTTCAAGTCACCAGTATTGTGGTATTATTATCAATGAGTTTAAGTTTCTGATTAATTGATTTATATATTTGGGTGCTTTCACATTGGAAGGATATTTACAACTGTTAGATCTTTTTGGTGGTTAGATCTTTATTAAAATATAATTCCATTCTTCATCTCATTACAGTCTTTATTTTAAAATCTAATTTGTGTGATAGAAATATGGCTCCTCCAGCTCTCTTTTGATTACCACTAGCATGATAGGTATTTCTCCATCCCCTTACTTTCAATCTACAGGTGTCTTTAGGTCTAAAAAGAGTCTCTTGTAAGCAGCATATAGATGGGTTTTCTTATCCATTCTGATACTATATGTCTTTTGATTAGAGTGTTTACTACGTTGACATTTAGCAAGAGTACTCAAACCTATGGATTTAGTGTCATTCTGTTGCCTATTTAGTTGGTATTATTGGTAACGTTCTCTGGTCCTTCCTAGTCTTTGTTGCTTTTGGTCTTTTTTTGTTTTGTTTTGTTTTGTTTTGTTTCTCCCCTCAAAAGGACCCCCTTAATATTTCTTGCAGGGCTGGTTTAGTGGTCAGGCACTCCTTTAGTTTTTGTCTGGGAAAATTTATGTCTCCTATTTCGAGTAACAACCTTGTTGGATAAAGAATTCTTGGCTGCATATTTTTCCAATTTTGCACGTTCAATCTATCCTGCCACTCCTTTTGGGCCTGCCAAGTTTCTGTGGATAGGTCTGCGGCATGCTTGATCAGTCTTCCCTGATAGTTTAAGGACTTTTTCCCCCCTTGCTTTCATAATCTTTTCCTTATCTGTGTATTTTGTGAACTTAACTGTGATATGCCTTAGTGATGGTCGGTTTTTGCTGAATGGTGTTCTCTGTGCTTCCTGGATTTTGATGTGCACGTCCTTCCCCAGATTAAAAAAGTTTTCTGCTATAATTTTCTCACAGAAACCTTCTGCCCCTTTTTCTCTCTTTTCATCTTCTGGGACTCTTATGATTCGTATGTTATTCCTTTTTAATAAGTCACTGAGTTCTCTAAATCTTGTATTGCGATCTTTTGCCTTTGTTTCCCTTTTTCTGCCTCATTTTTCTCCATAATTTTATCCTCTACATCACTGATTTGCTGCTCCCCTTTGTCCATCCTTGCCATCGTGGGATCCATTTGAGACTACATCTCAGTTATAGCATTTTTAATTTTGGTTTGACTAGATTTTATTTATCTCCACGGAAGGGGATTCCATGCTTTTTCAATCCCAGGTAGTATTCTCATTATTGTGATTCTAAATTCTAGTTCAGACATCTTTCTTATATATCTGTGTAGATTAAGTCTCTGGCTGCCATTTCTTCCTGTTTTTTCTTTTGGGGTGAAATCTTTCATTTTGTCATTTTGATGAAAAAAAGATTAATAAAAAATTCAAATTCAGAAATTCAAAACAAAACAAAGAAATCAAATAAAGGAAACTATATCCTACATGTGTTTTGGTCTGCTTGTTGAAAGAAGCTTCATAGAATAGAGAAAAAAAGGGAAAGGAAATAAAAAGAAGAAAAATTAAAAATTATATAATACAATAGAAGAAAATGAAATAAAAAAATTAAAAAAGAAAAATTAAAGTAAAAAAAATACAAAAAATTTTTCTCTTTCTATATCCAAGAAAGAGGAAGAAAAGAAAGACAACAATTTAAGCAAAAACAGAAACAAAGAAAATGAACAAATAAACCAGTAAACAAAATGGAACCCAAAGGAAGTTAACATCCAGTTTCCCCTAGAATGAAGAAACTCTGAAGACTTCTATACTAAGTCACTATGCAAGTGGAGTGACTTGTCCTGGTCTTCTAGGGGATGTCCTTGGAGGGTGCAGTTGGGCAGGACTTGGTTTAGTGGCTCCATTCTCCACCAGCGCTGCTTAGCTTACTGGGGTGATAAGTAGCTGATGCACATGCGCATCACACGCGCATTCCACAGAAAAGGTGGAAATGGCTTAACCCAGCACCCTAGTCTCTGGCACAGGACCTTCATGCTCTCACGATCAAGTACCCCTCCTTTGTCTCAGGCTTCTGTCCACTTCCCACCTGTACCCTGTTCATGTCCGAGCTGTGCGCTTGCCAGGTAGCACTTCCCTCCAGAGTTTCATCTCAGATGGGGTTGTGTCTCAAAACCCCACACTTTAGAGATGCCCAAAGGCTTGCCTACTCTCTACGGAAGGGTCTTGCTGAGCAATGGCTGGGTTCCAGCCTACCCCAGAAAACGTTTGTGTGATCACACAGCAGCATATATTCAGAGATTAGGGCAAATCCAAACACAGAGCCAGCACCAGGTTTTGCCACACTCTGGCATCTTTGTCCTAATACCAGCAAACATGGCTGCTCCCTGGGGTCCTCTGGCACCTTTGCCTGTGGGGAGGCCATATGGCCTCTACCAAATGCATTCCAAGCAGGGGAGCTGCTTCTCCCCATGTGGCACATGGACCCCTCAGACCAGGTTGCCTTCTCCTGGGGATTCGCCCTGCCTCCTTACAAGAGGATAACCAGGCACTGAGCTCTGAAACTTCAAACTCTGCACTCCAATGTTTACAGAATTCTAGTGGTAATGAATACTCTCCTTTCTTCCCATCAATAGTTTTGGGGAACAGATTTCTTTTTCAATCCCCATGAGTTTTCACTCTTTCTCTCTCTAGCTACTTTTGGGGGAGTGCTTTTTTTTTTGGCATGATCTCAATGTGCCACACTCTCTTCCTTTCTCTTTCTCTGTCCTCTCTCCCCAAAAATAGCTCCTACCCTCCACAGCTTTTCTCTCCCTCAGTTCCCCTCTCTGTACCATGTAACTGCTGATTTCTGTGGCTCAAGTTATGCATATTGCTGTGTTAATCCTCACATCAATTTCCTAAGTGTTCAAAATAGTTTGGTGCTGATGTGTTTCAGGGATGAGATAATCTCAAGGTCCCCATGCTGCTCTGTCATCTTAACTCCCTCCACCCTATTTTTATTTTTAAATACAATTATTTACTTTTATGAAAAGCAAATTGAGGGGTGCCTGGGTGGCTCAGTAGGTTAAGTGGCTAACTTCGGCTCAGGTCGTGATCTCATGGTCAGTGAGTTCAAGCCCCGCATCGGGCTCTGTGCTGACAGCTCAGAGCCTGGAGCCTGTCTCAGATTCTGTGTCTCCCTCTCTCTGACCCTCCCTTGTTCATGCTCTGTCTCTGTCTCAAAAATAAATAAACGTTAAAAAAATTGTAAAAAAAAAAAAAAAAGAAAAGCAAATTGAATACTAAAGAAAATCTACTTTACATCAAATAAATGATTCTTCTCTGTCAGTTATCATACCCTAAAATACTCCTCTAAACTTAATACATTGTAGAAAACAGTAAGAGGCTAAAATCATTACTTATTTTTTAAACCATGGTTCAATCAAAATAACAATGATCAACTCCCTGCTTTGAAAGATCACAATACTAGTGCTCACATTTTCCCACACATTCTATGCTATTATCTGACCAAGATTTGTTACTTTTACATTTTATTCTATGACCCCAATGACTGTTTGGTATTAATTCTATTATAATGTCATTCAATCCTTTTTGTAGGTTTTATTCATTCCTTTCAGGAATTTCAATTTTTTTCAAAGCCTAGATTTTAATAATATAATGAAATGTAAATTAATTTTACCCTAAACACAAAAGACAAAGGCTTATGGCTATTCTCCCTCACTTCTTTTATAATTAAAATGGTTGCTTGCTACTGCAAGGGTCCCATGTCTGGCAATCCATTTTTCAGTTAAAATTTCCTTCAAAAATATCTGGCTCTTAGTCTGGATTTTTCTTCTTCAAAGTGATTTTTCTGTCTGGATGACTAAAGATTTTTTTTAATACTTCCACTTCAGTAATTTAACCATGACATGTCTCAGTGTTTCTTGGAATATAGTGCTTTTTCCAAGCACTTTAGATTGCTTTTTGATTTCAGAGAAATTTTTATATGTTTAAATCCTTGTTAATTTGGATACTCTATCAAATTATTTTTTACTTTGAATCTTAGTTATCCACATTCCACATCTCATAGTTTTTTTCTAATGGTTTTAATTCCTTTGTTTTTAGTTTTATCTGCATTGACCGTGATTGTATCAGCTATCTCTCTAGGTTAGTAATTCCATTTTCTGTCATTTTTATTCTGTTCCCTTCAGCTTATTTATTCTTAATTTATTTGTTCTGAATGGTATTTGTTTTGTCCTCAATATGTTATTTCTTATGTTCTGCAATCCCCATCTTAATCTCCTATTATTCATCTCATCTTTGAGCTCTAGTCTTATTGAATACATATGTTGTATTACAGTGCAAAGAACATGGGGAGAATTATCTTCTCTCCCTTGGGTTATGTTTGATTCTAAACTGAGCAATTTATATTTTGCGTTGCCTGCCTGCCTTCCTGCCTTTCCTACTTTTCTTTCCTTCTTTCTTCAATAATTACCATGCTGTTTCTTTTCAAATTGTTGGTGCTTTAGGATCCTTTAGATATGTTTTTTTAGGTATTGTGTAGATGATTGTTTAACTTCCTTCCCACCCTACCAGAGACATGTGTGTTTCACTCTTAGCTGCACTTTGAAGACATGTTATCTGACCCCTCACCACCTCCTTCTCCCATAACTTGAGATCAGAGAAGGGGAGGAGACAGGTTAGATCGGGATTTATCTTTGTAAAACTTTCTTAGACTCAGGTTCACGCCTGTGAAAGTGTGTTAAATGCCTTGTTAGGGTTCACTCCTTTTAGTTGGAGAGTAGTATAATCCACTGACATGGAGGAATAAGCCTGTCAAAGATAAACAAACCCAGACCTTTGTTCAAGCAGTGAAAACTTATTTAGTAACTTCTCACAGTAATGGAGAGAGCAGGGCTCAGTTCTAGTTTTCACAGAGGTCACTGGGCATTTTAAAGGTAAGGGGAGGGAGGTGGAAGGGAAGGACATGGGATAGAGGTTGTGAGGGATGGCTCAAGTAGAGTCAAGGAAGGGAAAATTTACAAAGGCTTGGTCAGTGTATATGTGATTAGACCAGCTGTGTCTGCAAGCTGGCTGAATATCAAAGTTAGGATTCTATCCTCCTGCAGAGGCTGGGAGACAGAGGCCCTATCCTTACTGATGGTTGCATTTCAAAGAAATGGCTTTCAGGTCCTAGAAAAAAAAATTTCTGACTTATAGAAGACACATACACATTACAAAGAGATAGAGGAAGTGTTCTAGTCCAAGATGTCAATGCAGAAGGACCCTGATTTGACCTTCTCCATGGAATACAACAAATTACACCTATTTATAGAGCGCTTCCTCTTGAAGAACTGAGGACTGACTGAACAGATTCTGCACAACAAAAGGTAGAACAACAAAAGAGAACAGCAAAAGAAACAGAGACACAGCAACAAAGAGAGTGCCCACCCCTGATCCTGCACACTGCAATGGGGAGGGATTGTGCTGAGGGACTGGGAGAAAGTTCCTCTGTCCTTGGACACAAAAAAGAAGAGCCGTGATTTAAGAGAGCAACTAGTACACAAAGGAGCCAGCCCTAGAACTTCACCAATGGTGGAAGATGAACCAGAGTTCTCTCTGGGTCAGAGGGACCCAAGAGTGACAGGATTTACACTTTCCCTTCACCGTGAAACTCCAGACAATAGCAGGATGCAGATGTCACAGCCAGCTTGCCCCTTCAGGGAGCCCCAACTTCCCTAGCCCACACCAGCCCCAGACACAACGGGGCACAGAAAAGAAGACTTGGCTTTGAAAGTTCAACTAGTCTATGAAGACATCAGCTCTAGAACTCTTACAAACTAGTGGAGGGGAAAGAGCTGATAAAACACTCTCCAATGTGAGGGGATGGTGGATACCATCTACCTCCCCCTACACCTTAATAACATGAATGAGAGCAGAGCCTCCATGCCCTAACCCACCTGCTACCTCAGCTAGCACCCAGTCCCCTAGCCTACACACATTAGCCCCAGAAGCCCTAGAATACAGAAAAAAAACAGCCTCATTTGAAAAGAAGGACTAGCATATAAAAGACCAGCCCTGCAACTCTGCCCAACAAGGAGAAAACTACTGGAACTCTCTCCTTGTGGGAGGTACTGATGGACAGGGTCAATGTTCCCTTTACCTTGAAAGCACAGATCAGTGTGTGTGGTGTGAATACCCTAATGAACCTGACACCTCAGTGAACCCCAGGCCACTAGCCTACACTGGCCCCAGCCATCCCA
Source organism: Felis catus (assembly GCF_018350175.1). NCBI lineage: Eukaryota > Metazoa > Chordata > Mammalia > Carnivora > Felidae > Felis > Felis catus. The sequence continues at coordinate 24,009,615 of NC_058386.1, forward strand.
CCAAGGTGGCAACAGGGCAACGTATACTGGGATAACCCTGGTAAGCACTCACTAGAGCTCTAGCTTTCTTTCCAAGGTGATACAGAAGCAAAGCACACAAGAATGCCCACACTGCCTTGACTTCAGATGGCTTGCTAGAGTGACCCAGGTGCAGAGCACTCCAAGGACCTCCCAGGTGAGGTCTGGGAGGAATAAACTGATGGTTACCAGAAGGGAGGTGTGTGTGTGGGGGGGGGGGGATGGGTTAAACAGGTGATAGAGATTAAGGAGGGGACTTGTGATGAGCACTGGGTCATGTAGGGAAGTGTTGAGTAATGTACACATGAAACTAATATTACACTATATTAACTGGAATTTAAATACAAACTTAAAAAATTAAAAGTAGAATCAATAAAGAAAATAATTATCTTTCAGAATAGAAGGAAGGATAAAGTGTTTCCCAGATAGACATAAGTAAAATAATTGATCACCACTAAACCAGTCTTACAAGAAATGTTATCAAGGACATAACATGTAAGTGGAAAAAATGGCCATAATTAGGCACAAAAACATTACAAATAAAAAGATGAAAGCATATACATAAAACATGGACAAGGGAGTAAAAAAGTTTGTTTTAAATGTGTTAGAATTTAAACAATCATCAACTTCGTAAAGACTACTACTTAGGATGTTATATATGAAAGTCATATTAACCCACAAACCCAAATGTTTGATAGATACACAAAACAAGCAGAGAAAGTAATTCTAGAAGAATTCTGGAACTCATGAGAAAGAAAGAAAGAGAAGAACAAAGGAGCAGAGAAGTACCAAAAAAGCGAGAAAAAGATTAGTAACTACATACCTATCACTATTTTAAATATTAATAGCTTAAATGATCCCTTCAAAACACATGAAGCTGTGAAATATTAAGACCCATCTATATAATGGCTATAAGAGACTCACCTCTGATATTAAGACACATACAGAATGAAAGTGAAGGGATGGTAAAACATTTACCTTGCAAATGGTAGCAAAAAAAAAAAAAAAAAAGCAAGCCAGGGTAGCAATACCGAGTCAAAATAGACATTAAAACAAAACCTATAGTAAGAGACAAAGAAGGGCATTACATAATGATAAAGGGATTAATCCAACAAGATGATACAACAATTGTAAATATTTATACACCAAACACAGAAGCATGGAAATACATAAAGCAATTATTAACAAAAAAGAGGAAGAAATTGAAAATAATACAATAATATTACGGGAATTGAACATACCATTTACACAAATGGATAGATCATTAAAACACAAAATCAATAAGGAAACAATGGCTCTGAATGACACTTTAGACCAAATGAACCAGAGATATATTCAGAACATACTATCCACAAACAGTGGAATACACATTCAAGTAGACATAGAACATTCTCCAGAAAAGATTAAATGTTAGGCCACCAAACAACCCTCTATAAATTCAAAAAGAATAAAATCATACCATGTATCTTTTCCAACTACAATGGTATGAAACTAGAAATTAATCTCAAGAAAAAATCTGGAAAAACACACAAATACACAGACTAAATTATCTGCCACTAAACAGTGAATGAGTCAACAAAGAAATCAAAGAGGAAATGAAAACATACATGGAGACAAATTAAATTGAAAACACAATGATCCACAATGTGGGGGATTCAGTAAAAGCAGTTTTAAGAGGAAAATATAAAGAAATGCAGGTCAGAAAAAGAGGAATAACGAAAGCCCAAGGTATGAAGAAGGAAGGAAATAATAAAGATCAGAGCAGAAATAAGTGATACAGAGACTATATATAAACATATTTAAAACATTTACATATTAAAACCTATATATATATAGTATAAATATAAATTTATTTGTAAATATATTGTATAAGTATATATATGTGTGTATGTGTATGTATGTATGTGTGTGTGTATGTGTATGTGTGTATATGTATATATATATATATATATATATATATATATATATAATATTCTATTAAAAGCAATAAAACCAAGAGCTGGTTCCTTGAAAAGATAAGAGTGATAAACCTTTAGCCAGACTCATCAAGAAAAAAGACCAACGACCCAAATAATTAAAGTCAGAAACAAAACAGAAGAATTAACAAGAGACACCAAAGAAACACAGTGGATTATAAGAGAATGCTATTAAAAATTATGTACCAACAAAATGGACAATGTAGAAGAAATGGAGAAATTCCTAGAAACATGTAATCTTCGAAAACTGAACCAGGAAAAATAATAAAATCTGAACCTATTACTAATAACAAAACCAAATCAGTAATCAGAAAACTAAAAACAGTTTTTTTAAACTCCATGACCAAATGGATCCATGGATGAATTCTACTGAACATTTTAAGAAGAATTAATTCTGAAACTATTTTGAAAAAAAGAAGAGGAATGAGAGCTTCCATGTACATTATATGAGGCCAGCATTAGCCTGGTACCAAAACCAGACAACCACAAAAAAGTAAAAGAAAACCAAAGCCAATATCCCTGATGAACACAGTCACAAAGATGTTCAACAAAATATTAGCAAACTACATTTAACAATACATGAAAAGGATCATTCACCACCGTCAAGGGGGATTTATTCTGGACATGCAAGGTGGTTCAATATTCACAGATCAATGAATGTAATACACTGAATCAACAAAACAAAGGATTTTGACATTTGACAAAATTCACCACCTGTTCATGATAAAATTCTCAACAAAGTAGGTTTAGAGGGCCCATAACTCAACATAATAAAAGCTGTTATCTGAAAAACTTCTAGCTAACATCATACTCAACAGTGAAATACTCATAAGTTTTCCTCCACAATCATGAACAAAACAAGGATATACACTCTCACCACTTTTATCCAACACAGTACTGCAAGTCCTAGCCACAGCAATCAAACAAAACAAAGAAATAAGAGACATCCGTATTGGTAAAAAAAAGTTAAACTGTCATTTTATGGAGATGACATAATACTATACATAGAAAACCCTAAGGACTCCCCCCCCCAAATTTTACAACTAATAAATGAATTCAGTAAAGGTGCAGGATATAAAATTAATACCCAGAAATCAGTACCATTTCCATACACTAATAACGAACTAAAAGAAAGATGGATGAAGAAACCTATTCCATTTATAACTGCACCAAAAATAGGGGCGCCTGGGTGGCTCAGTCAATTAAGCGTCTGACTTCAGCTCAGGTCATGATCCCGCGGTTTGTGGGTTTGAGCCGTGTTGGGCTCTGTGATGACAGCCTGGAGCCTGGACCCTGCTTGGGATTCTGTTTCTCCCTCTCTCTCTGCCCCTGCTCTGCTCACGCATACATGTTCGTTCGTTCGTTCTCTCTCTCTCTCTCTCTCTCTCTGTCTCTCAAAAATGAATATTACATCAAAAATAATAAAATATCTAGGAATAAAGTTACCCAAAGATATGAAAGGCCCCAACTCTGAAAACTATAAAATGTTGACCAAAAAAGTTGAAGACACAAACAAATGGAAAGATATTCCATGCTCATGGATTTTAAGGATTAGTACTGTTAAAATGTTCCTAACATCCAAAGCAATCTTAACATTCAATGCAATACCTATCAAAACACCAATAGCATTTTCCAAACTACTAAAAAAAAATACTGAAATTTATATGGAAACACAAAAAACCTGAAACAGATAAAGCACTCTACATAGAGAACAATGAAGCTGGAGGTATCACCATTCCAGGTCTCAAGATATACTACAAGGCTGCAGTGATCAAAACGGTATGGCACCAGCACAAAAACAGACATACAGATCAATGGAACAGAATAGAGAATCCAGAAATAAATCCACGCTTAAATGATTAATCTATAACAAAGAAGGCAAGAATACACAATGGGGAAAAGACGGTCTCTTTAAAAAATGGTAATGGGAAAACTGTACAGCTACATACACAAGAATGAAAATGGGGCCACTTTCTTGTACCACACACAAAAATAAACTTCAAGCACATTAAAAACCTAAATGTGAGACCTGAAACCATTGAAATCCCTGAAGAGAATGCAGGCAATAATTTCTGTCATCAGTTGTAGCATTATTTTTCTAGGTATATCTCCTAAGAGAAACCAGAAAAAAATAAACTATTGGAACCATATCAAAATAAAAAGCTTTTGTACAAGGAAGTAACCATAAACACAACTAAAAGGCAACCTACTGAATGGGAGGAGATATTTGCAAATTATATGTCTGATAAGGAGTTAATATTCAAAATATATAAATAAGATGTATAACTTGACAAGATAAAAACAATCTGATTAAAAAACGGGCAGAGGACCTGAAGACACATTTTTCCAAAACAGACATATGGGCTACAGATACATGAAAAGATGGTGAATATCACTAATCATTAGGAAAATGCACATCAAAACCACAATGAGTTATCACTCTATACCTGTTACAATTTGTAAAATCAAAAAGAAGTAACAAGTGTTGGTGGAGATGTGGAGAAAAAAGGGCCCTCATGTACTTGGTGGGCATGCAAACTGGTTCAGACACTGTGGGAAACAATACAGAGGTTCCTCAGAAAATTTAAGACATAAACACCATAGGATCCACTAATTCCACTTCTGGGTTTTTACCAGAGAAAATGAAAACAAAAATTCAAAAAGATGCAGGCATCGCTATGTTTATTGCAGCATTATTTACAATAGCTAACATATAGGAGCAACCCAAGTGTCTACTTAAAAATGAATGGATAAAGCCATAAGAAAGGATGAGATCATGCCATGTGTGACCACATGGATAGACCTGGAGGATACTATGCTAAGTGAAATAGGTCAGTGAGAAAAAGACAAATACTGTATCATTTCACTTATATGGCAGAATTGGACCTAAAGATACAAAAAACAAACTGATGCCTTCCAGAAGAGAAGGGAAGTAAAGAGATGGGCAAAATGGGTGAGGGAAGTGAGAAATACAGACTTCTAGTCATGGAATGAAGGAGTTACTGGAATAAAAAAGCACAGCAGAGAGAATATAGTCAATAACATTGTAATAGCTTTGGAGGGTAACAGATGGTAGCTACACGTGTGGTGAGCATAACGTATAGAGAAGCTGAGTGACTATGTTTTATGCCTGAAACAACGGAAACACTATTGTCAACTATTCTTTAAATATTAAAAAAAAAAGAGATAAAGGAAGGATTCACAATTCCAAGACATTTTTAGTAAATGCTCTAAGAAAAGTAGGTCAGTGGACTATCTTTAGTTGTTGTCTAGAATGAACAGTGAATTCTTTTGACAACCCTAAGTTTTCTGAGACAGGAACTCAAAAGGGGATTGGGCCATGCCAGGGATCACCTTAGGCACCTACAAAGCCTTAGTAGAGTTGGTCAAGTCTCTTAGTGCACATTTTGGATGCAGTGGTTACACTCCAAGCTTTTGCAGTTCTCAAACCTCAGAATTCAAGTTGCTTTCAATTTGGTAAATCCTGGAAATTTGATTCCCATTAAGAACTGTCAACTCTGCCTTTCCCTTTCTTCCCAGTGATCTTCTGCCTAAGTCCACAGTCAGAAGATGAAGAAGATAAAAACACCCACATTCCTATTTCCAAATTTGAGTGTTTAAGAATTCTCACAATGTTTTTTAATTTACCAATATATATAGTTCCTTGGGAGTGGGATAGTGGAGTGGAGTCAAAGTTGTACACCTCAAAGCCAACCTAGAATTCTTTTCTTCTTTCTTTGGCCACTATCTTGGATTATGCTCTTGACAATACTGAACTTCACCTGATTCCTGAGCTCTCAAAAAATAATGATTAAGAAACCTCCCACCTTGGGGTGCCTGGGAGGCTCAGTTGATTAAGTGTCTGCCCCTAGGTTTAGGCTCAGGTCATCATCTCATGATTCATGAGTTCAAGCCCCACGTTGGGCTCTGAGCTGGCAGGACGGATCCTGCTTGGGATTCTCTCTCTCTCCCTCTACCCCTCCTGCATTCATGCGGTCTCCATCTCTCTCAAAATAAATAAATAAACTTAAAAAAAGGAAACCTCCCACCTTTTGTCTCCCCAGAAACGGCTAAATGCAAAGGATCAACCCGCCCTTGCATCCTCCAAGGTAACTCCCACCTCCACATTCCACAGTAACTCTCCTGCTTTATAAAACCCAAAGTTTTCTTCCACTTTTTTTGAGAAGTTCTTCTCTAATAAGTGTTCTCCCTGCTGTAGTAGCCTGAATATAATCGCTGTATTAGTACATTATGTCTTTCATATCCCTTACCTTATATGGAGTACTACTTGTGACTTTTAAACCTTTTGTTTATATCCTTAGACATTGGGAGAGAGATTACATGATAAGGTATTCTTCTACCAGTTGAAAATGAAAATCCTGCTGGAGCATTTAAGGATTTGTGTTCTAAATCTTTATGTTGGCAAAGAACATTCGAGGATAACGCAAACTAGCTAGGCAACACAAACTATTAGCCTGGACCACATGCTACTGAAATGTACCTAAGTCTTGCGATCCATGAGCTACTCAAGCATTCAGTTGTTTGAAATAAAAATACATTGATTTAACAGAATGAGTCTCAAAAATGGAGGGACCCAAGGACCTAGCGAGATACCAATGATGATTACCAAAGAAGACTTTATTTCTGTATTAGGGAATGTATGTATATCCATCCATCTCCTCTCCTTGCAGAGCATCCTGCCCCTACTACATTGACGCATTGGTGATTTCTAAAATATTACAAGCACATTACTACCTCACTCTGTACTTTGTTATGGACTAAATGTGCCCCTCCCATTCTTGTATAGAAATCCTGATCTCCAAGGTGATATTAGGAGGCAGGGCCTTTGGGGAATGATTAGGTCATGCAGGTGGGGCTTTCATGATGGGATTAATGCCTTGTAGCAGAGACCCCAGAGAGCTTTCTTAGCCTTTACATGACTTGAGTACACAGAGAAAAGATTATGAACTATGAGGCTCTCACCAGACACAATATCTGCTGGCAACTTGATCACGAACTTCCCACTCTCCAGAACTTTGAGAAACACACGTTTTTGTTTAAGCGACTCAGTCTATACCATTTTTGTTATAGCAGACCAAAGAGACTAAGACAAACTTTCCCGGAATGCTCTTTGGCTAGATATTCTCAGTACAGACTTTGGTAAGCAAAGAAGTTATTTAAAAGCATTACTTCAGCAGGGAGAGCAGGACAGAGATCTTCAAGTATCTCCAAAGTTAGGCAGAAAAAGGCTTTATAAAAAAACAGGGACAAGTCAATAAGCCTGGAATGAACCAGGTAGTGCAAGCATGAATGAGGGTGGCATGATGGGATCAGAGTATGATTTGTCCTGAAGTCAGCCTATACTTGGAGGGGGCAAGTAAGGAGGGGTTGTATGCTTGTTCAGGTTGAGGGTGGGTCAGAATTCAGGGATTTGGGAGTAGAGAAACTCAACTTCATTCTGGTTAACAGGTATTCAGTTCTGACTGTTAACAGGTAAGTGTTCAATTAATGATTTCTGAGGTGAAGAATGAGAAATCTTGGGGCTCTGTGTCTGGCCTTATCATAGGTAAACAAGGCAGGATATCTGTGAGTTTTTACCTAAGACAGGAGGAAGAGTGTTTCTTTTCATTAAGCCATTGTCCAGGATACAAAACACTGAAGGACTTTTTAAACACTGCTGTTTTTCTAGGATTACAGGGTTTACTTAAAAGCACTCTATATAACCAAAGAAGTTTTTCTCCTTCATCTCTTGGAAAAAAATGTGTGATTCACATGCATCTACTCTCTTCCCTATCAGAGACTTTTCACTTGCTGTTTCCAGTACTGGAATGCTCTTCCTCTAAATAACTACATAAATACTCTCCAATTCCTATACTCAAATGTTACTACTTTAAAAAGATAGTTCCTTCCACCGTATATAAAATAGTGACTTTTCCCCACAATGAAATCCCCTTTTCATCACAAGGAACGCTTGTGCACTGTTTGTGGTAAATTGGTACAACCACTATGGGAAACAGCATGAAAGTTCCTCAAAAAAATTTTAAACTGAAATACCATAGGATTCAGCAATTCCTGTATAGTGTATCTACCAAAAGAAAATGAAAACACTAATTCAAAAATATACAGGCACCCATATGTCTACTGCAGCACTATTTACAATAGTAAGCTGTGGAAGCAACCCATGTGTCCACTGATTGATGAATGGATAAAGGAAATGTGGTATACATGCAGAATGGAATATTATGCAGCCATATAAAGGAATGAATTCTTGCCATTTGGGACAATATTGATGGATCTAGAGGTTATTATGCTAAATGAAATAAGTCAGTCACAGAAAGGCAAACACTGTATGATTTCACTCGTGTGGAATCCAAAAACAAATAAATTAAAAGCAAAAAATAAACCGATTATATAAAGAACTGATGGTTTGCCAGAGGGGAAAGGTAGGGGGGCAGACAAAAAGTGCAAAGGGAGTGGGAGATACAGGCTTCCAGTTATGGAATGCATAAGTTACTGGAATAAAAGGTACAACATAGGGAATACAGTCAATGACAGTGTCATAGCGTTGCATGATGACAGATGGTAGCTACACTTGTGAGGACAGCATAATGTATAAACTTGTTGAATCACTAAATTGTATACTTGAAACTAATGTAACATTGTTTGTCAACTATATCCAACAAATATTTTTTTAAAAATCCCCTTCTCATTTACTCTTTTTATCTAATACACAGTAGGCACTAAATGAGTGTTTGTTGCATGACTACATCTTTTGTACTTACCATCTGTCTCTTTATCTTCGACAAATCTTGTTTGAGTCAAATACAAAATATTGGGATGATTACACATTTAAGTTAGAGTAGTATTTTGTAACCCCGTAAGTCCAATTAAAAGTATAAAATTCTGAAAACTAAAAATGATATGTAGTGAATATCTATCCTTAATGATGATTTAAGCTTACAGCCAAAATCTAATTTTAGCCATGTAAAACTTTTATAAAATGACAGAAAAATCTGTGTTTGTATGAGAGTATCCAGATAGCCAAGAATGTGATAGAGGATTCTATTCAATCTGGCTCTCTCTATTCAACATATTCTTTTTTTTCCTTCTGAAAGTGCTATTTTAAGATCATTTTTTTATAAAGCTAGAAAAAATTATAATGAATGAAAAAATGTTTGAAGATAAGAAAAAGTAGGCGACTTGTTTGTTTTTATTCAAAGAAAGTAAGGCTGGCCACTCATATTAAGCATAATGCATTTCTAATTACAGCTTTTCTTGAAGTTGAGTACTTATAACCTGCAGATTTAAAATCTTTCCCTTCTTGGTTAATTTTACATATTTTATGAATAGTAAATGTTATTTTAAAAAATTTACAAATGTAACACTTGCCAAGTTAAAACAGTTGACTAACTCCTTGTCATTTCTACGCTGATACCAATATTAACTCCTGAAGTCTAAGAAGCAAGCAACATTTTGAAATAACTGTGCATTTGTTTTTAAGGACATACTTTATTTTTCTCTGAACAAGCCTGTTGTAAGAATTAATGAGGACATTTGTAATGCAATTTGTTCTTCCTCAGAGAAGGTATTATCTCTTAAAGGAGCAAGAATGAGATGTAACTCTATTCATTAGTTCCAATTCTCACAAAAGTTGTGAGAAGAACTCTCCAGACAAGGGCTTACAGAGAGAACATTAAATGGATAAAAGAGTTTATATCCCAAAGTGATTGAGGATATAATACGGGCTATGATTATCATCCTTTAATAGGACTTGCCTTCCAGGAATATAAATTCTATACAAATATGAACTAACTAAAACCTTCCAACTACTCTTAGGAAATCCTCAAGTGCTTTGGCCTTTGTTTAAAGCTATGCAAACTAATGAACTTAAGGCAACAGAAAAATTCATGGCCACTTAAAATACTGCTGCCTAAAATGGTTTCCAATATGTTTTAATAGCTTAAGGGAGTTGTACTTACATACTACAAAATTCACCCATTTAACTGGTATGATTCAGTGACTTTAGTTAATTAACAGTGCTGTATAAACATCTCCATAAACCAATGTTAGAAATTTCCACCACTCCAAAAGTTTTCCCCATCCCCATTTGTGGTTAATCTTTACTCCCATGACCAGCCCTAGGTTACCATTAATCTCGTTTCTGTCTCTATGAATTTTCTTTTCCAAACATTTTCAAAGAGAATCATACAATATGTAATACTTTGCATCTGTGTTCATTCACTTAGTGTGATGTGATGTATCATGTTTCAGGAGTTTACTTTTGATTGCTGTGTAATATTTTGTTACATGAATATAATACATTTTCTTTTTCTACTCAAGACTTGATGCACAATTGGATTATTTCCAGTTTTTGGTATTATGAATAATGTTGCTATGAACACCTATGTACGGGTCTTTTTATAGACATGTGTTCATTTTTCTTGGGTAGATTCAAGGACTGCAATTACTGAGATGCATAGTAAGTTTATGTTTAATTTTTTTTTAAAGAAATCCAATTGCTTTTGGGATGCCTAGATGGCCCAGCCAGTTAAGGGTCTGGTTAAGATTCTCTCCATCCACCCCTCCCTAGCTTGTGCCTAGTCTCTCTCTCTCTCTCTCTCCCTCTCTCTCCCTCAATAAATAAATTTTAAAGAAAGAAACTCATCTTATTTCTAAAAAGTAGAAACCACCAATACATGAGGGTTCTAGTCTTTATATACTCTTGCAAGGAGTATGTCTGTCTTTTGCCCTGTAGGCATTCTCAGAGGTATAAAGTGGTATTTCATTGTGGTTTTAATTTTTATTTCCCTACTAAGCAATGATGATAAACAACTTTTCATTTGGCTATTAGCTACTCCTGTGTCTTTGGTGAAATGTCTATACACTTTTTGTTCATTTTCAAGTGGGTTATTTGTCTAATTACTGAGTTGCAACACTACATATCTGGATTTACATCCCTCATGATATACAGGATTTGAAAATATTTTCTCCCAGCCTGAAACTTGTCTTTTAATTGTCTCAAAGGTGTGTTTTGAAGCATCAAAGTTTAGAGTTTTATTAATTCTACTTAATGAGTTTTTTTTTCTTTTATCATGATTTTGGGATAACTAAGAACTCGGCCTAACTGAAGGTCACAAAATTGTTCTCTTATGTTTTCTTCTAAAAGTTTAATAACTCTAGTTCTGAAATTTAAATCTGTTTCACCTTGAATGAATTTTTATGCATGGTGTGATGTAACAGTGTCTATTCATTTTATGCACGTGGATATTCAATTCTATCAGCCTCATTTGTTCAAATTATTATTCTTTCCCCTGTGAATTGTCTTGATATAGTCAATGAAATTCAGTTGGCCATAAATGTAAGGGTTTATTCCTAGACTCTCAATTATATTCCAAAGGTCTATGTAACTACACTATGCCAATGCCAGTTGGCATAGTTTTTGATTGCTGAAACTTTGTAGTTAAGTTTTGAAATGGAGAAAAGAGAAGTGTGAGTCCAACTTTGCTCTTCTTTTTTAAGCTTCAAACATAACTTTATGAGGGCAGTCCAAAATGGCAGGATAGGAAGATCTTGGACTTACCTCCTCCCATGGAGACAGAAAATCTCCAAGTACATAGAGAGCAATTCTCTCTGAAGACTAGCTGCACAGCTCTTCCACAAGAAAGGATAAAAGGGCCACATCAAGATGGGTAGGAAAGGCAGAGATGCAGTCCAACCAGAAACTTGACCCCTAGCTCAGTGACCCTGAATATGGAGGTATCTCACAAGGCAGGAATTTCTCCCTGAGGAGTGAAGGGTTCATGTACCACGGCAGACCCCCATCTTTGGGACCTGTACAAGATAGATGAGCCCCCAAAGCATTTGGCTTTGAAAAGACAGTAGGCTTTACCTAAGGAGATCCAAAGGCTGTAGGGAACTGAGATACTGCTCTCAAATGGCTCACAAGAGATCCACTTGCTCCAGGGGCTGGCGCAAAAGCAGAAGTTTTAAAAAGTGTCTATTCGGGGCGCCTGGGTGGCGCAGTCGGTTAAGCGTCCGACTTCAGCCAGGTCACGATCTCGCGGTCCGTGAGTTCGAGCCCTGCGTCGGGCTCTGGGCTTGATGGCTCGGAGCCTGGAGCCTGTTTCCGAATCTGTGTCTCCCTCTCTCTCTGCCCCTCCCCCGTTCATGCTCTGTCTCTCTCTGTCCCAAAAATAAATAAACGTTGAAAAAAAATTTTTTTAAAGTGTCTATTCCTGAAGGAGATCAATTTGCCAATCTTAAACTATCTGCTGAAAAGGTAGGAACCTCTTGAAACTCAGTCTGAGACAGAGGTACTGGCAGGTGCCATCATTGCCCTCTCTCTCTGACTTGCTAGTGCCAAAGGATATACACAGATCATTAAATCACCTGCTGCTCTGCTCATGTCACAGCATGAAGTACATGCAAACTTCCACTGCCCTGCTCAAGTCAGCAGTTGCACCTGCCCCTGGACTCCCCAGCTGCCGTACTGAACCCAGCAGGGGTGCACAGTTCCTGCACTCGTGCACTGCCCTGCTAAAGCTGATGGGCATGCCCTGACTCTACATTCTTCAGGTGCCCATGAAAGTCAGGGGACATGCGTAAACGATACAAAGGACTCTCTGCTAAATAGCCTGGTTCTGGTGCACTGGTGAGTCTCTCAGAATTGTAACAATCAGTGAGACAGTTCTTGGCAAGTTACCATGTCCAGGGCACTGCACGGGCAAATGAATGAAATACACCCCCACTCTTCCTATTTAAAAGGCTCACTTACTTGTCCTGGAGCTTCATCCTAAGCGGGCAGGCTTCAGGTGTGCTACATATCTAGAGAATACAGAGGTGCTCTCAGGGAACACAGGCTGGGGAACACAGTCTTTGTTCTCTCCCCAGGCCCCACTACAGCTTCCTTGTACCTCCAATAAAGGAGCATATACACTTGTCTGGAGCAACGATTTATCTAACTATCACTCAAGGGACACTTCCAGATCCCCTTGTCCAAACACCAGTAGAATTGTCAATTTTGGTTCAACAGAAACGTGTGGCTTTGAAAACCAGCTAGGTTTAACTCTAGGAAAGCTGGAGAGTTATAGGAAATGGAGACTCTGCTCTTAAAGGGCTCATACGCTTTATCAATCACTCCAAGAACTAGCCAAGAGGCAGCCATTTAAAGCTTTTTAAAAAATTTTTAATGTTTATTTTTGAGAGAGAGAGAGGATGAGAATGAGCAGGGGAGGGGCAGCGAGAGCAAGAGCAAGAGCGAGAGCGAGAGCGAGAGACAGAATCTGAAGCAGGCTCCAAGCTCTGAGCTGTCAACATGGAGCCCGATGCAGAGTTAGAACTCACCAACTATGAGGTCATGACCTGAGCTGAAGTTCGAGGCTTAACTGACTGAACCACCCAGGTGTCCCTTAGATGCAGCAGTTTAAAAAGAATCTGGGCTAGGGGCACCTGGTTGACTCTGTCAGTTAAGCATCTAGCTCCTGATTTTCACTCAGATCAAGATCTTACAGTTCATGGGTTCAAGCGCTCCCTGCATCACACTCCATGCTGTCAGCAAGGAGTCTGCTTGGGATTCTCTCTCTCTCTCTCTCTCTCTCTCTCTCTCTCTCTCTGACCCTCCCCCGCTTGCCCTTTTAATCTCTCTCTCAAAATAAACTATAAGAATCAAAAAAATATTTAAAAAGAAAAAGAACCTGGGCTAAACATGAAAGAGATATTGCCTAATTTTAGACTGTGTGCCAGAGGTACAAGGATCTATAGGAACTTTCTCTGGAAATGGAAATGCTGGTAAGTGACATTTTGTGGCCTTCCTTCAGTCTAGCTGGCCCAATGCCAATGGGAATCTGTTCTGCCACTCCCCATTAACTTGTTAGCACTACTCAACCCACCCCAGCATTCTCTTGCATCCCCATCCCTCCCAAACTGCCCATCTTGGCAGGCACCCCTTCAAAGTGGCTCCCACTCTACCATCCCAGGTAGGCAGACTTAGTCAGGACCAGCATCCATCCTTCCAAAGTGACTACTGCCCTAACACATGTGGTGGGCAACGCAGTCAGAACCAACACTTCACCAAAATGACTCGTGACCCAGGGAGGGAGGGGGGTCAGCCCCATCCACCATCACATACACAGAAGCTGCAGCCAGGCGTCTCAGCCAAACCTAGCATGTCTGCTACAGCTAGGCCTTTCAGCCAGATGTGTCAGGACTGGCTATGCCCACAGTGCACCCACAGTAGGCACAGCCAGTCACTGCAGTCATCTGGGCTGGGGGTCATCCCTTTCAAAAAAGTCATGCCTCAGTGAAAAGAGGAGAGTATATGCAGCCCACACAGAAGTTACTGGTTCTGGTGACCAGGGGGACTGTGCTAGCCCCTACGGGACACTTAAACAAGGCCACAATTGTCAATGCCAGGAGACAAAGCTAACCTACCAAAAACAAACACAAAGAGTAACACAAAATGAGGCGACAGAGGAGTATGTTACAAATCAAAGAACAAGACAAACCTTCAGAAAAAGAACTGAATTAAATGGAGCTAAGCACTCTGATTAAGAGTTCAAAGTAATGGTCATAAAGATGCTCACTGAATCCAGGAAAATAATGGATGAACATAGTCAGAACTTGCAACAGAGACACAGAAAATCTTATTTAAAATACCAATCAGGGGGCGCCTGGATGGCGCAGTCGGTTAAGCGTCCGACTTCAGCCAGGTCACGATCTCGCGGTCTGGGAGTTCGAGCCCCGCGTCAGGCTCTGGGCTGATGGCTCAGAGCCTGGAGCCTGTTTCCGATTCTGTGTCTCCCTCTCTCTCTGCCCCTCCCCCGTTCATGCTCTGTCTCTCTCTGTCCCAAAAATAAATAAACGTTGAAAAAAAAATAAAATACCAATCAGAGATGCAGAATACAATAATTGAAATGAAAAACACACTGGAAGGAATCAACAGCAGATGAGAGAACACAGATCAGTGATCTGGAATATAGGGAGCAGAAATCATACAAGGTGAACAGCAAAAAGAGAAAACATTTAAAGACAGGATAGATGAAGAGACCTCTGGAACAACATCAATCACACAAACATTCACAGTATAAGGGTCCCAAGATAAGAGAAACAGAAAAGTGCAGAAAGCTTATTTGAGGGAATAACTGAAAAATTCCCTAACCTGGAGAAGAAAAGAGAAATCCAGGTCTAGGAATCAAGGAGAGGCCCAAATAAGATGAGCTCAAGGAGGTCCATACCAAAACACATAATTATTAAAATGTCAGATATTAAATATAGAGCAAGAACCTTAAAAGCAGCAAGGGAGTTAAACTTTCACTTTTTGCAGATGACATGATATTATACATGGAAAATCCGACAGACTCCACCAGAAGTCTGCTAGAACTGATAACATGAATTTAGCAAAGTCGCAGGATACAAAATCAATGTACAGAAATCAGTTGCATTCTTATACACTAATAATGAAGCAACAGAAAGACAAATAAAGAAACTGATCCCATTCACAATTGCACCAAGAAGCATAAAATACCTAGGAATAAATCTAACCAAAGATGTAAAAGATCTGTATGCTGAAAACTATAGAAAGCTTATGAAGGAAATTGAAGAAGATATAAAGAAATGGAAAAACATTCCGTGCTCATGGATTGGAAGAATAAATATTGTCAAAATGTCAATACTACCCAAAGCTATCTACACATTCAATGCAATCCCAATCAAAATTGCACCAGCATTCTTCTCGAAACTAGAACAAGCAATCCTAAAATCCATATGGAACCACAAAAGGCCCCGAATAGCCAAAGGAATTTTGAAGAAGAAGACCAAAGCAGGAGGCATCACAATCCCAGACTTTAGCCTCTACTACAAAGCTGTCATCATCAAGACAGCATGGTATTGGCACAAAAACAGACCCATAGACCAATGGAATAGAATAGAAACCCCAGAACTAGACCCACAAACGTATGGCCAACTCATCTTTGACAAAGCAGGAAAGAACATCCAATGGAAAAAAGACAGTCTCTTTAACAAATGGTGCTGGGAGAACTGGACAGCAACATGCAGAAGATTGAAACTAGACCACTTTCTCACACCATTCACAAAAATAAACTCAAAATGGATAAAGGACCTGAATGTGAGACAGGAAACCATCAAAACCCTAGAGGAGAAAGCAGGAAAAGACCTCTCTGACCTCAGCCGTAGCAATTTCTTACTAGACACATCCCCAAAGGCAAGGGAATTCAAAGCAAAAATGAACTACTGGGACCTTATGAAGATAAAAAGCTTCTGCACAGCAAAGGAAACAACCAACAAAACTAAAGGCAACCAACGGGATGGGAAAAGATATTTGCAAATGACATATCGGACAAAGGGCTAGTATCCAAAATCTATAAAGAGCTCACCAAACTCCACACCCGAAAAACAAATAACCCAGTGAAGAAATGGGCAGAAAACATGAATAGACACTTCTCTAAAGAAGACATCCAAATGGCCAACAGGCACATGAAAAGATGTTCAGCGTCGCTCCTCATCAGGGAAATACAAATCAAAACCACACTCAGGTATCACCTCACGCCAGTCAGAGTGGCCAAAATGAACAAATCAGGAGACTATAGATGCTGGAGAGGATGTGGAGAAACGGGAACCCTCTTGCACTGTTGGTGGGAATGCAAATTGGTGCAGCCGCTCTGGAAAGCAGTGTGGAGGTTCCTCAGAAAATTAAAAATAGACCTACCCTATGACCCAGCAATAGCACTGCTAGGAATTTACCCAAGGGATACAGGAGTACTGATGCATAGGGGCACTTGTACCCCAATGTTTATAGCAGCACTCTCAACAATAGCCAAATTATGGAAAGAGCCTAAATGTCCATCAACTGATGAATGGGTAAAAAAATTGTGGTTTATATACACAATGGAGTACTACGTGGCAATGGAAACAATGAAATATGGCCCTTTGTAGCAACATGGATGGAACTGGAGAATTTGATGCTAAGTGAAATAAGCCATACTGAGAAAGACAGATACCATATGGTTTGACTCTTACGTGGATCCTGAGAAACTTAACAGACACCCATGGGGGAGGGGAAGAAAAATAAAAAAGGTTATAGTGGGAGAGAGCCAAAGCATAAGAGACTCTTAAAAACTGAGAACAAACTGAGGGTTGATGGGGGGTGGGAGGGAGGGGAGGGTGGGGGGTGGGTATTGAGGAGGGCACCTTTTGGGATGAGCACTGGGTGTTGTATGGAAAC
The DNA here is from genome assembly GCF_018350175.1 of Felis catus. NCBI lineage: Eukaryota > Metazoa > Chordata > Mammalia > Carnivora > Felidae > Felis > Felis catus. The sequence continues at coordinate 24,026,847 of NC_058386.1, forward strand.
CAATTTGACAATAATCTTCATATATTGACAAAAAAAAAAACAGCAAGGGAGAAGCAACAAGTTACACACAAAGGAAATCCCACTAAGCTATCAGCTCATTTTCAACAGAACCCTCACAGGCCAAAAGGGAGTGGCATGACATATTCAAAGTGCTGAGAGGAAAAAACCTAAAAAACCAAGCTTACTCTGGCTGGCAAGGTCACCATTCATAATTGAAGGAGAAAGTGTTTCTCAGACAAACCAATGTTAAAGGAGTTCATCACCACTAGATGAGTCATTCAAGAAACATTAAAGGAACTTCTTCAAGCAGAAAAGAAAGGCATAATCAGAAAAAGCATACAGTAAAGATACTAGGAGCAATCACTTATAAAGCAAGTATGAATGTTAAAAGCCAAAACTAGTAAAATCAATTATATAAAAAAATTTGTTAAAGGACTCACAAAATAAAAAATATGTCAAATACAAGAACATAAACATTATGGAGAGTAAAAATGACAGTGTTTTAGAATATATTGAAACTTAAGCAACTATCACTTAATATACAACAGCTATATAGTTAGGATATTATATATGAATCTCATGATAACCACAAATCAAAAATAAATAATAAACACACAAAAAGTAACCAGAAAAAATCTAACATTTAAAAAAATCTTTTTATTTATTTTGGAGAGAACAAGACAGAGAAAAACAGCAAAAAAGTGAGCACAAGCAAGAGAGGGGCAGAGAGAGGGGGACACACAGAAACTGAAGCAGGCTCCAGGCTCTGAGCTGTCAGCACAGAGCCCAATGTGGGGCTCAAACCCAGGGACCTTGAGATCATGACATGAGCCAAAGTTGGAAGCTTAACCAACTGAGCCACCCAGGCACCCCTAAGTATAACATTGAAGAAAGTCATCAATCACAAGCTAAGAGAGGAAAACAAAGAGAGAACTACAAAACAATCAGAAAACAATTAACAAAATGGCAATAAGTTCATAACTATTAATAATTACTTTAAATGTAAATTGTCTAAATGTTCCAATCAAAACACTTAAGGTGAGTAAATGCTTAAAATAAAAAATCTATGTGCTGCCTATAAGAGACTCACTTCAAAATTAAAGACAGACTAAAAGTGAACAGATAGCAAAAGACATCATATGCAAATGGAAGCAAAAAATAAAGCTTTCATAGCAATACTTTTAACAGAAAAACAGACTTTAAAAGACTGTAATAGAACTGTAATATACTTTATTACAAAGACTGTAATAAGAGACAAAGAAGAGCATTATATAACAATAAAGGCATCAAGCCAACAAGAGGATTTAACTATTGCAAATACCTAGGAACCCAACAAAGAAGCACCTAAATATAGAAGGCAAATATTAACAGACCTAAAGGGAGAAATTGACAGTAATATAATGAGAGAAGGGGATATTATGATTATGATTATTTTAGAGAGAGGAAACAAGCAAGAGAGTACACATGAGTGGGGGAAGAGGGCAGAGGGAGAGAGAGAATATCTTAAGCACACTCCATGCTCCGCATAGAGCCCAAAGCAGAGCTTGATCCCATGACCATGGGATCAAGACCTGAACCAAAATCAAGGATCACTCAACTGACTGAGGCATCCAGGTACCCCAATGATAGTAGTGGATTTTAATACCCCACTTCTATCAATGAGTAGATTATCCATACAGAAAAGCAGCAAGGAAATAGCGGCTTTGAATGACACATTATATCATATGGACTTAATAAATACATACAAACACTAAGTGTAGATCTATACTTAATAGATATATTCCAAAGACAGTAGAAAACAAATTATTTTCAAGTGCACATGGAACACTGTTCAGGATAGATCACATGTTAGACCACAAAACAAGTCTCAGTAAATTGAAAAAGATTAAAATCATATCAACCATCATTTCCAACCATAAAGGTATGAAACTAAAAATCAACTATGAAAAAAAATGGCAAAAAAATACATGCAGTTAAGCAAATGCTACTAAACAATCAATGAGTCAACAAAGAAAGGAGAGAAGGAAAAATTACCTGGAGGCAAATGAAAATGATTCAAAACAGTGATTCAAAACAGCAGAAACTATTTTAAGAGGGAAGTTTATGGTGATCAGACCTACCTCAAGAAACAGAAGTCTCTAACAATCTAACTTTACACCTCAATAAACTAGAAAAAGGACAACAAAGCACTGAGTTCACAGATGGAAGGAAATAAAGACCAGAGTAGAAATAAATGAAATAGAGACAAAAAAAACCCAGAAAAATGAAACTATAACCTGATTCTTTGGTAAGATAAACAAAATTGATAAACTTTTTGATAGACTCAAGAGAAAAAGAGGACTCAAAAATCAGAAATAAAAGAGGAGAATTACAACTGATACTGCAGAAATACAAAGGATTATAAGAGACTACTAAGAAAAATTATATACCTACAAATTGGACAACCTAGGAAAAATGGATAAATTTCTAGAAACTACAATCTTCCCAGACTGAATCAGGAGGAACTAGAAATTCTAAACAGACTGATTACTAGGAATAAAACTGAGTCAGTAATCAAAAAACCTCCAACAGGGCTCCTGAGTGGCTCAGTTGGTTGAGCATCAGACTTTGATTCAGGTCATGATCTCATGGTTCATGGGTTCCAGCCCCACATTGGGCTCACTGCTGTCAGCACAGAGCCTATGCCAGATCCTCTCTTCCCGTCTCTCTGCCCCCTTCCCCCAAATTAAAAAGCATTAACAAAAATAAGAATAAATGAATAAATAAAGACAAAAAACCCTCCACTATGAAGTGTCAAGAACCAAATGGATTCATAGGTGTATTCTACCAAATGCTTAAAGAGTTGATATATATCCTTCTCAGGTATTCCAAAAAATTTGAGAGTAATAAACATTTCCAAATTCATTCTATGAGGCCAACATTACCCTAATATCAAAATCAAAGACACTACAAAAAAGAAAATTAAAGTACAATATCCCTGATGAACATAGATGTAAAATATTCCAAAAAATATTAAAATTAAAATTCAATAATACATTAAAAGTTGAACTAAGTGGGATTTATTCCAGCGATGCAAGGATGGTTCATTATCTGTAAATCAATGTAATATGCCACAATAACCAAATGAAGTATAAAAATCCTGTGTCTTAAGAGATGCAGAAAAAGCATTTGACACAATTTAACGTCATTTTACAAACTCTAAACAAAGTGGGTACAGAGAGAATAAACCTCAACATGGTAAAGGCCTTATGTGACAAACACAGTTAACATCATACTCAATGGTGAAAAGCTGGAAACTTTTCCTCTAAGATCATGAAGATAAGGATGCCCATTCCTGCCACTTTTATTCAACATACTATTGGAAGTCCTAGCCACAGCAATCAAAACATCAAGGACATCTTCTAAGTTGGAAAGGAAAATGTAAAATTGTCACTATTCGCAGATAAAATGACACTATACATAGAATTCACCATAAATCTATTTGAATAAATGAATTAAGTAAAGTTTCAGGACACAAAGTTAACATGCAGAAATCTGTTGCATGTCTAAACAGTAATAATGAAGTATCCAAAAGATACATTAAGGAAACAATCCATTATACAATTGCATCGAAAAGAATAAATTACCTAGGAATAAATCTGACCAAGGAGGTGAAAGAACTGTAATTTGAAAACTGTGAGATATTGACTAAAGAAACTGAAGATTACACAAATAAATAAAATGATATACCCACCTCATGGATTGAAAGAATTAATATTGCTACAATGACTAACCCATTTTATTTGGACAAATGCACAACCCAAAGCAACCTACAAATTCAATCCAATCTCTATCAAAATGTGAACATTTTTCACAGAACTTTAACAAATAATCCTAATATGTGTATGGAATCACAAATGACTCCAAACAGTCAAAATAATCTTGAAAAAGAACAAAGCTGGAGGTATCACAATCCCAGATTTCAAATTATACTACAAAGCTATGGTAATAAAAACCTTAAGGTACTGGCACAGAAATGAACACAGAGAGCAATGGAACAAAAAACAAAGTCCAGAAATAATGTCATGCTTAAATGGTCAATTAATCTATGCCAAAGGAAGCAAGAGTATACAATGGGAAAATGTCTCCTCAATAAATGGTGTTAGGAAAACTAGACAGCTATATGCAAAAGCATTATAGTGGATCGCTTTCCTACATCATATGCAAAATAAACTTAAAATGGATTAAGACTTAAGTTTAAGACCTGAAACCATAGGGGCGCCCGGGTGGCGCAGTCGGTTAAGCGTCCGACTTCAGCCTGGTCACGATCTCGCGGTCCGTGAGTTCGAGCCCCGCGTCGGGCTCTGGGCTGATGGCTCAGAGCCTGGAGCCTGTTTCTGATTCTGTGTCTCCCTCTCTCTCTGCCCCTCCCCCGTTCATGCTCTCTGTCCCAAAAATAAATAAACGTTGAAAAAAAAATTAAAAAAAAAAAGGCCTGAAACCATAAAACTTCTAAAAGAAAACATATGCAGTAAGCTGTTTGGCAAGGTCATAGCAACATTTGGGGAGATTTTCTTTAAGGAAGAGTAATAAAAGCAAAAGTAAGCAAATGGGGCTACATTGAACTAAAAAGCTTTTACAAAGCAAAGGGAGCCATCAATAAAATGGAAAGGCAACCTACTGAATGGCAATAAATATTTGAAAATTATGTATCTGATGTGCATTCATTAATATCCAGATTATGTAAATAAAACATACAACTCAACGCCAAAAAAAATATGCTTAAAAATGCATAGAGGACCTGAATAGACACCTTTCCAAAGACAGATGGCCAACAGACACATGAAAAGAGGCTCAACATTAATCATCAAGGAAATGCAATTCAAAACCACAGTAAGATATTATCTTACACTAGTCAGAATGGCTATTATCGAGAAGATACAACAGGTGTCTGTGTGAAAAGGAACCTAGATGTGCTGCTGATACAAAACGAAAACTGGTGCAGCCACTGTGGGAAACAGTATGAAGTTTCTTCAAAAAATTAAAAATAGAAATGCCCTATGAACCAATACTTCCACTGCTGGGTATTTACCCAAAGTAAATGAAAACACTAATTTATAAAGATACATGCACCCCTATGTTTACCGCAGTATTATTTAAACTAGTTAAGAAAGGGAAGCAACCTAAGTGTCCTCTGATACACGAATGAGGAAGATGAAATGAAGTATTATAACTATTGAAATATCAGCCATAACGAAGAATGAAATCTTGCCATCAGGAAAACATACATGGACCTAGCAGATACAATACTAGATGAAATAGTCAATTAAGAGAAAGACAAATATAAATAATCTTACATGTGGAATTGAAAAAATGGAACAAACTCATAAATACAGAGAATTGATATTTGCCAGTGGAGAGTGTTGGGGGGGATGGGGAAAATGTGGATTAAAGGATAAAGGGGATTAAGAAGTACAAACTTTCAGTTATTAAATAAATAAGTCACAGGGATTAAAAGTACAGCTTAGGGAATATAGCCAATAATATTGTAATAATATTGTAATAATATTGCATGGTGGCAGATGTTAACTACACTTATGGTGAGCATTTTGCAATGCATGTCTTTGTGTGTATACACACACACATACATACGCATACACATTATATATACATATATATATATGACAAGTCACTATGTTGTACACCTCATACTAATATTGCATGTCAACTATACACCAACTAAATTTTTTTTTTAAGATGAAGATGTACAATAGAATACTACTCAAATATTAAAAAAAAAAGAAATCTTTCCATTTGTAAGAACACAGATGGACCTTGAGGGAGCCGAGCTAAGTGAAAGAGTAGCTTGGCGGGTGGGTAAAATGGTTGAAGGGGGTGAAGATGTACAAACTTCTAATTTTAAATAAGTAACTGATGCAGAAGTGATGTACAGCATGGTGACTATATTCAGTAATATTGTATTGCATACTTCAAAGTCCAAGGGGAGTACATCCTAACAGTTCTCATCACAGGAAAAAAAGTTAATTTTGTCTGTTAATGATTGGTAACTACACATTGTGGTGATCATTTCACACTGTATACAAGTATCAAATCACTATATTTTGTTCACTTCAAACAATGCTGCATGTCAATTACATCTCAATACAAAAAATCTACAACCTTGAGTCATATCAATATATTAAGAAATCATAATGATCTGCTTTGAACTAATTATATATCAGAAGAAAATTAAATTCTATTAGTGTCAGGCATTTCATGGAAAATTATAGCTCATTTCAGGAAGACAAAAATAACCAAATACAAACAGAAAAAAATCATATACAAATGGAAAAGATAAAACAAATACTGGTTTTAGCACACAGATTTTAAGATAATGATGATTAATATATTCAACAAAATAAACGACAATGTAGAGAATTTTTCTAAGAAGCTAAAATATATATACAAATACATCAAATACCAAATTTTGAACAGAAATATACCATAATCAAAATTGAGAAATAGGTCGTTTTAACCATGGAATAGAACGTCTAGAAAAAATATAAGTGAACAGAAGACAAATGATATTTCAGAAGGCCACAAAGTGAAGAATATTATGTAAATATGGAAAAGAACAGGAAACTTACGGGACATGATTTTTAAAGATCTAATATTCCTACAATCCAAGGAAAACAAGAGAATGGGGTACAAGTATTGTAGACAAGGTGATTTTATTACCCTGTCTCATAAACAAACAAAGCTCAAAGAGGCTAAACAATTCTTCCAAAGTTACATGAGATTGTATCTCAAACAATCTAGTTTAAAACTAGGTGTTACTTCAAAGCTTAAGCTCTTTTTTGTAAGCCGTAATATGCTACAACATTTAAAAGTGATTTTTGCAGTTTTGTACTACCAAGCTTTCATGAGGTGTCATACTTTTAATTTGTATGTGAAAAGATGCTCTAGGGAAAAGAAATTCACACAAAAAGCATAACCCCCACGTGACAGAATGTTCCATGGCCTATTAGAAGTGGCCTACCCCTCTCTTAGTTCTTCTCTACGTAACTTAGCTCTGACAAACCCTGTGGTCATGGAATCTCTTTCATCTGCTTTATCCTGGTGCCTTCAAGCTTGTTTGAACTCAGATTCCACCCCTCCTCTCCCACCACATACACCTTTTTGGGGGGGGGGGCATAAATCCAGTAAGTAAACACTAAATCGTGAAAATTGTAGGATTATTTTTTCTCTTCATCTGGAGACCTTCCTTACTAACAGCATCTTTCCTAGTATAATCATGTCACTTTACTTCAGATAAACAATTTGCTGACTTTTCCAGTAAGAAATTATTTTTCCAAATATTATGTTATCTTGGGGTGTGGGAGAATGCTAGAGGGAGTGAAGAGAAAAATGCTACCTATAAAAGTTGCTTAGGGAGGGCCTGTGGCTTTATGCCTCCTTCCACAGAGAGTCTTGATGGTTGGCAAGGAAAGAAAGATAAGGGAAATTTTGTAAAAGTTCAGCCCCAAAGTAGACTAGTGGATTGCAATTATTTTGATGGTCATGTTTTTGTCAATTTTCCAACTGCCTATTGTGAATCTACTACATTTGTCTCTGTCCCACCCTCAATCCTCCGCTGTAATTTTACATAACATTTATCTCTTCAGAAAAATGCACTTGAATAGCAGAGATCATCTGAAGATGTTTCTGTATTCCATTATGTCTCTGTATTGACACAGCCACCCTGGGGACCACTTTTAACTGATTAGTTTCACAGAGAAAGAAATTATTGTAAAATCTTGATGACGTGCTGGAATTTTTTTACATTTAAACATTCAAAAACATTTTTAAAATAAAGCTATCGTTTACAGAAACCTTACATTTTTAAATTCAATTACCACAAAACAATCCAAAACTTCAAATGAGAGTCATGAGTGAGAAAATATGGTGTGCCAAAATGAGTTCACAGGAGACAGAAACACAGACTTACAAGAACGAAATGAAAACATTTCTAGACAAAAGAAAGAGTTCATATTCAAAGTCAGAAAAGGCAGTCTTCTCTCAAACACATTTTTAAAAATTTATCAGTCAGAAAAAAGTCAAATCCAGAAAATAGCATCAAATGCATTGTAATCCACGAGAAACTCATGAGCAGAATTATTCAAATTGACTCCTACCTTTCAGCTCATAAGACAAAATAATTATTAGTGATGAATAGTCTGAGTCATCTGTTCTAAATTAAACACAATGTCCTACTTGAGGTATAGGCATATACACGCATGCATGCTTGCGTGTGCATGCATGCACGCACACACACGCACGCACACACACCAGTAGGTAGCTTTGAAATTGATCCATCGCTGATAGCAGTAGTGAGGAGTATACGATTGACTGTTCTGAAAATTCAAAGAACCGTGTCATGATTTTTGATAATGAAACCCCTCTACAAGTCATTGTTTCAATTTAATTATGTACACTTCTTCAGTTAATCCTAGTTTATGTACATCTAGGAAACAAGCTTTTCTCAATCAACTTAAAGGGATTCTACACTTTCTTTGCATCTCTATTAATTCAAACATATTCAGTAATATTTAGCAGTAGCTGGGGGGCTCAGTTGGTTAAGCCCCTGACTCTCGATCTCAGCTCAGGTCTTGATCTCAGGGTCGTCGGTTCAAGCCCAGTAGTGAGCCCCACTTTGGGTGTGAAGCCTACTTAATAATCATATTCATAATCATAACTTAAAACAGCTATCTTTCAAGCGCCAGGCTATTATGGGAGACAAAGAAAAAGAAGGTAGGGGGGCTGCCAACAAGGAGTCATAATCCACTTAAATCTAGTGAATTCATCTTAATTGGAATTGAGGTCACAATGCACTAGAAACTGTTTCAAGAGGATTTTAAAAGCAGAAAAGAAAACTTTTACTTTTGGAAATCTTTTGGGCTTCATGAACATTGTGTCACAATTTTTTTTAAACAAGTTATTCAAATGCTTTCAAAGTATGAGTTGGTCCAAGTATTTAGTATATTTTCGAATCTGAATTGCATAGAAATACTTGATTCTTAGGTTTTTTCCCCTATCTATCATAGTAAAAGGCATGTGAAGGTGAAAGACTTGCATCATGAATAAACTCAATTGTTCAGCAGACAGCTCTTTAATTATAAATCTTTAAATGTTTTGGAGGACTGCATTTTACTTGAGTTCCTTTCACACAATGACAAATTTTGAAATACAACTTTTGTATTCTATAATTAAGAGAAGATATTGCTAAAGAAGGCCAAGTGGTAAATTCTTTCTTTTCAAGTGTGCATAATGGCACATGTTTACATGGGGTCTTTTCCATAACATTTAAAATCATATTTATGCAGTGAAGATGGCAAAGTGTCTATTAAAAATATATTTTTTCTGCAGTGCAGAATGCCTTAACAAAGTAATGCTGGATATGTTTCAAGTCAGTAACTCTAATGGCATTCTTCAATTTCTCATATTACCAAGCCCTCAGAACAAAAGTGCCACTATCAATAGGGTGCAGATTTTCTCACTAACTCATTTTGATTTCCAGTGAAACCTTTTCTTCATAGTTACATGGAGTCTCTAAAAAGTCTTCAAGCTTTTTAAATATTGGATGTGAAGACTAAAGCCAGAAGCTATTTATTTGGGAAATGAATTATCCTAATCTCTTGCAGCCATTTCCACACTATAAAAATGTAGAAAAGAAACGAAGAATAACAATGGGAGGGACAAATGAGCAGTGACAAAACCGAAACCCAGTTTGAAGGAGATAGTTTGAGAGGTCCGAATGAGGATGTAATGGTAAAATTCAAGAGTGTTCAAAAGTAGGTATCTAGGGTGTAGTTGTTAAAATGTGATTCACTTGCCTTGCAAAATTGGCTTATGAATGTATAATATCAAAGTCTTAAAAATTAAAACCTCTATGAGAAATATATATATTTTTAGTCAAAGTATCAAGTGTATTCCTCTAATCCCTCAACACACACAAATATACTAATGTCAGGTCAGGAGTTCTCAAACTCCTGATTGCATCAGAATCCTCTGGAGGGTTTGTTACAACACAGACTCCTTAGCTTCAACTCCAGAGCTTGTGGTCCGGGATGGAGCCCAAGAATTTGAATTTCTATCAAGTTCTCAGTTTTATTGGTCTGGTAGGGATGCCATAACAAAATACCACTGACCCGGTGGCTTAAACAGCAGCAATTTATTTCTCGCAGGTCTGAAAACTTCCAAGTCAAAATCAAGGTACTAGCAGGGTAGGTTTCATTCTGATGCCTCTTCTTTGGGCTTATAAGTAGCAGGCATCTTGCTGTGTGCAAGAGATCTCACATGTCTGTTCTTCATCTTGTAAGGACATAAATTCTATCACATTAGTTCCCATCCTTATGATGTTTTTTTTTTTTACCTTGATAATCACTCTCAAGACTCTATCTCCAAATACAGTCACATTGGGGAGTAGGGCTTCAAGATGCGAATTTCTGGGAAACACGGTTCAGTCCCAACATCAGGTGATGCTGATGCCATGGTTTCAAACACACTTTGAGAACTAGCATGTTAAGGGCTGTGACGAGTAGAGAAGTGTATTTGTGGGGCACCTGGGAGGCTCAGGAGGAGCTCAGCTCAAGTCATGACCCTGGGGTTCCTGGATTCAGGCCCCACATCAGGCTCACTGCTGACGGCTCAGAGCCTGGAGCCTGCTTCAGATTCCATGTCTCCCTCTCTCTCTCGGTCCTTCCCCGTTGACACTCTGTCCCTCTCAAAACAGAAAAAAATTGAAAAACAAAACTGTGTTTGCAAAGGCTACTGCCCTCAGTAAATTTCCATTATTTTCAGGGACAAGTCTAATACACAAAATATTAAGAAACTAGGGCCATATACTTAACTTTGTGTATGTGTCAAAAAATATATATGAGAGTTACAGGCAAGATGGCAGCTTAGGAGGACGCTGGGCTCACCGCGCGTCCTGCTGATCACTTAGATTCCACCTACACCTGCCTAAATAACCCAGAAAACCGCCAGAGGATTAGCAGAACGGAGTTTCCAGAGCCAAGCACAGACGAGAGGTCCACGGAAGAGGGTAGGAAGGGCGGCGAGGCGGTGCTCGCTCCACGGACTGGCGGGAGGGAGCCGGGGTGGAGGGGCGGCTCGCCAGCCAAGCAGAGCCCCCGAGTCTGGCTGGCAAAAGCGGAGGGGCCTGACAGACTGTGTTCAGACAACAAGCACGACTTAGCGTCTGGGAGGTCATAAGTTAACAGCTCTGCTCGGAAAGCGGGAAGGCTGGAGGACAAAGGGAGGGAGAGCTGCTGAGCCCCCTGACAACAGAGCTCAGTTTGGTGGGGAACAAAGGCGCTCGCCAGCGCCATCTCCCCCGCCCATCCCCCAGCCAAAATCCCAAAGAGAACCAGATCCTGCCAGGGAACTTGCTCGCTCCGCACAAACACCCAACTCTGTGCTTCTGCGGAGCCAAACCTCCGGCAGTGGATCTGACTCCCTCCCGCTGCCACAGGGACCCTCCTGAAGTGGATCACCTAAGGAGAAGCGAGCTAAGCCTGCCCCTCCTGCCCCCGTGCACCTTGCCTACCCACCCCAGCTAATACGCCAGATCCCCAGCATCACAAGCCTGGCAGTGTGCAAGTAGCCCAGACGGGCCACGCCACCCCACGGTGAATCCCACCCCTAGGAGAGGGGAAAAGAAGGCACACACCAGTCTGACTGTGGCCCCAGCGGGGGGCTGGGGGCAGACATCAGGTCTGACTGCAGCCCCACCCACCAACGCAAGTTAGTCAAGACAGCACAGGGGAAGTGCCCCACAGTCCTGCACCACTCCAGGGACTATCCAAAATGACAAAATGGAAGAATTCCCCTCAGAAAAACGTCCAGGAAATAACAACACCTAACAAACTGATCAAAAATGATTTAAACAATATAACAGAAAGTGAATTTAGAATAATAGTCATAAAATTAATCACTGGGCTTGAAAACAGTATAGAGGACAGGAGAGAATCCCTTGCTACAGAGATCAAGGGACTAAGGAACAGCCAGGAGGAGCTAAAAAATGCTATCAACGAGCTGCAAAATAAAATGGAGACAACTACGGCTCAGATTGAAGAGGCAGAGGAGAGAATAGGTGAACTAGAAGATAAAATTATGGAAAAAGAAGAAGCTGAGAAAAAGAGAGATAAAAAAATCCAGGAGTATGAGGGGAAAATTAGAGAACTAAGTGATGCACTAAAGACAAATAATATACCCATAATTGGTATTCCAGAGGAGGAAGAGACAGGGAAAGGTGCTGAAGGGGTACTTGAAGAAATCATAGCTGAGAACTTCCCTGATCTGGGGAAAGAAAAAGGCATTGAAATCCAAGAGGCACAGAGAACTCCCTTCAGACGTAACTTGAATCGATCTTCTGCATGACATATTAGAGTCAAACTGGCAAAAAGGATAAGGAGAAAATTCTGAAAGCAGATAGAGATAAATGTGCTGTAACATATAAAGGGAGACCTATAAGACTCGTGACGGATCTCTCTACTGCAAGTTGGCAGGCCAGAAAGGAATGGCAGGAGATCTTCAATGTGATTAACAGAAAAAATATGCAGCTGAGAATCTTTTATCCAGCAAGTCTGTCATTTAGAATAGAAGGAGAGATAAAGGTCTTCCCAAACAAAAACTGAAGGAATTCATCACCACTAAACCAGCCCTACAAGAGATCCTAAGGGGGATCCTGTGAGACAAACTCCCAGAGACATCGCTACGAGCATGCAAATTGGTGCAGCCACTCTGGAAAACAGTGTGGAGGTTCCTCAGAAAATTAAAAATAGACCTCCCCTATGACCCAACAATAGCACTGCTAGGAATTTACCCAAGGGATACAAGAGTACTGATGCATAGGGGCACTTGTACCCCAATGTTCATAGCAGCACTCTCAACAATAGCCAAATTATGGAAAGAGCCTAAATGTCCATCAACTGATGAATGGATAAAAAAATTGTGGTTTATATACACAATGGAATATTACGTGGCAATGAGAAAAAATGAAATATGGCCTTTTGTAGCAACGTGGATGGAACTGGAGAGTGTGATGCTAAGTGAAATAAGCCATACAGAGAAAGACAGATACCATATGGTTTCACTCTTATGTGGATCCTGAAAAACTTAACAGGAACCCATGGGGGAGGGGAAGGAAAAAAAAAAAAGAGGTTAGAGTGGGAGAGAGCCAAAGCATAAGAGACTGTTAAAAACTGAGAACAAACTGAGGGTTGATGGGGGGTGGGAGGGAGGAGAGGGTGGGTGATGGGTATTGAGGAGGGCACCTTTTGGGATGAGCACTGGGTGTTGTATGGAAACCAATTTGTCAATAAATTTCATATATAAAAAAATAAGTAAATAAAAAAAAGAAAATAAAAAACTATTTACATATGGGAAAAAAATATATATGAGAAAATCACGTTATTAGGCTCTTGAGAACACATCACAGAACTAGACAGTGCTGCCAGAATTGTAATATTTTGAGAAATGAATGTGGAAAATTGTGTTCTAGGTATAAAGTATTTGGAAGGAAAGAAACTTTGGAATAAGATTATATATCTGGGGGTGGGGGGAGGGAGGAGTTTTTGTCTGAAGAAATTTGTGGGGAATGTAGCGGGAGATGAGGTTGAAAAATTGGATCGGCCTATGGAAAATAAGAATTACAGTCCGAACAGTCCAAAGAAAAACAAAACCTATTTAAATCAGAATAAACAGTGAAAATTGAGTAAGAATAATATCTAGATTACTCAGAGGAGTATCTAAACCTTACCTCCACTTATACTTTGATGTATTTTACGATTTTTTAAAGACTTTGATTTTTATAAAGCACTATTAGTATCACAGAAAAATTGAAGGGTAAGACAGAAATTTTTGATGCACTCCCCGCCCTGAGACATATCGAGCCTCATTAGCAACATTTCCCAGATTAAAAATGTGTTATAAGTGATTAACCTACATTTACATATCATTATCACCCATAGTCTATAAGCTACATTAGAGCACACTCTTGGTTTTTTATAGTATAAGGATTTGGATAAATGTATATTAACATATTCATCACTGTATCATACAGACTATTTCCAATTCCCCCCCAAAATCCCATGTGTTCCATTCATCTCTCCACCCTATCACCCACTGCAACCATGCATTTTTTGTTGGTTTCCAGAGTTTTGCTTTCTTCCAAAACATCAGAGTTGGAAAACATGTTACCGTGTCAGATTGCTTCCTTCCACTTTGAAGATTCCTCCAGGTCTTTTCATGGCTTGATAATTCATTTCTTTACAGTGCTGAATGATATTCCACTGTCTGGAAGTACAACAGTTTATTCATACATTTGCCCACTGAAGTATATCTTGATTGCTTCCAAGTTTTAGCAATTAATAATAATGCTGCTATAAATATCCACACGCAGGTTTTTGTGTGGACAGGTTTTCAATTCCTCTGGATAAATACGAGACAGAATTACTGCTGGATCATACAGTAAGAGGTTTAGTTTTGTAAGAAACTGCTAACCTCTCTTCCAATGTAGTTGTACTATATTCCATTTCTATCAACAATGCGTAAGAATTCCTGTTCCTCCACATCCTCAACAGCATTTGGTATTGTCAGTGTTCCAGATCTGGGGCATTCTAACAGGAATGCACTAGTACCTCATTTTTTTAAGTTGCACTGCCTTCAAGACAGAACATGTGGAGCATCCTTTCATATGTTTATTTACCATCTGTTTATCATATTTGGTGAGTGGTCTGTCAAAGTCTTTAGCACATTTGTGAATCACGTTTTCTTATTGTTGAGTTTTAAAAGTTCCTGGTATAATTAAGGTAACAGTCCTTTATCAGGGACAACTTTTGCAAATATTTTTCTCCCAGTCTGTAGCTTGTCTTTTTATCATCTTGATGTGGTCTTTCAGAGAACAGAACTTTTTAATTTTACAAGAGTCCAACATACTCTTTTTGTCATGAATTGGGTCTTTAGTGTTGTATCTAAAAGATCATTACCATGTCCAAGGTCATTTGGGTTGTCTCTTATGCTCTATCTACGTGTTTCATAGTTTTCCATTTTGCATTTTGGTAGGTCTGTGATTTAACTTAATTTTTTGTGAAAGGTCTAAGATCTGTGCCTAGATTCATTTTTCTCCCATGTAAATGTCCATTTGTTGCTGCACCATTTTTTGAAAAGATGATCTTTGTTCCATTTTATTGTCTTTACTCCTTTGTCAAAGATTAGTGACTATATTTATGTCAATCTATTTCTGAACTACCTATCCTGTACCACTGATGTGTTTTTCCATTCTTTTACCAATAGCACACCGTGATAATTACTGAAACTTTAGAATAAGTTTTTAAGTCCGTTAATGTCAATCCTCCAACTTTGCTCTTCTCTTTCAACATTGTTTTAACTATTCTCAGTCTTTCTCCTCTCCATATAAACTTTAGAAACACTTTATTGATATTCAGAAAATAACTTTTTGGGATTTTTATTGGAATTCCATTGACTAAATTGGGAAAAACAGACTTGTGAAAATATTGAGACTTCTTATTCATAAACGTGGAGTACATGCTCTTTCTTTAGCTGTTTTTTTTTTTTTTCATCAGTTTGGTAGTTTCCTCAAATAGATCTTGTACATACTGTGTTATATTTGTATGTAAATATTTCACTTTTTGGGTGGTAATACAAATGGATATGGTGTTTTTATTTCAAATTCCACTTGCTCATTGCTGTGTTTGGGGATTTTTTAAATTGCAAAATATTGGTGACTAATGACATTAAACCTTAGAACCACAACACATGAAAATCTTGAAATTTTGGCTCATAAAAGACAATCTACAATGTTACTCCATATTACAAATTAGATAATGCCCAACAGCAAAGCTCCAACTAATTACTGACAGAATTTTATCTCTTTCATGTGTTCTGTGTGTTTATTCAACATCATCAAATCACTTGTCACAAACGAGCAGACACTTCAGAAATACATACAGCCTAACTTGTGTAAGTTCAAGTATTTCTAGTGTATATAAATTATGACTGTATTTATTTCTTCTTTGTCCATTCTTAGTATAAAGAACATATTATTTTCCATATTATATTTTTAATTGAATGAAAGATTTATGTTTCTATAGTTATGGTATATATATTTCAAACTTTTTTAGGTAAGCCTGGAAAATAATAAATATACTAATTTTCAAGGACTGTATCAGTAAACTTTATTTTGCACTGTGTTAATTTGGATTAATTAAAAGTATACAGGTCTTAACTACTCCACTTTGTAATTACAACATAAAAACCTAGTTCCCAAATGAAACTCAAGACTTTTATAAAGACAAGGAGAAGGCAATGTCACAGTTTATCTGTGTGCTCAGAAAAAAATTCACTTTAACGGAAACAATTTCACAACGCATGAAGAAAGCCTGTGCTTCCTGTAATCTATTTCCTAGGGCAGTTAACTTCTATGAATAGAAGTTTCTAGTGAGGATGCGGTCATAATGTTTGTAAGGGGAGCCACAATGGTATGAAAACATATAGATGTTTATTGAATGTGGGAATAAAACTGATAAGATTTTTGCCAGGAAAAAGTATAGGGATTATTTGCCATGCAATTCCTTTTTTATTTACAAACTCCTTTGTTCATGTAGCTATGTATCTTTCACTCTGGTTATCTCATGTTTCATCTTTAGTTCTTTCTTCTAGGTCAGCATTGGCCAAGTTTTATTGAATTCATTGTTCAAGTTCTAAATTCTATTAATTTAGCATTTTCCAATTTATTTTAACTGTATCGTTTCATCCTCTGCTCTTTATAAAAATTTTACTATTCTTAGTAATGTATATTTTATTCTATTTTTAACATTTTTGTAAATCATAATTTTTTACATGAGTCAAAAATTAAAGGTAATCTATAGAACAAGTCGTAGGGTGAAAAATCTCCCTCCTTCCCATCTGGGTAACAACCCACTTCCTCCTACCTGAGTAGTCACTATTAGTAATCTTTGTGTATCCTTTCAAAGATTCAAAAGCAAATGTGAGCAAATATGAAGATGTATTAACCTCTTCCTGTTCTATTAAAATAACTTCCATGCACCACTTTTGTTTCACTTAATATTTTTGGGTATCTTTCTCTAACAACTTATAAAGAGCTTTTGTATTCTTTTAATCAGCTTCATTTTATTGATGTATTTACCACGATAAACTTATTATGTTACTGACAGACATACTCATCTTTTTCATTTTTGATTTTAGTATTTTTTTAAACAATGGATGAATAAAGCCTTTTTACATAGTGAATTTTCCTACAGGATAAATCCCCAAGAGTGAAACTGCTGGACCAGAGGGTATAATTCTTAGTTATTGCCAGACGCTTGTAGAAAATTTAATTCCAATTCAAACTAAGTGCATATTACCCTGTAGCCTTGCCAGGGCTGTGTTCAAAGCCAATTGGTGAAAAATATCTCAGTATGTTTTAATTTACATCTACTTTTAGGAGTGAAACAGAATCACTCTATATATTTAAGATTTATTTGCATTCCCTGTTTTTGTCCATTAACCATTTTGGGGGGATAGGTGGTATTCACTTATTAGGGAAAATATCTTTTCACTTGGTGTATGAGTCTTTTGTCTTTTAACTTTGCTTATGGTATTTTTTGCTGCAGAGATTTTTAAATGTCCTTGAATTACCAGACTTTCATAGGTGGCTTCTACATTGTGGCCAAAGTAGGAGGTTCCTGATTGTATAAGAATTCTTTCAAAGGTCTGCCAATTTTGTTTTTTGTTATATTTTGTACAACTAAGTCTTTCTTCTTTTGTAAAATGGTGTACAGTATGACAGAGAGTTATTTCTTCCCTTATAAAATTACCCAGTTATCAAAACACTGTTTTCACTTCTTTTATACCAAATTTCTCCAGGCATTTTTGCTATCCCTCCCCATATCTATGCTGTCTCTGGCTCCTCTGGTAATAAGGAAGGAGGGAACAGAGTGATTAGGGGTCCAGAAAGGGTTCACTTGACTGGTCTTCATGTGTCACTAGCTTTCTATGGCTGTGTGAAGTACTCACTCTATCTAAAAGGTATTTTTTCGTAGTTGTCCTCTAAGGAGATTACCTACTAATAATTCCCTTGAAGCTTGTGAGGGCTTCTCCACAGTTGTCAACTCAATATCCTTCCCATTGTCCTAAACCTTATTTTTGCAGAGGTTTTCTTGCTTGCCCATAAAGCTCTGTAAATTCAGAAATTCTCTCCCCCTTAGGTTTCCCTTATCTGTTCCTCTAATAATGCACATCACTGAAAAAGCATAACAATTACATCTTTTTTTAAAAAAAATAATCCTCTTGGTACTCGATATATTTCTTGTTTACTACATGTGGATGAGAAATTCCAAGTAATATAACTCATTATTTTTAAGTTTCTTCTTTCTTAACTCTGTATGGTCATTTTGTGACTCACCCTGAGCATAAATGGCACGGAGATTAAATAGTTCAATTTAATATCCTGTTATATAAACGATTCATTATGTTATTTCCTGTATTTCCTTATAACTTGGTCTTTCAAAACTTAGTGCCGTGCTTTAAATATTTTGCCATGACTGTCATTTTCTTCAGTTTATCCTCTATTTCTGTATTAGTTTTCCATTACAGCTCTAACAAATCACCACAAAATTAGTGGCTTAAAAAATACAGTTCCATTATCTTAAGTAAGGGCTAAAGAAACTGTAGCTACTATAGTTTACTTTTTCCTATCTTTGTTCTCTCTTTATGGAATTCTTATTATATATATTGAATTTCCTGTATCTGTCCTCCAGGTCTCTTATCTTTTTACTCATCACCTTCATTTTGTTAACTTTTTCCTCTGACTTCTGAGAAAATGTCTCAGGTCAATCTTTTAAATTCATTATATGAACTTTTGCCATATGGAGTCTGTTGTTTACTGTCTATTGTATTTTTAAATCTGATCAGCATGTCTACTGATCTGTAAAGGCTCAAAGAGACATGTTAAAATTTCACTCTGACTGCGGTTTTGTCAATTACTTTGAGGATAATCATTTTGGATTTCTGATTGATTCCTTTCCACGTTAAAATTACATGGTTCATTTTAAGGCTAAAAATTGCCCCAGTCTCCTTTTTCTCCTTGTTCATCCTCCAAATTAAAGATAGATTTTACAAAACTCTTGTGTTTATATATTCAAATGTTATAGTATTAGACAAAGAAGAATAAAGTTCATTTTTGTTTTTATTTTGCTCAAGTGTGACTGACAGCAATGTAACATAGATTATTACTTTGTCGTACAGTTAATTTTCAGCACTTCCTATGTAGATACCATTCGGTGAGATTCCCTGAACCTTCTTGGGATCAAGATTCCCCTCTTGCCAACTCTTTCAGGCAAAACTTTGCCTCCTGCCTTATCAAGTCTTAGCTTGGGTGCCCTATATTTGGCCAATGCTCTAATGGCCTTTAGAAAAGTGGAAGTAACTACCACACAGGTACAGTGTCTTTCACTTCCTTTTACGCATAAATGTCTGCCAGAGTGAGTAGCTGAACATGAGGCTGAGTACTTGAGTCATATTTCCTGTAGAAGCCTGACAATGACATTGTCTGCGTTGCCACAAGTGCTTCTGTGAATGAGGTGTCCATCACCTATGAATGACACATTGGACTGCATGGACTGAGAAGACATTTACAGAGTATTCCATCCAAAAACAGTGGAATACACATTCTATTAAAGTGCACGTGAAACATTCTCCAGATATATCACATGTTAGGCCACAAGACAAGCCTCAATAAATTTAAGAAGAATAAAATCACATTAAGCATCTTTTATGATCACCATGGTGTGAAGCTTGAAACTAATTACAAGAAGACTGGAAAAAACAAAAACGTGGAAACTAAACAACATGCCACTTAACAACCAATTAATCAATGAAGAAATCAAAAGCACTTGAGACAAATGAAAATGGAAGCGCGATGGTACAAACTTTGGGGAAGAGAACAAATGCAGTTGTAAGAAAAGTTCATAGCAGTACAGGCCCATCTCAACAAACAAGAGAAATATCAAATAAAACAACTTAACATCTAAAGGAACTAGAAAACAAAGAACAAAGTCCAATGTTAATAGAAGGAAGGAAACTTAAAGATCACAGAAGAAATAAATGAAATAGAGACTAAAAAATAATAGAAAACATCAGTGGAATGAAGAGCTGGTTCACTGGTTCTTTGTAAAGAAATAAAACAGACAATCTCTTAGCCAGACTCACCAAAAAAAAAAAAAATAGCAAGAGCCCAATAAATAAAATCATATCAAAGAGGAAAAATTACAATCAATACCACAAAAATACTCTTAAGTTAATACTATAACCAATTATTTGCCAACAAATTAGACAATCTAGAATAGATCAATTCCTAGAAACATACCATCTTCCAAGAAATCATGAAGAAATAGAAATTCTGAACACATGAATACTAGTAAAGAAATGGAATCTATAATCAAACCTCCCAAACAAGAGTACAGGACCAGTCAGCTTCAAAGGTGATTTCTACCAAACATTTAAAGAAGAGTTAAAACCTGTCCTTCTCCTATTCAAAAAAAAATACAAGAGGAAGAAATGCTTCCAAATTCATTCTATGGTGCCAGCATTACTCTGATACTATAACCAGACAAAGACATGAAACACACAAACACACACACACACAGACACACACACACACACACACACACACACACAAACAGACCAATATCCTTGATGAAGATAAATGGAAAATTTCTTGACAAAGTATTAGCAAACCAAATTCAACTATACATATGATGCCAAGTAACCTTTGTGCTTTGTTGGGAGGGATGTAAATTGGTACAGTTCCTACAGAAAACAATATGGATGTTCTTCAAAAAATTGAAAGCTAGAACTGCATCATCAAGTAATTTCATTTCTGCATATTTATCAAAAAAACTCCCCAAAACACTAATTCAAAAAGATATACATACCTGTATGTAATTGCAACATTATGTATGACAGCCAAGATATGGAAACAATTCAAGCATCCATCAACAGATGAATGGTTAAAGAAGATATGGTCCATATACATACAATGGAATATTACACAACTAGAAAAAAGAATGGAATCTTGCTATTTATGACAACATGAGTAGACCTAAAGGGTATTATGGTAAATGAAAGAAGTCAGACTGAGAAGGACAAACACTGTATGATTTCACTTACATGTGGAATCCAAAAAAACAAATGAATGAACATACAGAATCAGACTTATAGACAGAAAAATCAAACTGCTAGTTGCCAGAAAGGAGGGAGGTAGGGAGATCAGGCTCAATAGGTAAGAAGGATTCAGAAGTACAAACCTCCGGTTATAAAATATTCAAGTCACGGGATGTTATATTCAATACAGGGAACATTGTCAATAATATTGTAGTAATTCTGCCTAGCCAACAGATGGTATCTAGATCTATTAAGGTGAACACTTAATCTATAAAAATATCCCATCAATATGTTGTATATCTGAAATAATATTCTATGTCAATTATAATTCAATAAAAATTTTCATATAAAAATTAGGGTAAGGGTCGATCGTTATTTTTATAAATTTCTACGAAACTGAGAAGGACTTGGATAGGTATATACAGTGCATCACCTCTCCACAACAGTGTCAAGAGAATAAAAAGTGATCCACTTTTTGGAAGTGTTTCCTTCTACAACTTACTTCATATTCTTCCTAACCAACTGTATCCTTGACTAAAACTGTAGGAAAGAATTAAAGTTGTATTTGATCTTTTATAATGCTGTTCAGATAAAGAAATACTAAACCAGCATCACTAACAGCAACAAACATTTATTGCCCCAACTATTATGGATGGATCACTAAGGTCAATGGAAAGGATTTGGATCAATCAGCTTGCTAGAAATATATTCATGGAGAGCATAAGGCATTTGTCCAAACTTTCCATGATAGCTTAAAAAGAAGATACATGCCAAGTAAATCATCTCTCCAAAGCTTTACAAATTTTAAAATAGTATAGTAATGGAGGCATTTGGAATAAACAATGCACACTGAGATTCCAGCAATGTGACTATTTGGGAAAGAGCAGGTTTCAGGCTAAACAGAATAGTGGGGGTGAGGAAAATAACCTGTGTGCAGATACTGACTCATTATTAAGAGCTGAAATTGTGTTGATATTATAAAAGGGGAAGTACGTGGGGCACCTGGGTGGTTCAGTCGGTTGAGTATCTGACTTTGGCTCAGGTCATGATCTCACAGCTCATGAGTTCAAGCCCTGCGTCGGGCTCTGTGCTGACACCTCAGAGCCTGGAGCCTGCTTCGGATTCTTTGTCTCTCTCTCTCTCTCTGCCCCTAACCCACTTGCACACTATCTCCGTCTCTCTCAAAATTAAACAAAAATTAATATATATAGATGTATATGTATGTATGTATATATATGTACATATACATATACACACACTCATATATATATGTATATGTATATATATATGGAAGTACAAAAGAGCTTGGAAAACTGTTGTGTGTCTATGTTGCACATGTGTAGAAGTCTATCCATCTCCAGGCCCTATGTTTAAAATAGAAAAAGGACAATGATAAGGAATATAAGGAGGAAGGGAAAGGAAAGGAACGAAGGAGGGAGAAAACAATTATGCCCCTTATTCACATTCAAAAGCATATTTTACTATTCCAAGCAATTAATTATATTTAAAATGTGTTTCTGACATTACTGACCTATTACATTTTTATTTAACTTCAAACAAGAAACAGCCTCCAATCAAAATAGAACTTGCATGGAAGCATTTGAAATGGGTACCTCCTGTGCTAATTGCCTGGTCCTGCTTCCAAGGACTTCCCATTGTCTAAAACTTGCCTGCTTTCTGGGAAATTCACTTGTATTTTGTGACCCCAGATCTTCAGTTATACCTGAATGATCTTTGGGTGGAATGAGGACCAAAACTAGGCCCATCAGCTGTTTTTCCCCTGGTAATTTCAAGAAAGGAAGAAGGTAAGAGTCAGTTGAAGTATGCTATTTGAATTACTCATATTGATTACCTCCTCAAGCTCTTTCTGCAGAGGTCCACTGGGCTCCTTGGTTTCCCTCTAAGCTCTTCTTGCATCCTGCTGATGAATCATCTTCTACTGGTGATGCTAGCCGGAGTTACGGTCAACCAAGACAGACCGAATTCAACTCACTCTGTATCACTGATGCTAAGAACAGTTTGTGGCAAAGCTGTGGACTGTGTAATTTCAAATAATAAAATGACAAATATACCACATGATGCAATTTGGTTCGAGCAAATGTGTAAATTTTAGCACACGTCACTCAATTGCAAGCATTTCCAAGAGTATCAAACATTTTGCTCGGGTTCTCTTTGGGGGTTTGACCTCAACTTATAAGAGTAGTCATTCATTTCTGGAGAGCGAATCAAAATTTATTTTAAATATTTTGTAATAGCAATTTTTAGAAGAAAAAAAATCCATCTACTTTGTAATATTAGGACTTCACAATACATTTTTATATTGCTTCATATTTTCAAAACCCCTAACCAAAATTCCTAAATTAATCCTGACCAGGCTGGTTAATATGGTCCCAAGTAAGTAATTACATACAAGGAAACTCAAGCAGAGAGAAACAGCCTTACTTCAGGTTTTTAATCATGATTGTTGCTGAAGCAAGAGAACTCCCCAGCATGTAACTTCTTGGGCCTGTGAAATTGAATCTAAATTATAATGGCTTCCTTAAAACTTAACAAATACCCTCAGTTAAAATTCAAGGGCATGTAACATCATGGGAGTTACTTGTCCAAATATATTTTTACATGACCCAACATGCACAATGCTCTGTGAAGAACATGAGGGTTGTGAGTCAAGAGCAGATACATGGTCTATGAGTTACAGGCACTGCTGTGTCTCCAGCACGGACTTGTTTTCACAACCAGAAAAATAGTCACAGACTCCATCGCTACATCCACCATTATATTAGGGAAGCTACCAGAGCCTTCTCTGAAGATTTTGCTTCCCCTGTGATTTGCTTTTACAGGCTTTGAGACTAGATAAATCATAGACAGTTTTATCAAGGTATGTAAATATTTAAATACTTGAACAAAATCACAGGAACAGGACATAAGAAGGCCATTTTCCTATCTTTTACCACATAATAACTACTTTCGCTTTTCTAACCTTGTGAGGAAACATCACTTAGGCAACAAGTCCAAGTCTGAACTCTAACCATCTTATGCAATTGCTGGTTCAACTGTGATAATTCCAGGATCGTTCTTAGACTGACATCCCTTACTCTCCTTATATGCTGTAAAAGCATCAATTACAGTTCTGTAGAATATTCAACTCCAAAATCTCAGTGTTTCACAAAAAACATTTCCTGACCATGGATCCATAGGTTAGCTGCGATGACCCAGTTCCAGGTCGAAGTTCAAATTACTTCTCATTCTGGGACCCAGGGTGAACAAACTTCTCCAGGGAGTGTTCTCATGAAGAGGTGGGAGTTTAATAGGGCTTACAGAAACTCAGATACCTCTTAAGGCTTCCTTTCACGACTGCTGTAACTTAAAACTGGCACACTGTCACTCCGCCTCCCATTCCACTGTTCAAAGTAATGACATGGTATGCCCATCATTAATGGGATGGGGAGGGATATTCCTTTTATGATGGGATGAGGGAGAGGAATGAAGATTGTCTCAACAATACCGTAATCTATTACATATTTTCTGCCCAAGACCCTCCAGAAACTTAATATCCTACTCAATTTTCACGCGAGGACAAGGAACGACAGAGAAGTGGCAGATTTGAAAAGACACTTTAAAATTTTTTTTAAGTTTTTATTTTTGAGCCAGAGACAGACAGACAGATGGACTAAGCATAAGCTGGGGAGGGGGAGAGATAAAGGAGGAGACACAGAATTGGAAGTAGGCTCCTGGCTCTGAGCTGTCAGCACGAAGCCTGAAATGGGGTTCGAACTCAGGAGCTGTGAGATCATAATCTGAGTCAAAGTTGGTTGCTTAACGGACTAAGGCACCCAGGGGCCCAGGACACTTTTAAGTAAAGGAAAATGAGAAGGTTGGAGAAGCTGCATGAACTTTGGTAAGATTTTGAAATGGTCAATGTCCAAGTGATCAGCCTATGTGTAAATCGTTAAAATCTAGCCTCATTTTGGTATCTTGATCTATTATCAGCTCTCAATTTATTAGTTTATTCAGCATGTATCAAAGATATCTAATATACTCTAAGGAATAAACTGAATATATATTTTTTAATTTTTTTAACATTTATTTATTATTGAGAGACAGAGAGACGCAGAGCATGAGCAGGGGAGGGGCAGAGAGAGAGGGAGACACAGAATCTGAAGCAGGCTCCAGGTTCTGAGCTATCAGCACAGAGCCCGACGCAGGGCTGAAACTCACAAACTGCAAGATCATGACCTGAGCTTCTAAAGTCGGTCGCTTAATCAACTGAGCCATCCAGGTGTCCCAAAACTAAATATATTCTTAAAGTTGAATTTTAAATAAAAATTAACACGTGCTCTGGGGCTCCTAGGTGGCTCAGCCTGTTTGGTGTCTAACTCTTGATTCTGGGTCATGATCCCCCAGTTTGCAAGACCGAGCCCTGCTGTGGACTCTAGGCTGATGTTGCAGAGCCTGCTTGAATTCTCTCTCTCCCCCTCTCTCTGCCTTCCCCTGCTTGCATGCACACATGCATGAACTCTCCCAAAATAGATATTTTAAAAAATACATGTGTTCACCCTTTATCATGCTCTCTGAAAGCTAAAATTAACATGGACATTCCCTCAAAAGGTAATATTCTTGTGCCAGGCATCTTCCTCAGAAGTATGTCAGTTGACAGGATGTGCGCACAGAGCTGAAGTTTAGTATGCTGTTAAGTGCCATTTTTATTTTTTCCTGCTTTAATTAAAGCTTTCATTGATGGTGAAATTATTGGTCCTAGAATGATCCTTGACAGTGTATTTAAAAAAAAACACTTAAACTCATCGTTATATGGTGCTTTTGAACTAGCTTAGTACAAAAAGAATAGTTGCACAAGACAATTAAACTTTTAATAATTGCCTCAAGGAATTTAACTAAGACCCTAAAGTATCTGTAGAGCCGAGTTTTCTGACAATGTATATTTTGTGTTTTAATGCAGAGGATTCCATCTAGCACTTCGTTCTGTGTTTTCCATCTGTAGGAAAGAAACAATACTGTGCATGATTTCTATTTTGTTTGAATTTTAAAAGATTTTTACTTAACATGACGTTATTAAATTTTACTTTTTGTCATCATGCAGCTTTTAGTTTTTAATAATTGAAGCTTTCACTTATTAGTTTCGTTGGGTTTGGGTAGGGTTGGTTTTTTGTTGTGTTTTGTGGAGCTTTTATTGTTTTTTTGTTTGATGTTGTTACAGCCACTCCATGTTAGGCACTACTTTTTTCCTTCAGTGAGTTTGAAAGAGATTTCCTGGCTCAGATGTAACTTCAAAATTCCATTCATCTTCCAATTCCAAGTATGTTATTATTAAATATTTCAGTGAATTTCTCTGAACTCTAGATATTTGTCTCTTGAGAACAAAACATGCAAAGCAAAGTTAGAGTTTGCTCTTGGATTTGTAGTAAAGCAAAGCAGAGTAACTATGGTTTTAAAAGATACATGGAATGCCACCAAATTAAAATTGTGAAGCCGCCAACCTCCTGTTCTCCTTTTCTCAAACATGTGCAGCAGGATTAGATAAGCTACCATCACCTGAGTGGTTTCTTCTAATTAAGGCAGAAGCCCCACAAGGCCACATAGGCCGTTTCTGTTAGAAAAACAGTAACACAAACGCTCTGTCCTACCTTCAGAATGCCGACTTTGTGTCCCTCTAAATTTATTTGGAACCCCACCATTTTGAAGTTCTGCATGACCAGATAGCCGGCCTGACAAACCTACCCCTTGCTCAGACTGCCTCGGACGATCCTCCTCACATATTTCTAGTCCAAGAGAAAGGCAAGAACATAAAGCATAAAGGGGTTTGGGCTGAGATCCTGACATTTCCACTTTACATATCCCTTTTTGATAAACAAGTTGGCTCATGGCTCACAGCTGCAGAATCCAAATGTCTGTTTCCAACGGCTGTTTAACGTATGGGCTGTAGAAAACAGATTCTAAGTTTGACTGTGAACTCTGCCTATGTGTGATCTTTATCATATTACTTATCTGTGCCTCTGAGTCCATGTTAATAGAAGCAATGTATTCAGAGTATTCCTAGGATCCAATGAAAGGATATATAAAGCATTTCATATAGCATTCAATTCAAAGTAGACAATAAATGATAATTTATAAATATCATTAGGTGAAATTACAAGACATCCAGGAAGGAAAAACAAAACACACTAACCAGCAAAAACGTTGGTCTCCACTTAGAGATTTTACTTCAATGAGAATCCAGGTGGTCATTTTGAAGGACACGAAAAAATCATAACCTGGGTTGACCACCCCTTCTTTTAAATATGCTATTGGTAACATGACTGAGCTGTACGGAAGGAATTGTAGCTTTTAGATTCCTCTATCCTGAGAAACAGTGAAAGGACGAGAGGCATGCCTTTTGACAGAACTACAGTGTGAGCCATGTAGGCTCACACTACATTTTAAATATTTTAGTAGCCACATTAGTAAGGTAAAAACAGGTGAAGTTTATTTTAATGTATTTTATTCATTCTGATTTATCTAAAATGTTGTAACTCATAACAATTGTTGCTGTATTTTACATTTTTTTCCTCTCCATAATCTGGTATGTATTTTCTACCTACCGTACATCTCCCTTCTGACCAGCCTGACACATTGCAAAGCGCTCAATAGCCAGATATGGTTAATGGCTACCATACTAAACAGGGAAGGTGTGGAGAATAGGGAGGATGAGGGAGAAGAATTGAGAAGGTGAAGCGGGTTAGGAGGCTGTGACGTGGCATTCACATCCATTTTGTGACTAAATGCTTCAACTGAAAGCTGAATGAGATCAGACAATCATTTTCAAGGCTGCAATAAGCCACATTAACCAAAGATGTGGGTCTGGGTACTAAGATCACTTGACCATCTATCTTTTTTTTAAAAACTTTTTTTTAACATTTATTTTTGAGACAGAGAGGCAGAGCATGAACTGGGGAGGGTCAGAGAGAGAGGGAAACACAGAATCTGAAACAGGCTCCAGGCTCTGAGCAGTCAGCACAGAGCCCGACGCGGGGCTCGAACTCACGGACCGCGAGATCATGACCTGAGCCGAAGTCGGATGCTTCACCGACTGAGCCACCCAGGAGCCCCTTGACCATCTATATTAAGACGACGTAAGTCAGTCTTAGCAGTTGAGAATATCTTTTGTTGCCTACTTAATAAATTTTAAGAGCTACAACAGCTTCAGACTACTCACTTTTACCATGAAGGGTCTAATAAAAAAGGAATACAGTTCCTCAAAATGGTTTATTAAAACTCTATTGTATTCTCACCTAGCCTTATCTTAACATTCTTTTCAAAACACACCGAGGATGGCTCTGTAACTGAGCCTATGTACACCATGCTGCAGAGAAGAATATTGATCAATTTTATCTTGGTCCCTTAAGAATTGCACATTTTATTGTACTAATGCTTCTTACAGTAACTATCATATTAAATCAAAACTTTAACATTATGATTCATAAACATCATAAAACTTGGCACCCATAAATCACAGCACTAAATTGGAAGTTTAAAAGGTAAGATTTATCAACTAACATACTAAATCACAACTTTAAAATTTAGGATTCATTAATAAGAACTTTTATATGCATGATATATAAATCAGGGCACTGCACCTGATTCTTGGATGTTAATGCATGTAAATCAGAATTCTGAAAGTTAATATTAATAAATCAAGGAAATGTATTTTACTTGGTAAATTTCTTTAATGGAATACATAATAGGCACTATCTTCTGAAAAATACACATTTGAGAATTTCCTTTGATAGCCATTTCCAGAACAGATTTAATTTTATTTAAGCCCATTGCTCTTATGTGAGCGTGGAAGTGTCTGACATGCACCTTTTTCCTACAAAGCTCATATTTTTGAAAACAGTAATTAAGTCACGCTACAGGTTCCTCATTTCTAGGCTAAAAATACCTGCAAAACTTAGCCTTCCTCCATAGGAGTTATTTTCTGCACCTTTGATCACTTTTAACAAGTGACTACGAGTCCTTTTGAAGATGATGTGAGCAAACCTGGACAAAATGTCCTTCCATGGGTCCTAGTAACACAAAGTGTGGTGGATGAATTACCTCTAGACCCTAATATGTCATGCCTGGTTGTAGCAGTCCATTTATATCTCACAGCCAAAATAACAGGAACAGCTGGAGTTTCCCATAGTCAGGTGTTGTTGTGAGCTCAGAGGCTGAACCACTTCACTCCCTTCATGCTTTAGATTCCCTGGGCTTCTGAGTAGCCCAAAGCCAACTAGATTCTGTCTTTTGCACTCCATTAAAAGAGTTCTTATTAAAGTACTAAAGACCTACATGCCACCAAAGACCAAAAACCGAGTACCTATCATAAAGGAATATTCATCAACAGTTGGCACTGGTGTTTCCTCTATCACCAGTACCTGTGATCCTTCCTTTCTCCCCCTCAGTACATGAGCTCACCTTTTCCCACACGATCCACTACCACATAAACGTTGATTATTTATGGACTTTTTCCAAATATCTAGGAATTATTTACCAGGTTTTTTTTTCCTTATTACAATACCAGCTACTCTAAATTTACATTCTCAAAATGAGATTCCTTAGTTCTTTTGCCAAAGCAACTTCTTTTTTCAATCCCTAATGGCAATCCCCAACTCGGAACAGTTAAGACTTCTCTCAGATTTCACCCATTCATTCCCTTTCTACAGCTACTATTTTAGTTTAGGCCCTCATTAATTCATTCTTAAACTGTTCCATTGTTTCCTAACTGCTACTCAGCACTGCAGAATGGAAATCCAATCATGTAACTCTCTTGTTTAGCCATTTCCACTTGCATTCTACTTCTTATTCAGGTGGCCCTAATGACCCGTTTCTACCTTCGCAACTCTATCTCTGCCCCCCATCATATTCTACACACACATTAAATGAGTGGTTTCCAATTTGGGGAATTTTGGTTCCCAGGGAACATTGAGAAGTGTCTGAGGGCATTTTTGGTTGTCACCATTAGGGGTGGCAACGCTACTGGCATACAGTGGATAGAGGCCATAGGTATTGCTAAACATCCTCCAATGGACAGGACAGGCCCCCACAACAAATAATTATCCATTCCCAAATGTCAATAGTGCAGAGGTTCAGAAACCATGCTCTAGATGAACTAAAGATGCAGATTTCACCAAGAGAATGCAAGTGTTGTGTGGATCTTTAAATATGCCATATAGTCACTACGTCCTTCACCAGAAGTGCCCTTTCCTCATTCACACTCAGGCCCAGAAATCTTCATCCTGTAAGCCCCAGTTCAACGGGTCTTCCTTCATGAAGAGGCTGGCTCATCCTTTGATGCATGAGTGACCTACCAATATGGTTTTGTGGAAACAACATACGTGGGATTCAGAGTCAGAAAGACATTGCTTTAAAATAGCACTGTACCTTACTAGTGGCGTATACTTGGGCCAATTAACCTCTTTGAATCCAAGTTCCTTCTTAGAATTGTGAAAATACCAAACCAAGAACTTTATCATTAGGACATAAACAGATATTGATGCAAGGGAAATCCACCTCCACGTTTGTCATCCCCCTGACCACTCATATCCAGTTGGCTCATTTTACAGGTTGTCACCTACACACTAAACGGAAAGAAAGGAACATCTCACATAAAGGATGCACATTATTTAATGAAGGGAATACGAGTAGCTTGGCTCCCCAAATAGACTCTCCAAAGATGCTTTCAAAGTCTATTTTCAGGTAAATGCACAACAAGAAAACTAAGAGCAAAATGTGTCTTATCTGTCACCAACTACATTTGGATAAGTGGGTTGTTCCAGGAAGAGAATTGTATGGCACCTGATACATACACTTTTGGAAATATGCTAGTTTATGCGGATTATATAATGAAATATCAGTATCTGTAGTTCAGATGGAAACACAAGACTGGAATTTTAAAGTGAGGAGCAAATAGAATGCTCTAGTTTATAATCAACTCATAAAATTATGGCACAGCAAAGTACTGCATACTTTTGTTTGCAATTTAGGTAGTGAAAAGGCAGTACTTGGAACGAACATATAAAACTGAAGATAGTGTATCCACCAATGTGTGTGTGTCTGTGTGTGTCTGCG
The DNA here is from genome assembly GCF_018350175.1 of Felis catus. NCBI lineage: Eukaryota > Metazoa > Chordata > Mammalia > Carnivora > Felidae > Felis > Felis catus. Next base: position 24,058,158 of record NC_058386.1, read on the forward strand.
TGCATGCATGTATTTTTACTCTTTTCCTCTACAAAAGATTTTTTCATTCATTTTGTACCTTGGAAGATGCAATATGCACACTCTAGAGCATTCCTATTTACCAGGGTTACAAATATAAATTCATCAGAGTGATGTAGAACTCTAAGGAAAACATATACAAATGTATTTGAAATAATTGTCAACAACGTGGTGATTAATTCTTCCACTGGAGCTCCCACAACAAATGTTTCCTTGAGAATTTTTTGAAGTGTGTTTTTAAAACTTCAGAGAAATTCAACATTACAGTAAGCAGAGCCATCCTGTCTGCAATAAGGCTCTTGCATCATCCAAGCTATTCCCAGAGGAAATAATGGGTGAAAGGAAAAACAAGTAAAAAATAACTTTTATCAGATCTACTGTAAAAGGCTTTTCCGACATCAAGGGCATATACAGATTTCCTTGATAGCCTGACTCCATGTGATTTAGTTTAGTCATTTGCCTACTTCCCATCACTTACCTTATCTAAGTAATTTGCCTTCTGAATATATACTTTTATCCATTAGATTACACACATTACAAAGGAATACAGCATCGATACCATTTCAAAAACAACACAATGCTGGACTCTTGAGAGTTTAGTAACCTATTTGCAATTCTGAGAGAATCCTTTGTCCCAAAATTTAAGAAGGATTGGTTCTCATATTTAGCTCCTAGTTTATGTCAAGTACGTCATTCAACTCACAAAGATGTACAGTATTACGTGAAAATGTCTGAAGCTATCTGATTTTTATCTTTAAATGGCATTTATAACCAAGTGAAATAAATTAAAATATTACCCCCTCAAGAGTTAGCTTGCACTACAGAATCACAATCAAGAAACCATCTCAAAATATAAAGTGACAGGTTTCATTATTAATTTCTAAGAAGCCTGTATGCCATGAACATTTTGAAATGAAATGCGAATTATAATCTAAGAGAAAAAATTTAGCATTAGGACAAAGCATTACTATTTTAATACATGAATGTTCTCACCAACAAAATGGCAAAAATTACCTTTGTATAAGAAATATTGTAAGATAGGAATAGGTAATTTAAAAAAAGCAAAGATGGCCAATAATGTAAAAAATAGTGTTAGGTTTACCACTTAGTAAGTAATTACAATTGAAGCAATCACAGTATTTACCGTTTACATGGTTCATCTTTTAATGCACTGTTACTATCCAGCATTGACCGTCATGTGAATAAAAAGGAAAGGTTGTTTTATATACTTCTATTAAGTATATAAATTCATACAATTTTTTAGGGAGCAATTTGTCTTTAAAATGGTATTAGCTTTTGACAAAAAAAAATTCAAGGAATTTATCCTAAGGAAATGCCTATAGCCACAATATGTCCATTGTAGCATTATTTAAAATCCACCATCAGAAATAATGAAAGTATCCCTTCACCCAAAAACAGGGAGAGGGACAAAACATAATAGACTCTTAAATAGGGGAACAGAGGGTTAAGGGAGGGGTTGTGGGAGGGGGGATGGGCTTAGTGGGTAAAGGGCATTAAGGAATCTACTCCTGACATCATTGTTGCAGTATATGTTAACTTGGATGTAAATTAAAAAATAAATAAAAATAAAGTATGATGTGATCAAGAAAAAAAATAATGTGAGTATCTAAGGAAAGGGTATGATTTGAATACATTATGGCACACCCATGAGAAGAATTACTATGCAGCCACGATCAAGATACTCTGAAAATATGTTTACTGATTAAATAACATGTTCATAACTCACGGTTGTATGGGGGGAAAAAACTTTCAAAGAATGCAAATCCTGATTCCGTGTTAGAATCTGTTAGCCATAAAAATTACTTAAATTTACAAAGGTAATAAGATTTTATGATAGTGTATGCCCAGCAAGAGGAGGAGCCATGGAAAACCCTGGTCAACACATTCCTATTCAGGACTCATGAATAAACAAGACAACAGTCCTTCACAACTCAGGATAGGAAAGCAGTTCTGAGAATCAGTTGTTTCAATACCCCTCCATAAAGAGGTACCTATTGTCTTCTCCAAGTAGTCTCCTTTTCTTGCCTTCCCTCTCACTTTTTATTTCTATTTGTCTAATTTTTACCCATTATTTCTTTCTTTTCCTATGTACTCTGCTTCTGTCGTTGTTACCACTTTGGTTTGTGTACCACAACTCGCCAAGTGAGACGATCCTGCTGAGCCTGGTATTTAGACCCAGGAGGGTGTTCCATGCCCACACTGGGTAGAGTTCTTATGGTAGACTACCTATTTAGCTCCTGGTCCAGGCTTTAGTTATCTTTGCTTTCACAATTGATCATGATCCCATCACTTTTGTCTGGGACAGTAGAGTCACTTCTTGCTTACTTCAAAAGGGAGTTGGAAACCTGGAGGACACTTAGGGTTACTGGTCTGTGATAAAATTACAGACTCCATAATGGAGTCTGTAACAAACATCTTTTTATGTTGTTCTCATTAATGGTTCAATTTTTTTATATTAAGCATTTCTATAACCTGCCTCTAAGAAAAACATTAAAGTAAGTTTTGTTTTAGATTTTAAATCACTTGATCCAGTCTCCTGCCTAAAGGCTAATATAACCCTACCGGTGTTTGTTTATAAAAATCTTCAAAAACATCCTTTCTATCTCATGTATCATTCCATGAGCTATTCTTGCTCCTGTTTCAATCCTGACTCCTTTAATAATCTTGTGAATAATGCTTAGTAATGTCAGTGACTTCCAAGTACTAAAACACTCCCATTACCCACTTTGTTTCATTTCATCTTTCTCTAAAAAGTATGTGGATATTACAGCTGAGTCATCTTGTAGAATCTTGGAGAACTCAGTTTGGAGGCCATAGGAACCAAGATTAAGTGGCCTTTTCAAAATGTGGTAGTGCTTTTCTATCTTAAGTTCTTCATTCCCAAAACCTTCAACTTTCCAACTTGATCCTTTCCTGGCTTCCGAAATAATTCTCTAAAAATTCCCTTATCTGTAGGGGTATTATTTAATATTTTACTTATCGTCACCCTAGTCTATTTTAACTTCTTATGCCTGCTATTATGGTTCATTTTTTTCCTGCTCCAACAGACAGTGTGTAGTCGGTTTCTTTATTTGACCTTTTTATTCTATCATCAATCTAATCCTGTTCTTTAGAGACATTCCATAATTTAAATCATGTATATTAGTACCCACTCTACACAAAACTTTGTGCTAGAGTCTCTGAAGCATAAAGGCCCACTGCCCATTAAGGAATGTGTGTAATTCAAATATGGGGAAAGGGGGCAAAGAAAAGAACAGGGAACTAAGGACTACAGTAGAGAGGCAGAAAAAAAATCCTGAGGTGTACAGAAGTCATTGATCAGGAGTACTATAGTTTTTTTCCTTTCTATCTCATGCACATAATGAGATGACTGGTAGATCATTTCAAATTGAAATCCAGTGATTCAGAACAATGTAATATCAGGATGTCAGAGTGGGGAGAGGGTGTAGAAAATTGTTAAGGTAGGATGAGTCATGGTGCAATGTACAAGAATGAAGACTAAGTAAGGAAAGCTCTTAAGAGAAGCCCTTAAAAAGCAACCTCAGGAATGGCCATTCAGTAGAATCCATGTATACAAATGCCATGCTCCAAATAAAATGGTGGCAAGAGTGTTACCCAAGCATCTCAGCATTTTTGGTAGTGAAAAGACACAAGGAATCATAGAGGAGGAAATAAAGGACAGAAGACTACCCTAAGAATAAATATGATTAAACGCAGGGCGACCAGTCTCCCTCAGAACAATGTTGGACAGCTCCAAGTATGAAAGGAGATTTTTTTTTTTTAAGTACTCTCAAAAAAAAAAAAAAATACTGTCAACACCAAAAACTTTAAGCAATTTTCAAATGTTTACATAAACCAAATATTAAGAAAGCAAAGAAATAAAAGGCCATTTTAAGAACCTTTACATTTTTTGTTAAATAAAACAATTATGGGGAAAGGAAGGTGTTCTAAACATGTTGTTGGGAAAAATGGATATCCATATCCAAAAAAATCAAATTGGACCTTATATTACATACACAAATTAACTTGAAATGGACCAAAGACTTAAAAGTAAGGGTCAAAAAATATAAAACTCTTTTGAGAAAACAGGAGAAAAGTTTCTTGACAGTAAATTTAGTAATGATTTGTGTATTGTACTAAAGCACAGGTAATTTAAAAAATAGACAAATATCACCATTTAAAACTTTCTCTTTGAAAGGACAGTCAACATAGTGAAAAGGCAAGTGGAGGAATAAAAAAATATATATTTGTAATCATCTGCCTGATAAGGAATATCCAGAATATATGAAGAACTATACCTCAAAACCAAAACAAAATGGACAAATGACTTGAATAGACATTTCTCCAAAGATATACAAATTGCCAATAAGCACATGAAATGAAGTTTAACAATAATGATTAAGAAAATGTAAATCAAGCCACAATGAAAACCACCTCACATCCATTAAAATGGCTAGTATAAAAAAAAGCAATCAAAAAACAAAACAAAAATGTGTGGGTGAGGATGTGGAGAAATTCACACTCTTATGCAATGCAGGTAGGACTATAAAATGGTGGAGGTATTATGGAAAACAGCAGGAAGCTTCCTTGTACAATTACAAACCTAATTCCCATCTGGTTTAACAATTCCACTTCTAGATATACAACCAAATTAACTGAAAGCAGGCTCTCAAAAAGGTATTTCTACACCCATGTTCATAGCAGCATTCCCAATAGCCAAGAAGTGAAAGCAACCCAAGTATCCATTCACTGATGAATGTGTAAGCAAAATATGGTATATGCATACAACCAAATATTACTTAGCCTTAAAATGGAAGGAAATTATAACACATCTTACAACATAGATGAACCTTAAGAACATTGCACTAAGTGAAATAAGCCAGTTACCAAAGGGCAAATACTGCATGATTCCACTTACATGAGGTATGTAGTAAAGTCAAATTCATAGAAACACACTTAAAGCCAGAACATCAAGGAGTTCAATGCCCAAAACTTGGGCAAAATCTTCATGGCCCAGGCTCTTTGAGAACACAACAACTAAGACAAGCAAGTTTCCAGAAAAGGAGTTAACATGGACTCTTGAGATCACCCTGGGGGAATTCTTGGAAGAGATACACTTGCATACTGAAAAGTCTTTCTAGCTAATAATAAAAAAACAAAAAACAAAAAAAAAAAAACCTGAACAAAGTAAAATGATAGTTGCTAGGCAACAGGGGAGAGGGAAATACGGAGTTGTTTTTAAATGGGTATAAATTTTCAGTTGGCGAAGATTGAAGATGAACAAGTTCTGGACACCGGTTGCACACCAATGTGTATTTAACACTACGAAACTATACACTTAAAAGTGGTTAAGAGAAAATTGTATGTGTATTTTACAAAAATATATATATATCTCACATAAACAATTAACACAGTAATTCCCATGTTATGTGCATTTTATCACAGTTAAACAAACAGAGCTCATCATGTGTTAGCAAGGCTTTCCACCCTCCCTTAGCCACAGAGCTTTTTATGATCCCATGAAGCCTCCAGGATCTTTCTCATCTCCAGCCCCTGCTTTTGTTCTCTTGGCCTGCAACCTTCTTCCTCCCTGCTCCTTCCTCCCCTTCTTCTTCCTTGACAATCTCCAAAACTTTCAGATGTTACTCTTTTAGGATAAAAAAAACTGTTTTGACCCTCCAAACCAAAATTATACTCCCTTGTTTTGTTTTGATGCTTTATCTTACCTATTTTTTCCTACAATAACCTGAAATAAACATTTTAGAATGATTTCTTATAGCCCGTCTTCACTTGAGGACAGGGACTACAGTGTACTCAATACATAGCTGCATCCTCAACAACTGGGAACTTGCCTGGCATAGTGTTAGTTCCCAGTAAATAGGTCTGGTGAGTAAGGGAAGCCAATTGCTAGTAAAACCTGTTGAGTATTTAGGTTAAATATCGTGAAATAACTTATCGTCAAAGGTGACAGAATTCTAAACAAGGTGTTGGTAACATTTTAAGAATAAAAGTGAGATAAATACAGTTGATTAATAGCTGTAATTTATTCCCTTTTATATGCCTTCATATACCACAATGCAGAGAGCTAAAATGATGTTCTCATACTCTCTTCGAACTAGGTCTCTGAATGAGAATAAGGCTCCACCAGTGAGACCCACTCAAAGGATCAAAATGGCTCAGAAGTCATCTTTTTACTACGGCTGCTGTCAATATTTGTAAAACATTCATAAAGACATGCCTGTTTGTGGCCTGAGACAGTCTCTGTGACAAGTCAGTAACTCATAGGTATGAGAGACAGATGTGACACAGCAGATATCATGCCAAAAACATCTTCCTCATGTTAGGATCTCAGCTACGTTGAGTCCACTGCCAGGCTGCTCACCAGTACTCCTCCATTTTTAAACACCTAAATCTCTGTATTAAATCCCTTTCTCCTTCAAATACATAGAATTGTCAGCTCACTGGACTGAACCTAGAAAGATACACAAAGTTTTAAAGAGATCAGAATTGCAAAATGTTAGGTTTTTGTATTATCGACCTACAGCTAGAATCTTGAGCCATGGCAAAATTCCACAACAACTAAATCAACAAGAGGCGATCATGTTCAAGTGGAACAAAAGTGATCATGCAAAGCTGGCATTCAATTACTAAATGCATGTCATGGCAGGCTAACATTGTTTCTTAACAGAGACTTTACACCACAAAATCAGTCCAATCCCATACTCATAGTGTACTTGCAACTCAGCAAACATTGAACAAAATTCCCTCCTGTAACTTCCTCTGAGAACCCTGCCCTGACCACTCAAGTAAACCTGATATCTTCTATGCCCCATATCATTTTGTTTATTCTTATATGATAATTATCCCATCAGTTTACAGTTACATTTTAACATGCCTGTCCCTCATCCTGCTGAATTTGGAGGTCTGAATGTCAATAAACACATTTTTCCATAGAGCCCTAAGACCTATCACAATGCTTGTCACACTGCAGATGTGCTCAATAAAATTGAGTAACTAATGTTGTATTATGACATGGCTAGGTAAACTTAATTGACTAATATTAACCACAAATGCGCCAATTAATGGGTCTATACAAAATGAAGATCATGCTCAATTAGAATCACCCTGGGATGTTTTATTCTGAGCAACTTTTTTAACCCTAGAAAGAATTGTCACCTTGTCTTGTAACACTGGATCAGAATATATTCAATTGGTACAGTAGGACTTTTATTTTGCTTCTCAATTGAGCTCATCATTTTGTGTGGGTGGTGTTCAAATACATGAACTAGATGGATAAATTTCTCAAAAGTTCACGCTTTATCTACTTCTTTCCCTCTGCCCATATCACCACCTTCAGAGCTATGCCCACAGTGAGTGTGCCCTTTACGCATGATCATTTTCTTGTTACTGGTTCCCTCCCTCTTAACTGATACCTCTGCTGGCCTCTAAGCCTCTAAGACAGGTTTTTTCAATTTGAGAATTAGTAGGGGATCAACAGAAACTATTGTATCGTGCCTCTCATTTTATCCTTTAAAATAAACTGACTTTTTTGGGGGGGACAACACCCATATACTTAAGACGCCCACATATTTGGAGTAAATCACTGTAAATAGGCGATCAGGAGAAAACAACAGCCTGCACAACACATTACTAAGGAGCAGCAGGCAGCCAAGTTTCTCTTAACTGGGCTACTAGCCACCAATTTAAAGCTTTCATCTGAACACACTTTCACCACACAGAAGTCTGTTTTTCTGCACAACATAAATGGAAGGGGACAAAACACTGCTGCTCTAAGTTATATTAAATTGACATTGTTAAACAGAATCCGGGCTTTCAGTTGGTAAACATGCTTTGGAAATTGCATCTGCAAAAAAAATGAAGGATGCTAAAAATCAAAGAATGTATGTAAATACACATGAGGAGGGGTCTTTTTTGTAAATGACTCTCACCCTGGCCATCACCCCTCTACTTCTTAGCTTAAGATGAACTTGAAACTGCTTGGGGGAGGTATTGGAGTTGCTCCTTACATAATACCACTGCATGTTTTCTCTGTCATTCAGTCTCTAACAACGCTATCTGCCAAAGGGAAGGCATACAACCACATTCTCCTTCATTTGAAAGCTGGAGAGCCTTTTTAAATGTTTCGTATTTTCAGTTCCAAACTGAAAACAAGCATTTTCCAAGGGGGAAAAAAAACTATTTTGGAGGTGAGTTATTGAGAGCGTTCTATTCTAATGCTATTCTACCATAGAGCAACGAATGTGAACTTATCATCATAAAAATACTTGATGATGCCTTTTTATCCCAATATCCCAGAGCATTAAAGGAAATTAAAATTCCATCTATTTGCATACTGCTTCTGACAGAGAATAAAATAAACCAGCAGAAAATTGTTTAAGGAGTTTATGTGCAATTCATAATATCAAAATCATTGCCAAGAGTATTTCTGTTTCCCTGCCACCAAGACTAAGCAAATATGCCATTTTCCACTGAAAACTTACATGCGACCTAAAACCTATATTCTTATCTTAATCGTCAGCCCACTAGGTAAATTTTGCCTCTTAAAAAATTTCTTTGTAGATATTGTTTCCTTCTTACCCCCTTTTTCCATCCCTATGCTCCCCAAATTTCAAAACCTTATCCTGAGATGTACCTTCACAGGGCTTTCCATACAAAACCTTCCGGGATTTCAAGGAACCAGTTAACCTATTGCCTATTCTCCCTGTGTATAAATAAAATACTTTTAAATTAATGAAAAGATCTACTTTCTTGAACAGAAGAAAAAGCAACATCAAAAACGGCGAGTTACCGGCCTAGGCGAAGGTCAACCCTGTGGTCTGGGAAACAAACGGCCCAGATCCCGCCCCAGGAGACTAGCTTTTTGTTTTCTTTCCAACCCCTCAATTCACAGAAAATTGAGAAAATCTCCTTCGCTCAGACAGGATACATTCTTTTTTTTTTTTTAAGTCTTTAAAGTTTTTGTTTAAATGCCAGTTAGCATACAGTTTTGTATTAGTTTCGGGTGTACAATATGAGACAGGATATATTCTTGTGGTTCTACTTACATGCGGCAACTGGAGTCAGAAGACTTGCAAAACACCAAGGCCTGAAAAAATCACCAAGAGTAACTTTACTTTAAGAGCTTGGAAGATTCGAGAGCTAATCACGTTCTTTTATGCTCCTCATTGAGACCACCTGTTCCCTTCCCCTGTTCTCTAGGCCCTTGCTATTTAAAGTGTTGACCAACAGCATTGATATCACCTGGGAGCATTTTAGAACTGGCCCAACCTGTGATCTCTAAACCAGAAACTGCATTTTAGCAAAATTCCCAAGTGGTCCAAACCCACGGTACACTTGGGGCAGGACTGGTCTCAAAAGTGTGTTCAACTTGTAATGATATCATTTGGCAAAATGGTCCTTAGACCAGAAGATATTTAAAGAACTTTTAGCTCTGAGAAGTTTTGGTTCTATACATTTAAGGCTTAGATTGTGGCAATATTCTGCAAGGCCCTATCAAGTCTTTGACCAAAGAGGCTGAAGTGTGAGGGCCAAGTGGGCTTAAGTCTCCCTGGTCCTGCTTCTAACTCACTCTTCTCCAATTCAGACTTTTGGATAATAGTTTTAAGGAAAATTTCAGAGCTGACACACCAAGAAACACAGCCTCACATGAGGGAAGGAAAGAAGACACAATGCTCAGTTCTTACTGGCGTCTAATCAATTACCTCAATCACTTTGAAACATAGGTAGTAAAAGATGTGGTCTTCAACCAGTGGGGATAAATGTGTCTGGGACATAAGGCTGGAAGTGTTAATCTTGAAAAAGCCCTTGTAAGTGAACTTCCTGATGTCTTTTAGGGTATCTTCTTCATTTAAAAAAATCACTTATCAAGCTATATATTTGAATGTACAAAAATCCAATTTCAACCAGAAATTATTATGAATTGTTTAATCATTTTTTACTTAAAAACATGTTAGAATAAATACATGCCTAAGTTTCGTAAAGCTTAAGACATCTCTACAGAGAAGAAAATACATATTTTTGTACTAAGTAGGTAATTAATAAGCATTTCTTGAAATGAACTATGATGGTAAAACAGAAAAGATGTTAGTATATCCTTGTTCAGAGATTTAAGATACAGTTACAGATTGTGCTGGGAAAGTTTCAGGAATGGAGCTCAGTTACTAAGAATCACTATGATTTCTAAACATTTAAATTGGGTGTTTATCATGTGAATGAAAAGGTGATGGATTGGAAATGCAGACATTTCAATTCCTATTCCACCTTTGTTGCTCACTGACTGTCTGACCTCATCATGCCTACTGTTTTCCCATCTGTGTCTGAAGAAGGTAAACTAACTTAGGAGACATTTCCCACCCCAGCCTGCTGTAAAAATGTTTCCAATGACTTAGAAGACTTAAATATGATTAGGTGCATTATACATAAAAGAATAAGCATTAGCAATTTTTTGGACTGCTTTGCTCATTTTTTAAAAATTTGGGACAATAAGCAACTGCCCCTAAGTTAGCATTATGGAAAAGGATGAAGACTTCATGTTATTAAAAATTCCATCAAAGTTTTAAAACCACATTTCCCAGGAAGCTTTGCATAAAACAATAAATGCTGTGTGTAAAAAATGGATTCCCCTGTCAAAAAAGTTGGGAAATATTGGGTTAAACAAATGAAAAAGTGCTATCTTTATGCACTGGCAATTAGAGCTTTAACATGTTAATGAGATCTTAAGTATGGTACAGTTACAAAATCCCCTACATTTATTTGGCCAATGGAATACTTCTGGGGTGAAATATTCCAAGGGACTAGTAGTCAAAGGGCAGTGCTAAACTTGAAGTGGAAGCTGGACCCTTATATATACCAAGTTTTTCAAGTGGGTCACCTAACTAAATGAGGAAAAAGCTATCATAATTTAAATCTACTTTATGCCTGGAGATTTCTTGCTCAAGTCAGAAAAACTGACCTTTCCCAGCATGAAGAAAAGGATCACCATGGGGAATTTCTTGCCTACATAAAGAGACACACTGCAGAGGATTTATCCTTAGTGGCTAAACCAACACCATTCCAATACATAAGAAGAATGACCTACGGATTTGGGAACTTAACAGTGGAAGTATTTGTAGATATAATTCAATACTTGAATTAAATGCAAAACATAGCTGACTATATAGAAGCTTTGAAAGCTCAGCATTTACAATCAAGTAAGCAAAATGCAGCATTCTGCACCAGCATCAAATTCTGAACACTTTTCACCTGGCTATGCTTCTGCAATTCAGCTTAAATGGTTGAAAACTAAACGTCACATATTCCCAAATAAGGGTGGACGCAGAAGAAACCAAGAATGCCAAAGAGACAATCAAAAATCCATGATGACCAATAGGTTACATTATATTAAAATCGTTGCTTCACAATAAGGCACATTTTTAGATAAAAAAATATTTATGTCATGTTAAACATTCATGCACTCTTTGAGAAAGTGAAGAGTTTGTTTACAAGAAAACCTACTGAAATGGAATCATATGTTTTGATCTTTGCAGGGTAAAAAAATTTTAAAAATTAAAATGTTGCCTTAAGGCCCCAAAGACAGCCATATGCTTTTGCATACATTTTCACAACTCAGCAGCTGCTCACTGAACCTCTTCCATTTCAAGTTTTCCTGTTGACCACTCTCTTCTGCAAGGCTTCTGTGACTGCCGGATGGAAATATTTATGAAAACACTGGGGCAGCCAGGATCGTCCAAGTGTTTTCAAAATGTTTGCTTGGCAAAGAGTTGCTGGCAGGCAAAATGTGCTCCTACAAGGGTTTCAGTAAGTGTTTATGCCTCCTCAGTGTATTCCATTTGTAAATGTGGGCAGGGACCTAAACTGTGATCTCTAGAAGCTTTAAATGAAGAAGCTGAAATTCACTTTGCCTTAAAGAGGCTTTGCACCTGCCAATCCTACCCTTTCTAGATCATGTTAATGGATTCACAAGCAGGCTTTGTTTTTAACCACCTCTATAATCACAGGCATAAACTGAGAAATATGAGGCTCCCCATGATCTCCATGAAAGAAATCAGAGTATTTGTTTCAGAAGAGATGTTTCTTGAATGCTTGACATAGACCATTAAGGGCTAAAAAAGACAATGAGGTGGATGGAGAGATGTGGGGGTTTCCACATAAGAGGGAAAAGACACAGAAGAACTGGAGAGGATGATGCATGCAAGGAACAATAATAATAGATGATGACTATTAGAACACTGGTCATCAGACGGATTAAGTAGGGGATTAATCTGGAGAAGCAGGCAAGACCTACATCCCAAAGAACTTTATGCAAGACATACCACCAGCAATTTCACTAGCTAACACAAACAATCCTAAAATGTGTATGGAACCATAAAAGACCCTAAATAGCCAAAGCAATCTTGAAAACGAAAAGCAAATCAGGAGGCATCACAATACAAGACTTCAAGCTATATTACAAAGCTGTCATCAAGAGAGTATGGTACTAGCACAAAAAACAGGCACATAGATCAGTGGAATGGAATAGAAAACCCAGAAATGGACCCACAGCTATATGGTTAACTAATTTTTGACAAAAAAGAATGAATATGAAATGGAAAAAATGTCTCTTCAAAAAATGATGCTGGGAAAATGCAACATGCAGAAGAATGAAATTGTAACACTTTCTATACCATACACAAAAATAAATTCAAAATGGATTAAAGACCTAAAATGTGAGACAGGAAACCATCAAAAATCCTAGAGGAGAACACAGGCAGCATCCTTTCTTACATTGGCCATAGCAACTTCTTACTAAACATGTCTCTGGAGGCAAGGGGGAAAAAAAGCAAAAATGACCTATTAGGACTTCATCAAGATAAAAAGCCTCTACACAACAAAGGTAACAATCAATAGAAGTAAAAATCATGCTATGGAATGGGAAAAGACTTCTGCAAATGACATATCTGATAAAGGGTTAGTATCCAAAATCAATGAAGAAAGTATCAAACTCAACACCCAAAAAACAAATAATCCAGTTAAGAAATGGGCAAAAGACATGAATAGATATTTATCCAAAGAAAACATCCAGATAGCTAACAGACACATACAAAGATGCTCAACATCACTCATCACCAGGGAAATGCAAGTCAAAACTACAATGAGATATCACCTTACCTGTCAGAATGGCTAACATTAACAACATGAGAAACAACAGGTTTTGACAAGGATGTGGGATGCTGGATGTGGCCCAGCAATAGCAATACTAGGTATTTACCCAAAGGATACAAAAATTCTGATTTGAAGGGGTACATGTACCCTAATGTTTATAGCAGCATTATCAATAATAGCCAAATTATGAAAAGAGCCCAAATTTCCATCAACTGATGGATGGATAAAGAGGCTGTGGCAGATAGATAGATAGATAGATAGATAGATAGATAGATAGATGGAATATTACTCAGCCATAAAAAAGGAATAAAATCTTGCAATGACATGGATGGAGCTAGAGTGTATTATGCTAAGCGAAATAAATCATTCAGAGAAAGACAACTACCCTATGATTTCACTCACTGTGGAATTTGGAAACAAAACAAATGAATATAGGAGAAAAAACAGAAAGTGAGGCAAATCATAAGAGACTATTAGCTATAGAGAACAAACTGAAGGTTGCTGGAGGGGAGGTGGATGGGGGATGGGTTAAATAGGTGACAGGGATTAAGGAGGGCACTTGTTGTGATGAGCACTGGTGTTTTATGTAAGTGATGAATTACTAAATTCTACTCCTGAAACCAAAATTACACTATGTGTTAACTAACTAGAATTTAAATAAAAATTTGAAGCAAAAAAAAATCATATGTAAGAACTTGTAGAATCATTGAAATGGTTTAAGCAATTTTCTGGTATGATCTTTGTTTTTATTTTTAAAGACCATTTGCTTTAGGGTGCTTTGGTGGCTCAGTCAGTTAAGCATCTGACTTCAGCTCAGGTCATGATCTCACAGCTTATGAGTTTGAGCCCTGTGTCAGGCTCTGTGCTGACAGTTCAGGGCTTGGAGCTTGCCTCGGATTCTGTGTCCTCCGCTCTCTCTGCCCCTTCCCTGCTTGTGCTCACTCACTCTCTCTCTCTCTCAGAAATAAATACAAATTACAAAAATTAAACAAACAAACAAACAAACAAAAAGACCATTTGCTTCACATAGGCCAGAAGCTATTTTGGAAACTGGAGCAGGACTGAACTTGAACCAAAGAACAAAGAATTGGAATGTTCAAGCAAAGCATAATAATGGTATATAGATAGAATCTTACAACATGCAACCTTTTGAAACTAGACTCTTTTACTCATCATAATGATTGTAAGATTCATTCAAGTTGTTGTATCAGTAGGTACATCCTTTTCATTACAGGGTAGTATTCCATTACATGGATGTACCAAAATTTGTTTATCCATTTACCCATTTAAGGGCATTTGGGTTGCTTCCAGTTTTTGCAGATTGTGCATAGAGCTGCTTTAAACATTCATGCACAGATGGAACTGTTTGTTTTCTGATTACAGTGGGAGGTACACAAATCTATACATGAGTGAAAATTAGTAGAACTATGTACCATAATGTTAATTTTACTATATGTTAATTTAAAAATACATGTTTAATTGATAATGAAGTTAACTAAGTGGCAATGAGACTAAAGAAGATTTTATTTATTTTTAAATTTTTATTCATTTTTGTTTATTTTTTAAGTTTATTTTGAGAGACAGCATGTGTGTGAGTGGGGGAGGGGCAGAGAGAGAGAGAGAGAGAGAGAGAGAGAGAGAGAGGGTGGTGGGGGAGAATCTCAAGCAGGCTCTGCACAGAGCCGAATGTAAGGCTGGATCTCAAGAACCGGGAGATCACGACACGAGCTGAAATCAAGAGTTGAATGCCTAAACACTGAGCCATCCAGGTGCCCCTTAAATTTTTATTTAAATTCCAGTTAGTTAACACAGAGTGTAATATTAATTTCAGGTGTACAATATAGTGATTCAACACTTCCATGCGTCACCTGGTGCTCATCACAAGTGCACCCCTTAATCCTCATCACCTAATTCACCCATCCAGGCACCCACCTCCCCTCTGGTAGCCGTCAGTTTGTTCTCTATAGTTAAGAGTCTGTTTCTCAATTTGCCTCTCTGTTTTGCCCTTTTCTTGAAAGATTTTAAATAATTCCAAGCTGGGTTCAACAGATTTAGTTTTACTAGAATACAGAAATTTCAAGGAAGTAGATTTCAGCAATTGCAGGGACATTAGTGAGCTTCATCATTTGTTCTCTGCATTTGATGAGATTTTAAGAAGAACAACAAAAAATAAATAAATAAGAACTAACCCAGAAGGCTCTTAGGGAGTTGGTATTTCTGTTGTCAAGGCTTCCTGGGAGAAACACCTTCACAGTTGATCGAGTCACAGCTGCCACACCAACCCATCTGGACTCTGGAGCTTGCATGACACAGGCCCAATAACTTCTTTGACTCTAATACGCATACGCATATGTGCCCGTACAATTGTTGCTTTAAAAACAAGTAACACCTGGATAAAGAAACAGAAAGGAAAAATCTTATGTCGAAAAAGCAGCCTGCAGCATATGGTGTCTTTTGTCCTCAGCTAAGCTGTGTTAGAAAGAGTTCAGAAAAGAGTTGAGATAACACCCCGTTAGTAATTCCACATGGCTGAGGCTTGTTAAACCTGGAATCAAATATTGAAAAAGCAATTTGTCAAAATTGTTAGACATTTTGCCATTAAAAAGTCAATATAAGTGAGGGTTGGAGGCGAGCAAATTTTCACTAGGTAAATAGCTATGAATTCAAGTGAATTGATTCATTAGAGATTTTCAAAAACTAATAGCCAACAGTGGGTTATGAAAAACTTATCAGCATATGGGTATTCTACAGAGAGAGGAAATTAGGAGATGGTTTAGGGGATGGCCAAATGTAGGAGCTGACAAATCAGGTGAAACTCAAGATAAATGTTTTTCCAAGAGTGTGCATTGATTACAAAAATAACTCCAATTCTTCACCTCTCTGTATCCACACCGTTTACCATATGACAACAGCATCTCCCACTAAAAAGTGAAGTCTGTTTCCCTAACTACTAAAACATGGGCTTGCCTTGTGACCTGCCTTGGCCAATAGCATGTGGTGTACATGATACTGTGTCACTTGTGAGCTTAAGCCTCAGGAGCTCAAGCAGCCTTCCTGTTTTCTCTCTTGGAAATCTGGCCAACCCACTATTTGAACAAGCTTAAGCTAGCTCTTCTGGAGAGCAAACAGAGATGAGTCTTCCCTCCCCAGCTAAGGCCTCCTTAGACCAGCCAGCACACAGCATATCTGGCAACGTGACCTGACATGTATGAACAAGCCCTCTGAGATCAGCCAATCCCAGACCAGAACACCAGAGCCCTACAGCTTGCAATCTTATAGGCTAAATAAATGCTTGTTATTTTAAGTTGCTGTGATTTAGGGTGCTTTATTACATAAACTAACAGATACAGACCTCATATGAATTCATCTCTACCTGCATTAGTTTCTTGTTGCCACTGTAAAAAACTACCATAAACTCGGTGGTTTTAAGATACACAACTTTATTCTCTTATAGTTTTGTAGGTCAGAATTCTTAAATTAGTCTTCCTGAGCTAAAGTCAAGGTGTTGGCAGGACTGATCTCTTGTGGAGGCTTTAGGAGAGAATCTATTTCCTTGTCTCTCCCAGCTTCTGGTGGCTGCCTATATTCATTGGCTTGTGGCCCCTTTCTCCATCTTCAAAGCACATCACTCCAATCTCTGCTTCTGGCATTACACCATCTTGTCCTCTGAATCTAACCCTTCCTGTGTCCTTCTGGTAAGTACTTACATGAGTACATCAGGCCCAGCTGGATATTCCAGTATCATCTCTCAGCAAAAAGTACTTCATGTAAACAGATCTGTAAAGTCACTTTAGCCATATAAGACAACTTTTTCAGACTCTGGAGATTAGAACAGGATGTATTCTAAGACCATTATTCAGGTTTCACACTACCTTTTCCTTAAAGCTACGACAGTTCGTTTTCCTCTTAAAAAGTTTTTTTAATGTTTATTTATTTTTGAGAGAGACAGAGACAGAGTATGAGCGGGGGTGGGGCAAGGAGAGAGGAAGACACAGAATCCAAAACAGGCTCCAGCCTCTGAGCTGTCAGCACAGAGCCCCATGCAGGGCTCCAACGACGAAGTCGGATGCTTAACCAACTGAGAAACCCAAGGGCCCTTCCTTTTCCTCTTTTAAATTAGCAGTAGAAAGTTCACATATGGGAAGAGACACGAATACCAAGTTCAATTGCATCAAGATGGGGGAAAGGAAGAATTATAACATCAGATTTAGTTGGAAGAAAAGTCAACTTCATAATAACAATAACTACTACTTACCTCCTACTATGAATTGGAAACTCTGCTGGGCATTTTTCCTTTAATTTTCATAATTATTAAGGTCTTTCAAAGTGGTTCCTTGCCTACCTGAGGCCGAGACTGGGAAATTTAAATAAAACTTGTCTGCAGCTTCTAAGTGCCTAAATTGGGATGTGATCCCAGATCTTTCTGCCTCCAAAGTATATTATCCACATTGCTTAATTAAAATCTCCCTTACTCCTTGATACTGGTCCCTCAACTTTCAAATATAACATCTACAGGTAAGATTTATACAATAGAAATCTCTCAAGGCAATGATGAGGAACATTCTCAAATTTCAGGGTTAGAGAGGGTTCTACCATAGCTTAATTTAACTAGAAGTCAAAGGCATCTTTAGTCATTTTTTAATGTTACTGGATTTTAGCCTAATAAACTGTCAGTAACTAAAAGCTTTTCTGATATTTTTAAGCAAACTTTCAAATTTTTATCCATGGCATAAATTGTTTTAATTATCCTATTAATCATATGTAGTATTATTATAAGATTGCACTCAGTTTAATTTACTTTCACTTTGGCCTAATTTTTGTTCAGGCAACAAACTTCTAAGTTTGGGTTACTTTACAATTTCTCTGAATTTTTTACTTTGAAAAGTAAATATGAAGAGTCTTTCTGATAATGAGGAAAAACTGCTGCTTTGCTGAAAAACATTTCATTTGTAACTGAAAAGTTAAAAGCTTTTCTGACTGGGTATGTGTCACTGGCAAGAAACACAAAGTGCAAATGCATGGTTAAATGAAAACAATTTAAATATGTGCATACTAAATGCACCCTTATTTTAAATATTTGTTAATAAAATATTCATGCACGATTGTTACCAAATACCTGACTTCAGTGTATTTTTAAAGATTTTAAGCTATTTTGGAATTTACAAAATCATTATAAGGGGAGAATGTATCCTCTGTTACATTCCAAACTAAAGGCCACTGATTATTTTTTTTAATGTTTATTCATTTATTTTTGAGAGTGAGAGAGTATGAGTGGGGAAGGACAGAGAGGGAGACACAGAATCCGAAGCAGGTTCCAGGCTCTGAGCTGTGAGCACAGAGCCTGATACATGGCTCAAACTCATGAACCACGAGATCATGACGTGAACCAAAGTCAGACACTCAACCAACTGAGCCACCCAGGTGCCCCAGGCCACTGATTTATTTTGTGATAGAGGCAGGATTCTTCACATCTTTTGGTGTATTCGTTTGTTAGGGCCTACCATAACAAAGTACCACAAACTAGGTGGCTTAAACACCACAAATTTATTGTCTCACAGTTCTGGAAGTTAAAAGTCTAAGGTCACCAAAGAATGCTAGCAATCTTTGGCATTCCTTGACACATCATCTCAACCTCTGCTTTTATGTTCCTATAAAATTTTCTCTGTGGACATGTATGTCCAAATTTCTCCTTCTTATAATGACAGGAGTCATATTGGATTAGGAACCTACCCTAGTCCAATATGATCTTATCTCAACTAGTTACCTTGTCCTACATCCAAATAAGGTCACATTTTGAAGTGCTGGGACTTCAACATATGAATTTGTTGGGGGGATGGTATAAAATTCACCCCCTAATACTTGGTAATAAGTGAGTTGCAAGGCTGAAACTTGAGCGTAGCTTTGAAAATAAGACCAGCAATAAACAAAGACCTACCATAATGATGAGGAAAAAACCTGCTGCTGTTGCAAAGGGAAGGGACTTTCAGAAACAAAAGGTTTTAATTTGGGCACAGAAAGAACCAAAGAAGTTTGAAGCTAACTTCCCAAACATTTTCATTACATAACAGGCACATATATTTATAAATTTTATGGTGCAAGGTTTCAAGTATATCCATCTAACCAAAGATGAGAATGAGTAATAAAGAACAGGGCAGTGGCAGACATTAAGTAATATTAGAATGATTGGCTCCTCTATTTCTACTCTTGAGCCCTCAACTTCTATTTCCTCAAAAATCTATAGTTACCTGTCTATTTTAATCATTAACAAATCTCTCACCAATTCATAATACTAAATGCAATAATAGGAAAGCTTCAAGATGTGTGAGCTTCGTAGAAGAAAATAATCTTTGATTTGAAAGAAACATGAAAAACATTGTAGTTCAAACTTCCTCCACTTACGAAAATCTCCTTACAGCACCCGAGACAGTCAGCTATGTCTGCTAAAGTTCTTACAAAACTGATTCCTGCCAAAGACAAGCCATTTTATTTGTGACAGTTCTTATTCTACTTAGCAAAAATCTACATATTTATAAGTGTGCCTATTGGAACTTCTACTGCACTCTATAACAAGCTAGAGTCAGTTAATTAATGTTCCATACAGCAACTCATAAAACATTTGAAAACATTTGGCATGTGCCTATAAAGTTTCTCTTCTGGAGTTAAGTATCTTCACCCCTCCCTTTCATAAAATGTTCCATTTGATAATGTTCCAGGAGGATCTCCCTAATGCAGCATACAGTTGGACTGTCTCTACTACTGATAGTTTACTCTTCTAAGTGCACACCAAGATTGAAATAGCTATTATATATACTAGATCATATTCTTGGTTTAATCTACCATATACTAGAGAAAATAAAAGTCAACTAAAAGAATGGTTATGGAACCAGAAAAGACCCTGAATAGCCACAGCGATCTTGAAAAAGAAAACCAAAGCAGGAGGCATCACAATCCCATACTTCAAGCTGTATTACAAAGCAGTAATCATCAAGACAGTATGGTACTGGCACAAAAACAGACACTCAGATCAATGGAACAGATAGGGAACCCAGAAATGGACCCACAAACGTATGGCCAACTAATCTTTGACAAAGCAGGAAGGAATATCCAATGGAATAAAGACAGTCTCTTCAGCAAGTGGTGCTGGGAAAACTGGACAGCGACATGCAGAAGAATGAACCTGGACCACTTTCTTACACCATACACAAAAATAAACTCAAAATGGATGAAAGACCTCAATGTAAGACAGGAAGCCATCAAAATCCTTGAGGAGAAATCAGGCAAAAACCTCTTTGATCTTGGCCGCAGCAACTTCTTACTCAACACGTCTCCAGAGGCAAGGGAAACAAAAGCAAAAATGAACTACCGGGACCTCATCAAAATAAAAAGCTTCTGGACAGCGAAGGAAACAATCAGCAAAACCAAAAGGCAACTGACAGAATGGGAGAAGATATTTGCAAATGAAATATCAGATAAAGGGTTAGTATCCAGGGGCGCCTGGGTGGCACAGTCGGTTAAGCGTCCGACTTCAGCCAGGTCACGATCTCGTGGTCCGTGAGTTCGAGCCCCGCGTCAGGCTCTGGGCTGATGGCTCAGAGCCTGGAGCCTGTTTCCGATTCTGTGTCTCCCTCTCTCTCTGCCCCTCCCCCGTTCATGCTCTGTCTCTCTCTGTCCCAAAAATAAATAAACGTTGAAAAAAAAAATAAAAAAAAAGGGTTAGTATCCAAAATCTAGAAAGAATTTCTCAAACTCAACACCCAAAAAACAAATAATCCAGTGAAGAAATGGGCAAAAGACATGAATAGACACTTCTCCAAAGAAGACATCCAGATGGCCAACCGACACATGAAAAAATGTTCAACATCACTCATCATCTGGGAAATACAAATCAAAACCACACTGAGGTATCACCTCACACCTGTCAGAATGGCTAACATGAACAACTCAGGCAACAATAGATGTTGGCGAAACTGTGTAGAAAGACGATCTCTTTTGCACTGCTGGTGGGAATGCAAACTGGTGCAGCCACTCTGGAAAACAGTATGGAGTTTTCTCAAGAAACTAAAAATAGAACTACTGTACAACCCAGCAATTGCACTACTAGGCATTTATCCACAGGATACAGGTATGCTGTTTCGAAGGGACCCATGCACCCCATGTTTATAGCAGCACTATCCACAATAGCCAAAGTATGGGAAGAGCCCAAATGTCTATCGATGGATGAATGGATAAAGAAAATGTGGTGTATATATATATACAATGGAGTATTACTCGGCAATCAAAAATAATGAAATCTTGCCATTTGCAACTACGTGGATGGAACTGGAGGGTATTATGCTAAGCGAAATTAGTCAGTCAGAGAAAGACAAATATCATATGACTTCACTCATAAGATGACTTTAAGAAACAAAACAGATGAACATAAGGGAAGGGAAACAAAAATTATATAAAAAAGGGAGGGGCACAAAACATAAGAGACTCATAAATATGGAGAACAAACTGAGGGTTACTGGAGGGGTTGTGGGACGGGGGGGTGGGCTAAATGGGTAAGGGGCATTAAGGAATCTACTCCTGAAATCATTGTTGCACTATATGCTAACTAATTTGGATGTAAATTTAAAAAAATAATAAATTTTAAAAAAGAATAGTTGGGGTACCTGGGTGGCTCAGTCGGTTAGGCGTCCGACTTCTCAACAGCTCGTGGGTTCGAGCCCCACATCGGGCTCTGTGCTGACAGCTCTGAGCCTGGAGCCTGCTTCGGATTCTGTGTCTCTCTTTGTCTCTGTCCCTCCCCTGCTCATGCTCTGTCTCTCTTTCTCTCTCAAAAATAAATAAACATTACAAGTTTTTTAAAAAAAGAATGGTTATGATTTAAGCTGGAAGCTCTAAAAATACAAGAATTGCAGTTAGATGTTCTGGTCTTTGCTTTGGAAGATTACCTTCATTAAGGCTTATAGAAAAGATTCATTTGGAAGATAGGAAATATAACAAATTGATCTGCATAAACAAGGAGCAGAAATTTAGAGCTAGTCCTTTGGCAGTTAGAGAGGGAGATAGTTAAGTCCATTGTGAAAAGATAACAACGAAAGTTGAATAAAAACAATAGCAAAAACAAAATCCTAAAATCACCTGGGAATCCTGGATATAACAACAAAAAAGTTAATGCATAGCTGATCTCATAAGACAGAGCAATTCCACATTGGAATTGTCAGAAATAAAGAGAGAAAGGAAATTGCTAATTGGTTCAGCTGTTATTGCTACTTCTACTCTGAAAGAGGGTGGTTGGATACAAAAACCAAGGTCTTTGTTTCTTACCTCAGATGGGAGATGACCTGTATGAGACAGAAAGTTGGAAGCTAGGCCCCAGGAAATATTAAGGACACCCCAAAATTTGCATCCTTGATTAAAGTATTTTTTGGAAAAAAAAATCACTAGCCAGCAAGGAAACTTTGGCTGTCTACTGGGTGTTACAAAGTATCTCCTCTAAAAAATCAAAACCTGTTCCGTGGGTCAGTGTTGACTTGGCAAATTAAAACTTAAATTTACAACTTTTCATATAAAAATATGATCAATTAAATGCACGTATTTGTGTTCAAAAGTAAGTTAGACCCAGCTGAAGAGAAAAGTGGTGATCTGAATAATAGGTGTGAGAAATAATTGCTCCAAACACCATATAGAGAAATAAAGATGGAAAATAGGTAAGAAAGTTTAAGAGCAATTGGGGATAAAATGGAAGTACAATATATTTTTAGTACATGTTCCTGAAGGAAAGAAGAGTAGAGAGAATGTGCATTAGGCAATGTTAGAAGGGAAAATGGCTGACAGTCTTCTAGTATTGACTGAAGATATTGATGCTTAAAAAAGAAAACCATAGTCCTGAGCAGAAAAAGCAAAAATTACTCCACAGTTATATGAATAATATGGATTTATAGACCTGAATGAATGAAATACCTATCACCAAATCTGTATATCAATACTTGAAGAATGGAGCTAAAAAGCACATGGAAGGACATTTTAAAAATTAAACATATATATTAGAGAAGAAGAAATGTCAAATAAACAGAGCAAGCAAGTCAAGAGTTCAAAAAAGGAAAAAACAAACAGAAACAGAAAGAAGTAAATAAAATAATCATTAATGAAAGAGAAAACCAATAAAAAAATCAATCAAAAATGTTATGTATCAAAATAGACTAAAAATAGAAAAAACTCTGAAAAGTTTGTTCCATTTGGGAGAAGGGTGCGGTGTGTGCGTGTGTGTGTGTGTGTGTGTGTGTGTGTGTGTGTGTGTATGTGTGTGTGTGCACGAGAGAGAGGGAGAGAGAGAGAGAGGATGAGGGAGGGAGGGAGAGATGGTGCATATTCAATATTAAAAGTAAAAAGAACACATGAGTGCAGTACTTATGGCAAAAATTTTTAGGTAAAAATATTTGTAAATCATATATCTGATAAGGGGTTAAAATGCAAAATATACAAATAATACATTCTCATCTCGACCTCAAAAAAACAGCCAAGTTAAAAAAAAAATGGGTAAAGGGCTTGAATAGACATTTTTCCAAACATGATTTACAAATGGCCAGCAAGTTCATGAAAAGATGCTCAACATCACTAATTATTAGGGAAATGCAAATCAAAACTACAATGAGATAATAGCTTACATCCATTGGGAAGACTAGAATCAGGGAAAAAAAAAAACACAAAATAAACAAAGAAAACAATGCCCAAGTGTTAGTAAAGATATGGACAAATTGGAATCTTTCTGCGCAGTTGGTAGGAATGTCAGATGATGCACCCTCTATGGAAAACTGTATGGTAGTTTGTCAAAAACCCCAAAATGGAATTGCCATATGATCTAGCATTTCCACCTGTGGATATATATCCAAAAGATTAGAAAGCAGGAACTTGAACAGATATTTATACACCCAAGCTCACAGCAGCATTATTCATAGAAATCAAGTGATGGAAGCAATCCAAGTGTCTCTTGGCAGGTAAATGAATAAGCAAAATGTGGTATATATATGCAACGGAATATTATTCAGCATTAAAAAGGTAGGAACTTCTGATATATACTACAACACAAATGAACCTTGAAGACATTATTCTATTAAATAAGCCAGTCACAAAAAACAAACATTGTATAATTCCGTTTACTTGAGCTGTATTGATTAGTACAATTCATAGAGACAGAACGTACAAGGGTGGTTGCCAGAGGCTAGGGGAGAGGGTGAATGGGGAATTATTTTTTAATGACATTGAGCTTTAATTTTAAAGTTTAATTTTAAAGTTCTGGGGATTGGCTGTATGACAATATGAGTATAGTTAACACTACTTAAATGTACAGTTAAAACAAATTACGATGGTATGCTTTATGTTTTGTGTTTTTTACACCACTAAAAATAATAATCAAAATAGAGAATATCATGCACATCTTTATGTCAAAATGTGATAAAGTGGACAATTTCCTGGAAAAAAACGTAATGCATTAAAATCCATTCGATAAGAAAAATTTAAAAACCTGAACCAGTCCAGAAGTTTTCACATAGCAGTAAAATTTTCAGGGATCATTCTTATTTTAGAAACACAGTTCCAAAGAATGGAAAATAGACAAACCACCCAAATAAGTTTATCAAGTGAATATAACCTTCATACAAAAATCAGCTATGGCAATATGAGAAAGAAAAAAATACATACAAATCTTGCTTATGTATATACCAAAAAATGAGAAAATCAAGTTCAGCTATATATTTTAAAATAAACAAAAGTTTTTAACAACTGTTTTATATGAGAAATACAACGATGGTTTAAAATTGGAATTTTGATTATACTTCACATTATTATCTCAAAAATATATGGTCAAGTCAAAAATTTGCTCATGAAAATAAATATAATGATATAATTTTCTAACTTACTAAATGTAGAACAAAAAAGGATGTACTTTTGTGGGCACTTAGATTTGTAGTAAAAGAACAAAAAAATGTTTAGGACAAAATATATAATGACTTTAGGGCAGTGGTAAGTTTTCGACAGAAAGGGGCAAGAAAGGAGGGGTTTAGCACTTTAGCTGTGTGTATTGTAATTTATTTCTTTTAAAAAGGAGATCTGAAATAATTAAAACATCTTTATCCTTTTTTATAGGTCATACGCATGTCTATTGTAGGGAAAATTACATACATCTCAGTGGAAAACTATACATTTTCTACACTACATTTCTGAGTTATCAGATTGTAGCTCTGTTCACTGTCTTTGAGCTATTTTGCACCTCTTTATAATCCGTAGATAACTTACAGGTACAATGGTCAAATAAAGTTCAACTTTGTCACATTAAATTTTGGCAGTCTATTAAACTGGTAGAGATTTAATTGACTTCCTCTCCCACAGCCAAAAATAAAAACCACCATCCTCTCTCCATTTAAAATCAATCTCTACTTTACTCTGTATAAATGTGTGATACTTTGAGTTTTCCTTTTTTACCCATTTTATTGAAGCATAATGACATACAAAAAGCTGCAAATATTTAATGTATAAAACATGATGAGTTTGAAGATAAGTATACAGCCATGAAATCATCAATACAATCTATGCCATGAACTAATGAACTGGTTATAACATCTCTCTGGTTCACTCATAGCATATAAATACAATAAATTATTTAACCTGTGTCCACTTATATATCTGTATAGGAGTCATGCTTTTACTATCTCTGAAAATCATCTTTTAACACTATTTTCTGTATTTATAACATTTCACAACTTGTAAAAATTAAGTGAGTGATCTAGAAGGAGAAGAAGGAGGAAGCAGAGTTATCCTAGGGCAAGGAACATTGGACAACAAGAGAAGTACAACCAGTGAGGGGCTTTCCAGAGTGGGGTTCACAGAGACATTTTGTGACAATGATTTTATTACATATTTTAAATTTAAATTGTCTTCCACTTCCTGTTTTACTCTCCCTCCAATTTTCCCAAGCCTTTAGCAAAATATTTTACTCAAAAGACCCTTGTAGGACTGCTTTCAGAATAAACAAAACGGCAAAACTAGTTAGAGAAGACAGCAAACACTACACAAACACTCCTGTACGCACAGGGGTTATTTCTCTATGGTGACTCGCATATTTTCAGCTCTCCATGGCAATGGTCACTTTCTTTTTGCCTATGGGGACGATTAAATGACAGCTAAAGTCCTTTGAGCCAAAATTTTAAAATAACTTATCTCCTTTTTAGTGAATTATTTCACAATATTTATAGTGTAAGATTAATTGGATTAGTGTAGAGTGACATTAATTTTTTCTGATAAATGTCATGAATCATGAGAGTAAAGGTGTTATTTTCTACCTAAGAGTCTTTGCTCTTGCCTATGAAATAGGATGTGTCACTTTATTGGATCTTGACATTTGTGAAAGATAGAATGCACTGGACAATTAAACAACTTATTCTAATCAGCCTATTACAAGAGGGAGCGTGTTCATTAGTAAGAAACATCACAAAGAAAAAAAGGAAGCCTGGGGTTTTAGAGATGCAGGTAAACAAGAGAGTCATTAGTAAGTTTTATGAGAGTCATAGAAAGGATGGAGAGGAATGACTCTTAACTGCATCAACGAGAAAGGGTAGAGGTGGTCTTATCTCAGAATATAGGAGAGCAGGGGCGTCCTTCGTGGTTACCATATTCTCAGAACACAAAAGTGTGGAAGATTTTTCAATATTCACTGCTTCCCAGGATCATAGGGCTCAGATATATGTTAACATTGCTAGTCCTCTTTTTTGTTTGTGATGGGTGAGTATCATTGCTGTTGAATAACTCAGAGGCATTCATAAACCTGAGTGGGGCAAGTCAGTGTTTAACATAATAGATTCCTCAGGACTTTATTGACATTGTTCCTGTAACACCTGAGAGTTCGTGGCA
Source organism: Felis catus (assembly GCF_018350175.1). Lineage (NCBI taxonomy): Eukaryota > Metazoa > Chordata > Mammalia > Carnivora > Felidae > Felis > Felis catus. Next base: position 24,085,248 of record NC_058386.1, read on the forward strand.
AAGGTCAGTTGTTTCAGAGCACTGGAGAACAGGCATCTTAAAAGAAGATTGCCTAAATAAAAAAGAAGAAATACACAAATGGTTGCATTTAAGTAAAGATGCAGAGACTGAACTCAGAGTAACTAGTCTAGCAGATTCCAAGAGGCTGGCAGAAAATCTTTCAGTTATGTAGCACTGAATTTCTTGAAACTCTCAACAAGGATGTCAACGCTCTTAGTGAGGTTGCCTACCATCCTGGTTACTACTCATATAAGTACATGCATGAACAAGCATCTTGCTAGAATTCTTCAGTGGTTCAGATAGTGGTTTTCCTAGGGAGAATTCCAGCCCAGGCATAATCTGTTATGGTGAAGAGATTTTCAAAGTTTACAGCAATTCACTGACCTTCAGCTGGCAAGTCTTCTTCAGATCTTGGAGGAAAAAGTCAGCTACAAGGCAACCTAGAATTCCAATGATAACCTGGATGGGGAGATTTTAATTCTTAGTGACTCCAAATCAGGTGGTGGGGACAAAAATCAGAAATATTAGTTTGGAGAAGAATTATAACCAGATATTGGAGGAAGTGTGAAAAATTAAAAATCTGATAAGGTTTGACAATTTGAGCAAGATAACAGAATCCATTCCAATTTGCAGCTAGATACCAAAACTGGGTTTTGCAGAGTAGGAGAAGCCCATACAATCTTCACCAGGCAAGAGACTTGGGTATCTATCCATTACCCATAATTTACAAAATGGTGCAAAATAGCTCAAAGACAATGAATATTATTAAAATCTGATAACCAGAAGATTATACTAAAGACACTGCATAGTTTTCCATTGAAAATCAAAATTCCTCTGTATAATCTCTACCTTTTTCATCAAAAATAATATCAAAGAAAGATAATTCTTGATCACAGAATAAGACTGGTCTCATTAATCTAATTATTTACATAGGTGAAGCGAAATTAGTAATTGACTATATAGGCTTCTTATTTATTTTCTTTTCCTGGAAATTTTCATAAGGAAACTCTGATTGGACTTTTAAGAGCCCCTGAGGCAGAGAAGTCAAGCCAAGAACTCACCATACGATTCCATCTGCAGTAATATAGATTTGAGCAAATTCCTTTCTTCTTGAAGTCCCCAAAATATCCTAAGTTTTCTGTGTCCGCCTGGAAGTGCCCCCCCCCACCCCTCACTCACCTGAAGCCTATAAGCCAGGCACCAAACCAGTTTTCCCCACTAGGACTTTGTAAATGTTGTCTCCATAAAGTGAACCCTTAGTTCATCAAAAGCATATGGTAACATTTAATTATATGAGTATCATTCTTGAATATCACAGTCCCCACAAGGCCTTGATGGTATAACCAATATTTCCATATATGTCCTGTTGTTGTCTAATATCAATCAAAGCAATACCGGGACTCTGATAAATATTAAGGACGGTTGGGGCATTGCCAATTCCTTAGAATTCTCTAGACATTTCTCATACTGTATACACTGTCTAAAGTATGTTTATAATGTTTTACCCATATATATTTAACCTAGAAAAGGCTAAGCAACTCTTCTGATTTGACAATGCTTCCCATGAAACTTATCAATCAAATAAATCAATAATCATACAATCAAATCAAATAAACCTAATTATTTTGAGTACCTTTTTGCAATGTGAAGGAACAAATCCTTTGTGATTTTCTAAGGGCCTATAGGAAGATAATGGTATGAGTAAAAGATATCAATTAGGATTTTATTTAGGGAAGACAAAATATCAAATGGTGTCAGGAGATGTGAACACTTGATTAAGATAGGACCATAGGTTACTATGAAAAAAATACATGGATACCTATTTCAGCTGAAGGTACAATAATATATTTTTTAAAAGTAAACATAGGAGATAAAGACCCTTAGCTTTTTCCTAAGCGAGAAACCTTTGTTGTCCTAAATAAGTAAGGATTTGATAAGGTCAACACAAACCATAAATGGTTATTCTGTTAAGACACTGAATCTTTCCTGTATGCTGAAAACTATAGAAAGCTTATGAAGGAAATTGCAGAAGACCAAATAAATGGAAAAGCATTCCATGCTTATGGATTGGAAGAATAAATATTGCTAAAATGTCAATACTACCCAAAGCAATCTATACATTCAATGCAATCCCAATCAAAATTGCACCAGCATTCTTCTCAAAGCTAGAACAAACAATCCTAAAATGTGTATGGAACCACAAAAGACCCCAAATAGCCAAAGTAATATTGAAGAAGAAAACCAAAGTGGGAGGCATCACAATCCCAGATTTTAGCCTCTACTACAAAGCTGTAATCAAGACAGTATGGTATTGGCATAAAAACAGACACATAGACCAATGGAATAGAATAGAGAACCCAGAATTGGACTCACAAATGTATGGCCAACTAATCTTTGACAAAGCAGGAAAGAGCATCCACTGGAAAAAAGACAGTCTCTTCCACAAATGGTGCTGGGAGAACTGGAAAGCAACATGCAGAAGAATGAAACTAGACCACCTTCTTACACCATACACAAAAATAAACTCAAAATGGATGAAAGACCTCAATGTGAGACAGGAAACTATCCAAACCCCAGAGGAGAAAGCAGGCAACAACCTTTTTGACCTCAGCCACAGCAATTTCTTACGTGACACATCTCCAAAGGCAAGGGAATTAAAAGCAAAAATGAACTATTGGCACCTCATCAAGATGAAAGTCTTCTGCACTGCAAAGGAAACAATCAACAAAACTAAAAGGCAGCCGACAGAATGGGAAAACATATTTGCAAATGACATATCAGATAAAGGGTTAGTATCCAACTTCTATAAAGAACTTCACAAACTCAACAGCTGAAAAACAAATAATCCAGTGAAGAAATGGGCAGAAGGCATGAAGAGACACTTTTCCAAAGAAGACATCCAGATGGCCAACAGACCCATGAAAAGATACTCAACATCACTCATCATCAGGGAAATAAAAATCAAAGCCACACTGAGATACCACCTCACACCGGTCAGAGTGGCTAAAATGAACAAATCGGGAGACTATAGATGCTGGAGAGGATGTGGACAAACAGGAAACCTCTTGCATTGTTGGTGGGAATGCAAACTGGTGCAGTCAGTCTGGAAAATAGTGCAGAGGCTCCTCAAAAAATTAAAAATATAGCTACCCTATGACTGAGCAATAGCACTACTGGGAATTTAGCTAAGGGATACAGGAGTGCTGATGCATAGGGGTACGTGTACCCCAATGTTTATAGCAGCGCTTTCAACAATAGCCAGATTATGGAAAGAGCCTAAATGTCCATCAACTGATGATGAATGGATAAAGGAGATATGAATAATATATTCAATGGATACTACTTGGCAATGAGAAAGAATGAAATCATGTCATTTGCAGCAATGTGGAGTGAACTGGGAAGTATTATGCTGAGTGAAATAAGTCAGTCAGAGAAGGACAGATATCATATGTTTTAACTCATATGTGGATCTTGAGAAACTGAACAGAAGACCATGGGGGGAAAGAAGGGAAAAAAAATAGATACAAACAGAGAGGGAAGGAGGCAAACCACATGAGACTATTAAATACAGAGAACAAACTAAGAGTGGATGGGGGGATAGGAGAGAGGGAAAATGGGTGATGCGTATTGAGGAGGGCACTTGGTGGGATGTAAGCCAATTTGACAATAAAATATATTCATAAAAAATAGATAAATAAACCAGCAGAAAACAAAAAGACACAGAATCTTTGCTAAATAGATAACATAGCAGGTAAAACACCAAGCTCATAGGTACAGAGAACAGATTGGTTATTGATAGAGATTGGGGGTGGGCGATAGGAGTCATGGGTGAAGGGGGTCAAAATGTATAAGCTTCCAGTTATAAAATAATTAACTTCACGGGGACATAAGGTGCAGCAGGGTAACAACTGTAGTTAATAACACCTTATTGCATATTTGAAAGTTGCTAAGATGAAGTCCCTACCACAAGAAAAAAAATTGTAACTATGTATTGTGACAGATGTTAACTATAACTAGGGTTACTGGGTAATCATTTCACAATATATACAAACATCAAATCATTATGTTGTACACCTGAAACTAATACAATGTTGTATGTCATTTATACCTCAATTTAAAAAAATATTTAAAAAGAATAATATTTTACAATCTTTGAGTGAGAGGAAATCAATAATCTAAGAAATTTTTTTCATTTTAATAGAAAGAAACCAAACTCCAGTTTTCTATCAGTATAATATTTAACATCAAACCTCTTTTTTTTAAATATATTATCTTAAAAACCCATTAAATCTTGGCCAGCTTTGAACACAAGAGATAAAATTCCCTTTCTTAAAATCTCCTACAGATGTCTATATCCATACATATTCTATATTTATGTCTATATCTTCTCAAGGTGGGGACAATGAATGTGTTCATTTGCAGATTCAAGTATCTATAACCCCTCAGTAGTATATATACATAATAACAAAAGTATATAAAGTTATGTTTACTAATCAATATTTAAGTATTCTATTTTACCTAGGAATGAACTAATTATACATTTAGTATCCATTAATTAACCCAATTTAGTATCAGTACAAGACTTTTTGTTGTATTACTACAGGACTTTAAATTACCTAGAGATCTTGGAAATTATGTTCAAGCTAACATAATACTAACAAAGCTTGCCAAATAGTGATATGACCTGGTTAAATACAAATTTATATTTTTCATAATCTTAAACATTTAGTACAAGAAATACTAACCTATTCAATTAGTAAACATGTATAATTATAGGAAGAATATACACAAGTATAGTAATAGTTTATAAGTATATCCCTATACTTACCACTCATAAATTAGAGAAGATAAATATATCCCTATATCTAACATTCATAAGTTAGAAAAGGTAAAAATTTTTATTAAACCAAAGATATCAAGCTAGGGTCATTTATCAAAGACTTAACTAAAGTAGGTAAATTTTATTTCTTAACATATTTCTATAAGAATACATTTTAAATCAAGCAAACTGAAAGTTGTGAAATTTAAATCAACTCATATTCTGAGACTTTTAAGAATATTCTATTTCCATAAATTGTTTCCTTTTAATCTTTAGAAGCCAATCAGAATAGAGCTCCTTTAAAAGGTTTTATAGTTTTATTTACTTATTTATTTATTAATACCATGTGGAGGTAGGAATATATTACACAGTCACACGATTAAGGCTAAATTCTATGACTTACAGACATACAAACATATAGAAAGATACAAACAAAGAGAAAGCATATAGCTTCAATTCTAAAATTTCAGTCATAGGTTAAGCATAAACACATAAATCCTTACCAGTCTAGGTATCTACTTCCTGGTGAACATGAAATTCTTCACTGATTTGGACCTAAAATAGGCAAATAGACAAACGGAAAAGACTAACAGACCAGATTTCTGCCATCTTTCACCCAACAAAGATCTCTATAAATTAGTTAGTTTCCATAGATATCAAATTGTCAGACCATGAAACCAAAAGAAGCTGGCAGCAGAAATCAAATCAGAACAAAAGGAACAAAAGAAATCAAAAATCAAATACTTACAGTGGACAAGAGTCTGAAGCCCTAGGATACAAATCACACTCATCATTGGGTGGCAGATCTCTAGCCAGGGATGACTAGAAAGGCTCTAAGATGACCTTTTATTTGGGTGGAGTAAATGAGGATCTAGAGGCAAAGTCCAATTCCATGGTCTCAAACTAGGAAAGATAAAATGTAGTGGACAATTAAGGAGATTATTTTATTCAGGGTATTGCAATAGGGAGCACATTTGTTATTGAGGAACATCTTAAAGGAAACCTGGAGTTTATGGGGAGGCAAGTAAAGAAGTCATTAGTGAGTCTTAGAGAAGCCATGAGGAAGAAAGGAGATGGATGGGTCTTATCTGAATCACTAAGAAAGGTGAAAGTGGATTTTATCTCAGATATTCAAGACAGAGTGGTCCTCTGAGTTTAGAGGTTTTTCAGAAAACAAAAGGGTGAGGATATTTTTCAACCACCCATGCTTTTGAAGTTCAGCATTGTGACATTAAATGTCTTTAATCTATTAAAATTGTCATATAAGTATAAAATACTTTGGACTTGGAATTTGATTTATAATTATCATTAAGTGTTCATATGTTATTCTGTCAGAAGGGGAAGGTGCTCCCTTAATATAATACTGTGTATATGGTATAAATTTAATAAATACTATTACCTTACCTATGGGCTAAACTTTTCAATTTCTTCTCATTTCTCCAATCACAAATTCTGATCTACTTTGACCAATTTTCAGATTTACAATTCTGCAAGTTACATGGTTGGTTATTTTCTTGTTAATAAACAACCAATACTTTAATTCATGCATGTAAATATAATGCTAGAAAACTCCTATTTTGATTTTATAGCAAAGAAAATCCAAGTATATAATATCAGGGAGTTATTCCACAGAAAGTAAAAAAAATAAGTTGGCATGTCAGAGATGTGTATGTACTTTCTTCTTCCTTGAACAATACTAATATTATACTAAACTACAAGCAAATATCTTTTTCCGTTTTTTTAAAGTTTTTATTTAAATTCCAGTTAGTTAACATACAGGGTAGTATTAACTTCAGGGGTACAATATAGTGATTCAACACCTCCAGACCACACCCAATGCTCATCAGGACAAGTGCACTCCTTAATCCCCATCACCTATTTAACCCATCCCCCCACCCACCTCCCTTCTGGTAACCATCAGTTTGTTCTCTATAGTTGAGTCTGTTTCTTGGTTTGCCTTTCTCTCTCTCTTTTTTCCTTTGCTCATTTGTTTTGTTTCTTAAATTCCACATATGTATGTATTCTTATGGTATTTGTCTTTCTCTGACTGACTTATTTCACTTAGCATAATACTCTCAAGCTCCATCCATGTCATTGCAAATTGCCAGAATTCATACTACTTTATGGCTAGGTAATATTCCATTGTATATTTATATACCACATCTTCCTCATCCATTCATCAATCATTGGACCTTTGGGCTGTTTCCATAATTTGGCTATTGTAGGTAATGATGCTATAAACATCAAGGTGCATGTATCCCTTTGAATTAGTATCTTTGTATTCTTTGGGTAAATACCTAGTAGTGCAATTGCTAGATATTAAGGTAGTTCTATTTTTAATTTTTAAGAAAACTCATACTAGTTTCCACAGTGGCTACACCAACAGTGCAAGAGGATGCCCCTTTCTCCACATCCTTGTCAACACCTGTTGTTTCTCATGTTGTTGATTTTAGCCATTCTGACTAGTGGAAGGTGATATCTCAGTTTTGATTTGCATTTCCCTGATGATCAGTGTTGCTGAGCATGTTTTCATGTGCCTGTTTACCATCTGGATGTCATCTTTGGAGAAATGTCAGTCATGCCTTCTGCCCATTTTTAAATTGGATTATTTATTTTTGGGGGTGTTGAGTTTTATAATTTCATTATGTATTTTGGATACTAACCATTTATCAGATATGTCATTGGCAAAAATCTTCTCCCATTCTGTAGGTTGCCTTTTAGTTTTATCAATTATTTCTTTTGCTGTGCAGAAGCTTTTTATTTTGATGTAGTCCCCATAGTTTAGTTTTGCTTTTGTTTCCCTTGCCTCAGGAGACATATCTAGAAAGAAGTTTCTATTGCTGATATCAAAGAAGTTACTGCCTGTGTTCTCTCCTAGCATTTTTAAGGTTTCAGGTCTCACATTTAGGTCGTTCATTCATTTTGAATTTATTTTTGTGTATGGTGTAAGAAAGTGATCCAGTTTCTTTCTTTTTGCATTTGCTGTCCAATTTTCCCAACACCATTTATTGAAGAGACTGTCTTTTTCACATTGGATATTCTTTCCTTTTTGTCTCTAGGACTAATTGGCCATATAGTGATGAGTTCATTCCTGCATTTTCTATTCTGTTCCAATTATCTATGTGTCTGTTTTTGTGGCAGTACCATACTGTTTTGATCACTACAGCTTTGTAATATAACTTGAAGTCCAGAATGGTGATGCCTTCAGCTTTCCCTTTCTTTTTCAAAGTTGCTCTGGCTATTCTGCAATTTGTCTAAGTCTGTCTTCTTCTCTGTGAATGAAAAGACAGTTAGGTCTCCTGCTCCTGAAACTAATGACCTTACAAAGAGGTCATGTAGTGCCTGGAGCTTCAGGTAGTGTCTCCAGTATGTGCTGCTTTCACTTCGCTGTTGTATTTTGGCTATTTTATCAGTCCAGTCATCTGCAGAGGTTCTCCTTGTCTGAGGTGGGCAGTGTTTGGTCCTTGGCCAGAATGCGGTGAGTTTTAACTAGGTATTCTCTGGTCTGCTTGTGAAATGAGACCTGATACTACTTCAGCCAGAACTGAGGTTCTGCAGAAAACTCTGGTCAGGAGATGTGTGGGCAAGGGTTTCTGCTGATCTTCTGGGGAAGAGGCCTGCCACACTGACACTGAGGCAAGCTTTACAAATCAGGGAAGTACTACCAGAGCCAGAGGTGTAGGACTTGGTACAAGCAGGCTAGGCATTCAGTGTCAGGGCCCAGCTGCCCTATGCAGGTGGCTCAGCATTTATGCTGAGGTGTAGGGGAGGGAAATGGCACCAGCTGGCTCCTTTGTCCCTGGAGAAGCATCTCCATAAATGCTACCTTTCAAGGATGTACTTTGAGAGAATATTCTTTCCCCTGTGTGCCCTGGGTGTTCCTCAGATAGCTGTTGCCACACCATCTACCCCCAGGGTTGTTTGCCTGCCTTTTCTCTAGGAGTAGGGCTACGCCCTCAGGGCCCTATCCCAGCCAAGCTTGCAGACCTTTCAAACTTCTGTCTTCAAGCCTTTCTGGTAGCAAGAACTCCAGAGATTCAGCCCCACTCATTTTCCAAGCCCACAACTTTGGGAAATGTTCTCCCTTTCTGTTCCCCTGTGTGCTCCTCTCTCCCTTACCTTTCTCTGCGACCATGGCTCCCTCCCCTACACAGCGCCTGAGATCCACTTCTCCCCAAAACCACGTCTCTGCACTTCGTGCATTCTTTGATGTGGCCCCTTCTCTCCCTATAGTTGTGGAGTTTGTTCAGTCAGTCCTCAGGTTGATTTCCGAGGTATTCAGAATGATTTGATAGTTATCTAGTTGTGTCCCAGGGATGAGACTAGTCTAGAGTCCTCCTACTCTGCCGCCATATTCCTCTCACAAATATCTTTTTCAACCAAATTACTTTATAATTTGCTTACTACCAAAGAAGAAGAACATTTTTGTCCACTCCATGGACACTACAGATCACCTAAGTTTAAATTCTGCCCTAGGAACCCAGGTTTCAGTCTTTTCAAAATTTACAATTTATTCTGGTTCCTATTATGGGACATCATTCAGTATAGGAAAAAAAAAATGCTGGAGGGACCACATGTTTTCTACCCATATGGAATCATTAAAATTAACTGAATTAATTTTATTTTAAACACTGTTTATTTGACAAATTTCTTTTATAAGGTATATTAAGGTTGGATGTTGAAAGGTAAGCAAGTAGAGGGTCAAGGAAATCCAAAACATTCATTGTCAGTCCTTGAAGAAATAAGTATATACATAATCAAAACTCTTATTTTTCAACTCTTCAAAGAGTTAGATTTATGAAAATCTTTTTTTAAGTTACAACTCCTTACATTGACTCTACATAAATTAATTAATTCAACCTGTGATTTTTTTAATTGCAGAAAAATCAGTTTAACCACAATTTATCATCTTCACAATTTCCTGAGATGTCCTCTGGATAGATATATTAGGAATTTACAATATATATTATCTGTAATATGAATGCTTTTTATAAGTTTCATATGATTAAAAACATTCATAGTAAAGCCCCATAGTTTTTCTTTCAAAAATCTTTTCAATATTTTGAGTGATGACTGAAATGTAAGACTCACCTGCAGACTATCTTTTTTTAATGCATATGAATAACACATATTTTGTTCCCATATTAAAATTGCTTTTTTAGGAAAAATATACAATAGACTGGCATTATTTTTTTGTACTTCTATTAGAAATTTTTCCCTACAACTGTTCTCAGAGATTCTTACCAACATAAACATATGGCTTCAGGATGCAGTGGACAACATAGGGGAGGTCACAAAACTTCCAGAACTTTTATTTTCATGGCTCCTACTTATGTCTTTGCATTCATAAACTTTGTCTTTGAAATTTCTGAGTGAATGATGAGTTTTACCCCTCCCAACCAGCTTAATGAATTAATTTAAAATTTTCTCACCTCTTTGGCATAGTGGCCAGGATCCATAAATTTTGTGGTGATGTGATTTAATCCAATTAAAAGGTCCCTTCTTTCCTGCTGTGAGGTAAGCTGCACCTCCTTTTTGTTCCAATTTTTTGGTATTCTTCCCAAAGGGTGCCAGCCCTAGATTAATTAACAACTTTGTAAAGCCTTCCTTCATTGAAGTGACTTCAGCACAACATGCTGAGTCTTTCTAAGGTTAGAAGACTTAGAATTCCATTCTTTTTTGTCATATTGAAATGTTGGAGTTGTATATGTATGTCTTTTTCCTGTCATTGGATATCATAGGTCTATATGTAAAGATTATAAAAGCATGTCATGGAACACCTTTCCTAATACGCCATTAAACCTATTGAATAATACTGTGAGGCAGTTCTGGCTCAGGATGATGAAGGAGAACCTTACTAGGAAGTTATAGGACAGTATTTTATCTACATTAATTGGTTGAGTTATAGCTTTGCTAAGAAAAGTCTGTTAGCATTCAACAATTCACGAATGTGGTTGTTAACAGTGTTCCATTTATTCTATTCAAATGGAAGATACAGCTCTACAAAGCATGAGATTTGAACACCTGCTAAGTCTCTGTTCCTTAGAAATGTATGATCTTCCCTGCAGTGGTAGTCCTTAACAAGGATGAGGATTTTCTCAAGTTTTGTCAAAGGTGAGAGTGCTTTATAAAATTATCCTCTCCTCATAATATTAAAGTTAATTCTTTGTATTTGCTTGATAACATTAAAAGCTACTGTTCAGAAAAAGGTAAAATCATGACTCTCATACAGATATAAAAATGAACATGTGGTAAAGATTTCTCTTATTCACATGAGGGAATCAGGCAGATGTCCTATGTAGCTCAAAAGAAAAGCCAAAAAGCACAAATCCGTACGGTGTAATAGAATTTGCAAAATGAGGCAAAGCAACTTTTTCCAGGAGTAGAAGAGTGAAAGTGTGTGTGAGCATGAGTGTGTGTGTGTGTGGTAGGGAAGGGCTGTTCATTAAACCTCTATCAGAGAGGGCAAAATTTACATGTGTGTCAGTTATCTACAGCTCAAAAAGTTGTAAAATGGCTCAAAGGTAAGGAACAAAGCTAGAATCCAAGAGCCTAGATGTATAGTTTTCTATGGAAACAATATTTTTCTACAGCAACTTCCTAATCCTGTTTGCTTTTGATAATTTCCTTACTGGATTTATATATCATGCTCCACTTATTGGAGTTAGAGTGAAAAAGAAGAATTATATATTCACTACTGGGTCCTAATCCCCTGTGCTACTTATTAAACCTATCATAAAAAGGAGGGCTGCTTTCAAAGATTATGAAAATTCCTTGACAAATCTAAAAAAAGAAGGATTAATTTTAGGAAAATAATATTGAGTGAAGGAAGCATGACTTAATACACTGAACATTATTTTATTTTAGTGGTTCTAAAAACAGGTAGAACTAAACTCTTTTGTTTATCAATTTACATATATGGAATTTAACTATAAAGAAAACTAAAGAGGAGCACCTGGGTAACTCAGCTGGTTAAGCACGCAACTCTTGATTTCAGATTGAGTCATAATCTCCCTGTTTGTGAGCTCAAGCCCTGCATCAGGCTCCATGCTGACAGGATGGAGCCTGCTTGGAATTCTCTTTCCCTTTCTCTCTGCCCCTACCCGGCTCACACTCTGTCTCCTCTCCTCTCTCAATCTCTCTCTCTCTCTCTCTCTCTCTCTCTCTCTCTCTCTCTCTCTCTCAAAAATAAACAAATAAACTAAAAAAGACAACTACGGATATAAGTATCATAAGATTTACACATAAGAGTTCTTATTTGAAAAAATGTTCCTGCTGATAAATTATTTTTTTTAAATACTACATCAAAATAGAGTGGCATATGGGGCCCCTGGGTGGCGCAGTCAGTTAAGCGTCCGACTTCAGCCAGGTCACGATCTCGCGGTCCGTGAGTTCGAGCCCCGCGTCAGGCTCTGGGCTGATGGCTCAGAGCCTGGAGCCTGTTTCTGATTCTGTGTCTCCCTCTCTCTCTGCCCCTCCCCCGTTCATGCTCTGTCTCTCTCTGTCCCAAAAATAAATAAACGTTGAAAAAAAAAATTAAAAAAAAATAGTGGCATATGAACAGCACAAATACACCACTGCCCAGTCCTATACCCAAGTACTATTGTTTCTTTTAATGTTTTTGCACTATTTCAGATCCTGCACATGTCTGAAGCTGCAGTATTTATGGGTAGGGATAGAGCAGAAGTTATTTTACCCAATCAGGAAGTATTCTAATGACTCTCCCTTTCCTCACATATTATCTGCTACTAGTGTAACAGAAATCATATAGACACAGAAGCACTCAAGCCTGGCCCTAAAACATTCTGCTACAGAGTTTTCCTCCACAAGGAGTAGAAGCTTAGATCCAGGTATATAGGTAAGGGTCCTACCAGGAACGTTACGTGAAAGCCATCTACATACTGGCTTTGAAATTCATTAAATTCTTGGGGGAATTGAGTCCAATATGTTAACAAACTTGAGTTATTTAGAATTTCTCAATGGGGGTGCTATTGGCATTTTGAGAAGGACAGTTCTTTAATAGGAATCACCTGTGATCTAAATATTGCATGATATTTAGCATCCTTGGCAGTTGGGTAGTAAATGCCAGTAGCGCTCAAGTCATTGTGACATCCAAAAACTTCCTACACATTACCAATTGCCCTGGGGAAACGTACCATGTCTGGTTGAAAATAATACCATCTACACGATAGGATTATTCACAATAGCCAAGAGATGGAAGCAACCCAAATGTCCATAGACAGACGGATGGATAAACAAAACATGCTATATACATACAATGGAATATTATTCATCCTTTAAAAGGAAGGAAATTCATATACAGGCTACCACATGGATGAACTTTGAGGACATTAAGCTAAGTGAAAGAAGCCAGTCACAAAAAGACGAATACTGTGATTCTACTTATATGAATTATCTAGAGTAGTCAAACTCACAGAAACCAAAAGTCGGATAATGGCTGTCAGGAGCTAGGGAGAGGGAGAAATGAAGAGCTGTTGCTTAATGGATATATCATTTCAGTTTTGCAAGAGGAAAAAGGTCTGGAGAATGGTTACATGATAATATGGAATATACTTAACACTATTGAGGTTTACACTTAAAAATGGTAAAGATAGTAACATTTATGTTACGTGTATTTTATCACAATTTAAAAATGCTGCTACCAATTTGAAATTTTAAGAGAACATGATGTTAATGTATATAATATTACATAGCATTATGTAAGCGGCTACCTGAATGGTGACTTTTCCAAGGTTTTTTTTTAATAATTTTTTTAACGTTTATTTTTTATTGACAGACAGAGAGAGACAGAGCATGAGCATGGGAGGGACCGAGAGAGGGGGAGACACAGAATCCAAAGCAGGCTCCAGGCTCTGAGCTGTCAGCACAGAGCCCAACGCGGGGCTCAAACTCATGAACCGTGAGATCATGACCTGAGCCGAAGTCAGACGCTTAACCGACTGAGCCACGCAGGCACCCCTGAATGGTGACTTTTTACAAATAAACTATAACTTTAAATTTGCCAGGGAAGATAAGCATACTTTTCAACATTTCAAGAAAGATTTCTTTTAAATATATTCTTTACAATAAATCAGTTCTCTACTTGGTGGAGTGGCCTGGAGAAATATTTTATAAAAGTCCTAGGATTTTTCGATGCAAGTTATTTCATCGAACTTTTGCCCAATAAATGTATCCAGGCCTTGTCTGGACAGACATGTGAAGTCGTGTCTCAAATTAAAATCTATTAACACAAATTTCAGAACTTAACAAAATTACTAAATAGGATTTCAGACTCTGAAGAACCTTGTATAATTTTTTTCATGCCTCAAATCTTATCACGGTTGTATGTACTTGTAAGCTAGGTCTGCATGTATCATACTGCTTGTGCAGAAACATGCTAAAGAGTAGTATTTCTTTAGGATGGAACATATTCCTCAATTCATTGTCAGGTCTCCCAACCAGTATTTCACTGAACCAAATAATGTCAGATCTTTAGTATTCTCGATGCTGTGGTAAGAGAGAAACAAAGAACGCACTTAAAAAACAATAAATCTTCATCAAGAGATTCAGGTTTACTTAAGTAAGATTATGTTAGGTTAAAGTTTAGGCTAAAAGTAAATTAAAGGCTTACCTAAGATATCATTATCTGAGTAAGACAAGGCCAAGATAGCTCCATAATGTTCAATATGGAGATATGAACTTGGCTGCAACATGGTACTAAAATGTGTGTACTAGCTTTTCTAAGAAAAACATTTTTATTCTATATATCTGGTTCCTGTCCTGATACATAGAATATCCTTCTTCATGTCAACCCAGATTATATCCTTTATTATACTCCTCATTTCATGTAGTGGTGCAAAAATGTAGATGTAGGGGAAGGAAAGGTGTGATCATAAATGTGTTTTTTTTTTTTTTTTGGAGAAAGAGAGAGTGCATGCAAGCAGGCGAAGGGCAGATGGAGAGGGAAAGAGAGTATCTTTTTTTAAAGATTTTTTTCAAGTTTATTCATTTACTTTGAGAGAGAGAGAGAGAGAGAGAGAGAGACAATGCACGTGTGAGCTGGGGAGGGCAGAGAGACAGGGAGAGTGCAGAGCCCCACACGAGGCTCGAACTCACAAAACATGAGATGATGACCTGAGTTGAAATCAACAATCCGAAGGTTAACTGACTGAGCCCTCCAGGCACCCCCAGAAATGCTATTTATAAGAAGTAATTGAATTAAGAACAGAAAACCAATGTGGTGTTAAATAGCAAACAAGTAGAGATGTAGGTAAAGAGAGACTTTATTCAAAGAAAAAGATGATTGCAAAAGGAGGAGGGGAATTATTGCAATAGGGAGAACACTGACTCCATGGTCAGTAAGCACCTCAAAGGTCAGGCACATGGCTTTTCTTTTACTGGAAGGAGTGAACAAGTCTAGAAAGAACTGAGCATGGGGACTTGGGATAAGCAGGTGGAATGATAGGGCAGTTAAGCAGGAAATATTTTTCTTTGAGGTCAGTATATTCTCTGGGAGGAATCACTAGATGAGTGGCTTATGCATTCAGTGTTTGCTGAAGCTTAAGGACAGGCCAAAGTTCAGTGGTCTGGGCAAAGGAGAAAAGCCTAAGAAGTTTGCTCATGTCAAGTTACCAGGCATTTATCCATCTGTCAGCAATTTCAAACAGTTCAGCTAATCATTTAGGACATGAAGAATGGAAATTTCGATCCTCTGTGTCTGGTCTTGCCAGAGGTAAACAAGGGGGGCACCTGGGAGTCTTATCTAGGTCGTATGCAGAAGGGTGGTTCTTTGTACTAAGCTCTTTCCCAGAACACAGAAGAGTGAGGGACGTCTTAACTGTCAGTGTTTTCTTGGAGTGCAGGGCTCAGGGAAAGCTCAACACTTGGCAGTAGCATAGTGGAAGGCGTACAGATTGTCAAATAAAGCATTGGGCTGAAGTCTGAGCTCTCGAACCTACTGGTAAAATTTTTAACAGTTTTTTATGGGATTAACTGTTGCAGATATCACCTGCCCATTAAGCATAATACTTTATTACTTTAAAATGTGCTTTACCTTCACTCAAGCTGCTTGTGGCCTTTCAATTTCTGGGCCATTCTACTCCCGTTACTCTTTACTAGGGGAGATTAAGTAGGCAAGGGTATCTTTCTCATTCACAGTTATGTTCCTGAATTGTCAGCTGACAGTTTCTGCTAACTGGGTCTCATGGAAGCCCGAGCTGGTCTGCAATTTATAGTGTCATTTATAACATCATAGAGTGTTCATCTGCAGCTGAAACGAATCAACTTCAGGGATGTCGGTGTTGTGCTCAGAATTTCTGCCATTGTCACTTGTCTTCCTCTTCCTTTTATTTAATACACTCTGGATGGTTTGACTCTACCCAATCCCCTTGACATCTCTGGGCCTTGCCATTGTTAAAGATAACTGTACATGTTCAACCCGTTTACACAATTCTTGCAAGGATCGAATGAAAAGAATAGGTAATGCACTTTAAGGGTTTCAATATGGTTGCTACTATTAAGTCATCTAGAGTTAGGCCATTTGAGGAATAAGTGCTTCACGGTTATCATTTGTCTCTGAAAACATCAATTACCTGTTCAAGTTCTGTACTGCTGCCATGAAACCCAACTCAGACTTCACCATTACAGACTTCCAGGGTTTTGGCTCATAATTCTCCCGTGCTCACTGTGCAGTAAAATTCTTCTAGGGTCATAAACACTGGTAGGACTGGCTTTTCATATTTATCCATTTATTCAATTATCACACTTTCATGGGTCCCGGGGAGAAAGGCTCCTAGACACACAGGAGAGAAGTGACCTCTGTGGCTCATCGGTTGGGAAAGAAACAGCAAGATTACAGGTGCCATGGTGGGGCCACCCCATATTCTCACCCATGTGATACAGTTATATGAAAATTTCACATGGTATTTATAACAAAACACATAAGTGGTGGCACCGTAATGATTTCATACATTAAAGTAGGATACCATGATATAATTTGAAATAAAATTGATATTTATCAAATTTTAAAATCAAAATTCATTTGTTTTCTCTGCAGAACTACCAAAATCTCAATAATTAATAGGATCAAAAGTTGCTCCAATGTTGTAAAAGCTCATATCTTAATATATCTTGGGTTATTTGGGGCCCTTTTTTCTTTCCTAAAAGTAAGCACCAATATGTCTCTTGAACTTATTACTGTCAGGGACAGCAGTTGATGGAAACTTGGCAGTGAAGGGTGGCAGAATATGCCATTCCAAATTACGCCACTTTGGCATATTGATGATCTTGAGCTAAAGACACCTGAGAAGAAGCACATTTAAGAAAACCTCCCTGCTTTCCTCATATATGCCTAAAAGCAGGACATAAATTTGTAAATGTGTTCCTTCTCCTCTCTCTATCAGGAAGGACAGAAGTTAATTATCAGAGGCAACTCTAGACCATTGTCATCCCAGAGACACCATTGAGGGATGGGCATCACAAACCTTGTGTAAATTAGCCCGTATCTACCAAGAGTTTTCTCATATATTTGCCTTGCTACAATTTGCCACTCTTAGAAGCTCAAAGTCATTTTCATTTGTCTTGTCACCTCAATACAAAATTATTGTTCTTTGCTGAGCTGTTATATAAACTCAAGTTCTAGCAAGCCCTTTGAGTTACTCATCACTGAGTATTGCCATGTGTATCTGTGATGTGAGCTTTAAAAAACTTTTGTTTGTTCTTGTCTTGTTAATCTGTCTCTTTTCAATCTAATTTTCAAGCCACAGCCAATGAACCTAATATGGGTAGAGGAAAAAAAAATTTCTTCCTCTACAGCAGAAAGAGAGCTCAGAAAAAGTTAAAGAATTACACATCACATGATTATGACATGCTGGGGCGCTTCTGGCCTTCACTTCTGGATCAGCTACCCCTGGGTACATTCTTCCTTAGACTTCCTTAGATCTTGAGTAGCCGCTCTTCCGAGAGGGTATAATCTGTCTCTTATCCTTATGAATCATGGACACAGTCTAGTGCTGGTTTCTTCCTTTTCAACCCCATTCCAAGAAATGAGAAAGTATTTTGTAATAAACCTTAATATGACCTTTTCTGTACTCCAACCAGGATAAAATGTAATTGCTACTTCAGAAAGAATAAAAGGAAAGCCAAGTCCCATCCAAACATTGCTCCTTACGCAGAACATTTTCTACAGTTCGTTATTATAATCACTTCCTTAAAAAAATACTCCCAACTCCCTTACACTCCCTCACTCCTATAATTACTCCCACTTGGCAAGTCTCAAACATTCAACTATTTTCACCCAAGCAGCTTAATATTTCTGGGAAAAATAAAATCTACACAGCCTTGCTGACCATTCCCACTTAAAATTCATAACAACAACCTGAGAAAGGGCACTGAAAGGAAGTGTATTTTCTCACTTTCCAAAGTGGCCAGTTTACAGCTCCTTCTCTCTCTTCAAACCTCTACTCTCACATGGCACCCCACTTTCAGCTGCTCAAGTTGCCTCTTACTTCATGAGTGAAAGAGAAGCAATCAGACAGTAACTCTTTCATCCTGTGAGTTGACCAATATCTCAGTGTCTCCACTCTTTTTACAAGGTAGTAATATCCCTCCTTCCATCAAAAGCCATCATTTGCATTTGAGCACTGAGTGGCATCTCTTCTGTCTTCTCAAGGTCAATCTCTCTAAGGAAAAAGAAAGGATTTCCTTTCCTACATCCTCCTCCAATGGCTTTTCCTCTGTTCTTCACATAAAAACTTTTCACATGCTCTGTGGTTTTGGATGCTTCCACTTGATCATCACCCATCTCACCAGCTCATCAAAACTACATTTGTCAAGGCTTCTAACAGCTGCCATACTGCTTTCCTCAAAGGTCCTCATCTTTGTATCCCTGGACTCTGCTGACCTTCTTGAAATAGGTCTATTCTTCTCAAAACACTTCACTCTGTGGATTCCACAGTCTAGCTTTATCTCATTGTTTACTCTTCAGCCTCCTTTTCTGTTTTCACCTCTTCTCCACCTCCACATCATGGAGTTGTTCAGATAGTACAGTCCTATCTATGCTCTCTTCCTAGACCAGTGTTTTTCAAGCCTGACTGTCCTCTCAATTCACTTATAAAGCTCTTTAAAAATATGATACAGGGGATACCCCTCCAAAGATTCTAATTTAATTGGCCTCAGGCAGAACATGGTGTCTGTATTTTTTAAAAGTTTCCCAGATGATTCCAAGGTACAATCAGGATTGTGGAACACTGCTCTAGAAAATACTGAGGCCCATAGCTTTAAGTACTAACTGTATGCTGCTGATTCCAAAAAGATATCATCAGCTCAGACCTCTTTCCCCAAGCTTTAGACTCCACCTACCTATATGATATCTCTGTTCAAACATCATACATCTCAAAAGCAATATATTCAAAATGGAATTTGATGTCCTATATTCTTCATTCTTACACAAGCAACCTGTCAATAATTATTGAGCTCCTATCCAAAATATATCTTGAATGATCCCTTTCTCTCCATTTTCACTCCCACTTCCCTAATTCAAGCAGCCTTGATTTGATTCCTTCACTACCACAATAACTTTTCAACTGTTCTTACTTCCATACCCCACTCCCCTTCATTCTCCATACAGTAAATAGACTTTGTTAATGTAAGTCAAATCATTTATCTCCTTTATTTTAATGTCCTTTAATTTACTTGCATTGCTCTTACAATAAAATACAAACCTCCTACCAGGATTCATAATGCCCTATATGATCTATCCCAATGTGCTTCTCAAAGTAATTGTCATATGATTATTTTCAATTACTCACTGTAATCCAGTCCAAATTACTTTACATTCTGCAAACACATCATTATCCTTCTTGACTTAAGGTCTTTGTTCCCTCTGTCTATAGTTTATCCCTTTCCATACTCTATACCTCATCTATCTGTGAGGGAACATGTAATTGTCTCAAATATAGAATAGTGGTAACACTGCCTCTGTTCAACCTACATAGGTTCAAACCCCATCTTCATTGTTTCTTTTGTTTTGTTTTGTATTTTTTAGTAAAGTTTGTAATTCATTGGACACACAAAACAAAACTGCACTGAGGAATCCAGATTCATAAATTAGTAAGCATTAGAAAGATGGGGCAGAGGTCAAAGTAACAGAAAAGGGAAAAACAGTCTTTTTGTACAGTCTTTTTGTGTGTGTGACACTTCCAAAACACAGGGGCCCATGCTGTAAGAAAGTACACTTATACAAATGAGTGACAAAACAAAGTCTGAGTATGTAAATGAGATTTTCTCTGAAAACATTTTTGGCACAGAGTAAAAAAATGTATGTCAGGGTAATTGGATTTTTTTTAGTCAGTATTCTTTCTATATATATATATATATATATATATATATATATATATATTATATGTATACATTATATATATATACATATATATATACATATATATATATAATGTACTTATATATACACACATGCCAAGTTCTACATATTGCACCTAGAAAGAAAATCCTTCTGCTTGCTCTTTTTCTATTGTACATTCAGGTACAATCAAAGATGGTAGCAGCAGGGGAATAAAGAAAAGTGACATCCAGTTGAGCAAGGGGAATGGCGAGGTAGGGACAAAACAACCCAATGAAATATTGCTGAAATAGCCTACTTTATGTAAATAGTCAACAGAGAGCTACATGGTACAATGTAAATGTCCAACAAATGTTAACTATCATTATAATTCTCTATCCTATAGAAAATAGGGTATCTAGTCAATCACCTTGTTTTTTTGCCTTCAAAACACTTAACTCCTTTTCTTGATTAATTCTTTAAGTAATTTTATGTTTATTAATTTTTATTTTATGTCTTCCCAAACCACACTCACCACCACAACCCAGGCCCTTCTAGAATTTAAATTCCATGAAGTCAGGGATCTTACCTGTCTTGGTCAGTACTGATTACACAGAACGTAGAAAAGAACCTGGCACAGAGCATGCACTCAGTAAATAATTGTTAAATTAATGGTGATTGGCATAAATAGAGCATATTTCAGTGAGTACAGACAGTTCCCATACTTTTTCTTTGGGTGCAATCCTTTGGGTGTAAACCAGACTATATACCCGTTTCTAAATCAAGACTTTCAATTACTCAAAAGTGGAATATGGCAGATTATCCCAAATAGAGATCCAAAATAGGGACGCCTGGATGGTTCAGTTGGTTAAGTGTCTGACTCTTGATTTCGGCTCAGATCATGATCTCACAGTTGTGAGACTGAGCCTCTCATCAGGCTCTGCGCGGACCATGGAGCCTGCTTAAAATTCTCTCCCTCCTTTTCCCTCTTCCCCTCCTCTGCTTTCTCTCTCTTTCTCTCTCTCAAAAAATTTAGAAAGTAAAGGCACCATATCAAAATAAATCCAACTTCTGGTTGTCAAAATGAAGTATTTTAAGGTAATATTTTCTTCTGAAAGTTATGAAATCAATTCATTTTTAATACAAATTAACTACATGTTCAACAAATCCACAATGATCTCATTGGAAGAGAATACCTTACAGCTTTTCTTTTTCATAATATCAAGACAAATATAATCTTTAAATTATTTTATAACTAATTTTTTAAAATAGTGTAAATTTCTGTTGATTATTATTACTTCATCCACAGCAACCATATTTTACCAGCTTAGAAAAGGATATGAACAGCATAAGGCAACAAAAACTCAAATGAATAGAGAAGCAGTCACACTGAAGGGGGCTCACATTTTCACAAATGAGTTTTCAAAAGACACCATATTCTTCATCATATCCTCATCATTTAGTTTGAGTAGATTCTGAAAAATCAGATGGGGATTTCAAGAACAAATGTCTTTTTTATTACCTTGTAAAAAACCCTATAGGTTCTTTCCAAATCATCATTCTATATTTTTATTGAACTTGAAAAAGTGAAGTGAAACAGAATAAAATTTCTTTGTTGTGACACTATTCTTTCAAAACCTAGACTTATAGATTGTCACCACATGTCAGCATTGAGACTAATGGATCTCTGCTCTCCTCATTGTACTCTTGGTGTAATAATGTGGAATGGCCCAGTAGTCTCGACTGTTCATTTACTTGAATCACAATGGTTGTCTAAGAAAAACCCAAATAAAGATAGGTTAATGTATGAATTTTCTGTTCCCATACTGTTTTCTTGGATTTGCCGTCATCTGGTAATTTCTGCCAAGAGGAAATCCCAAAATGAATTTGAATAATATTGCATACTTAATTTCATTTCAAGGACTTGTCATCTCACTAAAAACCATGCAGATCTACCTAAACATTAGTTCTGTATTTCTAATGATCCATGAAAGGTGAATTATCCATACTTGTACATATATGAAGTGATTCTTTTATATCAAAGTTGTTTTCAAAAACTTTTAAAGCACCAGATTCTAATGCACTACACTGATGACAATTGGGAAGAAACTGGTTCACACAGATTTGGGTATTAACTGCCCAATGGTTAACAACTAAATGTTACTTTAGAAGAATTCATATATTAGAATAACTTTATAGTTATTCTTCATATATAGAATAACTTTATAAAGTAACTTTATAGGTTACTTTTTAAAGCACTGTTTTGAGAAGAAAAAACAGCTCTTTAAAAATAATAATAATTAAAAATTTTATAAGAGCCCAAATGTCCATCAACAGATGAATGGATAAAGATAGTCTGATTGATATATATATATATATATATATATATATATATATATATTCATTCCCACAATGGAATATTACTCAGTCATAAAAATGAATGAAATCTTGCCATTTGCGACAACATAGATGGAGCTAGAGAATATTATGCTAAGTGAAATAAGCCAGAGAAAGACAAATGTCATATGAGTTCACTCATATGTGAAATTTAAGAAACAAAACAAATAATCATAGGGTGAAAAAAGAGAGAAGCAAACCAAGAAACAGACTCTTCACTATAGAGAACAAACTAATGGCTACTAGAAGGGAACTGTTCGAGGTGATGGGTGAAATAGATGATGGGGATTAAGGAGCGCGCTTGTGATGAGCCCTGGGTGGTGTATGAAAGTGCTGAATCACTGAATTCTACACCTGAAACTAATATTGCACTGTATGTTAACTAAATGGAATTTAAATTAAAACTTAAAAAAAATAAAAACACTTATAGCTTACAAAATTATAATTTATATAAAAATATTTACAGGGGAATGTGTCCATCATCTGATTCTAAATAAGTTATCAAGTTCCTCACCCATCTAACTCCATTTTGTCCATGTACTATTTAGTAAATGTATACTTGAAAATCCATATTAAATATCACAATGTCAATACATAGGAGGTTTTACATGTTAGTAGACTAGATGGAAAGATGCCAAAAGACACATTCTGCCTCCAGAGATATCTCCTATTTTACCTCATCTGAGGCATAAATTACTTGTCAACTAACTAATTGATCACCTTACCCAGGAGAACTTGGTTATATCCACCTATTGCCCCTTGGAATCAAGAACACAACTTATCACTACTTTAACAAAGGTACATTTCTCAGAGTAGCTAATTTGAAAATCCAGGGAACTAATCCAAAATGTGTGTTACCAAAAGAGAAGTTCCCATGCATTGCATGTAGGAAGGTTCAGATATTAAGTTTAGATTCAAAAAAGAAAGCAGAATGGAATATTTCGGGCCATGCTAGTATCTATTGGACAGGTTTACAAGAGTCATTTCTGTGACCTTATTGGAGAAGTCAGTTAGGAGATAAGTCGTGGAAACAAAATACAAGTATATGAAAGAGAAAACACACAACTCACAGGGAGGGGCACCTGGGTGGCTCAGTCAGTTGGACATCCTACTTCAGCTCAGGTCATGATCTCATGGCTCTTGAGTTTGAGTCCCACGTTGGGCTCTCTGCTGTCAGCAAGGAGCCTACTTCAGATCCTGTCTCCCTCTCTTTGCTCCTTGCCTGCACTTTCTCTGTCTCTCTCAAACATAAACATAAAAAAAAAAAAACAATATGGGGGAAAAGCTTCTGCAAGGGAAGGGAATAAAAAGAAATAAAAATCTGAAAGAGTCCAGAGAAGAGATGTTTCACTAGGAATTGCAATGACAGTGAATTTCAACAACCCTACTTTTTTGATACTTGGGCATGCATCTACTGCCAATGAGACGACTTTTTAGACAGATAAAGCTATTCAGAGAGTTTTGAAGGTTATTCTAAAATAGTGGTTTCCACGCTTGTTAGAGTGGCTAAAATGAACAAATCAGGAGACTATAGATGCTGGCGAGGTTGTGGAGAAACAGGAACCCTCTTGCACTGTTGGAGGGAATGCAAACTGGTGCAGCCGCTCTGGAAAATAGTGTGGAGGTTCCTCAAAAAAAATAAAAATAGATCTACCCTATGACCCAGCAATAGCACTGCTAGCAATTTACTTAAGGGATACAGGAGTGCAGATGCATAGGGGCACATGAACCCCAATGTTTATAGCAGCACTTTCAACAATAGCCGAATTATGAAAAGAGCCTAAACGTCCATCAACTGATGAATAGATAAAGAAGATGTGGTTTATATATACAATGGAATACTATGTGGCAATGAGAAAGAATGAAATCTGGCCATTTGTAGCAACATGGATGGAACTGGAGGGTATTATGCTAAGTGAAATAAGTCAGGCAGAGAAAGACATACCATATGTATTCACTCATACGTGGATCCTAAGAAACTTAACAGAAGACCATGGGGGAAGGGAAGGGGGAAAAAAGTTACAGAGAGAGAGGGAGGCAAACCATAAGAGACTCTTAAATACTGAGAACAAACTGAAGGTTGATGGAGGGTGGGGGATAGAGGGGAAAGTGGGTGATGGGCATTGAGGAGGGCACCTGTTGGTATGGGAATCTGTTGTATGTAAACCAATTTGACAAAAAATTATATTTAATAAAAAAATAGAATAAAATAAAATAGTGGTTTCCAACATTTAGACTGTGGACTCCTGGATGACCTTGAGTTATTTCTTTAATGACTGAATCCTAAAATCTCCACTATGTTAACTGGGGAGCCATGAACAAATTCAATATGAACAAAAGTATGCACAATCAAAAAGTTCAGAAACAACTTCTATGGTGGACAATCAATCACTAGATAGGATTCTGAGGTCAAAAACATGATCTTTTTTTTTGTAACTCTGAAGTCCTATTCTCAAAATCCAAGCATGAAAGTGAAGCATATCAAGGACATGATACCAAATGATTTTTTTCTTAGGATCCCAGGAGAGGAATTTCTAAAGGAACATGGCAAACACAAAGGCTGGGTTGATGTGCCTGTGGATGCATAGTGGGCTAGATTGTTATTGTAGGTATTCATTAAAATTGAGTTAATGGCCCAAAGATGCAACAGTACCTATAATAAAATCAGTGTATTTGCTCACAAGTACCTAAAAAATTGAATTGTGCCTTTGTCATGAGTTGAATTGTGTCTTCCTACAAAAAGATATGTTGAAGTCCTAACTTCCAATATCACAGAATGTGACCTTATTTGGAAATAGGGTCATTGATATAATTAGTTAAGATGAGGTCACAATGGAGTAGGGCAGGGCCCTAATCCAATATGATTGATGTCCTTTAAAGAATAAAGCACTGTGGAAATAACCCAAATGTCCATCAATAGATAAGCGGATAAAGAAGATGATATATATATATATATATATATATATATATATATATATGTAATAGAGTCATATATGTATCTATATCTATCTATCTATCTATCTATCTATCTATCTATCTATCTATATAATGGAATCAATCTATATAATGGAATATTACTAAGCCATAAAAAAGAATGAAATCTTTCCATTTGCAACAACATGGATGGATCTAGAGGGAATAATGCTAAGTGAATTAGCCAGCCAGAGAAAGACAAATACCATGTTCTTTCACTTATATGTAGAATTTAAAAAACAAGACAAACGAACAAAGAAAAAAGAGACAAATGCAAAACCAGACTCTTTAAATATAGAAAACTGGTAGTTGCCAGAGGGGAAGTGGGGAGGTGATATGTGAAACTGGTAAAGATAATGAAGAGCACATTTATTGTGATGAGCACTGAGTAGTGTATAAAATTCTTGAATCGCTATATTGTAAACCTGAAACTAGTATAACACTGTATGTTAATTATACTGAAACAAAAATAAAATTTAAAAAAGACAGCTATGTGAAGACAGATAGATACACAGGGAGAATCCCATGTGACAACAAAGGCAGAGACTGGAGTTTTGCAAGCCAAAGAATGCCAAGGACTGCAAGCAGCCAGCAGGAGGTAGGGAGAGGCAAGCAAGGATTACCCTCTGCAGGTTCAGAGGAAGCATGGCCCTGTCAACACCTGGATTTCAGACTTGTAGTCTCCAGAACTGTGAGAAAATCAATTTATGGTATTCTAAGCCAGTGTGTGGTACTCTGTTACGGCAGGCCTGGGAAACTAACGCACCCTCCTAGGTTGCAGGAGAAGAGGTCTTTGAAGACCCCACTCTAAGCACCTTAGCATGTCTTCCAGATCGTCCACACAATGTGAGCCTCTGAGACAATGAAAAATTTAGGGAAGTTATTTTCAAAAAATCATTATTTTCTAGGTGGTCTCACCTTGCCTAACTCTTCTGATCTCTCACTTTATGCTTCAAAAATTCCTCTTTACCTCTGGGTCCTGAACATGTGGTGTTCCTTCGTACTTTTCACTTTCGTGATATTGATACGTTTAAGTGAAATGCTCTTCCTCTGCACTCACCTGGGTCTCCCTTCCACAATCCTGCCCCCAAATAGTCTTTTATTTTTAAGTTTATTTATTTACTTTTAGGGGGAGGGAGGGAGTGAGAGAGAGCATGTGCTTGAGCACCACAGGGGCAGAGAAAGAGGGAAAGAATCTTAAGGAGGCTCCACGCTACCAGCACAAAGCCTGACACAGGGCTTGATCTCAGGAAACATGAGATTATGACCTGAACCAAAATCAAGAGTCGGAAGTTTAACTGAGCCACCCAGGTGCCCCAAATCTTACTTTAAGTGTCATTTCTTCATATTATTTGTTGAATATGTAAATGAATAAATTTTACCAAAATATTTGAGACTTACATAGAATGCCTTATAGTATAAATGATCACTCTGATCTAATAAAATTAGAAATAAATCATAAGGTAACTGAAATATTTACTCAGTTTTTTTAAAGGAAAGCAAAACCTGAAATTAAAAAGCTATCTAAAAGGCAAACAAAAGGAAAACACTCCTCATGAAAATAAATGGGAGACATCAAAAGTTGTACAGGAGATTAGATAAAGATACAGATATATAGATTACAACTATTTATATCCTTAAATGCTTTAGCTATTTTTGAAGAAAGAATTTTTGAAGGAACTATTAATACTCACGGAGAAAATTAAAAGCAAGAGGAAACACAAGAAATGAGAAAAAATAAATTAATATGGGTAAAATGTAGTTAAGAGCTTAAATTAATTAAATTAAAAACTCAAAAGTTATGAATAAAGAGATTCAAAAAAGCAGATTATTTGCAAAGATTTTTAAAAGTCTTACAAGTCTGAGTCAGAAAAAATACAAAGCCATTATACGTAAAATTAGAAATGACAATTGTGAAATAACTAACAGAGATAAGTGATTTCAACAATTATAACTTTATTACACATGTAATTCTATGTCACCAAATCTGAAAATCTAGGGGAATTACAGGATACCTAACAAAATTTAAGGTCGAACATCTAAATAAACTTATTACTACCAACATAATTGGAAATATGACTTAAAATCTATCATTAAAAAGGACATTCAGGCAAGTTGATTTTACACCTGATTCTAAACTTCTGAAGAATAGATCATTTCAAAGTTTTTAAAAATATTCTGATATTTGGGACACCTGGCTGGCTCGGTAGGTAGAGCCTGTGACTTTTGTTCTCTGGGTCATGCGTTAAGGCCCCACATTGGGCATAGAGATTACTTTTAAAAAATCCAGTATTTAGGGAGGGAAATCTCAAATTTAATTGATCTGACCCATATAAGTTTGATAGCAGTATCTTTTAAAGATGGTGCAAAAATATAGAATACAAATGCTACAACTCTGAAGAAAAGAATAACATTTAAAAAATGAGTGTGTAAAAAAGAATAATATGTTATGATCACGTAGGGTTTGTTCCAGTAATCTGGTAATTATTTATCTTTATAATATGATTTAATTTCTGGAAAGGTAAATCTCATTTCCCTGCTATTCTTTTTTCAAAATTACCATAACTTTCCATGAACTTTTATAAGTGCACAAAGGATTAGAATCAATTTGTCATATCCCCCCAAATTTTCTACTTGAAGTTTGAACGGCATTCCATAAAATGTAAATATTAATTTGGCTTTTACAATGTTGCTTTATCATTCATTAACCTAGTATATTTTTCTATTTATTCATACCTGCTCTTATATTCTATTTAGGAGAGGTCTAATATTTTCTCTATAAATGTGCTGTGAATTCTGTTAGATTAATTGACAGTTACATTTTGAATCCTATTGCTCATGTATCCTAGTTTTGATTATATTTTATAGGTGGATGTTGGTGTTTTACAGGAATGCTTTACCCATATTATTTGAAAAACGTGACAAACTTATCTCTTTCAAATCTTTATAAAAGTATTTTTGCTCTTACTCAGTTGGCAAGAGGTCATATATAAGTGGCATCCTTGACTTAATGACCACAATAGAGGGGATGCATCTTACCATAATTCATTAAATGTAATAGTTGCTGTTGATTTGAGGGGTTACTACCCATTAGCTATTATCTAGTTAAGCAATAACCTTCATGTTCTCATTTTCTTTTTTTATAAAAATGTATTGGATTTATCAAATGCTTTGCCTCCATATATCGAAAATTTCATGCCTTTTTCCCCCTTTAGTTCAAAAGGTGTTTAATACCTAAGCGACTGAATACAACACAATCTCTATTTATTTATGACATACGTTTTTGAGCCATTGTTAGATTCAAATGCCAATATCATGTAGGATTTTTCCAAATGTGTTCATAATTAAAATCAGCCAATAACGGTTTTTTGTACCCTGTTTTTTCTTTGAATTGAGCAGTGGTTTTTCTTTCTTTGTATTATATGAAATAAGATTATGTAATTCCTGAAATTTTGATAGAACTCACAAGTAAATTCATCTAGATTGGAGGTTTTAGGGAAAAGGGATCATAAGTGAACATAAGGGCAGAAGTAGATAAATATTTCCATTTTTTATGGACTTCTGCTCCATGCCTATTTTCTACATTTCATCAGATCTTCAAATATATTTGCTTATGATTGTTTATAACATTTTTCAATGATTTCAATGTCTTATATAGCTTCAGTTATTTTCCAGTTTTATTCTATATGTGCTTATTTAGATATTTGCTTATTTTTATTGATATCATTTAAGACTTGTCTATCTTCTTAATCTTTTCAGAGAGCCAGCCTTTTGGTTTTTGCTCTCATTTTCACCGCTTTTTGTTTCTGAAATTCATTCACTTCTGCCTTAATTTTTTATTTCTTTTCTTTTTTTAATTTTTATTTTCTAGCTTCTTGAGTTAAATGCTTAGCTCATTCATTAAGATTCTTTTGTTTTCTGATACATATATTTAAATAAATCGATATATATATTTCTTTACTAAAGGGGTTATGCAGTTTCTCTAAAAGATGACACATTTAAAGGCTGTAAAATTGTGTGTGTGTGTGTATAGTGTGTATATGTGTGTGTGTGTGTGTGTGTGTATATCAGTTCAAGTTTAATAATGATGTTTATCAATTGGCCTTTTGTTGCTCACTGTTTTTTTTTCTTAAAGTTTATTTATTTATTTTAGAGAGAGAGAGAGCATGAGCCAAGACGGGGAGAGAGAGAGGGAGGGGGGAATCCCAAGCAGGCTCCACACTGTAGGACAGAGCCTGACGCAGGGCTGGATCTCAGGAACCATGAGATCAGGACCTGAGCCAAAATCAAGAGTTGGATGTGCAACCAACTGAGCCACCCAGGTGCCCTGCCCATCCATTTCTGAAGTTGCTTCATATCTAGGGTTTCCTTCTTCTAGATAAAATAAGTAGCTAAGCATACTCTCTCCTCCCTCTGCTCTCCTCCTACCTTAGCACCCTTCCTACAGTCTTTTTGGGGCTTCCCAATACACTTTGAAAACATCCGCAAGATCAAAATTATTTTCACAATAACACTAAGTATTCATTTGCTTTTTTCACTCTGCTTCTTTCATGAGTACACAGTGGATTTTTACAGAACTCACGTCTGTTGTATCACAACAGACTAAATGCAGAAGCACAGATGAGAATCTAGCTGTTTCCTAAAAATGTCCACGTTAAAGAGATTTGCAAAAACATAAAACAATGCCAATCCCAAATTAGTTTTGTTTTAGAATTTTTTCATAAAAGATCTGCCATTTATGTTAATGTGCAATGAATTTATTATTGTTCATTTTAATAATTAAATAGTTTACATTTTTGTTTCAATTTTTAACATGTTAAATATTGATGGACATAACCCACATAAACAAAAAATCTTTGGCATGCTTAGCAATTTTTAAGAATGTAAATGAGTACTGTGGTCAAAATAGTTGAGAACTGCTGGGTTAGAATTTCATTTCTAGGTGTTTGAGAAATACAGTTTAAAAATTATCCTTGCAGGGGTGCCTGGGAGGCTCAGTCGGTTAAGCCTCCGACTTCGGCTCAGGTCATGATCTCGTGGTTCCTGAGTTCGAGCTCTGCGTAGGGCTGGGAGCCTGGAGCCTTCTTCAGATTCTGTATCTCCCTGTCTGCCCCTCCCCTGCTTGCACTCTGTCATTCTCTCCCTCAAAATAAATAAACATTATTTAAAAATTTAAAATTATCCTTGCAAATAGCAATAAGCCAAACCAAGTTATTCACTTCCAATCACACTGGTCATTTCTTTTTTCATGGAAATGCTTCCTTCAGCAGCACTTGGAAATCCTGTGTCTGAGTAAGTAAGTGTTATGAGCATTTTATTCCTAAGATTCTTTTTTACATTCTCATATTTATATGATATGTTAGTAGAAGTGAAATTCTAAGCTCAAGTCTTTTCTTGAACTCTTTTATTGTCTCCTTTCACCTAACATTTCTCTTGCAAGGTTTGACATCAGTTCTTGATCCTTTAAAAATTTACATCGTGCAAATTAGAACTGAAAAAAATGATCTTAATATTGTGAAAATAGAAAATATTTATGGAAGCATAGAAGACAGAAAGGATGCCCAAAATTATTATAAGTTTTTATCTTTAGTTGGTATGAGTGTATGGATTTTCATATTTTCTTAAGCTTTTCTGTATTTCAAAGTTTACACAATGAACATATATCTCTTTTATAAGAGCAAAAGAAAGTTTCTCTACAACCTTCCTGAACAAGAGGAAAAAAGGGAAAGGGATAAATAAGCATTATTTTTTGGGGAGCTACAATATGTTATGTGCTCTGTACCTACCAAATCCTTTGAAATTTTACATCCTTTGATCATCACATGAAGATTGTGAAACAGTTACTGTTAAGCAACATTGCTGTCATTTCCTATACTTGGGATTTTGTAGGCTTTTGACCCAAGTTATGTATTTTGCCTTTTACCCACAAAATTAAAATGGCCTAATTTTGGATAATTTTTTAAAGTTTTTTTTTTTTTAGAAACAATTATTGTGATGGTGAGACCTTTAGAGTTTTTGTTTCCTACTTGGCAGTTTTCTTAATGTGACAGTATTGTTTCCATTGAGTCACAATAATGTATATTCATGTCCCCCCAAACAGAAGTTTTAAAACACTTTGAAAATGACAAGGATAGAACTGCTAAACATCATTTTGTGCTCCTAAACGTATAACTGTCATTGTCAATATCCCCACAAATGTAAATAGAAATTTATGAAATAGGAAAAAAATTCATCCTTTTTAAACACAGGAATGAATAACAAAACAGAGGGGATGTAAAGCCCTCAATCTGCATTTATGGCCCGTATTTATGTTCATTTATATATAGGATCATAAGATTGACAAAGAAAAGTGATTACAGCAGCAAAAATGCAGAGAAAACTTCTCACATGTCAAAGCAAACTTAGGAAATTAGCAGCTGTAAGACAAGTGAAGGTTGGTAAAATCTTGAAGAGCAATCTTTACATGATAATTAGGCAGTGAAATACATACGGAAGAGGAATAAAATCAAAAATAAATTCTCTCAACTGTCAATGTATATTGCACATTACTAAAGAAAGAACTGAGAAAAGAATAATTTCTTGGAGTAAAATTGAGCAGCCTTAAATCCAGAACTCCTATTCTATTCCTGCTATGAACCTGAGTCATTGTTTTATGGCAGGCAAGTAAGTCATTTTGCTTCTTTTTGCCTCAAATTACTCATCTATAAAAAGGTATACTTCGAGCATTCTTACAGACCATCCCATCACGCGTCTTCTTTATTCACTGAATGCTGGATATCAAACCAGAAAGCAAATTTAGGAATTAATTCAGAAATACAAAATCTGACTCCAAAACACAAAAGTAAAGATGGAACATAACAAACAAGCTAGCTTGTTTATTTAGTTGTATATTTCATTTTAGTTCTTGGATATGACCGACCTAACCTTTAAAAAAGTATTCCTCGCTGTAGTTCAGATTTAATATAACCTATGTTGAATCTAGATTATAGATACAGAGAGAGCCCACAGTATCATCATCCTACCCTGAGGAAAATTATTATATATTGAGTACTAATGAATTTTTTATTTAGTTTTTGCCGTTATTATTTTACAAACAGTAACAAACACCGTTCTAGAACATGTCACACTGAGCTTTTTTTTTTTTCAATTTGAGCTTTTTATAAATGGGGAAGAAAAGATTTTTAATGTAATGGAAATAAGCTTTCATTTAAGAAAAGAAATTTAAAATTATAACTACAAGACATCACATTACATCTGTTATTAGTACTGCTATTATTAAAAAAAAAAAAAAGGTAAGTGTTGGCGAGGTTGTGGAGAAACTGGAACCTTTGTATACTGTTGGTGGGAATGTAAAGTGATGCAGCCTGTATAGAAGACAGTATGGAGATTCATTAAAAAATCAAATACAGGGGCGCCTGGGTGGCGCAGTCGGTTAAGCGTTCGACTTCAGCCAGGTCACGATCTCGCGGTCCGTGAGTTTGAGCCCCGCGTCAGGCTCTGGGCTGATGGCTCGGAGCCTGGAGCCTGTTTCCGATTCTGTGTCTCCCTCTCTCTCTGCCCCTCCCCCGTTCATGCTCTGTCTCTCTCTGTCCCAAAATAAATAAAAAATGTTGAAAAAAAATTAAAAAAAAAATCAAATACGGATAACCATTTCACAACATATGGAAGTCAAGTCACTATGCTGTACACCTTAATCTTTTATAATGGTGTATGCCAATTACATCTCAATAAAGTTGAAAGGGGAAAAAGGACATTTCAAATTCTCTTTTAGAAAATAAAATGCATGGAAAAAGAGAGAAGGTGAAAGAACCTAGAAATAGCCACTAATCACAATGTGCACACTTTTTTGGATTCTCATTCAAACAACACACAAAAGAAAGTCATTTACAGCCTTTGTGTTGGATTGATTGTGATAATAAAGCCAATCAATCGTTTTCCTGATTTCAAAAAAATTAAAAATAGAAATGCCATATGATCCAGCAATCGTACTTCTGAGTATATATGCCCAAAAGAATATATATATTCAATTCTATAAGTATAAATGTATATACATAGTATAGTCAGATAAATAGATAGATAGATAGTAGAATATTATTCAACCTTTAAAAAATTTTAGAAGAAAATCCTGCCATAGGAGAGAATATAGATGAACTAGAAAGATGCTGTGCTAAGTGAAATAAGCAAGAAGGACAAATACTGCATGATTCCACTTATATGCGATATCTAAAAAAACCAAAGTCATAAAAGCAGAGAGTAGAATGATGGTAGCCAGGGGCCATGGTCTGAGAAGATAAAGGGGAGTTGTTCAATGGGTTTAAAGTTTCAATTATACAAGATGAATGAGTTACCAGAGATCTGCTGTACAACATTGTGCCTAGAGTTAACAATACTGTATTTTACACCTAAAAATTTATTAAGAGGGTAGATACCATGCTAAGCATTCTTGCCACAATAAAAAAAATAAGCTGTAAGGAATTATTGCATGGGATTGTTAAATATTGAAAGAATAAATAATGGGGAAAAAAAGTGAAATTGCTTCTAGATTTATTCTCCACAATCCCATTGTCAGGAAGACGGCAATGGCCAGAGCGTACTTGGATATAACAACTAAGGATGACAGAACCTCCTGGATAGCCCTAGATCACTCACTTCCAAATGATTCTTTGTGAAAAATTCAACATCTGGTCTCTGTATGAAAAAAAAAATCCATAGGAAATTAACTACATCAAAGAGGCAATGCTGAATCGTGAAAGGATAATTGAAGAGTTACAAAGTTTGATTTCATCATTGATCTGCTGCTGAATAGTTATGAGACAAATCTACTCACATCTGTAAACTTCTGGTTCCTTGTCTGTACAATGAAAGCGTTGGACAAGGTTGGTTGTTAGCAATTTGTGCTCAAAGACTATTTGGGGTAACAAAGAATTTCCCTAAAACATCAAAGGGAGAGAGCATGGGAATTCAAAATTGCAAGAATAAGACTTCAAGTAGACCAACTTTCACTTGTCCACTATATTATATTGGTACTCAGTTAAACTACTTTTAAATACTGTGAGGTATTACTACTAAAAGGCAATTACTTCCATGATACTGAAATTTATAATTACGAATTTCTTAGAAAATTAAGAATAATAGTATACTACTATATACCAATAATAATAAACAATGTGTATAAGAGTTATTTCTGAACACTGTAGTCTCATGCATATCCCTACATGTGTTAGGATATTTTATCTGTAATCAACAATACAGAATTTATTTACTCAATTAGCTAGGCATCCAGAGTTGGTAAGGAAGAAGGTAACACTTTCAGTAATGTACCCATGAGAGGTAGACTCATTGAGAAGTTAAAAAAGCTTAAGCTTTAGAGGAAATCACTGGCATGGACCCCTTTTACAGCCCTTCACCTAATTTTGTACACATATTATTAAATTAATTTTCTTAATGAGACCCCACTCCCCCATAAAGCGTTAAATCTATAGGGCCCAGAAAACCTGGATCAATGCCTAATTCTGACATAATTTCCCAGCAAGTTTCCTAGTAGTGTATTCCTGATGGGGCCGGCTTTGTTCACTGGACAGCTTGTTTCTGGATTACAAAATGGCTTCCAACAGCTAATCTGGTAACATGACTTCTTATTTACTTGGAGGCATTCACTTCCATGCATTGTGTACTTCAGACAAAGTAGGGAATATGTTCTTCCTTTTGTAATGATGAACTATGTCCCTAGTTTCTAGGATGATGTCACATGCCAACCGACTTAGCCTGGATTTCATAACCAACTTACTGGAAGAGAAAAGGATGTTTCCCAATAGGCTCAAACAAATATGAACCCACCTCTAGAAATGGAGTTGGAGTTGTCTCACCTAGTGAGACGTGGATTACGTAGGAGGACATGATGAGGTTGGAGTTGGCTTACCCAGTAGGACATTGGCTACATAGAAGGGGGTTGACACCTGAGCAAAATGCAAATGTGGACTGGTCTCAGCTAGTGTGGGCCAATGACATATGAGAAAATCCTTGCCCAGATGTTCCTGGAAGGAACATTTCTCAGTCAATCTGTCTCTCTCTGTCTCTCTGTCTCTCTTTTTCTCATCTCATAGGTATGAACATGGAACTACCTTACCTTAGTGACTGCCAGCAGCTATTCTGCCATCATGAAGTAAGCTAAACAAAGCAAAAACTCACCTATACTAAAAGGCACAGTTTAAAACCACACACACACACACACACACACACACACACACACACACACACGCATGCACACATGCACACATGCACGTAAACAGTCCTAGAGCTCTGCCGTTTTCTGTACTAAATCCACTCAACTTCTATACTTTCAGTTATGTGGGCCAATATAAATTTTTTTAATGCAAATCAAAACCACAATAAGATATCACCTCATACCTATCAGAATGGCTATTATCAAAAAGACAAGAAATAATAAGTGTTGGTGAAGATGTGGAGAAAAGGAAACCCTAATGCACTATTATGGGAAAGTAAATTGGCGCAGCCACTATGGAAAACAGCAGAGTTTCCTTAAAAACTTGAAAATAGTACTACCACGTAACTCTGCAATTCCACTCCTGGGTATTTATTAAAAGAAAATTAAAACACTGACTTGACAAAAATATCTGCGACCCTATGCTCATTGCAGTATTATTTAGAATAGCTGAGATATGGAAATAACCTATGTTTATTGATGGATGAATAAAGAAATTGTAGTACACACACACTCACCCACCCTCCCCTCACCACACACACACAATGGAATATTATTCAGCCATAAAAAATATGAGAGGCACCTGGCTTAACACTCAGTCCATTAAGCGTCCCATTGTTGATCCTGGCTCAGGTCATGATCTTCATGAGATTGAGTCCCAAAATGGGCTCTGCACTGATAACACGGAGCCTGCTTTGGACTCTCTCTCCTCTCTCTCTGCCTCTCCACAGCTCATGCTCTCTTTCTCTCTCTCAAAATAAATAAATAAATACACTTCAAAAAATGTATTAAATCCTGCTACTGCAACAACATGGATGGACCTTGAGGGCATTATGCTAAGCGAAGTAAGTCAGAAAGAGAAAGACTTATGATCTCACTTATGTGTGGAATAAAAAAAAAAGCAAGCTCATAGATATGAAGAACAGACTGATGGTTGCCAGAAGCAAGGGGTGGGAGTGGGTGAAATGGGTAAAATGGTTAAAAGATACAAAGTTCCACTTATAAAATAAATAAGTCATGGAGATGTAATATACAGCATGTTGGCTATAGGTAATAATTACTGCAATGCACACCTGAAAGCTGCTTAGAGAGTAAATCCTAAATGTTCCCATCACAAGAAAAAAATTTGTAACTACACATGGTGACTGATATTAACTAGACTTATTTTGGTAATCATGTCACAATATATACAAACATCAAGTCATTACACTGTATACCTGAAACTAACATGATCTTTTATGTCAACTATGTCTCAATTTAAAAAAAAAGATTATAGCCTTTATATTAATATCTTTTTTACTGTGCCATGAGTTTCATCATGCTACCTTTTAGATATCCATGTGAAGCTGCTGGGAAAACTATTGGGCGGAGGAGAGAGCAAAGTTTAGAAAGTGCTCTGGGAAGATACATAAATTTAGGAATCATCTGTATATAGATGGCATTTAAAGTCAGGAGTTCAGATGAGATGACCTAAGATGTGAGGGCAGAAAGGAATTAGAAGACGTCCATGGACTGCATCTTCCAGAGTAAAATAAGGCAATCTGGAAACCCCATCACAAAAAGTGACATCATCATTAGTTGAGTTGAGTTAACCTCTGGGTCCTCCCCATAACAGATACATTTTCAAATTTACTCTGAATGCAATCAGAGCATAATCTTCTCTCCCTGACTGCCAATCATAGGGGTGAAATTACTGAACAGATATTGATTTAGTCCTTACTACGTGCCAGGTCTTTAAGAAGTTCATAGGACCTTTGACAACGCCAGTGATAGCAACAGACTAAAAGAACCCTGTACTTAAAGAGTGCTGACATTTCTAAAGGAGCAAGGTGGAGGAGAAGAGGACAGACAGAAAGCAGTGTGGGGAGACAGATAAATGCATTAAACTGCTGAGTAGCCATCAGTTGTCTATCCTTCTGGGGATGCCCAGGGCCTACTAATGAGGAATTAATTAATGATGCTTTAAAAAATTCTCGACAGCAAATGTGGGGTTTTTTTGGTATTTATAATAAAATATATAAAAGAGGACTTTTAAAAGTCTGCTTTATCATGTAAGAAATTTGAAATAGGATTTAAAAAATAACATTCTCTTAGGTGGTATTTAAATCTTCTGTTGCTGCCCACCTTTTTAAAGAAGCAAAATGGCATTTCAGAGAGGCAACTGAAGCTAGAAAGCAAAGGATCACAAAACAGGTTAGCAACAGCTAGAGTTCATGATTATTTTTCTAAAAATAGCTACTTGTATTTTAGAAATACACAAAGGGTAATTTAAGAGGCTTTTTTTAAATAATAAAATATATGTCAAGCCCACATTGCAAACCAGATTTAAACTCAGTGAAATGATCTTTCATACATTATACAGTGGCAATTACCATGTAAATAGATTTTAAATAAAGTGATGTATTATTTAAAACCTCAGTGTTATATAAAGCAAGCATGGGGAAATGCTTGATGTCTATTTTATTTTCAAATCAGCAACCCCTTTCCACACAGAAAAAGGGCAACGATTGCACTAGATAATTTTAATTATATTTCTCATAATAAAGTGCTGTAGCCCCTATGATTATATATTTCCCCAAAATTTGTGGGAAACATTATAATATCCCCTATATAATCATAAGTCTCACATTTTTTTCCACGTAAAGGCATTCTCCTTTCAGAAAATTTTAAATGAGAACTCCTAGAGAATACATTTAATTCAGACTATTATAAATGACCTAAAATAATAAAAATCATGATGAATGAGAGTCAGAATTTCCTCCCAGATTAGAGAAATTTTTCAAGGTGTCCTTGCAGGAGCAGGTTGGAAGGGAAGAGAGGATGGGAAGAGAAAGGATTTCAGAAGGATTACACGGGCCCTACAGACCAGACTGGATTTGAGAGACCCAAGGCCAGAGCCAGAGCTGGTTGACCACTAGGCCTCCTGTCAAATGGATGCCATTCACACTAACATCTAAGGGTCACACGGGAGTTGAGTAAGTGACCACCAGTTAAGCCAATAAACCTTCAGGCTCACCTGGTCTCTATTTGAGTAGGAAGCATAGGGATTTGCTTCTCTTCCTGTGACTCTTAATCTGCTTACCTGACTCTGGGCTCGCTGCCCACGTGCCTTACCCATTTAGGCCATGACCACAAATGGAAGGTGAAGGAAACTAGGGACGAATGTGTTCCTGAGCACCCACTGAGTTGCTAGTGATGTAGAAGGGAGGATTCCCACACTTTACCCGAGGATATTCAGCTTGAGATTCACCTCTTCCACACACTTCCACTCCCTAAAGAGTCAGAGACAAGGAAAAAAACACATAAACATAAACACATTCCGGAACATATATTTCTCAACTCAATGATCTAGTCCCTTTTAAGCTAAATAAATAAATAAATAAATAGGCACTCCGCTTACTATTTGGAAAATGCAAACATAACTCTAAAAAGTACTCAGTTAATATTTATCATCTAATAACCCCTGCCTTCTCAGTGTCTCTTTCTTCTCCTATTCATCTTCGCAATTTTCAACTGGATTCCGTTTTTGTTCCCAGCAGTACCCTCCTATCCACTTCATATCAGATTACTTTAAGGGCCCACTACCCATTTCCCTGACATCAAATGCCCTTTCACTCAACAAACATTTCTGGGCTCCTGCTCTGGAGATCCTGCAGCAAAGAACGCGCAGCAGGAAGGACTCTGTTCCTATAGTCGGTCACAATTCTCATCCTTGCAAACATGACCGTAGTTTTCATCCAGCTTCCTTACATCACTTTTCCACTTAGTTTAACTCTATAGTGCTTCTTAAAGCAAATGTAAACACTTCATCCTTGAAAATCAAACAATCATGGGCTTATTCATTCTTGTCTCCAAACGCTAAACTCCAGACCATTCACTAAGCAAACTGTAATTTGGTTGAAAGTGCCAGGCATTGGTATGGATTCTCATTCTTGCTCTGGACACAGGACTAAGCTTCGCTGAGATACAGTATCCCAGAATCTAAAACTCGAGGCAATAGTTCATTCACAACATTTTTGAAAGACTGCAATACCATGATGTCAATGAAATTATTTTATGAACTACAAAAACCCTTATCAAGAGATGTTATTATGTTAAATTACCTTTCACCCTAGGTGTTCCCTAACACCGACCTCAACTATTTTGGAACCATGATTGCCTGTTCTTTTCTTCCCACAAAATCTAATGTAATCTAGTATAAGTCTAATAACAACTTCAAAATTAATTTCAAGTACTATTCCCTCAACATTCACAATAACAATAATAGATAACCCCTACTGAAAGTTTACTATGTGCCATAAATAAAGCATTTCTTTTTTTTTTAATTTTTGTTAATGTTTATTTATTTTTGAGAGAGACACAGTGTGAGCAGGGGAGGAGCAGAGAGAGGGAGGCACTGAATCCGAAGCAGGCTCCAGGCTCCAAACTGTCAGCACAGAGCCCGATGTGGGACTCAAACCCATGAACCATGAGATCATGGCCTGAGCCAAAGTCCAACGCTTAACCGACTGAGCCACACAGGCACCCGAAGCATTTCTAACACACTAACTTATTTCATCTTTTCAACAAGAGGTCATAAATACTGTTAGAATTCTCATTTTACATGAACAGAGTGAACATTATGTGACCTGAGGAACTAGACCACAGCAGCACAACTAA
Source organism: Felis catus (assembly GCF_018350175.1). NCBI lineage: Eukaryota > Metazoa > Chordata > Mammalia > Carnivora > Felidae > Felis > Felis catus. The sequence continues at coordinate 24,125,652 of NC_058386.1, forward strand.
TATACAACAGACTCAGGAGTCAGGTATGCATAGGTCTCCCTGGTTGAAGAGTGCACGATCATACCTGTACATGATACTTCACTTCTAAGGCTTTCTATTAAGTCTCTTTCTCACCTTCTGCTTCACATTATGTTTTCCCACTTCTGGATTTCTGTAGCAATGAGTTTTTATTCAATGCTTCACTTTGCAAAGCTTCTACATAGTAAGCTTGATTTCCCCATAATGGTTAACACCTCCTAAAGGAAAGGCGCTATGGATTCTCCTTCAGTGATGCTTTGTTCCACAGTTCATGTACTTCCCTTCATGAAAAGCAAAAAAGTTAATAAACAGACCTTGACTTCGAGACAAGAGAAAAGAAAAATAGTGGGGGCACCTGGGTGCCTCAGTCGGTTAAGAGTCCGACTCTTGATTTCAACTTGGGTCATGATCTCATAGCTTGTGGGTTTGAGTCTCTCTGCTTCTCCCCCACTTGTGCTCTCTCTCTCTCTCAAAATAAATTAACAAACTTAAAAAAGAGAGATAACGTATACAATAAAGAATACGTAAATAGCAGCACCTAATTACAATAAAGAATACTGAAATAGCAACACTTAATAATGAAACTATTTAAAAATTAGAGTCTGAGGGCTTTTCATTTTATTCTTCTTTTATCACCCAAATCTCCACAAAAATACATGTTTTTTCCCTGTCTAGCATGTGTAAGCAGTATATCTCTTGAGTGAGTGGGCAGTGGCCCACTTAATGCTAAAATTCTTTTTGGTGACCTGTTAAAGAGACTTGGTGAGAGATTGTGTTTAGTATGTTAGCGAAGTTGTAACTTGTCATGTTATTTAAATGCCTGATTTGGTAAGGTGTGTTAATGCGTGTGCTTGTGTGTGTGGGACAACAAACTGTGTGGAGCTGTTTAAATTGAGTTAGTTATCGCTGAAGAAGGGGTAACTAGTGCCCTCAAGGAAAAGCAGGGAAATAGTTTTTTGATTTTTCATGAGGCCTGGGAGATTTAGAAGAAACAGCTGTTTGTTTGAATTGAACATTAAGCTCATAAAAAGGAAATTCCGCATAGTACATTTATTTCTAAATCTTCATGTACACACAGTTATTGAGACATAAACATACTTATAGCAATGGATTATCTTCTTAATTAAAAGATGTGTGCAATGTAGCCAAGCTAATTAATGAAAGAAAACACCAAATTTCACATATTTTAACCTTTCTCTGAGTGTCAATTTTCTCAACTTTAAAAAGCAGATGTTAAACCACACCACACAAGACTTTCACAAGAATTCCATGAGATAAGAAAACAGTGACTGGCATGTATTGGGCATTCAATAAGTGCTGATTCCTTGGTTTCCCCCAACCAAAAAAATGTTTATAAATCTCTCACACTGAGACAAAAAAATCATGGTGAAAATTGTAAATAAACAATTACTCCCCGCTTAGGAAAACAAAGAATAAGGAAACAAATTGATAAACTCGCACATGACCTTCAACAGCAATTTTCCATGCAAACACAACTATACTTAAAAATCTAGAAGTCACTAATGATGTCTCTAGGAAACAGCTGAGAACAATAGTATTTAAAAGGAGCAGAACCAAGGGAACAACCTGTAAGACGATATCCTTAGAGGTAGAAGATAGGTACTTAGCTCATTTGACTTGATTCCTTCTCCTTTGTTCCACCATGGAATATGAGGAATAAATACCAGGAACTGGGCCTCAGAATTAAAATACATACTTAAAAATCAATGTACATAATTATTACAAATGCCACTTTGTGATAACTTTTACCTATCAAATTTTCTTACTTCCTAGGCTGTGATTAAGAAAGTGAGGCATTAATTAATAATTAGGCAAAAGACCTTTTTAGTGAATACTTCCCTTCATTAATAATCACCCTAAGCACTGTGAGGCATAGTGAAGTATAAGCCAGAGTTTAATGTAGGGAAATAAACCCAACAAAATTCCATCCAAACCAACACACATGCAAGGAGACAGTGATAAAATATTCCATGAGACATCCAAAGACAAACCAAAACATTGCCTTTGCCCTCAAGAAGTACCTGCCCCTATAATGAATTATATGAATGCTATTTAACACAGGTTGTAAGTGCTATAGATTTTGAAAATAGAAAGCTATCACTGAGCCCAAATGGGATTTTGTCATATTTCATTAAGCAAATGGGAATTTAGTTTTATTTTAAAACATGGAAGCATTTGAATGGATGAACTAGATAGGGCATGGTAATGGGTTAGTTACCATGGGAAAGTGAACAAGAAAATAAATCTCATGGAAACTTCATAATTGCTGACAACTCTTTACAGAAAGATTTGGTGGAAATGTTTAGTGATTTGATAAAAAAGTGTGAACCATGGGATGTTTTGTTTTATTTTGTCTTGTTTTCTAGCAGCCAGATTCCATCAGCCAAAGAGTAGTAACTGTCCATCATTGCCATGATCACCTGAATTCAGACACATCTAAGTATCCATAAAAGAAAACTACCTACGTGAGCCAATATCTGACTCCAGAGACGACTCCTCATCAGAGGACTTATCACTTTAATCTTTCAGAATTCATCTTGAAAGACTTCATCTTTCAGAATACACAAACTAAGTTGAGTTAAGGTGCACCATATGATTTTAGGACATAGTTAATTTTCAAGGTTGCAGAAAAGAAAGGTGGTTTTATGTTTGATTATATCCACATATTCTGACCTTCATCCCTGTACAACCATTTAAAGAGAAATATTTTGTGTTTATAGTAAAACACAGTGTATATTTTAAATGAGCAGAAATGTGAATTATCTTCCTATTTAGTCTTAATTATATTTTTATTTTTATTTTTTTTAATATATGAAATTTATTGTCAAATTGGTTTCCATACAACACCCAGTGCTCATCCCAAAAGGTGCCCTCCTCAATACCCATCACCCACCCTCCCCCTCCCACCCCCCATCAATCCTCATTTTGTTCTCAGTTTTTAGCAGTCTCTTATACTTTGGCTCTCTCCCACTCTAACCTCTTTTTTTTTTTTTTCTTCCCCTCCCCCATGGGTGTCTGTTAAGTTTCTCAGGATCCACATAAGAGTGAAACTATATGGTATCTGTCTTTCTCTGTATGGCTTATTTCACTTAGCATCACACTCTCCAGTTCCATCCACGTTGCTACAAAAGGCCATATTTCATTTTTTCTCATTGCCACATAGTATTCCATTGTGTATATAAACCACAATGTCTTTATCCATTCATCAGTCGATGGACATTTAGGTTCTTTCCATAATTTGGCTATTGTTGAGAGTGCTGCTATAAACATTGGGGTACAAGTGCCCCTATGCATCAGTACTCCTGTATCCCTTGGATAAATTCCTAGCAGTGCTATTGCGGGGTCATAGGGTAGGTCTATTTTTAATTTTCTGAGGAACCTCCACACTGCTTTCCAGAGCGGCTGCACCAATTTGCATTCCCACCAACAGTGCAAGAGGGTTCCCGTTTCTCCACATCCTCTCCAGCATCTATAGTCTCCTGATTTGTTCTTTTTGGCCACTCTGACTGGCGTGAGGTGATATCTGAGTGTGGTTTTGATTTGTATTTCCCTGATGAGGAGCGACGTTGAGCATCTTTTCATGTGCCTGTTGGCCATCTGGATGTCTTCTTTAGAGAAGTGTCTATTCATGTTTTCTGCCCATTTCTTCACTGGGTTATTTGTTTTTCGGGTGTGGAGTTTGGTGAGCTCTTTCTAGATTTTGGATACTAGCCCTTTGTCCGATATGTCATTTGCAAATATCTTTTCCCATTCCATTGGTTGCCTTTTAGTTTTGTTGGTTGTTTCCTTTGCTGTGCAGAAGCTTTTTATCTTCATAAGGTCCCAGTAATTCACTTTTGCTTTTAATTCCCTTGCCTTTGGGGATGTGTCGAGTAAGAGATTGCTGCGGCTGAGGTCAGAGAGGTCTTTTCCTGCTTTCTCCTCTAAGGTTTTGATGGGTTCCTGTCTCACATTCAGGTCCTTTATCCATTTTGAGTTTATTTTTGTGAATGGTGTGAGAAAGTGGTCTAGTTTCAACCTTCTGCATGTTGCTGTCCAGTTCTCCCAGCACCATTTGTTAAAGAGGCTGTCTTTTTTCCATTGGATGTTCTTTCCTGCTTTGTCAAAGATGAGTTGGCCATACATTTGTGGGTCTAGTTCTGGGGTTTCTATTCTATTCCATTGGTCTATGTGTCTGTTTTTGTGCCAATACCATGCTGTCTTGATGATGACAGCTTTGTAGTAGAGGCTAAAGTCTGGGATTGGGATGCCTCCTGCTTTGGTCTTCTTCAAAATTACTTTGACTATTCGGGGCCTTTTGTGGTTCCATATGAATTTTAGGATTGCTTGTTCTAGTTTCGAGAAGAATGCTGGTGCAATTTTGATTGGGATTGCATTGAATGTGTAGATAGCTTTGGGTAGTATTGACATTTTGACAATATTTATTCTTCCAATCCATGAGCAGGGAATGTCTTTCCATTTCTTTAAATCTTCTTCAATTTCCTTCATAAGTTTTCTATAGTTTTCAGCATACAGATCTTTGACATCTTTGGTTAGATTTATTCCTAGGTATTTTATGCTTCTTGGTGCAATTGTGAATGGGATCAGTTTCTTTATTTGTCTTTCTGTTGCTTCATTGTTAGTGTATAAGAATGCAACTCATTTCTGTACATTGATTTTGTATCCTGCAACTTTGCTGAATTCATGTATCAGTTCTAGCAGACTTCTGGTGGAGTCTATTGGATTTTCCATGGATAATATCATGTCATCTGCAAAAAGCGAAAACTTGACTTCATCTTTGCCAATTTTTATGCCTTTGATTTCCTTTTGTTGTCTGATTGCTGATGCTAGAACTTCCAAAACTATGTTAAACAACAGCGGTGAGAGTGGACATCCCTGTCGTGTTCCTGATCTCAGGGAAAAAGCTCTCAGTTTTTCCCCGCTGAGGATGATGTTAGCTGTGGGGTTTTCATAAATGGCTTTTATGATCTTTAAGTATGTTCCTTCGATCCCGACTTTCTCAAGGGTTTTTATTAAGAAAGGGTGCTGGATTCTGTCAAAGGCCTTTTCTGCATCTATTGACAGGATCATATGGTTCTTCTCTTTTTTTTTGTTAATGTGATGTATCACGTTGATTGATTTGCGAATGTTGAACCAGCCCTGCATCCCAGGAATGAATCCCACTGGGTCATGGTGAATCATTCTTTTTATATGCCGTTGAATTCGATTTGCTAGTATCTTATTGAGAATTTTTGCATCCATATTCATCAGGGATATTGACCTGTAGTTCTCTTTTTTTACTGGGTCTCTGTCTGGTTTAGGAATCAAAGTAATGCTGGCTTCATAGAATGATTCTGGAAGTTTTCCTTCCCTTTCTATTTCTTGGAATGGCTTGAGAAGGATAGGTATTATCTCTGCTTTAAACATCTGGTAGAACTCCCCTGGGAAGCCATCTGGTCCTGGACTCTTATTTGTTGGGAGATTTTTGACAACCGATTCAATTTCTTCGCTGGTTATGGGTCTGTTCAAGCTTTCTATTTCCTCCTGATTGAGTTTTGGAAGAGTGTGGGTGTTTAGGAATTTGTCCATTTCTTCCAGGTTGTCCAATTTGTTGGCATATAATTTTTCATAGTATTCCCTGATAATTGTTTGTATCTCTGAGGGATTGGTTGTAATAATTCCATTTTCATTCATGATTTTATCTATTTGGGTCATCTCCGTTTTCTTTTTGAGAAGCCTGGCTAGAGGTTTATCAATTTTGTTTATGTTTTCAAAAAACCAACTCTTGGTTTCGTTGATCTGCTCTACAGTTTTTTTAGATTCTATATTGTTTATTTGTGCTCTGTTCTTTATTATTTCTCTTCTTCTGCTGGGCTTGGCGTGTCTTTGCTGTTCTGCTTCTAGTTCCTTTAGGTGTGCTGTTAGATTTTGTATTTGGGATTTTTCTTGTTTATTGAGATAGGTGTGGATTGCAATGTATTTTCCTCTCAGGACTGCCTTCGCTGCATTCTAAAGCTTTTTGATTGTTGTATTTTCATTTTCATTTGTTTCCATATATTTTTAAATTTCTTCTCTAATTGCCTGGCTGACCCATTCATTCTTTAGTAGGATATTCTTTAACCTCCATGCTTTTGGAGGTTTTCCAGACTTTTTCCTGTGGTTGATTTCAAGCTTCATAGCATTGTGGTCTGAAAGTGTGCATGGTACGATCTCACTTCTTTTATACCTATGAAGGGCTGTTTTGTGACCCAGTATGTGGTCTATCTTGGATAATATTCCATGTGCACTCGAGAAGAAAATATATTCTGTTGCTTTGGGATGCAGAGTTCTAAATATATCTGTCAAGTCCATCTGATCCAATGTATCATTCAGGGCCCTTGTTTCTTTATTGACTGTGTGTCTAGATGATCTATCCATTTCTGTAAGTGGGGTGTTAAAGTCCCCTGCAATTACCACATTCTTATCAATAAGGTTGCTTATGTTTCTGAGTAATTGTTTTATATATTTGGGGGCTCCAGTATTCAGCGCATAGCCATTTATAATTGTTAGCTCTTCCTGATGGATAGACCCTGTAATTATTATATAATGCCCTTCTTCATCTCTTGTTACAGCCTTTAATTTAAAGTCTAGTTTGTCTGATATAAGTATGGCTATTCCAGCTTTCTTTTGGCTTCCAGTCGCATGATAAATAGTTCTCCATCCCCTTACTCTCAATCTAAAAGTGTCCTCAGGTCTAAAATGAGTCTCTTGTAGACAGCACATAGATGGGTCTTGTTTTTTTGTCCATTCTGATACCCTATGTCTTTTGGTTGGCGCATTTAATCCATTTACATTCAGTGTTATTATAGAAAGATACGGGTTTAGAGTCATTGTGATGTCTGTGTGTTTTATGCTTGTAGTAATATCTCTGGGACTTTGTCTCACAGGGTCCCCCTTAGGATCTCTTGTAGGGCTGGTTTAGTGGTGACAAATTCCTTCAGTTTTTGTTTGTTTGGGAAGACCTTTATCTCTCCTTCTATTCTAAATGACAGACTTGCTGGATAAAGGATTCTCGGCTGCATATATTTTCTGCTTAGCACACTGAAGATCTCGTGCCAATTCTCTGGCCTGACAAGTTTCAAAAGATAGATCAGTCACGAGTCTTATAGGTCTCCCTTTATATGTGAGGGCACGTTTATCCCTTGCTGCTTTCAGAATTTTCTCTTTATCCTTGTATTTTGCCAGTTTCACTATGACATGTCGTGCAGAAGATCGATTCAAGTTACGTCTGATGGGAGTTCTCTGTGCCTCTTGGATTTCAATGCCTTTTTCCTTCCCCAGTTCAGGGAAGTTCTCAGCTATAATTTCTTCAAGTACCCCTTCAGCACCTTTCCCTCTCTCTTCCTCCTCTGGGATACCAATTACGCGTATATTATTTCTTTTTAGTGTATCACTTAGTTCTCTAATTTTCCCCTCATACACCTGGATTTTTTTATCTCTCTCTCAGCTTCCTCTTTTTCCATAACTTTATCTTCTAGTTCACCTATTCTCTCCTCTGCCTCTTCAATCCGAGCTGTCATCATTTCCATTTTGTTTTGCATTTCGTTTAAAGCGTTTTTCAGCTCCTCGTGACTGTTTCTTAGTCCCTTGATCTCTGTAGCAAGAGATTCTCTGCTGTCCTCTACACTGTTTTCAAGCCCAGCGATTAATTTTATGACTATTATTCTAAATTCACTTTCTGTTATATTATTTAAATTCTTTTTGATCAGTTCATTAGCTGTTGTTATTTCCTGGAGATTCTTCTGAGGGGAATTCTTCTGTTTGGTCATTTTGGATAGTCCCTGGCATGGTGAGGACCTGCAGGGCACTTCCCCTGTGCTGTGGTGTATAACTGGAGTTGGTGGGCGGGGCCGCAGTCAGACCTGATGTCTGCCCCCAGCCCACCACTGGGGCCACAGTCAGACTGGTGTGTGCCTTCTCTTCCCCTCTCCTAGGGGCGGGATTCACTGTGGGGTGGCGTGGCCCGTCTGGGCTACTTGCACACTGCCAGGCTTGTGATGCTGGGGATCTGGCGTATTAGCTGGGGTGGGTAGGCAAAGTGCACGGGGGCAGGAGGGGCAGGCTTAGCTAGCTTCTCCTTAGGTGATCCACTTCAGGAGGGGCCCTGTGGCAGCGGGAGGGAGTCAGATCTGCTGCAGGAGGTTTGGCTCCGCAGAAGCACAGAGTTGGGTGTTTGCGCGGAGAGAGCAAGTTCCCTGGCAGGAACTGGTTCTCTTTGGGATTTTGGCTGGGGGATGGGCGGGGGAGATGGCGCTGGCGAGCGCCTTTGTTCCCCACCAAACTGAGCTCTGTCGTCCGGGGCTCAGCAGCTCTCCCTCCCTTTGTCCTCCAGCCTTCCCGCTTTCCGAGCAGAGCTGTTAACTTATGACCTCCCAGACGCTAAGTCGCGCTTGCTGTCGGAACACAGTCCGTCAGGCCCCTCCGCTTTTGCCAGCCAGACTCTGGGGCTCTGCTTGGCCGGCGAGCCGCCCCTCCGCCCCGGATCCCTCCCGACAGTCCGTGGAGCGGGCACCGCCTCGCCGCCCTTCCTACCCTCTTCCGTGGGCCTCTCGTCTGCGCTTGGCTCTGGAAACTCCGTTCTGCTAATCCTCTGGCGGTTTTCTGGGTTATTTAGGCAGGTGTAGGTGGAATCTAAGTGATCAGCAGGATGCGCGGTGAGCCCAGCGTCCTCCTACGTCGCCATCTTCCGTCTCTCCTCCTCTTAATTATATTTTTAAACAGGGCAAGTGCTTGGCAAACCTTTCATTAGTGAATACAATAAAAGACTTAGATAAAAAGAACCTGACAATATAATTATGAACTCAAATTTCTTGTAGACATTTTTAACGTAGGTCATGTAAGAGGTCATCAAAAGATCTGTCAAAAAAAAAGATAGTCATGTGGAAATAAACAAAGACCACTCAGATGAGAACAAGCAAACATTATTTACTTAGTGCTTGCTATAGCTGGGACTCAGCCACCATCACTTGCATTTGGAAGACACTCAAAGTCAGGCAAGGAAGTGTGAAAGCTTACAGTGGAAAAAATGCAAGGCTTCAGATGTGCTCTGACTGGAGGATGTGGACAAGGGGAAGCTGCAGGTGGGCTAACTGTAAGTAGGGAATATTATATGATAGGTGAAGAAGCATATTTGGCATTCTCTGCTTGGTCCTAAGTTGTAAGTAGGAAGAAAAATAAGGGCATCTGGCAGTTATTGAGCAAGTCTTGACTATTTGGGACCGACTGCTGAAGGGGTTATGGTTTGGCTTCTTGGATTGGTTGCTCCATAGGTTGTGTGTCAGAGATCTATTTTATTTATTTATTTGTATGGTCTGGCCAGTGTTCTTTTATGTATTCAGTCTCTCAACCATGGGTTTCAAATTATTGGGACTTAATGTTATAAATAAGCCCTTACTTGGGTGAAAAATATGGTGATACCTTCATCATGATATAATTTCTTCTTTCATCCAATATGTTTCACAGTTATAAGCCCCTATTACATGAAAGGTAGAATCCAATCACTAAACCTTCCTCATATCTGAATCAATGAAATGTCAGCAGTATGACAAAATAGTTTACAATATGCTTGTTGAAGGAAATAAAAACCTGACAACAATAATTTGTCCATTTAATTAAAAAATATAAATTTATGAAAAATAACAATTCATCAATCTTGCTTTGAGTTTGCTTTAACACCTACAAATATATTAGCACTTAACTTGTCCTCAAGTAACAATATATTGATGTAATATTTTTATTTATTTTCTATTATAAAATACTTTCATTTCTTAAGGGGCAAAAAATAAATGCAAGGCAAAGAGATAACATTTCACAGCTCCAAATTATTAATTCCCTATGTATAGTACTTCTCTGAGACAATAGAAAGGAAAATCACTACCATTTGAAAGTTGAAAAAACTGAGGATCAGAGAATCATACTAACTTGCCAAAGATTTACATCAGTCGATGTTATGAAATAGATTTCCTGAATTCTAGTTGCATGTTCTTTTCTCTACACTCTTCACCTTCTATATAATTGCTGAAGTGAATGCAATTTTATTGGCCCTGGAATAATCTGAAATCTGAAGAAAACAAGAAAAGAAAACACACCAATAACACACCTGACATGGCAGGCAAATCAAATGCTAAAGAAGTTATATACAATAGTGAGTTTTTCTTTCTCGTCTCTCAAGACCATGTGTAAGTGTAAACAAAGTAGTAATCTTGACTATAGAGAAATGGAATGAGGGATTAACAAGAACAAGGCAGTGGTCAGAGTAGGAAAGAGAAATTTTAGAAGGAATAAATCTATATAACTAAATTATAATCAAAACATTTTATAGAGGAGGGCTCCTTGAAGACATATCTTATTCCAAGGCTGTTAAAGAAAAACACATCTAGAACATTTTTCTAGTTCAGAAAGTGCAGAAATTCTCAAAGAAAGATAAGAACAAATCAAAAGGAAACAGCAGCTAGCTTGAATAAACTTCCAATGGCCAAATCTGGTATTAATAATAATAAATATGGTAACAACAACATTCATGGATTTTAACTCATTAAATAAAATAAGAAGTTATGGGTCCATAATGATAGCAAAGAGAGAGAGAGAAAGAGAGAAAGATACAGTGCCTCCTTACTGTAGAATATCCACTAATAAAAATAGAAAGAGTGATAGAGTAAAAGTCAATGTTTTTTATTATAACAATTTTAATTGATTTAAGTAAAAATATCATTGAGTGCTAAAACTAATGCATGAAAATTTAAGAGGGAATAGGATACTCATACGTCTTCAAAGCATCTCCTTGATATTTTTATTACAAGTGAGAAAATAACAACCGTACCATGGAGAAACCTGGTAGGAATCAGCATATCCACACAATCAAAATGAACATCACCAATAATTAGACAAATCAACATCACATGGCTCCTGTACAACGTACTAATAAAAACACAGCATCTGAAATGTAGTATTCCTGCCAAAAATACATAACCTGAATGTAATCAGGAGGACATTTTAGATGATCCAAAATTGAAGGATGTTCAATAAAATGACTGGTCTTAACTTTGCAAAATGTCAATGTCATGTAAGATAAAGAAAGCCTTAGGAACTGTGAAAAGTAAAGGAGCCAAAGAAATATGAAAACTGAATATAAATCTAATCCTGGATTGGATCCTGCACAGGAAAAAAAAAGTTGCTGTCAAAAACATTTTTGGAACAAAAGAGTAATTTGAATACACATGCAGTTTAGATGATACTACAGTATCAATGTTAAGTATCCTGGTTTTGATAATTTTTCTGTAATTATATAAGATGACATTTTTGTTCATAAAAACTGTACAATGAAATGTGAAATGTTTAGGGGAAATGAGAAATGATGCCTATAAATTACAAGCAGTTCAGAGAAAACTTAAACGGAAAGATAGATATAGATGAAAAATTTCTCTGACTTTTCCCTCTCACTCTCTCTCTATATATGACATCATATATCTACCCACCTATTGAAACAGAGAAAAAGCATGAGTGGCAAACTATTAACAGTTAGTGGAAAGATAGGAAAAAAAAGATTAACTATGGTTATAAATTATTTGCATTACTTTTACCACTTTTAAATAGTTTGAAATTATTTCAAAATTTAAAAATTAAAATGTGAAGTAATAATAAAAATTACGACATAAAAGCTGTTTCACAGAAGTTAACCTTCTGCCAGTAGAGCTCCTGAACCTTATTAAGCTAACTAAGTCTTTTCCAGTCTCCAACCTTAAGATCCTCTAATAATAGAGTCCTTCTCTCAAATCATTGCTATCCTGTGGATTCTAAAGGGGTGAAATAGATTATTAGAACCCAAAGTGACACAGTGAAACTATTCACTACACAAAATATCTATCTCTGATCAGGTGAACAGGAGAGCTGTACTACTATTTTTTCCACCAGGGGGACACAGCACTGGGATTACTGTACCAGGCCTACCACGGTAATTTACCTGAGTTGTAATTAACTTATTTTCATGTCTTTCCTTCCACTCTAAAAGCTAGTCCTTTATTTCTTTCCTGTGTATCTAATCTTAATGATTGGACAGTTACTCATAATTCTCAGCTCTTTCTCAGATGTAAAAAGCAGACCAAAATCAATTTGATCATTCAGCAAACATTGGGGAGCTCTCTTTAACTTTGATAGCTATCTATTACCTTCTCTACTATTTCCATGCCATGTAGTATAACAGTGAAATCAAGTCTCAGAACAAATATTGCTATATATATACAAAGTTCACTCATAAGGAGGCATGGAGTTTGTTCAACAGCTAATAAAAGGATCATTCTCTGACTAATAACTCAAACAAATGGCTTTTTAGAATGTTGACTTTATAATTTCATCTCTTCTTACAAAAGACTATTGGCCTGTGTAACATTGCTAACTACCAGCCACCCATCTTGAGTTCTCTCTCTCTCTTTCAGTCTGTCTGTCTCTCTCTGTCACACACACACACACACACACACACACACACACACACACACACATTTCTGGAGCTGGGGGGAGGAAGTGGTTAAAAACAAACCAAAAAAAAAAAAAAAAAAAACCCAAACAAACAAACAAACCTAGGTTAAGACATTCATTCATTCAACAATGATGTGGATTGCTTCCTACATGGCCAGCCTAGCACTTACAAACTCTTAAGCTAGTTTGTCTTAGAATAGGGCTTGACAAACTTTTCTGTAAAGGTTCAGGGAGTAAATATTTTAGGCTTTGTGGGTCAAATGGCTTCTGTTGCAACGACTCCACTGTGCCCTTAGAGTGCAAACGCAACCAAAGACAAAATGGAAATGAATGGGCATGGCCATGCTCCAACAAATTGCATTTATAAAACAGGCAGCCAACCACAGTTCACTGGATAAGAGTACGAACACAGACTCATACACTGTGAAGATTTCAGTGATGGGCTGAAATAGACCGGGCTTTCTTCAAAGTTTTCTCTCAAGGTCCTCATCTTTCCATAACTTATCCCATTGTGCTTTTGCCGCTTCTTGGTCCCCTATTCTTGCAAATATCACATCGCCTCTACAAAACTGAACCACAGCAGAACACTTTAGAAAGCACAGGGCACGGCAGCAAAGTAGGTGATCTACAGAAATGAATCTGCTTTCCTTATTCTCAAGTAGTCAAATAGTTTGTTCTCTTCTATATACTGCATACTGACTAAATTATCTCTTTCATTATCAGAGTTAAATAGACTCTTTTAAAGAATAGAAAATACCTTTATGTGTAAGTTATTTTTGTCTATTCCCACAGCTTTACTTTATTAATAATTAAAATACTGCAAATATGTACGGTTTCACAGCTTGCAAAGTATTTTCACATACATAACAACTTTATGTGGTAGAAAAGGTTGGTAGTGCTGTTATTCAAAAGATTATAAAATTGAGGTTCTGAGACATTCAGGAATCTTCCCATGTCTAAAATTAGAGACCTAACCTGTGTTCAGGTCTTTCCACCATAATTTAGAGCACTGCAAAGCTCACTCTAGAGATTAAAGATAAGCTCAACAGAATTTCAAATGTTTAGAACCTTTTATCCACCAAAACTATGATGAAATCAGAAGTCAGAAGAGAAAACTTCAAAGACCAAGCTCCAAGAAAAGCAGAAGACACAAAATCTAATTGTTTCTTCTTATTTGCAAGAACACAACTTTTCAGTTGTACGTGACAGTATCTTTAGTTTTGCTCATGATAAGGTTTCCCCTTAGAAAAGACATGATACTGTGCAAAGGAGCCTCAGTATATATTCCCCAAAACAATCAATACAAAACAGAAACTGAGTTAAAACCAAAAAGGAAGCAAAGAGATATTGCTGTTGTAATGACAATATTCAAATATTACTAAAAAGTTGAAAGAATAAAGGCAAGACAATATCATTTTTAAGTAAGAAAAAATAACTTTGAAGGAAAATATTTTATAATTTGGTTCAATAATGCAATTATACTCTCCAAAGAGTATAGGGATTAAACTGCTTTCTTTCTCTCTCTTTTTTTTTAATTAATGTTTATTTTTGAGAGAGGAGAGACAAAGCACGAGTGGGGCAGGGGCAGAGAGAGAGGGAGACACAGAATCCAAAGCAAGCTCCAGGCTCTGAGCTGTCCGCACAGAACCCAGTGCAGAGCTTGAACCCATGAACTAGGAGATCATGACCTGAACCGAAGTCAGACATTCAACCAAATGAGCCACCCAGGTGCCCCTCAACTGTTTTTTTAAAAGACACTTATAAAGTTAAGTAAATCAGTTAGGCATTCAAGAATATAGTTTCTTTTTTTAATGTTTATTTATTTATTTTTAGGAGGAGGGGCAGAGAGAAAGGGAGAGAGAGAGAATCCCAAGCAGGCTCTGCACTGTTAGCACAGAGCCCAACACGGGCATCGATCCCATGAACCATTAGATCTTGACCTGAGCTGAAATCAATAGTTGGTCACTTAACCAACTGAGCCAACCAGGTGCCACAAGAATATAGTTTCTGTATGTCTCTTATGGCCTACAGAGATTCAAGCAAATAAATCACATATTTGCAACTGATTAATAAAATCTCAAATTGTATTCATTAAAGGAGTAGTGTTCATTAAGGGTAAGTTGATCTTCATTGAAATATTTTCCACTCAAAGAATTTAATTAATTTTTTAATGTTTATTTATAAATTTGAGGGGGGAGGGGCAGAAAGAGGGAGAAACCGAATCCTAAGCAGGCTCCATGCTGCCAGCACATAACCCAATGTGGGGCTTGAACTGATAAAACTGTGAGATCATGACCTGAGCCAAGATAAAGAGTCCAAAGCTTAACTGACTGAGCCATCCAGGTGCCCCTCAAAGAATTTAATTTAAAATGCTATATAAAAGGTTGTCCTTTCATCATCCAGAAAAAAGTATTATCATTGGAGAGGATCTCATTTACTAACCATATCAAGTATCTTCAATGAATTGTTTACTTTGTTCATTATTCATATCAACAAAAGATTGGAAACTAATGATTAATGAATACTTTGACATTCCGAAGTATATATGGATTCTCTCAATAAATCAGGTCATTCCTCCTATCTTTTTTTTTTCTTTTTGGCTTTCTTACCAAATTTTCTTAACGCATTTTGTATGCATTTGGGTTGTGTTTCTATTTTACTAACCTGGATTGCAGTCTAGAGAAAACATAGTTACTTGCCTCATTGGTAAGACACTGTTTTGCCTAACCTAATAATCTTTTTAGATCTCAAATGCATGGATTCTACCTGGGGATTTTTTTTTGGCACACTGTTTTTCCCCCCCCCCCAACGCAAACTCGCTTTGGATCAAGAATCCTAGGGGAAGAAATACCAAAAAGCTGTAATTAAGAGGTCAAAAATGCTGCCTGCACAATTTTAGATAGATTCCTTGCTTTTTCGATGCAATAAAAAACATTTTAAACAAAGGAAGGACAGAAAAGTGGATTTTCACAAAGATGTATTGTGAATTTTATCTGGTAAAAAATGGTTTTCAAAGTCATTTTTATGAGATACATTCACTTAAGAAGTACAATATATATTATTCAAATACTCCAGTGTCTCATAGGTTTCAAATGCTTTCGTCCACATTCTCTCATCTGATCCTTGCAGCAACCCTGTATTGTCCTTAGATTCCTTTGTCAAATGAGAAACTGAGGCCCAGAATGGAAAAAAAAAAGTCTTTGACAGAAGTAACAAAATTAACAAGGTGTTCAACTGAAAATGGAAAGTGGAGGGTGCATTTTGCTTGAGTTGTGGGGGTAAATTGCTCATAAAAAAGGCCAGGCATATTAAAGCAGCCTCAAAATCAAGGGTAATAAGCAGGTTAATTCGTAGGTGCCAACTCTGATTGAACCATAATGGCTCTCTAGACCAGAGGTCATCAAACTATGGCCTATAGATTAGACACTTGGTTTTGTAAATAATATTTTAGTGGAACACAGCCATGTCCATTTGTTTACATAGTGTGTGCGTCTGCTTTTGTGCTACAAATTGTCCTCCAGCTGCAGAGTAGTTGCAATAGGCACCGCGTTGGCCACCATCATAAAATATGCACTATCTGACCATTTATACAATGTTCACTGCTCTAGATCACTGTGTTTAGGAGGATTTTGAAGTTATATTTTAGTCTTCATGATTGATTATCATTGTCCTCCATAGATAAGGGAAGAGGGAAATTGTTACCCTTGCACTGTCATAGACACAAATGTCACCTTGATTAGGCTGACTCTCATTTGCTGGATATTCTCTCTCTGCTCCAGTGTTAGGTCATCAGGTTTGCATTTTCAAAAACTCACTGGATTAGGTTCATGCAGCAATAATAACATCTGGTGACTTGATTCATGCTAACTCATCAAAACCACATTTTAGTGTCGGTTAATTCTAGCAAGGTTTGATGCAGATTGTGAACTATCCCAAGTATATGATTCTCTTGTATCCTTATCTATACCACAGTTGATCCCAGTTTCTCTTTCACGTTATACACCTATTTTTTTTCCAATTGAAAGAAGAGAATCCCTCAATGAGTCCATAAGTTCTGCACAGTTAAAAACCATTTTTCACAGGTCTTTTGTTATCCAAGCATAGGACTAGGCACAGTACTCCTAGGCATTTAACAAAAATACATTGGTATAAACCATATCTTCCTAGAGGAAAAGGCAATGTATCACTGAGTGAAAGAGATCCCAGGACTCACTTTAGCAATAGTCTTTCAATTAAGCAACCAAAAGGAAGTAATTTCCGACTGACAGTTCTAAGGAGCTATTTTTTGAGAATCAAGGCTTTGCTTGCACTTCTGTTCATAAAACTACAGACTTTCTTGTGTGTCAAATCCACAGGAGGTGTTAGGAAGTGACCATTTTTTTGTCCATGATCTAATAGCATAATAACACTACATTGCATGTTAATAACATCCTTCTGTTGATGTACTCAAAGCTTTTTCAGAGATAATTATCTATTTTATCAACAAAACAGTCCTCAGAGAGAAGGAGTAGGAGAAGGTACTGCTATTCTATTGTTACAGGGTGAGAGACTGAGACATCAAATTATTTCATAACTAATTTTGTTTCAAAGATTTTTATTCAAGTAAACCAGGTAACTCTGATTTAATATAAATTTTACAATATCTATGTTCTGGGCATAATCTGTGTTTACCCTCCTCAGTTGTTTAGACTGAATGGCAGTCATATTTTTTGAACTACAAATGGAAAAAGTAAGAAGTATATATGACTTATAAACTTAAGTTTTATATAGTTAATTCATATATATTACATATATGATACATATATAGATACACATACTCAAATGTCTATTTTGCTTTATATCTTCAAGTTAAAAAGTTATACCAAATATTCTTTATATATTTTTATATTAGTGCTTATTTTGATTTTCTCAGCTAAAATGAATATGACAAAAGTTTAGTTTGCCCCAAAACTAAGATTTTTCACTTTCACAAATCTCTAAAATGTCTTTCTACAAACTCTGTAAATCTGTATTTCCAGATTTGACAACTCAAAATTTACTTCGAAAACTGTGATCTCCTTGAGAAAACAAGGTACCAATTATGGCAAAGAACTAATATATGCTTAATTTGTTGCTTCAAAAGTACAAAGTTCCTGTTGTCAGGGCATGCAAAATATGTATAGCACATGTAAACAAAAGAGCAAATTGTATTGGGCTAGACAAAAATTGGGAAAAAAACAGATTCCCTCTTCTTAAAGATGAGTAGCCTGAGGCCTAATGAAGTTATCAAGGTGTGAATGAAATAGGCTGGATCAAGTAATCAGGCCATAGGGAACAAAAATATCTCTGACTCAGCTAGGCATGGAGAGACGGAAACTGAATAAAAACAGCACCTGAAAGAAATACATCCGTTGGAAAAATAATTTCAAAGGCAACAAGAGAATGGACTCTAGTCCCAATCTGTTAATAAGTGGCTGGTAATCTCCACATCTCTCATGTAACTTTGCTTATAATATGGGGATTCTTCTACTAGCATATTCAGCGCCATGTCAGGATGCTATATGGCACGTGGGTGAGCTCTTGCTCTTTAGGAATCTGGGACCAACCCCCTTGAGATTCATAGTCCTAAATACATTGGTCTTTCTTGGGCCAGCTTTCTGCCATTTGCAAAAATGGTTTATGGAATTCATCTTTCCACTACTGACAAAACTCTGAGTATTCAAGGAAACTGAGTCCTGGACTCTGAACTCAAACGACTTACATATAAAGTGGATAAATTATTAACTCTCAGTTGCTTTTGTTTTCTCACATTACATTCCTAGACTCACAACTAATTTTAGCCATAGCTGTTGCTAGCAAGTTCAGTCTCCCCCCTGTTGTGTATCATTTCCAGAAGTTGTCTAATGCTGCAGGAATCCACTCAATCTAACTGCAAGTCCAGGCCACAAGTGCATGGTCAAGGCTCCTAGAGGCAACAGTCAACCAGTAGTGGATGGAAACTAGTAGATAAATACTCCCACCTGCCACCCTTCAGGTACACAACTGGGGCAGCATTCTGTATGTCTCTTGGATTCTGGTAGAATGGAGTTCTGGTTGCCCAGAGCAGTGACCTTGATAAAACACACTTCTATTGGCTTTTCATTCTTCTCATCCTTTCCTATTTTGCTCCTCCCTCCAACTAAGCCTGGGAATCACCTAACACATGCATGCGAGAAACTTGCCTCAGTCTGTACTTTCAGAGAAACCTAGGCTAATGAAATTAAACGTGTTATTTTAAGCAATTTACTTAAATTTAATAAACCTCAATTTCCTCAGCTTTGAAATGGAAATGAAAAGATCTGTTATAAGACTCAGGAGCCTTATATGTCAAGTGTTTAGCACAATATTGTACTAAATTCCCTGAGAGCTATGATGCTGAAGATAACAATGATGGTGATAAATGTAAAATGCAAATTTAAAAATTCTATGTGCAAGTACCTTGGAAATTACCTTGTTAATCTAATGTGATACATCAATGCAATCATGCACATGTTATATATCAACACTAATCATTGGCATTGAGGTCACTAAACAAAAACCTAGAATTGTCCTGTAGTTTCAGAATACATCTATTACCTTCAGGCACTAATCTAAAATCTGAATACCATCGCTGACAAATACAGTACCATAAAAAACTATCCCATGAAAATAGTGCTAAAAATTGACTCATAATTATAGATAAAACTTTAACAAATAGACTCCACCAGTCTAAAAACCTAGTATGGCATGATAGCTTATTCCAGAAAAGTAAGAATGATTCAGTTAGCAAAAATATTCATTTTAGATACCATATATGTAGGTTGAAGAAGAAAAGCCACATGATCAGATCAGTAGATATGAAAAAGTTTTATGATAAAATTAAATATCAATTCCTGATTTTTAAAAAATACTTACTAATTAGGAACAGGATGGTTCCTTTGCATGATAAAGCTATATGCATAACTCAAAAACATTCTTAATCTAAAAAGACACTTTGTCATTAATATCAGAAATAAGACAAATATGCTTCATCTCTGTTATTTAAGCATTGTTTCAGAATTACTAGCCAAAGTAGTCAAATAAAAGAATGAAGTAATGGTAAAATATTGGTTATATATATAAATTCATGATTTTAAGATGTTATTATTTCCTATCTGTAAAGTCCAAGAAGATCAACTAGAAAAAAGAAAAGAAAAAAACATGACAACTTAGTAAAATTGGAACTACAAATAACTCAGCAGAATTCAATACCATTCTTTTCTGTGAGCAATAGATGATAAAATAGGAAAAAAAAATTGTTCCATTAACACCACCAAAGTAAAGTAAAATATCTGAGAATACATTTAGTAAGAAATGTGTAGAACTTCTATGAAGAAAACTACAAAACTATACCAAAGAACCTAAAAAGAAGTTAGAAGAAAATAGAGATTTGTTCTGTTTTTGAATAGCAAAAATTCAATGATGTGAAATATCACTCTCACCCCATCAATATTCCCTATGCTAATCTGTACATTCATTGTAATCCTAACAGTCGGTTAAGTGTCCAACTTTGGCTCAGGTCATGATCTTGTGGTTTGCAAGTTTGCGCACCACATGCAGCTCTCTGCTGTCAGTGCAGAGCCTGCTTTGGGTCCTCCGTTCCCCTCTCTCTCTGTCCCTACCCCACTTGTGGTCTCTCTCTCTTCAAAATAAATAAACATTTTTATAAAAAATTCAAGTAGTTCCTACCGAGTAATATTTAAAACTGGACCAAAACAAAAATGAAGAAAAAATAATTTTCATGTGAAAATAACTAATACACATATGAGATGCAGTTTTCAAAAGTAAGGCTCACCAAAAATTAGCCTTTTCTGACACCCCCACACAAAGTGAATTCCCCATGTTTGATGTCCTCATGCTATCTCATACATTTCCAGTATAGAAATCATTGCAATTCGTAATTATATATGTTATGTTTATCTCTGTTACTTTATTAGTCCATTTTTAGTACTGGACTTTAATCATCAGAACTACAAAATCCTACAGTACTCATTTAGCACAACATTTTTTATTGTGGATAAATATACATAAAATTAACCATTTAGCCATTTTTAAATTTATAGTTCACTGGCATTAAGTACATTCACATTGTCGTGCAACCATCTCCACCATCTATCCCCAGAACTTTTTCATATTTCCCAACTGAAACTCTATACCCATTAAACAGTAACTTGCCAATCCCCCTACCCTCAGCCCTTCACTCATCATTCTTCTTTCTGTCTCTATGAATTTGACTACACTAGGTACCTCAATAAGTACAATCATACAATATTTGTCTTTTAGTGAATGATTGATTTCACTTAGCATAATGTCTTCAAGGTTCGTCTATGTTGCAACATGTGCTGAATTTCTTTCCTTTTTTCAGATTGAGTAATAGTTTATTGCATGTATACACCACATTTTACTTATCCATTCATCTGACAGTGGACACGTGGGGTTGCTTCTACATTTTGGCTGCTGTGAATAAGGCTGATATAAACATGAGTGTACAAATAGCTATTTGAGTGCCTGCTTTCAACTCTTTTGGATATATACCCAGAAGTACAGTTGCTGGATCATATAGTTATTCTATGCTTAATGTTTAAAAATTTTTTAAGTTTATTTATTTATTTTGAAAGAGACAGAGAGAGTGAGCAGGGGGTGGGGCAGAGAGAGGGGGGGTGAGAGAGAATTCCAAGCAGGCTATGCACTGTCAGCACAGAGCCTACGCAGGGCTCAAACTCACCAACAGCGAGTTCATGATCTGAGACGAAACCAAGAGTTAGACACTTAACCGACTGAGCTATCCAGGTGTCCCCTATGTCTAATTTTTTTAAAGAACTGCCATACTGTTTGCCACAGAGGCTCCACCATTTTATACTCCTACCAGCAATGCACATGTTCCAATTTCTGCACATCTTCACAGCACTTGTCATTTTTTTTTAATAAAAGCCATCCTGAAGGGTATGAAATGGGATGTAATTGTGGTTTTGATTTCCATTTCCCTAATGATTAATGATGTGGAACAGCTTTTCATATGCTGATTGGCCATTTGTATACCTTCTTTGGAGAAATGTCTATTCAAGTCATTTGCACATTTCTTTTTTTTTTCATTTGTACATTTCTTGATTGGATTTGTTATTGTTGTCAGATAGGAGCTCTTTATATATACTGGATATTAATCTATTATTAGATATATGGTTTTCAATTATTTTCTCCTTTTCTGTGGGTCTTCTTATCACTGTGTTGATAATGGCCTTTGAAACATAAAAGTTTATTTTTGGCGTAGTCCAATTTACCTATTTTTAAATTTTGTTGTTTGATTTGAGTGTCTTTGCTCAACATTTTATTTCCAGGGTCTAATTCATAGGAAGCACTTGATAAATATTTATTAAACCAAGGACACAAGAATATAGATAGAGTCATAGATATAGATATAATTGATTCTCATTATTTTCAGTAGTTACAGTCTATAAAGTCTCCACAAACATCAAATTAGTAAATACTGAAAGATTCCTCTTAGGGGAAACATATGGCTAAGTTCTTGCAAACCTCTGGTTTTTCATCAACCAATCAATAAATAACCCTGATTTATGTGTGTTTCTGTCTAAAGACAACCTACTGAGTATATTTTGCTGATTTATTAACATTGGCCAACATTATAATTTCTACCTAAATAATGCTTATCTAACACACAAAATTTTTTCATAAGATATATCAAAACTTTCTTGCACTTTAGAACATTAGACACTACTTTAGCTGTTTCCTTGGAGGCCAGTTTAAGCAGCAAACTCACCAAGAAAAAGCACAAAAATGCAAAACACACAAACAAACATGGCATTAAGAAACCATGAAAAGGACACTTATTTACACTGTGATAGCTGAAACAAGTAAACAAGACATCACCTTGTTTGACCTCAGTTGAGAATATATGTATAGGGTGACTCAAATTTTTCACCATTCTGTGCATGTCCATAAAAACACCACAAGTATTGATTTTGGGGTCACAAATAAATTTAGGAAGTAAAAAAATTTGCATATACAGAATCCATGAATAATGAAGATTGACTGTATTTATGTAGATACATAGGCATAGACATAGTCACAGACATTTACAGATACAGATTTAGACATTCATACACATAAACACAGATATATAGATATAGCCATAAGCACAGACACTAACACATAGAGACTCAGACATCATACATACACATATGTATACCAGACTAAGATTGATAATACGAAATATTAGAGGAAATGGTTAGTTAACAAGCTCTTTCATACAATCTTAATGTGAATGCAAATTACTACTAAAATTAGGAAGGGTATGTGGAAAGGTCTATCAAAAATTTAAGAGTACACATACTTCATCAAGAAATCCACTTTTACAAAACTGTCCTATACAATAATTGCAGAATTGAGCAATTTTGCAAGTACAAATACCACCAATCTGGTATTATTTGAAATCATAAGAAATTAAAAATAATCAAAACTGCCCTCAAGAGGAACTGGTCAAATACATTACGGCCCATCTATACAATGAAATATTAAGTGGTTGTAAAAAAATACTTATCTGCATGTGACAACTTAGAATGATGTTCATAATATGTGTGAAGAAAAGAAAATTGTATTATGGTATGTAAATTGTGAAATAACCTTGTAGAATTCAAATATGTTTATATATAATTCATTTAGTGTGAATATTTTATTTTATGCAAACAAGATATCTGAAATGATGTTATCATTGGTTATCTCTGAGTCCTATGCTGGGTTTTTGCTCTCAGATCCCTCCCCACCTGTCTCTCTCCTTTTCTGCATCACAAGGAACTACATTTACCTTTCCCTTTGTCTTCAAGGTAAGCTTAAGTATAGGGAGGCAGCATTGGAAGACTAAAGGTTGGGAGGAGGGGAAAAGCCAGGGTCTTATCTCCTCTTACTCTCTGTTTTGGGTTGTGTCTCCAACAGGAGTAACTCCTCTGAAACCCTCTCACTAGCAAGATTTCTATGTGGCCCCATGTCCTACCAGGCTGACTTAATATAGTTCCAACTTGCACCTTAATCTCCTCGTCTTCGGTAATGCTGCCCTCTCCCTTTATCCCTTCAGAAGCACTGCTTCTGCTGATGTCTGCATTGCCTTATGCCTCCACTTTGGATCCTCAGTTTGTCAGTGACTTTCATAAAGTCCTGCAGAAAATGTCCCCTGTTTAAAATATCTAGAGTGGCTTCTCTTTTCAGGCTGGAACCTACCTGACAGGTAACCAGGTAGAGAAGAGGGAAAACATTGTTTTCCATTTGTTTGTTTGACAAAGTAACCAGGGAGAAAGGGGAAATTTTTTAATTTTTCTTCCAAAAAATGAAAGTCTGAGGAACCTCCACATTTTATGGAAAAATCACAGAGTAATAAAATGAATTCTTTTTCAACCATGCAGCAAATTACCGTAGTTCATGATCCTTCGCCATCTTAAATGAACTTTCCACAACATTCATTGCCATTTCGTAGTAGAGTTTCAATTCAAACTAGAAACAAATCAAACCTTATACTCTTTGGGTCTGTTTTAATTTGTGGCAACATATTTTCACATGGTATGTTGCTCTGTTTTCCAATTTGGCTACTTGTTGACTTTATGGGAATGACCTACCTAGCTATCCCTAGAGGGCCATATCAGATTGGCTAAGATTAAAATGATGGATAATATCTACTCTGGGTGAAGGTATGGGAATATGTATTACTCTCATTTGGCATCTTTCCGGATTGCCCTTAGTTACCACTATACTATAAATTCTTACAGGGCAAGGATTACTTCTTATTTTGTTTTGTAAACCCAGTTTACAGTACAATATCTTGGACTTAACTAGGGGTTCAAAAAGATATTGTCTTGGTGTTCCCTGTACTTCACTAAGACATTGTTTTATTCTTGACAACGAAAAGGTTCACATTTCTCCTCTGCTACTTTAAGGGCTTAAATAAACACAATCAAAATTAAAATGGACTGGAATGGGATACCCTATCCTCAGCCTTAGACCCCATCCATCACACCTTGAAATATTGAAGTATCTCTAAACTTCCAGGCCCTGCTTACATTCTACCTATTCCATGAAATATTGCTGATTATCTTGGCCAAAACTCATCTTTCTCTGTTCAGTCTGAATTATATTTATAGAATTTATCACAATCTCCTTTAAATAATTTATATACTTCTCTCCCTTACTGAATTATGGCATATTCCTATGACTTAATAGAGACAGAAATCGTTCTAATACATTATGAGACCTCCTAAGTGCAAGGACGCTATTTGCAAATATAATTTGTTTGCTAGTTGTAAGAATGAATGAATGACCAAGAGAGGGATAGATTAATCCAAACAAAATGAGTCCAAATCCTGAAAGATAAGAGATCTGTTATATTTAATTTAAACCTATACAACATTTTTATTCAGTAAAATATTTAATCATTTTAGTAGCATGGTTTTTTCATAATTGCATGAATTTTCACATCTTTTTAATGCTGTTAACTTTTTGAAAATATTTTTAGTATCATTATGAAAATGTCACAAAGTGAAAATTGTTATTACCTCCTACACCTATAATTTCTAAACATGGTTAAAATTATAATAACAGGATTTTCACTGAATTTGGATTATAGTCTGTAACAATTAAAACATAATTTCTATCATAAAATGCATTTTATATATTGAGTTGAATATTTCATAAGCATTCTTCTCTGATTTTATAGCAATGGTGATAATTGTAATGTATTTCCTGTCATTTAAAAACACTTTATCTGATTAACCATAAATCAATATGGGCCATTAGCCTGGAAATATGGAGTACATCATGGACATCACTTACCTAATTCTAGCCTGGTATTGGATAATATTTTTCATGCTATTTTTATAAGCAAGATGAAGGAATGCAGTTTGGATGAAAATACAGTTAAGTTGGATTTATACTGGTTGAACAATCAGACCCAATGGATATTGATTCCTGGAATAGACATCATAGAGAGAGATCTCTGGTTATCTGTCCAGTCAAGTCTACTATATAAACAGGCTTGATAAATACATTAACAAAATACATATTGGTTTGCAGATGACATAAAGTTCAACATACTTAATGACAAAAGAAGGTTTTCAAATATCTTATTAATATTTGAAAAATAACTGTAAATCAAGATGACAAAATTTTAACTGTATATAGGAGGAAATCCATTCCTGATGTTTGGTACAAGGAATTGACAATGCTCTAACTTGAAAGCAATGTAGTATGGAAGGGCCTCAGTTAGAACTATATCCAAATACCTGCTTTTACATAGACCACTGCCTTTGTGAACCTGTGAACTGGGCAAGTGTTTAACTCTAAACTATGTTTAGACAACGGAGAAAAAATTCCTGCTTTAAAGAGTTTTTAGAAGAATAGGATTCATAGTGTACATGGCCTGTAATAAGTGTTTATTGATGGTACTGTAATTATTGTTGTAATGCCAAAAATAAATATAAACATCACCAAAAGTAGTTAGAGTCCAGCTCCAGGGAGGTGATATATGTTGGCCTGAATACATCCAGAGAATTATGCCCCATTTTAGACACCACACTTCAGAAGGATTCCTGGAGAACATCCAGAGAAAATCTAGACAAATCCATTTACATAAAGAACTTTTGAGGAAACTAGATATTTTTGTCTTGAGAGGGAAGCCTAAAGAGACATGATAGCTGTCTCCAAATATTTTGAAGTACTAAGTTGTGGAGGAAGCAGTATTTTTAGTCAGTGTTACTCCAGGAGGCAGAAGAAAGACCAATACTTGGAAGTTTTAGGAAAATAAATTCCATTATGATCTGAAGACCCTCTCAACAATGACATCTGTTCAATGGAGCAGTCTGCTTCAACAAACACCATGCTCACCATCTTTTAAATATCAAGGAAATTATAAATAAAATTCACCGTACAGCTGGGAAGGCATTTTTAGATGTGTTATATTACTTAAAACCTCTCATGAACCCTGTAAGTCATGTATTATCATTCTTTTCCATTTTTCAGATGACAGACTATGTTTGATTTGCCCCAAATCACCCTGATAATAAGTATGAGGGCCATATTCTCAAAGTTCAAAGTCTGTGCTTATTTCAGAATATAAATTTGACTGAGGGATTCATAAACTGGGTGTGAGTTGACACAAGAAGAAATCTTACAGTGTCTTAAGAATCATGAATTAATAATCAATATACTTAAGTTTTCAGCCTGCATCCAGTCTAATTCCATTCTCCCTTTATCTATACTGTGTCAGGCATGGAACATTCATTGTTTCCTTTGATTTGTACAGCAATCCTGTGGGGCAAGAAGCCAGGTATTATTCCTGTTTTATGTATAGGGAAACCAAAATTGTGAGAAGCTAAATGATTTAACCAAGGTCATAAAGCTCAATAATGACAAAACCCAGGACTTCTGAATCCATGCATACTGTGCTTTCTACTATACCAGTTACCATGAAATTACTTAAAGATTCAAGATTTCTATAATGGACTAGGATGCATAAGTATAGATGTGTGTTGCAAAAAAAAAAATAATGAGCAACCAATGCCCTCATCTAAAATTATTTTTGTCAGTAAACTCTGTATAGGCAATATACTCAACAAAATTCCAAATTTATACAACTGCAAGGTAATTTTTCAATTAAATATAAAGTTATATAAATACTCCCTTAAATTTTATTAAATGATATGATGTATCTTAATAACATATTGAATATTTCACAACTCTGATAGTCAGGAAATGCTTCCTAATTTATGACCCAAATTCCTGCTGCTCTAGTTTCCATCACATTCCCTCATGGCCTGCCCTCTGTGGAAAAAGAAACAAACAAAAAAGCTGCTTGTACATTTCCTTTCATCTCTATAACCATCACTAAATTATTGAAAGAAGGCTTCACTATGCTAAATCTTGCTTTCATATTCTGACATTGTCACCTATTCTGCTTAGATCTCTCTTTACAAAAACAATATTTTATTCGTTCCATCCTTACATTACCTGAAAGACAAGGTCATTTGAACCAAATTTTTAATTAGTTATGTACTTTCTTCCCTCAAGAATGTCACAAAATAGTAATCATGTTGAAATAACTTCAGCTTCCCTGTATGACTGTAAATATTTGAATAATGAGTAAAGATTTTTAGAGTTTAAGTTCTTAATAAGAACCTTTTTATTAAACTGAGAACTACAGAGTCAGTCTTCACTATCTATAGTCTCACTTCCAGATTCCCAAAAGAAACAAACTGTTAAGAACTATATTCCAATTATTATGATTGTGTAACAAATCACCCGAGAGCATTGTGGGAAAAAACACCCATTTATTATATTCAAGAATTTATGGGCCAGGAATCTAGATAGAGAACAAGAAGAGAGTTTGTCTTGCCTTTATAATGTGGAGGCTGAAGGTGCCAGATTGGTCTCATCTCAAATGCTATCATCTGAAGGCTCCCTCACTCAAAGATGTGGTATTGGATGCTGTTGGTTGGGAGACTCAGTTCTGCATTTGGGCTCTTCATGTGGTCTCTCCACATGGGCTAGTTTGGACTTTCTCACATCATGGAAGCTGAGGTCCAAGGACAAACATCCCAAAAGTGAGAGATAACCAGGATTAGCTGTAATATTTTCTGACTCAGTCTTGAAAGTCACACAGCATTACTTCTACCATATCAATTGGGTGGAGCAGTTACCAGCTCCTGGCCAGATACATGCAGAAGGAATACTCTTCCACCTCTTTGTGGAAAGTATGTCAGTCACGTTGTAAGAAGAGCATATAGAAAGTATGTATATATAGGTGTAGCCATCTGCCACAGTGAACCATCTGGCCATAATAGTTTATAACCCTCTCACATGCAATATACATTCATATCTTGCCCAAAGAGGTCCCATTATGGTATCAGAGCCAGACTCAATGTACAGAATGTCATTATTTAGATTAGGACCAGGTACGGATGACACTCTTCAGGCATGGTTCAAGTATAG
Organism: Felis catus; assembly: GCF_018350175.1. Lineage (NCBI taxonomy): Eukaryota > Metazoa > Chordata > Mammalia > Carnivora > Felidae > Felis > Felis catus. The sequence goes on from NC_058386.1 coordinate 24,154,200, forward strand.
ATCCTCCATTATTGTTTCTCTCAGTTTGAGGCCCTACAAACTATAAACAATTTATTTGCTTTCCTACACACCCAATGTGCAATGACTGGACGAATATGAAATAGTCACTATAGGTCATTTAGTTTTTTTTTTTTCTTTTTTTTAAAAATTTTTTTTCAACGTTTTTTATTTATTTTTGGGACAGAGAGAGACAGAGCATGAATGGGGGAGGGGCAGAGAGAGAGGGAGACACAGAATCGGAAGCAGGCTCCAGGCTCCGAGCCATCAGCCCAGAGCCTGATGCGGGGCTCGAACTCACGTCGGACGCTTAACCGACTGCGCCACCCAGGCGCCCCTATAGGTCATTTAGTTTAAAAATGGGTGGGAAAATGGGGGAAATTGGAGACACAGGAGAGGCACAGGTCCATAGCAATTCTGATATTTAGGCAGGCACATGTTGCTTGTTTTGTTTTGTTTTGTTTTGTTTTGTTTTGTTTTGTTCTTAAAGTAAGGACTCAGTTCTACTTTAGGGAATAGTTCTTGGCTCTGCCCTCTAGGTCCTGAGTTCCAGCCTCTGAGTCATCCTTCCTTTTCTATATACAAAAAAAATGTACCCTCTGTCGGCATATTGATAGTTTTTGCACCTTGTTTCCTAGTTATAGATATTTGGAGATCAAATTGTCTCTCTGGTCTCTTTTCATTTCATTTAGTACTTTCTCCATCCCTTTCAGTCCAAAGTGATATAATTCTTTTAAAAACATTGTACATGTCTTGTGAATCAAGATATAATCTACCCAACAAAAGCCACACTCACAAATCTCAGTGAAACGAGCCCTCTCTACTTTGGATAGGTATAATGCCCTAAAGATTGTTAGACTCTTAGCCCTGTTTAACAGAGAGACTGACTGGTCCTCAAAGACTCCGCCTTAGATCTTTCTGAGGTCTGAAAGTGTCTTATAGTCCCACTTTAGATATACTCTGCCCCAAAACCTTTTCTTAAGTTAAGAATCTTGGGGAATCTTGAGCTAAGAAACATTTTTTTAAAACCTAATAATTTCTGGCTCTTTTATAATAGTACTTCCTTCAGTTCAACTTTCTCCTTTTGTATTTTACAATAACCATTTTTTAAAAGCCAAATGATACCTTCAACAGTATTTCTGGAAATCTCTTGAGCTAGATCACTCAATTCATTGTCATTTTCAGCTTTCCATGTTATTAGAGGTGGTGGTGCTAAGTTTTTTTTTACCACTAATAACAAGGATCCTTGTTAAAAGAAAGGAACGTCTTTCTTCTAATTTCTAGCAATATTTTACTCACTTTCTCCTGGGTCTCACTGACAGCCTCCCTCAGGACCATAAAAATCTCTTCAAGGGTCTTCCAAATTCTGTCTTCTGGTTCCAAATCCACTGCCACATTTTAAGGTTTTGTTATAGCAGCACTCCACTTGGAGGTACAAAATCCTATTCCAATTATCTAATGGTATAATACAAATCACTCCAAAACACAGTGGTGCAAAACAATCATTGATTATGCTCATGATTACTGTAGACAAAATATTTGGTCAGGGTCCTAATGGGCCTTTCTTGTTCAGGGTTTCTCATGCACTTGCAGTTAGATATCGGCTAGGGCTGCAGTCACCTGAAGGCTCGACAGTAACTGGTAGGTTCACCTGTCAGATGGCTTATTTACTCACATGGCTAGCAATTTGGAAGAGGGCCCAGGTCTTCTCCACATTTTCCATGGGCTTGCTTGGGTATGACATCTGGCTTTTCCCGGAGCAAGGGAGCCAAGAGGCTAATTTTTATTACCTAAGCTTGAAATTGGCAGCATTATTTCCACCACATTCTACTGGTCATACTAAACTTGCTCTGATTAAGTTTCAGAAGGGACTATACAAGGGCCTGAATACTAAGATGTATGGATCTTCTTGAAGGTTGGCTACCACAAATTAAAACTGACAGATAAATATTAAATGTGATTTTCTACGCCCACTAACATACCCAGCCATAGTATTTGCATCAATTGGTAGACTGTCTCCCTCTCTCCCTCCTGACCCTACTTCCCTTGGGCCCTTTTTATTGACTTATATTTCCCTGTCTCCTTAAGTCTATTCTAACATCTGATCTTACATCTAATATTAATGTGCAGCCCAAATTGAGAATCATTGTTCTAAACCAGTGCTTCTCAAATACAAATCACTCAGTTATCTTGTTAAATTGTAGATTCTGATTCAGCAGGTCTAGACAAGGCCAAAATTCTGCATTTCTAAAAATCTCCCAGTTGATGTCAATGTTGCTTGTCACAGACCACATTTTCATGTTGCAAGGCTCTAGATTGGCAGTTCAAACCTACCTGTACATTGGAATCACCTTAGGGGTTTAAAAAATACTGATGTCATGCAGTCCCACATTCAGAGATCCTGATATAATTGTTTTTGCAGTAAAGTCCAGGCATGAGGATTCCTTAAATCTCCCCAGATGACCATAATATGGAAGCAAGTTTGAAAATCATTACTCCACTCTGAAATTAGACCAGGAATGTGAGGAGAAGCAGAATACTGGTTAATATTCCCCAGAAACCAGGAGCTGATAGTAGGGACATGTCCTAAAAGGGGACAATCTCTGCCCAGGAAGACTTAGGTTCTGTGAGATGAGATCTGTTCATGTTTCCAGGAAAATGGTAGAACTGAGTCATTAGAATATACTAGCTGTTCCTCTAGTCAGCATCTATTGACCATTTTGCCTGGGAAGTATCCTGTGTCTTGCCAGAGGGCTTTGTGACTTCTATTATGCTATGGCTTTACCTGGACCATCTCCAATCACCCTGAATGGAAGGAAACACCCTCCCATATGACAAATAAGGTATCAGAACATCTAAGACCAAGAGAAAAGGATAAGGACAGAACATTTTCTGCAATGGTCAAACTTAACCAGTACAAGATTCCCTAAACTGGTTACTTGCCATGTACCTCTACCATGCCATGCTAATTGTTTTATATGCACTATCTCATTTATTCCTCCCCAAAACACTGTGTGGTGAGGGTTATCCTATTCTACTGATAAGGAAATTGAAATTAAAGTAGGTTAGCCAACAGAACCAAATTGCCTGGCTCAAAAGTAGTAGAACTTTTATCTCTATTTACTTTCAGAGTGTGCAACTTCTTAACCTTGGTGTTGTAATATGTCTTCCAAAATACTTAAGTAACTATTTTGGGTAACTCTAAATAGAGATAGACATATTTTATATTCAACAGGAAAACCGTGCAAACTTGACTGGTAGTTTATAATGTTGACTCACAGCAAAGTGTCTAAGATAATTTTCCAGGTTCTATCTTGGGAATTGTGTAGATAGTGGTTTTTGTTAAATGAAGTAGGAGAAAATGTCAAGCCCATTTTCATGTGTTACACCTTGAGTTTGAGGTGCTGACTTGAAGATACCTACCAGTCAATAGCATACTTAGGCCCAGATCTCAGAAGTAAAGTAAATGGAAGGTTTGGGCTTATATGCTATGGTTGAAAATAAGATATGAAAGATTACCCTGGGAGAAACTACCTGGCCTAAAAAAATAAGTGGTCTTCAGACAGAATATAAACCAGACCTTCTAGAGGCACCTGGGTGGTTTAGTCACTTAAGCGTCTGACTCTTGATTTCAGCTCAGGTCGTGATCTCATGGTTATGAGATTGAGACCCATGTCAGGCTCCATGCTCAGCAGGGGATTCTCTCTGTCCCTCGTTTTCTGCCCCTTCCCCTGCTCATGTTCTCTCTCTCACTCTTTCTCTCTCTCTCTCTCAAAATAAAGAAATAAGTAAACATTAAAAAAAAAAAACAAGATTAAACCAGAGCTTCCAAACTTAAAAACAAGAAAGAGAAAAAGGAATCTGCTAAATGACACCATAATTCTAAGAAAAAAGCAGGATGTGGTGACACGGAACAGAGCACATGTTTGAAAATGGGATGACAACTATGCCAATACCTGCACAACGCCCAAGTAACAGGTGAGAGGGTTTACCTTCTAAAGGGAGGTGGGAGGGGAAATATGGGGGACCCATATTTTATATTATTATATTATAAGCACTTCAGAAAGTTATATCTGGTCCCCTTATGATGTGCCCCCCCAAGGTATGAGCTAGGGATCGTTAATGCCCATATGACATAGACGGAAACATACACAGAGATGGAGTGTTTGGCAAATGTTCACACATCTAGGACACAACAAAGTCTGAATACAAACTCAGATCTGTCTGGTTCTAAGACATTTGCTCTTCTTGTATAGGTTTTTTAATTGAGATAAAATTCACACAACATAAAAATCATCATTTTAACTATTTTGAAGTTACTATTTAGTGATTTTTAGTACATTCACAATGTTCGACAACCATCACCGCTAACTCCAGAACATTTTCATCACCCCAGAGAGAAACCCTACACTTATTATGCACTCATCCCCATTACCTCCTCACCCCACCCCTGACAAGCACTAATCTATTTTTTGTCTTTATGAGTTTGCCTATTCTGGGTGTTTCATATAAAGGGTATTGTAGAATATATAGCCTTTTATGTCTGGCTTCTTTCACTTAGCATAATGTTTGCAAGGTTTATGCGTGTTGTAGCATGTGTCAGTATTTCATTTCTTTTTAAGGCTTAACAATATCCAATTGTATAGATATATCACGTTTGTTTACTCATGTCTCCATTGATGGACATTTAGGTTGTTTTTGCTTTCTATCCTTTGTGAATAATGCTGCTATAAACATCCATACACATTTTTATGTGAACTTTTGCTTTTGACTCTTTTGATTTGAATTCCTGGGTCATATAGTAAGTAGCTTCATGTTTAACTTTTTGAGGGACTGTCAAAATGTTTCCCAAAGTGACTGCACCATTGCATGCCACCAGCAATATATGAGGTTTCAATTTCTCCACATCATCATCAACACTTATTTTCTGTTGTTTAGACTCTAGTCATTCTGGTGGGTATGAAGTGGTAACTCATTACATTTTTTATTTGCATTTCCTTAATGATTAATAACATTGAGCATATTTTCCAGTACTTACTAGCCATTTGTAAATCTACTTTGGACAAATAACTACTCAAATCCTATGTCCTTTTGAAATGTCCCATTATTTTAAAGCCACCTTCTTGTTTTCTGGCTTCATCTTATATTTCACCTGCCCCTTACTGAGAATCAGGAACTTCTCCAAGGAGACTTAGTGCTAATTTTTAGGGAGAAAGCTATTCAGAAGCAACAAGGCGTTGAATATTATTGAAATGACATTGCTTCAAAACTTTTCGATGAGCAAAGTTAGGAACATTTAATTTTTTAATTTTTTTAAGTAGCCTCCATGCCTAATGCAGAGCCCAAAGTGGGGCCCAATGTGGGGTCTAACATGGGGCTTGAACTCATGACCCTGAGATCAAGACCTGAACTAAGATCAAGAGTTGGATGCTTAACCAAATGGACCACCCAGACACCTCAAAATTAGGAATGTTTCAGTTTTTTAAGACTGATGCCTCCTATTCAAACATCATAACCTTAGGTTTTCCTCACTTTCCTCTACTTCAACTTTGTATCATTCTTTTTCCCACAGAGATAATCCTGGTTCCCAGTAACATCTATATATTTATTAACTTGCTTGTGCTAAAATAAACATAGAATAGTTGCAGATTTACTACACCAATTCCACTATTCACAATAAAAATATTAAGTTCAAGACATTTTGCAGCTCTTCCTGTTGTTAAAATATACAGCACTGAGTTTCTACAATCAGAGTGCTTGATCAAAAGTTACTTTAATTCTTTTCTTTTGTTCCCAGGGTGACTGTACTATCAATTTCACATAGTCATGCACATTTTTTAGCCTGATTCAAATTTATTGTTTGCCCTTTTTATAGTCTTTAAAATTTTTTGTATTTGATTGCACTTTTTATAGAGTTTCTTTTTACTTTAAAAATGTGCTCTCCAAAAATACTGATAATAACCAAAACAGAGAATTAAAAATGATGAAAAATATCTCCCTAGTTCAGACTGAGTAACATAATAGGTATCATGCATCATTTAGGAAATATAAAATGCCATGTCCAGGGGCGCCTGGGTGGTTCGGTCGGTTAAGTGTCTGACTTCGACTCATGTCATGATCTCACAGTTCTTGAGTTCGAGCCCCGTGTTGGGCTCTGTGCTGACAGATCAAGAGCCTGGAGCCTGCTTCGGATTCTGTGTCTCCCTCTCTATCTGTCCCCCCTGCCCCCACCCTGTCTTCTCTGTCTCTCTCTCTTAAAAATAAATAAGCATTAATTTAAAAAATAAATTAAATAAATAAATAAATAAATAAATAAAGCCTTGAGTTATAAACCTGCCAGTGGTAAATTTTAAGGTTTACATATTATTACCTTTGCTGCTTATTGTAATCACCTTAGATGTTTTTTGTTGTTTTTTTTTTTTTAATCCTGATGTCCTGGAGTCCTATCTTCACATATCCTAATTTAATTGTTCTGCAGTAAAGCCCTGGTATCAAGTTTCCTTAAATCTCCCCAGGTGATCACAGTATGTAAGCAAGGTTGCAAATCAATACTCCAGTCTAAAATATGATCAAGAATTTGAAGAGCAAAAGAATACTGTTTAATATTAATAAGAGTGCCCAGAAACCAGGGGCTGATTGTGGAGACATGTCCTAAAAGGGTGAAAAGCTCTGCCCAGGAAGACTCAGGTTCACTGAGATGCGATCAGTTCAAGTTCCCAAGGCAACAGTAGAGCTGAATCGCTGAAATAAACTAGCTCTTCTTTCAGTCAGCATCCAGTGACAACTTTGCCTGGTCAGTGTCCTTTGCCTTTGATTGCCACTTTCGGGTTACACAAAGACACAACCAAAGCATCAAAACATTCATATCCTTTTGCATTGGTCAGGTGAACATCTTATGCTAAATACCACCTATGTTAATTTCTTTGAGCAGAAGAGAGACAAGTTGAAATTTTGGCATCCCTCATTGCAGGACCAGAGTTGTTAAGAGGCTGCCAATCATATACATAAGTGACATTAGGCAAATAAATCAATATCATGTGAAATTCAGAAATATAAAGTGAAAAATTCTCAAACTCAGAACAATTCTTATTAGCAAGAAATATATGAAACATTTTCTGACTCAAGTGGAAATAGATGCCATATAACAGGAATAAATTAGGTCAGTAAGTAATTTTTATGTTAATAATGAGGCGACTTATAAATGCGTGTTCTCTGGATGGAAATAATTATTTTTAAATAATAAGCCCATGATAACAATCTCTATTATGAACCTATATTTTAGCTACAGAATATATTTTACTTTCACAAATTTGTTTGTTTTAATGAAGTTACTATTATTTATGACAATTTTATTTTATGGAAATGAAAACTGCTACTGAGAACTTAACTGCAAATTCCCTTGTATGTCTCCATTTCATTCAAAAAAGTTTATCTATGTATACCACTTGAATCAAATAAGAAATCTACCCAAGAAACTTAAAACCAAAGAAGGCTTTCAGCACCTACAAGTTTTACAAAAATGTTTATTTATTTTGAGAGAGAAATAGAGAGACAGAGAGCATGGGGGAAGGGCAGAGAGAGAGGGATAGATGATTCAAAGAAGGCTCTTTGCTGACAGAAGACAGCCCAATGTGGGGCTCCAACTCACAATCCACGAGATCATGACTTCAGTCAAATTTGGACGTTTAGCCAATTGAGCCACCCAGGTGCCCCTACAAGTTTAAATGTGAGATTTGATGTCAATTTTAACTTTAGAAATAATTATCCTGATGTCAGCTTCTATATTCCAAAGGCCAATGCTTCATTAATAAACAAACAATTGACAATGCTTAGAAAACTATATTCATATAGATATGTCACTCTGTAAGATCAAATATGGCTACAGCAGGAAAGAAAATCAACATACAAAAATCTATACATCTAACACTAAAGAGAAATTTAAAAAGTAATCCCGGGGTGCCTTGGTGGCTCAGTCGGTTGAGCGTCCGACTTGGGCTCAGGTTATGATCTCGTAATTCAGGAGTTCAGGCCCCGCGTCGGGCTCTGTGCTGACAGCTCAGAGCCTGGAGCCTATTTTGGATTCTGTGTCTCCCTCTCTCTCTGCCCCTAAGCCACTCACATTCTGTCTCTGTCTCTCTGAAAAATAAATAAACATTTAAAAAAATTTTTTTAATCTCATTTACAATAGCATCACAAAAATAAAGTACTTAGGAATAAATTTACCAAGGAGGTAACAATATGTACACAGAAAACTATAAGACATCGATGAAAGAAACTGAAGAAGACAAAAATAAATGGAAAGACCTCATGTTCATGGAATTGAAGAATTAATATTATTACAACATCTGTATAACCCAAAGTGATCTACAGATTCAATGAAATCCCTATCAAAATTTAAATGACATTTTTCACAGAAATAGAAAAAATAATCCCAAAATTCATAGGAAACCACAAAAGATGCCAAATAACCAAAGCAATCTTGAGAAAGAAGAACAACACTGGAGACATCATATTTCCTGATTTCAAACTATATTACAAATCTACAGTAATCAAAACAGTGTGCTACTGGCATAAGCACACACACAAGGACCAGTAAAACAGAATAGAGAGCCTGCAAATAAACTCATGTATATATGATCAACTGAACTTTGACAAGGGCACCAAGAAAAGAATAAGTCTATTCAATTAATGATTTGGGGAAAACTGGATATCCACATGCAAAATAATGAAATTGGACCCTGGTCTTACTCTGTTCACAAAAATTAAAGGAAAATGGACTAAAGACTTAAATATAAACCTGAAACCATAAAACTCCTCAAAGAAAACATGGAGAAAAGTCTCCTTAAATGGGTCTTGACATTGATCTTTTCTGGATCTGACACCAAAGGCATAGGCAACAAAAGCAAAAACAAATAAGTGGGGCTGCATCAAACTAAAAAGTTTCTGCACAGCAAAGGAAAGGAAACAACCAACAAAGTGAAAAGGCAAACTATGGAATGACAGAAGGTATATGCAGATCATATGTCTGATAAAGGATTCACATCTAAAATATTTAAGAAATTCATACCCCTAGGTAGCAAAAATTTTTTTAAAAATCTGTCTAAAAACTGGACAGAAGACCTGAATAGACATTTTTCCAAATAAAACATACAAATGGCCTACAGGTGTATAAAAAGGTACTCAACATCATTCATCATCAGAGAAATGCAAATTGAAACCACAATGAGATACCACTTCACAAATGTTAGTATGGTATCACATAAGGATTTTTTTTTTCATTTTTAACGTTTATTTTTGAGAGACAGAGATGGAGCATGAGCTGGAGAGGGGCAGAGAGAGAGGAAGACACAGAATCCAAAGCAGGTTCCAGGCTCTGAGTTGTCAGCACAGAGCCTGACATGGGGCCCGAACTCGTGAACTGCTAGATCATGACCTGAGCCGATGTCGGACGCTTAACCAACTGAGTCACCCAGGCACCCCCGCATAAGGAATATTTTTAATGTGAATTCATAGAAACAGATTATAGAAGGGTGGCTGCCAAGGGCTGGGGGCTGGGAGAAATGTGGAAATGTTACAGGGTAAAAACTTCCATTTATGCAAAGCAATTTTCACTTTGGGACTGGGGGAAAGGGCCTGGTAAGTTGGTTTGGCCACAGAACAGAAGGAGAGCAAAAATAAACCTCATAAAGGAAGTAATTGCACTCAAACATTACCACTTCTCAGAGCCAAAATAGAAATTAACCTTAAATGAACCCTGTGACCATCACATCGCCCAAACCCTAAGTGGCGCACAGGAATGAACACCCACGTTCTGGGGGAGCCCAGGCTTCAACTCTTTTAAAGAACACCTAACTTTAATGTATTGTGTTTTTTGGAAAAGCAGTACAGTGTGTTATGTTTAGTGGGGAATACTTCCCTCCCTCTGTCCTTTCTACAACCCCCAAATTTGAGGTTTCTATGTAAGAATCATGTTACTGTACCTGTCAACTGGGATTTTTCTGGAGGTGTTCATTCATTGTACAAGCCTAAATAGAGTTTTGATCTGTCATTCAAATCTAAACATCTGCATGATGTCACAGCTGTTGTACCTTTGGAGAAAATTTGTATGTAAATGTACAGAAATAAAAATGTTGCCACCTTAAACAATTTCCACTGGAATGTCTTCCCTATCTCAAATGACGGTACCCAGTGAAGGGCATTTCATGACCATTGGCCTCAAGTAATAAACACTCTACCTATTTATGCAAAATGAATGAATAAGTGAATGAATGACTAAATAAATAAATGAAAAGGAATTCTCAGGCTCTACTGAATAGCATAGTGACTATAGTTAATAATACTATACTATATTCTTGAAATTTCCCGAGAGAATAGACCATAAGCCTTCTCGCCATACAGACAAAAAAAGTAACTATGTGATGTGTTCATCAACTTCATTGTGGTAAATATTTCATAAAGTATACCTATATCAAATCATCACAATGTACACTTTATTTTTTTAACATTTATTTATTTTTGAGAGACAAAGCATGAGATTAGGAGGGGCAGAGAGAGAGGGAGACACAGAATCTGAAGCAGGCTCCGGGGTCTGAGCTGTCAGCACAGAGCCCAACACGGGGCTCGAGCTCAAGGACTGCAAGATCATGACCTGAGCCAAAGTCGGACACTTAACTGACAGAGCCACCCAGGTGCCCCACAATTTACACTTTAAATGTATACAATTTTGGGGTGCCTGGGTGGCTCAGTCGGTTAAGCGTCTGACTTGGGCTCAGGTCATGATCTCATGGTCCGTGGGTTCGAGCCCCACGTCGGGCTCTGTGCTGACAGCTCAGAGCCTGGAGCCTGCTTCAGATTCTGTGTCTCCCTCTTTCTCTCTGCTCCTCCCCCGTTCATGCTCTGTCTCTCTCTCTGCCTCAAAAATAAATAAACATTTAAAAAAATAAATGTATACAATTGTATTTCTCAATTATGCCTCAATAAAGCTAGAATTAAAAGATGGTTATAAATTCTTGGGTTGTATCCCATTGAGAGGTGAGGTCTGTAACCCCTTCCCTTGAATCTGGGTAAGTTCCTGACTTCTCTGAACAATAAAATACCACAGACATATTGCAGTCTGGGCACAGGCATTAAAAAACTGGCTATGTGCTCACCTGATCAAGTGGGATTTATTCCTGGGTTGCAAAGGTGGTTCAAATTCACAAATCAATCAACGTAATACATCTCATCAATAAGAGAAAGGATAAGAACCATATGATCATTTCAATAGATGCCGAAAAAGCATGTGACAAATCATGTGACAAAAATCATCCATTCATAATTTAAAAAAATAACCCTCAATGAAGTAGGTTTAGAGGGAACATATCTCAACATAATAAAGGCCATCTATGAAAAACCCACAGCTAACATCATCTTCAGTGGGGAAAAACTGAGAGCTTATCCCCTATTAGGAATAAGACAACGATGTTCACTCTCACCACTTTTATTCAATATAGTATTGGAAGACCTAGCCACAGCAATCAAACAACACAAAGAAATAGAAGGTATCCACACTGGTAAGGAAGAAGAAAAACTTTTGCTCTTTGCAAATGACATGATACTCTGTATATAAAACCCAAAAGACTCCACCAAAAACTTGCCAGAACTGATACAAGAATTCAGTAAAGTTGCAGGATACAAAGTCAATGTACAGAAACCTGTTGCATTTCTATACACCAATAGTGAAACAGCAGAAAGAGAAATTAAGAAAACAATCCCATTTACAACTGCACCCAAAATAATAAGATATCTATGAATAAACCTCGCCAAAGAGGTGAAAGATCTTAATCTGAAAATGATAAAACACTGATGAAAGAAATCAAAGATGACACAAAGAAATGAAAAGACAGGGCCATCTGAGTGGTTGAGTCGGTTGAGCATCTGACTTCAGCTAAGGTCATGATCTCAGGATTCCTGAGTTCACGCTCTGCATTGAGCTCTCTGCTGTCAGCACAGAGCCTGCTTGGGATTTTCTCTCTCCCTCTCTCTGGCCCTCTCCCACTTTCTCTCTCTCGCTCTCTCAAAAATAAATAAACTTAATAAAAAAAGAAATAGAAAGACATTCCATGCTCATGGATTGGAAGAACAAATACCATTAAAATGCCTCTACTACCCAAAGCAATCTATACCTTTAATGCAATCCTTATCAAAATAACAAGCACATTTTTCACACAACTAGAAAAAAAAACAATCCTAAAATTTATAGGGAACCACAAAGATACATCAGTCTTGAAAAGGAGAAGCAAAACTTGAGGTATCACAATTCTGGACTTCAAGTTATATTACAAAGTTGTAGTAATAAAAACAGTATGGTACTGCCAAAGAAATAGGCACATAGATCAATAGAACAGAATAGAAAACCCACAAATGCACCAACAACTATGTGTTCAATTAATATTTGAGAAGGCAGGAAAGAATATCAAATGGGAAAAGAACAGTCACTACAACAAATGGTGTTGGGAAAAGGGGAAAGCACCATGCAAAATAAAGAACCTGGACCATTTTCTTATATCATACACAAAAATAAATTAAATATTGGTGAAAGACCTAAATGAAAGACCTGAAACCATAAAAATCGTAGAAGAGAGCACAGGAAGTAACTTCTTTGACATCTGCTGTAGCAACTTCTTTCCAGATCTGTCTCCTGAGGCAAGGGAAACAAAAGCAAAAATAAACTATGGAGACTACTTCAGAATAAGAAGCTTTTGTACAGCAAAGGAAATAATCAACAAAACTAAAAGGCAACCTACAGAATGGGAGAAGATATTTGCAAATGATATATCCAATAAAGGGTTAGTATCCAAAATATATAAAGAACTTATAAAACTCAACACCCCAAAAAGAAATAATCCAATTAAAAGTGGGCAGAAGACATGAATTGACATTTCTCCAAAGAAGACATCCAGATGGCCAACAGACACATGAAAAGATTCTCATCATCACTTACCACCAGGGAAATGAAAATCAAAACCACAATGAGCTATCACCTCACACCTGTCAGAATGGCTAAACTCAACAACACAAGAAACAACAGGTATTGGTGAGGATGTGGAGAAAAATGAACCCTCGGGCACTGTTGGTGGGAATGGAAACTGGTGCAGCCACTCTAGAAAACAGTATGGAGGTTCCTAAAAAAGTTAAAAATAGAACTACCCTATGATCTAGCAATTGCCCTACTAGGTGTTTATCCAAAGAATGTAAAAATACTAATTGAAAGGGATACCTGCACTCCTATGTTTGTAGCAGCATTATTTACAATAGCCAAGATATGGAAGCAGCCCATGTCCACCAATATAATGGAAAAATAAGAAATATATATATATAGTGGACTATTATTCAGCCATAAAAAAGAATGACATCTTGCCATTTGCAACAATATGGATGGAGCTAGAGAGTATAATCCTAAGTGAGATAAGTCAGAGAAAGACAAATACCATAAGATTTCACTCATATGTGGAATTTAAGAAACAAAAGATGCAAACAAAGGAGAGAGATGGAGAGAGAGAGAGAGAGAGAGAGAGAGAGAGAGAGAGAGAGAGAGAGAGAAACAGACTCTTAACTGTAGAGAACATATTGATGGTTGCCATAGGAGAGAAAGGTGGCCCTCTACCTGTGAAATAGGTGATGGGGATTAAGGAGTGCACTTGTGATCAGCACCAGGTGATGTATGGAAGTGCTGAATCACTGTATTGTATACCTGAAAGTAATATAACACTATATGGACTACTTGGAATCAAAGTAAGAACTTTAAATTAAAAAAAAAAAAACTGACAAAGTCCATGTCCTGCCTCTTAGAACCTGATCCTGGGGCAAGTCAGCTGCTATATAAGGATTCCAACTACCCTGAGACTGCCATGTCTTCAAGAAACCCAAGCCAAAATGAAAGACCATGGGAATAAGATTCATATGGAGGCAGTGAGAGACAAGGAGCTCCAAGGCTCTAAGTTTGAATGGCCCATCCTGGTAAAAACTCCTCCAGTGAAACCAAGTAACCATGTGGATCAGAGAAAATATATCAATCAAGTCCTTCCTGAATTCCTTAGCCACAAAACAATACGCAAATAAAATGGTTGTTTGAAGTCACAACATGTGGGAGTCATTTGCTAAATAGAAATAAATGGAACAAACTCAACTGATTGCCTAGTGGAGATGTAATGAGCATAATTTGGGCTCAACAAGGGAATGTTACCACTTCCACCTTAAGAGTCAATGAAGTACCTTTAGGTAGTTTCCGTATCTTTGTAGGCATCTGTAAGTCTGTACCTCCAAAAATAGACTCTGATCAGTGAGATTAGTCTTGTGATGTCTTTTTTTTAAATTATTTATGTGTTTATTTATTTTGGGGAGAAAGAGAAAGAGCATGAGCAGGGAAGGGCAGCGGGAGAGACACACAGAATCCGAAGCAGACTGCAGGCTCAGAGCTATCAGGACAGAGCTTGACACAGGGCTGGAACCCACGAACTGCAAGATCATGACCTGAGCCAAAGTTGGACGCTTAACCAACTGAGCCACCCAGGCACCCCTGTGATCTCTTTAACTCTCTTGGTGACCTACTCTATCTACCTGATTCCAAATGCCTTTAAAACCCGGTTTCCAACATGACGTCTGTGGTCCACACTCATCCTCACAATGGTGGTATATCCCAACTATTTGTCCAAGTTTCATTCTGTGAGTGAAATAATGGTTAATAATAATAATTTTGAACGTTTGCAGGGTTCTTCTAAGTACCAGGCAGCATGCTAAATTCTTTATATGTATTATTTCATTCAAAACTCCCAAATATCCCATGCGATAAGTTCCATTTCTATTCCAATTACACAAAGAAACTAACGCTCAGAGAGCTATAGAGACTCGCCCAAGGTCAATGAACTATTAGGTGGTGGAAGAGGCATTTGACTCATGTAGGCTGACTCTAGGGCAGACAACACTATGCTAATACCCAGTGTCTTTAGATAGATACTATTCATTTATTAAGTTTTATAGCCTGAAAGGAATGGATCTCACTCACAAATCCCCTTCCAATGTCAGGTAGAAAGGAGTCAGAGTGAAATGTTTGGATAAATATGCACTGGTAAACCTTTATCTAAGTGATAACAATGTTCTGAGTTCCTTTCATTTACTTCTACTTCAGATTACATGAAGTGTAGTTTCAATTTTGTGATTTATCAAGAGATTATTAACTGCATTTGATTGGGCAAATACCCCCTCTCAATGTGGACATTAGTAGCTTGCTGTGTGACTGTTAATTCCAATCAGTTTACATTAGGTTGAAGTGCCAAGTTCACCAGTAAAAGGTAATATATCTCCAAAATAAATGCTACTTTAGGGAAGCTTATCTGTCAATCATTATATTCTTCACAGAATCTTAAATGAGCCAACACAACTCACGGAAAATTGGCCAGTCAGATACATCAAGTAGATTCTTCCATATTTGCAAGCTAGTCAATTAATTCAAAACATTGTTAGCCTGGTCAAGAATTACAACTAGAGATAGTGATTGTTTCCAAGTTAATATAGGAGTATCGACCAGGTTGATTTCACAAACAATTGCCCAACGGAAAAGTCTTTAAGTGTTAATAATAAGTATCTGATCAGATCAAGAAGAATGAAAGTTGACTTGAACCAAGCTCCAGTTTTGCTATTTTTTATAAATGCTAGGGGGTGCAACATGAAAAAATATGTCTGGTTTGCCTGTGTCAAGTTCCTAATTTTGCCATTAACTGCTGTATTTTTATGTATTGGTGCTACGTCTGAATTAATGAAGTAAATTATGTAAAAATGACCATCTTAGATTACAAACATTTATATATGTCCTTTCCCCCCAGTAAGTTTAAGCTCTCTGAAGTTAAAACACGCTTCTTATTTATTTCTTTATGCCCCAAAGCACACCCAACACAGTGCCTGGCACAGTTGCTCAAAAAAGCCATGATTTGAGTGGAATTGAATTTGGATGTCTCTATTTGTTTTAAATAATTTTTGCATATGCATAAAGAGCATATACATATTCAAAATGGTCTAACCTGTAATACATTAATGTTACATTTACTTTTATTTTAGCAGCTTGAGACCACATTTATGTGCCATAAATTTCACCTAAAGCATACAACTCAATGGCTTTTACTATATTTACAGAGTTGTGCAACCGTCACCTCAATTTCAGAACACCTTCACCACTCCCGAAAGAAACCCTGTACCCATTAGCAGTCATTCCTCGTCCTCCCCACCTACAGCCCCTGGAAACCATTAATCTCCTTCTTATCTCTATACATATGCCTATTCTGGACGTTTCATACAAATGGAATGATAAGATACGTGGCTTTTTTATCTGGCTTCTTTAACTGAGCACAGTGTTTTTGAGTTTTGCCCTGTCGTAGCATGTATCAGTACTGTAGTTGTTTTTATGCCTAAATAATATTCCATTATATGAATATGCACGTTTTGTTTATCTATTCATGTGTTGATGGGCATTTGTGTTATTTTCAGGTTTTAGCCACTAGGAATAATACTGTTTTGAGCATACATTTACAAGTCTTTGGGTGAACATAAGTTTTTATATCTCTTGGGCATATACCCAGTAGTAAAAATGCTGGGACATATGGTAACTCTATGTTTTTTTTCGATTGAGTAAATTCTTATAATCTGTCCCTAAATTAACTAATTCCATCCTCTGTAATCTCCATTCTACTAATGAGCTCATCCATTGAGTCTTTAATTTTGCTTATTGTATTTTTTAATTCTATTACTTTCAATTAGGTTTTTTTAAATAAATTCTATTTCTTCACTGAGATTTTCTTTTTTCCCTTGTTTTAAAAGAAACTATAAGTGCTTGTTTACACATTTGTATGATGGCTGCTTTAAAAATCCTTGTCACAGTGAAATAAGCCAGACACAGAAAAACAAATACTGTATGATCTCTAGGACTGTAATGGTTTCCTGTCTCACATTTAGGTCTTTCATCCATTTTGAATTTATTTTTGTGTATGGTGTAAGGAAGTGGCCCAGTTTCATTCTGCTGCGTGTCACTGTCCAGTTTTCCCAGCACCATTTGCTGGAGAGATTGTCTTTTTTTCTATTGGATACTCTTTCTTGCCTTGTCAAAGACTAGCTGGTGACACATTTGTGGGTCCGTTTCTGAGTTCTCTATTCTGTTCCACTGATCTATGTGTCTGTTTTGGGGCTGATACCATACTGTCTCGATGGTTGCAGCTTTTTAATACAGCTTGAAGTCTGGAATTGTGATACCTTTTCCAGCATTACTTTGGCTATTTGGGGTCTTTTCTGGTTCCATACCAATTTTAGGATTGTTTGTTCTAGATCTAACCATAAGAGACTCTTAAATACAGAGAACAAATTGAGGGTTGCTGGAGGACAGGTGGGTGGGGGGATGGGCTAGATGGGTGATGGGTATTAAGGAAGACACTTGTTGGAATGAGCACTGGGTGTTACATGTCAGTGATGAATCGCTCTAGGTTCTGTTCCTGAAACCAATACTACACTTTATGTTAACTAACTTGAGTTTAAATAAATTAATTTTAAAAAACAAATATTGTACGATCTCACTTGTGTATGAAATCTAAAAAAATTTGAACTCATAGAACCAGATAGTAGAATATGGTTGCAGGGTCTGGGGTCTGGGGGAAGAACGCAGAGGCGTTGGTCAAAGTGTAGAAACTTTCAGCTGTAAGATTAATAAGTTCTGGGGATTTAATGTACAACACATTAACTATAGTTACTAGTACTATACTTTATACTTTAAATTTGCTAAGAGAGTAAATCTTAAGTGTTCTTGTCAGGCACACAAAATAAAATAACTACAAAATCCTTGTCAGGTAATGCCAAGATCTCGCTCATCTTGGTGTTATCAGTTGGTTGTCTTTTGCCCCAAGTCATGCTGTGATTTTTCTGTTTCTTCATATGATGAGTGATTTTCTATTTTATTTTGTACATTTTAGGTATTATATCATGAGACTCTGGGACCTATTTCACATCCACTTTTTAGCAGGCAGTCCTCTGTCCAAGTTTAGTGTGAGGGCAGTTACCTGTGCATGTTTTACTTCTCACTGGGTCCCACCAACCATCCTGGCTAAAGAGGGGCAGCAACACACAATGACTCATTGCAAACAGGTGGGAGGGTGGTTTAGCTCCCTCCTTGGCCCTGTTGACACTCTCCTGGTGAAAGTGGGCACCAACTCACACTGCCTCACAACCTAGGAATGCAGGTGAAAGTTCATCTTCCAGCTGGGCCTTGCTGACACCAGTAAGGGAAGAAGGTGACTTACACCACTTTGTTGCCTTAGCATGGGGGCAGAAGCTTACCTTAGCTGGATTGCTGTGACACCAGAAAAGCTGATGCCAGAAAGCCAAATACCAACTGGTCCCACCCCTTAATACTTCCTTCAGCCTCACTGACACCAAGTAGGGTTGAAGATACAGCCTGGAGCTGGATCCCACCGACACTACTCTGGCTGGGGAACACAGCTCCACCTGCTACTGCCAGGGAGGGGATGGAAGACCAGGTCCCTGCACAGCCTCGCTAACACTGTCTCTGCAAGGGAATCAGAGCACCTGCTCCTTGCTTTGGCTGTGGGATGACAGATCAGCTGCCCCAAACAACCCGCGGACACCACTCAGCAAGGGACTTAGGGTGCTACCACTTCATATTAGGCAGGAAATGAAAGATAAACTCCCCACTCGGAAGGTTAGGTCCCTCTCCAGCCCCAGCCCAGAAGAAAGGAAGCACCTGTTTCTACAGGGCAAGGTGTTGGTATGGAAGATCAAACCCCACTCAATCCCATTGAAATCCTCGAGGTGGAAGGCTTTTTCTCCATTGATACTTGGCGACAGTAGGGCGGGTATTGCTACAGTGTTTTGTTTTTTGATTGTTAAACTACTCTTTTCCTGGTCCTTTGGTTAAGGAAAAGACCTTTTTTTTTCTTCAATTTTCTTTGTCTGTGGCTATTGGCAATTCTGTATTAGAGGTTTCTAGAGAGCCCTGTCTAATATACATGGGAGGTAGTAAGGAAACCCAGAGAATTCACCAGACTGCGATTCCTGAAGTCCCAGGGTCCTTGAGCAGTCCACCTTTTTCTTTCCACTTTTCAAGAGTCTTTCTGCATTTGTTTTTTGTGCTGTATCCAGGTATTTGGGGGAAATATGTATGATCTGAAATGCAAGTGATATGTCAACTTGCATCATTTGAATTAATTTTTATTCTAGATAACATTTTTAGGTCCTCTTAAAAATCAAATTTGACAGTAAGGAGCCCATTTGTGTAGGTAAAGCTTAATACAAAAGGTCAGCATTGCTAACATTTTCCCTGGAAGATCCCCTAAGAATATCAAAACATTTCTTTTTTTTCCCCATATCTTCCAAACATTTTTAATGCATGTAAGAACTGAAGTGGTAGAATGTTTTAAGTGTATCCTTATCTAAAAATAACTCTGGTTCCATGAACTAGGAAAGGAAAAATAAAAAGAACAATTCAGGCCATCACAGAGTCCCTTTAAATAGTTAAATGGGTAAATTTTTGCTAGGAAAAAAAGCAAGAATGGGGCACCATGCAGCTGGCTTCAAAGTAGGTATGAGATTAAAAACCTGTATCTCAAAAACTACAAAGTTTTCCAAATTTAAAATGGTGCAAAAACATCGTTTAAAAAAGAAAACGAAAATCCCCACACATTACAGTTGGAAATTTCAAAACCGTTCTCACAAAAAGTTAAAGCATCTTGGAACCTGACAAAAACAATAAAGAATGAAACTAGCCATGGATTCTCTGCTTACCATAATTCCCTTTATTGGCTTCAGGACCAAGAAAGTAGCAGAATTTTTGGTCCTGGTGCAGTTCTTAAACCATGCACCCATCTGACGTTTCTTGTCTATAGAAGAAAATACACACTAATGTTTAATTTCCAGGGCAAGAGCTTTAAGTTGCTTTCCCACCTTTCTCCTTGGTGTTCATTGTTGAAATAGTATACCCAGAAATACAATGAAACCAAAATCAACACCAGAATTGTTTTGGTGTCCACTCTTCCGTATCAATTTTGCTGGTTTGTGAGTTGCTCTCTGTATACAGAGGGCAAGGAGAGACTAAAGAAAGTGGCAGGTCATTCCAAATTGGTAGGCGGTGGGTTTACTAACCAAAGAAACTGATCCGTGATCTGTGAGGCTTGCCTTCAGTGCCACCAGACAAATAAATAGATCTCTGCACCTAGCCACCAAAATCTTAAAAGTTTATAGAGAGGCCTTACCTGGATTCAGTCACATACACCATCCAGGTGGGCTCAAAAACACACTGCTCTCTCAAGTCTGTTCCTGAGAATCGTTCCAGCTGTGGGAACTGTGGGCCAAATGTACATCTCAAGGACGGGGGACAGGGTGATGAGCCTCTGATTACCCAGGTCTAGCTCACGGGTCAACTAGGGGTCACGTCCTCTTAATGACCTCCTCTAACAGTTTTCAACCCAAGGCAGTCGCAGAGGAAGCGACTTTCTCACATGAGAACATGTAGCTCTTTGGGGTTTTGCTACTTCTCAATTAATTCAACGTAGTGTTTATAAAAAATAGCACTTAGGAATAACATTAATTAACTTTCAGTACAATTTTATGTATATATTTATATTATGTATATATAATCTTCTGCATTTCCAAAATGCATAATGCATTTCTTTACGCTACAGTGTAGATATAGTTAGATCTAATTCGAAACTTTTCATAAATCCCACAGTATTAGCAGGGAATAGCATAGGATATGGGGTTAAAGGAGCACTCTCAGTCTGGTCGGAGTGCAATCACTAACCTTTATTATGGTCCACTTCTTTATCCAAGATGTAAAACTTCTTCCATCTAGGTCTAGGGCGAATGTGTCATTTCCCAAAATCTATTTCTGTGCGCATGACCCAGGTTAGGAAAAAGGAAGCAGGAAGCACAGACTGCAAGATATAATTGCTCTGAAGAAACATCACTTTTGTTGCTGGGTGAAATTTTACCAATGCCGTTTATTAGCAAGTTTGAGAAGTCTTGATAAACAGCGGGATGAAACTTTTGAAATGAAAGTAACAAAAAGTTTCCGCTTGCTTTAATAATTACTAAACTAAAAAGAGTGAGCGGCATTTACAGCTTGTTACAGGAAGGCTTTATGGAAACTGTGATTCTAAAAGGATACCTCTGACTCACTAGAATCATTCCAGGCATATAGAGCAAAATGAGGAGGGAAGGAAAAAAAAAATCTACCCAGGAAAGGTATTAAGAAAAGAAATCTGTTTAGTCATAGGGAGAGGAGGGAGGGAAGTAGCAGAGGGCCAGAGGAAGCCAGGGAAGAAATATAAATGGGACGAAGGGATTAAAGGGTTGGGAGGTGAGGGCAGGTCTGGATTAGTTTGAAAGGCTCTGCGACCAGGTTAAGTGATTTACTAAAGGTCCCCTACTGAGTCACTCCCAGCTCCTGCTTCAATCCCTCCTATTTTGGGTTTCCTCTTTCGTTCCTTGTCTCTACACAGAAATAGACATTCTATGTGATTTTTCTCTCATTGCAAATCTTTTATACTTTAACTCAGAAAGCCGTGTTTAGAGGACTGTGTAGGTGGTTGTTTTTAATGTTGAATTTCTCCCCCTTCTTTGGGAAAACTGCTGGTATAGAAAGCTTCCTTGACTCAGTATTGAGACAAATAAAAGACAAATGTGTTATTCTACTGAGACTGTTGAAATGAAAGTTTGCTTTGAAGTAGGGTACTAGAATACATATGAGAGAATGCTGTTCTTGTCATAAAAACTGTCAGCTGAGGTTTCTTTGCCATGTCAGAGAGAATGACAACCTCACGGGGCCTAAGTCAGACTGAGGGAATAAGATTTTGTTTTTCTTTAATCACTAACTCAACCTATGACCAGAAAAGGACAATATTAGAGATAGAGAGCACATTCAATATCTGGAGAATATGGAAAATTATCACAAAACTACTATAAATGCATTTCAAGAATTCAAACTGTTCTTTTCTATTGACAGGAATATTAAAAGTGTTAGCGACTATTCCTAAGTATTTTTGAACAAATTATTGAGTTAGTCCTATAATTTTGACATCATAAATCTGATTTTACAGAAATCTTTCTATCTTTAGAATGCAACAGCTTAAACCCATCCATCTGGAGTTTGATGTTTGAAACAGTTATTTCTAGAAGTCTCTGACGATACAAATCAAAACAATTTATAATACAAAACCATAAAAAGTGACAACAAATACTTTTTTTTACTTTTCTCTCTGGAATTAATTTGCCTTTAATTTCATACCTTACTGACTTGGATTTTTAACACCATATCTATTTTTTAATGAGAATGAGTCTAATGCACAGTGTTCAAAGGAAAGTAAATTTAAAATAAGGAGAATATTCTCTCCTTATTCTCTTAGTCAATAAGAGAATTCTCTTAGTCAATAAATATTTCTATGGCTGTATCTCTCTTCATCATTAAAGTTAAATTGAAGTGAAAACTTGTTCTTTTCTAAATTTTTTGAAATAGTTTTATTAATTTAAAATTTTACCCAGCTTCATTAAGATATTATTGACATATACGTAAGTTTACGATTTACAGTAGAATGATGATCTGATACACATATATTGCAAAAAGATTACCACAATAAAGTGAACACCTCCATCCCTTCACATAATTACCTTTCTTGTTATTGTTGTTGTCATCATCATAACAGTTAAAATGTACTCTCTTAGCCTTCAGGCTATAATACAGCATTTTTAATTATGGTCAGCATGCTGTACATTAGATTCCCAGAACTTACTCTTACAGTTGAAAGTTTATACCCTTCGCCCAACATCTTCCCTTTCCCTCAACTCCTCCAGCCTCTGGAAACCAGCATTCTAATCTCTATTTCTATGAGTTGGGTTTTCTAGATTGCATCTACAAGTGGGAATATATAGTATTTACCTTTCTCTGTCTGAATTACTTCACTTAGCATAATACCTTCAAGGTCCACCCATGTTTTTGCAAAAGGAAGGATTTGCTTCTTTTTTTCTCACCGAGTAATATTTCATTGTGTCTAAATAACACACTTTATCCATTTATCAACCAACGGACATTCGTGTTGCGTTCATATCTTAGCTACTGTGAATAATGTAGCAATAAACATGTGGGTGCAGATATCATTTCAAGATAATGAGTCTATTTCCTTTGGACATATACCCAGATGTGGGATCACTGGATCATATGGCAGAGCAATTTTCATTTTTTTGAGGAGCCTCCACACTATCTTCCACAGTGGCTGCACCAATTTACATTCCCACCAGTAGTGCACACGGGATCCTTTTTCTACAAATCATCACGGACACTTGTTGTCTCTTGACTTTTTGATAACAATCATTCTAACAGCTGTGAAATAACAGGTCCTTATGGTTTGATTTGCATTTCCCTAATGATTAATGACACACAGCATCTTTTCATGTACCCATGGGTCATTTGTATGTCTTCTTTGAAAAAATGCCTATTCAAGTACTCTGCTGATTTTTTAATTGGATTATTTGTGTTTTTATTATTGAGTGGTATGAGCTCCTTATATGTTTTGGATACTAACCCGTAATAAGATATATGATTTGCAAATATCTTCTCTCATTTCATAAGTTACCTTCTCATTCTGTTCATTGTTATTTTTGCTGTGCAAATTCTTTTTAATTTAAAATAGTCTTAGGTGCCTGGGTGGCTCTGTTGTTTAAGTGTACAAGTCTTGGTTTGGCTCAGGTCATGATGTCATGGTTCTAGGGTTGGAGCCCTGTGTCAGGCTCTATGCTGATAGTTTGGAGCCTGCTTGGTATTCTCTCTCCCTCTTTCTCTGCCCCTCCTGTGCACCTTCTCTCTTTCTCTCTTTCTCTCTCTCTCTCTCAAAATAAATGAAATTTAAATAAACAAATAAACAAATAAATAAATAAGTAGTCTTGTCTATTATTGCTTTCCTTGCTTGTGCTTTTGGTGTAATATCCAAAAAATTATGCTTACAACAATGTCAAAGAGCTTTCTTCTGGTAGTTTTACAGTTTCAGGTCTTACATTTAAGTCTTTAATTCATTTGAGTTAATTTTAGTGACAGTGTAAGATAGGGCTCCAGTTTCATTCTTTTGTATGTGGATATCCAGTTTTCTCTACTTTCCCCATTGAGGATTCCTGGCTCCCTTGTTAATTACTAGTTGACTGTATATGTATGAGATTAATTCTGAACCCTCAAATCAGTTCCACTGGTCTATATGTCTGTTTTTATGCCAGTACCATACTGTTTTGATTACTAGAGCTTTATAGTATAGTTTGAAATCAGCAAGTGTAATGCCTCCACTTTGTTCCTCTTCTGTATTGCTTTGGCTATCTGAGGTCTTTTATGGCTTCACACAAATTTTAGGATTTTTTTCTATTTCTATGAAAAACACCACTGGAATTTTGATAGGGATTGCACTGAACATATAGATGGCTGTGGGTAGTATGGGAATTTTAACATTTTAAATTCTTCTAATCTATAAACTTCCAATGCATGAACTTGAGATACATTTCATTTGTGTCTTCCTCAATTTGTTTCATCAATGTGTAGTAATTTTCAGTGTACAGAACTTTTACCTCCTGGGTTAAGTTATTCCTACTTTATTGTTTCTGATTTATCATAAATGGGATTATTTTCTTTCTTTTCAGATATGTTGTTATTAGTATTTAAACCAGAACAGGTTTTTGTAAGTTGAGTTTTGAATCCTGCAACTCTGCTGAATTTGTTCATTAGTTCTAACAGTTTTTTAGTAGAGTCTTTAGGATTTTGTATTTATAAAATTATACCATCTGTAAACAAAGAAATTTGTACTTCTTCTTTGCTGATTTGGATGTCTTTTTGTTTCTTTTTCTTGCCTAATTGCTATGGCTAGAACTTCCAGTACTATGTTGGATAGGAATAATGAGCGCACACCTTTGTCTTGTTTCTGATATTAATAAGAAAGCTTTCAACATTTTGCCATGGAGTATGATGTTCGCTGTGGATTTTGCATATATGGCCTTTCTTATATTAAGGTATATTCCTTCTATATCCAGTTTGTTGAGAGTTTTTTTTTTTTTTTATCACGAAAGATGCTGAGTTTTGTCAAATGCATCTAGGGAGTGTGATTTTTATCCTTCATTCTTTTAATGCAATGTATTACATTTATTGATTAGCATATGATGAATCATCCTTGCATTCCAAGGATAATTACTCTTGATAATGGTGTATGATCCTTTTAATGTGTTTTTGAATTCAGTTTGCTGTAGTTTTTAAAAGATTTTATTTTTAAGTAATCTCTATGCCCAAGATGGGGCTCAAACTCACAACTCCAAGATCAAAAGTTGCATGCTCCACCTACTGAGCCAGCCAGGTGCCCCAGTTTGCTAGTATTTTTGTTGAGAAATTTGCGTCTATATTAATCAGGGATATTTGCTTTTAGTTTTCTTTTCTGGGAGTGTCTTTATCCGGCTTTGGTATCAGGGGAAAGTGGCCTTATAAAATGAGTTTGGGAATATTCATTTCTCTTCAATTTTTTGGTAGAGTTTGAGAAGCAGTAGCATTAATTCTCCTTTAAATGTTTGGTAGAATTCACCAGTGAAGCTACCTGGTTCTGGGCTTTCCTTGTTGGGAGGTTTTTGATTACTGATTCAATCTCCTTATTTGTTACTGATCTGCTCAAAATATCTATTTCTTCATGATTAGTCTTGATAGGTGGTATGGTTCTCAGAATTTATCCATTTCTTCTAGGTCATCCAATTTGTTGGTATATAATAATTCTAATAATCTCTTAAGATCCTTCACATTTCTTGGATGCCTGGGTGGCTCAGTAGGTTAAGCGTCCCACTTCGGCTCAGGTCATAATCTCACTGTTTGTGAGTTCGAACCCCACGTGGGGCTCTGTGCTGACAGCTTGGAGCCTGCTTCAGACTCTGTGTCTCCTTCTCTCTCTGACCCTCCCACACTCTCTCTCTCAAAAATAAAATAAACATTAACAAAATTAAAATAAATTAAAAAAAGATCTTTCACATTTCTGTGATGTGATTTGTAGTGTCTCCACCTTTCATTTCTGATTTTGTCATCTCTGTTTTTTCTTACTGTAGCTAACAGTTTGTCAGATTCATTTACCAATT
The DNA here is from genome assembly GCF_018350175.1 of Felis catus. NCBI lineage: Eukaryota > Metazoa > Chordata > Mammalia > Carnivora > Felidae > Felis > Felis catus. The sequence goes on from NC_058386.1 coordinate 24,180,363, forward strand.
TCAAAAAGCCAGCTCTTCCTTTTTTAAAAAACTAATGTTTTTCTTGTCTCTATTTTATTTATTTCTGCTTTGAAATTTGTTACTTCCTTCCTCCTGATAACTTTGGGTTTATGGTTTTGTTTTGTTTTTTTTTTTTTTCTGGTTTCTTGAGGTATAAAATTAGATTACTGACTTGAAATCTTCCTTTTTTCTTAATTTGGACAATTATCACTATAAACCTCTCTCAGAACTTCTTTTACTGCAGCTTGTGAGTTTTGGTATGTATGTTTCCAGTTTTATTTATTTCAAGGTATTTTTTAATTGCTTTTTGATTTCTCCTTTGACCCATTTTTTAGGAGTGTGTTGTTTAATTTCCATATATTTATGAAATTTTCAGTTTTTCTCCTGTTATTGATTTCTAGTTTCATACCATGTGGTCAAAAAGGATGCTTGATATGATTTCAGTCTTCTTACATCTTCTAAGGCTTATTTTGTGACCTAACATATGATGTATCTTGGAGAATATTCCATATGCACTTGTGAACAATGTGTATTCTGCTGCTATTGAGTAGAATGTTCTGTGTTCATAGATCCATTTGGTCTATGGTATAAAGTCCAATGTTTCCTTATTGATTTTCTGTCTGGATGATCTATGTATTCTTAAATGTAGAGTGTTGAATTTCCCTAATATTACTGTATCGTCTATCTCTCCCTTCAGATCTATTAGTATTGACTTAATATATCTAGGTGCTCTGATGTTGTGTACATATGTATTTAAAATTGTTATATCCTCTTGATGAATTGACACCCTTTACTATTATATAATGACCTTCTTAATCTCTAATTACAATTTTCAAATTAAAATCTATTTTGTCTGACATAAGTATAGCTATCTCTTCTCTCTTTTGGTTTCTATTTGCATAGAATATCTTTTTCTATCCCATTACTTGGACCCTATGTGTGTCATTAAAGCTAAAGTGAGTCCCTCATACGTAGCATATAGTTTGGTATTTAAAAAAAAAATCTATTGAACCACTCTATGCTTTTTGATTGAAGAATTTAATTCATTTACATTTAAAGTAATAATTGATAGGTAAGGATGTACTAATGCCATCTAAGTAACTGTTTTCTGATTGTGTAGTTCCTTTGTTTCTTTCTTCCACTTTTGTTATTTTCCTTTGTGAATGATTGATTTTTCATAGTGGTATACTTTTATTTCCTTCTCTTTATGTTCTGTGTTTCTAATATAGGTTTTTGTTTTGTGGATACTATGATGGTTTATGTACATAAATCAACCTATTTTAAGCTGGTAACAACTTAACTCCAGTTGAAAGCAAAAAACTCTACCCTTTTTATTACCCTTATCCCTTATTAATCTATCCTTTTTTACTATTCTGATGTCACAATTACCTCTATTTATACTGTGTACCCATCAACAAATTATTGCAACTATAGTTATTTCTTTAAGTTAATTTATGTATTGGAACTATAGTTATGTATTTAAGTTAATTTATTTATTTTGATAGAGGGAAAATACAAGTGGGGAAGGAGCAGACACAGAGAGGGAGAGAGAGAATCCCAAGCACACTCTGCTCCGCCAGCACAGAGACCCATGTGGGTCTCAAACTCATGAAGTGCAAGATTATGACCTGAGCTGAAGTCAGATGCTTAACTGACTGAGCCACCCAGGCACCTCATAGCTATAGTTATTTTTAATGGTTTTTCCCTTTAAATCTTTATTCTGGAGTTAAATGATTAATCTACCACCATATTACAGTATTAGAGTATTCTGAATTTAACTATATGCTTACATTTATGAATATGTTTTGTATTTTCATATTTTATTAATTTTATTTCAGCTTGAGGTACTCCTTCCAGGATTTCACATAAAGCAGGTCTTATGGTAGTAAACTCACTCAGCGTTTGTTTGCTTGATAAAGTCTTTATCTTTCCTTCAGTTCTGAAATAAAAATTTGCTGGTTGAAGTATTATAGGTTGGTGCTTCCTTCTTTCACCATGTTGAATATATCCTTTCACTCTTTCCTGACCTGCAAGAATTCTTCCAAGAAATCTGCTGATAGTTTTATGAGGTTCCCTTATATGTGAGGAATTTTTTATCTTGCCACTTCTAATATTCTCTTTGCCTTTGTTTTTTTACTGTTTTATTTTAATGTGTCTTGGAAAAAAAAACTCTTTGGGTTGAAAGTTTGAGATAATGTATTAGCTTCTTGAACTTCTTATTATGTTCATGCATTGCTTTGTTATTTCATTTTGTTGTTTAGCTATGTTTTTTTTGTAGTTCACTGAATTTAAGAGGATTATTCTTAATTCTTTGTCAGACAGTTCATAGGTGTCCATTTCTTTAAGTTCAGTCATTGGAATTCTATTAGTTTTCTTTGGTGGTGTCATGTTTCCTTGATTATTAATGATCCTATGACCTTGCATTGGCATCTTGCGAATTTGAGGAAGAGGCACCTCTTCCAGTATTTACAGACTGTCTTCGGCATGCAAAAGCCTTCAACAATCAGCCCATCCAGTGATTTTAAGTGGGAAATCTGGTTTGTGTCTGCAGGCATGCTTGCTGTTGGGGTCCTAATGAGGGCAGGTATGGTACCTGGGTCAGGGAGTGCACAGGCCTGGAGCTTGGGTACATAGGGACTAGCCTCGGGTCTGGGTTCATGAAGGGGGCAAGGCTGAAGCATGAATTCAGTGGTTCTGGCCTGGGGCTTGAGTCTTCAGTGATGGGCCAGAGTGTTGGGTTTGCATAGTATATCTGGTTACTGGGTCCACAGAGGTCAACCATGTGCTGGGGACCATGGTGGTAAGTTTGGTATCTGGGTCTGTGGGGACCAGTTGGGTACTGGCATGGGCTATAGATATTGTTTTGTGGGAGCTGGCCTGGAGGCTGGAGCAATGAAGATTTGCTTCATGCTAGAGCAAGCCTTGAGTCTGGTGCCACAGTTGTCATCCTATAACCAGGGGCCTCAGGGCCAGTTTGGAGGATAGGTCTGCAGGGGCTGGTCTGTCACTAGGGTAGGCTGAGAAGCCGGGTCCATGGGGATTTGTCTGAAGTCTAGGTCTCTGGGAGCTGGCCTGGTACTGGATGAAGTAGAGATCTGGTACTGCAGGTAAAAGCCTATTGCCGAAGTGGGTCAAAAGTCTACATACACAGTAGTAAGCCTGGTGCTGGCACAGGCAGGAGCCTGGTTTTGTGGGTACTCACATGACATCTTGGTTCATGGGGGTTGATTTGGAGCCTGGGTCCCCAGGAGCCACCTGAGGTTATAGGAGCTAGCCAGCCCTGGGATGTGCCAGGAGTCTAGGTTTGTGAGAGCCTGCTAAAAGCCCCGGGCTACAGGAATCACCTGGGGCTGCCGGAGCCAACAGATATTGGGAATACCTAAAAGGCCTGGGCTAATGGGAGCCCACAGGGAGTCACCTAGAACTAAGGGGTCAGCCCAGTGTTTGGGCAGGCTGGCTCTGGGGTCCACAATGAAATTAGGTGCACACTTCCTCTGCTCCCATAGAGAGGGTGTCTCTCCATGCTGGGCTGCCCAGGCTTGGGGGTAGGGTATTAGAGTTACTGTGAATCTATCTTTTCGATCCTTTTCAATGCAACTTTTCTTATTCCTGTGTTTTACCCAGGTGCTGCAATCCCTCACCTGGAATTATTTGATCTGTGGAGGTATTTTTTAATGTGGATAGTTCTTCCAATTGATGTTTCTTGGGGGGACCAGCACTAGGAATTCATATGCTATCATTTTTCTGGCATTGCTCCCTAAAAACTTTTCTTGTTAATAAGTTATCAAAAGAAAGCTCATTGACTGAATATCCCATTTTTAAATTCTGGAGGGAAAAGCATTCAGGTCTCTGGTTGCCAAGCCAACTTAGAGCACTTGTCCTTCATGGCAGAGATCCAGAAATACAGAAAATGACAGAACTGCTTCTGGTGGTCCCTTTTACACAAATATGCAGACCCAAAAGATGTGTTTAACAGATTTTTTTTTAAATCAACACTTTAGACCATAAAATAGGAAATACTAAAGATATTCATCTGATAGTCACATAGAGAAGTGCCCAATTAAGTTATCCCATATTATTCCCACAGACTTGAATCACATTAGACTTGGATTCCTGCAAGGACCCTCCATGAGGACTCTCTTTGGTTGTGCCAAAGAGATTTCCACCAGCCCTTACAGGTCATGGACTCAGTTTATTCCCTCCTCCCTAATGATAGCTCTCAGTGTGTATTTTAGCTGGCCCATATATTTTCTGAGAGAAAAAACATTCAAACAAGGGTTCCGTGTTATTGCTGTTGGTTGGTTATGCTCTAAAATCCATAGCATGCAGATGCTTCAGGACCTAATTATACCTGAAGGAGGGAGTCAAAATGTCTTAGTTCTACTCTTGACCCCAGCATTAATTTAGCCCATATCTTTTGCATATCGGTTTAGTTTTATTTTCTTATTTAGATTCACACATGTTCAAATCTCTTTAGTGAATCAGAAAACGTGGCGGAGAAGGTAAAAATGCAGTATCTTGAATACTTAGAATTTCTCAGTAGAAAACTGATAGATAAGATTATCATTCTTACTATCTTCATTAACAATACATAAAAACCTCCTCTAGAGAGTAGTGTGAAACTGCCATACCCTAAAGACAGAATCAGGTATATAGCCAATATTATTGTAATAATGTTGTATGATGGCATGTGGTGACTACACTTATTGTGGTAAGCAGTGAGTGACGTCTAGAATTGTCATATCACTCTATTGAACATAAAGACCTAATATGACATTGTATGTCAAATATGATTCAATAACAAGAATATTTTAAAGGTTTAACCCAAGAATGTTTATAGCACTGTTATGCACAGTAGCTAAAACCTGAAACAACCCAAATTTCCTTCAACAATAGAATGATAATTTGTGGTGTGATTATAAGATGAAATACTACTTAGCAACAAAAGTGAATAAACTACAGTTATATGCAGCTACAACAATAATTAATAAGAATTCCAAGACAGTGACAGCAGAACACTTAGCAAGTATGAGACCCTTTTGAACACAGGGCCTTGAACAACTGCACAGGTTGTACACTCATAGAGCACACCCTGCCAAAAGCATAGCTCCTAGCAGGAAAAAATAAGAAATAAAAATTCTAAAAGTATGTAAACTTGAGTTTGAGCCTCATTTTATGCCTCAAACGAGGTTCAAAATTAAATCATTTAATAAAGAACATTATTTTCCCTTTTACTCTCTTTCTTATGATTCTAGTAAGCTAAACCTTTCTGCCCTCACCAACAGTTCAATCCCAAAGCAGAAAACAAGAAAACTCATTGTAGAAAAGAGAAAAAGAAAGTACAAAGGCACTATTTATTACATAATTTCAATATTTACATAGTTTTTTTGTCACTTTACAACTGTATGGAGTACAAAAAAAGGCAACATCCTAAAGAATACTATGATAGCTCATTTTTGTTTGCTGTGCTCATTCCAGCCCAGGTTCCTTCTCTACTCCTGTCTTTCCTATTCTGTTCCTAAGATGGCTGATTCCCATGGACTATATCACTGGGTCCCTTTGTTGGCTAGCTTCCTAATTGCAGAATATTGGAGGTTGGCAGAAGAAGAAACACTAGGTATTTCTTCCCCCACTCCATCCAGCTCAGTACTGATTCTCTGGCAACAGCCACAGCCCTCCCATCAGACAGCCCTTCCTCTATGATTCCAGTGTTCAAAGGCCTCCCATTAGCTCCTTGAGGGAATGTGACAATAATAATGATGCTGATGCTGCTACTCTTTGGATGCCTCAATATTTCCTTTTAGTTTTGGTCCCCCTAAATCTGTCCATTCCTTAGTAAATTGTCCTTCTATTCAAGTACCTTTACTTAAACCTTTAGAGTGAAATCTCTTTCTCATGAGAATCTTGACTGATACATATGATTAAATTTAATGTCCTACTTACTTTAATGCTTTCACTCTTTTCTAGGGAAAGTGTCTATAGTTATCATCACAAAGAAATCTGTGGCCCCAAAAATAGTTGAAAAATCACTGCTCTGTAAGTGCGTTGTCTGCCGAACGTATCTCGTTACTTGAGTCAATTCTATCTACTATTATTTCCATTTGCTTTGTGAATTTCTATTTAGTCTCCAAAATGAGACTATAATGTGATTGAAGAGATAAATTTTCATATAACTCCATTGCACTTCTCCAGCTCTCCTAATCCCAGCAGCAAGCATAGCATTAAAAAAAAATAGTGGGTATCTAACAACCAATCACTTGTGCAGGTATGGAATTTTAAAGAAAAAGACAAAGTAGATCTCACAAATGAGAAATTTTCAAAGAAATTCATGTTGTATTAGCAAATCTTTCACAAAGTTAGGTTACACTTGACAGAGTGAGCCTACTTATTACCCTAGTTATACAACCAGTACTGTAAGACAACGCAAGCCTCTCTGAGATAATCCTCATGGATGGATTATATATCAAGAACCTTATGGATCAGAATATATTTAACATAAATGGGACATAGGCCAGGAAGAGAGCAAAGCTTATAAATATCTTGAGGGAACATAACAAGACAGAAAGGAAAATCAACTTTTAAAAAGTGGAAATAATCTTGATAAAAAAAATTAAACATTAAAACTATATAGCATAAAATTATAAATAAACTAAAATACACACTGTGATTTTAAGTTAGAAAATTCTATTTTGTATACAATATAAGTTCTTTCTATACTCATCCCTAAATGCAATGTAACTCTATTTTAGCTAACAGGATTTGTGGGGGTAATTTCAGAATTCCTTTATTTACTTAGCAAATATATATTTTAATATTTATTTGATGCCATGTACTTTGCTACTCTCTAGAAAAACCCACCAAATCTAAATACGATATCAGTAATTCGATTCGTGCAGAAAAGAATGATTTTTCAGGAAATGGTATTGGAACAACTAAACTTTTGAGAAAGAAGTTGCTGTATCCCTCATGCAACTCTTCAAAATAAATTTGAGATACAACAAAATATAAAAAGTAAAAACCTTACAAAATACCAGAAAAAACATGAGTAGCTTTTATATTTCTATTATGCATGTACATGGATAAACAAGTATAAAATACTGGGATGGGGAAAGTCTTTCCAATTAAAGGCAAACCTTGGAAGCCATAAGAGTACAGATTGATAATTTACTAAATAAATATTTGCCTTATCTCCATGACACAAAGTAGCAACAACAATAACAACAAAAAGATAACAGAGGGAACTTAGGAAGATGGTGGACTTAGGAGGACCCTGAGCTCACCCCGTCCCACATTTTCAAGTAAGTATCATCCACATCCAAGTTAATAAACTAGACAGCAATCTGAAGACTGCCAGAACAAACTTCACAACTAAATATAGAGAAGAAGCTACAACTGAAAGTTTCCGAAGGCCAGGAAGGTGGAGGGAGGCTACCTGAAGGAGGGAGGGAGCTGCATGCACAGAGAGAAGAGAGAAACAGGCCCTCACACCAGGGAGTTCACATGAGGAAGACTAATACCCATAAACTTTGGCTTTACAAATCAGAGGGGCTGAATTCCATGAGTTTGTAAAACCAGTGGGACTTGGAACCTGGAGCTGTAAAAGTCAAGTGACTCAGGACTAGGCAAGCTGAGAAGGCAAATGATAGCTGGGTCACCACCCTTAAATACACAGCAGCCTGCATGGAGAGGCAACATAAAAACAGAAGTTTACACAACACCTGGGGCAAAAAGAAAACAGATCTGTTCATACTGATTTCAGAGCGTGTTAGGGGACTTCTTTGAAAATGAGGGAGCTGGCAGGCACCATTTTCCTCTTCCACCCAGAGCATAAGCACAGAGACATCTGTGGGAGTTGGGGTTACACAGACACTTGCTATCTAACTCATAGCAGTGTGTTATGTCCATGAGTTTTCCTGAGGACCCAGCCACTCCAAGCCTGCTGGCCTTGCCCTGGGCTGAGGGCAAATTTTGGTAAAGCTACACAGGTTCTCCACACAGCCTCCAGGTGCATAGCTGCCACTGTGCTCCTGTGACATCCTCCACACTGTGCTCAGCCATGTACTCCCAACAACCATCATTCACTGGGCCCAGGCATGCCCAGACATCCTCATGGGCTGCACCTCAACAAATTCAAGAAGATCAAAATCATACCGTGCATATTTTTTTAATTTTATTTTAAGAGAAGAGAACGAGAGTACACAAGCATATGTGAGCAGGAGAGGGGCAGAGAGATAGGGAGAGAATCCCAGACAGGCTCCACGCAGTCAGTGTAGAGTCTGATGTGGGGCTCAGTCCTACAAACCATGAGATTATGACCTGAGCTTAAATCAAGAGTCTGATGTTTAACCACCTGAGCCACCCAGGCACCCCACCATACATATTTTCTTACCACAGTTCTATGAAACTAGAAGTCAGCTGCAAGAAAAAAATCTGAAAATAGCACAAATACATGGAGGTTAAACAACATGCTACTAAACAGTGAATGGGTTGAACCAGGAAATGAAAGAAAAATTAAAAAGTTCATTGAAACAAATGAAAATAAGACACAGTGGTCCAAAACCTCTGGAACGCAGCAAAACCAGTTCTAAGAGGGAAGTATAGAGCAATACAGGTCTACCTCAAGAAGCAAGGAAAATCTCAAATCTACAACCTAACCTTACACCTAAAGGACCTAGAAAAAAAAAAAAAAACAACAAACAAAACGTAAAACCAGCAAAAGGAAGGAAATAATAAATATTAGAGCAGAAGTGAATGATATAGAAACAAAAAACAATACAACAGATCAATGAAACCAGGAGCTGGTTCTTTGAAAGATTCAATAAAATTGAATCCACCCAGATTTAAGTCCACCCAGACTTACCAGGGAAAAAAGAAAAAGGACACCAATAAATAAAATCACAAGGAGAATTAACAACCAACACCACAGAAATACAAACAATCATAAGAGAGTATTTTGAAAAACTATATGCCAACAAACTGGACAACATACAAGAAATGGACAAATTCCTAGAAACATATAAACTACCAAAACTGAAACAGGAAGAAACAAAATTTGAACAGACTAATAACCAGCAAAGAAATTGAGTCAGTAACAAAAAAATCCAACAAACAAAAAGTCCAGAACCACACAGGCAAACCCTACCAAACATTTAAAGAAGACTTAATACCTATTCTTTTCAAACCATTCCAAAAAATAGAAAAAGAAGAAAAACTTTCCTGTTCATTCTAGGAGGCCAGCATTACCCTGATATGAAAACCAGATAAAGACAGCACTAAAAAGAGAGAACTACAGGCCAATATCTCTGATGAATATAGATGCAAAAATTCTGAATAAAATGCTAGCAAACCAAATTCAACAATACATTAAAAACATAAATTACCATATTCAAGTGGGATTTATTCGTAGGTTGCAAGGGTGGTTCAATACTCACAAATCAATCAATGTGATGCATCATATCAGTAACAGAAAGGATAAGAACCATATGATCAATTCAATACATGCAAAAAAAAAACATTTGATAAACTTCAACATTTATTCAAGATAAAAATCCTCAACAAAGTAGGTTTAGAGGGGAAATACTTCAACATAATAAAAATTATCTATGAAAATCCAAGAGCTACCATTATCCGCAATGGGGAAAAACTGAAAGCTTTACTGCTAAAGTCAGCAACAAGACAAGGATGTCCACTCTCACCACTTTCATTCAACATAGTACTGGAAGACCTAGCCACATCAATCATCCAACAAAAAGAAATAGAAGACATGCAAATCAGGAAAGAAGAAGTACAACTTTCACTATTTTCAGATGATGTAATAGTATATATAGAAAACCTGAAATACTCCATCAAAAACTGCTAGAACTGATACAAGAATTCAGTAAAGTTCCAGTATACAAAATCAATGTTAGAGAAATCTTTTGCATTTCCATATACCGATAGTGAAGCAGCAGAAAGAGAAATTAGGACACAATCCCATTTACAATTGCACCAAAAATAATAAGATACTTACAAATAAGCCTAACCAAAGAGGTGAAAGACCTGTAATCTGAGAACTATAAAACAATGATGAAAGAAATTAAAGATGACACAAAGAAATGGGAAAACAGGCCATGCTCATGGATTGGAAGAACAGATGTTTATTTTTAAAAGTACTGTCTATACTGCTGAAAGCACTCTACACATGTGATGCAAACCCTATCAAAATATCAAAACAATAATAATAATAACAACAAGAACAACAGCATTTTTCACAGAACTAGAACAAACACACCTAATTTGTATGGAACCATAAAAGACCCCAAATAACAAAAGCAATCTTGAAAAAGAAAAGCAAAGCTGGAGGCATCACAATTCTGGACTTCAAGTTATTTTACCAAGCTGTAGGAATCAAAACAGTATGGTACTGCCACAAAAATAGACACATAGATCAATAGAACAGAATAGAAATCCCAGAAATGGATTAGAAACCCACAACTATATGCTCAGTTAATCTTCAACAAAACAGGAAAAGATATCCAACGGTAAAAGGACAGTGTCTTCAACAAATGGTGTTGGAAAAAGGGGACAGTAGCATGTGAAATAAACAAACTAGACCACTTTCTTACACTGTACACAAAAATAAAATCAAAATGGGTGAAAGATCTAAATGTGAGACCTGAAACTATAAAAAGCCTAGAACACAGGCAGTAAATTCTTTTACCTTGGCCATAGCAACTTCTTTCCAGATATGTCTCCAGACACAAGGGAAACAAACGTAAAAATAAACTATAGGGACTACATCAAAAAACTTCTGCACAATGAAGGAAACAATCAACAAAACTAAAAGGCAACCTATGAAATGGGGGAAGATATTTGCAAATGACATCTGATAAAGGGCTAGTATCCAAAATATATAAAGAAATTATAAAACTCAACACCCAAAACCCAAATAATTTAATTAAAAACTGGGCAGAAGGCATGAAATGATGTTTCTCCAAGGAAGACATAAAGAAGACAAGCAGACACATGAAAAAATATGCATCATCACTGATCATGAGTAAAATGCAAATCAAAACTACAATGAGATGTTTCTTCAACCCTATCAGAATGGCCCAACAACATAGAAAACCATAGATGTTGGCAAGGATGTGGAGCAGTTGTGTGTTGTTGGTGGTAATGAAATCTGCTGTAGCAACTGTGGAAAACAGTATGGAGGTTCTTCACAAAGTTGAAAATAAAATGACCTTATGATCCAGCAATCACACTGCTGGGTATTTATGCAAAGAGTACACAAACACTAATTCCAAAGGATACATGCACCCCTATGTTTATAGCAGCATTATTTATAATTGCCAATTATTTACAAGACATGGAATCAGTCCAAACGTCCATCGATTGGTGAATGGAAATTATTCAGCAATAAAAAAGAATGAAATCTTGCCATTTGCCCTGATGTGGTTGGAGCTAGAGAGTATAATCCTAAGAAAAATAAGTCAGAGTAAGACAAATACCATATTATTTCATTCATATATGGAATTTAAGACATAAAACAAAGGGAACAAAGAGAGAGAGAGAGAGAGGCAAACCAAGAAAAAGACTCAATAATAGAGAACAACCGGATATTTACTGGAGGGGTGGGGAGTGGGGGGATGGGTTAAGTGGGTTAAATAGGTGATGGGGATCAGGGAGTGCACTTGTCATGATGAGCACAAGGTGATGTATGAAAATGTTGAATAACTATATCGTACACCTGAAACTAATATACCACTATGTTAACTAACTGGAATTCAAATAAAAACTTTAAAAAATAAAACAAAGGATAACAGAAACAAAGAAAGTAAAACTACAGCAACATACAGGACAAGCTAAGTACAAATTCCCTTAATATAGCTGTCAGGTAATTCACAAGAAAAAAAAAGATAAATTGCCTAGGAAAATATGAAGAGATTCTTAACTTTTCTCAGTTTTACAAATGCAAATCACAACAACAAGCAGCTTTTAAAAATAATCAAATGACAAATCAATTTTTTGTGTTTTCAATTTTTATTAAGTTTTTAATTTTAAGTCTGGCATAGTTAACATACAGTGTTATATTAGTTTTAGGTGTACATTATAATGAATTCCAGAATTTTATGCATTACTCAGTCCTCAATCTTTACAAATCTTTTAAAACTTTGATAATAACCAGGATTCATGAACATACAGGAAGGTCACAGATTTCATAGAATTATAAATCTATGCTAACTTTTTGTATAACAGTTGGTAAATATCACAAATTTAAATGCATATACCTATTTATCCAAAAACATCCAGCTAAGTATTTTATTCATTTCTCCTTATACTTGCAAGTTATGTGTATCAGGATTTATTTCAGGTGCTCATAACAAAAAAAAAAATCAAAACCAAAACAGTATTCTAAATAAGATAGAAGTTTATTTCTCTGCCATGTAAAAGAAGTTTCAAGGTTGGCAGCCAAGAATTATTATAGTCATCATTGCTATGGTCGTAACAGTTTCTTGATATTTTTCTTCCTTATTATAATTAATACATGGCTTTCATTTTCAAAGTTACCACCTAAATTTTTCCTATGATCCAGTCATCACATTTACTCTTAATTATAGGAAGAAAAAATGACAAAACAACAAAAAAATTGGATTATCCAACTAAGGCAGCTACCTTAAATCAAAGTCAGTTGGGATGCTTCCTGATATATTTAATAGAACATTGGCTTAAACTCTGCTTAGGACAATAGGTTTACTTGTCTTATACAGAAAAAAACAGGGATAGTTGATCTCAATGTTTTTTCAAGAGCTCAATAATGTCATCAAGGTCCCCAGATTCTTTCAGTTTTTCCCAGATACCATTTTTCAGTGTGCCCTCTATGTCTTTCCAACATGATTGCAAGATGGCTGCTGCAGCTTGAAACATCATATCCTCATAAGTCAGCATTCAAAGCAGGGAAGAAGGGAAGGAAGGGGAATTGTTCTTCACACGTCATGCTCATTTATATGACACTGTCTTTTGTAAGATACTTGTCAGCTCTTCCCTCTGCCTTTTCCTCTACCATATAAGAGGCTGGGAAATAGAGTATCAGGACACCCCAAGTCTTTATCATGGAGGAATGGTACAACCAGCAAAAGAAAGAAGGAAGTCAAGGTCATTTGTAGGTAGCCAATATTATCTGCCACATATGCTTAGAGGGAAAGAACTGATAGGAAGTTTAAAATATATAAGAGAAAAGTTTATTGTAGATCAGTATCTCAAAAGAGAGAGGCTGGGACTCTACCTAGATTCTAGAGCACTGGTGAAGGAATAGCTAGCTCATCTTTTGAAACAAGGAGGAAAGAAACAAATGAAGATGTATGAGTTAGTAAGAGTCACTGTAGGAAGCTGACGGTATCTTCACTTGAGATGACCAAGTAGGAAAACAGACACGAAAATTAATTCTCCTTTTGGAAAGTCCTGCATAGCAACACTTTGTAGCCTAAAAAAGTTCTATGTAATATAGACTTTTCTTTAGAACTCAGTCCCTCTGAGCAAGTCTCTCTACACTGTAAGGGCAACTTCCAGGCAGTCTTCCTTGTCCCACTTTCAAACAGGGGATCTCTGTAAAACACGTTCCTTCAGTAACTGAGTTACACCATTGGACATTTCTATGACCCAATTATATACCTAGGAGAAGAACAGACATACACTACCACTCATATCAGGAAACCTGCTGTCCATAAGTTATTTTTAATTGGGAAAGAAAGTAATATATAACTTTGATATTTTTTTAAGTTTTTTGAGTACAGTTAACACAATGTTACATTAGTTTCAGGTGTACAACACAGTGACTCCTCTATACATTTTGCTATGCTCACCACAAGTGTAGCTGCCGTCTGTCACAATACAACACTTAGGATAGCGTTGACTATATTCTCTATTCTGTGTCTTTTACTTCCATCATTTATTAATTCCATACCTGGAAGCCCGTTATATAAACTTTGATTTTATCATATGAATCGTATGAGGTGGAAAAAGTATTGCAGGGAGGGCAAGTAATTAACTCAGCTATTATCCTCTGAACTTCCCATTGCAAAATCCAATATTAGTATTCTCTGCCACCTGGAAAGCTTCTGATAAACCTCTCCTTTCATTTGGTTGGTTGGGATCAGTTAATATTTTAAAAAGTTAATAGTAGTTTATATACACCATAATTATGATATAAAACTGCAAAAAATTCTATTGGAACATAATGTAGCAAACTAATCGTATATTTCAAATACTTGTGAACAATTGCATGTTTAATATCACCTTCCCCTTCTAGAGAAAGAATTTATCAACAGAAATATTTGCTTTATATAGAAGTGTTGAATTATAAAAACTTTTAACATAAAAAACAAATCCTTTGAAATAGTTCCTTGGTGTTTCACATTTTTCCATAACTATATCATGATCATATGCTGTTCTGTTGATTATCCATAATACGCTTTCAATGAGAGGGTTTACTCTTCCTTCAAATGATGGTTTTCTTAAGAAAAAAAAATGATGCAGGTAGAGATTTAAGTGAAGTAGCTGAGATTATTGCTTAAAAAGTAGATGCCTCATGGAGGGAAAAAAGTCCAAGGGCCCATTTATTCTTGGACCCAGGATCATGGGTCTCTTACTCTTTGGGAGCTGATTTCGGGAATTAAACACAGTAATGTAGGAGTAAAGCTTCTTAGTTAATTCGTAGTCTGACTAATTGTTTCATGGTATTATGAGTTCAGTGTTTTGATGAATAGGAATACAGCCAAATGCTTTTCAGAAACTACTTGCTTACAGCTTTTAAAGCATTTATTGTAGAAGAGTCCTTATGAACTAGTGAAGAGAATAAGATTTTTGACATTCATCAGTTTGAAGATGGTCAGAGCAAATTGACCACATCAATCCTCATCCTATTAGTGGTAGCTGAAGCCTCATTTCTATTGAAAAGTTTGCAGAGATATCAGTGACTCTATAAGGAGGATATGATAGGTGAATATTTAATATTTATAACTATATTGTTGGGATAATATACATTCCCTTTCAAATTCAATTTGCACCCATTAACAGACAACTATAACTATTATGTCTGTTTCATAGAGAAATTAGAATAGAAGGAATTTCTGTATTATGAAAATAACTAGATAAACAGAACCTCTAATTTTCTAACTCAGTGTCATTTTGTCAGTTCAAAAGCCTATCATTCTCAGGGAGGGAGATTTTAAATTATTGAGACTTATTCTCCTCATGGTTATATGAATCTACAAGTAACACACTAATAAGAAAACCAATTACCGAGCTATATACTTAAGGGTGTTTATTTTCCCCTTTTTCAATAGTGGCGATGTATTTCCATGAAGTCATCTTTGGAGTCTTGATTTATTCAGATTAAAGTGCCATTTATGGGGCTAGTGATATAATCAGTTGCTACAAAACAGAGTTTTTCTCTATCTGAAGATAAGTAGAGGCTTTGGGATTGAGCACTATGTCAGTTGGACACTTTCAGGGTGTTGCAAGAACAGAGATATGCTCATGTATTTGTAAGAATGTGTGGGGAAGACAAGAAAAACAGATGCCAGCTCAGAATCTGGCCAAAAGAAACCTGAAACCTTCCCTAAAACTACCATTCAGAATTCAAGGCACATCCAGTGCCTGGGACACCTCTAGAGCAGGCCTATAATGCTCCCTGGTCTATTGATGTGTGAAGTGCATCCAACTACTGCCCATACTACTTTTTCTGCTCTCTCCACTCCCTACTCTGTTCTGTCATGGCATCTTCCACCTGAGAGATTCTTACATTTGTCCCCACTGCCAACTCTATGTTTCTGTGTCATACAATCAAACCCTAGGAGTGATGATCTGATAAAATATTCATGTTGGACAGAGTACTTTTTCTGCCTTTGTCATTCTATTGATCCCAGCATTCATTGAATAACCTATAGAGTAGATAGATGACAATTTTCTCAAAGAGGATCCAGTTAACACAAATGCCCTTGGTTGACAGAGCCCTCTCCAAAAATACACTTTAGCAAATCACCTTTAGTCTTGTTTTATATAACATCAGAGTTATAATTCCAGGTTCAATGACATGATATAATCTCAAAAACAAAGGCATTTGCCTACCATCTTCTCTATCTATGAGAAATGCACTCTTGTATAATCTTCAGTATAAAGACTCAAACAAAACGCGGTCAAAGCATTTCTGCTTCAATTCAGGTATAAGGAAATCAGGTCAGTATGAAATGAAAAAATATTTAAAATCCATTAAAACATTTCATCCTCTCCTAGACAAAAATAGTCTTTCACTGTATACCAACACATTCTTTCTTTTCACTTTAGTAAGTTTTCTTTATAAGACCAATTGGTGCCTCAGTGAATTTCCAGGTTAAATATGAAAGGAGGAATCTCAACCACAAATAACAGTGTCAGCTGAACGACTCAAATATAACTGAACCATGGGCTTCTGTATTTTTCTGTCCAAAGCTATATCTTGTTCTCTGTGCTTTTTTTTTTTTTGGATTGGTTTTGAGGAGATAGAAGTTAACGAATTAATGTACTTTCTGAATGGGTAATAGATGTACGTTCTATAACACTTAACAGTACAAAAGGCTAACACATAACAAGTAAGTCTACAGCTATATTAATTGGCTATTGCTACAATAATGCCATATGACAAACAACCCCAGAACTTAGTGGCTTACATCAGCAAGCATGGATCTCTCTCACTTACAATCCTACAAAACGGCAGGGGCATCTCTGCTTTCAAATTGTGGGCTGTGTAGGCTTGGCTCTAGGATTTGGGTGAAGTTTGAGAATAATCCATACATGTCATTCAGGGTCGCAGGCTGAAGAGACAGTGGCTACCTGGGTTGTTCTCATGGCAGTCACAGAAGGACATAGATAAGCTAGAACTACTCAACACAGGCTTATGTCATGTCTGCTGCATTCTAGCGCCAAAGCAAGCCATGTGACCAAGACCTCACCAGTAAGGCAGGAAATTTTAAAGGAGAGAAGGCACGGGAGCGATATTTGCCGAACAAGAAATGAATCCACCTTGTTCCCAGTCACATAGTTCCCTTCTGGATAAAAACTGTTACTCATTTCTTATGTATCCATCCAGAGAAATTCCTAGCAAATATAAGCATACTCAGAAATAAATATTTTATTTATTTTAATTTCTTTTAATTTTTTTTTTATTTTCAAAGAATTAAAAAAAATTTAATGTTTATTTATATTTGAGAGAGACAGAAACAGAGACAGAGCACAAGCAGGAGAGGGGCAGAGAGAGAGGGAGACAGAATCTGAAGCAGGCTCCAGGCTCTGAGCTGTCAGCATAGAGCCTGACGCGGGGCTCAAACCTACGAGTCGTGAGATCATGACCTGAGCTGAAGTCGGATGCTTAACCGAACGAACCACCCAGGTGCCCCACAAATAAATATTTTAATGCCAGTGATATCCTAACCCACACTGTTCTATACGATGACCCCTTCCCCCAGTTAAAGATGCATCACAGGGGTTATTACATGTCAGTCCACATGAAGCTGCTTCATTTCATTTAACACAACTGTGTATTGTTCCATAAAATGAACACACAATCATTTATTTAATAAATACTTTACTGATGGACATTTAGTCATTTCTGATCTTTTGTCATTCTAACCAATGCTGCAATGACTTTCATTGCACATATTTGTGCAGATATCTGTAGAATATATTCCTAGAAGGGATACTGTTAGCTCCAAAGGTTCTTGCATTTCCAGTTTTGTTAGCTCTTTCCAAATTTTGTGGAATAAAAATTAGACAATTTAAACCATCACAAGCAATGTAAAGGGGTGCCTGATTACCTACACCCTTGACAACGCTAGTCCAGTCATTTTATCTTTGCCAAGCTGACAAATCGGAAAAAGATCTCTTATAATTTGAACTTGTATTTCACTTCTTATGGGTGAAGCTGATATATTTTCGCATCATAAAGAGCCACGTGTACTATATAATGGCAGACCTCCCTAGTCTAGATGGTCCTTTTCCATAAACTCTCCTACTCCACCCCACAGATTCTGCTGCACAGATGGTATGAGATACTACATTTGTATTATACCATCCCCCCAGGGCGGACCCCAGATTTGAGGTGTAGGTTCCTGAGATAAGAACTTGTGAGGGCACACAAGTAAGAGTAAGCCTCTGGTATGCATTTTATGTTCCTAAATTAAATCATAAGACAATCACGAACAGACATCTTATAAGTCTTTGACAATTATTTATAGTGTTCAGTACAATAACATACATAGCCAATTCCTGACTCTCTGAAGTGGCATTACTTGCCTCGGCTAACGAAGAAAAGAACCAAGAAACTCCTTTTGACTAAAAGTCCAGAGCAACCTACAAATGCTATGAACAACAAATGACAAATCCCAGTGATCAATCCTATCCACAGGGGTCACACGGTGAGAACCATAACACCAAGGACAATGAGAGAAACACAGCAGGATTCAGCCTCCAAAAACTTTGTGTTCCTGAGAGAAGGATTCTTCATAAATAAAAGTACTAAAATTAACTATGTATTGACTAGGCATATTTAGTTAATTGCACTCTGACCCTCCCAGGTAATATTTTTTCTTCAAAAAAATTTCATAGACACATTAACATTTTTATTCATAACAACTTGAAAGTACCCATTGAAACACTAAATAAGAGCTGAGATCATGAATTTGAAAGACTCTGTTATAGCTAAAGTTATAGCAAGAGCTACTGTAGTGGATAAGAAAGTTAGACTAAAACCAATTATGTTTAACCTTTAATGCAACCATTGTAAAACTTACTATGACTCACTAGTGGCTGATTAAGGAGTTCGGGTGTCAGTGCTAGATAAGTGTCTAATCTCTCCCAATATTAGAGCTGCAGTATTCTAACCACTTCACAAAAAGCTTGTGCAATTCACTAGGCACTCATTATTGAATTTACCAAAACCTTGCTAGAATATTCTCTTTAGGGGTAGCATCATGCCTCTTTACAGAGGAACAGTCTTTAAATGGGAGGCTTTTGTGACCATAGCAATTCAACCAAAGTGACATGGATAAGAGCCAAGAAAAAGCTGCTCATACTAAGCTTTTCTTCTGTGAAAAATAATAGTACCGTGTAATGCCAATGTGTTTAGGGTGTTTCCCTTCATTCTCATTCCATGTATGTTTTTATATCAAAATTGTTAAATCTCCAGCAGACCTCCCTCAGACACTTGGGGGCCTTGCTTCTGACACTCAAGGCCAATGCCTCGAAGTGTCTCTTGTCTCCTCAAATAGGAAAGACTTAGAAGACCTAATAGAAGCTTCAGGGCCTTTACTTATCCCCTTTTCTAAATAGTTAAAATAAAATCGCCATGTTCATATCAGGAATATCTTTGATGTGTATAGCCATTTAAAGTTTATTTATCTATTTATTTTGAGAGAGAGACAGTGCGAGTGGGGGAGGAGGAGAGGAGCAGAGAGAGACAGGGAGAGAGAGAATCCCAAGCAGACTCTGCACCGTCAGCGTGGAGCCCAATGCCAGCTTGAACCCACAGAACTATGAGATCATGACCTGAGCCAAAACCAAGAGTTGGACGCTTAACCGACTGAGCCGCCCAATCACCACAATGTGTATACCAATTTAAACAAAAAAATTAAAGAATATGAATCATATGAATATGAAAATACTCAAGTATCTTTGTTGTGCTGTCTTTACGGTAAGTTGCTATCTATTTCAACTTAGAATTACACCAATTTTTTCCCTCTTATCTGCCATTCATTAAAGACTCTTCCTGCTCGCATTGTTGTCATCACTCGCTGGCTCATCTGCTTGAGAAAAAAACCTCAGAGCACGGACCCAGCAAAGTGTCAAATGTCCAATTAAATTAGCAACATTCTTTTGCTATCTCTCCTTGAGACAGTTCATATTCAAGATACCATGCACATCTGCACCCAAATGAAAGTGACCTAAACTCTGAGGCAAGAAAATGTGTTATTCTAAACTTCTCTCTCACCTTCACCATAATTCCAATTTCCATGAATAATCTGTTCAATCAAAAGAGTAGGGACACAAGAATGTAATATGTCATTCAACAACTCCCGCCAACCCATGTGGAAAACAAAGTTCCTTGAGTTATCCATCTCTACATGGTTTGCTCCTGCAAGATCCCTTTCCAAGGTCCAAGCACTATAATTTAACCTATGGCTGGGAATTTTCTATGCCTGCTTTGTGTCTGCTGAAGTTATCAGAGATACCTCGCTCCTCTTTACCTCACCTGGATTTCTGAAACTGACCTTTCCCACTCAGCTCTTCTAAACATCATCCTCCTTTTATCCACCCTAACCTAGAAAACACAGTCTATATTTTTTTAATTCATCCCAATCATGTCTATAAAAGGCACTCTTTATTTTTTTAATATGAAATTTATTGTCAAATTGGTTTCCATACAAACACCCAGTGCTCATCCCAACAGGTGCCCCCCTCAATGCCCATCACCCACTTTCCCCTCCCTACCATCCCCCACCAACCCTCAGTTTATTCTCAATTTTTAAGACTCTCTTATGAAAAACACAGTCTTTAAAACACAGGTGTTAGTTTCTTCTCACACTAAGGAGGTGAATGGATTTGATGCTATTTATACAGAAATTGATATTAATTTTGGATCCTGTTTTATAAATTAATTACCAAATTATTATTAATTAATCAAAATTAATTAATTATTAAGATACTGGAAGGAAAGTAATAGTTCTTATTTTATTATATTTACATATTAAGTGTGTAACACATATGAATTACATATTATTCACATATTTACAAACCTAAGGACTTTTGGTATAAACTTGCTGAGTGTTATCAGTTCAAAGATATATCCTAATTCAGGCATCAACCATACTATTAATTACCCTGACACAGCCATTTTAGAAAACTATAAATAATAGCTAAAAATAATGACTATAACTATTATAATATTTATAATAAGTACAAACAGACTATCTCTGACTTCTTCAATTATGAAGATAAGACACAGGTAGCATCTACACAACTTATAAAGAATGCAAAGCAAGCAGAAGCTTTGAAAGAAAAATGTGGTTTTCTTATAGGCAATGGTTTAAATGTAAATGCATGTGAAGAATTTAAAATATAGTCATTAAGGGGCGCCTGGGTGGCTCAGTCGGCTGAGTGTCTCACTTCGGCTCAGATCATGATGTCGCGGTCTGTGAGTTCAGGCCCCGTGTCGGGCTCTGTGCCAACAGCTCAGAGCCTGGAGCCTCCTTCAGATTCTGTGTCTCCTTCTCTCTCTGCCCCCACCCTCCCACTCTCTGTCTCTGTCTCTGTCTCTGTCTCTCTCTCAAAAATAAGTAGACATCAAAATATAGTCATTAATCTTTATAAGAAATTTATGATATAAATACTATCTGTATGTCACAGATAAAGAAAATTAGGCTTAGTGGGGTAAGTGACTTGTGCAATGTCACATGGCTAGTAAGTAGCTGGACTAGACTGCAATAATGGCCCCCAGAAAAAGCACATTTCCTTATACTGGTGATGCCAAGTTTATCTATTTTTCCTTCGGTTGCATGCATTTGCGATGTCATATCTAAGAAACCATTACCTAATCCAAGAATACAAAGATTTACACCATTTTTCCTTCTAAGAATTTTATGATTTTAACTCTTACATTTAGGTCTTTGATCTGTTTTGAATTAATTTTTATATATGGCATTAATTTACGGTTCAATTTCATTCTTATGCATGTCGATATCCTGTATCACTTACCTTTTGATGCATGACGAACCAAAACTTGTTAAAATGATAAGCATTTATTGTTTCTCATATTGCTGCAGATCTGCTGGGCAGTTCTGACCTAGGCCAGCTCACCTGATCTCTGCATTCAGCCAGAGCCTTCGTTAAAGCTGAAAATGAGGGGCACCTAGGTGGCTCAATCGGTTGAGTGTCTGACGTCGGCTCAGGTGATGATCTCCGGTTCATGAGTTCAAGCCCCACGTCAGGCTCTGTGCTGACAGATCAGAGCCTGGAGCCTGCCTCAGATTCTCTATCTCCCCCTCTCTCTGCCCTTACCCTGTTTTTGCTATGTCTCTCTCTCTCAAAAATAAATACACATTAAAAATTTTTTTTAATTAGAAGAAAACCAAAAACGGCTCATCTAAAATCATCTCATTCATATGTCTGGCAGTTGTCAGGCTAGTTCATGTAGTGGGACTCAGTTAGGATGGCTCGTCTCTCTAATAGGCTTCTCCACATTGTGTCTCATCTTCCAAAAGACTAGCCTACTTTCTCCACATGGTAGACTCAGAGTTCTGAAGATCAAGTCCCAAGTGAGAAAGCACCTTTCAAACCTCTGCTTATGTCCTGTTTGTTAATGTCCCATTGGATACCGCAAGTCCCATGCCCATGCCTCAGAGCCAGTGGGTATTAGCACTCTTCTGCTAAAATGCTTGGTACCACACAGTCAGTTATACCAAAACTTTTGGTATTGCTGGTGCTTGTGTCCCCAACTACCATTGTTAATCATTAGCATCAGATGCAAAATAATGTTTTGGAGTGCAGTTCCTCATATCGGCACCCCTTGCTAACATCTTGTTCTCAGCTATACCTCTCTAGCACCTACCAGTGACTGACACAGTATAGGCACTAAATATTCATGCAACAGATATTGCATGAAAGAAATTACAGGAAAATTGGAGGGGCAAAATTTGGGTCTAGTATCTACATATTAAAGAGTGACAGGGACGCCTTGGTGGCTCAGTCGGTTAAGCATCAGACTTTGGCTTAGGTCATGGTCTCAGGGTTTGGGGGTTCAAGCCTTGCGTCTGGCTCTGTGCTGAGAGCTCGGAGCCTGGAGCCTGCTTTGGATTCTGCGTCTCCTCCTCTGTCTGCCCCTCCCATGATGCTCTATCTTTCACTGTCTCTCAATAATAAATAAACATTTAAAAAAAATTTTTTTAAAGAGTGACATAATTTAAGCCTATGCCATTTACTTACACCAAATGTATCTTGTTCCTATTTACTTCATGAGTTAAAGATGAAGAAGAATGCTGGATAACCAGTCTATCCCACATATTTTTGTAGCCTTCCCTGTTATATTGGGACTATTTTCTCTAGTTTTATTATAATTACTTTTAGTGATAAGATTTTAATTTTTTTACCTCGTGGCTACATTCTACCATATAAGAGAATTTGATTCAGGAACAATTTCCCGAAACTGTACAGTGAGGCTTCTCTTCTCTGTTACAGTTACTTTAAAAGTTCATCTAACACTCTGGTGGCATTAAGCATCAATGTAGGAAAGGGAAATGTTAAGATCCTCATGTTTCAGATTTTTTAATGTTCATCCTGGATGATAGAATTAGAGATTTATAAAATTGGAAAGCACCTAAGACATTTGGCGCATTTGTCTGGCTTTACCTCGTACTCTCTTCTACCCAAACTACAACGGTTTGTACCCAAGAAAAAAATGCGGGCCATGACATCAAGCAGATAATTGCTTCCTTGTCCCTGTTACTTTGAGACTTGACAAACAATGGATATTCAGGCATACTTTAAGGGTATACTGAAATCAGCCACAGTATAGAACAATGGCACATTCCTATAAATAAAAGAAAACAATTCTGGAGGAGTCAACTTCCCAGAATGCCACAGCTATCAATAATAGGGTGCCTCTGCTGGACAACTTCTAACATCAAGGCAAGTAGTCCAAATCTTAGGCGAAGTTTTTGAATGTGATAATTGATAATTATAGCCCATTACCATTTTTTTTTACAGCACTACACAGTATTCAAAGCATTTTCTCATACATCATTCCAAACTGGGTTTATAGTAGCCATCTAGTATGAAATTGGTTTCTGTAGCCTTTCATTTCATATGATATAACCCTTTCTTCTTGATGTTCTTCATAGACAGTTCAGTCCTTGTCACCTAAGAGATAGCTGAGTATCAAGGATTCTCAACAAGATGTAGGTTATATAGGTTATGTTATATAAGGTACTACACTGTTAAGGAGCTGATTTGATTTTTTTTCAAGTATGTGATTGTTCTGTTATAAAATGTGGGGGTTCAAACAGCTACTTACAATATACTAGTACTTTTTAAAGTATGGATCCTGGGGGGGGCGCCCGGGTGGCTCAGTTGGTTGAGCTTCCGACTTCGGCTCAGGTCATGATCTCACGGTCCCTGAGTTCGAGCCCCGCGTCGGGCTCTGTGCTGACAGCTCAGAGCCTGGAGCCTGTTTCAAATTCTGTGTCTCCCTCTCTCTGACCCTCCCCCGTTCATGCTCTGTCTCTCTCTGTCTCAAAAATAAATAAATGTTAAAAAAAATTTTAAAATAAAGTATGGATCCTGGAAGAGCTACATCAGAAACTTATGAATAACTTTAAAAACATTTTAAAGTGTAACAAATACCTATATCGATGGTTACAAATGTTTTCAGAATCTTTTGAAAGTAAATGCCTCAGGCTATTCATCATTTCACAGCTATCTTAGATCCATCCTGACACATAACTTAGGAAGACATTCTGTTATACTTTTCAGAATTATTGTCATTCAGTATCTTACTTGCATCATCACCACCTGTGCCTGGCCAATATCAACAGCACCCAGAGATCAAAAATTTTAATGATAAAGAAATTACTTCTAAGGTTCTGTTCTACACTTTCAAAAGAACGTTTCTTATGTTTGTAAGGCACTTTACAACTTAAAAGTGGTTTCACGTATATTACGTCATTGGGCTTATCTGCTTTGAGAGGCCCAAAATTGCGAATAGCTTGTGAATTGCATCACTTTCCCAGCATTCTCAGTATCTGCCAGCGTAGCTTCCTAAAACTGTTGAGGATCTCATTTATATTATGTAGGTTATGTTATGTAAGGTACTACACCACATTGTTAAGAAGATGATTTGATTTTTTTCAAGTAAGTGATGGCTCTGTTATAAAATGTAGGAGTTCAAATAGCTGCTTGCAATATACTAGTAACTTTTAAAGTATGGATCCTGGAATAGCCATATCAGAAACTTATGAATAACTTAAATTTTTTTAATGTGTAACAAATACCTATGTTAATGGTTACAAATGAAGATCCTGTATATTCCCAAAACCAATGAATCAGAATCTCTGGAAATGAGGTCATGGAATCTGAACTTGTAGCCACCTGAGGGGTTGTTATACACCCCCAAAGTCTTTGAACTATTGCCTAATAATGAGCTTGATTTTCTTAGGATTCCCACTGCAACTAAGAAGAAAGTTCTGTGCCTTTAGAAGCTGTAAGAACTCTTTAAGGCAATTAGCATACCATTTAGCAAGTAATTCAAATTTAAGAAAAAAGAACAATGGGATTTAAATTATCATCGAAACATACTTCTGTGCAGTGCCCTGTTCTTGGTGCTCTCAAAATTGTAGAAATTGATATAATTTCATAATAAATATTCAATCTGTAATGATGAGGTCTGTCAATCTTAAAATAGATAAATGTAGAGTTTAATTAGAAAATAGATGTCTCTCTGAATGTGAGGTGAAAGTTGGATAAAATGTGCTTCTGTCTGCTTCATAAGGTAGTTATTCAAGGCATGTCATTGTTATAATTTGAAAAGTATTATTCAGGAAGAAGACAGATTTCAGTTCAGTAGCTTTGACTGTAAGGAGTCCAAGAAATAAAAGCCAAATGGATGAAAGCTAAGTCACAGATGACTGAATTTTAAAAATTATCGCATATCTTTAAAGTTAGCTAAAGAATTATAGACAAATCCCAACTTGCCTCTCAACAAAATCATAGGCCAGGGGTTCTTTACAATATGAGATAGTGCTCTTGCTGTAAACTTAAGTAAGGAAGTGTTCTATTCCATGATGCCTGGCTTATGTTGCTTTCCTATGAATTATGTTCTGATATTTTTAGATTACTGAGATTGTCAAAATAATATTGAGTTAGATGCATTGTCTTCGTGTCTTCCATGAGTTTAAAACAGCCCATTCTTTAAGATGGCAATCATCTGGCATCAATCTGACTCTGAAAGGGAAGGATTTTATCCTAGGGAGTTCCAGGAACGGTATTGCAAAAATTACCTGTAAATCTAGCATGCATGTTTAGCTCAGACCCTATCAGCTGGAGGCAGTAAGGAGCAGATATTTGGACCAAGTCTGGGGAAGACTGGCCAAATAATGGTAGAACCTTAGATTTCTTAATTCACTGTACATAGACAGCAGTTAGTTTTTACCACAAAAACACTTCGTAATGAACAGCACCAAACCTCAGTAGCCAACAATAGTAAGAGGTTATTATTCACACGTCTGGAGTTACTAACCTTGCCTGAGGATCAGCTGGCTGCTGGTTGATCTAAGCTGTCATTAGCTCAGATGACTGGAAAAACTCATCTTAGTCTACATGTCTTTCATCATCTAGAAGGTTAATCCAGGCATATTCTTATGGCAATGGCTAAGGTACAAAAGACAGCAAATGGAAATGTGCAAGAGTTCTGGAGGCCTAAACTCAAAACCGGTACAGTCACTTTTACCATATACTATGGGCTGAAGCAAGTCATAGAATCAGTACAGATTCAAGAGATAGGAAAAGAGACTACACATCTTTAGCAAGAGGAACTGCAAAGTCTGGTGGTAAAGGGCGTGAATAGAAGGGAAGACAGAAGAATTGAAGTCATCATTGTAATTTTCCATTGTATGTAATATTGAGCTTCTAATGTCTGTAGATACCATGCTGTGCAATGTGGATAAGAAGCTTAACACCTGACGGTGATTCTCAAACACGGAGGGTTTGTTAAAATACAAATTGTCAGGCCCCACCCCATGAGTTTCTGATTCAGGAATTCAGGGGTTGGAACCTGAGAATATCCATTTCTAGTGAGTTCCCAGATGCTGCTGGTCCAGAGAGCATACTTTGAAAGCCACTCTTCTATGAATATGGAATTAAATAGGAACTTATTGGGATACGAAGACAACTGAGGGGAATTCACATTTACAGGAAAGGCAATTTGAAGGGAAGTAGAATATGAGTGAGATCATTTCCCAGATATTCAAACAACTCATTTAGAATAAGCAGATTAATCAGGGCCATCACTGCTATCTTAACATTATCCTATTTAACTGCCCAGGTGGCCTAGCAAACAACATGGGGCTGAGATCGAAAGATCCATCTAATATCTGTTGAAAGTCACACACAAACCTCTACATTGGCAAACAAACTATGATAGCATCATTTTACTGGAAAAAATTAAATAAAATAAATGGTTGAGATAGCCATCACTCTTTAAGTCAGTCAGTAAAAGCACCCAACTTCTTATTCTAAGATCAAATTAGCCACAGTTTGGGGGACAGAGATAAGCATTTAGAACTGAGATTCTTCATGAGCTTTCCCTTTTTAAGCCTTGACTTCTGCTGGGACATGATAATAGTAAGTTAAGGGATTATTTCTGGGGGAGGAGAAATCACAATGAAGCAATGAATAAACGAGATCTTAATTTAGGGGAAAGTAGGAAAATGCTGTTGAACTATTTTCAGGGGAATCAGTGAACTACAACCAGCAAAGATAATGTGATAAAATGTGCAGTATTGAATATTGAGACCTCTGAGAGGCTTAGCCTGGCCTGACACCACAGTTAAGTACTGAGCAGAAAGAAAGAGCTCATAAGCTATTATTAGGCATACAGAAAGCAGATTACATTAAAAGAAAAGAAAAGAATGCTACTTGTAAAAGTGTGCAGGCAAATATCAAAAGTGAATCTGTATTCCCCGATCTGTATCTCTGGATGCATCTTTAACCTAGTGCTAAATGCAACAAAAAAGTAAGAAGTTTCAAAGAACCTATGAACTCATTCAATATCAACCTTATTAATGTCTCTAAATGCTCACTTCAAAATTGAAATTAATACAATAGAGAAGGAACCAAAAGAGAAGCATGTTTTCAAAGTTTTAAACTTTCCTTTACTAATACCTAGTCCTTACGTTTAATTTTAAATGGAAACAAAGTTTATATAACTGCATTAAAGGGCAAAATGATATTTTTGGAATAAATATAAACCTGCTGTGCTAATACAGATTTGAGGGAACATTTTGCAAATTTATCTAATAAAGTGTATTAGATGAGCATGAGTTTAATAATATAAGTCGTTAAGTAGTATTTATTCAATCATAAATATCCATTTGCATACGTTAGCTCAAATATGAACTAAAGTCACAGAAGACAATGGTTTTGGCACTGAGAGAAGATGTCTCTCTCTTTACCAGCATTAATTCCCTAGACCACACAAACACATTGAGAATTGAATTCCAATTGGACTGAAATGATAAGAAGGATAATTTCACACTAAAGTTATTGTTATCTTATTATCTCAGTGGTTTCCCTATGAAGCTCCCACCTCCACCTCTATCCACTACCACATACAGTGAAGATGCTTTACAAAACCCATAAGAATTAATAGATTATTTTCCTTATAGTGGTTATCACACAACCATAGTTTCTCATTTTTTTTCATGTTAACCAAAGAGAAAAGCTGCATGAGAGCATCTCTAAAGATAGCAAGTGGCTTTTTAGTTATCTGTGAAAACTTGCTTTAAATATAAGTGGAGGGAAATCATTGGAAGTTAGAGAAAGAAAATGTGTAGAGAAAAAGATCTATCATTTGAGAAATACATATATATTATATTAGTATCTATATGCATATGTATATATCATGTCCGCATCTATCAGAATAGGAAGATGAATTTAATCAGGTTTAAGGATGGGGGTTGGAGACACAAATGCAAATAAAGGAAACAAAATGCAGCCAAATTTCTTGAAAATCTTTCCACAGTGATTGGGCAATATGAGTCTTCAGATAAATACAGCCTCGTACTTAAAAAACGAAGATAATGTTGCTATTCATTAGACTTTTCATAAAAGCTACTTTTCTTAAATTCTTTTGACCTCAGCAAGGAGAATGTCAGGAAGTGGTCGGATTAAGGTCTAGGGTTAAGTTGTTGATGCCTAGACAACTTAGAATTGAATTCAAATACAAATCAGAGCCCTCAGGTAGATGAAAAATTTATCAAACTGATTCCATTTAAAAAAAAAAAAGGGGGTTTTACAGTCATATAACTAAATGCACTTCTGCTTCCAAAGAAGATAAATTACCTATTTGTATCATATGAATTCCAGAGTGCAGGGCCTTGATTTGATGCATCCAGCACACCAGCGAGACAAATTTTACCAAAATCCAACAAATTTAAGTTAAGTGAGAAGAATAATGTTTCTTCTGAGTATTCATTCCAGAATCTATTTAAATCTAGCCCAAAATGTGCCATACTTTTCCGGGTAGATTGATTAGAATCTGTAAGAAAGAAGCCAACCCCAAGTTCTCCCCTACATATTTCATTGTACTGCAGTTAAAGTACCACTGAAAACATGTGGGACTCTATTCCCAGGTCGTTGATGGTAGACCATAGTCTTTAGCACTGTAAAATCCCTCTTGTGGCCACTTGGACGAGAGTAGACCCTCTTGAGCCACCATGGATTCAGCTATGTTCTTTGAGTGGTCCCAGGCTGAAATGTCCACCGATATCAACATCTCCTTGATGTCAGAGGCCAGTTTAGTCTAGGACCATGTGAAGAACACATTTTCATCTGAAATTAATTTCAGGTACAACTTTCATTTCCCACTACTTTTTATGTAGCAGAAAAGTAAAATAGTGCATTTTTGCAGGGAATGCTTTGAAGCTCATAAACAGAGCAGATCAATTAAATCTCCAATTAAACATAATTAGAGTGATTGACAACATCTTTTACTCGATAATAACAGTGAAGGTTTATTGAGGGTTTACTACACCACAGACACTGTGGTAAGACTTTACTGGCATATTTCATTCAATCCTCACGAAGGGGTTCTGTTACTATCTCCATTTCACAAATCAGTGAGGATTAGAGAAATTAAGTAAATTTCCCAGAGTCATTCCTAGTAAGTAGGTGAACCCAAGAACTTGGGTGATCTTCCTTTCTAAAAGAATATGCCTTGTTTTCCTTAAAGCTGTCAATGAAACAGATAGTGAGAGAGGATATAAAGGAGGGAGAAAGAGAGAAAGAGAAAAAAAATTGGTTTGGCTAGAGGTTGAGTTACTTTGCCCCCTATTCCTTCTCTCAGATAATACTTGAGGAGGATCCTGATACCAGATAGTGAAAGCAAAAAGATTTCAAGAGCAAGAATCTTTTCTTGGTCACTGCTATGCCCCTCAAAGCCCAGCTTCTCTGCTCACACAGTTAGTATACTAAAAAATAATGGGAAGTGTTCTAGAATTATAGAGACCTTTGTCTTTAACGTTCTACTGTATGCAGGGTGAAAAGTGGTCCAAATAGATAATCTAAGTGTATTCCAAGAGTGGTATGTTTATCAAATATTTAGATATTCTTCTCTATATACAGAATATGTATTATGTAACGGACACTTATTCTTGCCCTACCGAGGCATTTTTACTATAACTAAACTGGAAATAACATCTATAGTCTTTTTCTCTCTTAAATGTAGCTCCAAATTACTAGTTCTGGATTTATTTGCACCTATTAGGAATGATAGGGACGAACTTGACCAAAAGAACGATTTTCAACAACATTGGTAGGGGAAAAATGTTATGCTGTTCAATTTCTGAAATATTCACCTTCTTTTTTCCTACAACGTCGTAGTTGGCTTAATGCTTTTCATTAGCAACATTAAACTTTCTAATGCCTCAGGAAACTTTAAAACAGCAGAACACACCCACAAACAATCCATACAGCATATGCAATTGGACTGGTTCACATAAAATATTTCACCTCTTCAATGAGTATGGAGACAAAAAGGCACCCCAAATCTTCTCTTACATAAGTACTCTTACAAGTAAAATCTCCTTACAAAAGAAGATTCCAGGGCTCCCTAGAACGTGGGTTAAGTAATTTGCCCTGCTGTAGGAAATTAGGGTCTTGGAAATACTGTACTCTTAATGGAAAATTTTTTCATATGCTGAACTCTTCCAAGATGTAGAGATCTCACATTTTCTCTTTTAACGTGTGCACACTAACAGCTCCTACCTTTGAGTTTCACTGAAATATTTTGAATGCCTTTGAACAGGATGGTCTATACTGTAATCTATTAAGGAGGGGAAAACCCTGCCTCCTAGAGTACTAATCTAGAATTCTATTGCTTCCACTTTTCGTCCCAACTCCAGCACTGTGTATACTTGCTTCCAACATATCACTTGTCTATGACCTTTGTTGCCTCATTCGTAAAATGAGCCAATTAGGGGCTCCTGGGTGGCTCAGTCCAGTTAAACATCTGGCCCTTGGTTTAAGCTCAGGTCATGATCTTATGGTTCTTGGGTTTGAGCCCCACATTGGGCTCTGCACTGACAGCATGGAGCCTGCTTGGGATTCTCTCTCTCTCCCTCTCTCTCTGTTCCTTCCCTGCTTGTTTTCTCCCTCTCTCTCCCTCTCTCACTCTTGCTGTCACTCTCTCTCTCTCTCTCTCTCTCTCTCTCTCTCTCTCTCTCAAAATAAATAAATAAGTAAACTTAAAAAATAAAAATAAATAAAATGAGCCGTTTAGAGCTCCTCTGTCTTAAAGAGTTATTGTGAGACTAAGCATTGAATCAATGAAAGGAAGTGTTCATATCATAATTTCATATTACTCAGTTCCCCTTCTCCAGTAACTCAGCCAGCCCACCGTCCCCACCCTGCAGCCTTTCATAGTATGTTTTCCTATATTGGCTTTAGTCTTGCCCTTCTTCTTTTTACTTCCCTTCCTCTTTATTATTTTTCCATTCCTCCTCAGATTGATTTTCTTTCCTCTTTGGCCCTAAAATCACTTGACTTCCTCCTCTCTTTGGAGATCATCAGAACAAACCACCATACAGGTCTCTGTGATTAGTACATCTCCCTGACAATCATGTGCTATCAATAGTCACTTGCATTATGCCCCTCACTCCACGAATTTCACCTACAGAATTGATTTGATTGGATATTCAAGAATTATGAGTTTATTAGGTAGTTTTTTTAAAAAGGAATTCAACTGAACCTGGAATTGTGCCTATAGCACATTAATAACATTATATTAATGCTTATGTCAGTTATTTTTTAAGTATTCTCTGGTGATTATTAAGAAACAAGTGTAACATTAAAAATATCCTTATTTTATTATATGGATTAGTAGTATATTTTAAGTTTTTTAATCAATTTCTTTTTAGCTTAGACAGAGAGCTCACAAGCAAGGTAAAGGGGCAGAGGGAAAGAGAGAATCCAAAGCAGGTTCCACGCTCAGCAAAGAGTCTTATGTGGGAATTGATCCCAGGAGGCTGTGATCATAACCTGAGCTGAAATCAAGAGTCTTGCTCAACTGACTGAGGCACTCAGGTGCACCTGTTTAAGTTTTTTAACATTTCTTTTTAAATTACACCTCCAGTATGTGCAAAGCTAAAGAAAGATTTTATGGATTGTTTGAGTTGTGCACAATTTAACAGCCTATTTCTTTTTTTTTTCCAATATATGAAATTTATTGACAAATTGGTTTCCATACAACACCCAGTGCTCATCCCAACAGGTGCCCTCCTCAATACCCATCACCCACCCTCCCCCGCCTCCCACCCCCCATCAACCCTCAGTTTGTTCTCAGTTTTTAAGAGTCTCTTATGCTTTGGCTCTCTTCCACTCTAACCTCTTTTTTTTTTCCTTCCCCTCCCCCATGGGTTTCTGTTAAGTTTCTCAGGATCCACATAAGAGTGAAACCATATGGTATCTGTCTTTCTCTGCATGGCTTATTTCACTTAACATAACACTCTCCAGTTCCATCCACGTTGCTACAAAGGGCCATATTTCGTTCTTTCTCATTGCCACGTAGCACTCCATTGTGTATATAAACCACAATTTCTTCATCCATTCATCAGTTGATGGACATTTAGGCTCTTTCCATAATTTGGCTATTGTTGAGAGTGCTGCTATAAACATTGGGGTACAAATGTCCCTGTGCATCAGTACTCCTGTATCCCTTGGGTAAATTCCTAGCAGTGCTATTGCTGGGTCACAGGGTAGGTCTATTTAACAGCCTATTTCAATGAGTACCCAGAGTAAAACAGTCCATGAGGTTGTGGAGTGTGGAATGTTTTGTGCTGTATTAATAGAATTTATGACAAAGAGAATGAATTATTTTTTTGCTGCTACTAATGCTCTTATATATGGAAACTTTATGTATTTAAATTAACACATTGGTATGCCTTCTATATCTCTATGAAAACATTTATATTGTTAAATTTTTATCAGTATTTTTATAATTTCAAATATTGAACCATCCTGTATAAATTCCCTGGGAAAAAAAAAGTAATTCATCAAGAAAGTGTATAAGGCAGCTGGAGATTGTGTTTTACCAGCAAAGTCTTCATAAGAAACTAGTCAGGGCCAAATTTTGTGACTTGAACAGTTAAAAATAATCTAAGTTCAAAATAATGTATAAATTCTGAGATATATGCATTTTAAAAAGTGAAGTAAAGTGCTCTAGTGAGTTATAAACAAGCAGCAAAGAAGAGTCAGTGGCTTAAAAATGGCTGTCTGGAATAATCCTTTCCTTGTGCCTGGATCAGTTCTATATGTTATAACTATAACCAATAATTGGAGATAAGCATGATTATATACATTACACATTATATATTAAATTTGAGGAAACCTAGTATCCGCAGGCATAAATATAATGCTAAGGGTTATGTGGGGTGGCTCTGGTTTTTGCAAAGGCATCTGTAATATTCCAAAACGTGTCCCATACAAATTCACTCTTGATTTCTTTTGATATAGAGCTTTACCACTCTACTGTTCATTTCAGGAAAGCACAGTCCTCTTTCCCTCAGTCCTTCCCAGTACAGATGGGAGAAGGGCTCCTCTGAATGTTCCAAGCCCCTTACCAAAATGTTCCTGGATGTTTAATGGTTCCTAGATCATCAAAGGGAGGATGGTCTCCTGGGACCAACCAAATGTTTGTGTGTGATCGTGAGGAGGGAACTAGAATTAGACAGGCAGTCTGCAAATGCCAGGTTTGTCTTCTTTTATGTGCCCCACTAATGTGCCCTCAAAACATTTATACCCTCACTCTAATCTTTCTGCCCCTGGATCCCAGTCTTCTTCCTGAGGATGAAGTAGCCTAGCTCTTCATCTTTGCTCTCATCCACGATGCTAAGGTAGAATTAAATCCTTGTTTTATTTAGGCTCTTCACTTTTGTTCTCTGGTGCCAAGCTTCTGGGTTTAAAACTAAGCAAAACAACAACAACAACAACAAAAATTATCTTCTTTGTTGCTCAAAAAACTAACAGTCTTGAAAATCAAGAGCCTGTACCTTTAAAACCCCATGTGTATTAAAGAGTTTTTAAAACTCAATTGATTCTTTTGTTTCTGAACTCTTTTGTGCCCTACCTTTCCTGGGGCAAATAATTAAACGTCTTACTAAACTCAATAGACTCAATGGTATCAAACGAACGTGGGAGACTTAGGGGAAGAGTAGAGAAGAAAATTAATCCTGGTTAATGTCATCCAAATGTCATTCCACCCACAAGACTATCTATTCAAATGGCCCTCGAGGCTGATCTGAATTAGTGATGAAAATCTGACTCAGTAATAGCCACCTATAAATTTACCAATAGCCAAGGGTTACAAGATACAAAGGCCGTACCTAATGTTAGTCCTTGCTGTAACCTGGTGAATATTGGAGCTCATCGAAATATCACTACAAACTATAACCAGTTGATAGACAGGAACAAGGAAACAACAGCTAAGTCACAAAAGTGTTAGTGAACTAGAGAGGGAACATAACAATCTACTTACTAGTGATTTGTCTTACCCAGAACTAACTTTCAATTATTTACCGGTGCTTCTAAGCAGATGCTGTCACTACTTAGTATTTTTTGTCCCAAAATTTTATACTAAAATTCCAATAACAACTTACCTGAGTGAGTTTTTGCATCTTATAACATGAAAGAGCTTAAATAATTTAGGCTGACTGTAAATTCATTACTCAAACACAATACCTTTAGTGAAGCATATGTTCACATCCCAGGTGACCTATCTATGGTAGAATGTTCAGTGGTTCACAATTTGTTCAGGTCTCCCTGTACCCACAACCTCAAGTAGCATAATACTCCTTCTAAAAAGTTCAAAAATTATCAAAACCAAATAATAAATATTTAAAATGTTGTGCTTAAAGAGTGTGATAAACACCAAATTCAGGATAGGGGATACTTGAAGGTAGAGGGGAGTGGTGGAAGCTTGGAAACGCAATAGAGAAAGAACTTATGAATAGTCAGCTAATTTTACAGTTCTCTTCTTGGGTTGGGTGGTGGGTTCTTGGATGTTCATTGTATAATAAACAAACAAAAATGAAAGCCAAACCTGAACAAGTGATGATAATGCAACATAAACCAATAATTATGTTTAATCAATTTTGTTCAAGGCTGAGGCTCCACAAAATTAACTAATAAATGGATGGCAAAGTTAGATAAATAAATGGAAACAAAAAAGGAATCAGGATACTAGTCTTAATGTATCAGTTTAAGTGGAATTCAGGTCATAAGTTTTAAAGAAGACAAAGAAAGGAATTTTAAAATTGTAAATGGTAAAATTTATAGTGAAGGTATAATACTCATGAATATCTATGCATCAGGTAACATAGCAAAAACATTCATAATACAAATACTATAAATCATAAAAGAAAAAAGAGAAAGAAAAACACTGGTGGTGGGAGATATTGATTCACCTCTCTCAGGCCGCAACAGATCAAGAAGACCAAAAATATCTCTAAGGATAGCATAACAAAACAGAATATTTAATAAAATATATAAAGTAAACTAAATATTATAGTACTAAAGAAGAGAAAACATGCATGCAAGTGCTCTCTATCTCTCAAAATAAATAAATAAGCATTTTTTAAAAAACAACAATATTTTAGCCTCAAGAAATCTCAACAAACTGCAAAATGTAGAAATAGAATAAATAATATACCATTCTCTAATGAGAATACAACTAAACATCAATAACAAGACCAGGAAAGAAAACGTTCTTATCTATGAAAACTTTTTAAAAATTTTTAATATTCATTTTTATTTTTGAGAGAGATACAGACAGACAGAGTGAAACCAAGGGTGGAGCAGAGAGAGAGGGAGATACAGAATCTGAAGCGGGCTCCAGGCTCTGAGCTGTCAACACAGAGCCTGTCGTGGGGCTCGAACTCATGAACCGTGAGATCATGACCTGAGCAGAAGTTGGATGCTTAACCGATGGAGCCACTCAGGTGCCTTTCTACTAAAACTTTAAAGGTTTTCCTATACCAGTTGAATCAAATAGGGAATAGAAACCAAAATTGCAGAATATCTAGAAAATAGTTATTTAAAAAAAAATCTTTTAATGTTTATTTATTTTTGAGACAGAGAGAGATAGCACGAACGGGGGAGGGTCAGAGAGAGAGGAAGACACAGGATCCAAAGCAGGCTCCAGGCTCTGAACCATCAGCACAGAGCCTGATGCGGGGCTCGAACCCAAGGACGGTGAGACCATGACCTGAGCCAAAGTCGGACGCTTAACCGACTGAGCCACCCAGGCGCCCCTAGAAAATAGTTATTAAAAATTATGTATCAAAATTTATAAGATGTAACTTGAAAGAAGAAATAATTTAAATATTTGATTTATTTTGCCTAAAACATGGCAAAGGAATCAAAACAAACAAAAGAAAGAAATAATGAGGTTAAGAAGAAAATAATAAAGAGCAGATGTCAATAGTGTTATTAATTCAGAACTCTCTCTTTAGTAAGAATGACATAGTTAAACTCTGAATTAGCCAAATCAAGAAAAGTGGGAAAAGCACAAATAAACAAAATATGATACAAGCAAGGAAATTAAAAGAATCATAAAAGCTTATTTTTTTGTTCAACCACACATAAATTCAAAACTTGGAATGAAATAGATGCTTTTCTAGGAAATGTGAATTACCAAACTAAAAGCAAGCAAGCATATGAAATGTTGGATTTCCACAGAGGAATTAGGGAAATTTTTACCCAATGGTTATTTCATAAAGTGCTATTGAAGATTCTCCTACAGGGTGAAAGAATCTCCGACCTGGGTTCTCTAAGAAGCAGACGGGCAAACAAGATTTGAAGTACATATGATGTATTAGAGAACTGCCCGTGACAGATACAGTGTGATGGAGCAAGAAAAGACAGAGAGAGGCTTCAGACCTCAAGGCAGATAGGACACCTCGGAAGGTGGAAAGAGGAGGAGCAAGAATTGACTAGCAAGGGCCTCAGACTGGAGGGCAGTTCTAAGCGTCTTTTGGCCAGGTCAATGGGAAATCAAACATACATTGCTCTCATTGGAGTCACATATCTGTCAGAAATGGCCAATTTCTATCATACCTGTCACCTGCTCACAAACATTTTTTCCAGAAATTACCTTCAATCTAGCCTACAACATCACTTTCCCGGTCTTTACTGGATCATTCTGATCAGCATACACACATGCTGTATTATCTCTCATCTTCTAAAAATGTTTCCTGATCCTCTCTCCCAGAATAGCCTCTACCTCATTTCTGTGCTGACTTTGGCAGCAAAACTTCTCCCAAAAAGTTGCCTATGCCTACTGTACTTGTCTCTCCTCCAATTTTCTCTCAAAATCTTTTGATTTTGTACCTCCACCTCTCCAATATAAACCTACTTATCAAGTTCACCAGGGACCTCCAGGATCTCCAAAACCAATGGTCAGTTCTCAGCCTTCATCTTATGTGACCTATCTACAGAGGTGCCTTCTCCTTCCTCTCTCTCTATATATATCTTAAAGCAACATTTATATAGATCTATAGCTACAGAATAGTAGCAATTTCATACGGTTCAACTGTGTTTATGTATGTGCATTTATACATACATATTTGTGTGTAGTTAGGTGTGTTTATATGATTGCAAAATAACAATAAGTGCACTAAATAAAATTTAAGATGTCTTTAACGTTCTTTTTGACTTTGGGATGTATCCCACAAGGGGAAATATTCACTCAAAATGCTATGTTTCAAAGCTACTTGAAATGATTCCTCTCTGTGGTTATGCCACTAACTTGATACACAGGTTATCTGTTTCAGTTTCTTCTTTCTCTCTGTCTCTCTCTCTCTCTCTCTCTCTCCCATATAAATATGTGTGTATATATATATATATATATACACACATATATATACATATATATATATACACACACACACATATATATACACATACATATGTATATATGTATATGTAGTATATATATGTATATATACTATATATATAGTATATTTTTATTTAAATAGTTCCTAAATCAAAGTTATAAAATGTGGCACATTCAGAGAGGCCCCGTTTGCACTGCAGTCTCCTTGTAGAACAATCATATTTGTTTTTTTCCCTTTTGCTCCACCTCTTCAACCTGCTATAGAACACTCCATTGTATAGATGTTCCATGTTTATTCAAAAAGCGCATATTTGATGGACCTCTAAGTGATCTTGGTCTTTTTCTCTTACAAAGAATGCTACAACCTTGGGCTAGGGTGACCAATCCTCCCAGTTTGCCTAGAACTGATGAGTTTCCTGAAAATGTGAGACTTTGAGTGCTAACACCAGGAAACTCCTGAGCAAATCAGGACAAGTTGGCCATCCTACCATATGCACACATCTTTTCAGAGTGGAATGACATCCTATGAGGTTTTTTTTAAGTGTAAGTACATGGTAAGTCTTTCTATTTGTTCATATACACTCTTATGTCCTTCAAGTGCACCTCAAGGTTACTTTCTCACATTGCTCTTGAACATTTTTTATTAGGTTCAATTCTCAGGTCATTTTTCTTTTTTGACACTATTGTAGATGAGATCTTTTCTTCCATTACATTTTTAATTGATTGTTGTTTTCATACATCCTATAAAAGCCATTGATTTCTATAAGTTTAATTTTACTTCGCACCTGCAAGTGCTGATCAAGCATCCGGGCATCCTTTCCTTGTGAGATTACTTTCCCCCAGGGCATCCTTGGAATTCCTTACTAGATCCCCTCTGTCTGGACTTCTAATTAGCAACGAGAGACAGGGTGGTGGGGTTTGCAAGTGACACATGTCACTTCTGCTCAGATTCTATGAGCTGTTATTCAGCTAGTGACCCCACCTAACTGCAGGGATACTGGGAAATAAAGCCTTCATTTGTGCCTGGGATGGAGAGGAGAATACGTCCCTACCTCAACAGTCCACTGGAATACAAATATCACAAGAGCATATAATTTTGCATTTTTTGTTCTTTAAAGAATTTGTAACACCTTGAACAGGAGCTACTACACATTAGGTGCTCAAGAAAGACGTGTTGACTAGGTAATAATGAATAAGTCCTTAACATGAAAACTTTTATCTGTTTCAGTCCACTGTGCTAAGCAGTGAGGAAACACTAAAGGCATCCACATTAAATTCAGGATCAAGGCAGAGATAACTCTCATCGTTTTTATTTAAGCCTTTGTGGGAGATATTCACCAAGGCAATTAAACAAGAGAAAGTAAAATTGAGGTAAAATTATTACTATTTTCACATGATACAATATCCAATCTGGAAAGTTCAAGAAAAACCATTTTAAAACTAGGCAAGTAATAAGCAGATGCCGTAGGATTATTTGGGGGGTGTGGAATAAGACAACTTTTAAAATTAAAAGAATATAGAGAAAAACTTGAAAACAGAAAAGCAATATGGGAGAACTGTCCCTACCAGATATGTAACAAAAAGACTCGGTAATTTAAACTATGCAATATTACCATGGGAAAAGAGAGGATGAAATAAAAAAAAATAGAAATAGACATGATCCATATAGAACTTTAGAATATGAACAGTGGCATCATAAAACAACTGTAAAAAAATAAAATATTCAAAGAACAGTGTTGAGAAAACTGGAGAGCAATCTGGTGAAAAAAAGTCGCATCTACTATTTGTACTTCACTTAAGGGTTAATTGCAAACAGATCAAAATGTAAAGATGCAAAATACAACAGCATAAAAGTAACGAAAGGAAACATGACATAGGCCCTCATTGAACGACTATACATTGAAAGATTTTCTAAGTGTAAAATAACAGACAGAAATGATGGCTATAGTTCACATAATCAAAATAAAAAATTCTGCGTCACCAAAAAAAATCAGTGGATGAATTTTAAATGTGCCCTATTTTTAAATAGTCATATTCTGAGATAGTGGGAACCAGGACTTCAACAGATGAATTGTGAGGGAACACAATTCAGCCCATGACACAAAGAAAAGGTTAATCTCCCCAGTATATAAAGAACCCTCCCAGGAATTCACAGAGCATTCTCTTTTCCCTCCCCCTTATATGGTCTAGGATAATCATTGTCGAATCATTCCCTCAGACCAAATCCACCTGGGGCCTGGTTTTGTAAATAACATTTTTTTAGAACACAGCTACATCTACTTGCTTATATATTGTCCAGAATGGGGTACTGAAGACAAGGCCTTATGGCCCTCAATGCCTAAAATATTTATTTTCCGGCCCTTTATAGAAAGTGTTTGCCAACCTATAGTCTAGGGCATAATAAGACTGGAGGTTAGGGAATGTATAGACTACAAGCTGCAGAGATGAGCCAGGTTGTCTTATGTCTTATAGGGTGAACATGCATCCCTGCGTGCCTGGGACTGTGCCAGCTTACACGTATTATCTCAGCCTACTTACTAACAACATATACCTTTTCCCCTCAAGAGCGACATGGATCGACCATGATATGGTCACTGTTTGGGTTGAATTTTGACCCCTAAAAAGCTATGGTAAAGGGCTAACTGCTGGTACCTATGAATGTGATCTTGGCTGGAAATAGTCTTTGTAAGTGTACTGAAGTTGAGATGACGTCATTAGAGAACGCCCTAGGCCAATATGACTGTGTCCTTAGAAAAACGGAAAATTTGGTCACAGACACACGCAGAGAGGAAAACACCGTGTGAAGACACAGAGACACACAGACACGGAAGGAAGATGGCCATGTGACGACAGAAACAGAGTCTGGGAGTGGTGCATATACGAGCT
Organism: Felis catus; assembly: GCF_018350175.1. Classification (NCBI taxonomy): domain Eukaryota; kingdom Metazoa; phylum Chordata; class Mammalia; order Carnivora; family Felidae; genus Felis; species Felis catus. The sequence goes on from NC_058386.1 coordinate 24,221,413, forward strand.
AAGGGGTGCCAAGTATTGCGAGCAAACACCAGAAGCTAGAAGAGGCTAGGAAGGAGTCTCCCCTACGGGTTTCACAGAAAGCATAGCCCTGCTGACAACTTGATCTCGGACGTCCAGAACTGTGAGAGAATAACTTTCTGTTGTTTTAAGGCACCCAGTTTGTGGTACTTTGTCACAGCAGCCCCAGGAAATTAATACAGTCACCCCAGTTAATGAGGACCTTGAATCTGAGGAAAATAAGTTAACATTCAGGGATCATTATTAGTTAGAATATTCTGGATTAAAATGTGCAGAAGCTAGAGGTGAGGACCCCAGTTAAGAGGCTATAAAAATAGGAGACATCAGATTTAATTGGGGCCTTGTTGCAAACAGACTCAAGCCCATTTAATGTGTAGTTTTTGGTTTTTTTTTTTTAATTGTTAGGTATTTTGCCAGTGATGAGCAGCCTCCATATACCACTAGATGTTTTTAAAATAAATGATTTCATGTTGTTCTCTTTTAAATTCTTTTTTCTTATGTTTATTTATTTTTGAAAGAGAGATGGAGGGTGAGAGGGGGAGGGGCAGAGAGAGGGGGAGACAGAGGAGCCTAAGCGGGCATCAGGCTCTGAGCTGTCAGCACAGAGCCCATCGCGGGGCTCGAACCCACAAACCGCGATATCATGACCTGAGCCGAAGTCAGACACTCAACCGACTGAGCCACCCAGGCGTCCCTAGATTGTTAATATGGTGCGGGTTTTTTTTTGTTTGTTTTTTTTTTTTGATGAAGTATATATCAACCTCTGGGCAATATGTGAGGTCTAAAGTCTGTGCAAAAGAGGAAGGCTGATCTCAATGCTTCTTTGACATAAGTTTGCCTCACTTGCAGGTGGCCCATTACCATTAAAGTCTCAAACCAGATACTGCCAAACAAGCAAACATTTAGTAGCAAACACGGCCTATCGGCCTATCGTTACAAGTCCATGAAATAGCTACCTCTTTGACAAGAAGTCTTGCATGAAAGATTCACTCAAGGCACGTGAACTACATTTTAGTGAGCAGGTTCAGCTAACTTTAGCAATGACACCACAGAATCTTTGTAAAAGGAAGCACACGTGGCTAATAGAACCTTGGGTAAAGATGGCCACTCAGGGGGTTTCACCTGCTCATATTCATTTTTTTCTAACCACTGTCCACATATTGAAATACCATTCATTTCACCAATGCAAAATAATTTCTGGTAGCTAACATATGAAGTATTAAACCTTCTTGTGCTGCTCTGATGTGAGACAACTGAAGCCAAAACAGGATAGCATACTTTAAGGAGACCGGTCCAATGCTAATTAGCCACACCTGAAGTATGAATGCTTAATTAGGGCTTTTCAAAGTTAAACAATGGTATAGGATTAAATATCACTTTCTATGCCAAGGCATTCAAAAGGAAACTAGAGACTATCTGGCAGGTCTGTACTAAGGGTGTAAGAAAGTGGCTTTTTCTACCTGACCTCAATTCTCTGAAAACGGAGCAGAGAATTAGGCTTAAACTGAGATTTCATTGATCTAGGTAAAATTCAAAGCCTGATAGGCTCCGATGTTTGCTACCATTATGATAACCATCTGTCTGAGTGTGTGCATGATATCCTACCTGAAAGTCAGGGCTCAGTGTCCCGCGGAGCAGCCTTCCAGTTTCAACACTAACGTATTGATAACTGTTGGGAGAGGTCATCAAGAGGACACGACTGCGTTTTGATGTGAGCTGGACCTGGGCAATCAGAGGTGCTTCCCTCCCTCCCTCCCTCCCCTGTCTTTGGAATGTGCTTCCATTTGCCTTCCCCCTACCTACCCACCAGGAATAGTCCGCCTCTTTCTCTGGTCTCTTTCTGCCCTCCGTGCAGAGTAGCTGTTTCAGATTACACCTAGGAAGCTCCCATGGTGGTGAACTAACAGTAATGTACATGCAAGAACCATTTTTGTATATTTTGAAATTATTGTTACTGACTTCTGTCCTCTGCGTGTGTGTGTGTGTGTGTGTGTATCAAATCCTGTGTTTGCTACAAAAGCTAGATATATTTGTTTGTGTTGGTATTCTTTGTGATCATATTTATCGAAATAACTATTTTGAACTTTCTCCTAGCTTCTACTATTGAAGATCGGAATCTTTGAAAATATATAAAAATTCTATTTCATACCAGACATAACTTGAGATGTGATCATTTTATTAATTTATCTCTTCTACTAGAGCATGCTATGAAATTTCCACACTCCATTTAATTTCCATAGGCATCTGTTCACATGTAAATAACTCCCAAGATACCTAACTTTCTTTGATGATTTACCCCAATTTGAAACTAATTATTATACTTTCTTAATTGTGAGACTTATTTACATGAGAAAATGGTTTGCCTGATTTTACTTCAGGATTTGTATCACCTGTAATTCAACACCGAATAATGTCCTACACCACTTTTGATAAAACGGAGTGATTATTACTGGCTATCAGCTTAGTAGACTGAATTTGAGAAATATCTTTGGATTTGGGGTATTTAGTTTTAATTAGGGATTGTAGGTGGGTCCAAGTTACGGCAAAAATTCATGTGAGAATGATTTTAAGTTCCAGAAGGCAGAGTTATATTTCTAGGAGACAGGAAATTATACTTCCAGCATGATGGACTCAGGGGGAGGGGCAGGGATGTTGAAGAGGCAATGGAGGATAATAGAAAAAAAAAAACCCTAAGAATTTAGAGTGGGAATTAGAAGACCATTGCTGCTATTTATGAACTGTTAACCCTAGGCAGTCCACTTGGCTTTCACATTCAGCATCCTTTTCTTTAAGGGTAGGGTAATTATACGTTAACATGCTCACAGGATTGTTGTCAAGTCCAGTGAGATAACATGTGCAATATCAGTTCTGTTCCCTTTTTGCTGTTTCCTCCATATTTTGAGCTCAACCTTAGACTCTTCCATTGATTACTCTGTTATTCTCCCTTCTTATTTTGTAGGAAAAAGAAGTAGGATATTAATATTTATTCTCTCTCTCTCTCTCTCTCTCTCTCACACACACACACACACACACATGCACACATGAAAACAAGAGCTGATGATAAATTATGACCATCTTCCCTCAAGTACATTTGCATTTTAAAATATTTTGCCTAGGGTGGCTCAGTCAATTGAGCGTCCACCTCTTGATGTTGGCTCAGGTCATGATCTCACAGTTCGTGGTATCAAGCTCTGCATCACACTCTGTGCTATTAGATCAGAGCTTTGGATTCTCTATCTCTCTCTCTCTCCCTCTGCCCTTCCCCCCCTTGCACTGTCTGTCACTCTCACTCTCTGTCAAAATAAATAGATAAATAAAAATTTTTAAAATAAAATAAAACAAAAATATCTTGCCTAAACTGGGCAAGTCTGTAGTGGCAAATTCCTCAAATTCTAGCAGGAAGAGAGAGGTTCTTTGAGGACAAGTGTGTGCCTCAAATCATAGCACAAAGGGAAACATGAACTCAAAAGCATTGTCCTCAATTGTAGCATGATAGAAACCAGCCATTTTAATTCTCAATTATATATTTATTTAAGTTTGTTTATTTATCTTGAGAGAGACAGAGAGAACGGGAATGAGCAGGGGGCTGGGGAGAGATAGAGAAAGAGAGAGAGAATCCCAGGTAGGCTCCACACTGTCATTGCAGAGCCTGACATGGGGCTCTAACATGAATCATGAGACCATGCCCTAAGCCGAAGTCAGATGCCTAACCGACCGGCCACCCAAGTGCTCCAATTTATTTATTTTAAAGCAACACTCAAAAAAGATTTAAGAAAAAATTCCATGGATCCATGGAAAAAATTCTAGGTTCTGGCAAAATTTTTCTGTTAAGGACCATATAATAAGTACTTGAGGTTTTGTGGGCTATCAGATCTCTACTGAGCATTGCAGCTCCAAAGCAGCCATAGACAATATGTAAATGAATGGATGTAGCTGTGTTCCATTAAAAGTTTACTTAAAAAAACATGGAGAGTGTGGGTGGCTCAGTCAAGCATCTGACTCCTGATTTCAGCTCAGGTCACGATCTCATGGTTCATGAGATGGAGCCCAGTAACAGGCTCTGTGCTGACAGTTCAGAGCCTGCTTGGGATTCTCTCTCTATGCCACTCCCTTCCTCTCTCTCAAAAATAAATAAACTTTTTAAAAATTTTTTACTTACAAAAACAGGCTATGAGCAGAATTTGGCCTATAGGTCATAGTTTTCTGGCACCTATAGTATTCCGTCCACTCCTACATCCTTCCTTCTTTTCCTCATCACACAAAAAGTAGGAGAAGAAATATTGAACACCATAACTTTATCTTTAGTTCCCAGTTTGCATTCGTCCCCAAATAGTGTCCAGAATTTACTTTGCCTTGTGTTCCATGTGCTCAGCCCCTAAGGCAAGCATGATGCCCATGAGCTGTCCTAAAGCCAACTAAAATAATGATCAGGGACAAACATGAACAAATCTTTTCCTCTAACTTTGTTTAGTGAAAGCTCAGGATCTTAGATGCATGGGTGGGGAACACTTGTAAACCCTGCTTGGAAATCTAATAGTTCCATTCTTTCTTTGGCCATGGTGAAGGGTACCAACAAACGTGTGCTTCCTGTACATTTGAAACCTTGGAGTTCAGTGCACCAGCACGTACTGAAAACCAACTGCCTGCAGAACTGTATGGGAATGCTAAATTAGAGGCACATTCCCTCAAGGCTCCAACAGTCCACTTGGGGAAACAGAACACATACACATAAGAAAAATACTAAACAACACCTTACAAAGCCAAATGTTAGAGAAGTACATCTTTATAAAGTAAAGGCTGACAGCATCATGCTTAAAGGCGACTCTGTAGAGGAAAGATCAGAGTTAGGTAAGAGATTCTAGGTGCAATGACGTTCCCCCCCTTCCCCTAACTCCTCCCAAAACAGAAGAGAAAAATCTTTCAGGAGAAAGGAATGCCAATTTCCTTTGCTAACAATGCTTCCCTTAAGTCCAAGAGTGGTAAGAACCCTGAACTTCTGAAAAAGAGGTGAAGCACCAGGATCAATAGTAACATCTTACTTACAAACGGGTTTATTTTTAAATTTCATATATAATTCAGTTGGATCAAAAATTGATGGGCTGGTCAACACACAAAGCCTATTTAATCCCTGAGTCCCATACATCCAATTTGTTGACAGTGTGCATTTCAACATCTACGTGAGATTATAAGATTCTACAAATTGTACTTGGAATACAACTTGAAACTTTTCCTTCACACCATGAGTTATTTTATATGTTTATTTATTTTGAGAGAGAGAGCGTAAGAGCGTGAGCAGGGGAGGGGCAGAGAGAATCACAAGCAGGCTCTGGGCTATCAGCACAGAGCCCAACGTGGGACTCTATCTCACAAAACCTTAAGATCATGACCTGAGACAAAATCATGAGCCAGGTGTTTAACCACCTGAGCCACCCAGATGCCCCCACACTATGAGGTTTTTTATGTTACATTGAGCTGAATGAATGTAAATATAAACTTCTCATATGTAAATGTTGCACAGAAAGTATATTGAGGGATACAAACATTCTATGAACTTTGAATATTAAAACTTTATATTCTACTGGCTTTTCTCTTATATTGAACAATGGTCATTTTCTTAAACTTTTCCCAACCACCAAATTTGACTATGCCATCTGTTTTGGAGGGTTTTTTTTTTTTTGCCAGAAAACTGCCTGGCATAGAATGCAATTTGATATCCAGGTTATGTGGATGGGCTAAACTCTTGAGAGGCCTTCCCCATCCTTGCATCAAAGGGATAGAAAAATCAAACAAGGTCTTGGGCTTTTGGAATGTTCCCAAAGCTTGATGCTAAAATTGTCCTCCCTCCAACTAGTAATTGATAGCATTTTCTGTTCCTGATGCTGACCGTAAATTTATTGGAACCGTCTCTCTAGATTGCTGTGCCTTCCTCCTGTGAAGTTTACATGTAAGATGTGGTAGGAACGCCCAAAAGGACTGAGATTTGAGAGTTAATGGAGTTTACAGGACAGCTTGTCTGAACTATTTTTGTGCCTGCTGACTAAGAAGTATTTGCTTGCAAATGTTTGATGTCTCTTGAATTCATCAATTCATCTTCAAACTTGCTTTGTAAAAAAAAAAAAAAGTATTGTGGTAAAATATACAAAACATAAAACTTAACATTTTTAATTGTACAATTCAGTGGCATTTAACATATTCACGTTGTTGTGCAACCATCACCACTATCTATTTCCAGAACTTTTTCATCACCCCAAACAGAAACTATACCCATTAAATAATAACTCCTCATTTCTCCTTCTCCCTTCCTTGGTACCTTCTATTCTACTTTCTGTCTATATGAATTTTGTCTTCTAGGTACCTCATATAAATTGAATCATACTATATTTGTCCTCTATGTTTTATTCCACTTAGCATACTCTTTTCAAGGTTTATCCTTGTTGTAGCATGCATCAGAATCCCATTTCTTTTTACGGCCAAATAATGTTCCATTGTTTTTATATAGCACAGTTCACTTGGCCATTCATCTGCTGATGGACACTTGGGTTGTTTCTACCTTTTGACTATTGTATATATGCTGCAGTGAATTTCAGTGTGCAAGTATCAAACATGATTTTATAGTAAATATCCTGATAGTGACGTGGTGGGGGAATGGCCTCTTGCCTTCAGCACCCCCCCTTAGCTAATGGCAGCCACAACCATCTACCCTAAATAGCTTAAAGTGGAGTATGACCAAATGGAATTTGGTCACACGTAATACTCAGTTTCCTCATCTGTAAAATGGTGCTACTGATAGTATCCACCTCATAGGTTATTGGGGGGATTAAATGAGCTAATTCCTATAAAGTGCTTCGAAACGTATCAGTCACTGTGTAAGCATTAAACAAATATAGCTCATACTATTATCAGCATCATCATCTTTCATCTTTTAGGGACACATTATCTTGCCGCTACTGTAACTATAATTTACCACCCCATTTTAACATTCTGCCCAGGTCTGCCCTAAGCTCTAACATGTTCTTGTTCCAAAGTCACCCACCTCCTCAATCAAAATTCTCCTCCCATGAGCTGATCTTATCAAGATGAGATTGATCCATTTAACACTGATATATAAATTACTGGAAGACACTAACCTTATGATTCATACCTTCTTGCATTTCAGACTTGCAGACTTGTGAAACTACAGAAAGCTGTAACAACTTCAATATTTACTCCAATACTTCCCTTTGCCAAACTTTCAGTAATGACAAGCCAGCTCAAAACTCATGACATCCCCTCAACAAAGAGAATTTTAAAGACAATTATAGTTTCCAGTGGTCAGGGGAATCATAAACTTCTAAATCAATGCAAAACAGAAATGTCACTAAAGATTATGTTTTAGAATGTAATTTAATACTTAACAACAGTTCACAAAGAATATAGGAATAAAATATAAGGTTAACACAATTATTTTTCTTATGAGGGGTGAGATGTATTTTATCGTTCTGTTTAGGTTTAATAATCAATGTAAAACTTGTAACTATAATGTATCAATGTTAATATACTTAAAAACTAGCTGGGCTTTGCTCTAAGAAAGACTAATATCCATAAATAAATTTTAAAAAACACCAAACACACAAGAATAATAATTTTAAAATCCCTTGGAATACATAAATTAGGTAACTATTAAAAAGTCCAGAAAATGATTTCACCAGTGGCTTCCATAAATAATATGCTTGCTTGGTACATTTTAAGAAGATTTGTTTTTACTAAAATCTGATTAATGTTTATTGCATCAAATGAGATACAGTTATGTATATCTTTTTCTATATAACTTAAAGTTAGTCCAATAAATCCTTTTTTCCTACTCTGTGGACACTATACAGCAACAGATATGAAAGTTGGTGAGTCTGATTATCTTCTTCAAGTCTTTCAAATAGTATTATCAATTACTCTGTTAACAATTCTGTGCCTGATTCCTTCGCGGGGTTGGGGAAGAGGATGAATTCAGCTAAAGTAATGGTGTTTGGGGCTGTCAATCAGGAGACCTGGGTTCTAAGGCTTACTCAACCACTAAGTAGCAGTTCAAACATTCCAGAAACATGGTTTCTGTAAAAATGACTCATTTGGATAACGACTAATGGCCCTTATTGTTAATAAAACCTACATGAAACAACCAACTGGAATCCTGTATGGTGGGCAATGGGCTAGAAATAGAGATGAGAATTTGTATAACAAAAACAAACACAAAAACCCATGGTGCTGACCACAAGAGGCATTGATTTAGTAGGTAGCATATACTGTCACACATTCGCCTATTCCCTCAGGCCTTCCCACTGAGGTGTACCCAGGCCTGACTTCCAACTGCCAGCAGGTGGATCTCCTTGCCTGAGGGCTTGCTTGGCTACTAGAGTCCACTTCTTCACAACAGTAGGCTAGAAACACTAGAGAAGTAGCATACATCCTGAATCCTCAACGCAAAACTGATAAAAGTTAGTATATAAATATTCTAGCTCTCCTACCTCTCAGATGGAGTAACTACCCCTTGCCCCTGAGATGGGATAACATCTAAGCTCACTGGACATTGGTTCACAGAATTCTCCAACTTAACTTGACAACATATCTTTTATTGGTTTCCCTTTCTATCAGCCTCATCTGCCCCTTCTGCTGTTTCCTGGGGACACCTAACAGATATATACTACATGCAATCAGACCTTTAGTTCAGGTCTGCTTCTGAGGAAACCAAAACTAAGTGATAACTGTGTATATGACCCTGGCCTTACCTCTTATCTGTCCCAAAACCTTGACTGCAAATTTTCTCTTTCCAGACCCCCATTCTATGGGGCTCCCTGGCCCACTCTGTCTTCAGAGCTTCTGCTAGGCCCAGACAAGACAACTATGCTATTATTACCATCGTGCAGGTGAATTGTTTATATACATATATATATGAACACTAACTTTATCAAAGCTGTGAATACCTTAAATTCTGAAACTGTATCATCTTCTTTGTCTCCACCTCTAGCACCTAACCCTGTATCTAGAACATATGGAATTTCATTATATGACCTCTACTGCTTGGAAGACTTTCCCTTTCCCCTTTCTTTGAAGCAGTCCCCTTTATTTATGATTTAAGATTCAGTTTACTGTCTCCTTAGTGAAATTTTCCCCAACTGCTACACACTGAAGGACGCACTCCCTCCCATATGATCCTGTGGAGACAGTGAGAACATCCACTTTTTGAATATCACATCACACTGTCAGGTAATGGCTTTTCTACTTTCCCCTTTTCTATATTAGCTTCTCTATTTTTCTATAAACTCCTTGAATGGAGGGATTTGGCTGTATTCCTTTCTGTTTACCCTCGCCCCTAGCACAATGCCTTACACATAAAAAACATTATTGAATATATACAGCAGAAGGTCACCATTGGTTTTATTGGAAGTTCATGCCTCCTGTGACTCCCACATTACATAATTTTGTGCAGCCACCAATAGGGACCAAACAAATAATATCCACAAAACAAAATGTGTACAGTGGCTGTAATCTGTATATTTAGGGCAGAAATTCCTTTTCTTTGATCTTATCTTTGAAAAGCTACAGACTAACAGCTCTCTGCAATTAACCGGGTAAGCTGGTGTTGAACCATGAGATGCTGTGATTACTATAAATAAACTACATTTATTCCCATATTATTTTAGAGAAACTTAGGTATATGAAACCAGAAAGAGTTGGTGACCACAAGTTTTGACTCTTTAGGCCAGTCTCACTGGTCATATCATAGTGTTCTTACATATATCTCCCTCAATACATGGAACTTTTAAGACTGTCTCCATAAAATATTCATAAATAATATAAAGCAAGTCAGAAATTTGTCTTGAAATAACTGACGACTCATCTCTTCAAATTTTGCAAGGACATATTTATACTTGGCACATACTATAAATAACAGCTGGTAAGTTTGCCACAACCATTTTTCACTCACTTCTGTTTTCTCCCACATTTATTCTTCTGCCCATATTCAGTCTCATTTAAACTCAAGTACCAGTTTAGAGTTTACACTGGGTTGTGCCTATTGACTTGTTCTATGTTTGAAATCGTCTTTCTCACACAGTATAAAAGGAGCTGTGTATGGCTACTTTCATAAAATATTACTTTATAAGAGTATACATACTTATAGACAAAAATATCGAGAGTTTACAATAAACCAAAGGGATGAATTTGGGACTTGTAGACCTCAAGAGAAAGAAAGATCTAGTTTTAGCAAAAGAATATCCAGAATAACCGCAAAGTCTATAGAGATGAACAAACAAAAAAATTTTCACCATGCTTTGGAGACTTGTAATCTTGTGAAATGGACAAAAGATGTAAAATTGAATATGACAACATGGAATCTGGGAGGAGTGCATTACATCAAAGAGGTATGAACGAAAAGGTAGAGAAGTAAAGGAAAAGTTAGCATAAATTCTGATAAGGAGCCTCTAGGAAATTCCATGACATTTAAGTTGGATGCAAAGGCATCCCAGAGGGCAGTACAGTTCTGTTATGGAACAGAGGCAGGAAAGTTATAGAAATCAGGAGTCATGGCTTATTCATTTTGGTCCTTTCCTTCTGTTTCCCCCACCCCATGTCCATTCCTAGCCAGGTAGCTCTGGACACTATTTCTCTAATATTTGCAGCACATGCTGTGGATTATTTCATTCTGGTTATAATCACACGATACATTTTCCTTTGTGTCTACCTTACATCTCTATGAGGGCAGGAACGATGTCTTTTTATTTTGTATACCCAAAACTTATCCTCAGACGAACAATAAATAAACTTTACAATAAGAGTTGGAATGTTAGGTTAATGCTAAAAAATGATTTAAGAATTAAAATTTGGTGACACAAATCTGGAAGTCTTTGGATACTAGTCTAAGATTGACTGTTTTCTAAAAAAACAACAGGAAGATATACTAATAACATCTTCTATTGACATACCAGAACTTTTACATAAGTTCTCTCATCCCTTCCTCACAACCACCCTGTTAGGGTGAGCATTATTATCTCTATTTAGCAGATTATGAAACCAAGGTTAGAGATGTTAAATCTGGTAACTTGTCCAAGGTCACTGAGAACCTAATAAGTGACATGCAGTGTTTTAGACGCTGCAGATAAGTTGACCGCCAAGACAAACCAGGTCATCGCACTCTCTGAGCTTATGTTCTAGTTGAATGAGAGTGACTTTAAACAAAACCACCAAAAAATAAATAAGAAAATTTGCACATGGTAATCAATGGTCGAAAGGAGACTTAAATGAGCTGATATGCTGGGGAGTGAGTGGGGGTGATACAGAAGTCTACCTTACTCAATGGATCATGATATACCTAATGTAACACTCTGATATTATATCATTTAGAAGATGGAAGTAATCAAGTATGAGTTTTGGAAGGATAGCTAGTGGTAATGTGGAAGATTATTAGCAACAGTATAGGTTAGGAAAGAATAAATGATCATCCAAAATGACCTTCAGAAGGTAAATGAGGGGAAGTAATAGTTGTAAGAGAAACCACTGACATGTTCTATAGAGAGTTAAATTGACTTGGCGTAAAGAATATGGAAAAAGGTGGAGGCGATGGTGATGATGATGATGATGATGATTGATGATAATAGCAATGACATATCCTGAACATTTACTTAGTGCATATCCAATGTTACACAGTTTTCTTTGATGGAAAGCTAATTTTTAACCACTGTAAGAATGTTTTGAAAAATATGGGACACTCACCACAAGGTATCCAACAAGCTTTGTGGTGGTACTTAAGGTAATTTAAATTGCAGTGGAAAAGGCATTAAAGAATATAACCAACACATAGGAAAAATGCTATTTCCATTTAAATCTCTTTCAATCCCTCTAATTATGTCAAGAAGAAATTCTCAATTTGAGCTATTTGAGCTATTTTGACTTAACACCTCTCTAACATTTGCTAATCTCCTTTTTTAAACAAAGAGTGAGCAGGCCTTATGTTCAGAGACTTCAGCAGCCAGCAGTATCTAGCTGAAATTTAAAAGTTTATTTTCATTGTATTTATTTTTATAGTCACCCTATATTTATGGTCAGTGATACTAGTTTACCATTTATGGTAGTGATATGTCCTTAACTTTTATAATCATTTTAATTAAATAAAAGAATGAGTGTTGATTTACAGAAAAATATTAAGGAGATAGCAACACAGTTAATTTGAGTATGTAGCAAAAATGTGGAATGTGATAGAAGACTAGAGTTTGACAATACTACAGTAAATTACAAAAGCCACCTGAAATTGGGTGAAAACTCAGAGGTTTTGAGCCATACTTGCTGAAAAAAGCATGGGGTCACCTAGGAATTCCCCGATGACTAGATCCCTGGATGAGTTAGTATTTCACAGACTATGATAGATTCTGCTTTATGCATATTGAATTGTAGATGACATTAAAATATTCTCAAGAAGTCTGGCACTCTGAGCTACTTTCAAGACTAAAGCCTGAACCTAGGTGTGGGCTAGGCTTATAGGTTTGGAAGTCTCATTAGTTTTCTATTGCTGCCTAAGAAATTACTGTAAACTTAGTGGCTTGAAATAACACAAACATTACTTCACAGTTCTGAACATCAGAAGTCTAGGTAGACTTTTCTGCAGGAGGTCTCAGAAGGCCAAAATCAAAGCTGGGCTCTTTTCTGGAGGTTCTGGGTAAGAATCTGCGTCCAGCCTCATTTGTACTCTTGGCAGAACACAATCCCTTGAGGTTATGAGACTTAAGTTCCTGTTTTCTTGTTGGCTGTTGGCTGGGAGTTGCTCTCAGCTACCAAAGGCCACTCTCGGCCCTTGCCCTGTGGCACCTCCATCCCAAAGCCAGTAATAGAGAACCACCCTCACAAGAATCCCTCTCACAATTTCAATCTCTCTGACTTTTTTACTGCTGTCAACTGCAGAAAACTCTGCTTTCAAAGGACTAGAGTAGATCCCTAGTTATGCCCACCCAGATACTCTCTGTATTTTAAGGTCAACTCATTAATAACCTTTATCATATCTACAAAATTCCTTTTGACATGTAACCTAACATAATCAGAGGAGTAACATGACAAAAGGGAGCAGAGATGTGGAAAGCCATTTTATAATTCTGATTACCATGGAAGTCATCTATATAAAAATGCATCCATGTATCCATTTATTAATTCAGCAAACATTTACTGAGTATCTGTTATACTATCAAGCACCTTGTCACTTGTGTATTTAACCATGGAATAATGTTTCTCATACCTTTGATATGGAACATAACGTTCAAACAAACACTCTTTGCCAAGGGGATAAGAGTGGGGCACTGAGAGTCTGTTATTATACACCCCTTGCACCACTTGGATCCACTTGTGCCCACATTCAGTTTATTCTATCCTAGCACTGCTTCTTCAAGATGGTGGTCAGTCATTATTTCTTTTAAAAATTTAAAAGTAAAGTTTTTCAATAGGAGCATCACACTGTTATAGTTGATCTTGAAGCCAGAATTAGATTTATCATTTCCTTCCTCTATCAACATTCCGGATTCACATTACACTGACCAGCACAAGCACTGGTCTACATTTCTTGCCCTGTAGAATCTGGGGTCCTGGTTACCTTGTCCTTTTTAGGCCATTGTTTAGGCAACTGTCTGTTCATGTTTATCACCAGGCAGGGAAACATCAACAGGCACCCTATGAGTCTCCTGAGTTCTACGAAAACTCTCTGTTTTCATTATGTAGCAACAACTCTCTCTGTTCAGGCTCTTCAGGGTCAATCACTTATGGCCATATAGTAAATCCTCTCTTTCCTGAGGATTTACTGGCATGAAGAACTGAAATTGTCAGTCAGTATCTCTGACTTTAATTTTAGTGGACTTTACTATGTCCCCTGGTAGATTTGATTCCTACACCCAAGAAGTATGATTTCTAGTTCACTCAACCTAAATTTGGAGGAATGGGAAACCCAAATTCCCTAAGGGGTCTCTGGGAGTAATAATGAGAAACTTAACTCCTACTTTCACTTTTTTGTTACTAAATCTGTATATTCTACCTATGGAAAATACAGTACCATGTATAAGGACTGTAGATTCACACATTTCTTGAAACTGAAGCAGAGTCCCATACTTACAGGCTATTATCCCTAAGCTCCACTTTTAGCATTTCAACATGAAAATTGACCCAGTAATAAGGTAGATGGCAGGACCAGGGAATCACGTGGACCTTTGCACAGACCTCCCAATTTCACCAGAAGATGGATCCCAGAGTCTGAGGCTGTGTTATGTGGCACACTCTCTAATCGTAGATCAGATACTCTGTGAGCCTTCAGAAATTAGTGTTGACCATACCACTGCAGAGAGGAATGATAAAACCTTATAACTCCCAGTAAGAATGGATTTCTGCCTCATCTTGAGTGGGAGGGTTATAGTGGGCTGAATAAAGGTCCCTGTGTATACCAGGCCCTAATCCCTGGAAATTAAATGTTACATCATATGAGGAAAAGTTACACATATGTGGATGTGACTAAGTTAAGGATCTTGACATGGAGAATTGTCCTGAATTATCTCTGTTGGCTCTAAATGCAATCACATGTGATCAGAGAGAGGAGAAAGAATGTTTGACACACAGAAAAGGCAGCGTGACCATGAAGGCAGATTCGACTCATGTGCCACAAACTGAAGAATGCCAGCAGCCGCCAGAAGCTGGAAGGGACAAGGAAAGGATTTTCCCCTAAAGCCTCCAGAGAGAGCATTGCTCTGCCAACACCTTGCATTTGGCTCAGTGATTTCAGACTTCTGGCCTCCAGAACTGCGAGAGAATAAAATTTTTGTTGTTGTAAGCCACTGAGTTTGTGGTAATTTGTAACAGCAGGTGTTAAAAAACTAATATTGTGGACCAAGGTAAACTGCTTGTCACCAAGTGGCTAGTTGTACTCCTTCAAGGAACCACATGGAGCATTCATCATTGTTCTTTGCCTGCTGACAGGATGGATGTTTAGAAGCAGCAATAGCTAAATTCAGCTTGGATGAGAGAGGCCCATGTTCCTGCATCCATACGCAGCCTTCCTCTCTATCAAAGGTCTTTATGTGGTGGTAAAACCACTAGGGAGCTAAGGGTAGAGTCTGGCTGATATCCACTGGACAATAACCCTGTTTACCTGATAGTCCAGGGTCTTTTCTGCAGTGAATGCTATCTGATAAGCATTGACATGTAAATGAAAGATTCACACACCTTGTGTATGCCCACTTCCATAGATATATATGCATGCCTCTTCATTGACCTTCTTTGTCTCTATTCTCATCTTTCTCCTTCCGAGATTGCTTTTGTCAACCAACCAAACCTTTTGCCACTGTCAAGGACTTCTCAGAGTCTTATCTGAGGCTTCGTATCCCTCCACACAAGTTGGTGAGCAGGCGTATTGCCCAAAGCTCTGAAACAATTTCATCGCCACCTCTCTCATTTAAGGCAACCCTTCAGTGGGTCTTTGATGTGGCAGCAGTTCATTCCAGCTTATACTAACATATCCACACATTCTTCCTCCTTTATCAGGTCATCACTGAGAGTACCCTATGAGGTCATGGGAGAAATGCCAGCACAGAAGTAGGTGACAGGGAGTTTGGACTACTTGCTTATATAATTTTTAGGTACCTTCTTGGGAAACATGGTACAGTAGAGAATTCTCTGGCTTTCCATAATGCTCACTATTCTAAGCCTTTTGATGACACTTTTACTATTCTGCCAAGGTATTTCCAGTAACCTCACCTGTTTCCTATAGGCTATTGTTTCCAAGCTTCAAAGAACTATCTCTCCTGGGTTTCAGAATTGGCTCCTCTGTCCTTGCCAGGACGTTGAATTCTGATTTAGGAGAGTTCCTCAATAAATTTTCTTCCATCAAGGCTTAAGTTTAGTGACACTCACACCTGTCTGGCAGCCACAAGATCCTTTCCCAGGCATGTTTTCCCATTTCTTACTGGCACATATCTGCCTGGTGTAGCAGAAACAGAACTCTCTAGTTTGGGCCTTGCTGAGACTCCACCATACTTATTGGTAGATGCAAGGAAGGTAGGAGAGAGCAAGTAACTGGGCTCAAGTTTTTTGAAGGGCTTATTCTCAAGTGCTCTCATCCCACTTGCTAGGGTTCTACTCTTTCCTTTTAAGGGCTTACCTTTAGCAGAGAAGATTTGCTGGCGACATATATTGACACTCCTTCATAACTCTGCCACTTTTACAACAAAATCTTGGTAGTGATTCTCAGCACATTCTGCTCTCTGGCCCTAGGGTATGAGAATCTCCTATTAAGCTGCCTAGTAACATTCTGGTTTTCACACTATGCCTCCAGTTGAAAGTTGGCTGACCTCAGCTTGCAATTTTATTTCTTCAGGGTTCCAGTCATAGCTAACAACAGTAATCCAAATCCACTATCTTTATAACTGCCTTCCCCCTCTCCCCATCGCTAGGGTTTCGAGCTGTTGTACCTAGATGCCATCTCAGCTCACCATATGTGCAAGTTTTAGTAATCATGATGTTACAATAGGCCAAGAGTCATCAACAATACCCCTCTCACCACCACCAATGGATATTTGTTACCATTTCACCAGCAAGTGATCTAATTCCAGCATCCCACCCTGAGATTCTGCTTCCTAGGACCACTTCTGATATTAACTATCTTAGTGTGGGATTTCCAAGAAGCAGATGTTGTGACAAAGATTTAAGAGAAAGTCATTTATTTGGGAAACCATTCCCCAGAAATGCCAGTAGAAGAATGAGAAAGTGAGAACAGGAAAGAAGAAAGCCAATAAGAGGTGTATGAACAAGCAAGCAACTCTGTGACAACTGTGGCTCAATCCTGAGAGGGATCTCTGGAAGACAGTATTCAACATGACTGACATTAAGTCCTCTTGAAAGCTGGGGAAGCTGGAGTGTCTTCCGATTCCCATCTCCTATTGGCTGAAGATTTCTAGAAAGCCAGCACTCCCAGCCAGCCCCTGAATGTATGGGCTGAGAGAAAGCCCAGGCAGAGGGTCGCAGATGTTGGCAAGAGGACACTGAAAATGTACTGGCACTCTAACAAAGTATGATGGGTTCTAACCTGGATATCAAAACTGCTATGAGAAAATGGATTCATCTTGTAGGGAAAAATTCCAACAAGGTTTGAGAAACATGGTGCCACTCATCATAGCAGCTGATGTCATGAAGTAAATGCAATTTCCAAGGAAAAAAAATGTAATGTGCAAGAAGGGATAAGATCAGTGTCAGGAATGCCTATTTCTGAGGAGTGGCTTGAGCAAGAGTAGGCAGATGTGGAGGTCCACATCAGTAAAGCTCAGTGTTATGGGTGGCATTCAGTTTTCAGACTTTCAATGTCTCTGAAGTCATATCTACTAGAAGCTTTTAATCAGCAGAGAAAATTTATTTAAATGTCCTTTATTGAATTTGTCCAATAGGTGACACTATAAAACAAAGGAGATAGTAAAAGGAAATAACAAATATTAATCTTTTATGCCATGCATAATTTTTCTCTCTTTATAAAGATTCATATAACAACAAGCTATTCAGGAGTTTTGAACACAAGTATGAATTTTATTTTGTTCTGACTTTTGTAACTGAAATAGCTAAGTGATTTTCAATTCAGTAGTTCTAAATCTTTCTATAAAAACATGCACACAATTTTTATTCCCACAATGCCACCCTCTTTGCCACTTTGCAGATGAATTATTAGAACAAGGTTATAAACCCGCAGATATTGGATATCTGTAGTAGAAAATACTGACACAACCATAAAAAAATGTTTTCGTTTTTGTCTAGCTTTGCTCTCTTCTTCAGCCTCTGCTCATCCCCTTTTCCCCTGGCCCTTTAAATATATAAGCTAGTAGCATTTGCTTTGCTTTGCATTTTTACTCTTGCCTTACTGTGTTTTCAAAAGAGGATGACTTGGATTAGAGATATGCTTTAACTCCGTGAGGTTGGTGAGGGAAATATTAGTGTTTGCTGAAATTGACTTAATTTCTGCATGCTACTGGTTTGTACTATTTGTTTTGAAGAAGCATGTGAGTAAAGCCAGAGTCCCCATTTTTAAAATTAACGAAAGGATGGAGTATGTTGGTTATAATTGTCATGAGTAATTATTTTTAATATCCCAAGGAAATTGCTACCAATGTTTTCTTTAATTCATCACTGTTAAAAAAAATGTGTTTAGTGCTTATATTGATTAATTCATGGATGCATGCATCCTAAGACTTTTTTTGACATTTTCCTCAAATAGATGTCTTAATGATTCAGAACAGACTTGGCAATGTCACCATTTCTTTACCTGAATACATATTTGTGTAAAAAAATTGTGTTCTGTGTAATATTAAATATTTAAAGTTATGTCAATATTTTTGAGAGTAAAGGTGTTTTAAGGACTTTAGTCTGGCACGGTGGCCACTTTTGCAGAGTAGTAGATGAGTAGTCACATTGTATAATTTCAAGGACCTTATAGAGGATTCTCTAATGTATAGTAAGGAAAGAAAATTTATCAAAATATTTTGAAGAAATACTAGGAGTAGGGCATTGTATGATATTCAAACTGAAGTGAATTCCTGAATTTCCTCTCCAGGGAAATAGCGTTTTCATTCCATGATTATAAATGAGGTTAAAGTTCATAATGATAATTATGACTAATAATATCTAGAATCTATTAAGTGCTTACTATTGGCCTACCAATATGCTAAAAATTTTAAACAATTATCTTGTTTTATCCTCATAACCACCCTGACTTGAAGACATGTTAACATCTTCATTTCACTGATGAGAAAACCAGATCAGAAATGTAAAGTACTCCTTCAACTCACATGGCAAGTAAGTGACAAACCTGATATTTAAACCAAGTCTGTAACTAAGGTACATTACCTCTCCAAATATTCTCTGGGAGCTGAGAAGTATTGACTTAATTTTAAAGTGACATAAATTATTAAAATTAGATCCATTTTTGAAAGCAGGATATAAATGGGAGAAAGAAGCAGAAAATCACTGGACACTTGAAAATGGGAAGGAATTTGGGATACACCAAAAATAAATGATCGGCAGAATAGAAGGTTACAGAAACAAAGACAATCTAAAGTCACCCAATTTCATAATTTTGCTAAAGGCTAACCCTGGAAGCAGGGACTATTAAAACTAAAAATATATATCAAGACTAAAAATAATCCTATTATTTGACAGAGTAATTCCAAATCTAATACGTGGTTTTTTATACATAACTCAAAATTCCAGCCCATAAAAATTGCAACAAAGATGTTTACCATTACTTTAATATTAAAAATAAAACAAAAATATTTAAAATAATAAAATAAATAAAACATTGGGCAAAGTTTAAGTAAAGTCTAAAAAATTGTCCCAATGGAATATTTAGCAGTAATAAAAATTATGTGTAGAAAGCAATAAAATGATAAATGTTTTTGAGATTATTATAAAGAAAAAAATAGGGCTCAAAATTTTATCTACATTATGATTACAAATATAGAGAACAGATGACACTATGATGGGGGGACTGTAGAAAATAGACTAAAATAACTGATTATGTTAAATGACAGAGCTACTAATGTTCTCTTATAAGAAAAACATAAACAAAAGTATTATAAAGTAAAAAGGGGAGTGGGGAATGCACATGATTTTCCCCTTACTGCATTTTCCTTTCTGAGGATCAAAGGTAAATCCCATTTCTTTATTGTGACAGGCACCGCTAATTACCTACTCATTCTTCCCCTTGCACTTACTAAAAGAACTTCCATTTGCTTTGCAGTTGGGATACACAATGTGCCTAAGATTATTTCATAGATGGGAGTGACCTGGCCACGAACAGATTTTGCATGACATGTAAATAGAGTTGCCATATTTTGCAAACCCAAGTACAGGATGCTCAGTTACATTTGAATTTCAGATAAACAATGCATATTTTTTTAGTTATAAGTACATTCAAAGTATTACATGAGATGGACTTACACTACAAAAGTTATTCACTGTTTATCTGAAATTCAAAAGGAACCAGGTGTCCCGTATTTTATCTGGCAACCCTATATATAAGGAACTTGGAAAACAAAGTTTCTGGATGCAGCGTTTATGAAAAAAATATAGCCCTATTAATTTGGAATGTGTTTCACCGCATGTAACAGAAACCAGGCTATAATGGTGCAATGAAATAAGATTTTGCTTTTCTCATATGACAAGATGTTGGAAAAGAAGCAATCCAGAGAGGGTGCAGTTGCCCGAGGAAATAAAGGAACGAGGGTTCTTCAAGCTTCTAGCTCCCCCTCCATAGTGTGTGTCCTTGGTCCAAAGAGTAGCAATATGGTGGCTCCACCTCCAGGTATCTTGCATGGACCCTGGCAGAAAAAAAGAGAGGTGATGAGCAAAAGGCGATGACTAATAGTATCTAGAACCTAATGTTTTGTCTGCTTTTTCTTCTTTTCCTTATTTATTATTATTATTTTTTAATTTTTAAACAAGAAAACTAGTTTTGGAGAAAGCTTCACCTGGTAACTTAAAGTTACATTTCATTGGCCTTCTGTCACATGATTCCCTATTTCTCATTAGAAAATGCTCTCCTTCCACCACCACCACCATCTACCTCTTATTCAATATTCTGCTGAAGCTACAGTTCCTCCCCCCAAAATGCTCTCTTCTGTGCTCCCTGAATGTTGAAGGACATGGGCGCGTTCTTCACAGTTGAATTCTAAATTAAACTCTTTTGCTTGGTGTAATTGTGTGATCTTTATAGGTGGAGTGCCTGTTCTTGAGAGAAGGGATCATGCCTTGTTCACGATGTGCCTGGAACTTACCAGGTTCCTGATAATCATTTGTTGATGGGTTAACCACCAACTGTCACCAAATCTTTAAAAAATGCCATAAGAAAACTTCAAGCAGAAGCTTTTTAAAGCTGTAGATAGAAAGGTTGAAGTGAAGCAGAATGTCTTTTACTTTGACTTTATTTATTTATTTAACGCTTCATTGCAAGTGTGGTACATTTACATGGTTTAAAATTCCAAAGATATAAAAGACCATACAGTGTGAAATATCTCCCTCCTGCATCCTTTCCCTAGCCACCTAGCTTCTCTCCCCCATGCAACCAGTCTCATCACTTTTCTGTATTCACCAGAGAGAACTTTTGTATTTACAAGCAAATATGCACATTTTAGAGTTTGTTTTGAATATTTAACATTCACTATGCACGCTGAAATTCATGCCAGGCACTGTGCTAAATGCTTTACATTTAATCCTCCCATCAACTCAGTGAAGCAGGTTTTTCTCATTTTTGTTACCCCAGCTTTACTGAGGTACACATGACAAATAAAAAATGGTATATTTTATGGTGAGTAATATGATTTGATCTATGTATACATTGTAGAATGATTAACATGATCAAGCTAATTAACACACTTTCCATAGCTGACTTTTCCTGTGTGTGGTGAAAATAGTTAAGATCTACTCTCTTGGGGTGCCTGGGTGGATCAGCCAGTCTTGATTTTGGCTCAGGTCATGATCTCATGGTCATGAAATCAAGCCCCATGTTAGTGTTAGGCTCCTCAATGAGTGTGGAGCCTGCTTAAGATTATTTCTCCCTCTCCCTCTGCCCCTCTCCCCTACTCGCTCTCTGTCTTTCACACACACACACACACACACACACACACACACGATGGGGGTGCCTGGGTAGGTCAGCAGGTTAAGTGTCTGACTTCAGCTCAGGTCATGATCTCATGGTTCATGGGTTTGAGCCCTGCGTCGGGCTCTGTGCTGACAGTTCAGAGCCTGCTTCGGATTCTGTGTCTCCCTCTCTCTCTGTCCCTCCCATGCTCGCTCTCTCTCTCTCTCTCTCTCTCAAAAGATAAATGAACATTAAAACAATGATCTACTCTCTTAGCAAATTTCAAATCTATAACACAATGTTATTAACTATGGTCACCAAATTATCAGAGAAGTGCAAATCAAAACCATAATGAGATATTACCCCACACTTATTAGGATGGACATTATCAAAACAGGTAACGAGTATTGGCAAAGGTGTGAAGAAAAAAAAACCCTCATACGCTATTGGTGGGAATGCAAGTTGGTACAGCCACTATGGAAAACAGTATGGAGGTTCCTCAAAAACATAAAAGTAGAACTACCGTATGGGTCAGCATTTTACTTCTGAGTATTCATCCAAATGAAGTGAAATCAGTATCTTTAAGAGCTCTGGAGCCCCATGCTCACTGCAGCATTATTCACAATAGCCACAATCTGGCCAACAACCTAAGTGTCAACTGGTGGAAGATGGGTAAAGAAAATGTGGTATTTATATAATACAATATTATTCAACCATAAAATACAAGGCCAACTTGCTATTTGTGACAACATGGATGGACCTGGAGGTCACTCTATGAATTGAACTAAGCCAGCAGATGTAGAAAGACAAATACTGCGTGGAATTTCAGTGTGGAATTTGAAACAGTCAAACTTTCAGGGGAAGGTTTCTCTATTATCTCCATTTTTTAGAGGAAGAAAGTGAGGCATAGAGTCATGGAGTGACATAAACCACAACTGGTATTTGCACCTAAGGAGTCTGACTCCAGACCCCATGCTCTTAACCACAAAAATATAGTTCGTTTCCATACTGAACACTTTATGAAAATTATACAAAGTAAACCAAACACTTTATGAAAATTATACAAAGTAAACCAAGTCTCAAAAGACTATATAGCCCACACAGAGGGAAAATTATCTCCATATAGCTAGAAAGAATAAGATATGTACTTATGCAGTTCTTAGTTAAGCAAACGTAGCTGTGAACTCTTCAGATTTCAGATGTGGATCCTTAATCTCAAGACAAAATTTGTCCCTATGTTACCACAGTTGAGCATGATCACTGTCTGTCCCAGTACGGTGTTGTAAAAAGAGAAAAAGCGTGTGTCATCTGGACATAGTTCTCCCACTCAAGTGAAAGGAGAGTTTGCAAGAAGATCATTCATCTTGTCAATGTCTCTTAATCAGAATTCTTTTCCCTTTGCCTTTATTTCAGGCTCAGCCATTCTCCTTTGATTTCCATCCTGCCTTCCTTCCTCTCCTGTCCTGATTCATCGGTCTCCACTGCTCCCCTTACATTTGTCAATGAGCCCGATGAATTTAGCTCTGCTATGCTGTTGTGCTTTCTTTACTAAGGAAGTGCTGGCTGCTTCCATGTAATAGGAAAAAAATCTAACAGTTGGTACAAACAGACATATTATACGTAAAACCAAAAATTAACAATTCAACTTATAGTTAACTTGACGCTACAAGTACAGCCAGGTTACAGGAACTTAGAGTAAACTCTAAATAGTTAGTGAACATGATTTTTAAATTTTGAAAAATTACAGGGCTTTGCAAACTTAACACAAGTGGTAGAAAAAAAAGTAAAACAAACTCCAATGTACCAAATTAAACAACTATCTCAGCTTGAAATGATGTTAAAATGGGAGTTCTAGTGAATATTTTAGTGCCAATTTAAATAAAATGATTGGAATTTAATACTGATGGCATTCACAAATAATACATGATAATCAAATGCTTCATAAAGTCATTAAGTCAAAAATACATTCTAATACTGGTAGGAATCTGGGGAAATGTTTAACCTATTAGTAATACAAGATACAGTATAAAGAAGTAGTTCTTTTTCTAATTAGAAGGAGGGCACTGGTACTGTCATTGTTGGAGGCAGTTTACCTTGAGACAATTGTTTGAAGATCAGTTGTAGATGAACAGACTGCATTCCTTAAGAGAAAGTGAGTTGTCCAGTCCCCAGTTACCGAGGCCTATGCATTGCTTCTCCAACGTGCAGATTCTGTTGCAGTTGGTCTGGGGAAGACCTGAGGTTTTGCTCTTCTGTCAAACTCCCATTTGATGCCCCTCCTGCCCATCCCCGGGCCAGCATTAGAGCAGCAATGCTCTAGATACTTCTTTTGTTGCAAAAACTTTTTTACCTGGAATAATTACCTGAGGCGTGAGTGATAAGGAGCAAGAGAGATTGGTTTGTACTCAAAAGGGAAGGAGGTTAGAAATACATGTTGCATGGGCTGCCAATTTTTATAGGCCAGGAAAAAGCCAGATTTTTTGAAAGCAAGCTACAGAATTGCATTTGGAAGACTGATGGGGTGAGGCTTGCTCTGGGAAAGAAGCGGAATTTCTCCTACAAATTTGATAGAGTCATAAATTCAGTTTATGCTAATGATTTATTTATCTTTTCAAAGGGTACAAGCTTCCAGTTATAAAATAAATACAACACGGGGCTGTAATGTACAGCATGGTGACTCTAGTTAATAACACTGTATCGCACATTTGAAAGTTGGTAAGAGAGTAGGTCTTTTTTTAAATGTTTTTATTTATTTGTGACACAGAGAGACAGAGTGTAAGTGGGAGAGGGGCAGAGAGAGAGGGAGACACAGAATCCAAAGCAGGCTCCAGGCTCCGAGCTGTCAGCACAGCACAGAGCCTGACGCGGGGCTTGAACTCATGGACTGTGAGATCATGACCTGAGCTGAAGTCAGACGCTTAACCGACTGAGCCACCCAGATACCCCACTAAGAGAGCAGGTCTTAAATTCTCTCAACACAGGAAAAAACATTGTAACTATGTATGGTGACAAATGTTAACTAGACTTATTGTGGTGATCATCTCACAATGAGTACAAAGATCGTATCACTATGTTATACATCTAAAACTCATGTTATATGTCAATTAAACCTCCATTTAAAAAAAAAAAAGATGTTAAAAGAGAACTGGGAATGTGGTGTAGGAGTCAGAATGAACAGACTCAAGATGTGCCACTTTGGCACGCAGATTATTTGAAGCTACAAACAATCAAGGCCCTAAAGATTCAGGAAGAAACTGTGACCTCCACACC
Source organism: Felis catus (assembly GCF_018350175.1). NCBI lineage: Eukaryota > Metazoa > Chordata > Mammalia > Carnivora > Felidae > Felis > Felis catus. The sequence goes on from NC_058386.1 coordinate 24,246,305, forward strand.
AACTGCCTAAAAAGAATTTAGGTAGAGGACCTGCTCCAGGAAGGGAACTATCATCACAGGTAACTACAGTATAATATGAACTAGGTGCGATTGACAGGGAGGATTTTAGCAAAAGCTGTTGGCTAAAATTCCTCTCTCTGCCCCATTATTTCTGTATGTCCCAGCAAACATTGGTTTACCAAACATTCATGCTTTCATCTTTCTGTGTATAGCTTTCTTTCTCTTGCCCCTGCCCCTTCTCCTTAGTTCAGAATGACAGATATACCTCATTTTGCCATATCAGTGTGGATTCCCCATATGTATGTAATTAAATATTATTTTCACCTGTTTACAGGTCTCATGCCAATTTAATTATTAGACCCACTAGAAAAAGCTTGAAGGGTAGAGAAAAATTTTTCCTTCCTAATGGGGTTTTGAGACAGAGAAAAGAGAAAAAATGGTCTGAAGAAACAAAGCAAAGAAAGTACTGACAGCCTGGGACTTAAGAGAGAAGAGGGACAATTAAAAGTTTTTCTTTCATCCACTTTTAGTTTCTAGCCGGATGCTGAAGGGCCCCTCCTGCTGGTTCCTCAAAGAGTTACCCTAAGGAAGAACCTTACGGGGAAATCATCAAAAAGAGAAGAAAAGTGTGAGAACCCCTTGTGGTGGTAGATGGGGGAGTAGGCCTTTCTGAGCTGGTGCATAACCATAGGGATTTGGGGTTTGGTCTGGGGCTGGAAGTTACCAGACCTCCTCACACCATGGCTTGTGGAAGGGCAGTGCTTAAGGAATACTACTACTCTAGGTTCTTCTTTGCACTTGCCTTGTGCTTTCTCTACATCCTTAGCAATTTAGAGCTTGGGCTGAGGTGTAATCAAAGATCAAGAAAACAGGAATTAGTTAAAGCAGTCAAAACAGATTTTATTCAGTAACTACTGCTGTAGTGGGGAGAGCTAAGCTCAATTCTGGTTTGCTCAGAAGAGAGCAGGTATTTTAAAGAGGGAATGTGGAATCAGGGAGGGGGTCAAAAAACTAGAGAAGAGAAAGACTACAAAAGGCAGGTAAGAAAGTTAGTCAATGTAAATATAAGTAGGCTACCACTGGCTTTTAGTTCTTTGAGAAAGACACTCAGGGATTCTAGGATATATATCTAACGATATCTATCTATGTATCTCTGTCTATCTATCTATCTATCTAAATATATTGATGTATATATATAGACATACGCATCTCAAAGGGACAGAGAAATGATTTACAATTGGACAGAGAAAGTGTTTACAATTGTGCGTTTTTTGGGGCGCCTGGGCGGCTCAGTCGGTTAAACGTCCGACTTCAGCTCAGGTCATGATCTCATGGCTTGTGAGTTCGATCCTCGCGTCAGGCTCTGTGTTGACAGCTCAGACAGCTCAGAGCCTGGAGCTTGTTTCGGATTCTGTGTCTGCCTCTCTCTGTGCCCCTCTCCCATTCATTCTCTGTCTCTCTCTTCTCAAAAATAAATAAAAACAAAAAAAAAAAAAGAAAAAACAATTGTACTGTTTTTTTTTTTCTTTTTAAACAAATGCTCAGGGGCCTGATATCATGTATTGGCTGGAACAAATGGTAAGTTCTTTTGGCAGCCTACAGCTTTTCCAAATAGGAATGGGGAGGAGACCTGGTGGTCCCAGGGATGTGGCCGTGGCTGCTAGAAGCTGTTAAAGTTCAGCCAAGTCTCATAGTGCAGGAGTTGAGGTGGAATTATTCCTGACAGTGTTCGCAGTTGTCAGTGTCCACCCAGGAATACAATTGAGGCTGCTCAGAAGCCCTGTGCTCTTGGAGCACTGAGAAAATTAAGAGGAGAGAACTGTACTTTTGGTGTTCACCTCTCCACCCCTCCCTGTCCGAACACCCAAGGGAGCAGTTTACCACCTGAAGAGTGTCTCCTAATATCACCTTTTCCTACAAGGGTAGAAGGATTGCAGATTGAAGCCAAGATCAAGGGCCCAGAGTGAACGGCCTTGGCTGTGGTTGTGGGATATCTGCTGCTCTCCACCTCAGTTCTTTTTTTTTTTTTTTTAATTTTTTTTTCAACGTTTATTTATTTATTTATTTATTTTTTTGGGACAGAGACAGACAGAACATGAACGGGGGAGGGGCAGAGAGAGAGGGAGACACAGAATCGGAAACAGGCTCCAGGCTCTGAGCCATCAGCCCAGAGCCTGACGCGGGGCTCGAACTCCCGGACCGCGAGATCGTGACCTGGCTGAAGTCTGAAGCTTAACCGACTGCGCCACCCAGGCGCCCCTCCACCTCAGTTCTTATCCAATTGTCCCCACTAGATGCTCTGGGACTCAGTTAATTGGGTGCTGGCCTTGTCCTGATGTATTGCCCCACAGGGCAGCCAGTACCCTGGAAGGGTGGGCGAGGGAGGGTGGTCACAAGCCAAGATAACAAGATGTTCTGAGGAGCACAGTTAATTCAAAATGAAAACATACCCTGGATTACAGCTTCTAACACGAGTAAAAAGTACTAGAATGAAGAAAGCAAGAATTTTTCATTTTCTGAGACATATTGTGTATAAAAAAAAAATGGTTGAGACAGAACGATAAAGAGTGGGATATTGAATTGAGGAATAAAACGACAAATGTGAAGACCAGATTGAGGAAATACTCCAGAAGTTAGAAAGATAGGAAATGAGGCTATAAAGATAAGCCAAAAGAAATGAAAGATGGTCACAAAAGTGCTAATACCTAGAGTAAGAGGACTCAGAGAAAGAGACAAAGAAAGGGAGATGGGAAAACTATTTGAAGACATGTGTAGAATGAATTAAAAATTTTCAAAGACTTCAGATTGAATGGGCCCAGAAAATATCAAAAAGGAGAAGAAAAATATTTTTAAAAATCCACACCTGGACATATTATAGTGAAATTTAAAAAGACAAAGACAAAAACAAAATTCTAAACACAGAAAAAAAGAGCAGATGCCATATAAAAGAGGAAGAATCAGATTGATGTCAGATTTTTCAACAACATTGGATGCAAATGGGTGTTTTCAAAGAATTGAAGGAAAATTACTTTGAACAGAGTATTTTATATCCAACAAAATGTCATTTAAATAAGAGTACATGATAAAAATATTCTCAAGCATACAATATTTCAAAAGCCTTGCCACACAAAGATGCATTTAAAACACTTTTAGATAGGTACTTTAAAAGGAAAGAAAAGTCTGGAGATGTTGCAAGAGATATATGAAGTAAAGGTTATCAAATAAATACCTTAGTAATGGTGATACATAAATAATAAAGATCCCCCCCAAAAGGTAAAATATATCCATAATAGCTAACCTGAAGTTCTGTGTGTATTCTGATCCAGTAGGTCTGCAATGAGACCCAAAGTTCTACAATTCTTATAAGCTCCCACGTGTTCCGATGCTGCTAGTCCTTAGACCGCATTTTAAGTAAAAGCTAGGGCATAGGTTTAATCAACAAGACTGGTATTGGAAGGAGTGGGAGAGAAGGAATGACAGAACCCTTGGCTTTATTCAGGGTAAGATGTAACTTCACTTAAGAAAAGACACTAGTAAAAATAAATGTAGGAGAAGAGGGCCATATTGAAATAAACAGTAGCAACAGTAACAAGGTATCTATAATTATGATGACTATAAATGATACTACCAATTCAAAGGTACAGACTAATGAGTTAGATAAAAGCCCATGTTTAAATTGAAATGATTTATGTGAGAAACATTTAAAGCATTAGGACATGCAAAAGTTGAAAGTAAAACAAGGAGGAAAGAAGAGCTATCAGGAAAACCCCAATCAAAACAATATTGATAGCTATAGTATACTAAATAAAATAGACTTTAAGACAGAAAAATGTCAGGAGTGAAGACAGCTGTGCTACAAAACAAAGCTTCAATCCATCAAGGAAGTATAATAAGTTTAAACATGTATATGCCAAAAAAATAGGCTAAAATATATATGTACCAAAAAATTGATAGTATTGTATTAACAAAGTTGCTATTGTAGTGGGGAATTTCAACACACTTCTCTTGATTATTCACAGGTTACACGATAAACAACTCAGCAAAGATATGGACAAAATAAATAACAAAATTAACAAGAGTGGTTTAGTGGATATATATAGAGAGATAAAGAGAGGCAGAGAGAGAGACAGAGAAACTCACATAGTTCTGCATCCATTAGGGAATACACAAATTTCAGTTTCATATGTGGAATATTTATAAAAAGTTGATCATACAAAGAAATCCTCAAAAAATTTCTGATCTCACAATATCTAACCACAATACAATTACGTTAGCTAATTTTAAAAATTAAAATTATCCTTGAACGTACAGAAATTTAAAACACACAAACACTAAATAGCTCTTAGATTAAGGGAAAAAATCACACTGACATTTGAAAATTAAAGAAAAAAATGACAGAGAAAAGTTACATATCAGAACCTATGAGATAAGATAAATGTACTTTGAGCCAGATTTATAGCTTCAAACACTAATATAAAAAAGAAAAAAAGACTTAATGACTTATGTATGTATCTTAAGATGTGAGACTGATAGGATAAATCCAAAAACAGTAGAAGACAATAGATAAAAGAAAACAGGAACTGAAAGAGATCTGCAGTCCCATGTTAACTGCAGCAATATTAGAGTAGCCAAGACATGGAAACCATCTAAGTGTCTGTCAACATGAATGGATAAAGAAGATGGGATATCATTCAGTCTTAAGAAAGAAGGAATTTCTGCTCTTTGTGAAAACAGGGATGGGCCTTGAGGACTTTAAGCAAAATAAGTCAGACCGAGAAAGACAATTACTATATGATCTCATTTAAACTTGGAGTTTTAAAAAGCCAAACTCAGAGAAACAGAAAGTAGAAGGGCGGTTTCCAGGGGTTGAGAATGGGGGAACAAGTGAGATATTAGTCAAAGGGCACAAACTTCCAGTTATAAGATTAATAAATTTTGAGTAATATACAGAAAAGAAAGGAACCAATGCCCCTTGAAAGTCCCCCCTTACTACCCCACATTCTCTTGGCCCCAGTCCTGGAGCCAAAGGCGGAGAGCTTCTCCTGCAGCTCCCTGTCTGAGTTCATTTCCATGCTTCTGGTGGGGTTGACCGTGGGTTGGGAGATATCAAAGGGGAAAAAAATTTAAACTCAATACAGATTCAGTCATACTTCAAATGCTGGTGTTCATTCCTGATCTGCCTACAATTTCTTTTTCAGGGCTTTCAAATACTTGTTCCATGCATTCTGTCCAGGTTTTCATATTGTATTCAGTGGAAGAGCAAGAGTAAATTGTCCTTATTGCATTTTTTAAAGTTTATTTATTTTTTTAACAGTTTTTAAATGTTTATTTATTTTGAGAGAGAAAGCACGAGCAGGGAAAGGGCAGAGACGGAGAGAGAATCCCAAGTAGGCTCCGCATATCTGCATGGAGCCCCACGTGGGGCTCGAACCCACAAACTGTGAGATTATGACCTGAGCCAAAATCAAGTGTCAGACCGCTTAACTGACTGAGCCACCCAGGCGCCCCTGTCCTTATTGCTTCTCATCCAGAATTGAAATGAATATTCTTTCATAAAGTTAAATCAATTGAAACACAAAATCTGTATTCTTTAGGGATAGCTATACATGTGATAAAACTATATGACAAAAAAGTCAAAGGAAAATGACTCATGAGACTCTGTTTTCTTAAGTGAGGGGAGGCGGTTGGATAGATCGACAGGAGTACTGTGTCATACGTGTGATATAGGTTATTATCAAGTTGCTTACTTTTGGGTGGTGCTTTCTCAAGCATTTATAACCTCATGAAAGACAACTAACCAAATTAAGACATAAATGACATTGGGCTAATATTTCCATCCAAGAGTCATGAACAATACCATTTTGTATGCCTGACTTGCCAAAAAGAATGAAAAAAAAAAAAAAGAGGGAAAAGAAAACATTTTTTTTCTCACCTTTGAATGGCTCAGAGGTTATACCTCAAGGTAGATTAAACTACTGACAGATGAAACTGAAATCTCTGTGGCTTGCAGGGCAAGCTTGCTTCTTATCCACACAAAGGCCAGGGCTGCTGCTCTTGGTTGTGCAGCTCTCAGCAATGACTAGGATCCTCCCGTGGCAATGCCCAAGGAGCCACGATCCTTCCGTCATGATTCCACCATGTTGAAGCCCTTTCCTTTAGGCGATGCATGTGAAGGAGGCATACATGAAAACAAAGACAGAGGGAAGAAGACCCCTCTGGAGACTTTAGTGATCAATTCTGGAAGATGTGTGTAACACATTGTGGCCCCACCTAGATGCAAAAGGACTGGGAAACAAAGTGTTTTTAAGTATGTGAGAAGGAAAAAAAGTTAGGTGAACACATAGCATTGTCTCTGTCACAAGAGATTTTGCAATAATGATATTCAATATTCTATTTTTAAGTTATTACTCATATTATACCATGCTGTAACCCCTCCCTTGTACATGCTATCCTATCGCCTGTCCTAGTATATTTTAATATCCTTCTGTTATCTGCTAAACATGTACACAACACACAAACACACTGACACAAATTGAATATGGGTATCTAGTGATTAAAAACATCCATAATATCTTTCCCATCTCCTGTATGATTTACTTAAAGGGTTGTTTTTCTCAGTTTTAAAAATTAGTTCAGAAGGCCATACAGGTATTTACATAATGTTAACACACCCTTCATCGTACTATTCTTAAGTGCTTGAAAAGTTGAAATATTAACGTCTTTGCCTTGAAAGGTGTAATTTCATCATTTTTCTCTTCATTTAACAGAAACATAATAATTCCTTAGATCTCCTGTGGGAAAAAGAGAAACAGAGCAGACTGATGCACCAAACCAAAAGTAATACGCTCTGCTGGGGAAAATTGCACTCACAATGTTTGCTGAACTAGTACGAACTCTTTGGTTTAGAGGTGGCCATATTAGGAATGTGAAGCCAATAAAGGCAATACACCAGCCAAATATAAAAGTGATAATTTTAGCTAAATGTGGCATAGAGGAAATAATCAAATGTTACAGTGACGTATTAAGAGTAGTGATTAAGAAAAGTTACAATTTCCAACTTTGCCACACTGACACACTGAGCAAGCTATTGACAGTCTCTGTGCCTTGGTTTCCTCATCTGTAAACTAGCCATGACCAAAGTATCCATTTCTTTTGAGGACTAAGTGAATTAGCACTTATAAAATGACTCCAAAGGTACTGGCACATAATAAGTACTGAATAAATGCTAGCTATTATCGTTTCACAAAAGAATTAAACAAAGCTTTGATTGACACTAAAAAGTCAAAGGCATGATTATCTTAATTATCTAGTTCCTATTCTATGTTAAATTATACCAAATTAATTATGTTTCAAAAAGAGAACCCCATTTATTTCCTGAAAACATCTTTTTAAATAAACAAATGCTGCCTTTTCATATCCATTTCACAGGAAGACCCCCATATTTTAATATGATCAGCAATTTAACTTTAACAAATATCTGTCAACGGTTTGTTAATTTCATTGATTATTTTTAATAAAGTATTGTTGCGGTGGGAGTTAGACTTTTTATTTCTGGCTTTAAAACAAACTGTTTAAAAAACTCATTACTGGGGCGCCTGGGTGGCGCAGTCGGTTAAGCGTCCGACTTCAGCCAGGTCACGATCTCGCGGTCCGTGAGTTCGAGCCCCGCGTCGGGCTCTGGGCTGATGGCTCCGAGCCTGGAGCCTGTTTCCGATTCTGTGTCTCCCTCTCTCTCTGCCCCTCCCCCGTTCATGCTCTGTCTCTGTCTGTCCCAAAAATAAATAAACGTTGAAAAAAAAAATTTTAAAAAAAAACTCATTACTGAAATTTGAAATATGTACAAAAGTTCACACATTATATGCATACAGCTCAATGAATTTTCACAGTATAAATACATTCAAGTAACCAACATCAGGATTAAAAACAAACAAACAAACAAACAAGAACTTTACCAGCACTTCCAAAGCTCCCCTTGTGGATCCTAGATTAGATTCGTTTTCTCCTTCCTATAAATTCAACCTTACAGGATGCACTCTTTTGTGTCTGCCTTCTTTGACTCGACATTATATTCCTCAGATTCAAATGCATTTTTGTGAAAAGCCATAGATTGTTACTTCACATTCCTGTATGGGAGCCTGCAGTATGAATATACCATATTGTAGTCACCCGCTCTACGGCTGATGAGCATTCTAGCAGTTTCCCGTTTGGAACTTTTTTCAATAAAGCTGCTGTGAACTTTCTAATACATGTTTTTGGTTAACGTATGTATGCATTCCCATTGGATATAAACCTAGCTAGAGAATTGATAACATCATAGGTTATATGTAGGTTTAGAATTAACAGGAACTGCTGAAAAGTTTTCCATAGTTGTTGAAGCGATTTTTACTTTTGTCAAGAGTAGATTCCAAGATTGCTGGTTCTGCGACTCTTTGCCCACATTTAGTATTGTCTATTAGTTCATTTTAAACATTCTGGGGAATGTGTCATGATATTGCATTGTGGTTTAAATTTATATCACCATTTTGTCTAATGAAGTCCGTTACCCTTTTATACATTCGTTTGCCATGTGGTTAACCTCTTTTACAACGTGTGTATAACAGACTTACTCAATTGGCAGATGTGTTTCAGTATTATGCTAATTATTATCATAACTAGCTAGTTAGAAGACTCAGACTCATCTACTTGGCTTGCCCTGAACAAAGTTGGACTGGTCCTGAGATGATTGACAAATAATACTCACATATTCTAGTCAGAGACAGGGCTAGTCCTAATCAAAAACACCACCTCTTTATTAAAAAAAAAAAAAAAGCAAGCAATCTTACTTGAAGTTCTGGTCCCCTTCAACCCCATAGCTGATATAACAAAAACAAAACACTAACAAAGATAAAAACATCAGAGGATGCCTGGCTGGCTCAGTCAGAAGAGAGTGTGCCTCTTGATCTCAGGTTCGTGAGTTAGAACCCCAGGTTGGGCATAGAGATTATGTAAATAAACTTAAAAAGGAGCGGAACAAAATTAAAAACATCCTTGTCTCCATTTACACCACTATAACACTGTCTGGGAAGGAAAAGAAACGAAACCAAATTAAAGAAGGTGAAATGAAACAAACATGCTTCTCTCAAACACATACTCTGTCCTAGGCTCTCTGCTAGATGCACATGCTGCGCGGGCCCCAGGAGAAGGTGACCCTATGGAGTTCATGTGTTATAGGAGGACATTGAAACTCAGAGAAGGCAAGGAATTTTCTCAAGTCCAGACACTGATAGGTCAGGATTCAACCCAGATCTTATTATATCCGATATCTCTCTTATGTCCTCAATTTATCTTTTTAAAGGAAAGGCTGACAGGCAATATGGCTGAGTCATGCCAGAAGAGAACTCCTACCACTTCCTAGCTTTGTGAGTTTAAATAACTATGTCATTTGGCCGTGCGAGACTCAATTTCCTCTGACTAAAATAAAGAAATTATTCAAGGTGATCTCTAGAGCCCCCTTTGAAAACTGATTCTATGATTTTAAACACTTTTGATTTCTACTACTAGGACCAGTGCTACTTCTTTCCAGGTAGAAGAAAACTGGTCTACTTAGGTGTTGCTCTTTATTCCTGGCCTTCACTCATTTTCTGATTTTTATTTTGCTCAGGCCTCAAGGTCACTGAACTAACACCTACTCCCTTCAATCTTGCCTGATACTTTGAGGCTGAATTCAGAACTCTCCTATAGCAGTCCTCACACTGTCTATCACATGTGTGGTTTATATGTCTCCCTCCCTCTTGACTTGAGGTCCCTAACGACATGCACTTGTGCCTCAGTCATCCTTCCTTACAGCCACGAACCCCGGCACTGTCTGGCATGTTGTAGGACGTAGACAAATGGAGAAATGAACGGATTATCTGCTTCCACTCACACAGGTTGACTATTTAAAAGCTAGAGATGGGACCTCTATGATTATTTCTTGTTACCCTCTGTCTTGGGTTCCCAGACACCAAGCAAGGGTGTGATTACAGGCAAAATCCCAGCTTCAGCCTGATTTCACAGGGGACCTTCAGAGTGTAAATTATGCCTGAGAGTTTTTCTGAACTATAGGCAAAAGAGCAAAGGGTTCACACTCCCCTATCAGTCAGTCATTGGCTAAGGTGGAGGAGGGTTGTAAACCCCAGGCCCTTCCAACCCTCATTACAAGCAAGTCAAGCAGTACCAGGAGCCCAAGAACAGTGGTTCAAGAGGTTCCCACTGCTGGCCTTTAAAGGCAAAGCACAGAGAAGAGAGAGATGGCTTTGAGCATACAGAGATGCAACCTGAGGGGTCTGGCCTGAACTTTGACAGTGCCTGCTTTACCCTTTTCTCCTGTTCTATTTCCATTTGAAGGCCATTATAAATCTAGTAAATTTAGGATACACTGGTATTCGATTCCATACTTTATACTCTGAAACATTAACTGCTACTGCTCTCCTCCTTCACTAAGCTATTTTATATACCTTAATTACCACGAAGTGCCCTGAATCATTTCAGTGGAAGCGGTCTTCCATGTGTGTATAGTAATACCATTTTCATTTAATTTCCCAAACCCGGAAGACTTCATTCTGCCCTGCCTCTTCCAAATCATTCAATGCAGGAAATGTTATTGTCGTTTTACCTACTTTGACCATAACATCTGAAGCCATTTGTGTGTGTGTGTGTGTGTGTGTGTGTGTGTGTGTGTGTCACCGATATGAAGGAGAATACACTGCCACAGGCCGTGTGTCCCGGATATCATGACGCCTAATATAAATACATATAAAAAGGAGCAAGTGGTCTGTTTCAGTAGAACCATATGCAGAGATCAGAAATTCACCAAGAAATAGGACTTTTAACTCCTGAGTTCTCATCAGATTTCATTAAAACAAACTTTAGGAGAGCAGCAAACTCGCCTAGATACGTCCACAGTGATATCCTCGGGACCTCCAACCATGCCCATCACATAGTGGGATTTCAGTGCACATTCCCTCAATGACAATTTCACCCACCTGAAATATTGCTCTGTGGTTTTATTTAAACTACTTGTCAGCATGGAATGACTTCTGCACTCCCTTCTGAAAGTGGGTGAATTTCCATGGTGAGCAGTTCCTCTATATACAGTTTGCAAATCATTTTGGGAACCTTCCAAATGAAAGGCACTGTATAAATATACCCTCCCACCGGCAGCCAGCCGGCTTTCCACCGGGGATGCATTTGCATCACTTATGTACATAGTGTTTCATTTGGGGCATTGCTTTTATTTTTATGACCATAAAAGAAATATTCACAGTATGAACAATAATGTAAAGTGCATTCAAGAAAATATATATTTGTATATTTTTATGATTGGAAACTTAGAAATCTGAGAGAAAAGCAGGCATGGCATTTTTCTTTCCCATTGCTGTTTGCTTTTTCATAGCATTCTTTATTATTTCTGAACTTTATGGTAGCATTTCGCTGAAATGCTCAAGTCTTTGTACATATGTGGTGGTGGGTTCAAATGAATGTTGCTGGAAAAAGGCCTGAAAACGAAGGGTGCTTGGTTTTGCATTTATTCATGTCTGTAATAATAGTTTGCTTAAGCATTGTCTTTTTGTGGATGGAGTCCTCTGTAAGGAGAGAAAGAGAAAAGTAAGCAACCTTATGTACAAAATACTTTCCAAGTAACTTAGCATGATAATGGGGACTTTCACAGAGAAAAAATCTTTCAAGGGAAATATTTTAGCCTTTTAACAAAAGGGGGGCTGATTTCATAGCACATTACTGGGGAGCTAGACTTTGAATTTATCTCATACAGAAAATGTTTAATGAACTTTGAAATAAATTGCCAACGGAGTTAAATCCAAATCTCTATAAATTATGTATTTACCCACACAGAATCATCTGCATACAAAAGATGAATGGAATTATAACTCCTTAATTTATACATTTGCATAATTAATTAAATCTAAACAATGAAATATCCCATGTTAGACCTACTTTCCAGGTATTCTAGCCTTAATTTCATTAAATTTAATTTCATTAAAAAGAGGAGCTACCTTGAATATCCAGAGTATTTTTTTATATAACAAAACACCTAAAAAGGTAGATTAAATAAAACTCTTGCTCACGTCACTGAGGGATGACGTGAAATGTGGAAAATTAATTATAGGCTACCAATGGTTAAAGGCAGACTCAGTAAGAATTTGAGTTCATTTCCTGTTTTCACAATTCTCTTTCGTAAATGCAAAACCTGGTAGTTTCTCACTTTTTACTAATAAAACAATGAAAGTGATTTTTGAAACCTCAGCTATAGGATAGTAATGTTAGGAAATAGCTCGCTCGGGTTATTTGTGGCTTATAAAGTAGATGTTATTGCATTCTCCATCTCCTCAGTCAGAATATTATTGTAGGTAAACTCAAATTTCATATTCCCAGTAATACCAACTTTGTTTCATTAAAATGAATCTCTTATTTAAAATATCTTGACATTCTTCTTTTTTATTAGTAGAAAATAAAACAGCAGTTCCTTCAGTTGAGAAAAGCTAGAAGCATGGAATTGATCTGCAGCCAGTTTTTACTACAAACCCCATAATGCTTTGGATTATAGCCTACAATCCCCACACTGCAGCACCAAACTTACTGTTAACTATCCAGATTCTGGAAAAGAAAAAGAACAGGATATTTGAGAAGAACTTTGTAACGTGCAAGGATTCTGCTTGAATAGACGATTACTAATTTTTTTCAGTATCTTCAGACATGTTGGCCTTTTTCTTTACTAAAAAAGTCATTGTTATGAATATGGGCACTATTTTTTCACCCTGAATCTCAGGTCATTTATTCTCAAACAATGTGCCCAGGTATATAGTTCCCTTGTCAAAGCCTCTTTTACACCCATCAGTGAGTTGTGTAGTTTTCTAGTCCCCCCGCCCAACCCCGCTTTGGAGGGAGGTCAACTTTTTCAGATTTGAAAATAAAATCACAATGCATTGTTTAATGCTCTAAACATCTGCAAATGAGAATTTGGTGAAGTAATTAAAATTCTTAATTAGATGCACCTTGCAGCTGCTGTTAGTCTTAATTGGCAATAATGCAGCTACGTTTTGTTCTGACACCTATCTTCAGAAGAGTTAGAGAGAGAAGTGAAGGGAGGCAACAGGAAAATGTTCCCACACAGTTCAAGAGAGTTCGCACAAAGAGGATCCCATGGCAACAAACAGCGAGGCCCACAGTCGGCTCTGTGAGATCCAGGAATAGACAATGCTTCACCTCGGATTCAAACAAATACTTCCCTTCCTGCGTCTGAAGAGAAAGTGTTTGAAATCATCTGTTGCAATAACATTTAAATGGTCAAATGTTCATCTGTGTAGAGTAACAAACTGGCAGAAGCCTTGCAATTAAGAGACTTGAGTTTTGTACCCCATGGATCTGGAGTGGACCTTGGAAATGTGTCATTTTACAGACATGGAAACTGAGGCCAAGAGAAATCAAAGTGATTCTCTCGGGTAATTATGGCTAGTTAGGAGTAGAAATTAGACTCAAATCTAGGATTTGAGCCTACAGTCCAGGACTTTTACTTCTAAACTTTGCTAGAAGCAATTAAATTTGTTAATTGTGCCCCTCCCAGTCCGCTTGAGGTCTAGTTCTTTATTTAAATGGGTCAGCTAAAGGACTGTGGTAGGTGTTGAAAATATAGATCACTGGTTATGAGAAGAGAAGAATGTATTTCCCCCTCACTGCTGGTCCTCACTTAGCTCTGGACTGGAGCAGGCGGGGAAGGGGCAGGAAGAAGAGAGAAGTGGCACACAGGGGGGTAACCTGGGTGAGTTACCAGCAGGAAAACCACGTAAGACTTGCACACACACTGGAACCAGATCTGTGCTCACCTTGCATTGAGAAGTTCAATATAATGCTCCTTCCTTACAAATACAGACAGACGGCCCTTTGCAGTCTGTCAGTCCCCATCAACCTCACCTGTGACCCGAGTTTGGCTCGCATTCGTTTTGCTCTCATGTCACCGAATATGCGGTGACATATTTGTCATGCAGTTTCCTTCATCTTCATTTGTGTTTTTCTCTCCAAATTAAATGAAGACACAGTTCCCCAGGGCCCAGGCTGCTTTACCTATTTATTCTTCTGTGTTTGCTTTATCCTCTTAAAGTTTACATTACAAAAGCGTGTGGGAAGCGCTGTGGAGTGGGTTAAGGTTCTCTAGAATGGAGGCTACAGGTGGTGTATGGGAAAGGTCGATGAGTGGGGAGAGGGAGGGGTGGCGACCGTAAAAGTGTTCGTCAGTCCTTTCGCTGCCCTGCCCGCCCCACTCTCAGAAACGAACACTGTGGTTGCCTTGTAAGCATTGAAACTGCCCTAGAGGCTTTCTTCTCCAAGCAAGTGTGGTCCGGAGACCTGCAGCATTATGATGGCTTATGGGCCACTTCCTCAGACATGCAGACTCTCGGGCCTCACTCTAGACTTCACTGAATAAGAATCTGCGTTTTAACAAGACACCCAGGTGATCATGCCTATGTTCAAGTTTGACTAGGACAGAATCCCAGGTGGGTATTATACTATCCCAAGGTATTGTAAAGGGCAAGGATCTTAAACTGAGCAAATTCCCCAATTTAATTGGCCGGTACCTACTTGGTCCCTCTTTTCCCATTAGGACTCCATCTCACAATCCTGCAGCGAACTCCGTTACGCGGTAGAGGGGAGGAGGAGACTCTTCAATCTCCTCCTTTCTGTGCCCCGCCCCCACCCCCACACTCCCAGAGAGCCGTCCACCAGCACTCTTCTCCTCAGCCCCTGTCACCTGGGGAAGATAGTGCTCCCCGCCCCTCTCCCCCCCCCCCCCCCCCGCCCAAAACTGAAGGAGCAGCGGCCAGGAGGGTTACTGCCAGGAGGACTCACAGTTTACATATCAATACAGGCTGAAGCACTTTGCAAAACTGCGCTTTAGAAACAATTATCACCTTGCCACCTGAGGTTTGGAGCAGCCCCCTCCCTTTCCGCACTCCGCTTCCTTTTGAAATGTGGCTTAAAGTGGTACCGAGAATTGCTCTGTGGGGGTGGAGGGGGGCAGGAGGAGAGAGAGATCGCGCGCAATAACAAATCTGCTTTAAAGAGAGGAGATGAAAAGGAGGTTACTGTGAGCGTGTCAGTTTAGGCATCGCTCTATGTACCTTTCTGCTCATAGAGAAATGGAACCGTAATTCTAAGGTGGCTAACGCAAGAATGGGTCAGCGTCCACGTTCGCCGTCCGCTTTTGCCTGGAAAGACAGATTCCCGTTATTTGAGGCGTCTCAGGGTCTTTTCCAAAAGATTCCCAGGCTACCCTCCTTCCTCCTCAGTCTTCTGAAAACTAAAACTCGCAAAGCGGTGGCGTTCTGTGGATTGGCTAGTACTAAAATATCCATTGGGTGGCAGTAACACTATCCTCTTTATGACTTGCAGCAAACCGGAGAATGCATTCAATCAAATGAACCGATCTTGTAGAAACACTGGAATCATTTATGCATTGCAGTTTCTCTTTCTTGTTTTCGCTCCTTCTTTCCTGGGATATTTTGAGTGGATTGTGGCTATTAATCAAGATTTCGTGCTATTCGTGGTTTGCTTGTCGTTTTCGGTCAGGATTAGCATCATTCAAGGCAAACGCAAAGCTGCTTTTTTTCCCCCACTCTTTTCTGAAAAATCATTTTTGGGGGCTGCTGAAGAGAGCTAGGACCCAGGAGACACCTTCCCAAACAGCAGGGGTTGTGTGCTTTCACACAGCAGTACTGTACAAGGAAAACCCCGTCGGATCTGTTATTGCGGGATACTTGTGAAATATACATAGGATTCTTTCTTATGGCTGCATCCCGGATCTGGAAATTTTACTTGGAGACCAAGAGGATCTGAAGGGCTACATGCATACAGAAGATTTGCAAGCAAGACTCCGATTCTTGTCATAGAGCTCTCAGACTTCCTCACTTACCGGCCTTTTTTCCCCGTTCTCCTTTTTTTTTTTTTTTTTTAATTAAATTTCTTCCCTCTTTTCCTGGTCTCTCCTTTCTCAGTGTCTCCTTTTCTATCTGCCTCTTCTTTTTTCTCCTAGTCGTCTTTTTCCCCCCTGCTCTGCACCTGGATTGTATCTTCACCAAACAATCGGGCACTTTGAGAACTAACTGGAGGCAGTCTTGTAGGGAAGAGCTGTATGGAATTATCTGCTTTTATGGTGAACTTGGCATTTGTGAATGGGTATCTTGTTCACAATATTAATTGCTAGCAAAAGCAAGAAAAAGAACACAGGAGTAAAACGTGGATTTTTCTGAATACGCATTGTGATGACCAGCAATTACCTTACCGACTGATATCCAGAGGAGAATAATTTGGAAGACTGTTGTGGGTAAGGTCATTTTATATATGCAAACCCATCAGTGGCGTGAGCAAACTTGGGCGTTTGTAATGGAAATGGGTGACTTGGATGATTGCTGCATCGCATTGATGGCTGTGATGTGGCCGTTATTGGCACTGAATGGAATAACTGCAGTTGGGTGTGTTGGTGTGTGTGTGTGCGTGTGTGTGTGTGTGTGTATGTAGGTCTGTATTCTGAGTGTAATTGAAAATAAATCAAAGCATCACTCCCCCCTCCAATTATTTTGATATGGAAGAGTGTCTTGAATTAATTCTGGGTAGACACTCTATTGTTTGGATGCAATATTTGTGGCTCCTGTGTTCTGGAAGGGGTAGCAGCAGTGAGAGGAACACTTACTGAAAAGCCCTATTTAAAATGAAACGAGCTACTCTTTATTCATTAAAAGAAATATGTTTTCAACTCAGTGCAGCATTCTGCTGCATTTCACAGCCGCAATGGGACCAGGGACATCCCACTTGTCAAGTTCTTAAACTTTAAGGTGATAATCGTTGTTAATTATTCTCTAGGTTGTGATTATTGGAGATTATTAAGTACCCTGGGCTACTTTTTTATCTACCGGATTATCGTTCGGAAAGAAAAGAAAAGAAAACAAAACAAAAAGCTGGAAATGATGAGCAAAATAGAGAATAGTGCAATATTATTTTAAATGTCACCAAATGCTTTCTTTCTCAAGTTCAATACACCAATAATATAATTATTTTCCTAATACCCTAAATAGCTGAAGCTGCGACCCACGTGCAGGGGAGTTGAAGGTCTGGAAGCAGAGACCATCCTTTTATTGCAATGCAGCCGGCTTTGGAAATACAGGCAATTGCATACTTCCCTTAACCTTAAGTTGAGGATGTGTCCTATCTGCTACGTCTATTTTACCCTTTCAGTAAAAAGTTAGAGACTAGAGCACGAAGGATGTTTAAGCATATTCTCCCTGGGAAATGGGATAAAAAAAAATCAATACTGATGACGTGGTTCAGTGCACTGTACTGCAATGCTAAAGTCCCATATTCAGAACCTATGATGAGAGAATGAAGCATTTACATGTGTTATAAATCTCACCTGGTAGATTGATCTTAAGGGGAGGGGAGAAGCTATGTGGATATGTAGGAAGATGGATGGAAGTCGTGCATAATCGGTGATTATGTAACTTCATTACATCAGCGAGCTTCAGTCAACGATAGTGAGATGAAATGATTGTATAGAGGCAGGCTCCATCACCCTGTTAACTTTTGAAGGCTTGTAACAGCTAACAGAGGAGGAGGAGGGCAGACAGAGATTAGCTCCAAGGGTCCTGTAAACCCTGATCTCTGTGGCATATTTAGCATGAGTTTTCTCATAGTGAGTTTCTGAGGGACAGCAGATCTATGTAAGCTTTAGGGCTGGACCAGAGCAATTTTAGCCACACCCGTGGAGAGTCCAAATGAGTCCGCAATGTTTCACAAGTGCCCCATTGAGTAATTGGGGCTGATGATCCCAGCCAAGGTCATAGTTCTGCACCCTATGATTGACATACATGACTCCAACTGAGTAGAAAGTTAAATCGGTTGAAATGAAGACTCTGAACAGAGTGACTATTTGGGGTCATCTCGCATTTTTCCTGTTAGAGCTTAATGCAGATTTCAGCCTGGTGTTTCCCTCATGAAAGCGATTGCTTCCACAGTGTGTCAGAAAAGAGGGTTTTTGTACCTTTACCTTTGCCTTGACAACCTCTTTCTGGGCCATTTTAACCCTCCGGGAAAAGAGAAGTAAAAACCTTCCAAGGTAATGGTATCTAGTTAAATTAAAAAAATGACTGGTAATGAATTCATTATTAATACAAATCTCAGAAATAAAGAACAACCCATTTTCAAGTTTTACTTATTGAATGGCTTAAAGGACATGTTGCAGCTGCCTGTGACTTTTACCATGAGATGAGATAAAGGTACTGTGCTCACCATACAGCGGAGGGAATACTGCAGAATAAAATGTCATTTACCCTGATGTTTTATTTGGAGCTGTGAATTTTTTTTTTTTTAAGAAAGAAGATACACATCAGCTCCTTTTGGCCTTCTAATGTTTGAGGATCTCTTTTTCCCTCAATAGATTAAAAATTCCCTCAAAATTCAACTCTGCTGAAATCCTAACCCTGTTGAATTAAATCACCTTTCCATCTAGTTGTGCTATTTTCTATTTCCCTTTATGTTTATTTTACAAAGGAGGCTAAATGACTTTTCTGTTGTGGAGATAAGATGATTCTTCCTGTTTTTCCTACGGAGTCAGGTGCAGGATCTAGACATCCACTAAGTAACTTTGAAAAGATCTCCTTCCCCCAAATCAGAATGGTAGAATGGTGGAATGAAATTTTGAGCTGCGATTTTTTTGAGACGACTTTCTTATTTCTGCAGGACATGCCCAAACATTGATGTATTGTGCCAGTGGATTTGGAGGTTTGGTGTTCATATTGTGTAGAAAATTGAATGTGAAGTTAACTCCTGATTCCTTCCTTCAGGGGTCAGGGTAACACTACAGCTGCTTCCAGGCTGTTAGTCTCCAACTATGTACAGAAATATCGTTTGCAATGATATTTCCTGTAGTCCTTATTTTAATATTTTATAAATGACTTCCTCAGTTGTTTTCTGACATAAGCCACACATATGTTACCAAACGGCATATTCTGGAGGTTTTATAAGCTTGGTGGGGGATGGAAATAATACTAGAAAGAAATAGAAGTCTCTGAAAAAGACACTTACCATGAAACAGACGTACGCATGTAAATGCTGTCCTTTTACTTGAAGACTGCGTATATTCACATTAGGAAAGATAGTTTCAATCATTTTAATGGCACTTTGTAACCTGTTAATTTGTTTCGAAAGAGGATTATGTAACCAAGGCAGGTTATAGCGTTTTTCTTCAGTATCCTACAAATCAATAATAAAAAGCTTTGCTTAATAGGAAAACACTTAAACATGAAGGCAGTGAATAATTTAAAATACATTATCTGTTTCACTATTTCATTGCCCTTTTCTCAGCTCCAGTTATGTAGTTAGATTAGCAAATATTGAGGAAAACAGGAGAAGAGATGCCATTTATAAATATGGAAAGTACTGATTTTGTTTCCTGACTAGTTGCTTCAGCAAAGTCAGGAGATATAGCTGATAAGCAATCACAATATTCTCAAAACTGGAAAACAATTCAAAAGAGATGTTTATTATGTTTGCAATGTATGTGAGCAAATCATGTTATTGTTAACATGACTTATGCGTGAAACATTTTTAAGAACAACTGAACTTGTGGGGTTACTTTAAAATTTATATATATTTCAGATTCTTTTAGCCTGTTATAAACTGACACGTTTGGGGTATACTTTGCCTTACAACAGATATGATCTTTGCTGTTTGACAAATCTTATGTTTTTATAAAGCAGACTCCTCTAAAATGTGTGGCACCCAAAGCGCCCAAGTGTTGATTAATAAGACGTAAAAGTAGCAAGTTTTTTGGTAATGCTCAACCTATAAAGCGTAATTATAATAGCACCGTTTGGGCAGCTATAAATAAGGCCGTGTCGGCATTTTTATTGTTAAATTCCAATCCTATTTCCATTACTTGTATAAGGAATATTAAAGAGGAAGGAGCCCAGCTTTCTGATACAGACAGGTGTTGTGGAATTTGGGGCTGAGTCAGAGGGTCGGAGATGCACGTCATGCGCTAGCCTTGTGACTTCTGACCCTGCATTTCACCTCTCAGTGTTCAAGATAATCCTTTAAAATCAAGAATCATTTAAAATAGGATACTTAACACATTGCACTAAAGAAACAAGATGTGTGTCTCAGGGCTCACCATGATGGTATGCCTTAGAAACATAGGGAATTGTTATTATTAAGGGTTCTCCAAAGTTGTACGAATTTAACAGTGTCTTTTTTTGTCAAGGTCTTAGTGTAAATTTTTATAGGCTTTTCCTCGTCCTAATTACAGTTAGCTGTCAGGTAGTATTGTTCAGTCAGTAAGTAACAGACAAATTAAAGGCTTTGGTTCCTAACTTTCCCTCAGTACTCAGTTTTTTCGGCAGTGCTCATATGGGAACAAAACAAAACAAAAAAAACAGTTGCTTGTGAATAAGATTCAAAGTGTGGTAACTGAGAGTTTTGTGTGTGAGAGTGTTTTAAGCTGATTACTTGGTGTTTTGTTTTGTTTTGTTTTGTTTTTAATGCTCCCAAGTATTTAGACTTTCCTGTGTTTGGTACCAAGACTACACAAACAAACGTTGGGAAACAAACCGGATGCTACCACTTAAATCGGGTCATTTGACCAAAAGGGTACTCTCTTTTGTCACTTTCTTAAGGAAAGCATAATGCATTTGAATACTAAGTGTAATAGAGGCCATAAGAATAATATAAAGATAATAGTTCTGTTTGGGAATTTGCTCATTGCAATAATTACTAACGTTCTTTAGGGGGAGGCAGTCCCTCACGTGTCACCACTAACACTACATTTCTTTAGTGTGCTTGTATCTTGACGTTAATATATTTACATATATAAGAAAGGCATACTTAGTGATATGACCTTCCATGTACGTTTTTAAGTGACTGGATAACCAGGTGAAAAAGCAAGTGTTTGTATTTTGGTTCAGGTAAAATTGGAAAATGGAAAATTAACCCCGTAAATAAAAGTAAATGTACACAGACTTAAAGAACTTTCCTGCTATAGAGCAACCTTCTCTTTGTAACTTCCCAATGTCTTGCTTTTCATGTTAAGTATCCCTGATATTTCTTTGTTTCAGATGAATTTGATCATGCATGTTTATCTGACTTCATTGATGCCTATAAATAGCCAGCATTTTCTTGGTTTCCTATATTTTTAAAATGGATATTCCTTTTTGTCTAATGGAAATGCTTTAGATTTGCTCTGGCAGATTTACAAAGGAATATTATAGGAATGTAGACAGGCTTGTTTATTTGACAAATTCTGCTAATCACCTTACAAATATGCTTTTAATTTTCACCCAGAGAATGCCACCCTGGAGTATCTTACACTGCAGACAGCATTCCATTACAGGCCAAACACATGGCTCAGTGGACATACCCTCACTGCTCACCCTGACCATTGGCTTACAATGAAAAATCCTTAATTGACACGCTGTTTTGGTTCCCCTGTGCAGAAAAAAATGTGCAGGTATCAAAACTCTAAGAGTCCTAAGGCTTTTTTAGCTTTAGCGAAGGGATGACTGGCCGACCTGGTATTGCTTGCCTATCACAGGATCTGAAATTGCCAGGCAGTGAGCTGTGGATAAAGCAGAGGGAGAAAGCAAAGCACTTTAATATTTTTCTTCTGAAAGTCTGCTCTTTCCTGTTTTCATATTAAAACATTGAGAGTAATTTTTTTCATGGCAAGCTATTCAAAGAGTGTGTTATAGTTACTATGTTTATACATATAAAATACAATAAATGACACTAAATGAGCTATTCTGTCCACACAAGAGCTACGTATCTAAGAATATATTTTAGAGTGAAATTAGATAGTATTTTGTAATATTTCCTAAGTCAGCAAATAGTGTGTGGAGTTTGGACTAAGCAAAAAAATGAAATGGACTGTGAATTGTGATCATATAATTATAGAGTATCACTCTTTCAGTATGTTTGTTAATTATGTAGCTTACATTTTATGTGAATTATAATTATAAATAAATCACTGTATGAATAATCATAAAATTATTCATAGTGGTTTACTTTGTCATGGCCTGATCAAAATGAATTAATTGGTAGGTTCTTGCCCTATGAACATTTTCATGTAATACAACCGTGAATTAATATAGTGATCTTCATCATTTTCTGGTGTAAAGCTCCCCTTTCTAATTAAAAAAAAAAAATTAGAGGGCCACTTGATCATAGTTGTACTTTTAGTATCAGTTGATTGAACAAATACATAACAATAATCATAAATGATTATAAATATGATCATGCTTTTAAAAATTAATTTGACTATGGGTAGTCACAACCAAGTCTACTCATATCTTTGAAATGCACTCTTTATCTACAAAAAAAGTTTGGTGTATATTCTACATTCTAGACCCCTTGGAGTAACTCCTGCAGGCCTGGTAAATAAAAGGTATATATGTCTACACCCACAATACTCGCACATGCATCGTATTATCTTACACACAAAATAAAAGGCAGGTACACAGCCTGCTGAGATGCATATCAAAGGAATTACATTTTTGGATGCATAGAGTTGGAGTATCAAATTTCCTAAGAATATACGTTTAAAGTTCCAACACAGGTAAATTCACTTTCAAGTTTTAGAATTGAACTATTATAACATTAAGTGTCTGATATTATGCAATAGTTGCACTGTAAAATATAAAATAAGCATTGTTTTTATTGCAGTCAAATGGAAACCAATTATTATAAATGTAGCCAGAGCCGATTATGATAGCCTCATACAAATCTAGTGAAATTCTATGACGTGTAAAAGTATAGGAATGCCCCACTTTGTCATTTTAGCCAGTGAGGAAATTTTGAACCAGAAGAATGAAAGTATATTTCTAAGATTTCACAATTCGTTAGCTCTCCCAGGAAGCATGATTCCACTTTCCTGATACTATACAAGCCCTCAGTTGAGTATTTATGTCCTGGCATGAGATATTTTTTTAGTAGTGTGAAGCATAAGGAAAGTCATTGTTCTTGTTGAAGCAGATTTGAATGCATCTAATCCTTTGGCCTCTATGTCACTTAATTAACTTGTGATCACTCACTTGGCACCCCCACTTGGAATCTGTGGATTTTATTTATCCTTTATGTACACTGTACATTTTTGACCTCATGTGCTTTCTGGAGATACAATACAGGGAAAGTTGGGAAAATAGGTCACTGGTGGGAACTCCTTGCCTTTCCACACTGTCCTCTTTTCCATTAGCTTTATATGTCCCTACCTCCAAAAATCACTCTTCTTGGGAGCCCCTCCTTCTTCTGGACTTTCACACACATCCCAGCAGTGTTGAGTGCTACCTTATTCCTTCCAAAGTCATCCACCTAGAGGTCTTATCAAAATATCTTTTAGCCACATTTTATCCCTCTTTGAAGAGATGGAATTCCATATTTCATTTCTTCATCAACAAAGTCACTCTGCTTACATAGCCAATAACAGTGAACCAATTTGGGTGTAATGATGGCAATGTACCACCACACAGCTACTAAGTGAAGGAAATACAACCATACGTATGTATGATTTTTGTTAAGGTGATTGACATATGAACCACTGTTAATATGCTAAAAGGCAAATGTTGGGAATAATAGGCTTCACCCCTTTGTGTTATGATAGTGACATTTGGGAAAAAATATACCTTTTTTTTTTTCTGACCCAGAAAAAAAAAAAAAAGCCTTCAGTAGACCGCACTATATATGAAAAGGTGAGAGGAGGCTGTGGAGGACATACTTTTATTTTGGTTGGATCTTGCAGTGCCCTCTTGTCTTGCTGAGGAGGCAGCTGCTTAACATACCTGTTTGAAGAAATGACACCAGCTTTGGGTACCACAATGTTCCCAGCCTCTTGCCAACTTTATTTCGGAAGGAACACAGTCAGAGGAGCTAAAAATGGCAGTAAAAGTGGAAAACCGAGAGACTTAAAATGGTATCAGGTATTTTGTGTAAACAAAGCTTCATGTGGCCAAGGGAGAAAATTTGAAGGTAACAAATGAATCTGGTGGTTCTCAGTGCTTGCTTTTTGAATACCCCTGTTAAAGCCCCTAATTGTTCTCACCATGACTGAACTCCTGAATGGTACTCAAGAGGTTCCTAGCACCACAGTGTGTAGAGTAAATGCATTCGAGGGGTCTCTAGGGGGTTTGGACTCTGCTGCTTTCCCTTGTCGGGGTTCTCCTCCAGGCCCCTAATAACACAGTCACACAGCAAGCCGTTCATGTCAGTGGGGGTGCTCACTGCAATGAGTGAACAGTTTAGCTTCGCTCCAGGGGGCCACTGCCTGTCTCTTTAGTATTTCCAAGTCCCAGCATTGTGCATGGCTTGTAGTAGGTCACCAGTACATCATTGTGGCATGAACAAATGGTTAAACATTTAGTGACAACAGATCAGTTTTAGGTCAAAGTTCTCCCAACGCTGTGATGCAGGGTAAAGTGAGACAAAAAATGCTGATTGAAGAAAGAAAAAAAAAAGGAAAATTGAGCAATAAAGGATATAGGATTAGTATTAGTAGTTTGTAATCTACAAATGGACAGAGGGAGAAGAAATGGGCAACACTTCTTTCCTCCCTTCCTCCCTTCCTCCCTTCCTTCCTTCCTTCCTTCCTTCCTTCCTTCCTTCCTTCCTTCCTTCCTTCCTCTTCCTTCTCCTTCCTTCTCTTTCCCCTTCCTTCTACTCCCAGCATAAATATTTGAGTGCCTTCAGCTATAAGAAGATGTTCAAGGGATACAGACAGGAGCAATGGCATATATTTTGCCCAAAGATGGTTAGTCAGGGGTCAGGGTAATAAATGAAATCATATATAGTTGTAATTCAAGATAGTCTACTTCTGAGAGAGCTATCAAGTATGGTACAGGCTTGGGAAAGGGTCAGAACACATGCACTTGGAGAGATTAGGAGAAGTTTGTTAAAGGAAATGAGGTTTAGCTAGACTTTGAAGGAGCTCACATTGGTAGCACAAAGAAAAACATTCCAGACAGAGGAGAACCAAGAAGAGAGATATAGTAATATCATGGGGTACACGATGCACAATGTAAGAAGATAAGGCTGGAGGCCCAAGTCTCCAGGTCTGGCAGCCAGAAACAAATGGAATGGGGTTTCATGAGAATAAGGAAAACAGAACCTTTTTATGACCTACTCAGCTTTATGCTTTAGGGAAAGAGGAATAAATTAAGAGTCTGTATCTCCAGGGTATCTTTGATTCCAAGTTGTGTGAATTTCCCATGGACTTCCAAGTTCCATCTCTTATAACTTTGTACCCATTGAACTTCTCTGTTCTCCAACAGCCATCATAGGCTCTGTTTTCTTTTCTCTTTGCTCCTTTCTTAGACTAAACCACTGTTACCAGTGCTAGATAAATACAGAGCCAAAATTTAAAATTAACTTTTCTTTTAAGCAGAAGGCAACATTCTATAATGGAATGTATCCATTCAAACTCTCTTTGCTTAGTTAAAAAGTTGCCACCCACCCTAGCAAAAATGCTGTGGTTTATATGCAACTCTTCAGTGAGAATGTTTGGCAATTCATTTGGGAAGAAGGGGAAGTTGGAGAAGGCAGCTGGGGAGAAAAAGAAAAAGGAAAGTGCTTTATATAATGTAATGGCAAAGTAAAAATATAAATTCCAAAATGGTTTTATATTAAGATCATGCGGAAAAAGAGTATTGCTTTAGAGCATAATATACATTCAGTAATAAGAAAATAGGATTTATTCCTAACAAGTATGAACTATTTTGTCAACCCCCAATAATTATAACACTTTGGAACTCTAGAAGGACGTAAAAAACCCTCATTTTAGTTGAGTTATGTTCTTTGTCTTACCAAATACTTTGTCTACACTTCTAAGTGGAATGAAACAAACCCATAAGGATTGTTTTTTCCATACTT
Organism: Felis catus; assembly: GCF_018350175.1. NCBI lineage: Eukaryota > Metazoa > Chordata > Mammalia > Carnivora > Felidae > Felis > Felis catus. The sequence goes on from NC_058386.1 coordinate 24,272,237, forward strand.
TTTCTGATCTTTCTATATTGGAATTTCTAGTACATTGGGAAATGGCCAAACATTGAAGACAAAATGAATAGCGATACAATTTATGTAGGCACAAGCTAAAAATTATGTGTGTGGTTATCAGGATTCACCTAAAAGAACAAGTAGCACAGTCTAGTTATTAAACCTCACTCCCTTACCCTAAGGATATTGATTCCGTTGTGGAATTTGCACTTTTAAAGACTGTTGAGGTCAGTGGGAGCACCAGGGTGTGCCTTGGGAAGGTTTCACCCAAGCCCTCTCAAATCTCTTGTCAGTATTCCCTCCCCCCATATATATTATGGATACTGAATGATTTCTCATTCTCCAAAGTACCCTACCAACTCGGCGTCAACTTTTCAAATTTGAATACCTTGCCCACCATAATGGCACAAGCTAAGACCCTCCTATGCTGAGATGTGGGTGTGGCCATTCTCTCAGATGATTATTGAGGGGCCCTTGTGGCTTATGCGGGCTCTTGGTAATCACCGTTCTTTGATCTTATTCAGTTAGCAAAATCACTCCTTCCAATATGCATTTTAATTGAATAACTGCTTCATGTGAATGAATGAGAGAACTCTTTGAGGATCCTGTCTATTGTAAGGATTGTGCCTAACATGGGCTGAAGATGTTAAAGACAGTTCTTGCTGACAAAAGTTTATGGTCTAGTGGGGAAGACATCTATGTTCAGTTGGGTTCCCTAGAAACAGAAGATTTCGTTGCTTCTGAGGCAGAGGAAGAGAGTAATTGCAGTGTGGTTGCAACGGAAGCCTCAGCATATCCTATGGGTCTTCCACAGTTGTCCAAAAGTGAGTCAAGGGTCAGTGCTTTCTCTTCCCCCATCCAGCAGTCACTGGCTGTGGGCTGCCCCATGGGACATGGCATAACTGTGAACAAGACAGTTTCCTGCAGCTCTGGGCAAAGCCAAGTGAAGGACTCAGCTGTGAGGTGTCTGCTGCAGGATGGGTACATAGGCCATGAAGAGAGGAATGAAAGCCATTTGGAAGCTCTGGCAAGAACATTTTATTCCTTTGCCTCTTGGGGCATGCTGTAGTAATGCCATAGAATGTTACCTAGGAAATACTGTGAAATCTTAAATATTTGTTAAAAGGGGTAAAGATACTAAATATTATTGAGTACAAGGCTTTGCTCTATGTAGTTAAATTTTACAAACTAGTTTTCTGAGGCATGTAGTTGAATCCATATTACAATTACTCCTGTGTAGTTGAATCCATATTACAATTTCTCCTGTTATAAGTTACCAGATCATCAATATTTAGTGAGCATCTCCTGTCTGTTTTACATAGGGAGAAAGGAAGGAGTTGAAAATCCAGGTCTGGTGTGTTTACATAGGACCTATTTTTCTTTAGTGGTTTATGTGCTTGATTCCAAGGTTAAGGGGAGGAGTTGGTGGGAGGTCATGGAAGGGACAAGGAAATGGAGCAGAGTAGTGTGGGGCCAAGTTCTCTGAACTCTAAAGATAATAAGACAATTGTTTGGGTTATATGAGACAAGGCTGTAGATGGATAGTGAAAGCTGGCAGAAGGCAAGACACAATGAACTGAGTGGTAGTGGAATGAGTTGAATGTAGATTTACTGGTATAGAATAAACATAATGAAAGCAGTGTTTCATTAGCATTAGCCAATCTGTGATTTGCACTAGTTGGGGGGACTAGTTTAGAATATTAATGAATTTGAAACTATAGAAATAATATATCCTAGAGCTCAATATTTACTGAAAGGAGGAGACTCATATAACACTATTCACTTTTATTTTACATGAAAATATTAATTTCTGTCCTAAATTTGAGGGATGTGCTATTAGTTTAAATTTTAAAGTGCTTTCTTCAGTCCTAGTGAGGTGATAGAAGCACTTTCTGTTTTTTATTTCCTGTGAAGATATTCAGTCAAGTTGAATACACTGAGACCATTGCGCCAGCAATTTTTTAAAGTAGTGGCTGTGTCTAAATGGACAGCCATTCATTAAATCACAGAACATTTGAATAGGAATGAACTTGGTACACCTCCTTGCAGACATATAAAATCTCTCTACTACAACCAAATAATTATCCATTACCTGGTGTTCACTCTAATGAAAACCATCTCGACTATTTTTCTCCTCACTTGACTTGACATTTGACTAGATGATCAACTCAATTCAGTTCAACAAATACTTCCAGATTATGTACCTTCTCCATGCTAAATGCAAGCACCAGTCTGGAATGAGCAATTCACTCATTGCCAAAGTAATTAAATGTGTAAACTATGAAGTATTTTTAAAAAATCTGTCTTAAAAGAAACAAATAGTTCTCACCCCACCACTAAGTCTGCTCTAAAACACTGGATCGATTTCTTCTTTGGTCCTGGCATGTCTTTGGTAATTAAAAAAGTTTATGATATTTTTCAAAGACCAAGAATTCAGTGAAGATGATACTCCTTTTCCATTACAAGACTGACTCCCGTTGTGTTTATGGGTGTATATGTTTTATCTTTCAAGTACATATTATTAAGCTTATTAAGAGGATCTCAGCATCTCTATATATTGACTATTTTTTAATTCAGTATAACTTTAAGGTTCCAGGCTCATAAGTTGTTCTATTTTTATTGTTTGCATCATGCTATTTGCGCACAGTACGCTTTTCTTTTATCCTCATAGAGTTGAGTCAATTGATTTTATCTTTGCCACACAAAGTACCACATTTCTTAAAGTAGGTAAGTCATGTGATTTTAAATTTCCTACTCAAGAGCTATGTGGGTGGTATGGGAGATGAGTGATGCCTATTGAAACAGACTGTGCATCAGAAGTTATTTAAGTTTCATCTGTATTTGTAAGTAAAAGAAAGGAAATACTATTTCCTGTTCCCAATATGAAAATTAGCTTTAATTTCTTAAGATCATAATCAGAGAAGTTGTGGTTTATTGCTCTAAGCACCTTCCTTGGCCTCACCCCATTTCCTGGAACTAAATATTCAAATCCTAGTAGATATGAACTTATCCTATATTAGTTTTGGAATTCACGCTAGTCCTATCTTATTAGTCATATTATTTGTTTTAATGTTACTATGACTGCGATTACAAAAGTATAAAAAGAATACATATGATAAAACCTGATCATGTGGCTTCAGTCCAGATTTTTGGATCTGAAAGATATTAAGAAAATTGAAGGTTCAGTTTAACTTCCCTGGAATCATTAGTTAAGTTGGAGAGTTTAAATATACCTAGCCATTATAAGTAAGTTACTACCACTCAAAGGAAGAATTACAGCACCCAAAGTATATATTTGTATATGCACAAATTTACTTTTTGAGAATCTTAAAAGGTAAGTGGAAATGATTTAATACCAAAGGATAGTATCTAATAAAACTTATTTGTATAAGACCTGTTCCAACTTTATGTTGGGAATATTAAAGTGTGGGATAACTTAGGGCAATGCACAAAATGCATTGAGTTCTAACCTCAGTGTCCAAACAAAAAATAGCTATATAGACCAAGATACTGGCCATTGATATAATAAGCTTAAACCCACAACTACATGGCCCCTGACAATACTGTAAAGTGTGAAGATTTTGCCTATGATATACTTCTGTCTCAATTTAATCAACTCTCTATTTCTTTGACCACTATGCATGAACTGAAATAGCTTTGATTTCTGAATGCTAAGAATTCCCCACCATGGAGAAGACTGTTTTCGTAAGAATATTACGTGCTCCCCAGTCACCACTAGCTGTGTTTTTTTCTCCTCAAATTCTCCATTAAAAAATTTACTTCTGTGTGTGTAAATACAATTTTTGTCACCACGTACTACATCTACACCTCTACACTTCCACTACTTACTACACCTTGAATGTAAGGTTTAGATGGTGGGACCTCATCTGTCTGGGTCGCCACATGTCTCTGGTGCCTAGGAGAATGTATGGCACGTAGTATTACTCAATAATGATCAGAGAAAAGGAGGGAGGGAGGAAAGGAGGAAAGAAAGAAGGGTCTCCCAAGGTATCCTGGTCTCAGCAAGATAAATTAAAAAAGGAGTTGGATGAAACAACACAATAAGCCCAGCTGAGGACCTATAATGGCGTTTGCATTGTAAAGATTTTGTTCATGATGCAATATTATTTATATAGTAAAGATTGTGTCTATTTCATCCCTCAGGTTCACAAGCCAGGTTCACACAGGCTTCAACACATGCATTAAAATGCCAGGTCGGTTGATAAAACACCCTGAATGCTGCACTGGGAGCTTAGAACCTATAGCCAAAGGTTTTGGTTATCTCAATAGTGCTGAAAACAATGTTTTAGGACCATTAATATGACAGTAATTTTTAACATGAGTGAAGCAGAAATGGACTGGAATCTATACTTAGATAGCTACTGTATTTTTTATAAATTACAAGGTGATAAAACTCCTCATACTTTTCAGCTTCATAACTTTCTTCTCTACATTTTTCCCCAACATGTAATTATTCATTAAGAGGAAGCTTTTTTTTTAATATATGAAATTTATTATCAAATTGATTTCCATACAACACCCAGTGCTCATCCCAAAAGGTGCCCTTCTCAATACCCATCACCCACCCTCCCCTCCCTCCCACCCCCCATCAACCCTCAGTTTGTTCTCAGTTTTTAAGAGTCTCTTATGCTTTGGTTCTCTTCCACTCTAACCTCTTTTTTTTCCTTCCCCTCCCCCATGGGTTTCTGTTAAGTTTCTCAGGATCCACATAAGAGTGAAACCATATGGTATCTGTCTTTCTCTGTATGGCTTATTTCACTTAGCATCACACTCTCCAGTTCTATCCACGTTGCTACAAAGGGCCAGATTTCATTCTTTCTCATTGTCACGTAGTACTGCATTGTGTATATAAACCACAATGTCTTTATCCATTCATCAGTTGATGGACAGTTAGGCTCTTTCCATCATTTGGCTATTGTTGAGAGTGCTGCTATACACATTGGGGTACAAGTGCCCCCGTGCATCAGTACTCCTGTATCCCTTGGGTAAATTCCTAGCAGTGCTACTGCTGGGTCATAGGGTAGGTCTATTTTTAATTTTCTGAGGAACCTCCACACTGTTTTCCAGAGCGGCTGCACCAATTTGCATTCCCACCAACAGTGCAAGAGGGTTCCCATTTCTCCACATCCTCTCCAGCGTCTATAGTCTCCTGTTTTGTTCATTTTAGCCACTCTGACTGGCGTGAGGTGATATCTGAGTGTGGTTTTGATTTGTATTTCCCTGATGAGGAGTGACTTTGAGCATTGTTTCATATGCCTGTTGGCCATCTGGATGTCTTCTTTAGAGAAGTGTCTATTCATGTTTTCTGCCCATTTCTTCACTGTATTATTTGTTTTTAGGGTGTGGAGTTTGGTGAGGTCTTTATAGATTTTGGATACTAGCCCTTTGTCCGATATGTCATTTGCAAATATCTTTTCCCATTCCGTTGGTTGTCTTTTAGTTTTGTTGATTGTTTCCTTTGCAGTGCAGAAGCTTTTTATCTTCATGAGGTCCCAATAGTTCATTTTTGCTTTTAATTCCTCTACCTTTGGGGATGTGTCAAGTAAGAAATTGCTGCGGCTGAGGTCAGAGAGGTCTTTTCCTGCTTTCTCCTCTAGGGTTTTGATGGTTTCCTGTCTCACATTCAGGTCCTTTATCCATTTTGAGTTTGTTTTCGTGAATGGTGTAAGAAAGTGGTCTAGTTTCATCCTTCTGCATGTTGCTGTCCAGTTTTCCCAGCACTATTTGTTAAAGAGACTTTTTTCCATTGGATATTCTTTCCTGCTTTGTCAAAAATTAGTTGGCCATACTTTTGTGGGTCTAGTTCTGGGGTTTCTATTCTATTCCATTGGTCTATGTGTCTATTTTTGTGCCTAGGAGGAAGCTTTTAAAAAAACATAGAATTTTCATCTTCACTCTCCTTCTTGATATTACTATATCCTCTCTGAATTGCAGAAGATCTCATGGTATACTTGAATTGACATTAGGATCAAGACAAGTCTGAGTTCCAATTTTAGCTTTAACATTTGCTAGCTGTGAAACCTTTGACAGGTCACTTAGTGTTTCAGAGTTTTGGTTTCCAGGTCTCTAAAAAGAAAAGAATGGCTACCTTTAGGATTATTGGGAAAAGTAAAAATATTATTTGTGAAGCATATAGTGCAGTGGTAGATAAAATATACAATAAACAATATACAATAAATGGTGGTCTTCTAGGGCTATTTTCACCCCTTCATGATTTCATCCACTTGCATGAAATGGCTATAAATACCATTTTTGTCACCACTTACTACATTTATACCCCCACCTTGGTCTCTCTCCTAAACTCCAAACACATATGTCCAACTGCTTATCTGACATCACCATCTACTTGACATTTGTCATTTACCTTGTCCAAAACTGGACTTATCTTTTCTTACCCCAGTCTATTCTACTCAGTTGTCCCATCTCAATTGATGTAAGTTTTACCCCTCTATTTGTTTAGGCCAAAAATCTTGGAGTCATTCATCATTCCTATCCTTCTCTGACATACCACATCCAGTGTGTCATCAATCCTTGTTGGTACTATCTTCACGCGCATCCAGAATTTAAGCACTTCTCACCATGTTTAATTCTATTACCTTTGTCGGAGCCTCCATCATCTCTTTCCTAAATTGCTGCAGTAACCTCCTAAGTGACTCTGTGTCTCTCCCATTGCCCTCTAAGATCAGCTCTCCATACAACAGCTAAAGTTGTCCTTTGAAAAAGGTATGCAGATGATGCAAAGCTTACTGGTTTTACTCAGAGTAAAAGCAGAATACTTTTAATGGTCTAGAGACAGGGGCCTACATTAATTCTTTGGCTTCATTTCCCCTACTTGTCCAGGCTTTTCCAACTTTCTTATTTCTCTCTATCCTCACCTTGCTATTCTTTGAACACGACAAGTAGATTCTTGCTTTAGGACCTTTGAATTGGCTGTTCTCTTTATCTGGAGCATTATTTCCCAGAAGTCTCCAGGCCAACTTTCTCACCTCTATCATTTTTGGCTTTTACGTGTCATTTTGGCATTTATGTGTCATCTTCTCCATGAGACCTACCCTCATCACACCCTCTAAAATTGCAACACACCCACCTCTACACTCCTGATCTCCTTGTCAGCTTTCACTCTCATTTTTTTAGGCACTTCCTAGCTTGTAACATTTTTTAAAAGTTACTTCTTTATTATACTTACTGGTTATCACTACAATTTTAGCTTCACAAGAGCAGGGATCTTTGACCATTGAGTTGACTGTGGTGTCCCAAGTACCAAGAACAGTGTAAATTTGGTGAAATTTTATTAAATAAATAAATATTGTGAAGATTTAAATAAGGTGATGCAGTTAAAGTGTTTTAATCCCACGGCCTGGCATGCATTAGTGGCTCTGTAAATGTTGGCTATTATTAAGTGTCTTATGGTAGTTAACTTACCTGATGTACACTAAAGATTCACTAATGAGCATCATGGGAAGAGAATATCTTCTCTAGGTATAGACAATCACATCCCATTTTATTAGGTTCATCTAGTAAAGGACAAAGAAAGGTATACAAATATTCAGCAATAGTTGAGAGCTCAGATGTGTGGGTAAAATCATTTAAGACTGATCTTTTTACTTTATACAAATTAAACTACATATAATAAAAGCTTGATGGCAATTAAATATTATCCAACATGAGAAAAATTTAAAGTTTATTTATTTATTTTTGAGAGAGAGAGAGAGAGAGAGAGCACAAGGGGAGGGCAGAGAGAGAGAGGGAGAGAGAGAATCCCAAGCAGGCTCTGTGCTGTCAGTGCAGAGCCTGACGTGGGGCTTGATCTCATGAAAGGTGAGATCAGGACCTGGGGTGAGATCAAGATTCAGATGCTTAACTGGCTGACCCAGGTCCCCCCCGACATGCGAAAAATTTAAAATATTGCAATAAGATGGTTTAGAAGATTACTGAGATCTCCCCAAGAGTTAAGAAGCTGACAAAAAATGATATTCCCAGTATGCATTTTAGTGAATAACTAATTTTCTTTTATTTTATTTTTGTAGATTCCCATGAGAGTTTGAATTGTTAAACATATTTAAAATTTTTGTTTCTTTCCCACATTTCATAAATAGAAAAAAATAATTTTAATGAGGTATTCTTATGTGTATCACAAATGTAGGTTTTAGTGTGTAGGTTTCAATAGAAAACAAATACTTGATTTTTCTATCTTTATTTGTGAAAACATTGAGAAATAGTTATAACTGGAAGCCTTTTGTAAGTCAAAACAAAAAGTATTATTTTTGACTATTGAATGGATGTTCTCATTTTGTCTCTTTCCCAATCATCAGTTTCAAATTCTAATAAAACACATTCATTCTTCTATATTTCATTCATATAGCTTAGTCTTTTCCAGAGAATTTACAAATGTTTTACTGCCTGCCAAGCCTTGTGTAATTAAACTAGATGACAGAATGTGCCCATAGTTTATTCTGTGGATCTCTGACTACAGATGCAGAGATTTACATTAAGTCAGGGGTAAATGATACATTTGTATATATTTCTGCTTCCACTAAAAATACTTTAAGGATGTTGACTCTGGAATTCACTAAACAGGAGAATTGTGAATAAATCTACTGCCATTTTTGCTTATTCTTTCATTCTCTTGGGTGTTCTTCATACAACTTCATTTCCTATCTCCAAGCTTAATATGTTCACATAGTCACCTCTTCCTGCCAAAGTTCATCATTTTTTTTTACCACTAGAAAAAGGGTGAGAAATGGAAGAAGGAGGGGAAAAGAGAAGAATGGCAAACTTCACATTATTGTCTAGATGCCACTTAAATCTAAACATTGTAAGTTTTCTTCTAACTATTTTAGAAGAACCACTTTTTCTAGCATTTTATTGCCACTCATGCCTACTTCACTTTGTTACTCCTCTGCTGGTTGTGGGTGGCTGGAGTTTGACTATTTCAGAATAGTTACTGGTGGGTGGGTTCAAAAATCTCTAGTGGGTTGAGAAAAAAGCCATGTTTATATAGATAGTGATCCTTCTATTAAAATCCTGAGAGTGAGTAATATTTAATGGCTATGTTCACCACGCAAATAGCAGAGTCCATCTGTACAGGAACCAACACTATCTGAAGAGAATTCCATGGGGTCTTTGTATTCCTATAAAGCTTTTGTGTGCACGGTTCTAATCTCCAAAATTTGATTCTTTTACTTGGTAGACAAAGTTTCTTTCCTGAGAGTATGATGCGGGCCCGGATGCCTACAGGTCTATACAAGTACAAGATGCTATAGATCTGTCAAGTCTCTGCTTTCCTACTGCAGCAGATCAAAGCACACAGCATTAAGGCTTTGTCTACATTGCTTTGACTATAGATGTAATACATTTATGTTGATTGGCTTTATATTGTGAGTACCTGTGGTAGTCACATGATCTGCTTCGATTCCAAGTGACTACATTCTCTTCTTTGATTTGAAGTCTAGTTCTTTTATATTTTGTAATACAGAGCTGATAGAGACCAGTGATGCTGTGTATACATCAAAAGCACCATTAAATTTAGCAAACACTTTGTGTATGGCCAAGCCACCAGAAATAATGAGGCTCTCAAAATATAGAATATTTTTGCTGGTAGTTCTGAAAAGACCACTATACTTGAAGTGATATTTAGATTGTAATAAATTCTAAATAGGTATCATTATATTCTCATTTCTTGTTTTCTGTATTTGAGAAAATGTCTTACCTTAATCTTTACCACTTACCTTAATCTTCAGAGATTGAGTAATCATTGCTTTTCATGACCTACTTTATTAAAACAATACTACTATCAAATCATGGGGTTTGGGTAGCTGCAATAATGTGTACAGCTGAATCATAGCTTTTGTAAGCAGAGAGCTGATAATCAAATTACATATATTGCGTTATAATTGTCATTCAAAAATTCAACATACTAGGACAATTAAATGCCTAAATGATTTGAGATAGAGAGCCCATTTAAAAGAACATTTTACTTTCGTTTTATTGGCAAGTTTTAAGACCAAAATTTAAAAAGCCCAAAAATGGACATAATTTAGGATGTGCATTTTAATGAAGAAAGTAGAGGAAACGCTAAATGATTTGGGAAAAAATGATATAAGTTCTATAAGTGATGTAACTTCTGTAAGTGCTGATTTTTTTCCTGTTCTTTAAAGAAGGAAATAAAGTTACATGTAATGGACGGTACCAATTTCAGACTGATATTGAGATGGGAATGTCTCTAATAAGTGACATATTTTAATTTGAGATTTTGAATCTAATATAACATGCAAATTGCAATAGTCCTTAATGTAGAAAGGGGAAAAATGTAGTGATTGAGTTTGGGGAAATTGTAAATTGGGCAGGATCTAGCCAGCTGCAATGATGAACAAGGCTTCCTTTATTATTGCCTCAAGAAAAGCTATTGAGTGGCTAGCACAAAGTAGCTGCTTGAATGCGGGAATATCCAATATCCCTTTGAGAGACGTATTTGATTATACATTTTTCCTTTACCCTCTTTTTTTCTTTCTAGATCTCCAAGTTCCACAAAAAGTTCCCATGATCACTGTTGTTGTTATCCATGGTTTTGTTTTTTGACCTGTAGGTGATACTACTAACAACTGTTATCTATGTAAAATGATCTTCTCAGTCTTTAAGTTTATACCTGATCCTGATGTTTCTTTGTTTAAAATCCTCCAATATGTCCTTGGTGCTTATAGGATTAACTGTAAAGGCTTTAGCCTGACAGGATTTTTTTTTTCTTTTTTTCTTTTTTTTTTTTTTTTTTTGCTATCTAGTTTAAGAATTCTTTTTTAGCTTTGTTTCACACTCTGGTCAAAATGACTTTTCACCATGCATATTCTTTTACTGTGCTAAATACATAGACACGCACACACACACACACACACACACACACACTCCCACATATATATCCCTCTGTACTATATCCTTCCCACTAATTTTTACCTGGAAAACTTTTACTCATCCTTCAATACCCATCTCCAGTATCTCCTCTGTTAAGCCTGACTCAACTTCTCCAGTAGTATGTGCTATCCAACACCATTCCCTGTCATCTCCAATGATCAGAATGCAAGTTCCTGCTAAAGGACTTATTTTATTGTAATTACTTTATCTGTCTCTTTCTCCTACTAGAATAGAACCAGGTCATAAAGACCTGGTTTTTCTCTGAGAAAAATTAGCCGAGCATGTAAGGCTCATAGTAACAGATCCCAATGAATACTTGATTGAGTGAACGAATCTTTACTTGTGGCTTTTGCACAACCTGCACTTGTGGGTGCCAATTCAATGTGCAGAGTTGGAAGCTGTTTGCAGCTCTTCCAGTTAGTTTTATGGTCTGCCAACACATCCTTGGTTGTTGTACACTCCTCACTGATAGGATTTTTTTCAACAGTACTTGGCTTGGTTATAGTGTTCAAAATCATTTTTTACCATGTCTGTTTTTTCTCCTCTGCTTGACTTCATTCTCTCAGTTTCTGTACAGCAGACTGCTGAGACATCTTGTTGTTACCCATTCCCCTCCTATGCCTTGCCCATCCAGGTAACTTTGTGACAAGAAAGGCTTGGAGTCTGGCCAGCTGCCAGCATCTTGTTGCTGGTGATCCTGCATTACAGTAGGCATTTGAGTGGTGAACCTGGGCGTGCTGCCATAGCCAGCAGTGAAGGTGAATGCATTCCAGTGCCAATAAGGACTAAGGCATGAAAATAAATCCGTGCAGAATTGACTTTGTCAGTACTTTCTAGTAAAGGAGATTATACATGCAAAGTGCACTGTTAGCAGTAGGCATTATTTTGTAACTTGTAGTTCTAGATGAAAGAACACCAATATTCTTCACCTTAATGGGTGTATTAGCAAGAAGTTGATGCTAATGGAAAGTACCATACCTTGTTGCATGTGTTGCTTTGCTCTACTCAGGGATAGAGAAGTGAATAATCCATAGTCCTACAGGTCAGTGCTTCTCCAACTTGAATTGCTTATAAATCACCCAGGGGATTTTGATTCAGTAGATCTGGGATAGAGCCAAGGTTCTGCATTCCTCACAAACTCCCAGGTGGTACCACAATGCCAGTACTGCTGCTCTGAAGACCTCACATTGAGCAGCAAGGATGCAGAGGGAAGAGTGCGCTGCTCAAAGAGAAATGCTGCCTAATGGGCACGCCCTGTATATCTTAGTGCCTCAACAATGCTACAGGATGACAAGAACATGCCCTAACACAAGGTAAATCAGTTCCCCCATCACCACTTCATGTTATTGCAGATTGTTCCTGACAGTGGAAACATGCCTGAGTTAGTGTTCTCCCTCACACAGAGCTCTTTACGTTCTTTGTGGAGAAGAGAAGAGGTTGGCTACCCCCTACCCACAATCTTTTATCAGAGTGATTTAGTACATTAAAAGAACAAATCATTCTCTTAGGGTTTGAACATCTTAGCTACAGAGGAAGTGAAGTTCTGTTGTTGAGAATTTAGGGAGTCTGCTGAATTGCCACCAGGTCAGCTTTTTCTCCTAATTCTCCAAGAGAGCAGTAGGAAAGCTCTGCCATATGTGGGCACTGTGTCTTAGGTGCTGAAGGTACAGAGGCATAAAGCATAGTCTCTTCCCTGAGGGAGTTTACGATTTACTCCATTAAAGGGTCACTTTTTTAAACCTATTTTTGTCTTTATACTAATAAAAGTACAATAAAAAATGCTGCTTACTAACCAGATGTTGCTAGGACACTAACATAAGGAGAATATGTGATATATTTAAGGCTAAATCATGACACACATTTATAATATGGTTAATAGAGTTACAAGTGGCAATCACATGCCACCTCCAGTCTGTAAATCATAGTTTCCTAGCACTGCTTTAAAAACAAAATGTGGCCGTGGGCTAAATGCTGTGTTAGCACAAAGAGTACTCTTCTTGTCAAAACACAAAGGGCGTCCCAGAGTTTCAATTCCCTTTCTATGTATCAAATTATATACTATTTGGTTAGCTGCTAAATTTGGCCATCCATCTAAACTTCTCAGAGTAGAGATGAGAGAGGGAGCAGATAACTGTAGACCATGAGGTAGAATGCGGTAAAGGCCAGAGAAGTGAAACACAGAAAATGCCGTGGTTGGCAACAGCCCAGGGACCAAATCCAGCCCACCACCAGTTTTTGTAAATAAAGTTTTATTGGAACCCAGTTGTATTATCTGTGGTTGCTTTCATGCTACAACCATAGAGTTTAGGAGGTGTAACAGACATTGCATGGCTTGCAGAACCTAAAATCTATCCCTGTAAGAAAAAGTTTCCTACCCCTAGAACCTAACAAGTAGGCTCACTTTTTTTAATTATAAATTGGCACATAACATTGGTACTTTAAGGTATACTGATGTATGTGGCGTCAGGGCCAGGGAACAAAAGGAGGCCCTCCATATGTGGTCCACCACTGCTTTTCTCAGTCTCCTTCACTTTGATGGACCTCATATACATGTTGTTCACATCCAAGTTCCATCCACCCTCCCTAAAACCCTGCCTCACAAACTCCTGCACCTTGACCTTCCTTTAAGGATAAGGATGCACACAAAAGCACTGGGGAGTCTGTCTTCAAGGAGTCAACCAAAAGGAGAGACCCATAGGGCCTCCTGGGCAGGACATTTTAAGTTTTGGAATAGCATACATATGGTCTGGAAAGCAGGAGACAAGGGCCTTTGGTGTGCGCACCTCCTTGAGTCTTTTGGATACTTTGCCCCATGGGCAGTGGCTTGGTAGGAATAGGGCCAGAGTAGATCCTCCAAAGGGAATGGATAGGGCAGGGCCTCTATGCCTGGGTCTAAGGATAATACCACTAAGAAGTCCCATATAAATTTAATTTAACTTGGAAGCTGGGCAAGGGAAATATTAAGGAAGTCTTTTAATTAGGTGTGATATTGTGATATATAATAAGAAATATATATGAGGTCTTCCTCCCTGTTTCTGGCACAGAGCTCCTAAGATCTTGGAATGTCCTAAGTGTTGAAAGTGATAAAGGTGTATTTTCATGAGGTGACTTTTGGAAGGCTCTTAAAGATGTGGGCTGGTCACCAGGAGAACCAAACCTGTTATTAGAGGGTTAGAACTTTCAGTCCCTGCCCCCCTCCCACCTCCAGGGAAGGAAGCCAGCTGGAGGTAAAATCATTTGCCATTGGCCAATGATTTAATCAATCATGGCTATGTAACGAAACCTCCGTAAGTACCCAAAATGAAAGGTTTGGAAAGCTTTTGGGTTGGTGAGCACATGGAGATTTGGGAAGAGTGGTGCTCCTGGAGAGAGCATGGCAGGTCTGCACCCTTTTCCCATGTTATGTCCTACACATCTCTTCCCTATGGTGTTCTTAAGTTATATCCTTTTATAATAAACAGATGATCTAGTAAGTGAAATGTCCCTCTGAGTTATGTGAGCTGCTCAAGCAAATTAAAAGGGCCAAAGAAGGAAATTGTTGGAACCTCTGATTTATACCCAGTTGGGCCGAAGCACCTGTGACGAGCTGGACTTGTCACCTGTGTCTGAAGTTGTGAGGAGTCAGTGTCGTAATACCGAACCTTTAACCTGTGGAACCGACACTATCTCCAGGCAGATAGTGTCAGAACTAAGCTGAATTGTAGGACACCCCGGGGATGAGAATTGCTTGGTGGTATATGTGAAATCCCCCTCTCCACATTGTGATTAGGTGTGTAAAACCCAAAGATTAGGCTTTGAGGATTGTGAGAATTTTGTTGTGCCCAAATGGGGAAGATAGGTATTTCAAGGAGACAAATACTTTGGAGCAAAGTCAGAGATGGAAAAGCTTTAAGCACTGGTGGGGAGTAGCTAGGAAAGTTGGATATTTTTACCTATGAAAATACATACTATCTCACAGCCATCTCTTATGGTCAGTATAGACATTTTTCTCTTCAGTGAGTGGGAAATTGAACTATATTTAGTTAAAATCAGAAGCTGGAAACCTCAATACCTGTTTTAATGCCAATACTATTGTTGGAGAGAAAAAAAATATTATTGTACCCTTCAAGATTCTTCTGGCTGGTCTAAGAATTAAATTGATATGAGACAGATTAACAGGAGAAAATAAAATTTAATAACATAGGTACAGAGAATTCACATAAACATGAGATTCCCAAGACAGTCAGGCAAAATGAGGCATATATGTTATCCTGAAGTAAGGAGAAAGGAGTTGGAGTCTGTGACCTCAAGGGAAGGAAAGCAATTCACAACAAGATGAAAAAGAGCAAATATTTGGTAAAATGTTTGCTGGGACATACAGAAACAATGAGACACAGAGAAGAAGTTTAGCAAACAGCCTTTGCTAAATTCCTCCCTGTCTACCACACCTACTTCCAATTATAATGTAGTTATCTGTGGTTGTAGCTTCCTTCCTGGAGGTCTTCCATCCAAATCATTTGCAGCAGTTGAGAGGAGGTCAAAATTTCTTCCTGAGTCTTTTGGGCCTTGATTGTCTTCAGTGCAAAATAATCTGCATGCCAAAGTGGCACATCTTAGTATGACTCTTTCTGACTCTCTCTACACTATCAACTACACCTTGGGCAAATCTCTTAATATTTTTATCATCAATTTGGAAGATCAGAGTCTATTCTAGTCAAGATTTATGATTCTTAAGTGTATGGAGAGTATCACTGTTAATAATGGGAATTTGTTGTATGCTTTAAGGTGTTGGAGTGGAATTTGGGAGAGAAGGGAAAGAAGATCCAGCTGTAAGTAGAGAACCTGTATTCAGTCTAGCAAATGGCTCAAGTTGCTTTTATTTTAAGGTTAGACTTAAATAAAATGACATAGTTAATTAGTGTCTGAGCTGCAATTAGAAAATAATCCTCATGACTTTGGGCCCTGCGTTGCTTGTCCTCTATACTAAATTCAATAATCAGCAACATGGCACCAGTGGGAAATAGGGGACATATGAGATCAGTATTTTTCAAGTCTTGGTGAAAACAATAACCCCTTTGTGCACACTCCAATATGCTGATTCCTTAGCCAAATACTAGGGACCCTGGTTCTGACAGTCTGCACAAGGCCTGGGAATCTGCGTGTTCACATTTAGAAAGTACCGGTGGAAATGTGGGTAAAGATGGTCCTTGAATTCACTTAGAAAAGCAGTGGATTAGAATGTACTGTATTTTCTTTCCTTTTGGATGGTAGCTCTCTACTGAAGTGCCTTTAGTATGTTGAAGATCTAAGTTATTTCTCCAGGGAAGATGACTGACTTGTGCTGACCCATCCACATTATCTTATCTGCCCAGTTCCAGTGAGGTCTATGGAGTACCCATATATGAGACTGGAGTTAGGGAGTCACCTCGGGCCAAGAAACAAAAGGCAGTTTTCTGACCTTCTCTGATTTTATCATTGCCATACTCTAACTCGCTGAGCTAACCAGCCACAGTTCTATTGGAACTCACCATGGAGACAGATTAATTTTAACTCAGAGAACATGGGCTTTTCAACACAAGTTAAATATAGGCTGGCACAGAACATTACAGAAGCGTTAGGTCCTCAGAAATTTTTTTTTTAGCTCCTAAACTTTGAGCTGCTACTAATGTATGCTCCTCATACTTTCTCTTGGTCATTCTCATCTTTTCTTCATCCTGTGATCACTGAAATAGAGCAGGCAGAACTTCACCAGCAAGAAACACAA
Source organism: Felis catus (assembly GCF_018350175.1). Taxonomy (NCBI): domain Eukaryota; kingdom Metazoa; phylum Chordata; class Mammalia; order Carnivora; family Felidae; genus Felis; species Felis catus. Next base: position 24,288,906 of record NC_058386.1, read on the forward strand.
AGGGCATCCATAAGCAAGTTTCTCCTAAAAGATCACATTGAAAGTGAATGGAAAGTACAGGCCATATGTCCTAGGTTCTAAGGTAGACCCTAGGCTCTTGTGCTTGTTGTTTGTGTTTTCTTGGATGAAGATACTTATCTTAAATATCAAATACATTTTGAAATAGACTTCCACAAAACAAATGCTCTGAAATTTGACCAAATGGAAAAATTTGGAGGCAAAAATACTGCACAGTTCCATCTGTAATAGTTTTTATTTTTCCTGGAACTAAAGAGAGTACACACACATACACACAACTCCCACTTTTAGCAGATATTTCATTAAAATACTACTCAATGTAAATGTTGATGAGGCTTTTTCAAATAGACAAATTACACTTATACCTTATTCTCTTTCATGATAAGACTACTAGTTGGCATCAGTAATATTTAGTACTCTTGATAAGAATATCAATTTTTTAAAAGTCAATGACTTTCAATGATGGGATCACATCCATATAAGTGGGTTCTACAATAATATTGGGAAATGGAAGATGAAATGTAAGGCTGGCAATGGCAAAATATGTATGACCCATATGGCAATATGTGTTAATATTTCAAAAATACTGATAAGTTATGAGTAATAAACTACAAATACTTAGATATCTGAGGTAAGAAATATTTAATGTTTGGAATACCAGCCTCCTTAAGCTACATTACAGTAGTAGTTGTAGTTAAAGGTGAAGGCCCTAGAGGCCGTTGCTTAAGATTTTGTTCTAGCTCTGTGAACTTACAGACTTCACATAAACCCTGGTATCTGTTTTTTCACCTAAATATGTATGAGTGAAACTACTCATAGGGTTGACACCGGGATGAAAAGAGATCATCTACATAAAGGGCTTAGTGCAGTGTAGTAAATACTTTTTAGCCAAAGTTTCATCATTTTTTCTAAAAACCAGTGCTTAATGGATGTACTCTTTTAATCGAGATGTCTTATCTCCATTGTGCATATAAACATATGCATTAATTTGCTAAAGTCAATTAATAAAAAATAAGTATAACTGCATTTTGAAACAGCCCTATAAATAATAAACATGCTTCCAAGTTCTCAACTGAATGATAAAAGCTATCAACAGGCCCTTGTCCTGCTGAGTTTCCCTATGAAGTCAAGAGCTCAACTAGCCTCTCCAAGGCCAGGGAAGCTTGAAGGTCAGACACTGTATGTTTAGGGGTGATGTCCACATTTAACTCTTAAATGCAGACCACTCATATTTGTAGCTGTGTCCATTTCTGTAGGATATTAACCATCTTCTACATTTGAAACATTGACAATATGAAAAAGGTAATAATCACACCCTATAATCAGACTCAGATCTGCTAAATTAAAGACAGAAAGCAGGGTTACACAAACACCGCCTCTTAATGATAGAAATTTGACTGTGAGGCCCCAGCCAGGTCATTAACGGCTGTTCTTCCAACAGCCATCAAGGTGGATTATGCTTAAAATATCCCAAATACTTAAAATAATAATCATAGCAATAATGGCAAGAATTCTGTTTAAAGTCTTACATATCAGTGGTCCTTTACTGATTTAAATCTTTAGGAAAGTTGAACTCCTGTGTGCATTTCTTCCTCCAATCCCCTGTTTTTACTATTTGACAAAGGAGCATCCCCAGGGAATTTGACAGATTCACATATGGAGCTTGGGATGGTTGATCCTTATGTCAGATACAAATATCTGTGGACTCTTGGGCAGATTACATTTATGTTTTCCTGATGTCTATCAGCCCCATCATGCTTTTTTTTTCATAAAATGAAATTAGAAGGTTCTGATAAGGTAGACTTCTCACAGGCTTTGTTGGTTATCACCTCCATTTTTTTTATAGATGTTTACAAATTGTTTATTTGTTCTTAGATCTTTTTACAGATCAAAGCAAACTCACTGATTTGTTCCTTCCTAGAATTTACATTAAAAAGTTCCATGGTTTTCTATACATAGTATAAGCATTTTTTCTTCGTGGTTGAGCATTTTTTCATAAGCCTTTATTCCTTTGCCACTTTAGAAAAATATCTAACTTAAATTGGAATGGATTTCAATGTAAAGTAGTTTGAACCATTGTAGTGTATAAAAGAGATATCTATAAATCACAGTGGAAGAATGCATACAGAGCTAAAGAATATAGAACTGCATTGGTCACAGGGAAGTGCTCATAAACTGTGAAACTTTACAATTTTCTTCCTTTTCTTCATTTGAAATTTGCATTGCTTTCCTCCCAGGGGATTTCAAGAGATGCTTCAGAGAACTTTAAAACTTTCAATAATGTTTTAAATACCTGGGGAATAAAAACAAAAAAAAAAACAATAGTAATAATATTGGAGGAGGAAGCAGTGGAAAGGAACAGAGAATAGGAGCAAAGAGAAAAACAAAGTTGACTCAACAAAAAGGTAACATCCTCAGGTGCTATGACGGCTGATTTATCTATAGTCTGCTTTTCTAAAATCTTATGTCTATTTGGGTTTAAGCCCCACAATACCACGTCCCACCCTCACTCCACACCTAACACCAGTTATACACTCATTTTGGACAAGAGGCTATCAATGATAAATCTCTACTATTCACCATACCATTATCAGTAGTTACTTTCTAAATTCTATTGAATAAAAGAGCATATAATTCTGTTAATATTCTTATTCTTGAAATATTTCAGCTCTACCATATATTATCAATATGTTCTTATCTTTAAAATGAGGATAATAATAGTACTGACATCAAAGGCTTGTTTAACAATTTAAGAGTTATGGGGCGCCTGGAGGGTTCAGTAGGTAGAACGTGCGACTCTGTCTCAGGGTTGTGGGTTTGAGCCCCATGTTGGGTGTAGATATTACTTAAAAAAAACTTTACAAAAAAGAAAAGAGTTGGCTCACATAAAGGTCATGCAGCAGAGGCTAGATCATAGAAAGTGCTCGATGAATGTTGTCGAGAGAGCTCTTTCAATGGCCTCACTTATTTTTAAATTCTACGGCCTTTTGCTATCAAATTGGACTTAGGAAATACAAATGGCAATAGGCAAGGCCTTTCCTCTGCTTTGTCTAGAATAGTTATAGAACTGAACTAATATTTTGAAAGTTCATATGTTAATTGATTCAAGTAATTTGCATGGGAAAATGGCAGTAGATAAATTACCTTTATGTTCTACTCTTAAAATTTTGCAAAGCATTTTAACAGAATTCTCAAAATGGGAAGACAGGTTAGACTCATGTTTTCAATTCTCAGTACAAATCACTGTTATTACTAGCGTTTTTTATCCCATTCAACCATCCAGTACACTTGGGAGGCCACTTAAAAGCTGTTAGATTAAAAAATGGTTTATGTCACCCTCCCATGTCTTTGACATCTCCATTTTTCTGGAACCTACAGAGATAGGTGAGCACTCCATGCCAGTACTCCAAGAATAGATATCTTTTTTACCACACCTGTCTCTTCTTGTGTATGATTCTACCTATCTCCTTGAGACATTTCAGTGGTTCAGTTTCTACAAACAGGATTTTATCAGGACTTTGCTTTATGCTTTAGACTTGAAACTTCTTTGGGGATAGTTACATCTTACCTGTTCAAGGTGTGAAACACATAACTATCTGACTTTTCCATGCAACTCAGATATACAATGATTCTAAATTGAAGTAAAAGTACTGTTGCCTCCAAATTTTATCTTGAATTGTAAAATAATAAGGATTGAATATTTGGAGTAGGTTAATATACACAGTACATGGATTACTAGAATTATTCCTTTAAAGTGTATTATAGTACAATTATGTATTTTAACAAAAAAGCTCTTAGGAGAGTCATGGTGTAGGGAAGTTATCTTTATAACAGTGACCATTATACAGTACTCCAACATGACTTTGGGTTAATGGCACTTTCTGGTGATCTGGGTAACAAAAGTTACTCTAATTGGATTGGACCAAATGAATATTCGACCAAGAGCAAATTTCATTTTCAGCAAAATTACCAAGGAAACTAAACTGTAAAAATATTTTTATAAAGTCTTTGTATTTCATATTCTGAGATTATAAAGTTAACCTTTCAATTTATTATTAATAGAGTATTTGGAAGCAAGATTCCACATTAAGCCAATGAAAGGCTCTGTGGGTAGACTACAATGTGGGGAGGGCCCCCGTGTTTCTGAGGACAGTTTGAGATTATATTGTGGGTGGTGAAGGGGAGGGTACTTACAGTATGTAGACACACGGACTCAGCAAGAATGTAACCCTGCTGGCTGCACCTTCTTTTCCCCACAGGGAATCCCAGCAAAGCAAGAAGGGGTGAAGTGGCTGAGAAGGGCCAGTGCCAGTGGTATGTGACTCCAGGATCTACTGAAAGAAGTTTGCAGGTCCATTTGTAGATCTTGATCTACACATCAGAGACTCAATAGCTAATTTTACTCACTAAGATAAAGGTTTTATTTATCTGAATTTAACAGATGCAATAAAATTATTTAAATTAATCTTTACCATATGGCTCTCTTATCCTTTATATTATTTCATACACTTTTAAATCTATAAAAATCGTTGGTAAATAGAGAACATGATGTAAAATGTCAACTCTTATCTCTTTTAAAGAGATTAGAGTAGAAGATGGTTTTGTTTAACTGAGTTGTGCAACAAAAATACCAATAGCTGAGTATAGCATATAATATTTATGAAATAATTGTGATTGTATAACTTTGCTTCTCTTCATAAGATTTATGCCTAATTTATAATAAGGACTATCATATTGAGCAAAAGAAGTTTTGATATTCTTTAAGTGTTCTTACGCAGTGGTTACCTGAATCTATGAGTTAACTTACATTGTGTTTAACTTGTCTTCACTGTCCATATCCCTTTTCCCATTTTAGTTGTTAATACAGTCTAGTCCCACACTTACATTCCAATGCATTTTTTGAAGATTAGTTCTATGAAATATTCTGAAGGAAAAATAAAAGGGTTGTTTGATCAAATAAGTTCAGAAAATGCTAAATTCTGTATCTTCTACTTGCATGTTCATAATGTACATAGGCATACCTAAAAGTTCTGAGAAGTCCTGCAGGTAAACAAACCAATCAACAAACAAACATTAAATAGTGTTTAACCCATTGTTTCCTGGATGTATTTGAACATGGGTACTCTTTTTTCATAATGTCTTATTATAGTCCACAGAATTTTGGGAAATGCCAATTTAAACATCCAACAGAATCACATAAACTTGAATTTGCCTATGTATTTTTACTGAAATGAATGTAAGTACAAAAAGTAAGTTTTTCAAAGAAATATACTGCATTTCTATGTTCTCTTAAATAGAGTTCATTCCATCTTACCATCTTACTTGGGAAAACCCCTTGTCTGCCATTACAGTCATCAGATAGCCTTCCTCTCTGGAATCCTGGTTTCTTTCCAAGAAATAGGCCTACATCTCTGGTTTTCCAGACTTTGTGCCTCACCTCAAGCCCATCACTTAGAGGTCAATCTCTTTCTCCTCTGAGAGAATGGTGAGAAGTCAGGACACAATAAGCTCTGTGGGCCTCAAGACCATTGGAATTCTTGCTTTCTAAGCTACTCTGCCTCTTCCCTCAAACCTTCATTCTATTTCTTTTACCATAGACATTGATGGTTCACTTAAGTCAGAGCTTAATTCATACCCCCTTTCTGTGTCTTCAAATAGGGCTTATTCCTCCAAAGCTCCAAGTAGATGAGAAGACAGATTTTGGTTTCCTCTTTCCAATTTAACAGAGGGAAAGAAAAACAAACACTAGTTTTCCATATTAAAAGAGCCTGAAAACATTTATATAATTGAAAAGGTATCACCTTCATTTATCTTTTCCTTTTACATGATTATATCCTGGACCCTGACTCTGTCTTTCATGTCGTTTCACTCTCCCCCTTGCCCACTAAGCTCCAGACAGATGGGCCTTTGGTTTACTTTCTGCCTTTGCTGATCTCTCTTTGAGCATCTTTCCTGCTCTTCACGTTGACCGTTCCTTGAAATCAAAGGTCTCAGATTAAATGTCACCTCCTTAGAGAAGTCTTCCCTTACTACCAGACCAGAGTATCTACCTAGTTCCTCACTATAGCGTCACCCTATCTTAATTCTTTGTATAGTACCTATTATTATTTGATGTTTTATTGTTTGCTTATTTGGCTCTTTGTTTCTCCCACCAAGAATCAAAGTTCCATGAAGGCCAAGACATTATCTATCTTATTCTCCATGGCTTCCCCATTTCCTAATACAGTGCTAGGAAAATAGTCTAGACTCCACAGATTAATTGCTGAATGAATGAATGAATATTTGCCTTTTCATGTCTTTTATTTTCTTGCTTATGCCTTGGTCTTTTTAGGCTGGGTATTTCAGCCACCCCCTGCAGCCATTCCCTGCATTGTTTTAGGCCCCTCCCTCCACTCTGACCACTCTCATGCCATTCCATCAAATGGGCCTCTTTCCTTTCTTATCTCTAGTTCTACAGTTCTTCTGAGAGTCTGAGTTAATCTTTCACATCTCTTTATATTGAACTACCTTAGCAGTTCCATTCTTTCCTAAATTTAAAATTTACATCCATGGCAAAAACCTTTCTATAGCATCTACTTGGACACCTATAGCTTAATCTCAGTGCTCACTTCTTGGCCTTTCTGCTGCAGTAGTAGCAAAAACTGCCAGCTAAATCTTGCTTCCTACCATTCAATGTGTATTAATATTGTGTCATTAAGCAGACTGGGAATATTTTAGGACAGGAACCATGCCATATCCTTCTTTTATTTATTTATTTTTAAATAGCACCCAAGCCATTTCTTGAATTTACCATATTTCAATGAGATTTGATGAATAAATGCATGTCCCAAAATAGACAGTGTATACTGAAAAACAAAGCATAATATTAGTTAATGATCTTAAATGAGTCCCTTATATTATTTAGCCATATTACTAAAATTAGGAAGGAAGAATTAGGTGGCAGATCTCCATATGATGCCCCCTTGCCTTAATGTGTTTTCTTTTGACAGGGCTGCTTCCTATTATGGTTTTCCCTACAATTAAGACATTTAAATATATCTCTTTAGATTATAAAAGTACTATAAGAATACCAAACCAAGTTGAGAAGAACAAGAGATAGGAAAATATAATCCATGGATAAATTGTCTGCTTAAATATTTTTCTTTCCTCAGTGTTTTATAATTAGGATGTATTGCTTTGATGATCTAGGAAAAACTCAATCTTACTAACATATTTTGCATATAGAATTCTGTTCTGGCCTTTTTTTCAGATACAAATACCATTTAAAGTTATTATTACCTAAGACAATTCTATTTACGGTGATCAATTCAAAAGATACCAAACTATAGCAAATAAAAAAAATGAAAAGATCTTTCCTGGTTATATTAAATGTGGCACCCTTTTGGGCTAATAAACTACAAAGATTGTATTTGTTTAAAAATAAAAAGAAGACAAATGGAATCCAGTAGCAACCATATATATTTCTCATGAAAATTTTATGTATTTAATCATAAAATTCACTTATGCTTTTTATTAATCAGTCAGAAAAGAAATCCTGTTTACAAAAGTAGATTATAGCTTTATCACAAAGTTTATAAAAGGAACCATAGAACCTATAAATCTTTTTGTGTGTTTCCAGTGAACGTTACTCGGGGGGGGTAAAATGCTATTGTGTAGTGAAGTGAGTGGATTCTAATCACAGATGTGTCCTTTGAATTAAATCACCAACAAAACCCAATCACTATTGAAAGACTTTTAAAGGATCAAATTCCATTTGTGGCTGAAGATCAAGTTTGAGAGTGCTAGTAGATAATAGATTTTTTCTCATTTATTTTTTGACCATGACTCCTGGTATCTTAATGAATAATTAAGTCATATTTGAAAAAATCTATCACTTTAATATACAAAGATTTAATATCTCCACAAGCCAATATCTAGTGTGTAGTGGGCTTATAACTTAGCATTGAGAATTAAATACTTCTGTGTAGGAAAAAAAAAAAGCTATAAAATGGTTAGACTTTTTACTCCATAAAAAAACAGACTAGCCAAATTATCAGCATTCATTCCTTTCTTATTCCAGAAACAAACACATCTCTAGCTTCATTAGTTACCTAGAGGGGGATGTATATGAAATATCTTTGCTTTTTGGGTTGTGGCCCTTATGTTAAACTTATCCCCTGGGTTTCCTTATATGGGTCAAGTCATAAAAATATCCATTTCAGGGCTAGTCAGGTCAGAATCTCTGAGAGAGCCATTATACTGTCTATGCATCCTTTGTCCTTGTCAAATTATGATGTTTTCATTCATTTTCCTTGTGCAGATCAAGGAGAGAATTGTTAAGTATGGCTAAAGTTAGATTGTGTTGTACCCGCTACCCAACTTGAGGAATTTATCACAAGCGTATTCCATAATGGCCTGGCACTAGGTCAAAGTTGTTTTCAGTAAATCAATTGATGTTACTCAGTCTCTTGCAGCAAGATGGACAGCACCAAGTTAAAAGCTTTTCAAACAGCAGTGGTATTTAAAGTGTGGCTCTATCACCTGCATATATTGTACTATGCAGGTAGAAATGAGAATGGAAGAAAAAGAGAAGATTGGATTATTGGTTAGGTAATGGCTCTTTACTCTTTCCTTCATACTTTTATCTCAAAATGTAAAAGTCTGGCTCTAGAGGATTGTGCCCCTGTGTCTAAATGACAGAGCTGACCATCAATGGCATAGTCCTGTGTTCAAACAAGTCTTGGTTATATATCTATTTCTTTGTGATGGATCATTTAACAGCTAGAATGATTTTACATATCCTTTAAGTTAACAAGCAGTACCAAAACAAACAAACAAAAAACCCTTTGAGGCTGCATTTAGAAATTCTTTAGTGTCAACTAGCACTGGGGACATTTGGTACTTCTTTCATTTCTTGCTGTGATGTCCTGTTACCACGAAGACAAAGGCTTAAACTGTTTCCCTTCAACTGTATAAGGGAAAAAAAATCATTTGAACGTTTCATATATTTTAGGAAGAGTTTAAGTAATCGGGTCAAATTTTTCAAATTTGTACATGGCACTTGCTCCTCATCCATGCTTTTCTCTAGCCTCAATTTTGTTCTCCTTTAGTATTTTTCAGTTAATTGTGAATAGTCACAGTAGAATTAGAGAAAAAATGGCTCTCTTACTTCTTTCTTCCATTACTACACCTGAGACAAATGGAAAAAAATCACTTTCAACCACACGTGGTATTACATGTTTAATTTCTGCTCTTTTCAACTATCCATTTATCAAGAGGTGAGTACATTTCCAAAACTTATGTCTCCTTATTTCCTACAGCATTACTTTTATTGAAAGCCCACTGTATTTGTAGCCAAAATTTCCTTCAACAAACTGTGACTGAGTTTTGCTGACCCTTATACATCAGTCTTCATTCCTCCCTTTTCCACTACCCACAACTACGTCACACACACACACACACACACACACACACACACACACACACACTCCGAGCTCATTTCACCTTCTGTGCCCACTGGTTATCCCCTTTCCTCATACAGTATGTTTTCCTCCTGCCATTAGACCTATCCCATCTTACTGAACCCTTGGTACTCACATCAAACCTCAATTCTTTTGTCATCAACTGTGAAACTTTTATCTATTTGCTCCTAAGTAATCTCTGCCTTATCTGAACCCTGAATTTATCATATGTAACATAACACAGAGTGCTAAACTATCTACTTGCTTTTATTATTTGTGTATCTGCTGTTTTACAATTTCATTTTCCCCTGAATGCCTCACGTTTCTTTCATAGTTCCCAATGAATCTAACCCCACAGTTTGTATTTAGTTTTCAAATTCTGACTGACAGTATTTAAAGACCGATTTTTGCAGACTTTGCAATCTTTCTTTAGAATAATTATGTCACCATGAATGAAGTTAGGTTCCCCATCATGGCTGTGAAGGCATTGCGTAGTACTTCAGCCGGGAACATAAATAAATGGACCGTTATAGTATGGGATCACTGGGAAGTCCTACTTGCAGGTGAGCAAGAAGCAGACTCTCTACAAGTTAACTTATTACTTGAATATCTCTGAGGATATTAATGATGAAAAGGAGTGGCCAGAGGAAAGACTTTTCCCTTCTCAATTGCAGCACTGTGACTAAGTGACTTCTGGTAGATCAAATAGACTATTTTGGGGATTCCTGCTCACCCATCTCTGTGTTTTCAGAGCTGCTGTAGAGCTGTTAGAACAGTGAACTGATGCTTTTTGACTTGCCAAACAGTGGGAGCTTTCTATTTAAATAGTTATCCCTTAGAAGAGCTATATTAGGGAGCTCAAAGGAAAGGATTTAAGGGCCCACACAGAGTAGAGAGGCAGCAGATCAGCCACCTACTGGGCCCTTGTTCCTTCGAATGCTTCAAACTACATATTTGTAAGGCTGACGGCCTCTTGCTCACCGAACTGTATGCTCCTCACCTGCCTTTTTGTGTTTAGCAAACACTTGGGAAGGGCAGATCTTCGCTGCTTTTTAACTGGTCTCTCATTGTTCTAGATAAGCAATACCACACAGCCAAGTGGGCAGAGATCCAGGTATACTGCTGGCACCTAGGGGACATGGTTATAGGAAGAGATCCTTTAGGGGCGAGGAGACCAAATATCTGGATTTAGCACTTGGTTATTTTCCACGTGACAATATTAACATGTCAGTAGACTAACACATTGAAGGAAGTAATCAGAATGTCTGTTTTTCACCAAGAATGTATATAGATGCTTCCTTATACCTTTATTAAGGGAATTCATTCAAATTCCTATTAGTCTAACTACCAAGTTTATCATTTTGATAAAGAAAAAAACTTTATCAGGTGAAGAAATTGGGATTCTTTTCTGAGTTTGTAAGCACATAAGACCTCTATTATATTCAGAGAATTATTTATGCTCCACCACTGCTGTTGTAATTGATCATTCTTGTGACCATACCATGGAAAACAGACCTATACCAAAGAAGATTCAGGAAATATGAGTTACAGGTAGGAGACTCACCACCCTGCCAGATAAAGGTCTTTTTCTAAATCTCATTGAAACCTGGTATTCAGAAGTAGGCCAGAAAATAGGCCTACCTATTCACTCAGACATCTCTTTTTGTATTATCATTAAACATCTCCTAGGAGGCAGCTCGTTCTATTGTGGGCCGTGAGATTATTTCACTCCATTTTGTTTCTTTTTTATGATATGTACACTCTTATGAACTATTTTAAACATAAAGAAAAGATAGAAAAGAAAAAAATCCCAACATTCAGATTTAACAAATGTTATGTGTTGTTGAATCTTCTCCAAGTTTCTCTTTCTTTTCTTTAAGGGAATGGCTGTTAAAGACACAGCTAAAGCCTTCCTTTTCAGCCTCTCTCTTTGCCACTTGATTTCTTACATACTTTTTACATACAGGGTTTATAATCCTTTCAGAAGCTAATTTATTCCTTAACTCCAGGACCGTTTCTTGACTTCCTTAGGTAGTCTACAAAGGGACAGTTCAGAAGAGTACTACCATAACAGATGGCAAACCTCAGTGCTCCCTCACCCTTAATCTATTATTCACTGGTATGCAAATACCTTCCTCCTTGGAAGGACACCTCAGATTGCCTATTCTCAAAGCCAGTGACCTCCAGCCTAACAGCTTCAAAGTGTGGAGGAAGATATATGTATTACCTGAAACCATACACAACTGTCCTTCAGACCCTAGCCTTTTGGTATTGAGATGCCCTGATCAATAATGATCACTTTGCACTACACCTGTGTTTTGTTTGTTTGTTTTGTTTTGTTTTTTTAGCACTTTGCCTTTAATACCTTTATTGACTTTTCTCATCTTTTGGCTTATAGATCTACAGAATAATTCAATAAAGTGAAGTAAGGGGGATTAATAACAAGTTTAAAATCACACTTCAGACTATCTGTACTTTGTAATGGATGCTTATACTCTCCCACTCCCCAGGACACATCATGTTCTCTTAGCATTGTGTCTTCCCAAATCAAAATATAGAACAAAGGTGAAGAAGTGGAAGTTGGCAGCTATGTGGTTTGGGGATTGAATTGTTCCCACATCAAAAGATTTATGAAGTGTGCATTTTAAACAGTTCTCAGTTCACGACTCTCTCTAACTGAATTGAAAAAGCAGGCAGGGAGGGTGAGGAAAATGTTAAAGAAAATGGCCTTGACTGTTCAATCTAGTGTGAAAGGTAAAAAAATTAACACAGGTGGGTTTTATACTCTTAAGTGATGAAAACCTCAATTTTAAAGGAAAAAACAGGAAGGTAGTGAGTAAATCCAAGATGGCAAGTTTCCCCAGGTCTCCTATGCTGCTCACTAACACAGCTCTTCAGAGTGATAGTGATTTAAATAGAGAACTCTCCCCGCTTGGGAAGCAAAAACATTACGACATTGCTTTAACAGCTTCACAGAATCTGCGATTTCATCCTGAACACAATGCTAAGAAATGAGCAATAATCTCTGGTGTGGGAGCTGGGCCCACAGTCAACACCTATGTTCAGCCTGTGCTTTTTACACTTTTTGTTTCCATTTTCCTTAATCAATATTTACCAGGTGACAATCACAGCTTATGTGGTTTCTGTTTTCTACTGATCTTTCTGTTGTTGGTACTTCAGACTTTCAATCATTTTCCTGCCTATAATAATTTCTCTGCTAACTCCTTTTTCTTTTACAAATAGCCACATCAATTGCACTTGATTTCTAGAATCAGTTGCATGTTGAAAAATCGGGATTTGTTATTGAATTTCAGCAGTTAAAAAAAATCTTCCGGCACTCCCTTACTTCACTTGATCACATCATTTTCTTTTGTTGCCTCTTTTAAGCAACACTCTTTCAGACAGCTGTCATTTATAGGTTATCTACTGCTGTGTAATAAACCACCACAAAATGTAGTGGAAAAAACAATAAGCTCACTAGTCTGGACAGTTCTGGTTTGGGCTGATCTCTCTAGGACTTGAGCATATGTCATGGTCAGTTACAGGTTGGCTGGAGGCTGGCTAATCTAGGATGGTTTCACTCACATGTCTTGGAGTTGGCTGGCTGTTGGCTGGGTCATGTGTCTGTCACAATCCAGAAGGCTAGCCTGGGCTTATCTTCCTGATGGTCTCAAGGTTTTGAGAAAGAGCAGAAATGAGCGTGCAAGGTCTCCTGAGTCTCAGAACTGGCATATTGTGACTTCCGCTGCAATCTGTTGGTCAAAATGTCACAAGGCCAGTCCAGATTCAAGGGGAAGGGAAAAAGACTCTGTCTCTTTAGGGAGAGGAATAGCAAAGTCACATTGCAAGATGTATGGATAGAGGAGAGGGCAAAGAATTATGTTTTTTTTTTTCCCATCTACTGCATGTACTTAGCTTTTCCATAATATAGCTGTCTCAAGTAATTTTCTTTCTTGGAGTAGCTATTTTGATCTACAGGGAATATTGATCCATCATACTTATGAAGAAAATTACACCACAGAAAGGATTATTTAGGCATCATAGGTGTTCACAAGAATGAGAAACACTGAAGCTTTCAGCAGATGAGCTCTTTAAGTTCTTAAGTGAAGCGTTTTTACACTTCTAAAAATCAACTGTAGTTTTGTTTTAATCAGATTAAAGCCATGCCAAGTCAAATGCATGAAAGTGTATGAAATGTGATGCATTGCTTATTCTTTATCACACATGGACAAAATAAATATCTTGAGGTAGAATACAGATCATATACAGCCTTCTGAATTCACAGCTATGCAAACACATCTCTGGTTGATGAGTTGTGTTTTTTATAAACTTTAAGTTGACCTTTAGCTTTGTATTATCTTAGCCCCTTTTCATTCATATTCTCTAATTCATTAAAAATGTTTGGAGGTTATTGCTAGCCAATTCTCTTTCTGGTGCCTTTTCAACACAGAAAGAAGACCAGTAAATAAATGTGGATATTAAATAATACTCTCATTTTGCAAAATCAAAATGCTTTACATGAGGTTACTAAATAGCAGACACATACTTTTGAGGGATTATCTTTCATAACACAAACTTAGTGAGTGTATATGATGAGCACATGGTTTATTACACCCTGCATAGCACACTGAGTAGGAGAGTAGCACTTGTAATACTGTGGATATGTATGCAAAGAGAATGTGTCTTTGTTTTTGGCTTTGCGTTATTATAGAAACATAAAATTTGTGGCTTGGAGGGGACCTAAGGAACTTTCCAGTCTAGTCTTATATGAAACCTCCAATAATGAATAAGTCATTACATCTAAAGAAGCCACATCCATTTCTAAGTGGCTCATTGAGTAGTCATGACTGGAAGTGTTTGAGCAAAAACTGACTATGGGGGAGCTTACTGTGTGGCACCAGTATCTTCATAAAAGATATGGTATATTAAAGAGATGGACATAGGGGCACCTGAGTGGCTCTGTTGGTTAAGCATCCAACTTCGGCTCAGGTCATGATCTCGCGGTCCTTGAGTTCGAGCCCCGCGTCAGGCTCTGTGCGGACAGCTCAGAGCCTGGAGCCTGTTTCGGATTCTGTGTCTCCCTCTCTCTCTGCCCCTCCCCTGCTCATGCTCTGTCTCTCTCTGTCTCATAAATAAATAAACATTAAAAAAATTAAAAAAAAAGATGGACATATCAATCACAACAAGATATACGTGCTAAAATATAATACACTTATACCTTGGAGACACAGAACAAAGTGAATTTTATTATCTAGTCTAATGGACAGAACCTGGTGATTGTCTAAATAGGTGGAACAGTGGAGGTGGAGAGGCTAAAGATAGTAGTTGCTATCAATTGAGAATGGGAATATCTAATAATCAGGGTTACTGGTAGCATGCCAGAAGACTGTGCACCCACAGTTTTCCAAGACTAAATCCACATCCATTTTGTGAGATCAAATTCCATCCCTGGCCCATTACAGAAACACCACCTGGACCTCAATGAGTGACTGCCAAGAGGCCCTTTAACGATAGGCATGGATGGCAAAGAGAAGCTTTAAATCGGCCAAGTGCTTCCTGTGCGGTCATCCTATCCAACTTGTGGCAGGTTTGAACAGCATGATGAAGTATTATTTTAACATTACACATAAACTTTATTCTCTTCCTCAGCAAATTGCCTTCTACATTTTTTTCAGTTATCTGATGTGTTAGAGATAGACAAAACCTATCGTTTTTGTTTAATTCTAGGGAAATTATTGTCACGGCAGGGAGCCATACCGGGGAGGTTTAAAAAAAAACAATGGCAACAATACTAGAAACTGGAGGGGGGGGAAAGTCAAAAAATAAATTTTCAGGCACACTTTTATATCTTTCTTTTCATTGCTGAGTTGCAGTCAGTGATAACTCAACTCTTTTGTTTAATTTGTCCTCTCCCCACAACCCGCCTCAGAAATCTTGGTTTTATTTTTGTTTCATTTTTTTCCTAGCTTTCTTTCCAGATAATATGTTTCCTTTCCCAAACCGTAATTTTTCTCATTCTGTCATTCTCCTACTGGTGTAGTTATCACAACAGTCCAATCGAGACGCTTCTGATCAGTTTCATCCTAGGGCTTATTTGATCATTTTCAAGAAGATAATTGTTTATCCCTAAAGATGGAGTAGTAAAAGGACAAAGCAAGCTGTGCACATGTCCAAGCCTTTCCTTTATCTTGCACCCTTAGGCTTCCAAGATACACCCTTGTGCAACCCTTCTGCCTTCCACCCCTATAGGCCACCCTGGTTGCCCTTCCTCAGAGTGGCCCTGGGGATCTCAGACCACAAACTGATCCCAGTACATAGAGGTCAAGGAGAGACCAGAGACCAAAGAAAGAGGCAGACAACTCCAGCTTGGTAGCTGGCAGATTTAGTAAGCAAGGGAACACCCCCCACAAGGCTTATCTCGGGCACTGCAAGATGAGTAGATCTCTACATCCATCTGCCAGAATCTTATAAGTTTGTATAAAGGCCTGTGTTTAGTCACGTATACCATCCAGAGGTCACAACAACACATTGCTCTCTTGAGGCTGTGTCCTTGAAAACAGCTCCAGCTGTGGTAATGGTAGGCAGAACATACATTCCAAGGACAAGGGAGAGGTCGAGGAGCCTCTGATTGCCTGGGTCCAGATCCTGGGTCATCTGGTGGTCACATCCTCTTCTTGTCCTCCTCTAACACCCTCCTCTTAATTTATCTCTCTTTTCTCATTCTTCACCCTTTCCCAATTCAGGTCTCCCATTTTTCTACTACAACTGATCTTTTCTAGGAATTGGAAGGGTGATAAAAATAATTCCTGCTTGAAAAATATATATTAGGCCAGGAGTGAATGATTTCAGATCTTTGGGAGGTATTTTGTAAATGTAAAGAAATTCCTAGTGGAATTATACATGGAAACATGTGGGGGTTTGACCCACAAGCTGTGTGAGGTCATAGCTGCTTCTATGAATCTAAACATCACAAATGCTTATTATATGCCATCTTTCTACTAATGGTGAGGAAGCCAAACATATTCCTTCTTATGGAGCTTAGAGCCAAGTGGACAAGATAGGTAGTGTCTCAGCCTGGATTGCCCCATAAACAAAGCTGAGACAAAGGTTTAGATACAGGCTTATTTGGGGAGCAAAAACCAAAGGATTGGGAGTAGGGGACACACCTGAGTGAGAGAAGCAGAAGAAAGGAATGGTATGTCGTTGAACTGTACTCAATCTCAGTGGGAGCCTCCTGAGAAGCCATTTAGAATGTATCTCAGGCTTGCTGCCTTAGATATCCACTGGTTGTCCCCCATGGGCACAAACTGTTCCACATGTTGTTAAACTCCTTTGTAGTTCCACATTTTGGAATGGGTCAGCTGATTCCTGAAATCATCCCACTAAGTGGTGGTAGAGAAAGCGGTAGATAAATAGTGCATGTGAGGAAAGGCGCTTGTAGGCCACACCTGCACACGGTTGCTGCCTCAACAGCTTGAGTAAAAAGGTGAGCCAAAAAGATACAGAAAGAGCTCAAGCAGTATCTGGTACACAGATCAAGAAAATAAAACAAAGAAATAAATATACAATTGCAAACTGGGAGAAGTGCTGAAGAATGAATGGTGCCAAGGAGGGTGTATGCACAACATGCTCCAAAACAGTTGTACAGCCCAGGGGGTGAAAAAACTCCTTCAAATTGTCATGGTTCCTTGTCATGATCCAATGTTTGTAGTGCTACTAAAGCACAAGATGTTGAAGATTAAAACTTATTTTTTGGTTTACTAGTTAATTATGTTGCTCCTAGGTAGATACTGAATCCATAAAATCTTTAGGCTTTTGGCGACAGTAGGGGTTTTTTTTGTTTGTTTGTTTGTTTGTTTGTTTGTTTTTTGCCAAATATTAGGAAAGTCACAACACTATTTTAGAAAAGGGACTTCTGTCTTGGGCCTGGGCCTAATAACCTCCCCAAACTACTATGCCAAAGGCCTAATTGGGAGGCCTAAGTACTTACAGGTTTGTTTAAAGTGGCATGAGAAGCAATATAGGTGGAGGTCAAGAGAAAGTACTCAAAAGGTTGATTTAATATTGGTGCTACTCGTGACGTGTGCCACTCTGCGCCTTAGTTTATTATTTGTGAAACGGGAATAATATTATTACTTGTCTGCCCAGGATTGGGGTGATGACTACATAAGGAAATCCAGATAAAATTTTTAGAACAATGCTAGGCATACGGTAAGCACTCAATTAATTATTAGCCAAGGTATTAGTTTGCTAGGGCTGCCTATAACAAAATACCACAGAATGGGTGGCTTACACAACAGAAATTTATTTTTTCACAGTTGGAGGTGAGAAGTCCAAGATCAAGGTATTGATAAGGATGGTTTCTCCTATGACCTCACTCCTTGGCTTGCAGATCACTGCCTTCTCGCTGTGTCCTCATGTAGTTTTTCTCTGCCCACGCCCCTGACGTGTCTTTCTCTTTTTATAAAGACACAAGTAATATTGCATGAGAGCCCTACTCTTAGGACCGCATTTAATTGCCTATTTAACTGCCCTATCTCCAAATACAGTCAAGTTGGGGTTTAGGGCTTTAATACTCGATTTTATGGGGGATGCAATTCCATCTATAATAGCAAGTGTTCTATTTTTTTTTTTTTAAGAAAAAGCCATTCTTTAGTCCAAAGTTTTTAAACTTTTTGGTGAGAACACCAAAGAGCTCCTATTTACGTGGGTAATATCTATCAATTTTACCGTAAATATTTATTAATTTGAAAGTACCAATAATATGTCCTATAACAAATTAACATATTTTTAGGAAAAAAATCATTGCACTTTCCAAAGAAAACATTGTTCACAGTGAGGATGAGGCAGAACTATTTGTGTGAAATCTACTGGGTGATTCTTCAGTGGACTGGTTCACATAATGTTTTGCTGCTAAAGACAATATTCCACCTTTTAAGTGAACTTTATCCTAATGTTTGAAAACCTGGTTGCCGTTCGCAGCTTAGGACTACTGCTTTGAGAAGTTATCCTCTGCTGTCATGTGAAACAAGCATTCATTTACTCTTTTGTAGATGGTACTTTAATTTTTAATGACCACATGAAGCCAAGTTTTAGTAGCTAATAAAAAAATCCCCAATATTTCATTGTTTTCACAAAAATACTAAATATTTAAAGATCAACTTTATTATGGAAACTTTTGGTTGCAGGTATGTATGTATATTCCTCAAATACAGGAATAAATCATGTCTATTTTGTTTTAATTTTCCCAACTCCTACCAGGATGAATTTCACAGAGTGGGCGCTCAATAAATGATTTTAGAATTGAATTTAACAGAATATACATAAATATTATTTTACATGGTAAAGATTTGGCAGTATTTCCAACCTTTCTCATTCTTGAGTTCTTTGTTCTACTTTTCTCTCACTTTTATCTTTTCTATTTTTCCCCTCTTATCACTTTTGAAGTCATCCTATCTCAGTCACTGTCTATTTTTTAATTAACATTTTGTTCCCAATTTTAAGATTCTTTTTTTATTGTATTATAGCCTTTCTACTTGCTTTTCTCCAGATATTTTCAAATGATTGTTGTGAGACAGTTCTCCATGTCTTGACCTTGACCTTTCTGAATTTCTTGTGAGAAGAGGTATTGACTGCTTTTTGTTCCTCAGTTATCTTTTCTGGACTATTTTGGAAGAAATAAATAGTATTTCCCTTTGGATCAAAGGGCAGGCATGTTTATTACCAACTATAAATGACTTAAGTTCCCTAAGACTAAAGTTCCTTTCTTATAATGTACCCCACTATATACATAGATGACATCTGGTCCTCTTCATGTCGGTCTGTAGTAATTAAGGTTGAGGCAACCAGCACACAATGTGCTACTTCTTTTGCTATATTTAATAAACCATTCTTTATCTCTAACTCAGGAACCTTGTGTCTTCTATTAGTACCCATGAAACTGTGTCGGGCTAACTTGTGAGCTTGCAACTACAGTAAAATCTAAGTACCTTCACAGTTCTTGACGGTGATTTTGTATGCATATCTCTTATATTACATATGGATTAAAAAGTGCAGATAAATCTTCTGGATTTCTTTTATGCCATAGACATTTTATCATTTGTGTGTGTGTGTGTGTGTGTGTGTGTGTGTGTGGCTTGGCAGGCATGGTTATCCAATAATACTCTGTCTTGAATTATAATTGTACTTGTTTTTCATGTCACACAGGCAAGTTTCCTTCTCAGGTACAGCATTTTCTTGTTGTCTAAGGAGCTTTTATTCTCCTCTCATTGTCAGATCTAATTGTAAGGTTTAGAACATCCATTGAAAAAGAAATTACTTTTAGTACATTTATCTAATCTAATAAGTCTATCTGTATTCTTTTCATATCTCCAAAAGCATTAGCATGTTCATTCTTACCCACAAAGTGATGCTCATCAATTGATGTTTCAATGTGCCATTCTTATCCTACCTGGAATGCCATCTCTATCCTCTGTCTGTATATCACCTTCATTTCTTTCAAAATTTACTTTCTCTACAAAGCCTTTTGTGAGCAATCCCAAATACTTTAGTCATTAAGTATTTATATATTTTATTAGTTTACTAAATGTATTGAGTGCCTACTATAAATTCCAGCATGGTGAGCAAATCAGCACAGACCCTGAATATCATAATGGAAGTTAATATTTTCTAAATTAACATATATTCCAGCTGATATATATGCATTTGGATTTGAATATACATTACTTCTTAATTTTTTTATATTGCTTCCCTAATTGCATTGTAAATTCTTCCAATGCAGGCAACTGGGTTGTCTTGTTTTGTTTTGTTTTCCTCAGCTAACAATAGTTTAAGCACATAAGAGCTTTTCTTTCTCTTCAGGCATGAAGAAGATAGGACAAGCAGTCCAGCAGTGTAATGATTCCAACAGGGGCTCAGGAACCATCTGGTTTTCTGCTCCACCATGGTGGTGTGTAGTTTTCATTCTCATGATTGTAAGTGGCCTGATCCACCTCTGGGCATCGTGACCATGTTCAAGGCAGGAAGAAGGGATATGGGAGAGAACAAGGGGAATTGTTAATGATGAAAATACATTGCACTTGAAACTTGTCAATTTCAAAAATGCTATATAACAACATCTATATGCATCTCATTGATCAGAACTAGGTCAGTCACCACTACTAGCTGCAATGAAATCTGGGAAGATAAATAAATTTAACCAAGCATATGAACACTCTACACAAAATCTGAGGTTTGTTATTTTATTTTATTTTTTACAGTTTCTGAGAATTTTATTTTATTTTTTTAATATGAAATTTACTGTCAGATTGGTTTCCATACAACACCCAGTGCTCATCCCAGGTGCCCTCCTCAATGCCCATCACCCACTTTCCCGTCCCTCCCACCCCTCATCAACCCTCAGTTTATTCTCAGTTTTTAAGAGTCTCTTATAGTTTGGCTCCCTCCCTCTCTCTTTTTTCCCCCTTCCCCTCCCCTGTGGTCTTCTGTTAAGTTTCTCAGGATCCACATAAGAGTGAAAACATATGGTATCTGTCTTTTTCTGTATGACTTATTTCACTTAGCACAACACTCTCCAGTTCCATCCACGTTTGCTACAAAAGGCCATGTTGAGGTTTGTTGTTAAGGAGAGGACAAGAGGTATTGGCTAGAAACTAGCCATGTTTGCCACACTGAGATATTCAACAGTGTGACAGAGGTTCTTGAAGCCAAAGGATAAATATAAACTGTCTTCTTGGACCTTCCTTTCATCAGAAGATTTGAAGAAAAAAATTTATGTAAAGCAAGCATGAGGTAGAATACAGATAAGTACTGGATATTTATGGTTGAAAATAGACAACATCAAAAAAAAATATCTTCTTCTATCATGTTCACCCTCTTTTTCCTGTGCTACCACCATACTGGTCTTCTTCTTTTACTACTCTGATCATAGCCCTTTCCACTCTCTGATTTCTCTGCCAAGAAGCTCTTCTCCTAAATCTTAAATGGATAAGCAGATCTCAAGTTTACATTAAAAACAGAATCCTCAGAGAGATCTTTCCTATCTAACCAGATATAAAATAACCTCCCACTCTCTGTACCATTAAACAGTAATGTTTTTTTTAGTTTATTAATTCTGAGACAGAGAGAGAGAGAGAGAGAGAGAGAGAGAGAGAGAGAGAGAATGCACATACATTTGGGGAAGGGCAGAGAAAGAGAGAGGCAGAAAGAGAGAATCACAAACAGGATCTGCGCTGTCAGAATGGAGCCTGATGTGGGGCTCGAGCTCAGGAACCTTCAGATCATGACCTCAGCCAAAATCAAGAGTTGGAGAGTTAACCGACTGAGCCACCCAGGTGCCCCTAAATGGTAACATTTTTACTTTAGTTTTTATCATTACCCTTTTATTAGGTGCTCTCCATCCCAATCCCAAGAGAATGTAAGTTCCATGCAAGCAAGAGAGGTTAGGGTCTGGTTACCACAGCAAAGGGTGGAGGAAAAGGTGGGCAGAAAGTGTATGAAATGGGGCACAAGAGGTGTAGGATATAGCATGCTAGGTTTTTAACAAGATACTTACAGCATGCCTAAAATTTAACATCTGGGCCATCCTCTCTTAGAACATCATGTCTAAGAATATCAAGTCAAAAGAATATTGGATCTTTTCAGAGAAAATTTTCATTGAAAATCAACATAACATTTGTTCAAATAATCACTGTGCTTGCTTCCTCTTTTTGCTATTCATATGTATTTTTGAACTCTTTTGCAGAATGTCAGATGAATAATAGACAAACAATTAGGTGGTGAAAACATTTGATCACATTTTGATCAATGATTAATTTTATAAGACAGTCTTTCAATTCTGTCTTCTCACTACCATACTGTTACTTCAGTGTTCATCCTCCAAATAATATTTTTTAAAGTGCATATTAAAGCCATGTAGCTTTTATGAAAATATTTAGCTCAGGACTTGATAGACAAAGGCCTTTTTGCATATATCTTAGAATATTTTTTAGTATAGAACTGGAAGATGCTCTATTTAAGCAGGGCATACAATAATCAATTTCAGGGGGATAAGAAATTTCTAGGTCATTGATTTGATAATTCTTAAGCAAAATTTCTGTAGGGGAAGTAGAATTTTTGGAGAAAAAAATTTCTAAAACCCTTCACCCATCATTTTTTTAAATTTTTTTTAACGTTTTATTTATTTTTGAGACAGAGAGAGACAGAGCATGAATGGGGGAGGGTCAGAGAGAGGGAGACACAAAATCTGAAACAGGCTCCAGGCTCTGAGCTGTCAGCACAGAGCCTGATGTGGGGCTCGAACTCATGGACCGTGAGATCATGACCTGAGCCGAAGTCGGCCGCTTAACCGACTGAGCCACCCAGGCGCCCCCCTTCACCCATCATTAAAGACTTTTTGCTGTATATTGTAAAATTATACGCCCAGTCCAGAAACAGGGATCTGAAATGGGCTAAAGAAGTAAATATGGGTTAGTAGAACTGGAATAAATCCTCACAAGTCAGAGAATGGAGCAGGGCTAGAAGAATGGTCAAAATAATTAAATGGAATCTTCCATCAACATAATTCAAAACTTCCCTAGCTTCCTGAGAGCATTTTCTTTTTTGTTAAATTAAAAAAAAATTAATGTTTATTTATTTTTGACAGAGAGAGAGACAGAGCATGAGCAGGGGAGGGGCAGAGAGAGAGACACACACACACACAGAATCCGAAGCGGGCACCAGGCTCTGAGCTGTCAGCACAGAGCCCGACATGGGGCTCGAACTCACAGACCTTGAGATCGTGACCTGAGCCGAAGTCGGATGCTAAACCGACTGAGCCACCCAGGCGCCCCTCCTGAGAGCATTTTCATGTTTCATTGCTCAAGTGAAATATCTACCATATCTTATCTCAATCTTTCCACATTACTTATGTCCTTGTTAAGTTCCCTTGTAGATCTATTGACTGAATATTCACTGCTCTGGAAATATATCTACTAATGAACTTAATCCAAACAATTTGGGCAGTAAGACAAATATGCCTAATGGTGTGTTGGCTTTCTCACTTTCATTTCAAACCTAGATAATCAATACGAGATGGGGAAGTAACATTCTGTGAAGGAGAGCTGAAAATATTAATACATTTATATTATATGTTTAAGCATAGGACTAATCTAGATGTAGGCATATCACACAGAATCCTAGTATTGCATTGGCCAATTCATGAGAGTGACTCCATATGGTCTGAAATACATGGATAGGACTTGAAAATAGTCTTTAATTTGCATACTAAGAAGAGTCCTCTAGGAATCAGACTCCCTCAAAACTATTTTATAGGAGTTGTGTGGTGACAGTGTGATTGAATCAGCACTTTTCTTACTGATTGACAGATAACTGTGGATGGAAAGAGCCTGATTTTGGTGTATACACAGACATTGGCTTGAATCCATTTTTTTAGTACCAGTTTTGTAACCACAAACAAGTTGATCAAACCTTCTGACTCTGAGATTCTTCCTTCATTAACTGGGGCCCCTTCTTTATGAGTATGAAAATTGAAGGACATATAAAACATTTTAAGATATTGCCTGGCATGGCTGCAGTGCTCATTACATATTAATCTCTTTTCCATTCTCCTGAGAGCAATGAGTGATTCTGAGTTTGTAATTTTATTGAGAAGAAATTTTAGAGTTGTATAAAATGCATTATTGCTTATATATTCATTCATTACTCCCCTTATTATCACTGAGTATGTTATTTGCATTACATAGTTTAGCTAGAAATTTAACTAGAAACAGTATTCTTCTCACCAATGTTGCTTATAACTCAATTACCTGACTGTCAGCTAGGTTGGAAGCAGTGGCATTTCTAGGAATTTTGAACTTGCAAAAAAATAAACAACCCCTTTTATCTATGCTAATTTCCAAGTAATCAGATCAATAATTGAATTGACTCTGCGTTAATCATTCACATTTATTCCTAAAGACAGAAAATAAAAGTTTCTGGGAGAGGTCAAGCCCACCCTAAGTTCTGTGCCTTAGCTTGGACTCTCTCAGAAGTACCTTGATCCAAGGATTCCAGTGCAAGGGATTTAGGAAGGGCTCCCAGGAATTGCCAGTGAGGGGTCAGGAAAGCAGAAGAGGAAAGGGGAAGAAGGTAAGCAGGGATTCAATTTCGGGTGAAGTCCCAGTCTCAGCTTGATCCTATGATGAGCCCTGGAGAATAAAATTTACCTCTGAGTTTGTCCTGTCTCAAAGCACAGGAACTGTCCTTTCATAATCCAGGACCAGGGACTGTATGTAGGCTGCCTCAAGGAAAGTAAACTCTCCAGAACTTCTGGTTCTAGGTCAGGGTGAGATAGCTCCAGTACCCAAGGTCAGCCCTCACAAAAAGTTGCAGCTGTAAGGCCTCATCATACAGCACAGTGTAGCATGGAACACATCCCCTGGTAAAGGGGATGTAGGGTATCATGACAGATCACTAAATGTGGCAAATGCAATCTTCAGGGCCCCTAGCATCTTCTGCATCAGGAGCATATATGGACCTTTAGAATATTATTAGGTTTCAGTAAGGTCGGTTGTTTTAGTAAGTGCACAGTACCCAAATATTGTAGGAATTACCTGAATTAAATGTTCTATTGTATGCCTAGATGATTTCATTACACCTTAAGGAGTTTCAGTAACACTGAAAATATATTAACAATTAGCATTGTTTTAGTAGTCAGTATTTAATAAACATATATTAAGAGTGCCAAACTATATACTAGATGGTTTATATACCTTACCATCTTCTCAAAAAACACAAACTTCATTTTAGTTATGAGGAAACAGAGTATCAGAAAACTTTTTATTTATTTATTTTTTAGAGAGATAGAAAGGGAGAGCGCAAGTGGGGAGAGGAGCAGCAGAGGACAGAGAGAGGGAGAGAGAGAGAGAAAGAGAGAGAGAGAGAGAGAGAGAGAGAGAGAGAGAGAGAGAGAGAATCTTAAGCAGGGTCCATGCTGAGCATGGAGCTCAATGCAGGGCTTGATCCCACGACTCTGGGATCATCACCTGAGCCAAAATCAAGAGTCAGATGCTCAACTAACTGAGCCACCCTGGTACCCCAGAAAACTTTTTAAAAATCCTATGCTAGTAAGTGGCTAAACTAGAAGTGGATTCATGATGGAAATCCAAAACTCTTGCTCCTTCCAATGAGCTAAATTTTATCCTTTAATCACAGTAATGGAATCTGTGAGATAATAGGAAGCTACCAGTGTTAGTCATCTATTGTCGCATAACTGATTGTTCCCAAATTTAAAACATTTTCATCCTCACAATTTTGGTGGGTCAGAGATTCAGAAACAGCATATCTGGATAGCTCTGAATTGCTTTCTTTCATGACATTGTCATAAAGATTTTGGCTGGGGCTATAGTCATCTGAAGGTTTGACTGGAACTAGAAGATCTACTACGAAGGTGGCTCACCCACATCATTGGCAAGTAAGCTTTGGATATTGGCAGGAAGCCTCAGTTTCTTGCCATATGGGCCCCCTCATAGTACTGTTTGAGTGTACCCACCAAATGACAGTTGGTTTCTTCCAGAATGAGTGGTAACATAGGGCATGTTGGAAGCTGCAGTATCTTTTGTAACTTAGCCTTGGAAGTCACATGTCACACACACTATCATGTTCATGACATCCTGTTGGTTACATTGTGTGAGGAGATTTTGCAAGGGCATGAACACCAGGAGATGAGAATCACTTGGGGCCATCTTGGAGGCTGTTTATCACACTACCATATCCTCCGTCTTTAACCTAACTGTGGCCTTCCTGCTATCTCCCCTGAGAATTTCCTAAGCACCCATGGAAAAATTAAAAGTAGCAAAGTAAAATAAAAATTCTTAAACACATATTTAAGAAATGTAGATACTACAGAATATTTAGAAAGGAGATCAAGAAGAGGATTTATATCACATGTCAGTCAATAGAAACAAAATTAAATTTCCCTTTACATCTGCCTGTTTTCCTTTCCAAAGTCCCTCTCTTCAGCTGCCAGATATCTGATTTCTCTTTATCTCTTTCCCATACGGCATCCCAAATCTCCTCTGTTGTGCCAAATAATTCAGCTCTGGTCCTGAGGTTACAAACACATTCTTGATAAAAAAAAATCCTGACAGCTATTCTCACTTTCTTTAGAATGTAGGGGTCTCTGCTCTACCATGGAAAATAGAGGTCAAAATGGCTTACTGCTATTTACTCAACAAAAAGGCCTATTTCCGGGGGTGAAAGGAGCGAGATAAATATGTTCTCTTGTCTAGAAAAAAAGGTTATTTTCCATAGATGTTTTATATATATTATGCTCTTGGGTTGTCCAGATCCAGGGCGGCCAGTGGTCCTTGAGTCTTTTGTTGACTAGTAGCTGTATCTGTTAGAAGTCACAGCTTTCAAGTTTTTGCCATTGAGTTTGTCGCATCCTTTCTTTTCTTGTCACTGGGTTCTTAACTACGTAATTCTTAACCACCTCAACATCCTATCTTATTTAGAAATATTCTCATGACCTCTGTTTTTCAGTTTACCTGATTCTATAAAGCAGATGAAATCTTTGCCATTGGAGGATGCAAGCAGTTATGAGTGGATGCTACTTAAGGGCTCTAGCTTTGTTGTGATCATTGACGCACAACCCATCTAGTACCTTGCACTCAGCAGAGATGGTTCACATGTCTGTCTATTCATTGACTCGAATTGACTGAAGTTCCTTGGATGAGGAAAGCCAGGGGGCCAGAGGCTTGTTTGCTTGTATAATCTCTATTATGAGCTCTACTTTACTTTCATGTTCACCTCAATTCTTTTAAGCTGAAAAAACTTTTGGCAAATTCCAAGGGACATAATCATTGAAACTTGTTAAGTTCAAGCTTTAAGTTTGTAGGCATTAACAAATTAATCAGTGTCTTCTTTGCACTCTCACTGTCCACACTTTTAGTTGGAAACCATCAAATTATGACTATGGAATGTTGATACAAGTTTTAAAGGGATAGGTTTAGGGGCGCCTGGGTGGCTCAGTTGGTTAAGCGGCCGACTTCGGCTCAGGTCATGATCTCACGGTCTGTGAGTTCGAGCCCCGCGTCAGGCTCTGTGCTGACAGCTCAGAGCCTGGAGCCTGTTTCAGATTCTGTGTCTCCCTCTCTCTGACCCTCCCCCATTCATGCTCTGTCTCTTTCTGTCTCAAAAATAAATAAACGTTAAAAAAATTTAAAAAAATAAATAAAGGGATAGATTTAATTAAGCATATTTTATACTTCATTTTCATACAAATCCTTAAAATACAAGACACACTGTGTAGTATGAAAGGCTGAAAACAAAGAGGCTATTATGAGCTAAGAAGAATGAAAAGGAATTCGGTTTTGAGGGTGGTGTGATCTTTTTTTGAGATTATGAGTAAAAGGGGGAGGTAGGTAGGGGAAGATCTATTCAGAGGCAATTGCAGAGATACATCTGAATAGAGGGACAGATTATGAGAGGGAAGCCTAGGAAGCAGATTCCTCTGGATGGCAGAGGGTCTTGAATTACAGGTCAAACTTTGGATTTGATGCTATAGGGTGTGAGTAAGCTGCTGAGGACTCAAAGAATCACAACGAAAATACTGCTATTGGGAAGGTTAACTCTAGTCACCATGTATATGATAGATTAATGCCAGGAGAAACTACAGGAAGAGTAAGTTAGAAAAAGATCTCAAAAAATTGGAAATGAGAGAGAAGAATTGAGCCCATGAATATTCTGATGCAAATTAATGTTCTATTTTTTTTTCTTTGCATCTCTTAAATCTAGTCTTTGCTCAGAATGCTTTGAAAGTATGATAATGATATTGATTTGTAGAATCACTGATTCCTCTTCTCCCTCGCTGGTGTTTGTAAGTCACATTCTGATAATTTCACTAACTGCTGCATCTGTCTTTGTAAGGCGATAAAACACCGAAACTCTTAAAATGGCCTCAGTGAGTGCATATAACCTGTGAATGTACCGTGCTTGAAATTACTGTAAAAATGACTTTAAAAATTCACCTAGACATACTAATCAGACAAAATAATATGAGTAAGAATCCTAACTAATATGATGTTATGGTTTCATTAATTTCAAATGACGGCACAATCATATCACAATATTTATAATTCCAGTTGCAGGTTTGTCCCACGCGGTATATTTTTTGCCTTCCTAAAGAGCAAAGCAATGTGGCAATTCTGAATATACATGTGCTTGCCGAAAGCGATAAATTGGTGATTTTCTCCTCTGTGGGACAGAAACAAGTCAGATGGATATAAAGAGAAATTCCTACAAGTAATACTTTTAGAGCACTTCTTAGTAGCAATTTCAATTTGTCTCTAGCACTATATGTATTCCCAATTGTTACTCCTTTCGTTCCATAATTTTTATTCTCAGATCTTTCCATTTCATATCCCAAAGACAACATTTGCTCAAACATAAAAATAGCATTTAGCTGCCTTTGCATGGCCCTTGCAAATTTATCTCTCACTTCTTGTTTCCCTTAGTTCCTCAGTAGCCTTGAAAATCACCCAAGTTACCTGAATTGTAAACTGAATGACTGTGACATCTCCACGGTAGCATAATTCCAAATGCCTATTGCATAGCTCCAATTGATGGTTAATAGGCTTTTCAAATTAAACATGCCTGGAAAGCAATTCTTGTTTATCCCTCCATTCCCAGACTTGACCTTCCTGTAGCTTCTCTATTTAGTACATGGCACTACCATTATGTGGTACCCAGGTTAAAATTAATCCTGATAATTTAAAAAAATAATAAAAATTTAGATATTTTGTTTTCTTCTCATTCCATAAACCCCTACACAGCTATGTAAGTCTCCAGAAAGTTCTAACTGCAAAATATATCCAAGTCTAATCACTCCTCTCCTTTCCTGCTGCCTCCACTGTAGTTTATCCCCATCTGCCTCCAGCACCCCTTCAGGAGTCTCCTCACTGATCTCCGTTCTCCTGTCTGCTATTTGTAGTGTCAGCTGTTGACTTCCTATAAGAGCACCAGAAAAATCTGTCAATCATGCAAACTCAAAATTTTGGATCTGTTACAGTATGGAGGACATAACTTGATGGAGTCTTAGTAGGAGCTCAAAGTGGGAAATTAGGGGAAGCTATTCATTTATTATAGTTTAGGGCGTGGGCTGGGTGAATTTAAGGTGGGTCTAGCTAGGCCAAGACTGGTTGAGATTTGACAGTATATTACATAGTAGCACTGAATTGGTGGGTACCTTGAGAAAAGGGTCTTGAAGTGAGTCTTGACAAAGACATTGCTGAGATGGTTCACAGTCATCTTTCAGAAACAGGTGTTATTTAGGTCAATCATCTAGGTTATCTTTGCTTGATACAAGTATCATTTAAAATAAGAGGCAGAAAAGTATTCCTGATTTTAATTTCATAGGCAGAAAGAATTATGTTCCATAAGTATTTAAACTTGAAACAACTCCTCATATCCCTGCTTATAATCCTTGGAAAGCCTCCCATTATAATCAGAGTAAATTCCAAACTCAGATGAAAAGATGGTAGATATGCTGCCCTTGCCTCCTTACTGACTTCAGTTAATACTGCTCTCTATCTTTCTCTCATTATGTTCCATCAATAATAGCTTTTCTCCTCCTTGAGTAAGCAAAGCTCATTCCAGCCCTTGCTGGTTGCTTCTCCATGGAGTGAGTCTGTTTTTCTTCTTTCTCATTCATGTCTACCTTAAATATCATCTCCCATTTACATTGGCTCATGAACTCAACATCACTTCATGATGGCACTCACACCTACACAAAATTATGGCCTCAACAGTCAGATAGATAGCCTGGGCTAAAATACTTGCTTTGGTACTTACTAGCTATAGGACCTTGGGCATATTGCTTTGACTATCTGTGCCTTAGTTACCCCATACATAAAGTAAGTGGGAGATGGTACCTACCTCATAGGGCTCTTGTGAGTCATAAATGAGCTCAGTTTTGTGGAATGCTGACTTCCTAAATATCCACGACACAACCTGTTGGTAAAATAATAGTGGTATGGGAGATTACCAACTTAGCAGAACTTGGACTGTGTCTCTAAGTAGGGAAGGGCAGGTCAGAATTTATTGAGAATTGGAAGTTTGGTTTAACATGAGTTTTTTGAAGAGGGGACCTTATTCGGATTGGATAAGAATCACGACATAACAGTGTGGGATTGGTAAAAACAGGACAGTGGGAATTTTAACAGAGTGTTTCAAAGAATCTTAAGATGTAAGCACTTTTTTGATTCTTTTTATTGAAGAGTTGGTAGGTCTTTTGGAAAGTCCCTGTAATGATCAATCAAGCCATTTTCCTTGGAAAAATACTTGGGATAATAAAATAATGAAGGTGGAATAGCAAAGTCATATTGTTGTGGATATGTAAGAGTAGATAGCTTTAGTCCTCAATGTCTGATATAGGAGTAGATGGCTTTGTTTTTCAGCATGTCAAACAGGTAGAACAGTGCCTGGCATATAAGAGTTTAAGAAAAGGTAAGTTTTATCATCCACTTATTATCTTCACGTAAGCCACAGGGTAGACATTTGTCTGAATCCCTAGGTCCTAGAACAGTGCCTGGCACAAAGTAGGTACTCAAGAAATCATTGTGGAATAGATGAATTTACTTGCCTGTTTAATTATCTGCCTCCCTAACTATGATACAAACTCAATGAGAGCAGAAAACACATCTGTCTTGTTCACCACATTATTCCAAGAGCTTGGAGCAATACTGGGCATATGGTAAGCACACAACTTGTATTTGTTTACTAAATTAAAAACCTTTTGAGCATCACAAAACTACCTTGATCATACAACATGCTCCCAGTTTCTTTCACCTTCACTGAAAGGCATTGATCCAGAAAAAGAACACAAAATAAAGAATGCAGGAAGAATAAAATCAGTTATGTTTTAATATGCATTTGGGGAAATGCTGGTTAAATGAAGTTAAATAGGATTCTTTTCTATAAGGCTTCTCATATTCTTTAATCCACTAATGTCCATTGTGAATTACTCAGAGGGGAATAGATCGTATCCTTGTTCGACCAGAGAAATCTCTTGTTTCTTTGTTCTCTGGAAACACTTTTTTTTAATCTTTAGAAACATGACATTTAGCGTTATTTGGGTTGTACTTTGGGAAATGGTTTATTAAGCAGTTTTATTCCCAAAGTCAGGGATGCCATCATTGGAAACACAATGGGACTCTCTGGCAGTGATCTGGTATTGAGTCACTCCTGGATAAGGGAGTAGCATAGATGGAGGCAGTACTTTCCTGATAGGAATGGGGCTCTTCCATATCTTGTACACAAACACCCTGCTTGCTACCAAAAATCACTCAGATATAAGGGAGAATCTGGTCTAATGCCTCCCTAGTTGGTGAACAGCATCTAATCTTAAACACACATCTTCCTCGTGTCTTTGACATGTAGTGTTGTGAGAGAAGAGTTTTCTACCAGATATTCAAGCATCTTCTTCTTTTATTGGGCCATCACACATAACTTCAATTTGGGTTTCCCCCCTACAACGCTGTGCTGTTGTGTTGTTGGGAAGCTGAAACTAGGACACAAGAAGGAGATCATGTTCTGAAACCCATCCACTTAAAATGACTTGCATGCTTTAGAACAGTTATTTCATTTTTGTGTGCCTCAGATTCTTCAGGATGTACCTTGGTGGCTTGGATGATAGTCATGGATTCTGAAGTGTGCTCTGAGGAACTTTAGCCTTAGCTCTGTGGCAAGGCAAGAAGGTAAGCCTAAGTAGGCCTCTGGGAGCAAGTAGTCTAGGTCAGTGCCCTTCAGCTAATGCAATCCTGCTCTTTTTTTTGCTCTATCTGTGTATTTTCATTTGAAGAGAAGAATATACTACAAAAATGGTGGTTTGGAAACCAGCAGACTAAGAGCATGAATTCCACCACCTGTTTTAGTACAGCCTGCAATGCAAATGGTTTTGACATTTTTTAAAAAAGTTTATTTTTGAGAGAGAAAGAGAGAGAGAAACTGTGAGAGAGAGGGAGAGAAAAAGAATCTTAAGCAGGCTCCATGCTGTCAGGGCAGAGCCTGATGTGGTGCTCAAACTCACAAACCATGAGATAGTGACCTGAGCCAAAGTCAAGAGTCAGATGTTTAACCGAGTGAGCCACCCAGGCACCCTGGTTTTGATGTTTTTAATGGTTAAAAAATATCTTGTAATTTTTGTTTTATTATCTTGTATGAAAATTGTATGAAAGTCCAATTTCAATATCCATAAATAAAGTGTTATTGGAACGCAGTCATCCCCCATTTGTTTATGGTATTATCTATGGCTGCTTCTGTGTTTCAACAGCAGAGCTGAGTATTCGCCACAATGAGTGTGTGGTCCACAAAGCCTAAAATGTTTACTTTATGGCCCTTGACAGGGAAAGTTTGCTGACTTCTTACCTAGGTGATCACTAAGATCTCTTTTTACCACCAGCGTGTGATTTTTGTTCATCTTTGTGGAATCAGTCAGCTGTGTAAGAGCCCACTGAAAGCAAACTGAATCAAGCCAGGACTCTCACTGTGTTATGAAATCCCTTTATTTTTGGTTACAAAAATACTTCTCATTTGAGAACATATACTACTCAACTAATCCATGTTTTGTTATCTGCCCTCACGTTCATTCTAAATGGTGTTTGGTATTTTCTACTTTCTATTGTGTTTAACATCTCTTTTTTCAATCGTATTTAAACTGAGTTACATATAATAGCATGGTTCCTCTGTACTGTATTTTATTTTTAATTTATTTATTTAAATTCAAGTTAGTTAACATACCGTGTAGTATTGGTTTTAGGGGAAGAAACCAGTGATTCTTCACTTATATCTAATACCCAGGGCTCATCCCAACAAGTACCCTCCTTAATGCCCATCACCCATTTAGCCATCCCCCCAACCCACCTCCCTCCAGCGACCCTCGGTTTGTTCTCTGTATTTAAGAATCTCTTATGGTTTGCCTCCCTCTCTGTTTTTGTTTTTCCTTCCTGTATTTTTAGCATGACAGTTACAGGGTTATGAGGAAGCTTGAGATGACATCTAATCTCTCCTACTTCTTCTGGAGAGAATTGCATTTCAAACATCCTTGGAAGGATTTGGTTTATCATGGTCTTTAAAATTCCCAGAGAAGGGCATTTGCTAGCATTCCCTTTTAGTGCATCAGCTGTCAAATGATTTGTACCTTGGGTTCCTATGTCTGACCAAAAGGATGTTTACAGCTGTTCCATTTTAAGGCTTCAAAATACTTTATCAGTGGGGCAGTGCTTCCAGCCTCTCAAATCATGATTTTTCCCCTTAAAATCCGGGTTCTTAAATCTGGGGAACCATAGCTTTTCAAGATATGGTAACTTCTAAAGGTGGTGATTAAGGGGTGAGGGCAGGGATACTCCTCTTGTGACATGCTCTATACTTACCTCCAGGATGTGAGACTTTTGGGGATAGGAGCAGGATTTCTTTATTTCTTAACTCCCATAGCACACACAGAGTGAATTGGAGAATGTCCTGCCCAACCTCTTTGTAGGCACCTTTATTTCAAAAGATGAAGAGAGGGTAGGTCTAATCAAATATTTTGAATTGGAAAGCAACCAACCCTCTCCGTACGTGCATTTCCCCCATGCCATCGATAATAAATTAGCATTTTATTTATACTGTATGATTCAATTCTTTTCAGAAGTCTGATCTGGAAGGCAACTAGTATTTGTATTCTCTAATGTGGTTTTTGATGCAGTGCTAATTATGTTCTACCTAAAGTGCAATGGTGAGGGAGTACCACAATCATCTTATTGTTAAAGGAAGGTCCCGTTAATGAATCTCTGAGAATAGTGTCATGCTATATTCTGGGGGGCAAGTAAATGTGAAAATAAAAGACTTTTTTTTTTACCAAGGAATTGATAGTATGTATATATCAGTAACAAGGTTCAGCCTTTGTGAAAGAGCTGCCTAACTATGACATGAATTTCCTTCAGTACAGAAAAGAAAAACAGAGAATAAAATATATGTTGACTCCCCACACTGGCTGAATCTGGGGATTAGCGGTTCACAGTGAGAAGGGAGAGGGACTGTATTTTAAAGTAAGACTAACTTGAATGGAATTTTGTTCCAGATAGAAGACCAACTTAATAAATTAGCCCTGAGTATGAAGTATATCACACTTAGTAAAGGAGGACAATAAAAACAAGGAGAGCCGATGTTTTCGCTTGTGCCAACCTAATTGTGTCGCATGAGTTTCTACGGTTGTATTTTATCTCAGCTCAAGGAAGTTTGATCCAGATACCTTTTTTCAATACAGCATAAAATATTTGTCCAATATAGCACAATGAAGATTGGAACATACTTTAAGTGCACTTTCTTTTCTATGAAGCCTTCTATGGGTCAGACTGCCTTTTGTAACTCCATTTTTACCACCAAAGTCTTTGTATCTTAGAAAGCAGGCTTTAATGTGCGGATGTGTAGATAAATGGCTGTGCTCTGGCATTGCTGGATGAGCATGGGGTTCTCTGCATGACCTGGGATTTAGTAAGTGTATAAAAATGAAGGAAACTGATAATAGCAACCCATCAATTATCTTCCATCCACCTGAGCACACTTCTATGCCTGGTCCTGCGCTAGGCACTAAGTGAAGACATGTGTTTCAGTGTCATGAGTCTTCACAGGACTGGCATCTTGATAATCAGAGCATTAAATCCAAACTCCTTTGTCAGGCAGCTAAAATGTTAGCCCATTTTATAGCCAGTCACCAAAACATAGGAAGCTGTATTTGTTTGGATGGTGTTTTATAATGTACAGATCACTTTTATATCTGCCATTATAGCAAAGTTCATTGTGTCTGGCTTGTGGTCTGTGTTCAGTAAACATTTGTTGAATGCTCCTAACATCCTAGGAGTTAAGGGGAAGAACTGAGGCTCAGAGGGTGACTTGAGCAAGGTTGTGTGGCTAGTATGGGGCAAAGGCAGGGGTGAATAGTTCCTGTTCCAGCTAGGTAAAATGGAAACTTTCTTCTCTCTCACTCTCCATTTCCCTCTGGATGTCTCACTTCTGTGCTTGTGATCTCTTTCTCTCTTTCTCTTTTTTGTTAACTGTTACCACACTCTATAATTTGGTGTATTTCCTAAATAAATAAACTAAAAGCCCCTTTTAAAAGGAATAAGAATCATTACCTGTTATTGAGGACTTAATTTTGTGCACTACACTGTACTAAATGCTCTATATTTATTAACCCATATATTTTTGGCAATAAATGTACAAGGTAGCTGTTATTGTCTTCATTTATAAAATACTTCAAGTAAAAAAAAAACCCGCCAATGTCTTTTATTATAGTCATTTAAGCTTATAGGGCAGATTAAATGTTTAGCTTTAAATACCCATAAATCATTTCAAATACATATATATTTTTAAAATTTTGACTCATAGGTAATAATATACTTGCGATACAAAAGCTATTTGGGATATATGGGGGAGTAGGACAATTCTGAATGGAACTTGATTGATTCTTGCCAACATTATGCCAGCAATATATGATTTACCAATCTATCTGTTCCATAGATGAAAAAAAAAATCAAGCACAGGGAAGGAAAGTGTTAACATTTGTTCAGCAATTACTCAGTGTCAGACACTGCACTTGGTGCTTGACATACTTAGGAGTCACAAGTACCCTGTGAGAAGCTTTTTAAAATAAATCTTTAAAGATGAGCAACTGAGGCTCATAGAAATTAAGAAATCGGTCTAAATACCTTAACTTGACCCAGAATGAAGCACAAGTAAACCAATAATATTGTCTAAATCTTAGTTTTTAGGGTTTTATAGAGAGAACTGTGTTTTGGAGTAAAGGTAACTTGGATGAGTCTTGGGTCCAGACAGAATAGGGCATTCTTTCTCCTGTGACCTGAGAAAGGGGTGGTATAGGTTAAGGATGGGGGTGGAAGGGTTGTGATGGAAAATCAGGTCTGTTTGGGACCAAATTTAGTTCCCTTTTAAAACACTGAGCTGCCTCTGAAGAAATTAAACTCATGACCTTGGTCTACATGAAATGAAGCCAGATAAATTAACCTGACATACACTCTTATATAAGAAATCCTTGAAAAGGAATAGCAGGTGAAACTAGGGAATCATATTTCCTGTAAGAAAAGTTCAGGTGGTAAAAATACTTAACAGCAAGGAACTTTGGTGTACCATAGTATAATGCTATCAACATTATAAAGGAAAAGAACAAACATGGCCAAAAATTGATCCTGGAATAATATTGACAAAGCATGCTAACATTTCTTGGTATGGCATCTCCTATTCTATCTAAGCTCTGAAAAAAGAGTCTTTTGAAGCTCTCACCAGCAAAAAGAACACCAAACAAATAATAAATCCTTCCTATCATTTGTGATGGTAGCAGATCACTAAAAATATTCTTTTCTGTTAAATACAGCATATATTATAAGCAGAGGTTTGAAAACAAAAGTTCTAATGGAAACTGACAAATTAACGAAACGCTAACACTGTATGTTTCATTTGTAACATGAATTGAGGGATGCAGATACTCAATTAGCCCCCATGTGAAGGAGTTAACTCAACCAGAGACCTTAATTATTCTTCCTGAGCAGCAAAGTCATATGCATATTTTATATATGAAAGGAAATGAAAGAAAAAACAGAACTTTAAAATTCAGTGAATTTCATTGGGATGAATGCATCCAGAGGCCCAGTGACTGCTGAACACTTCTAGAGAAAAAGAAAAATTACTAAAAAGCAAATTGAAAACAAAGAGCGTTTGAAGATGAAGGCCAGATATAAGCCTAGCATAGATTAATATTGAATGATGTAAAAACTTCCATATTTCTTTGAAACACATGGCCATGATGTAGAATTAGGGTTTTGTTAAAAAGAGGGGAAAAATTAAGAATTTAAAACAGCAACTTGCAGGATAAGATGTTAAGCTAGTTAGTAATCAAGTTGCTTCTGATGTCAAGCATTTTCTGCCCTCCAGCTCAGACTCTTGCTGTTGCTTTCCATTTCTCCCTTATAGTTGTCATCCTCCAGCATCCAAGTCAGACACTGTCCACGCAGGCAGGGTCCTCTCTGCTCCTCTTCTGATTACACTGCACCATTTTGCTGCCACCAGTCATGCCAAGGTACCTAATGAATTTGTATTTCCATTGGGGATTGGCTCTCTCCTTTTTAGTTCCGGAGGTCAGGAACCATGTACTGTTCACCTTTTTCACTTACATTCTTAGTGCCTATCCCAGTGGTTCAGCCCTCACGCATTCTCCAGATTCAACTCGTATGACTCACCCCTCTCTGAATTCCAGACTCATCAGCATTTTTTTTTCTTTCGCTATCCTTGTCACATCCAGCCCCATCACAGCCTTTGCCCTCTGCCTGGGCCGTTCTAACATTTCTTCTTTGCCTAATTATTCCCTATTTGTGTTTCATATTCCATCTCAGAGGCCTTCCATGAACTCTCCAAATAGGTCAAATCTCCCTACATTTATAGTGTTGTGTATCTAGCATTTGGCACAATTGCAATTTTAAATTTATTTATTGAAGTCTTCCATCCTTATCAGACTCTAAGTTCCACGAGGACAGATAACTATGTCCGTCTTTGCTATCATTACATCCTTAGCCTATTGCTTAGGGCTTGGCATGTAGTAGATGTTCAATAAATACTTGTTAAATGCATGGGTGATATTAGATATATAATATTTGTACATTTGAATCTATGTACTTTCTAAAGACAGAAATTAATTATTAGTGGTTCATAGTGGAAGATGTTTTCACTTAATTATTCTTTACTGTAACAAAGATAGATTTTGAAATTTCACTTTTGCCATTCCCCTCCTCCCCCATTTTTTCTGACTCCAGTGACATTCTAATTTTTTACCTTGGCCTACATTATTTCTTCCTCAAATTATCCTGGAACATTTAAGCAGATAGGCTGAGAACAGAAGAAAGTAAACAGAGGGGGAAGAAAAGAGATTCCTAGTATAAAGGACTTAACTATCTTTCCAAAATGAGGTTCTAAGGGAACCTGATTAAAGAAGCATTAAACACATGGACACTTATGTATTTTACATGCAAATTTCAGGGACTTTTGTATTTAATAAGTAGTCACATGTTTATAAATATCAATTGCCTGACCCTTGTTGGGGCATGAAAAAGGCCAAGAATTCTAGCTTGATGTATTAGGGCATTTGGAAATTTGAAAGCTACAATTTTGATGCGCTTCTAAATACCACTACTCCAATCATGTCCTTGCTTGAGATAGAACTTTGTGGATACAAGTAAGAGTAGAATAAACTCATCTAAGAGACCTAAGAAATTGGAGTTCAGGGTCATGAGTCATCTTGAACTAGAAGATGAAGGTTGTTTTTCACAAATGTTTTCATGTGGGTGAGAGGCTGACTGGAGATTTTGTAATTTCTGGCACTCTGGGGAAGAGAATCCATAGGAATAAGGTTTGGGGAAGCAAAAGTTATCTGTCTCTCATATACTAGGCCAAAAGATATTTGTCTAAATTTTTGTTAGAGTCAAGAATATTGTGTTTGAATTTATCCATTTCAAGTCTGTCTTTTGCAAGACTCTGTAAGTTTCTTGGATAATAAAAGTATTTCTTTGTATTTTTGTATGTCTAGCACTGAGCTAAGTACCTGACACTTAATAGATGCCCCAGAAATGTTTGTTGAATGAATAAATTTCTATGTTTCCCAAATTTATCTCACTTTCCTCAATTAATTTTAAGTACATTTTCTTAAAATGTGATTACCTATCTTACAATATGACTTTGTGAAGATATTTTAAGGTATTAGCAAATGATGTAACTATTTAGTAACCAAAGAAGGGGAAAAAAAAACTGGTAGAAAAAAATGAAGAGATTAATCATTGTACTTCAGGTCAGAATTATCTGGGGTGATTCGTTTAAAATGAAGATTCCAGGGCCTCCTTGGTGGTGCTGAAGAATCTGCCTAGAAGCAAACAAACAGAGCAAAAAAAATTATTTTGAGGACCAGTGTTCTGAGTTTTTAGATGATGGAGAGATGGGAAAGAGGGGAAACATTCCTACCGGCAATTGTTTTTGTTTGGGTTTTTCATACCTGTAGGAGGGAAAACCACTCTGTAACTCCTCATCTGTGAGAACTCTTCTATTACAAAGCAGAGTAAAAACAGTTATTTGTTTACGTGCATGTGTGTACAAATGTGTGGTGGGGATTATGAGGTTGCAACTAAGTTCAGTTGATGTAGTTTTTCTGTTTTCTCACATCATGCCCAGGATAAATAATGAACTCTAGTGCATTTAGATATTTATGGTTTCTTTTAAAAAATCTACTAGTGTTCTGGTTTTATAATGGAGTTAACAGCTATTTTATATGCATTTTCGTCCCCTAATCCTCTAAAAAATAGTCATTAAATAGTAAGTACTTTACATAAGATTGGGGCTTTATTCCCAAAGACCTTGTGATTTTTCCTTGAAATAGAAAAGCCAAGATTTATGTTAGATGAAAGAAATAAAGGGTGAAGTAAGATATGAAACATTAGATGTGGAATACTCAAATTCAAATTATTTTGTTATAAATTTGTTATTTAAGGAATGACAGGCCATTAAGTGACTAGAAGCGTGTATATTCCAGAGCATTGTTATACAGAAGAAAAAGGAAATTTCAAAACTATGTGCTTTGAGAATGAAGAGATTAAGAGGGGATTATTTCCTATCGGCACAGTTCTTAGGTAATAGATATGATGGGTGATCCTAACTATTTGAACAAATGTCAACTGCCAGCAGACACCACCAGCTTCTATCAAAGAAAAGTCACAAAGAAATATAAAGAGATTCATCACACTGGGGACGGATAACATAGAATAAGTCAGCAAGGCCAGCAAAAGAAGAAAGTATTACAAGTCTAATGTAAAAATAGTTTTGGCAAGAAGAGGTTGGGGAGAAAGCAGAGTAGGCTATAATAATATTTATAACTCAAAGATGGGCCAGACCTAAATGTACACCTTGGCCTCTTTCCATTCTAAAATGTTCTATATTACCAAAAAAGGTGCTATGATTTATACTCGGCTCCAAGTCTAGTCTGGTTTAGGTTTCCTGTGTTTAAGTCTGCTTCTTTCTTACAGGAAAACCAGCCATCTAGATTTCAAGTCAAATATGGAATTGATGTATAAAAATAAAATCCAATTGAGGATGGCAAGTTTGTCTTTAAAACAAAATTATAAATACTAGCATTTCTTTAACAAAATCTATCTAATTCCATAGAGTGCCATACATGTGTTCAAGATTAATATGCAATTGATGCATGAAAGTAAAATTTAGTTGAGGGTTACTACTGTGTCATTAAAAAGAAAATGGAAAATTAGCATCTGTAACAACATCCAGCTAATAAAAGTTCATATACGTGCACATTAACAAGTAAATGCTGAAAAATTTATTAATTGATTGAGGTCAAGTTTGATTCCAAATATTTTTGCTTGGTGGGGATTTGTTATACTAAGTAATCTTGAAATTAAATGGATCACTGAGAAGCCTTAGTAATATATTTTATACTAAATTAATCACAGTGAAAAATCTTTTAAATGGGCTAGGTTTTTATAATTATAGTATTCTGTGTTTACATGGAAAAACTCTAGCTTCAGGAGATGGAAAATAAAATGTACGATTATTTCTACCATGGAAATATAATTAATAAAAATGTTAATATGCAAAATAGAACATGAGTTGATAATAAGGAAAACCAATTTACACGTGATATCCATTAGATATATCAGAATAAGCCTTTCTGATGATCAAGGAACGTTCTATATTCCTTAAGGTTGTTATCTGCTATACCTCTGTCCTTTCTGAGTGTGGTAAATGGCAAGCCTGACCTTCTCTTCAAATGTCTGTTTCATGTTAGAGTCAAATTGTGCTGCATGCTTGTCCCTGCCTTAGTGCAGCATGTGTTCAAAAAACAGGGAAGGGACCATATGTACACTACTTTTCCTGCTTGGAAAAGGGAAAAGTAGTCCAAGACTAGACAGTGCAGGACTTGTAAGCAGGAGAGATATTCAAAATATTTTCCATCTGGTAAGGCTGGGATACCACCTATCAGGACAGCTCTATTGGAGAGTGGAAGGTCCTTTCCTTTACCACGAATCAACTGTTTAGATGCTAGATGATGGCAGGGTCACAGAGAGGTGCCTTGGGCTTGGGTCTAGGGGAACTGTTATTTACCAACTAATTTTTAAAGAGTTTAACTATTTAAGAACTGTGACAGCTTCTAAACTTTCAGGCTTCTGAATTTTTCTCCATAGGTCATATAGTAAAAGAGTCTCTGTGGAAGGTTTCAAGCAGGAGATTGATTTGAGGGGGATTTTATTTTATTTTATTTTATTTACTTTATTTTATTTACTTATAAGGAAGATTTTATTTTAGAAAGAGCCTCCTGATAGCAGTGTTGAAGATGACTGACTAGACGGGTTTGAGAAAATATATAGGAGTATCAATTTCAAAACCTCAGAAAAGAACTGAAGCACTGGCAAAGTATAGAAACGGATGTGAAAATCATTGGGGGGGGCAGATAATTTATGTGGTTGGTGACATTTGGAATTAGGATAGGTGTGAGTCTGGCTTCCAGGATTCTGGCTTTGGCCACTGTGGAGAGAGTACTGATAGCTGAGAAAGGAAAAAAGGCCGAGTGAGGTCTGTTGTTTGCTTATCTGATTTGTTGGTTGATTGACTGGGTTTATTTAATTAATTTTCTGAGCAGAGTCCTATTTATAAGGTGCAAGCATAACTGCTAATACATTAACTTGAACATATACCAATATAGCTTTTTCTCTTAGACATTTCTCCCTCACCGCCAAAATAAAAAAGAAAGAGAAAAAAAGAAATAAATGGGGAAAAAAGGGATTGAAGAAGTGAGCAGCATTTGATGATTACATGTTATTTCCTTTTATCTAATTTTAGAATGCCATTTCTACTCTGTGAAGGGTAATATTGTTGCCATTTTACAGACGAGAAACCCTGACTTAGCAGGATTGAGTCCCTGGACTGCCTTCTCATACTCAGAATGCAGCAGTGTCAGTTCAAACCCAGTTCTACCCATCTACAAGGTCAAGGTTTTTGAACTGCATGGAAACACTCCTAAAATGGGAAGAAGAAATAAGGGAAAAAAAGGAAGGGGGAACGAATGGGGGAAAATGTATTTAGAGTTACTAAGGAAGAAAGAAGCAAATTCCTATGAAAGGAACAAGAGATACTTAACCATGAGTGCTATTCTTACCCTTACCTAGACAAATTCATAAACCTTGGTAAAGGCAGCAGGAGGCTAACTTGGAGTATTAGCTCCTCACTGGCATCCCTGGCCTGTAGATGACCTGAGCATGCAGCCCTTATGTAAACTGGTGTCGGTGGATAACCAAACCATTGCCCCCCAGACTTCTGCTTTTAGAGTAGTTCATCTCAGCGTGAGCTGCTGTGAGTGTTCACACTGTTTCCGGTCTGTGGAGTAATTGAGGTTAGACATTTTTATAGAAATGTGACTGATTACTGTTATGTCCATTGAATCCAGTAATTTAAAAACAGGCTAGTATTTTGTATGCCATTTTGTTTCATTTTTCAAGTAATTGGTATTGTATCTTACAAAAGAATTTATCTGTGATGAGTTGGGAACAAAGGAACAAAAACTGGCCCTTCACCACAGATAATGTGAGAAATAGTGCTTTAGAACATCAAAAGGGAAAAAGGTGAGAGGCTGATAGGTGTTTTTGTGCTCTTGGTAACACAGACTTTCTCTTATAAATGTGATAGTTTAGTGAACTGCCTTGCCTTTACGTAGCCATCTATTGACCTCATATACAAACATAATCAAATGATTTGTGCCATTTAAAGCTGCACAATAGATGAACCTGGTTTTTGTAGTTTAACAAAACATCCAATTTATGTAACGTATTAAAAGAAGCGTTATCAACTTGTTTTCTCCTCAAAAGACTGTAGCTATTAAACTCCTTAATTACTTCATTTTCACTCTCAGTGTAACATTAGCAGTTTAGCACTTCAAGTATAAAAATGATTAATGAGCCTAAGAATTCATTCGCATACATATCATTTTGCAGCTTGACATAACCCTGGAGCCTGTTTTCTGTTCTAACCATAGACATACTTCTCTAGCAAATATCTTATTGCATATTAAATGCCTAGTCATTGCAAAGTATGCATAATTATAGTTGTCTTTCCTGTTTCTTCTATACCAATAGAAGACAACAAATCAAATTCCTTGAAATGTAACTAACTTTTCAAACAAAACTATAAATCCACAGGGAACACCTTGAATTTTACATTTTAACTGTCCCCCTGCAAATTCACTTGTGCTTTCAGCTGAACTGTCATTGATCTGAGAATGTATCTTTTCAGAATTTTTGAATATGAAGGGAAACACTTTTAATTTCTATATTTATATCTATGTGAATTCCATGATTTCGGAAAAATATGATAAGCATAAAAACTGCATTGTCAATTCAAAGAATAAGATTTTATTGGGAGTGGCTTTCAAAAAATATCTGCAGGGGGCTATTTCTATCCAACCATCCTTGGCTTGCATTGATGACAAGTGATTGCAGGAATATTTTAGCTCTACTGAATTTCCTTTTTGATCTCCCCCAAGGTGATTCTATATTGCTAGCTTTGTCCAGTCATTCCGGAGGCTTAAACTTTTAAGCGTCACCAATGGTACTGTTCGTCTTTCCTTGGTTTTTCTACCCTTTTCTGTGGAGTTCATCCAAGACTGTGTATTGTCCCCACCTCATAACCTTTTTCTCCCCACATGTTCATCATCTGTAAGCTGTACTCTGCCCTGATTCAGTAGTGAATCAGGAAGAGTAACTTTTGCTCAGAACCCAGAGAACTGTACTTGGTGGGCTTATTGCCATGACACAGAGTTGTAGCTACTGCAGGGTGAACTAGGCAACTCCCAGCGGACCCCCGTGTAGAAGGGAAGAGCCCAGATACAGGCCACTTGCTATACTCTAAATCAGGTCTTCTGAGTAGATAAAGCCATATGGCATAAATACATCCACACCTATTTCCATATGCTTTTTTAAAAAATATAATTTATTGTCAAATTGGTTTCCATAGAACACCCGGTGCTCATCCCAACAAGTCTGCTCCTCCATGCCCATCACCCACTTTTCCCTC
Organism: Felis catus; assembly: GCF_018350175.1. Classification (NCBI taxonomy): domain Eukaryota; kingdom Metazoa; phylum Chordata; class Mammalia; order Carnivora; family Felidae; genus Felis; species Felis catus. The sequence continues at coordinate 24,333,509 of NC_058386.1, forward strand.
TCCCCCACCCCCCCGTCAACCCTCAGTTTGTTCTCAGTCTTTAAGAGTCTCTTATGGTTTGCCTCCCTCCCCTCCCAGTAATTTTCCCCCTTTCCCCTCCCCCATGGTCTTCTGTTAAGTTTCTCAGGATCCACATATGAGTGAAAACATATGGTATCTGTTTTTCTCTGCCTGACTTATTTCACTTACCATAATACCCTCCAGTTCCATCCACGTTGCTGTGGAATACTACTTGGCAATGAGAAAAAATGAAATCCATTTGATTTTTAGAGGGAGACATTTAACTTGGGGACAAAGTGTGTTGGATTCCTTAAACAAGACACGGTTAAACATTTATTAGAATAAATTCTTAAGAATGCATGTACTCTGGTAAAGCACACATATTATTTCACTGCACAAGTCTGTACTACAAATGCAGTCTTGTGGCTGGGCAAAACTAACTGACAGACCACTGAGACTGAAAGGCAATGTGGTCAGCCAAGCCCGGGAGTCACTGTTCACAAGCAAAATTTTGGGGGTGTGATTGCTATACTTTTTAACAAGACCTTTAACTTGATAAGTAGCCTTGCCAGATAAAATGCAGGATGCCCAGATGAAAAACAAGGAAAACTTTTTCGTGTAAGTATGCCTCAAATGTTTCATAGAGTGTGTTTATGCTAAACAAATTATTCTTTGATTACTGAAATATTAATGACACTGGCATTCCTGTATCATTTACTAAACCTGGCAACACAACTTATGAGTGATTATTTGATTATTATATATAAGATTATAAGATTATTTGAAAAAGTACATTTCCTGACGTTAGTGAATAATAAGATTATTTCCACACTCCCAAATATCATGGAATTGGGAGGGAATGTGAAAAATGAGAGACAACCCCCCCCCCCCCCCAGCGCTGTCTGCTGGGGAGAACAACACTCGGTCTCTGGTGTTTGCGGCACTATCGCACTATCGCCCACGCTCGCCGCTAGAGCCCTTGCTCACTGCGCAGGCTCACACTTTCCCCGCGCAGACTTAAACTCGACTGCGCAGGCCCAGGCTGACAGGGTTGCAGACTTCGCCCAGTCCTTGGTGGAGCTCCGTGAGAGGGAGAGAGGGAGCAAGGGTTCGACTTGGTGTGAGCCTGGGTTCCTGCCCTAAGGGTGGCTTTAGGACATTAAGAAATGCTGTCTTTATGGCACGCCAGGAAATCCCGTGAAAAGTTCTGTAAAATTGCCTCCAATTGTCCAGTCATTTCCTGTGTGGATTTTGAACTTGCTAAAAAGAAAAGAGTAGACCCTACCTATTTGCGAATGGGGATAATGGAAAGAATTTAACATTCTGCTTAATCTAATGTTTTTGGGGAAGCTGGTGGTCAAGAGCTTCTCTTGGATCTTATGAGCATGTGAAAGAGGAGACCTAAGAAGAAAACGCGGCAAAGAAGAGAGATGAATTGGATGTTTAAGAAGGTAATTAATCAATTCCTTCCAAAGTACAAAAGAAAGTTTATTAGTGGGTAGTTTTAAAATGAAATCTATTGTTTTACAAACGAAATCTATTCTGTAGTTAGGACCCTATTAAAGTTACTAAGATTCAAGTGTGAATGAATACACGCACCTGTAAAACCTTTCTAATTTGAATCTTCAGTTATTTCTTTTGGTCCTTTTGCTTTAGGTTTAAAAAGGTAGCCAGTTGAGGGGCCCCTGGGTGGCTCAGTTGGTTGAGCATCTGACTTCAGCACAGGTCATGATCTCAGGGTCCATGAGTTCCAGCCCAGCGGGGAGCTCTGTGCTGACAGCTCAAAACTGGAACCTGTTTCAGAATCTGTGCCTCCCCCTCTCTTTGCTCTAGCCCCACTCGTGCTTGCGCGCGCTCTCTCTCTCTCAAAAATAAATCAACATTTGGGGCGCCTGGGTGGCGCAGTCGGTTGAGCGTCCGACTTCAGCCAGGTCACGATCTCGCGGTCCGTGAGTTCGAGCCCCGCATCAGGCTCTGGGCTGATGGCTCAGAGCCTGGAGCCTGTTTCCGGATCTGTGTCTCCCTCTCTCTCTGCCCCTCCCCCGTTCATGCTGTGTCTCTCTCTGTCCCAAAAATAAATAAATGTTGAAAAAAAAAAAAAAAAAAAATTTAAAAAAAAAAAAAAAAAAAAAATAAATCAACATTTAAAAAAAAAATAGTCAGTAGTCAGCTGTTGTGAGAACTTTCAATGAAGCAGGTGATTCTGATTTATTTTTGCTATCACCTGGCTTTCCTTGCTACATAACCACAATGAATTAATTGCTAATGATCTTGCTGGATAAGTTTGTGACTGTGTTCAGCCAGATGCCTTTAAAAAAAAAAAAAGTAGATTTAATCCCACCATGTATTGGGGGCTAAATTTTACCACTGCTAGTTATTTATCTAGCAGTAGTTTCTAAGTGTGCTGTATGTTAACAATTTGCATCTTGAATAAGACAGTTTTATTGTAGTATAAAGATACTTATTACTTTTAAGGACATGTTGATTCTAGTTTTCTTTTAGGCATAGTTTTAAATTCACTGAAGAAAACGATTTCTGTTGAAGAAATGTGTAACTTTTTTCAAGATGGTCATGATTTATTTTAATTCCAAGCAAGTGAATGGAATCATTCTTGAGCTCTGATGTCTACTGAATTACCTTTTAAAAATACACATTTGGGAAATATACAGTGTCTACTACCCGAGATAGTTATGGTGACTAATTAGCTTCTTACCTAGATTTACAGTACTGTTACCCTGTAAAATAATCTTTGTAAAATAGGTCACAAACTGGGTCTGCCTGAATCTTAAGTATAGATTTCATGTATCATGGGTTTGTACTGCAACTCTAAACTAAAAACTTAATGTGAAAGAAAACTAATAGAGCACAGACAACTTTGGAGGGCTACGTTGACTCATCAGTGTCTTTTGTTTAGGTCCACATCCACAGCTGCTTGCTTGACTTGGCTCTTGTGCCCTAATCCTAGTAAATGTACTTTGGTCTTTTTACTGACAACAAGTCTTTGTTTTCCCCATGCTAGTGACTCTATCCCTATCTGGTTCTCCCATATGTCCGAATCTGAGCATCTTTTTGATGACTGCATATTTGACCCTTTCTCTCCTGGTAATTGATATTCTGACCTCAACCTTAAACAGTGACAGCCTTAGAGTTTCTTTGGATGTGGGCGTTGCTTGGGGAGCTGTTTGGATCTGGGAGAAAAGCAATTTTCCTTGAAGCCTTGCTTGCTTTTCAGTTGTTCTTTTACTTAAATTGCATATTTATTTAAGATGGCTTGCAGTCAGTTATGGAAATTCTTCAAGGGGGTTCTTTATAGCCATTCCTTGGCAATACTACTGGATTCCAGGCTGCATCTCCAAACTAACTGCTTTCTTAAACAGTTTGGTGCCCCCAGGTTTGTATGAGTTGTAATAGCTGTAGCCAATGAACGTGTCTTGAATGACTACTTAATGTCATAAATTCCTAGTCCTAGATTCCAAATAGCCATGTCCATCCAGCTCTTGGGGTGCCTTATTTCTCCTAGTCGAAGGTCTCTGTTGGCAAATGCTTGCTTTGGAAACTGCGTATTGCCTTTTATGATATCCTCTAGCTACCAAGGTTTTCATACACTGAGGGCCAGAGACAACTTGGTACAGTCATGAGATTTGTCATAAAACAGACTTGGAGCTGAATTTTTTTGTGTTATACCAGTGATCTGGTTACTTAACTTTTCTGTGCCTGCTTTGCATTGTAACAAAATGAAGATAATCATACTACTCATTCTCTCTCACAGTGGTTAAGAAGATTAAGTGAAGAAACTTAAGTACTTGACACATACTTCACAATCAGGAAACACTCATAAAAATTGCCCTCCTATATTATGTTGAACAAAGATGGACTTTGTCCAACATATTTTATCTATGTTGTAGATAAATACAGATATTCGAAATGCTGAGTCATTCGTTCAACAAGCTCTCTCTTAAGTGCTACTTTGGTCCAGGTCTCTGCCAAATTAAGTGGGCCTAGAAATTTATTAGAAACAATCATAGTATATATGGCCTGTTGCAGTTGAGGAAATGTAGCCCAAAATGACTTTGGTTCCTTAAGGCTAAAAAATTTGGGAGAACAGCTTTTTAGCCAAAAGTTAAAGCTAAAAAGAAAAAAAAAAAACAGCCTCACCTGTCATATGGGGGCAAAAAAAAAAAAAAAAAAAAGGATTCCGTCCCTAATCAGCCCCTGTAATTGTAGGTTATGGGTTTATTTGGACCCTGAAAGTTTTCACAGTAGAGCAACATTGTCCCTTGTACTCAAGAAGAAGCATCCCAGTATAAAGAAAACAGAAAAGGGGTTGTAATCAGAATGACTGCATCCTAGTCCCAGATCTACTACCCTCTAATAATAGAAACTTGAGGAAACAAACTCCCCAAGCTTTATTGCCCTCAACCCAAACTTTTGTATGCTAAAAATAATTTTCTTATAGTAAAAAGCTCCATATGATAACTTAAAAAAGAGATTACAACCCACTAAAGGATGAGTTGAAATTCTGATGTGATGACCAGTCATGGAATAATAGTGATAAGTTGATTGAGATGATTCATATCATTATACCAAGGTGTGATGCTGAGAAGAACTAAACTATAAGTTGTATTTTTCCATGTGCACACTTCAAGGCTCATATCTGTAAATGCAGACAGTACACCTGTGGTCAAAACTCCTAATGAATAGCATTGATTAAGTAATAATTCTCCTGCAGTTTAAATCTCAGGCCTCTTGAAATGCTCACAACTGGCTCGGTTGCTCCTGAATTACAGTTACTTTTTTCCTCAAGTCCTTCAGAAAGGCTCTTTTGAAAACCAGAAAAGGCATTCACAAGTCAATCAAAGGGACAAAAGGACATGGTCATTTCAAGTTATGCCTTTAAATTTTAATGGCATTTTAATCTCAGGGGCCCCACCAACTTGCTAGCTGATAAATGGAGTATCCTAGTTATACTTGGGTATCTCAGTTGAACAAAAATTGTAAAATTCGTTCCAACACACTTGCTAGCCTGAAGAACATAAGCATATTTAATAGTAAAAAAAAAAAAAAAACAAACACTGGTTGTAATTAGTAATACATTTTGTACTTAACAGTCTTTCTGTTGTGAACATAGACTGAATTGGTAGCCCAGTGCTCATGTGTTACTTAAGAGCTACATTAAAATTACTAGAGCTTCCCCTGAATGTCTGTGATGTCTACCAAGAAATTATGATGACAAAGGAGTCTGGATTTCCAATCCAGTGTAATAATTTCCAGTCCAGCAGGGTAATAATCATTCAAAACCACTGTCTGGGCTACATTTATTGAACAAGAGGGGAATCTGCAAGAACAAACCATAGAAACTTAATGCATTGGGTCGGCCAAGAAATTTGTTTTAGCCAGAGGAATTAAAAACTTCTCCTTTCAATAAGTTAGTGCGCCAGACTACTAAACCAGAATCTGGGGCCATCCTACAGATTCTTAACATGTGGGCCTTTTTCAGTAGAAGGAGCATTGGAGTTACTGAAATGTTTGCTCTGCCTGGCCAATTTAATATGAAATACGATTGAAACCAGTAGGTCTGCACTGGTATTTATTTATTTTCCAGTGTTTTCCTAAATGAGCTTTATAGTATTCAGAGCATAGTGTTAAATTGATTCACCTTTCTCAGGATGAGAATTGTAAGCAATTTGATTAGCTTTTCTCTATTTTCGTTTTCTGACATGTTCTCTTATAACTAAGAAAAATTACAGCCCTTTTTTCTTACTGAAAATAATTTATATTCAGTAGTGGTTTTGTGCCTGCACAGCGCATAATCTCCACAGGCTTAAATATCAACATTTGTAGCTGTATGGGTATGATGGTATTAAGAAGAGTTCTAAAGACAAATTACACTTTTAAATGTTCATGATACTGAATTTATCCCTCAGACCTTATAATTGAACTTTGTAAACCGGAGACATTCCTATGTGTTTTATCTAGTGAAGCAAGGAAGGAATGTTAAAAAAAATAAAATGATAATGTTTTTATATGAATACTAAATGTGATAAGTGAAAGGAATCTTGTCACCATGAGAGAGATTATTGATCACTCAGTTAAAAGCTGCTAAATGAGTGAATGAAAAGATAAAAGCTGAAGGGGGCTGATGTCTTTTGAGGAAAGGTTTGGATCTGACAAAGATTTAATGACCACCTACTAGGAGTGGTGGTGCATGGGCTACCCCAGTTCGTCTTTGTCCCCATGTCTTGCACAGCTGAGGCTACCACTGATGCTCGGCACTACTTTCACCTGGCTTCTGTCCAGTTTTCATCCTGGAATGGGGCTTTGGCATCCTAACTTCTATTTTCTGACTCTGGGTTATGCTTTAAATATTTACAACCTACCTGCTAGTGGTTGTGCAACAGTTACAGCTACTGCCACTCTTGCCATCCCCCTATATAGGAATCCCTTAATGCCAATGTCCTAGTTGGACAACTTCATTTCACCCCTCTGAAAAAGTATTCATGGTTCTGTGCCTTCTACTTCCTCATTTCCAGGGTTCTCTTGAAAGGCTAATAATCCCTGTGTGGATAGCACATTCTGTGGCATGTATCTTAGTATAAGAGGGCTTTTCCCTGATCACTGCCTTCTGGGGCAGAGAGAGCTGAGTACCATGTGAGCACTGGGCCCATGCTAGGGGAAGACATGAGGTAGGACATGACAAACTGGGATTGTAGAGTATTTGAGGGCATGATCCATGACTCTTGGTGATCGTTATCTTTGCCACACTTGCAGGTGTCTTTGACATTGTATATCTGCCGTGTTGAATACATGAATGAACAAATGAATGTACCTATTTCACAAATTGTCTAGGAATGACACTGGCTGTAAGCATGGATGTTACTTATTTTAGTTGTCTTCTAACTTCAGTTTTAAACTACAAAAGCCCTGGGTATGGTCACAGTTGTTGAAATTGTGACAAACCTGCATCTTTACGTGGGCCTGTATAATCAAATAAGAATTTTGAGTTTTCTGGGAGACATAATAGAGAAGCCTGGATTTTCTTTCAGTATATTGAAGGTGCGTTGTCTTAGATTAATAGTATACCAAACCACTGTCCTTTGAATTTTGTTTTGAAATCACATAATGTAGTTGTTTGTCTTCAATTAAATAATTACTTAAAATTATATTTTACTCCTCAAACTAAGTAGAAGCTTATTTAGCTTCTAATAGTTGACTAATGTCCTATTGTTGTAGTCACATTTATTCTTCTTTTCTAATGATTGTATTTGCTTTATTAGTATGGAGCTCAGTAAGGAAAAGAAAACCATTTAAGTGCCTCCCATTGACCAAGGTATTTCTTTGGTGTTGTGGCAAAAATCTCATTCTCATATTCATTCTTTCTCTCTCTCCCTCCCTCCCTCTTCCCCCACTTTCTTTCTCTCTGACACACACACAACCACAATCGCCTTTCCCCTCACTTCCACTCAAAGAAACAATATAAATTAAGTGTTTATTATCTGTCAGGTATGGAGATAGACTTTGTGGTGATGAAAACAACTATCATGGTTCCCTTTTTATTGACTTAGTGCCAACAAAATATTTTGAGGGAGGAAAATTTTATGTATCAGTTTTTTTCGTTGTTGGAGTTAAAATAGGTGCACTCACCATTTATCCTAGATATGTTTTAACTGTCCTGATTTTCAGATAGTCTGAGTTATCTACCTACATTTCAAGAGATGTGTCCTAATTTTGGCCTGAGAAAATACGGTTCTATTGCAGATGTATTTATTTTGGAAAAAATAACCACCTTAGAATTTTACTTTTTTTTCTTGGATCAAAATAAACTTTGTTTTAATAGCCTTAAAAAAAGAAAAAATAAAAACTCAATCTTTTTAAAGTTGGAGAATACATAAGTTTATGGGGATATGCATGACTTATTAAAATTTTGATTTTTAGATCAAAATTAACTCAATGAACTTGAAAAATATACTGGTCTATTTTGACATGATATATACTGATTTTATACACTTAAATCTCCAGGTCAGCGTGCCTGGAAGTAGGGGTTTAAAACAAGGAAGATATAAATAATATTCTCATTTTAATTTTAATGCACAGTACATATATTTTAAAAATAGCCTGGATGGGGTACATAGGGAAATTCACAAGTAATGATTGAAAATGATGGGGAGATGGACATATTTTTGCATGTGTGAGTGGTGGGTGTGCATGGGATGTGGCTGAAATAACTAGATATCTGACCACAATATATGACACCATTTGGTAAAGATAATTCTTGACATACATACAATAGCAGCAGTGAGCAGTTGTTTCCTTGGTGTGTGTGTTTTCCTTCTTTACACTTTTGGGCTTCAAATAGTGAAAATGCATACCCCCATTTCTCCTTTCTATAGCCTACACTATTTGTTGCAACTGATCTTTCCAAGTTCTATGGTAGCGTTGAAAGATAAATTTGAGGGCATCCTCAAAGCATCTTTTGTTACCCTCACTGCTTCTCTAACATGTCATGTAATGGTTGCTTGAGCACATCAGCTGTTTGACGTGTTTGCCAAGCTCCAGTGGGTTGGTGTAAATAGGCATTGCTGTTGGACTGACAGACAAGCTGCATTACAAGACCTATTTGCTGCTTATATTGTGTCATTCTTTTAACTGAGACAGTACAAATATATTAGAGCATCTACCAAATGTCCAGCATTTTGCTAAGTACTGTGGAGACTTACGGGTGAGGAATGGGGGAGGCAGCATCAGATAGGAGGGTAGTAAGGAGAAATCTAAAGAAGGGGACCTATTGTTGAGGGTAACAGCCATATAAAAAATAACTAGAAATCATACAAAAACAAATAGACAATGGTATTAGATTGTGCTGATAAAACCCTTCATGATGCAGGATATGTATATGGGCAACTCCAAGTCCCAAAGCCTTGTAGAAATTTAGTTGTTGGGAGTACATTATGGTAACTACATTCCATACTACATACTACTTTGTGTACCTTCCTACTATGTGAATTATTAATTTATCAATGTTAAGCACAGTACTTTGGTAGATGGGATCAATTACAACTCACCTCCGTGATTGTTAATGCAAATTTTTGACTGCTGAAATACCTTCAATGATAATGGCCACACTGTATTTAATTTTTAATCCACCACATTTTCATTTCATTGCTCCATCCTCTAAACTTAACCGCTAAAATGACTGTAAAGCATCCTTAAGTTCTTTGAAAAAAATATAAAACTGAGGATTTGACCTTAGGAAGAATGCACATTGGCAATTATCTCTGTATACTTTCCTGGTCCGCTTCATCACAAATTAAACACCCAGAGAAAGAGAGGGTTTAAAAGTTCACATGGATGTGCTGCAGTATGCAAGATCTTTTTATCTTCTGTGTGGATTCTCACCCTGGTTCCTTTTCTCTCACACACAGTGACAAGACTGATACTCTTGTACCAACTATATAACACAACTTTTCAGTATTTTGATGTGCAGAAGTTAAATGATTTTTTCAGAAGCCACATAGCTAATAAATTATATATTTCTTACAAAAGAAAATTCTGTGAAAAAGAGTTAAAAAATTGTTTATGTCACAAATAGAGGGGAACACATTTATAACTCAACTAATTTTATACTACAGTAATGAGAAAGGTATGTTAAAAAACTGTCTTCATTACATATTTTTTTCAAAATAGATGTTTTTATTGACTTACTTTGAAACTGTTACACATGTCATCCTTAACACCAGCATTTAAAAATGTTTACATTTTATGTGTATATTCTTAAAGTCTTTTTGCTTACATGTGGTATAAAAGGGATCATGTAATGTAAACGATTTTGAGCCTGTCTTCTACCCCCAACCCCTTTATGGCATAGATATCTTTCAGTGTCATTGAATGCAAATCTACACTGTGATTAGAATGGCTGTGTAGTAGTCTGTTGAATTGATGTCTTAATTTACTTAACCAATCTCTTATTGTTGAAGACTTGATTACTCTGTAGTACCAACAACACCAAGGTGTGTATAATATCTATGAGGATGTGTGATGTATACTTTCAGAGATTCAAAGGTCATCCAAAGGTCATCCTTTCATCTGTTTAATTCCTCAGTATAATTGAAAGTTGCATAGTAATGTCACTTTCCTTTCTTCCTTCCTCTTCCTTTTTTGATGATTGTTTGTTGATGCTTATAAATTGGTATTCTAAAGTCTCAGTAGTCTATAAGAAAACAAAAGATACAGAAAAGGGAGGTTTCAATTTCCTGATAACATGCTATGCATCAGCTAATGTAAATACTGTATTTCATTTAATCTTCATTAAATGACTCTGAAAGTTGAGTGGAGAGTTTAACTTGCCAAAGGCTGCATTATAAGTGGCAGGGCCAGAAGTCAATTGTCTTATGTCTAACCATAGAACTTTGTTTTAAAATTGAAGTGAAATTCACAGAACATAAAATGAGCCATTTAAAAACATACAATGTAGTGTGATTTAGAACATGAACAGTGTTCTGCAACCATCCATGTTATTTAGTTCCAAAACATTTTCATCAGCCCAGAAGGAAAACCTGCATGTGTTCACTCATTCCCAATTTCCTAACCACCAGCCGCTGGCAACTACTAATCTGCTCTCTCTATAGATTTACCTACTCTGGATTTTATATAAATTGAATCATGCAATACGTGACCTTTTGTGTCTGGATTCTTTCCCTTAGTGGGTTTTTGAGGGTCATCCATGTTGTAGCATGTATCAATACATCATAATTTTTATGACTGAATAATTCATTGTATGTATATACCGTATTTTGTTTATCCGTTCATCTGTTGATGAACACTTAAGTTGTTTCTGCTTTTTGGCAATAGTGAATAGTGATGCTGTGGACATTGATACACAAGTATTTGAATATTTGTTTTCAGTTCTTTGGAGTAAATACCTAGGAGTAGAATTTATATCTTAACCATAGAACTTATGCAGCCTTCTTTCACAAGGGTATGAGTACTTGTAATATAATGTTTCCTTACTATTTAAAAATAAAACTTGAGGGGCACCTGGGTGGCTCAGTCGGTTGAGCGTCCAACTTGGGCTCAGGTCATGATCTCACAGTTCGTGAGTTCGAGCCCCATGTCGGGCTCTGTGCTGACAGCTCAGAGCCTGGAGCCTGCTTCAGATTCTGTGTCTCCCTCTCTCTGCCCATTCCTGCTCATGCTCTGTCTCTCTCTGTCTCTCAAAAATGAATACACGTTAAAAAAATGTTTTTAGGGGCGCCTGGGTGGCTCAGTCGGTTAAAGCGCCCAACTTCGGCTCAGGTCATGATCTCACAGTTTGTGAGTTTGAGCCCCGCATCGGGCTCTGCGCTGACAGCTCAGAGCCTGGAGCCTGCTTCTGATTCTGTGTCTCATTCTCTCTCTGCCCTTCCCCCACTTGTGCTCTGTCTCTCAAAAATAAATAAAAATGTAAAAAAAAATTATTACAAAAATAAAAAAAATAAAAAACTTCAAGTCCTTTTAAATACTGAATAATCACCCATTTTAATATTGTGACAAAACTGATGTTTAAAGAATTAAAGCCTAAACACTTCAGTCATCTTAATCCTGAAATTCATGACTTACATTAAAATTATTAAAATTTAGGGTTGAACAAAGCACAAATACATTTTTTAGCTACTGGCTATTGTTATATGCAGTTTAGTGGACCCTTTTGGTTCAGGGTTGACTGTGTTGTTAGTGGCCTTATATAGAGAAACCACAGATTGTTTTTTTTTTCCCCACAGATTCTTATAAATTCCCTGCATATAATTGGGAATGACAAATCATGAATTTTTAAAATCTTAGAGCTGAAGACAGTCTTTAAAGGGAATCATCTTGATGAGAACATTTTTACATATAATTGCCCAGGAAACTAGCTACTCTCTAGAGACCTTGAGTTCATATCGGATTCCTATGTAACTTCTGCCTGTGTATTTTGAGACCCGGAAAATAGACTCAGGGAAAATTGGAGTGGGCAAGGGAAGTTTCCATACTTATTGTCAGTGAAGGAAAGCAGCTGACATGGCTCATCAGGGTAAGTGGGTCTCATTATCCCTCAGCAGTTTTTACCAGACCAGCTAGCACAACGAATTACCTTCTTCCTGAAGCATAAAATACAACAGAAAGGAAATAGTTCTTTTAATTCAAGGAGGGGAGGAAGCACAGAAGATGGAAAAGAGAAAGAAAGGAGAAGTTAGCGTGTTTAATTACTCTTTTTTTTGTTTTTTTGAGATGTAGGAGACCTGAGAGATCACTTTCATTCAACTACCCTACTTAAAACAGGGAGGGATGGACTTAAAATCACATAGCCCAGTGCTTGTACTTAGAGCCCAGGGGACTAGAATCCAACTGCGCACTCTCCTATGGCATTTATATTAGTTTACTAGGGCTGTTAAAAGATCACAAGGTTAGTGGGTTACAACAGCACAGATTGATTATTTTACTGTGCTGGAGGCCAGTAGTCTCACACTGGTCTCACTGGGCTGAAATGAAGGTGTTGGTGGAGCTGCATTCTTTTCTCAAGACTCTGAAGAAGAAGCTGTGTGCTTTTCCAGCTGCTTCAAGAGGCTTCCCACATTCCTTGGCTTGTGGCCTGCTTTTCATCTTGAAAGCTAACAATCACATCATCATGACCTCTGCTTCTGTGTTCATATCTACTTCTCTGCCTTACTTCCTCTTTTACTTACAAGGATCCTTGTGGGCTCACATACATAATCCATGATAATCTCAAGATCCTTAATCATATCTGCAAAGTCCTTTTTGCCATGTAAGGAGTAACATGTTCCTAGGGTCTAGGGATTTGGACATGGGCATCTTTGGAGGCCATTGTTCTGCCTACAACAGCATGACAACTTCTTTATGTTAAGGGAAAAAAAGCAGAATACATTCTTCTCCTGAGCACTTTGTAGATTTCTTTATTGACAAGTATGTTTACTCATAGAAAACTAATATCTTAAATCTGTTATATTTACAAAGTAATTTTGTATTAAAATTTCATTTCATTGTCAACTTTTTCAGAGGGACAACTAGGACTCAAAACAATAAGTGAATTTTCAGAGTAAGGGGTAGTTCTGTGATAAGAATCCCACATATTTTTTAATGATTATTTATTTATTTTGAGAGAAGGAGAAAGCATGAGTGGGGGAGGGACAGAGAGAGGGAAAGAGGGGGAGAGAGAAAGAATCACAAGCAGGTTCCATGCTGTCAACACAGACCCTGACACGGGGCTCATTCTCATAGAACTGTGAGATAATAACCTGAACCAAAATCAAGACTCAGATGCCCAACCAACTGAACCACCTAGGGACCCCTCAATGCCACATATTTAAGACTATATTTGGTGTTGGCAAAATTCTACCCACTATTGGATGAAAATAATTTTCAGTACTTTAATTCCTTAGACTTTGAATAAATGGAAGGATGAGATGTGATACAATGGTTGATTTGTGGACATTTTTCATCACGTTAAACATACTTAGTGCCTTTCAGAAGGCATGAAAATAGCACTGCTTCGGGTTTTATGTTAGGAGATATGGTAAAACTCTTGATGTCTTTTACTGTGTTACAACTGTACCTTTACTATTATGATATTAAACTAAACAGGTTTCTAACACTTTGTCTATCCAGAAGACAAAAAGGAAACTGATTGCTTTTTCTGCATATTGTGAGTTGTTAGAAACCAAATTATTGGTATATAAATGGCAGGTAATATCATATATGATTGTTGAACAGTCCATAAATTTGGGATTATTTTTGATGGTAGGAATCACGTTTTATTTACTTAGTGGTCCTTAGCTATGAGCCAAGTACCTAACACCTCATAGGATTTTAGTAGGGTTTTAATAATTTTGTGAAGATTTTAATTATTGAATACTGACTAAATATTAAGCTTTGAAAGGAACTGAAAGTTTTAAATTTGTGGTTTTAATTTAATTTCTAAATTAATGTCACATTGATGAGCATAATTGTTGTTAATTGTGTTATCATTTTTAAATGAGACATTTTATGGGTTTCCAGAGGCTCTTCTGTTGCCTCCAAAATAGGGAACAAAAATAAACTAAATAAAACAGTATGTAATGGCAGAGCTTTTTACTATGGGAGACTTGGGGAATTGGTTAGAATAAAGAAAGCTATCATTTTAAATATCAAACTAGTTAACTTTCTACCAACTGAATAATGTACTAAACAACATATTTGGTTTCTATGATACTGTAACTAGTTGGCTAAAAACACCTTGTATAACTGGACCAACAATCTTCTCCTTATAATCTCCTTACAATTATAATATAAACTGCTTTACTTGGTTGGTGAAAAACCCCAGCTACCTATTCAAGCCAGCATCTAGTCTGGTGAGGTTTACCTTCCTAAGTCATCCTTATTTTTCAATATTTTAGTCCATCTCATCAACCCCTAGGTTGCATTTAGTTATTTGGGCTGGTAGTTGCTTAGAATTTGGAAATCATAACACAGTCATGGTTATACTTAACAGTATACCAATAGGTTATACCAAGCAAATAATTTCCCAATGTATGGAACGAGGCTGAGTTTAAATTATTGAATGAGCTTCCCTGTCAACTTCTTTTGGGTCAGCTTTTACATGTTCTACATGAAGAAGGTAAGCAAACAAAAAAATGACTATATTTAATCCATTATAAGTGTACACTTAGCATCTCTGAAACCAGGAAACAATCTGTGGTGTGTCATCTTTTAATTAGTAGTGTTTGAATTTTTGTTTTTGGGGGTATTTTTTGGCTTAGTGGTATACAGGAGATGGTGGTTTGTCTTACATTCATTGGCAAGTTATTTTTTATGAAATCTGGCCATTTAGGTGACCCTAAGCAGGAGGATCTTCTATTCCGATTTGCATAATTTTTAGGAATGCTTACAAAATGGGATTTAGAACGTCTTCCAACTTAAGGTTTTCTTCATTGATGTAATTTTGTTTTTAAAGTATGACTGGCTATTGATGAATAAAACTGAGATGTAAATGAACCAGCTGATGTGTCACGGTTCAAAGAATGCATTTGACAGAGTTGAATAGATGAGGTGGAATCGTGACAGTAACAGTAACGGGGATTTCTCTTGCACAGTTTGCATTTTCCTTGGTGAACCTCACGTAGCCTACAGCAATTGGTTTTTGGACTGAATTGATCATATTAACTGACTGTGACTGGCCTGAAAGTTCTCTGGATCAGGGGCTGGGCATGCCTTGTTCTCTGTTGTTTCTATATCTGTATCAACTCTGCCTTGATCATACATCATCAATAAACCTATAACATACTGAAGTAAACAAAACATATTCTTATGAATTACAGTTTTTATCTCAGAAGAGTATTAAAGATATTTAAATCATAATTTGTATTTTAATTATGGATAACAGAGAAGGAAAATCATTAAAATGGATTTTCCTTCAGTTGTTTTAGCTTCCTTCTAGACCTCCAAAGAGGCAGCTCTTTAATCCTTTCTCATTTTCTCTAGAGATATTTCTGAGCAAAGCTAAACCAAAAATACTGGTGGCCATTTGTGATTGCCACAGTAAGAGTACAGTGTGAACACTTGGAAAAGAAAATGAATCTGGACGCTGGGTTGGCAGCAAACCCTTACCCTTGGCCAGACAACACCCACACACTTTACCTTTCCAGACAACAACATCAGAATGAATGTTGTTTACTATAGTAGTAAATGATCAGAGTTATTGTCAGCTTTTAATAAACACCTCAGTAGCCTTAGGGAAATTAGACATACTACTTAATTTGTCATTTAAAAAAATTGTGTTGCCTTAATTCTCTAATGACTTTGGAATTACCCATTTTAAATGTTAAGTCTTTTGACTCTGAGGAATTTCTCTGTTTGTTTATCCCCCTCCCTTTTGCATCTGTCTGACCCAAGGGACAGTAAAAGCCTTCCAAGGGACAGTAAAAGATATTATGGACAAAGCTAGGGTAATTAACAAATGATACTTATGTTTCATTTGCATCATGCATTTACATTTGTAGAATTAAAGCCTTAGAAATGTAAAGCAGCTATTGATAGACTGGAATCCCACATTCTCAAATAATAAAATGATTTTCTTTGAAAGAATTTTTAGGGGCGCCTGGGTGGCGCAGTCGGTTAAGCATCCGACTTCAGCCAGGTCACGATCTCGCAGTCTTGTGAGTTCGAGCCCTGCGTCAGGCTCTGGGCTGATGGCTCGGAGCCTGGAGCCTGTTTCTGATTCTGTGTCTCCCTCTCTCTCTGCCCCTCCCCCGTTCATGCTCTGTCTCTCTCTGTCCCCCCCCCAAAAAAAAAAAAAAAAAAAACAAAAAAAAAAAAACGTTGAAAGAATTTTTAGAGTTTATAAGAAAACAGTTTTGCCTGTGGGCCTTTCAGTTTTGCCTGTGGGCCTTATTAATACTCCTTTTTAGGTTTTATAGTCATGTAGTTTGAAGCGTCTAAGGTCACACATGCCCTTGAATGAAACAACCTGTAATGCCTCTACATCCCACTAGGAATGTACTCCCTCTAGTACTTGCAAATACCATACAGATTTTTATTTTATTTCCCAGGATTCCTCAAATCCTCCAGGACCACCCTCATTTAATGTTGTTTTACAGAAATGATAACAGCGATGGTATTAAAAGTTTTATTAGGGAAGCAAGTCTGCTGAATTACAAATTTAGGGTATGTCAAAAGTAAATTTAAACTCTGAGTATGTTTTGAGTTCCCTTTGTTTGAAGAGTTGAGATTTTATTATACTTATTTTTTTTGTATTTTGTATAACGGCATCAACTTTAGTGTGGACACAAAAAATTATGTTTGGCCAGTAAACAACTACTTCAACCAAATACAATAATGACTACCTGTTGGAGGAATTAGCGTTCATTTACATGATATCTATCGTGTTATAAAACATCACATCTTTATTGAAGTTGACATTATAGCTTGCAAGGTGCTTTTTCATTTTATTCTCATCATGACTCTTTGAATTAAGTATCCTGTTTAATTTGTGAAAGTAGGGAAATAGGGCTTAGTGGGGCTCCATGGCTTATCAAAAACACTTGTATTTGTATACTGTTACTTCAGCCTACGTTTTCTGATTTTTAGAAGTGCTTCCATTTACCCCATATTAAGCTGCTTATTTGGTTGGTTCTTGGAATTGTAACTGTTAACTAAATACAATCTGTGCAAAATGAATGATAATTAACGTTATCCATGTAACCTGCCCATTCTGTGGACAGTTCAAATTTTGGAATTTCAGAGGAAGTTAGCCAGCTTTAGAGAAATAACATCTGTAAATTTTTTATTGTCCTGCCCACGGTGTGAAAGTTATTGACAAAGGTAGAATGTGAACCACATTCTAGGTGTGATCTACTTTTTTTTTAAAGATTTTTTGTGAGAAAGAACTTACACCTACATGTGGGAGAGAAGCAGAGAGGGAGAGAGAGAGAATCTAGAACAGGCTCCACACTGTCAGTGCAGAGCCTGATGTGGGGCTTGAGCCCATGAACTTTGAGATCATGACCTGAGCTGCAACCAAGAATCTGGATGATTAAAGGACTGAGTCACCCAGGTGCCCCATGGGTGATCTATTTTTAAATTATTTTCTATTAGTTGGGGTGGGGAAGAAAATAGCTTTTAATTATGAATATGTCATATATACAAACATAAAACCAATTGTCTCACATTTAACTTGACTCTGCAAATGATAAATTTGAAAATGTTTAATAGAGAAGAATAAATATTAATAGAAGGAGAAGGGATTTTCCACCCCCATTAATTTATCTCACAAAAAATTTTCTAAAAGGATTTTTAACTGTTGCTATTTTACTTACTTTGTGAGAACTCAAAAGTTCCTTTGAAATAGGTAAAGTATTTCAGAAAATAAGACTTCTGACTTCTACAATTTCTTTTGCCAATGCTGTGCAATAAAACTCTACTTAAGGGCCCTAATGACAGTCTTTATCAGACTCTCAAAGGAATTTTTACCTTGTACCTTCAGCTTCAGAAAGCTGAATGAAACTCTATGCCTATTCCCTTGAAAATCTGGAGATTGAATATTTTGGTTTGTAATGGAAAATATCCACAATTTTATGTGCAGCAAATTAGTGACAAAGGGGGCTTGGTTAGCATCCTGGTTCTGTTACCTGCTACCTATATAGACTTAAAGTGCCACCCTCCATTTGCATGTAAAACAGGAATTTTAATACTTACCACTTAAATTTATTGGAAGCATTTGAGCTAAGATATATAACCCACTCAACACTGATTTGGCACATTTGAGGGATTTGATGAAAAATTGCTGTTATTATTTTCATTGTCAAAGTATTTTCCTTGCTGCCTTTAAATGTACATGTGTGCATACAAAGAGGTATACCAGAAATTAAAAGCTATGCATGAGGTCTAAATGTTTCATTTGGATAGTGTCTTCTATTTTATAGGGTTGTAGAATATTATTTGAATAAGAAATTCCCTGAAAATGTAAGGATTAACCAGATCATCAGCAACTAACAAGCTGCTCACTGGTAACTATACTTTTTGACTGAAAGGATGTCACCAGAAAATAGTGAAAAGGGCACACAGTAGATGTTCCAGGCATTACAAATATAAAAATGAAAACACTAAAACATACTTTTATGCAGTAACTTTTTTTGCAACATGGGATCAGTATAGTGTTTTCTATATATAAACTGTGTGTTCTCTCAGGACCACACGTTTCTGCCTGGTAGAACCAAATTTGATCATGATACAAGCATATGGAAGCCTAACTAATAATGTTAAAATCTGCAGTTATCTCTTACAGTTGGGTTTAGCTATAAGTGTGCAGGTGCATATATTTCTCTTTATAAAAAATAATCCAGTACAGAGCAGGTTTTTTAGGGAATCATAAATATAAAGTGCTTTAGTTTTCACATTAAAGGTGACTGTTAACCCACCTCACCAGCTAGAATTCCAAATAAGTGTATTTTATGTGTTAATTAATAAAATTATAAGGAGGTGTGCTGGAGAAGAGTCTGGAAAAACCTGGTGTCACCATGCTTGTTTTGGGGTGTCTCTTGTTGCACTCAGTCTCTTCCTCCATTTAGACTTTCCCAAGGAGTTATGTTTTCTCTCTTCATTTCTTCAAATTCCCACTTAATCTTCAAGTCATACTATTTTGGCCTTTGTCTCCCTTATTTGATGCAAAACTTCTTGCTGAACTCATCATGTCCATGTTAGTGCTAAATTCAGTGGAAGTTTTCTTTCTTATTTCACTTCAAATTATAGATAACTTACTGTGTTAAATTGGTTTCAGGTGTACAGTTTAGGGATTCAACACCTCCATACATTATGCTCTGCTGATCACAAGTGCGCTTTAATCCTCATCACCTACTTCACCCAACCTGCCACCCCCCTTCCTTCTGGTCACCATTAGTTCTCTATAATTATGAGTCTGTTTCTCTTTTTCTCCCTTGTTCATTTGTTTTGTTCCTTAAATTTCTCACAGAAGTCATATGGTATTTGTCTTGTACTGACTTACTTAGCATTATGCTCTATAGCTCCATCCGTGTTGTTGGAAATGGCAAGATTTCATTCTTTTTATGGCTCAGTAATACTCCATTGTGTATATATACTACATGTTCTTTATCCATTTGTAAGTTGAGGGACACTTGCGCTGCTTCCATATCTTGTCTACTGTAAATAATGCTGCTATAAACATAGGGGTGCATGTATCCAGTGTTACTGTGTTCTTTGGGTAAATGCCCAGTAATGCAATTGGTGGATTGTAACGTAATTCTATTTTTAACTTTTTGGGGGACTTCCTTACTGTTGTCCACAGTGGCTGCACCAGTTTGCGTTCCCATCTAAAGGACATGAATATTCATTTTTCTCCACAGCCTTGCCAACACTTGTTCATTCCTCTTTGAAACTTGATCTCTTAGCCATAATGAACACTTAACAATTCTTTCTTGAAGTACTGTCTTCAAATTGCTTCTGAGGCAGAAGTTTTCTCCCCTCTTGATATTTTCTGCTCCTATTGATGGTGTGTTCTCCTAGAGCCCAATCTTTTTTTTTTTTAATTTTTGTTTACACTTCTTTATTTTTTGAGAGAGAGAGAGAGAGACAGCACAGGTGGGGGAGGGGCACAGAGAGAATGAAACACAGAATCCGAAGCAGGGTCCAGGATCTGAGCTGTCAGCACAGAGCCCCACTTGGGGCTCAAACTCAAGAACCGTGAGATCATGACCTGAGCTGAAGTCAGACGCTTAACTGACTGGGCCACCCAGGCGCCCCTTCTAGAGCCCAATCTTAATCTCTTTCTACACAGAATCATTCACTTTATATGTCTGGTTTTAATTACCATTTGTATAAATCAGAGTGGACTAGATGACAGTCCTAATAAACAACCCCAAATCTCTGTGGATTAAAACAGTACCAGTTATTTCTTACTCCTGTTACATATCCTAGTGGTCAACTCAGAGGTCTGCATCATGTTGTCCCATGAGACCTAGGCTGTTGGATCAACTGGTATCTGAAATGTTGCTGTTCTCTTTGTCACAGGGAAAGAAAGTTCTAGAATTTTTAAATCAGCTCTCCTGTGATCACGTGAATTTAGAACTCTGTGGACAAAACTAGTAAGACTCCACCAAAATGTAACCCTTTCACTGAGCCAAAATACAGACATTTAAATTATTTCACGACTACCACGACTACCAAACTTTAGTGGTTCTCAACTATTTGGTCTGACAGCAAAAATAAACTCACTTTTCATGGGAGATGACTTATAAGTTCCATCCAAAAGTTAAAAATCCCTAAATATGGTAGTTACTACCTGAGAACCAGACATGCATCTTTAGAACTGAGAGGCTTACCATACCTATAGTAAATGGAAGGAAAGAAAAGTATAAGATGGGGAAGAAAGGACATACAGCAAATCTAAGAATTATATCTAGAAAAGATATTATTCTAAGGCATATTTTATGCAGTTTAAACTGTTGTTGACAACTGATTGACCTGATATGTCCCTACAGCATCAATGGGTTTATAATCCTAGCTTTCAGTATCAATTTCATCAGTGATCACTGGTGGACCCTTTAAGGTTGAATTGGACATCACCCCACTTACCATTTGTAATTCTTGTATCACTTAGTATAGGCTAGTTTATGCTGTGAGTAGCAAACAATTTTCAAATCTCAAAACTTCAGTATCTTAAAAGAAAAAAATTATTTCTCACACAGGTTGTACACTATATTGGTTTTGTGGGTCAGCTGGGGCCTCTACTCCATATTGTTCTCACTCTTGGACACTGATTGATGGAGAAGTTGTTATCTAGAATGTTACTGGTGATTATGAGAAGAGAAAGAGCATCAGAGAGTCCCCCATTGGTAATTAAATGTTCTAAAAGTGGCATCTTAGTTGTGTTCTCAACTCATTGACCAGAATGAATGAACACGCGGTGCCAGTCTTTTTCCTGTTTGCTCTGAGCCCATTCTTCCCCCTTCTCAACCTTATTTTGGTTTGCCAGGGATTTTATTTCCCAGATTTTCTTGTTCTTTGATTCCAGGTAGTTTGGCCATTGGGAGATAGCGATGGGAGAATGGAAGGCGGAAGGAGTGTAGAAACTAGATTATTTCATTTTGTGACTGTTTCAGTTTTGGAGGGCATCTGCAGCGGCGCCAGCTTCTCTGTGATTTCAACTCCCAACAGATAGCCTTTATGTGGTTCCAGCTTACACAAGTAGCTTCTGGGGTCTGGTAACACTACTTCCTTTTTGACTGTCTCCTCCTGAGAATGTGGCCGAGTTGTCCTCTGCTGCTCTCCATCCTTTATTTGGCCTCTCAGCTCTTTGAGCCCCTGCCTAAAAAAATTTCCTGTACTAAAGTCCCTGTACCTGTGTTGAAATGTTAAAGTAGTTTCTCTTTTTGATGAGCCCCTGAGTGATAAATTCGGGTTAGGATGTTGAACTCTACCACATACCCAGGGGACAAAGAACTGGAAATATTTGGTAAACAGCTCTCAGGATTGCCATACTACCTGTTTACATTTGACTTGGAATATTCCTCTTACTAGGCCCTGCCACCTGCCCCTCCCCCACCCAAGTTCCAGGACCATGGAGCCAAACAGCTATCTACCTTAAATCTCCTTTGGAATGTTTCAAAGGTACAGTAAACTCCACATGTGAAGGTCATCAAGGTAACACATGATCATGTCCCAGCAAGTCTCATCCTCTTCTGTTCCTTCCTTCAATGGTTAATAGCCTTGTGTGTTGTTAGTCAAGCAAGAAACCTGAGTTATTATTTAAACCTTATTTTTCAGCCTGCATAACCATACTATAGCCATAACTGTAACCATAACCAGAATTAGAACCACAGCCAACAACTGCAACAATAAGCATAGCTAAAACATCCTAAATAGCTCTCAATTGTATTCACTTGTTTAATTTTCTTCTGCTGTCACCCTAATCCACAGCTCCTTCCCTTGACTGGATGTTTGCAATGCATCCTAACCTTTCTCTTGGTGTCATATCCTCAAAATTAAAGCCAATCATTTTCAAAGACCTTCACATAGTCAATGACCTCCATTCGCTTCCAGTGGCTCTTAGGAGAAATCCAGTACTCCTTAACATAATCTTAGAAAAGCTAGCACAAACTTCCTCTTCAGCTTTATGTCTGCTATACTCCCATCTCACTGCCGGTGCTCTGTTGTTGCCTGAGTTGTTCATGTTAGCCATTCTGACAGGTGTAAGGTGGTATCTCATGGTGGTTTTGATTTGTATTTCTCTGATGATGAGTGATATTGAGCATTTTTTCATGTGTCGGCCATCTGGATGTTTTCCTTGGAGAAGTGTCTATTCATGTCTTCTGCTCCTTTCTTCCCTGGATTACTTGTTTTTTGGGTGTTGAGTTTGGTAAGTTCTTTATATATTTTGGATACTAACCCTTTATCTGATATGTCATTTGCAAATATCTTCTCCCATTCTAACAGTTTTCTTTTAGTTTTGCTGATTGTTTCCTTCGCCTGGCAGAAGGTTTTTATTTTGATGATGTCCCAGTAGTTCATTTTTGCTTTTGTTTCCCTTGCCTCCAGAGATGTGTTGAGTAAGAAGTTGCTGTGGCCAAGATCAAAGAGGTTTTTGCCTGCTTTCTCCTCAAGGATTTTGATGGCTTCCTGTCTTACATTGAGGTCTTTCATCCATTTTGAGTTTATTTTTGTGTATGGTGTAAGAAAGTGGTCCAGGTTCATTTTTTTCTGCATGTTGCTGTCCAGTTTTCCCAGCACCACTTGCTGAAGAGACTGTCTTTATTTCATTGGATATTCTTTCCTGCTTTGTCAAAGATTAGTTGGCCAAACGTTTTTGGGTCCATTTCTGGGTTCTCTATTCTTTTCCATTGATCTGAGTGTGTGTTCTTGTGCCACTACCATACTGTCTTGATGATTATAGCTTTGTACTATAGCTTGAAGTCTGGGATTGTGATGCTTCCTGCTTTGGTTTTATTTTTCAAGATTGCTTTGGCTATTCAGGGTCTTTACTGGTTCCATACAAGTTTTAGGATTATTTGTTCTAGCTCTGTGAAGAATGCTGGTGTAGGGATTGCACTGAATATGTAGATTGCTTTGGGTAGTATCGACATTTTAACAATATTTGTTCTTCCTATCCAGGAGCATGGAATCTTTTCCCATTTTTTTTTTGTGTCTTCTTCAATTTCTTTCATAAACTTTCTTTGGTTTTCAGCGTATAGATTTTTCATCTCTTTGGTTAGATTTATTCCTAGGTATTTTATGGTTTTTGTTGCCAGTGTAAATGGGATCCATTCCTTAATTTCTCTTTTTGTTGCTTCATTGTTGGTGTATAGGAATGCAACCGATTTCTGTGCGTTGATGTTATATCCTGCAGCTTTGCTGAATTCATGAATCATTTCCAGCAGTTTTTTGGTGGAATCTTTTGGGTTTTCCATATAGAGTATCATGTCATCTGTGTAGAGTGAAAGTTCCTCCCGGCCAATTTTGATGCATTTCATTTCTTTGTGTTGTCTGACTGCAGAGGCTAAGACTTACAATACTCTGTTGAATAACAATGGCGAGAGTGGACATCCCTGTCTTGTTCCTGACCTTAGGGGGAAGGCTCTCAGTTTTTCCCCATTGAGGATGATATTAGCGTTGGGTCGTTCATATATGGCTTTTATGATCTCCAGGTATGCTCCTTCTATCCCTACTTTCTTGAGGGTTTTTTATCAAGAAATGATTCTGTACTTTGTCAAATGCTTCCTCTGCATCTATTGGGAGAATCATATGGTTCTTGTCCTTTCTTTTATTGATATGATGAATCACGTTAATTGTTCTGTGGATATTGAAGCAGCCCTGCATCCCAGGTATAAATTCTGCTTGGTTGTGGTGAATAATTTTTTTAACGTATTGTTGGATCTGGTTGGCTAATATCTTGTTGAAGACATTTGCATCCATATTCATCAGGGAAATTGGTCTATAGTTCTCCTTTTTACTTGGCTCTCTGGTTGTAGACTGTCTTACACATTTTAAGTAGTGCCCTGTACCTCTGCCAGGTAGCCTTAACAGAGTTTGTTGTGTGATTATTTTATTAATGAAAATTTCCCACTCTTGAGTGTAAGGTCGGTGAGGTCAGAGACAGTGAATGATTTTCATAACCATTGTATCTCTATCTCCTATCAGAGTCTGGGAAATCATTATCACTCAGTAAATATTTGATAAATTAATGAATCAAACCACTTTATTTCTCTTTGAGTACTCCCTCCCTCTCTCCTTTACTTCCAGCCTTTTTCACTGTGTATATAATGCTGGGGAATTGCAGGTCAGATACTCATTTAACAGTTAATTACTATGGTGTAATTATTAATGCTTCATTAGTAATTTTTTGTTGGTGTTGGAATTATTCAGATAAGATATTAGTGGTAGCAGGTGGCCAGTCATAGTAGAGAGTGAGTGTAGGTTTTGAAATCAGAAAGAATAGGTTTTGAGTCCCAGCATTGCCATTTGCTTGTTAAGTGGCTCTGGTCTCTTCCAGTGATCTTTCAGAACTGTTTATTATTTGGTAACAGAAGAGGGTGATCAAAAGTAGCTTATAGGCGTACCATTGTAGTAATTATATATGTAATGAAAGAACCCGGCAGATAAAACCTACTGAAAAAATTACAGGCAAAAACCCTTTCTTCAGAAATAATTTAAGTAATTGTTGATTTTATTAATGACTATTATGCAGCACGAAGGATAGGAAAACCTTTACTGCATGTGTATTGTTTGTATGTAACACTTAAATCAGAGAGAAAAACATAAAAAGTAGATGAGTGCACTGTTCAGTTTGAGAGGATTACAATACAGTTCATTTAGTAAATATTTTGTGAGAACAATGTGTTTATACACACATATGTGCCTGCTGGTATTTGTATTTGTATTTATGTCTCTATATTCTTATGTGAAAACTTTGTCCTTGAGTCCATTGGTACCATTTTTGTCCATTAACTTTTGTATTGTTTAAAACCTTTTGTGGTTCAGTTTTTTTAAGTCTTTTTTATTTTGTGGAAAGATAATTCCACTAGAACGCCTTGATCTCTTCCTCCATAGAGCAAAAGTGGAGGAAAGAAAAAGTGTGTGCCTCATTAATGGTACCCCTAACAATGTCTGTCTTTGTGGGGGTGAGAATTGATGTCATTTTTGGCAGCTACACAGCTGACACTGTTCAGTGACATTGCAACATATTCAGTACATGTCTAATAGGAAACCCTTTTCCAAGCGGTAAACAACCCTTCACAAGGCAGCACTGCCAAAACTATGTTTTGCCATCCAACAGGAAATCAACAGGACAGTCCTTTTCTCTTCACAAAAAAAAAAAGATATGCCTTTAATGATGTGCTATTCTTTAAGCCATCTGCAGATGTGCTGTCCATCCAAATTGCCAGGTTTAAATTGTTGATTTTTAGAAATTGTGATTATCTCATTATGCTTTCGTTATAAAATGTCTCTATTTCATGTAGCAATTAACTCCAGGGAATGTAGTCTCAAGGCCCAAACTGCACCTAGCATTTTGAGGAAGCCCTGCTTTAGAATGGCAATAAAACACATTTTGCCCATTTGCAGGTATTTGAAGAATCAAATTGGATGAATCTTTTTAATTTTCCTCTACTGAATTGAGTTCAAGTGAATTTGATAGGATTATTAGGGCAGCTTGTGTCTAGAATAACAATGATGACTTACAGAAGGAACCAGCAGGGCCCATGTTACTGACCCAGAGATGCTTCAGATCCTTCCTTTGTCAGCAGGAAGCCTTGCTCTGTGGTTTGACTTTTGAGTCCTTTCCTATGTACAGCACCTATCTGTTTCTCTTTGAAGGCACTAAATACATCTTCTCAATCAATTTTCAATTAGGCAAGACAAGGAATGCTGGTTAAGTAAATGTGTGTACCTGCCGAGGAAATGTATTTCCAAAAATAATTCAACAGGACGTCTGGCTTAGTTCATCTTTCCAACCTCCAGTTGAAAATGTGCCCAGTTAAACTTGTTGAACATGTACTATTATCTACCTGCAGAGAATCTTGGGTGGGGGCCTGTTTCTTGCTTTTCCTTTGGAAGCACCTTTCTCAGCTCCATTCCTTGCAGTCTTTGACTCCTGTTACCCAGGAAACCAAAGAACATTGTCCCTAGCTGCACTTTGCTTTTCCGTCTTCTCATACAGGCCACCGCAAAGCAGCCCCTTTGTTTCAGTCCTACAGTATATGCTTATATTGGTCTTTGTCCTTTCTCCTCAAGCCTCAGGAGTTTTGATCATATTCATTTTCAGTGAGACTGACGAGGTATTTTAATGTCATAAATTAAGCACCACTCTTGTTTTGTTCCACTGAAAATTGACTTAACATATTACTCACTCTGGTCCAATCTACCAGGCAGGCATGCGGTTATTGCTTCCTAAGCCACCTTCTAATTTAAAAAATAGGAAGATTTCACAGGTCAACACATAGGCAGTGTGAATTGGGGACCTTTTAGCATATTAATTGGGTTGTGAATAATTCACTGCACTTGATGAAAATTGTGCTTATTTAAGATTAATGGAGGGTGCAGTTGTACCATCTTAGGACAATTCAAAAAACAAAAAACATTAACATAAAGTAGGCACGCACTTACTAAATGTATTGTTACTCATATTATGGGACTTCTAATACACTTAGTTTCATTCCTATACCTCCCAATTAATTTGGGGATACCCACATCCTAGTTTAATTGGCTGATCAACACTGTCTTGCTGGCTAGTAGGTTAAAAGGAATGAACTTTGTCACTGATCCAGTATTTCCAGCAAGAGCCAGTTCCCTTAGGGGCACTTGGGTAGCAGCACAGTTGGTTAAGTGTCTGACTCTTGATCTTGTCTCAGGTCATGATCTGAGATGGAGCCGGGTATTGGGCTCTGTACTGATAGCACAGGACCTGCTTAGGATTTCCCTCTCTCCCTCTCTCCTCTGCCTGCCTGCCTCTCTCTCTCTCTCTCTCTCTCTGCCTGCCTCTCTCCCTCAATCTCTGAAAAATAAATAAACATTGAAAAAAAAAAGAGCCAGTTCCTCTAGGTGTTAGAGCTCACTGTCGTGATTTTCCTCACTTCTCAGTTCTCTGGGTATCCCTCTTACTGATTACATTTTTGATGTACCTGGTTTTAAACCACTATTTTATCCTGACCTTTGGTGTTTGCCTGTCACTGTGTTCCTGTTAAAGTTTTTTAACTTGACTTCCAATAGTGTGTCTCCTAACTTCTTGCCCAGTTGTAACTTGGGCTCAATCCTGACCCCATTCTTGAGTTCTGCCATTGGGATGTGTATTGATTAACTGAAGTACTCCATATAGACCCTAGCCCAGTGTTCTTGCCCATAACATAAAAGCCATTGTTAATTGGCAAATGGATGAAAAGGACTCTGTTGTTAGTATTTTTATTTTTCACTTAATTATTAATAGTATTGGGCAACACTTTATTAAGCTTTGTCCACCTGCTAGACCCTGTGCTGGGAGTTTTATATATCTGTAATGCTTCATATGAGTCTTGGAGCATTTTATAGAGGAGGCACAGAGAACTTCCCCAAGGTTGTAGTTATCATGTGGATGGACAAGAATTAAAATCCTGGCAATCTGACTGTTTAACCCATGTTTTTAACCTTGACAGTAGACAACACTAAATTACACCACATGGCTTTGTTTTTAAATATATAAAACTCTTACATTGTCAGACTTGGAGGGTGTTAACTTTGTCCTGTCGGTTTGAATCTTGAAATTTTTAGAATTTTCTAGGTTTTTGTTTTCTATTTTTATTGGTCATTTTTGGTTTAGGAATATAAAAAAGAAGGAAAGTTTGGACTTAGCCGCATGTAACTTAATTCTCTTCGAAAGTCTGATTTCTAATGATACATAAAAGTAATCACATATAGTCATTTATTTCACAAATTCAGCAACTATTGGTTGTTAATTCTGTGCCAGAAATGATGGAGGGCTCTGAGGATTTACTACTGAACAAAAAGGACCCTCGTTTCATAGCATTTACATGTAAGTTGGACATTGGCACAGCCCTGAAGATAAAACTTAGGGGAATTTATTGACCTTCAAATTAAACTCTGTTAAAAACAAATTAGCAGTATATATGTAGAGTGTTTAATGCATTCTATGGCCCCCAATACATGATGGTGTGACAAAGTGTAATTGGATTTTTCTAAGGAGTTTAACGATAAAATACTTTAAACCAGAGTCTGACAAAAAGGAAAGTATGATTTTCCCTGAAAGGTGTTTTAAAATTCTACATAAATAGATTGTTTCATTTCTTGTAGATAGATAATTTTACCTAAATGCATGACTTTTTAAAATTCTTTTCCTTGTTTCTTGCTGGGCTCCTCCCTTTCCATTCCTTTCCACTTTCTTGCAAATTAGCCACCCCTCGCATCTTCACTCCCCCAACAAAATCAGAACCTATTCATAACCAAATGCATATCCCTCCATTTATACCCCTCTCTGCTCTTATATTTTTATTTAGGAGTTACATACACAGTTTTACTGCTTTTTAGAAAAATTGGATTGTACAGTATTAGCTTCTCTGTATCTTGCTTGTCTCAGTAATAACTCATGGCAGTTTAAGTCAACAGACTTAGCCCTTAGGTTTTGTCTTGCTGATGGGTGCATAATATTCCATGGCGAAGCAGCATAGTTTATTTTGTCATTGCCCTATTGTATGCACATTACTTCTAGGCTTTGGCAATATAAATTTTGCTGCAGTAAACATCCTTCAATATATGTCTTTAAATAATTCACAAAACAGTGGAATAGATTCCAAAATGTGAGAAAGATTGGTTAAATTATATGAGTCTTTTGAATTTTTAAATAGATGTTGACATAATGCTTTTATTTTTATTTCGCTGTTTATTTAAATTCCAGAATAGGTAATGTACCGTGTGATATTAGTTTCAGGTGTACAATTTAGCAATTCAACACTTAGGTACAACACCCGATGCTCATCACAAGTGCACTGCTTAATCCTCATCATCTATTTAACCAGATTGCTTTAAAAGAAGAAGGTATAATATTTTCAGTTACTACCAGTATGTATGTGTGAGCTTTGCTTGTATTTCCATAAGCAAGAGGTATGAGAGACTTGTTTACATTTACACTAGTGAGGTAGTTGTAATTAGTCATTGTTACTTGGTTTTATTTTTAAAATAATTTTTTTAATGTTTATTTTTGAGAGAGAGAGACAGACAGACAGAGACAGATCACGAGTGGTGGAGAGGCAGAGAGAGAGAGGGAGTCCTAGAATCCGAAGCAGGCTCCGAGCTCTGGGCTGTCAGCACAAAGCCCGATGTGGGACTTGAACTCAAAACCCAGAAGATGATAACCTGAGCTGAAGTCAGATGCTTAGCTGACTAAGCCACCCAGGCGCCCTGAGTCATTGTTACTTTGAATTGGCCTGATGACTCGTGCATTTGAACTTCTTTTTATAGGTTTGTTGGTCTTGTGTAAATAATCCAACTGAAATATCTTGTCCATTTTGTTCCTGTTGGATTGTTAATTTGTCAGTGCACTTTATATACTGTAGATTTAACCTTATTGGTATCTTCTGTGTTTGAAATGATTTTTCAAATCTGTCCATTGCTTTGAATTTAAGTAGATATTTTCTCATTAAATAACATTAACATTTCTTGTATAGTAAATAGATTTTGTAGATCTATAGTCTCCTTTAAGAATGTATTATCCCTTAGATTTTATGTCTTCTAGACTTTTTATAAGATAGGTGATCTGTTGGGGTGCCTGGGTCGCTCAGTTGATTAAGTGTCCAAGTTTGTTTCAGGTCATAATCTCACAGTTTGTGGGTTCGAGCCCCATGTCCAGCTCTGTGCCGACAGCTGGGAGCCTGGAGCCTGCTTTGTATTCTGTGCCTCCCTCTCTACCCCTCCCCCTCCCCTTTTCATGTTCTGTCACTCTCAAAACTAGATAAACATTAAAAATTTTTTAAAAAGATAAGTAAACTTTTAAAATTTGCTTTTATTTTTTAAAAATTTTTTAGAGAGCATGAGCAGGGGAGAGGGGCAGAGGGAGGGATGGAGGGACAGCAGGAGAGACAGAGAATCCCAAGCAGACTCTGTGCTCAGGGCAGAGCCTGATGTGGGGCTCTGTCCCACAACCCTGGGATCATGACCTGAGCCAAAATCAAGAGTTGAATGCTCAACTGGCTGAACTACCCCAGTGCCTCTTAATTCTTTAATGTTTAAAAACAATTGTAAGTATTTGATAGTTTAGGATGTTTTAAAAAACACAATTTAAAATGGAAGTACCTTTTGAGTTTCCTCTAGATGGAGGGACAGTTGTGGTAGAGCAATTTTAAACATTATTCATCATTTTCACCCAGAATTAAACTAAGGGTGTTGATTAAAAGTGACCTCTGTTATCTGTATCTATATCTATATATCACATACATACATACACTATACACACACACGTACATACACACTCGATATAAAGATATGTTGAAGTTGTCATATATTAACAAATAAAAAGTACCTCTTGTTGGAGTTAGGAAAGGAATGTGTGGTAGTGGCAGTGGTGGCGGCAGCACAATTTTGACACAATCACTGCTTTTTAGGGATGAAGAATTCATTTGTTATGATGGCAACAGGACCAGAAATCACAAAAGCCTGCTAATGGCTCTGTCACTAATAGTATGATGGGATTCTGGCACTCGGGAACTGAACAGTGCTGGGGCTTAGTTTCCTCTGATAGAAAATAAGGAAGTTGAACCTAGTGATTGCCAAAGCCTTTTCTAGTTCTTAAACATGACAGCAGGTTGTCCAGTCTGTTGCACAACCCAGCTATTTCAGGTTACCTTCTGCCAGAACAAAAGCTCATAGCTTATGGAGAGGGAAAGAGGAAGGGAGTGGGAGAGCAAAAGATAAAGAATATGAGTAGGAATAATTGCGTAGACTGAATTTAGCCAATCTTGAATAAAAGTGAAGGAGAGTTGGCGCTAAACCTCTATGTGTTCATCATATCCTCATCTCTGTCTCACTAGTTGAAGGCTCTGAGTTGTGTTTTACTTGCTGTGCTCTGAGCTTCTTGCCAGCATCTTTGTTTTATGAATTGTGGCAATGGGACAGGGTTTTGAAAACTCATTTTAATGGAAAAGGTGAATTGCTTCATAGCTGAAAACATACCAAATAAGCAAGTGGACAACATGACATTTTACAAGTAAATAAACATCTCCCCTCAGGTCTCACCTTGACCTCACAAGAGGTATTCAGGATTTAATCACAATAAATGTAATACATGCTGGTTAAGTGTTAGAACCACCATTCTTGATTTAATAGTAATTTGCTAGATTATTTGTGATGAAATCATTTTAATAAACATAATCAGCATGGCCAGAAGGATTCATTTTAGTGCTTCTTTTTTGCATTATGCAAAAAACTATGAAAAATTATTTACTGTTGGAAAACAATTTAAAAGCTAGTTTGCCTCTTTTAATGTCATAAATTACGTGTATAATACTTCATAGGCATATATGTCTGACATAGACATATATTTGAAACAGATTGTGTCTTTGAGATAAAGGAAGAACTTTTTCACACAAAACTATTAAAACACCGTACAGAAATAAGTTCAAGTTTGTGTAAATGACAATTTGTGGGAGTCTCACATTTGAATTAGAAAAACAGAAACAGAAGTAGCCATGTAGATAAAGTGTTTCATGCCATGCAAAACCATAGAAAATGGCACAGAAATAAGTTCAAGCACATATATTAGAGTTCTTTGGCAATCTCAGAATACAGAATCTATCCTCAGCCTCTTTTATTCAGTGAGTTTACCAGCTTTAAAGCATTGACCAAATTCTTTGTTCTTCTCCCATTTTAATGATCTGAAGTCTCTTGAGTATAATCTGAGTCATTTTCCCATCTAAAGTTTTATTCATAAATACACTGACACCAGATAGTCTAAGTTGATCATGTAATACCTTGATGCAGAGAATGGGTTCCTGCTTGGGTTCCTTTGGAAATTATCTACCTAATTAACTGAAAACAAACTTGGTGTAGTATACTCTGTACTCTATAATCTCTCAAATATGCCTTTTGTTTCTCTGGTTGTATAAAATAAACCTTGAAGACACTCAGCAGAGTGTTACATACAAAGTAAGTGTTTAGTAGGTGTGTGTACTGCCATTTTAAATTTGGGCAGTAGGTTTTCTAAGCTTCACCAAAATGAGAGGTTGTTTCTCAGTTGTTACCCCAATAAGAGCATATCTACAGAGAGGTGAAAGCGTGTTTTGAAATGAATGAGCGGATACATATGGATGTGGGTGATGTTTCTTAAAAGCGTAACTAGATTTACTCCAACAGACATGTCATCCAAACATTGCCTTTCAACTGTATCCTCTTTCTTGTAGCAGAGAGGGACTCCAGCCAACGAAGTTAATTAGTGCAAGATTAAGATGGCCTCAGCAGGTGGTTGGTTCAGACTCTTCTGTTAGTCAAAGCCTCATGGTTGGAGAAGGGCTTGAGTAGTCTTGTCTTACTGACAGCTGTCGACTGTTAATGGACCATATGCAATGATGGGTAAAGTTGCCATCAGCTGTCGATGAACCATATGTAAATGATGAACAGAGTGGCAGACAGATGAATACTTACAAGGCAACAAAAGACTTTCATTGCTGGACTGGGAGTCAGCCTTAAAATTATTTTAGGAAAGGATAGTTAAAAATAGATTGTTAAACCTATGTCATTCATAGTCATCATACCTTTACTGCTATCACCCTTTGTCAGTCAGTCATTTGGGGAATCTGAAACAGCTGTGCCAATGGACACTCTGAGATGTTAAGAAGCCTGACATGGTAGACTGTACATCCAATGAGACCTGTTTTTTTCCTATTTCATGAATGAGAAGGCAATAAATAATAACAAGTGCTAAGCCCAACTATTTTGAAAAATTAAAGGTATTTTTTAAATAGGACAGGTTTCTGAATTCAGTTGTATAGGTAGAAAAAAATAGATATGAAGAGTATGGTGCTTGCTTTAGCACATATACTAAAATTGGAATGAAACGGAAGTATGGGAAGATTTAAGAAAATACTATTTGACTCTGTGGGATACCTTTTACTTCTTATAAGGGTATAATGTTCTATAAGTTGAAATAGTGAAGAAGTAGCTACCTAATTTAAGGAGAGGTGATTAAAGCTTATATCTAACCTACATAATCTTGAAGTAATACAGTAATGATAATTGCCAACATAGTTAACAGGCACTTTGCATGTTACTTATTTTATTCTCCCATTATTCTTATGAAGTGGGTTCAACCATTATCCTTATTTTATAAACAAACACAAAGAAATTGAGTAATTTGCTGAAGGTTAGAAAGCTAGGGTTTTATCTCCAGTGTGACTCCTAAGCTTTGCACTACTGTGTATGTTTAGTTTAAAAGTTAACTGATATTGCCTAATTTACAACCTGTTTCCAATGGTTGGACTAGCTATTCAATTGACATCCACAGAACATGGTATCTGCTTGATAAAATGTTACTCAATATAAGGGTGATTGAAATAGGAATGTATGAAATCTGTAAGGGAGGCATCACTTTTGATTTAATACATCACAGGAAGCAGCTCTTTTTCTGTAAAATGGGATTGAGACCTAAACAATATTCTGCCTAAATAAGACTCAAAGCTGCTATTTATTTGATCTGAATTATCTTAATAATCTTCTCTGTTCTTACCATCAGAAGACTTTAATTGATCAGCCTGGACTCTCCTCTTTGTGCCCAGTTCTCTTGCCTTTGTATCAGGTAAGCTGAACTTTGGGTACCTGTAAACATCTAGGTTCAGTTTAGTTAGCTAACTTTTCAAGGAATTAGGAAGGTGAATCTCTTAGGAAAGCAAGCTGAAGAGTCTTAATTTCTACCTGTGTGCCCTTGAGCAAGTTAACAGATTTTGAGACCAGTTTCCTTAGGGGTTAATGATAGTACTTGCCTCCTAAAGTTGATGTATATATTTCAGGAGCTAATCTATGTGAAAATGGCATATAGTAAATGTTCAGTAAATGTTAGCCATGATAATGATGTTGGTGGTGGTAAAGATGATAATTTCAGAGAAAAGCTTAGTTTTGCAATCTTTGTGGCATTATTGTTAACTTCTTTTGAAAAGGGTTCCACTATATAAACATAGATCCTGGGATAGGAGATTGTCATTGGAGGCTTCTGTAGGAGATAAGTAGTTCTTTTCTCAATTTGTAATCCTCCCCAAGAATACATGACTTTTAAGCAACTTAAGCCACTGTCATTCCAAAGTGAATTAAAAGTGTGGCTGATAAATTAAAATGCCTTTGTCAGTAATCTGTTTTCTGTTACTAGCAAACAACAGATTCCCTTTGAATTAGGGTAAATATCAAAATCACCTTAACTCTCTGCTCTATAGCAAATCAATTTGCTAGTCTTTTCATAAGACAAGGTTGAGGACTTCTGAAGTATTGTCTGTCCAGTACTATCAATACATGTCACTACCACTAGCTTTTGCCCAATTTTTATTTTCCCTATAAACTCCCTCCCTAGATCCCATCTTCCCTACTGAGCTTGTTCGCTTTTCTGTCCATTTAAGTTTCCATATGTTTCAGGAACTATTAGCAGTGAGTGGTGGAGGTTGTGGAAGTAGAAAATACAGTATATAATCAGGTATCCCCAAATTATTATTGTAAGTAAATCTCTTTCCATGAAATAATTGGCACCACTCAAGTGAAAAGTATCTTAGTCACTGATAGTCCATATATATAGATTCTTAAATATTGCTTAACCTGTACTTACCTACACCTTGAAATGTCTCTAAGCCTTCTCCAATCTATGAAACTGTGGAAAGTAATATTACCTGTACATTTTTTTCCTTCAGGGGATTATAGGTCTACTTATATCCCCCCCCCTTTTTTTTTTGGCTGACACTCATTTTCTCCCACCGAATTAATGAAACCTTAAGCAATTTTAGTTCCCTTTCTTGTCTCTCTCCATATTCCAAATCTCAGAGTAGTATTATTTTCACTTGTATTTATATCATCATTCACATACATGCAGCCTCTTAATGTATCAGGAAGCTGTTGTAGGTGCTGGGGATCCAGCAGCAAATCCTTAAAAAAGGTCACTTTTCTCATGGAACTTGCTCTCAGGTAGGGAGGTGGTTCATATAAAGTTGAAAGCTAGTGATAGGTGTTAATAGTAAACAGCACAAGGAGATTAACATACAATATGGCAATGTAATGGCAGATGATTAGGCAAACTTTCTTTGGAGAGATTAAATTTGAGCCCAGACTTAAGGGGATGTATGGGTGGCTCTGTCAGTTAGGCATCTGTCTTGGTCTCAGCTCATATCTTGTGGTTCATGAGTTTGAGCACCATGTAGGGCTCTGTGCTCACATCTCAGAGCCTGGAGCTTGCTTCAGATTCTGTGTCTCCCCCTCTCTCAAAAATAAACATTAAAAGAAATTTGAGCCCAGACTTAAATAAGAAATAGCAGTCAAGGTAAGATACAGGGAAGAAATGCAAAGGCCCTGTGGTAGGAGCTAGTTGGCAGATTTGAGTAACAGAAAGAAGACTGTAAATGGATCATGGAAAGTAAGATCAAGAATGCTGGGTATTCAAGGGATACAGGAGTGCTGATGCATAGGGGCACATGTACCCCAATGTTTATAGCAGCACTTTTAACAATAGCCAAATAATGGAAAGAACTTAAATGTCCATCAACTGATGAATGGATAAAGAAATTGTGGTTTATATACACAGTGGAATACTACTTGGCAATGAGAAAGAATGAAATCTGGCCTTTTGTAGCAACGTGGATGGAACTGGAGAGTGTTATGCTAAGTGAAATAAGCCATACAGAGAAAGACGGATACCATATGTTTTCACTCTTATGTGGATCCTGAGAAACTTAACAGAAGACCATGGGGGACGGGAAGGGGAAAAAAAAGTTAGGGAGGGATGCAAACTTTAAGAGACTCTTAAAAACTGAGAATAAACTGAAGGTTGATAGGGAGTGGGAGGGTGGGGAGGGGGGGTGATGGGTATTGAGGAGGGCACCTGTTGGGGACGAGCACTGGGTGTTGTATGGAAACCAATTTGACAATAAATTTCATATTAAAAAAAACAAATTCTTTTTCATGGTTATAACCTCAAGAAGTAGAAGGGTTGAGGTTTAAACTAAAGCACTTCTATAATGTATTTCCCGTGTATATTCACAATTCTTCCTGAGCTTGTGCCTCAATTCCACTACGTTATCCACTACGTTCCTGCGCCTATGCTGCAATCTTGATTAAAATTGTTTCATACTGCATTAAAGAAAAAAAAGGGGGGGGGGGCGCCTGGGTGGCTCGGTCGGTTAAGCGTCCGACTTCGGCTCAGGTCATGATCTCATGGTCCGGTCCGTGAGTTGGAGCCCCGCGTCGGGCTCTGTGCTGACAGCTCAGAGCCTGGAGCCTGTTTCAGATTCTGTGTCTCCCTCTCTCTCTGCCCCTCCCCTGTTCATGCTCTGTCTCTCTCTGTCTCAAAAATAAATAAATGTTAGAAAAAAAAAAGTATAACTTGTCTTTCAAAAAAAAAAGAAAAAAAAGAATGCGTATTCAGAGTAACAATACTGGGACCCAGAGGTGATGTTAAGGCAGATCTTGTTGGGCAATGAGCTAGCCTTTTGTTCTAACTATAATAGGGGCCCATTGGAAAGTTCTAGGTAGGATGTGTGGCATAATTTGATTTGTCGCTTAAAAGGTCATTTTGATTTCTTCTTGAAAATGTAGCAACTTAGAGTGAGTATAGTGAGATGTGAAGGAGAGTTACTATAAATAACTTGGATTGCTGTAAGATGACATTGTAATTAGAGAGAAATTGGCAAATCTAGGATATGTTTTGGTGACAAAGACCCAAGTGGACCAACTGATGATTTGTTCCATTTATAATCCAATAGAATTACCCTAATTATATTTGATATATCCACAATTCCAATGACAAATTTCAATCAGGGAATGGAAACTCTTCTTAACCATATAAAAACAAACAGTGCAGTCAACTTCAGGAAAATTTGAAAGTATGAATTGCCTTTGGGGTGCCTAGGTGGTATAGTTGGTTAAACGTCCGACTCTTGTTTTTGGCTCAGGTCATGATCTCACATTTTGTGGGATGGTTTCCCATGTTGGGAGAGAGCATGCTGTGGGTTCTCTTTCTCCCTCTTTGCCCCTTCCCCACTCAGTCTCACTCTCTTAAAAATAAAATAAAAACACTTAAAAAATTATGAATCACCTTTAAAATGTCTGCAAGATTTTCTGTCAAACTGACCAGCATCTTTTAATTAAATAGGGATTTCTACAAAGACAATTTACTAGGATTTTGGAAAATGGAAATCTTACTCAATTATTTATTTTTATTTTTTATATATATTTTTATTTTTAAAAATATAAAATGGATAAGGAAAGTAACATAAGAGTCATGTGAATTAGGCACTCTAAAAGATTCTGATACAGATATGAATAATCTACATTTCCTGTACTTAAGGATCTGTATTCCAATATGGTGGCCAACATAAAAATAATAGGATAGACATTCCATTGTATCTTAGAGGCCATAGATAACTATTCATGGGGTCTTGACCAAGGATGCATTTCTAGAAACAGAAATTCATCAGTTATACTTGTGGGGATATAAATTCCAGAGAAAAACACCAGTAGGAACCATGGTACAGGGGCCTGTGCAGATTATAATGATACAGTAGCTATAGCTAGAAGAATTTTGGTAAATAAATGAAGTAGTCCTACTTACTTATTTTTGCTTTTGTTGCCTTTTCATCTGGTGTCAGATTGAAAAATCATCACCTGTGTTTTCTTCTAGGAATTTTATGGTTTTAGATATTGTCTTCAAGACTAATCCATTTTCTGTTTTTTTTTTTTTTTAACTCTTACACAATTGTTATATTTTTTATTTAAAGTTTTTATTTAAATTGTAGTTAACAGAGAGTAATATTAGTTTCAGGAGTAGAATTTAGTGATTTGTCACTTATGTAAAATACCAAGTGCTCATAACAAATGCCCTTAACACCCATCACCTATTTAACCCATCCCCCTGCCCACTTCCTCTCCAGCAGCCCTCAGTTCTCTATTGTTAAGAGTCTCTTATGGTTTGGAGACTCTTAAATACAGAGAACAAACTGAAAGATGATGGAGGAGAAGTGGATAGGGGATGGGTTAAATGGGTAATAGGCATTAAGGAGGGGACTTGTGGTGAGTACTGGGTGTTAAATGTAAGTGATAAATCCCTAAGTTATACTCCTGAAACCTACTACACTGTAGGTTAACTAACTTGAATTCATATAAATAAATTTAAAAAGAGTCTCTTATGGGTTGTGCCTCTGTCTTTTTTTTTCTTTCCCTTATGCTCATCTGTTGTGTTGCTAAAATTCCACATATGGGTGAAATCATACGGTATTTGTCTTTCTCTGACAGACTTAATTTGCTTAGCATAGTACTCCCTGATCCATCTGCATCATTGCAAATGACAATTTTTCATTCTTTTTTGTGGCTTAATAATATTCCTTTATACAATTTTTTTAATGGTTTGGTTGAATCAGGATGCACATAAGGTCCATACAGTGCAATTTGTTATATCCTCCCTTCTCTTGCCTCTTTTTAAATCTTTTTTTATATAGAAACTTACAGAAGTACAGAGAATAGTATAATGAACCCCTATGTATACTCAGCTAGTTTCAGCACTGATCAATTCCCTGCCAGTCTTATCTCATTAATCCTCCACCCCATCAGCAGGTCACTTTTTAACAAATCCTATATTTATTTTGGTATGTACCTATAAAATATAAGGATTTTTAAAAATCTAATATTCTCATATCTAAAAATAAGTAATAACTTAAATATTCTGTCATTAAATATTCCATCAATATTCATATTTCCCCAAATGTCTTAGGAATTCCTTTTTTTAAATTTTTTACATGGTTATTTATTTTTGAAGGAGAGAGAGAGAGAGAGAGAGAGAGAGAGAGAGAGAGAGCATGAGGGGATAAGGGACAGAGGGAGAGGGAGACACAGAATCTGAAGCAGGCTCCAGACTGAGCTGTCAGCACAGAGTCCAATGCAGAGCTCAAACCCACGAGCTCTGAGATCATGACCTGACCAGAAGTCAGACACTTAACTGACGGAGCCACGCACGTGCCCTGGATTTCTTTTTTAATTTACAGTTTGTTGAAATGGTATCCACATAAGGTTCATACATTGTGAGTTAATTTTTGTGTATGGTGTAAGATAGTGTTTGAATTTTATTGTTTTGCTTGTGGCTTTTCAGTTTTCCTATCATTACTTACTACAGAGACTATCCTTTCCCCATTGTAAATTCTTGGTTCCTTTGTTGTAAGTTAATTGACCATATATATGTGGGTTTTTTTCTGCGCTATTTTGTTGCATTAAACTTTGTGTCTCTTTTTATGGCAATACTGTATTGTTTTTTTAATTCAAGTTCAATTTTAATTTAAATTCAAGTTTAAATTAATACAGTGTTAAATTAGTTTTGGGTGTATAATTATTTAACAGTTCTATACATTACTCAATGCTCATCACAATAAGTGTACTCTTTAATTTTTTTAAGTTTATTTATTAGAGAGCAAGTGAGCAGAGGAAGAGGCAGAGAGAGAGAGGGACAGAGAGAATCCCAAGAAGGCTCTGTGTGGTCAGTGCAGAGCCCTACACAGGGCTTGATCTCATGAACCATGAGATCATGACCTGAGCTAAGATAACGAGTCAGACACTAAACCGACTGAGCCACCCAGGTGCCCCAGGATAAATGTACTCTTAATCCCTATTTCACCTATAGTCCCATCCACCTCTCTCTGGCAACCACCAGTTGGTTCTCTAAGAGTCTATTTTTTTGTTTATTTCTTTTTTTGTTTCTTAAATTCCACATATGAATGAAATTATATGGTGTTTGTCTCTGACTTATTCCACTTAAGGTTTTACCCTCTGGGCACATCCATGTTGTTGCACATAGCAAGATTTCATTCTTCTTTATGGCTGAGTAATAGCAATACCATACTGTTTTAGTTACTATAGCATTGTAATATAGTTTGAAATTGGAGTGGGATGCCTCCAACTTTGTTCTTTTTCATGATTGCTTTGGCTATTCAAGGTTTCATGTGGTTCCATACAAATTTATGATTATTTGTTCTGTCTCTGGAAGAAGTGCAGTTGGCATTTTGCTGGGATTGCAGTGAATCTATATATTGCTTTGAGTAGTATGGACATTATAACGGTATTGATCCTTAACTATGAGCATCAACTTTCCATTTGTTAGTATCTTCTTCAGTTTCTTTAATTCATTGCATGAAGTTTTTGATACATAGGTCTTTCACCTTTTGACTAAATTCATTCCTAAGTACTTTATTATTATTGGATGCAATTTTAAATGGCATTGTTTTCTTTCTGCTACTTTATTACTAGCATACAGAAACAGAACAGATTATTGTGTATTGATTTAGTATCGCACAATTTTGCTGAATTCATTTGTTCTAACAGTTTTTAAAAGGAATTTTGAGTGTTTCCTATGTATAATACCATGTTATCTGCATATAGTGTCAATTTTACTTCTTTCTTTCCAATTTGGATGCCCTTTTATTTCCTTATCTTACCTATTTGCGTGGCTAGGAACTCCAGTACTAGGTTGAATAAAAGTGGTGAGAGTGGGCATCCTTGTTTTATTCCTGATTGAAGAAGAAAGGCTTTCAGCTTTTCACCACTGACTATGCAGTTAGCTGTGAGCTTGTCATATACATGGCCTTGCCTTTATTATGTTGAGGTATAGATTTTGAATTTTGTCAAATGGTTTTTGTGCATATGTTGAGATGATCATATCATTTTTGTCCTTCATTTTGATAATGTGGTGTATTGTATCACATTGATTTGTGGATGTTGAACTATGCTCGCATAGCTGGAATAAATCCTACTTCATCATGATACATGATCCTTTATTACATTGTTGAATTGGGTTTGGTAATACTTTGTTAAAGATTTTTGCATCCATGTTCATCAGGGATAATGGCTTGTATTTTATTTTCTTGTGGCATCTTTGTCTGGCTTTGGTATCAGGGTAATACTGGCCTCATAAAATCAGTTTGAAAGCATTCCCTCCTCTCCTGTTTGCTTTTTTTTTTCTTCTTTTTTTTTTTAGATTTTGAGAATGATAGGTATTAATTCTCCTTTGGGTGTTTGGTACAGTTCACCAGTGAGGCTTTCTGGTTCTGGAATTTTACTTTTTGGGAAGTTTTTGATTACTGATTCATTCTCTATACTAGTAATTTGCTTTGTTTAGACTTTCTCTTTCATTAGGTTTCATTCCTGGTAGGTTGTGTGTTTCTAGGGATGTATCCATTTTTTGTAGGTTTTCCAAATTGTTGGTGTGTAATTGTTCATGGCAGTCTCTTTTGATCCTTTGGGTTTTTGTGGTATTAGTTGTAACTTCTCCTCTTTCAATTCTGATTTTATTTTATTTTATTTTTTTTATCTTTTTTCAAGTCTTTTTTTTTAACGTTTATTTATTTTTGAGACAGAGAGAGACAGAGCATGAACGGGGGAGGGTCAGAGAGAGGGAGACACAGAATCTGAAACAGGCTCCAGGCTCCGAGCTGTCAGCACAGAGCCCGATGTGGGGCTCGAACTCTTGGACCGCGAGATCATGACCTGAGCCGAAGTCGGCTGCTTAACCAACTGAGCCACCCAGGTGCCCGACTGATTTTATTTATTTGAGTCATCTGTTTTTTTCTTCTTGAGTCTAGGTAAAGGCTCCACCATACTAAAAAGCCTATACATATCAAGGGAAACCATCAACAATATGAAAAGGCAATGTACTAAATGGGACAAAGTACTTATAAATCATATATCTGATGAGGGGTTGATACACGAAATATATACATAACTCCTATGACTCAATAGCAAAAAAAAAAAAGTAATCCACACACACAAAAATGGGCAGAATGGGGCACTTGGCTGCTCAGTAGGTAAAGCATGGACTCTCGTTCTCGGAGTTGTGAGTTCAAGTACAAAGTTGGGTGTAGAGATAATTTAAAATATGTTTTAAAAATGGGCAGATGATCAAAATAGACATTTTTTCAAGGCAGACTTATAGGTACATATAGGACAATAGGTACATTGGAAGATGCTCAGCATCATTAATCATCAGGAAAATGCAAAGGAAAACCACAGTGAGTTTACCTCACACCTGTTAAAATGGCTATTATCAAAAAGACAAGAAATAATAAGTGTTGGTTAGGATGTGGAGAAGAGGGAACCATTGTTTACTCTTAGTGGGAATGTAAACTGGTGCAGCCACTGTGGGAAACAGTATGGAAGTTCCTCAAAAGGTGAAAAGTATAATTGCTATCTGATCCATTAATTCTACTTCTGGGTTTTTGAGGAAAACAAAAGCACTCAGTCAAAAAGATATATGTTCTCCCATTACAACATTATTTACAATAGCCAACACAGGGAAATAACTTAAGTGTCCATCTGTGGATGAACAGATGAAGAAATTGTGGTAGATATAATGGAATGATACTAAAATATAAAAAGACTGATATTTCACCATCTGCAACAACATGGATAGACCTTAATTAAGTATAATGTGCCAAGTGTCATACAGAGGAAGACAAATATTGTAGGATTTCTCCTATATGTTGAATCTAAAAAAATTCCCACCCAAAAATCCCCAGCAAGCTGATAGTTACAGATAACAGATTGGTGGTTGCTAGAGTTGGGGTTTGGGGTTGGGAGAAATGGGTGAAGAGTGTCAAACATTCCTGACGTTGTCCAAATGTTGGACACCAAACATTATTAAATCTTGTAACCAGCATTTCTCTTAAATAGTTAAATGGTATTCTATTTTCTTCTTTGAATAATAGGAATATTATTAGTTTAATCCTACGGGTTAAGTTCTTAATCCCAGTAATCTAAAATACAATTAGTTTTCAAGTTTATTTCCTATTTTTATCATGCCCTTTAACTGCGGTATATTTCAGGGTTTCCTATGAACTCAAGTACCTCTTGGCAGAAATGTTTCAGCACTTCACTATATAACCATGGCAGTCCTAGACTACACATTTCCTTATAACAAGTGTCCCATGCTTAGGTTATCTTGTCTTCTAATTTAAAGGGTGAATCTAAGGTTTTGT
This sequence comes from Felis catus, assembly GCF_018350175.1. Classification (NCBI taxonomy): domain Eukaryota; kingdom Metazoa; phylum Chordata; class Mammalia; order Carnivora; family Felidae; genus Felis; species Felis catus. Next base: position 24,377,191 of record NC_058386.1, read on the forward strand.
ATTTATCTCTCATAAATACCCATGTTGTTGGGGGAAAAAAATCAATGAAATCATCAGACAAGGGTTTCTTTGTAGCCAGCAAAAGATCGTTAAAAGGCCAGATTTCATGGTAAACTTTTTCAATGTATTTGGTTCTGTAATGTGCTATCTTGTTTTCCATAGTGGCTGCGCCATTTTATGTTATCAACAGCAATGTGTAAGGATTCCACTTATTCCAAATGCTTGCCAACACTTGGTATGTTCTGTCATTTGATAATAGCTATCATAATGTGTGTAAAGTGTCAAGTGTTTTAAACAGTGTATCCTATTAAAAAATGTGGTATAAGATTTTGGGGGCCAAATGCCAAGTTCTGGCTTGATAATACAGGATTGATAATACAAACAAAAGTTAAATCCCCTTAATAAAATAATCTCATCTGCACATATTAATGAAGTACTGTAAAACCTCGGATTGTAATTTGTTCTGTGAGTGTTCCACAAGATGAAAAAACATTTCTAATAAATTTTAATTTGATAAATGAGGGATGTCTTGGAATGGGAATAGTATGTGAATCCAAACATCACGTGATTAGAACTGAGCCAGTGGTTCGTTCATTCCCTCACTCACTCACTGCGGATTGTGGGTGATTGTCTCCATGCTTGAATGCTCTGTCTCAGGCCGTGGTGTTGGCAGAAATCATGGATTTTTCAGAACGTTGGAAGGTGCCCACACCTGGCACTAGTGTATTTTTTGTCACCTCAAGGCATCTATGGATGGATAGTCCTTTGCTTTTCCAGACAAGAGTAAGCTTGGAAAGCTTTGCTTCTTTCTAGGTCAGGCTGCCTGTAGATATAGACCCTTTCCTTTGCTTCCTTATTGCCAGTTACATTAAATACAGGGTATGACAATAGTTTATTAATAATGTAGTCAACATCCATGAGAGCATATACAATGGCCCCCAAGCAGAAAGATTCCATTGAGCCAATAGATAGCAGTGATTCCATTAGTGATAGTGAAAGACATCCTACACAATAACCCTCCTCTCTGTCTCCCTCACACCAGCCACGCACGTTTTCAAAGGTAAGTGCAGGTTAATTTGTTTATATTTTCTTTATTATTTTTTATTATAGTATTGTAATCATTTTTAAATGAATATTTTTGGGTTGTGGAACAAGTCGTCTGAGTTTGCATTATTTCTTATGGGGAAATTCACTTTGATACACAAATACTTGGGGTTACAAGCATGTTTCTGGAATGAATTTTGCTTGAAAACCAAGGTTTTACTGTATTATCTTTGTTCAGAGCATTGTGCCAGCCTCAACTTATATAATTGATTAACAAAACAGACCTATCTTGTAAAGTGCAGTGGGGAAGATGGACATTCATTAAATAATTATTAAGCATACAGTGTGGCATATCCTTTCAGTGTCCATCCACATGCCCTTGATACTATGTGAAGCAAAGGCTGTTAACATTTAATGCCTGTAGATACCTGCCTGAGGGCATTTGTTTCTGGAAATGAGAGCATACTTGGTCCATGTACAAGGTAAGCCCTATATGCTGAGTCATTCATACCCATGGGAGCAACCCTCAAGCATTGATGGATGTGGAATGGTCGATACGTATCCCAGCTTCCTCACCCCTCATTTGGGATAGTTTGAGATGTGTTACTCACTTTCTGTCAGCATTCTCTAGAGAGATTAGGTTCTACTTGTCCATAGTGGCAACTTAATTGATACATTACCCTTTATTGACTTGGAATCTCACATTGTTTCCTGTGATCACTTCCCAAATTGAATTGTCTCAGCACGTGTTCTGAGAACTACAAACTAAGACACATGTTAATACATTTCAATAAATTCTGTGGAGGAAAAGTAAAGGTTGCTATAAAAATTGGTAACAAGAAGCCAAGTCTGTGGATTTAGTGAAGGCTACTCTAAAGTGTCATTTGAAGGTTAAGTATGAGTTAAGTAGGTGAAGGCATACCAGACTGAAGGAAATAACAGTGCCAAGACCCTGTGAGTAGGAAAGAGCCCAACAGTTTTGGAAAAGTACTGGCACTAAAGATAATAAGGAAATGGTGGCAGTAGATGAGGCTGTACATATAGGCAGGGTGCAGTTCAGACACAGTTTTGTAGACCACGTTGAAAACTTAGTTCTTTATCCAAAGAGAGTGGTAAATCTAAAAAGAATTTTAAACAAAGGAGAGACATGGTCAGGGTTACCTTTTATTTTTTTATTTTTTTTAATATATGAAGTTTATTGTCAAATTGGTTTTCATACAACACCCAGTGCTCATCCCAAAAGGTGCCCTCCTCAGCGGGAGCATTGGTGGTTCAGTGGTAGGTTTCTCGCCTGCCAAAAGGTGCCCTCCTCAATACCCATCACCCACCCTCCCCTCCCTCCCACCCCCCATCAACCCTCAGTTTGTTCTCAGTTTTTAAGAGTCTCTTATGCTTTGGCTGTCTCCCACTGTAACCTCTTTTTTTTTTCCTTCCCCTCCCCCATGGGTTTCTGTTAAGTTTCTCAGGATCCACATAAGAGTGAAACCATATGGTATCTGTCTTTCTCTGTATGGCTTATTTCACTTAGCATCACACTCTCCAGTTCCATCCACATTGCTACAAAGGGCCATATTTGGTTCTTTCTCATTGCCACGTAGTACTCCATTGTGTATGTAAACCACAATTTCTTTATCCATTCATCAGTTGATGGACATTTAGGCTCTTTCCATAATTTGGCTATTGTTGAAAGTGCTGCTATAAACATTGGGGTACAAGTGCCCCTATGCATCAGTACTCCTGTATCCCTTGGGTAAATTGCTAGCAGTGCTATTGTTGGGTCATAGGGGAGGTCTATTTTTAATTTTCTGAGGAACCTCCACACTGTTTTCCAGAGTGGCTGCACCAATTTGCATTCCCACCAACAGTGCAAGAGGGTTCCCGTTTCTCCACATCCTCTCCAGCATCTATAGTCTCCTGATGTGTTCATTTTGGCCACTCTGACTGGCGTGAGGTGATATCTGAGTGTGGTTTTGATTTGTATTTCCCTGATGAGGAGCGACGTTGAGCATCTTTTCATGTGCCTGTTGGCCATCTGGATGTCTTCTTTAGAGAAGTGTCTATTCATGTTTTCTGCCCATTTCTTCACTGGGTTATTTGTTTTTTGGGTGTGGAGTTTGGTGAGCTCTTTATAGATTTTGGATACTAGCCCTTTGTCCGATATGTCATTTGCAAATATCTTTGCCCATTCCGTTGGTTGCCTTTTAGTTTTGTTGATTGTTTGCTTTGCTGTGCAGAAGCTTTTTATCTTCATAAAGTCCCAGTAGTTCATTTTTGCTTTGAATTCCCTTGCCTTTGGGGATGTGTCAAGTAAGAAATTGCTGTGGCTGAGGTCAGAGAGGTCTTTTCCTGCTTTCTCCTCTAGGGTTTTGATGGTTTCCTGTCTCACATTCAGGTCCTTTATCCATTTTGAGTTTATTTTTGTGAATGGTGTGAGAAAGTGGTCTAGTTTCAGTCTTCTGCATGTTGCTGTCCAGTTCTCCCAGCACCATTTGTTAAAGAGACTGTCTTTTTTCCATTGGATATTCTTTCCTGTTTTGTCAAAGATTAGTTGGCCATACTTTTGTGGGTCTAATTCTGGAGTCTCTATTCTATTCCATTGGTCTATGTGTCTGTTTTTGTGCCAATACCATGCTGTCTTGATGATTATAGCTTGGTAGTAGAGGCTAAAGTCTGGGATTGTGATGCTTCCTGCTTTGGTCTTCTTCAAAATTACTTTGGCTATTCAGGGCCTTTTGCGGTTCCATATGAATTTTAGGATTGCTTGTTCTAGTTTCAAGAAGAATGCTGTTGCAATTTTGATTGGGATTGCATTGAATGTGTAGATAGCTTTGGGTAGTATTGACATTTTGACAATATTTATTCTTCCAATCCATGAGCACAGAATGTTTTTCCACTTTTTTATATCTTCTTCAATTTCCTTCATAAGTTTTCTATAGTTTTCAGCATACAGATCTTTGACATCTTTGGTTAGATTTATTCCTAGGTATTTTATGCTTCTTGGTGCAATTGTGAATGGGATCAGTTTCTTTATTTGTCTTTCTGTTGCTTCATTGTTAGTGTATAAGAATGCAACTGATTTCTGTACATTGATTTTGTATCCTGCAACTTTGCTAAATTCATGTTATCAGTTCTAGCAGACTTCTGGTGGAGTCTATTGGATTTTCCATGTATAATATGTCATCTGCAAAAAGTGAAAGCTTAACTTCATCTTTGCCAATTTTGATGCCTTTGATTTCCTTTTGTTGTCTGATTGCTGATGCTAGAACTTCCAAAACTATGTTAAACAACAGCGGTGAGAGTGGACATCCCTGTCGTGTTCCTGATCTCAGGGAAAAAGCTTTCAGTTTTTCCCCATTGAGGATGATATTAGCTGTGGGCTTTTCATAAATGGGTTTTATGATCTTTAAGTATGTTCCTTCTATCCCGACTTTCTCGAGGGTTTTTATTAAGAAAGGGTGCTGAATTTTGTCAAAGGCCTTTTCTGCATCAATTGACAGGATCATATGGTTCTTATCTTTTCTTTTATTAACGTGATGTATCACATTGATTGATTTGTGAATGTTGAACCAGCCCTGCATCCCAGGAATGAATCCCACTTGATCATGGTGAATAATTCTTTTTATATGCTGTTGAGTTCGATTTGCTAGTATCTTATTGAGAATTTTTGCATCCATATTCATCAGGGATATTGGCCTGTAGTTCTCTTTTTTTGCTGGGTCTCTGTCTGGTTTAGGAATCAAAGTAATACTGGCTTCATAGAATGGGTCTGGAAGTTTTCCTTCCCTTTCTATTTTTTGGAATTCTTGAGAAGGATAGGTATTATCTCTGCTTTAAACATCTGGTAGAACTCCCCTGGGAAGCCATCTGGTCCTGGACTCTTATTTGTTGGGAGATTTTTGATAACTGATTCAATTTCTTCGCTGGTCATAGGTCTGTTCAAGCTTTCTATTTCCTCCTGATTGAGTTTTGGAAGCGTGTGGATGTTTAGGTATTTGTCCATTTCTTCCAGGTTGTCCAGTTTGTTGGCATATAATTTTTCATAGTATTCCCTGATAATTGCTTGTATCTCTGAGGGATTGGTTGTAATAATTCCATTTGCATTCATGATTTTATCTATTTGGGTCATCTCCATTTTCTTTTTGAGTAGCCTGGCTAGAGGTTTGTCAGTTTTGTTTATTTTTTCAAAAAACCAACTCATGGTTTCATTGATCTGCTCTACAGTTTTTTTAGATTCTATATTGTTTACTTCTGCTCTGATCTTTATTATTTCTCCTGATGGATTTAGGCTGTCCTTGCTGTTCTGCTTCTATTTCCTTTAGGTGTGCTGTTAGATTTTGTATTTGGGATTTTTCTTGTTTCTTGAGATAGGCCTGGATTGCAATGTATTTCCTCTCAGGACTGCCTTTGCTGCCTCCCAAAGCGTTTGGATTGTTGTATTTTCATTTTCATTTGTATCCATATTTTTTAATTTCTTTTCTAATTGCCTGGTTGACCCACTCATTCGTTAGTAGGGTGTTCTTTAACCTCCATGCTTTTGGAGGTTTTCCAGACTTTTTCCTGTGGTTGATTTCAAGGTTCATCACATTGTGGTCTGAAAGTATGCATGGTATGATCTCAATTCTTGTGCACTTATGAAGGGCTGTTTTGTGACCCAGTATGTGATCTATCTTGGAGAAGGTTCCATGTGCACTCAAGAAGAAAGTATATTCTGTTGCTTTGGGATGCAGAGTTCTAAATATATCTGTCAAGTCCATCTGATCCAATGTGTCTTTCAGGGCCCTTGTTTCTTTATTGACCGTTTGTCTAGATGATCTATCCATCTCTGTAAGTGGAGTGTTAAAGTCCCCTGCAATTACCACATTCTTATCAATAAGGTTACTTATGTTTGTGAGTAATTGTTTTATATATTTGGGGGTCCAGTATTCGGCGCATAGACATTTATAATTGTTAGCTCTTCCTGATTGATAGACCCTGTGATTATTACATAATGCCCTTCTTCATCTCTTGTTACAGCCTTTAATTTAAAGTCTAATTTGTCTGATATAAGTATGGCTACTCCAGCTTTCTTTTGACTTCCAGTGGCATGATAAATAGTTCTCCATCCCCTCACTCTCAATCTGAAGGTGTCCTCAGGTCTAAAATGAGTCTCTTGTAGACAGCAAATAGATGGGTCTTTTTTTTTTTCCATTCTGATACCCTATGTCTTTTGGTTGGTGCATTTAGTCCATTTACATTCAGTGTTATTATAGAAAGATATGGGTTTAGAGTCATTGTGATGTCCATAGGTTTCATGCTTGTAGCGATGTCTCTGGGGGGTTGTCTCACAGGATCCCCCTTAGGATCTCTTGTAGGGCTGGTTTAGTGGTGATGAATTCCTTCAGTTTTTGTTTGTTTTGGAAGACCTTTATCTCTCCTTCTATTCTAAATGACAGACTTGCTGGATAAAAGATTCTCAGCTGCATATTTTTTCTGTTAATCACATTGAAGATCTCCTGCCATTCCTTTCTGGCCTGCCAACTTGCAGTAGAGAGATCCGTCACGAGTCTTATAGGTCTCCCTTTGTATGTTACAGCACATTTATCTCTATCTGCTTTCAGAATTTTCTTTTTATCCTTGTATTTTGCCAGTTTGACTATGATATGTCGTGCAGAAGATCGATTCAAGTTACGTCTGAAGGGAGTTCTCTGTGCCTCTTGGATTTCAATGCCTTTTTCTTTCCCCAGATCAGGGAAGTTCTCAGCTATGATTTCTTCAAGTACACCTTCAGCCCCTTTCCCTGTCTCTTCCTCCTCTGGAATACCAATTATGGGTATATTATTTCTCTTTAGTGCATCACTTATTTCTCTAATTTTCCCCTCATACTCCTGGATTTTTTTTATCTCTCTTTTTCTCAGCTTCTTCTTTTTCCATAATTTTATCTTCTAGTTCACCCATTCTCTCCTCTGCCTCTTCAATCTGAGCCGTAGTTGTCTCCATTTTATTTTGCAGCTCGTTGATAGCATTTTTTAGCTCCTCCTAGCTGTTCCTTAGTCCCTTGATCTCTGTAGCAAGGGATTCTCTCCTGTCCTCTATACTGTTTTCAAGCCCAGCGATTAATTTTATGACTATTATTCTAAATTCACTTTCTGTTATATTGTTTAAATCATTTTTGATCAGTTTGTTAGGTGTTGTTATTTCCTGGACGTTTTTCTGAGGGGAATTCTTCCATTTTGTCATTTTGGATAGTCCCTGGAGTGGTGCAGGACTGTGGGGCACTTCCCCTGTGCTGTCTTGACTAACTTGCGTTGGTGGGTGGGGCTGCAGTCAGACCTGATGTCTGCCCCCAGCCCCCCGCTGGGGCCACAGTCAGACTGGTGTGTGCCTTCTTTTCCCCTCTCCTAGGGGCGGGATTCACCGTGGGGTGGCGTGGCCCGTCTGGGCTACTTGCACACTGCCATGCTTGTGGTGCTGGGGATCTGGCGTATTAGCTGGGGTGGATCGGCAAGGTGCATGGGGGTGGTAGGGGCAGGCTCAGCTCTCTTTTCCAACGGAGGTCCGCTTTGGAAGGGGCCCTGTGGCACCAGGAGGGAGTCAGACCCACCAGAGGGATGGATCCGCAGAATCACAGCTTTGGGTGTTTGTGCGGTGCAAGCGTCCTTCTATGCCACCATCTTCCCAGGATCTTCAGGTTTACCTTTTAAAAGATTACTCTGGGTGTGTTAAGGAGAGAAGCTTAGAGTGGGATGAGGAGGGGAACCCCAGGAGGAATCATTGGTACTGATGAAAGAAAAAGATGATGGTAGCTTGGACTAGTACAGGATTTCTCAACCTTGGCATTATTAACATATTGGGCCAGAGAATTTTTTAGGGGGTGGTGTATTATAGAATGTTAAACAGTATCCCTGGCCTCTGGACACTATATGCACATAACATTGCTCTCTCCCGTTGGGACAATCTAAAATTTTACCATGCATTGTTGCATGTCCCTTAGGACAAAATTGCCCTACGAACTCCTGAACTAGAGTGATTTCAGTGAACATATAAAGGATAGACACTTAAGACGTTTCACCTCAATGTCTCCGCTGAAAATAGAGAGGGAGGAAAGGACCTTTTGATTAGTACTAAATTTATTCTTAATCACAAGTATATTGAAAAATGAAACATCCTGAAAATGAGTTCAGTCTATTTCATGGTTCACCATGTTTCACACTAAACTTTTCTGACCCTCTGAAGTACCTCCACCCCTCTGCTTCCTTCTTTGGGTCACCTGGGCAATCACTTTTCTTCCAAAATTACTGATTTTGTCTCTACATCCAAACAACAAATGCAGTTGTTTCACTTCTCTTACAGCATCTATTTTATATAGACCCATTTCTATAACTTTGGTTGTGGCCTTTGTCTTCATATTGTGTGTGTGTGTGAGTGAGAGGGAGAGAGAGATAATTGACTTTGTTTTATTGAATACATAACTCTACTTCCAGGAATATGAATGATCTGTATAAGCAACAGGTCTTGCTTGACCAAAACTCCTACCCCAATTAACCACCAATCCATTGTTTTGCATATTTTTTCTTTATTTTCTTTTTTATCTTTATTTATTTATTTATTTTTTAAATTTCAATCCAAGTTAGTTAACATATAGTGTAATAATGATTTGAGGAAAAGAATTTAGTTACTCACCACTTACATGTAATACTCAGTGCTCACCCTAACAAGTGCCCTCCTTAATGCCCATTGCCCAATTAGCCCATCCTCCACCCAACATCCCACCAGCAACCCTCAGTTTGTTCTCTGTATTTAAGAGTCTCTTATGGTTTGTCTCCCTCTCTGTTTTTATCTTATTTTTGCTTCCCTTCCCCTAGGTTCATCTGTTATGTTTCTTAAATTCCACATGAGTATATCCATATTCCACATGAGACAAACCATATATTTGTCTTTATCTGACTGACCTATTTTGCTTAGCATAATACCCTCTAGTTCCATCAATATTGTTGCAGATGGCAAGATTTATTCTTTTTTATTGCTGAGTAATAGTCTATTGTATGTATGTATGTGAGTGTATGTGTGTGTGAGTATAAATATATATACATGTATATGTGTATATAGTGCAAGAGGGTTCTTCTTGCTCCATATCCTCACCAACATTTGTTGTTTTCTGAGTTGTTCATTTTAGCCATTTTGACTGGTGTGAGGTGGTATCTCATTGAGGTTTTCATTTGTATTTTCCTGATGATGAGTGATATTGAACATCTTTTCATGTGTCTGTTAGCTATGTGGACGTCTTCTTTGGAAAAATGTCTGTTCACGGATTTGACCCATTTCTTCACTAGATTATTTGTCTTTTGGGTGTTGAGTTTGATAAGTTCTTTATAGATTCTGCATATTAACCTTTTATCTGATAAGTCATTTGTAAATATTTTCACCCATTCCATCATTTGCCTTTCAGTTTGGCTGATTGTTTCCTTTGGCGTGCAGAAGCTTTTTATCTTGATGAAGTCCCAATAGTTCATTTTTGCTTTTGTTTCCCTTGCCTCTGGAGACTTGTCAAGTAAGAACTTGTTGTGTCCAAGGTCCATGAGGTTGTTGCCTGTTTTCTCCTCTAGGATTTTGATGGCATCCTGTCTTACGTTTAGGTCTTTCATCCATTTTTTTTCTCCACCGGTTCCCAGTGCCCAGCAAGATGACCTTCTCCTACCTTGCTGATAGTTTGTCCAAACACTTTAGCTAAATTGGCCTCTTCTTCCTGAGGACTCTCACAGCACATGGTGATTTTTTTTTGGCAGTTAATTCAGTTTTCCATGGTGTTAACTTTTCTAGTATGTATAGCCTTTTTTCCTCTGCTTAAATGATAAACAGCATAATCGCTGGCCTATCTCAGCCCTGTTGAAATAGCATACATTATATAGTTGCTTAATAAGCCTGTACATCACCTGACATAGATGCTACATGAATTAATACTTCAGAAACATCTTTTATCACTTTAAGAGGAGTTCTTAAAACTTACATAGGATTTCCCATAGTATATAGAACAGACCATACCACTGATGAATCTTTTTTCAACTGTTACAATTTCAAAGGGCATTTGGCTGAAAATCTACTTTGGTGGCAGTGCTGTCAAGGAGAAGTGGTGACACTATTGTGTGTGAGCTCAACCCAGAGGATGTTAACTGCAGTATATTGCCTCATATTTAGTCCAAAGTCACAGAGAAGGCTTTTTATAAAACTACTAATCTGAGTTGATGACTAAAAGAGAAATATTTAAAGGTCTTTCCCTCTCTTCATTGACTAAGTATAAATAGGAATGACATGCACGTAGTGAGGGGAGAAAGTGCCATGAATAGAGATTTTTTGTAGCACATTTTTCATTGACTTTAATGAGATGTGTGTGGCTAAATGTGTTAGTGCAGTTGGCAGAGTGTCTTTATTCAAAGCATCAAGTTTTAGCCTAAAGTCTCAGTGCATATTTGATATGGAGCTAGAATAATAATATTAAAAAAGCATTGTTCAGAAAGCCTGTTGACTTGGGGAGCACACAGTGTCCCTACCAGTTTAAGTAGGAGGGGGTCATCCCCCAAAATTGAGGTACTAAGGCAAGGTGCTGTGGAGTTGTGGGCCTTGATAAGCAACTGTGAGGGTAATTACAGTGAAAGAGAAAGGGAGAGATGTCACAGCAATGACGAATTTTATATTGTGTTGGTTTTTGACTGGGTAAAACCTCAGAATTCCTTTATTTCCATAGGAAAGGCCTTGCTGATGACTTAGGAACTTGATTATTTGTGAAACAGTGTCAATATTTCCACCTAACAGATATTCTTAAGGCCGTGTCCTTAAGACTCAAAAATAAAGACAGCATAAGTCAGTCACTTGATCAACAGATAGGCATTAATTCCTTTCTTTGTGTAATGAATAGTGTTAGGTGCTCTGAGGCATTTAGTTATAAGTAATAATGCTTATCCTTGACAAATTGGGAATTACCTGAGCAGTTTAAAAAATGTGCAAAGGAAGCTGCTAATATATAAATATCAAGTGTGTTGTAGTAAAAACAAGTGCATTTAGGGTACACATACGGTAAATACACAACCCTTAATGCATGCTATGTGGTAATTTAATCATCATTAAAATTTGGTGGAAAATACTGTGGATTACTGTTTTACTAATGAGGAAAATAGGAGTGTAGAGAGATTAAAAAGTTCAGGATGGCTGAGTTTAACAGTAGAGCAGGCATTTGAACCTGGGTAATCTGACTAAAGAGTTTGGCTAAAGCAAGAGTCTGAACTGATGAAGAAGAGATTTGCGAATTTTCTTAGAACAGGAGGGAACTTTTGAAGCCATAAATGAGGGGTGTGGTATATATGAATGAAAGAGCATGGGATGGGGTCCTGGGAGTGTGTGGATCCGTGGGTGCCGTTGTGAGGAGATAGTGAAAAGTCATAATGCTTCAAGTAGAAGCTTGAAGGTGGCATATTAGGTGTATATGTGGGTGGAAGACTGAGGAGCAATTCTAATCTAGGCTGTTTGGAATAGATGAGTTGATGGTCTATAGGAACAGAGAATGGTGCAAATTTCTAAGCAAGCAGTTTGGAAGCAACTTAAAATTAGAAATCTACATGGCCTTCGAGGCAGCCTTTCCACATCTAGGAATGTGTTCTGCAAATGACTTATAGTGTATTGTTTGTAAAAATGAAAAAAAATGACAGTGACGTTAAAGACTTTCAAAATAATTGCTAAATTGTATTTTATCATACTATGAAACATCTAAAAAGATTAAGGCTCATCTCTTTATTGATACTGAGAGTTTGTGCAGTAGAAAGAAAAGTGATTTGTGAATATGTATAATATGACTTTATTTAAAAAGTGTATATAATCAAATCGAGGAACATGAATGGAACCTTCATTATGGGCTCGTTACTGGTTCATACACGTGGGATACAGCAGTGAACCAAACAGAGATACCTGCCCTGTGAGGCTTGAATTTTGGAGGGGAGACTGACAACAAAAAAATGTGTATTGTGAATAAGTAAATAATTTAATCTCTTAGGAGGTGATAAATGTATGGGGGGAGAAAGGAAAGAGGAGATACATGAGATTGGGTGTGCTGATGGGGTTGGCAGGGACTGTTTTAAATGGGATGGTTCGGGTTAGCCTTATCCAGAAGGGGGAAATAAGCACACACCTGAAAAGCTGAAAACACTTAAAGGAAAGTGTGCCCTGTGTATAGGAAAGAGCAGCAGCTGAAGCACAAGTGTTAAGGTAAAAACATGACTGGTGTTCAAAGAACGCCCAGAAACCTGGTATGATGAGTGTGGGGGAAATAAGAGGAAAAACAGATGAGAGGAGGTTGGGAAGTTAACTTGGGGTCTGATTATATACAGTGGGACTGTCCAAAACAATGTAATTGAAAATTTACACTGGCTACATTGAAAAAGAGAAAAGAAACACATGAAATTACTATTAATAATGTATTTTATTTAGGGCAATATTTCCAAAATATTACTTTAACGTGTAATCAGTATTAAAATGTTAATGTGATGTTTAATATTTTGTAATAAAGCTTTTCAATATGGTGCATATTTCTTGCCTAAAGCACATCTCATTTTGAGGTAGCCTCATTTTAACTCCTAGTAGCCACAGGTAGCTAGTGGCCATTATATTGAACAGCACAGAGAGAGGGCCTTGAGGCCACTCTTAGGATTTAGCTTGTACATTCAATAAAATAGTCATTGCAGAAGTTTGAGACAAAGATGAGCTTGATCAATCTTATATTTTAAGTGTATCAATTTTATCGGTGTGTAAAGAAACACCCAAGTTGGAGAGGGAGAGAGGAAACACAAATAGAAGGAAAGAGACCTATTAAGAGGCTATTGTATCAATCCAGGCAAGAGATGATGGTAACTTGATTGTTAGCAGTGGAAATTGGGATAAGTGGTCAGATTCTGCCTTTCTTTTGAGGGTACAGCCAACCTGATTTTCTGACAGATTGAATGTAGTATGTAAAGGAAAAGGGAATTGTTGAGGATAATATCAAGGCAGTTAGCCTGATTAACTGGAAAGGTGGAGTTTCATTTGAAATGGGGATGTTCCAGTGGGGCACGATTGGATGGTAAAACTTAAAGTGCAAGAATTCTGTTAGACACCAAAGTGGAGAGTTAAGTTGGAAGTTATATATATGAGTCTGAATTTGACAGAGAAGTTTAGATGGAGGTTATAAATTGAGAGTTTTCAGCATCAATAAGAATACTTAATGCTGTAGGCCTGAATGAGGTCATCAAGGGAGAGAGGATAGATGGAGAAGAGGTCTGAGGACTGAGCCTTGGAATTCTCCAGTAGGATGAGGTCCAAGTCCAGTTTGGATGGATTTACACCATACTGATAATCATCTTTACTGCAGGGTAGGGGGACTTCATGGGCCTAGCAGAGGGGGATTTTAAATATCTATTTTTTAAATTACTTTTATAATAGATGTGTAATAGTTTGTTGATTTGAAAACTATGCTCGCTGTCCCAACAAGACTTTGAGTTTCAACTTGGACATGTAAAGAACCTTAGGAGTCCTTATTCTTGCCCTTACAACAGGAGAAAACTTGGCAAAATGCCTCTCAGTGACTTTATAGGATCCATGAGTGAACCAAGTTTGAAGGTCAAGCTTCTTTCCTAAAACCTGGAGAGGCAGGTGCCTTGAGGGAGACACAGACTGAGGCATTTGCTTACCTGAAGCAGAAGCCTCCAGGGGTCATATATGCCTGTAAGGAACATTAGAAATACTCGTGAATTGCCAGAGGTTCATTGTGGGCCTACCCTGAGTAAATGGTGTTCCTTGGGGCTGCAGTCATAGTGGGGGTAAGGGGCTCACATATTTTCAGGGTTTTCCTCCAGTCACCCCACTAGATTCTCAACAAGGAGGTTGGAGGATAATTCAGAAAAAGCTACCCACCCCCTTTTCTCTGCTTTGGTGATTGCAGAAGTTGTTAAATGGTATTTTTTCTGGATAAAGGATGCTGGGTTGGCAGTTTTCTTTTTCTTTTTATTATTCCACCCAGGCCCTGAGTGATGACAAAGAGCAGAACCCCATGCCAACCTGTGATGGACATGCAAGAAGTAAGCTTTGTTTTATTTCACAAAAACAATAAATTAGTGGTGCATTCATGGTGATTCTTGAATGCTAGCATAATGAAATAGGATATTTTATGTCAGAGATGTTCTTGAGAAATGTAGATTTGATTTACCCATTGAAACCATGCTCTTTGCCTATTGTTCTAGTAGCAGTGTGCAGCAAAAATTTTTTGATGTCTGAACTAATTCCCACCCTTGGCTCCAACATGTGTCTACAGTTACTTAATAGGAACAATAAGAACCAAAACCAAATGATAACTACAAGAATTTTGTTCATAGTGTTAGATAATAGAATTGGCTGCGGGTATTATTTGAGACTATTTTTAAAAGCATAGTTACAAGATGTAGAATTTGGAGAGTATTTTGATAGTTCTATATAATTTCTAACAATATAACAATACTCAATGAATAATTCTGTCCATTTTTATAATTAAATGAATATTATTAAAAAGCAGACATGAGTATAGTTCTCTATTATTGGCTGTTAGCCAAAGAGATTAAAAAGTTGTTTATTCTATAATGTCTTTAAAAATAGTTATCTCTTTAATGTATATCTAGTCTTAAGGCTTTTAATTAAATAAGGATCTAGAGATTTTACATTAAACAAAAAAAGGATGTCAGCTTTAGAAATATTTTGCTCCATGCTCTTTAAAAGGGTAGTTTAGGGGTGCCTGGGTGGCTCAGTCGGTTGAGCTTCCGACTTTGGCTCAGGTCATGATCTCACGGTCTGTGAGTTCAAGCCCCGCATCGGGCTCTGTGCTGACAGCTCAGAGCCTGGAGCCTGCTTCAGATTCTGTGTCTCCCCTCTCTCTCTGACCCTCCCCCGTTCATGCTCCGTCTCTCTCTGTTTCAAAAATAAACAAACATTTAAAAAAATAAAAAATAAAAAGGTAGTTTACTATTATGTCTAATAATTCTTCTGCCTGCAGGAAAAAAATAACCCACAGAAAGAGTGGATCTAGAATTTCCTTATCTTGCCTCAGATTTTTCATTTTCTAACAAATGCCTTTTTTTCATGAGCTGTGAGTGAGGGTAGTTACAAGTCAAAGGCATTCTGTTTGCAAATTTATACATAATACTTCAGTTAATAAACACAGAATCTGAAGGAGAGTCTACATGTAAATGAAAAGTAGAAGGAAGGCTGTCAGCTGCATCAGATGGTAATTGATTTAATATGACCCCCTCCTCTAAAAAAATAAAGGGTGTCTGTGAGAGTAAGTTCTGTAGCCTAAAAATTTGTACCAATTAGAAGATGATCCTTGGTTGAGATGTCAAGTTTCAACTTGCAAGAAGCTGAGTAACATGCTCAGCAGGGTTTGCCAGGTATTATTTTAATAGACATACCTTGTAAAGGTGAATTTCAAAGAGGCTTTACGGCTTTCTGAACAGTATTCTAAGTCAGTATGTCACACATTCTAAGTCAGTATGTCAGTGTTATCATTTGTACATAATTTTATCGCGTTAGTGCTGTATTTTTATGATTATCCTAAAAATGCTTCACCAAAGATACACTGAAGTTTCCCACTGATTTTACATTCTCTTAGTCTTGTTTTGCTTGAGAAGTCCTTACTTTCTGTCCCTACTTTAGCTACCTTAACTATCTCTTTTTTCAATCTTAGACCTTGCATCATTATCTTTTTTTTAAAGCCCAGACACCTTCCTGGGTCATTCACTTCTCCCTAATATTTTGGCTGTTATCTTTCTTACACATTTGATCATTTAATTGTGAAACTCAAAAACAGAATTAGTCTCATATGTCTTTGTGCCCTGAGCACATGTGGAGAGCTGGGCAAAGTGTAGACTTAAAAAATTAAAAAAAAAAAAAAGAGGAGGGAAGGAAGAAACGAAAGTAGGCCTCTAAATCTCAATGAAACCAATGACTCATATCTGTATAATAATATATAATTTTTTTTTGTAAAAAATTAGATACCCAGACGAAGACATCCAGCCATACACATGCTAAATTGCAGATACCTATATAGTGGCTTTTGGTGGGAGTTTTAGTTCACTGAGAAATAGCCTTACTTAAGGACAAGATTCACCCCTGCCCTGAACAACTTTGAAGTAGAAAAATTAGGATTAATATATTGACAGTCAAACTTCCTGAAAATCAGCAATATCTTTTGTGTACTGGTACAATAAGCTGTAGAAAATGATTAGTGGTATGGATGCCTGAGATTTTTAGGGAAGGAGGGGATATTTTGCAAATGTACTTCATATCATTTATTGTCCTGCCCATGGTTATCACCATATACCTGCCACCTGCAAACAATAGATCTTAGTAAAATTATTCATGGAGTTTTACAAAATCTTGATACCTGAAGTTCAGGATTGAAAATGGAAGGTGGTAGATGGGTGGAGGGCTTTTTTTCTGAATTGATAAGAAAGCAGCTAGAACTTTAAAAGAAAGTTCGTATTTTCTTCCTCCACCTCCTTGGTGATATTTGGGGACTCACTGATCTTCAAAAAACTTTCTCAATTTCTTCACGTTGTTTCATTACATCTTAAAGGCAGAATAATCCAACACAGTGTTTTCCAAAAAGAACTCCATTAAATGCTGGTGTTCTGTGACCATGTTAATTAACTAATATAACAAATCAGTCAGTGTTAAGGACGTTATTTCTTTAGAAAGGTATTAAAAACTCTAAGAAAATTACTAAGTAAATTTAAATAGTCCTTACTATCATGAAGTACTTTTTCTTTAGAAATATATTGCCCAGTCAAGAATGCTAAGGAGAATGAGAAATCAGGCATTGCTTTAATTTTCTCAATATTTTTTGAATTCCTGTTATATGCCTGGTACTTTTGTAGACCCCTGAGGTCCATCGGTGAAACACATTAATGCACGACTTTAAATCTACAGTATTTATAAATGGCTTTTTTGTTTGGTGGTTGCTGGATTCTGTTACATCTTATAATGTTGTCATGTGTTTGTCCTTCATAAAAATTTATGGATGGATTAAGTAAATTAATCAAATGAGTCTAATTCACTCGATGAAGTAAAAAAAATCAGGTATTGATAATTTCTTTCAGAATTTATTTCACTGTCTTTTTTAAAATTTATTTTCTAGAGAAAATACAAGAGTAGGTGAATGACTCAGGTTGTAAGCAAAAGCTTTTTTTTTAATTTATGAAGTTCTTTGGGAAAGCTTCTTGACATGGGAAATAAATTTGAGAGACATGTTTCCATACAGCTTAAAATCAAGATTTATAGGAATTTTATAAATATTATGAATGTAGTATCTACCATTTGATCAGGTTGAACATGAAACAGAATCTTCTCTGGCTGGCTCATTGAATTGGAACGTTGGTGGTTTAAGTGAAAGAATAAGTAGCCTTTTGCAAACAAAGTGAAAAAAATACACATCTAGATAGATGTAGATCTATAAAATTAACTTACCTGACTCTTATTTTGTCCAGCTGATTTGGCTTTTAGAGATACTTTCTCTGGTAAATTTCAGGAACATTCTTGAACCAAAGAAGAGAATCCTTTTCTGCCCACTCTAGGTTTAAAAAAAAAAAAAAAGTCTCCAAATAGCTGTTCGCATTTCATAAAGATAAAAAATGTTTTTCCTTTTGCATTTTTTTTTGCATGGAGGTGGGATCAGACATCATTTTAAATTATGTTTCACAAAAAGGAATATATGCTTACAGGAAGTTAGGCAATGTTGGTATAATGGCTTTGTATCTCCCTGAACTCAGTTTAACAAAGGTGCATCCACTTACTGTGGGCCTTCATTCCTGAGTATTCTTTTTGGCTCTGTTTTCTTATTTGTTCCTTAAAGATCGTAATGTTTAGTACACAGGTTCTGAGAAATGAGTAAGATAATGAAAACAAAAAGAGCTCAGTGCTGGACCTGCCTCATGGAAAGAATTTAATGGAAAAATAATAATATAAATAAAGTAATTAGGCGTCTGTTTAGTGTTAGGCTTGAGAATAGTGCACAGAATATTAAATTGGGCTTTGGGTGCAAGTGTATCTTCTAGTTCAAGAGGTAAGGACTTACACACTTGAAGTAATAACTGAAAATAAAAATAGTGGTATGGATGAAAATAGACAAATTTATTTCATGTAAACTTTAGATTTCCTTTGATATGAATATTTAAAATGGTCCTGGGAAAAATATAAATTGCTTCATAAGTACTGCACATGTATAATGTTTGTTAAGTAGAACCAAACTGGGAGGTAATCTTCATTTAAGTTTGTATTGATTATGAGTTTCTCGAGAAAACAAAAACAGAAGGCAATTTAGTTTAGCCAGCTAAATTTCTCTTGAAGCAGTAAAAAGGTGTCATAGCTTGTGCATGCCAGGTGTAGCTCATTAAAGGTCACTACAGCATGCAAGATCTGCTCTACTAATAGGAACATTCTAACATACGTGAGAGAGGGAAGGTGTAAGTTTTAGTCTACTTTGTTCATGAAAGTCAAGAGAGCATATCATTAGAATTGTGTATGTGTGTGTATGTGTATGTGTGTGTGTATACAATATAAATAGAATTTATATATAATACAAATTTATAATTTATATTATAAATAAATTTATATTATATATAAATTATATTTTTATAATTATATAATGATATAATATACATAATAATTATATATAATTATTATATAATTATATTTATATATAATATAAATATATATGTATATTTTTGGTCTCAATTTTATTCAATGGTTTCAGTTATGGAATTTTATTTTCTTACTGAATGAACACATACTACTTGAAAAATAGGATGAGAAAGAAATTTTTGAAGAAAAATGTAAAGAATAACTCTGAGTATTCCCAAGTAATTTGTGATTTTCCTTACCCCTGAAGTCTTCATATGTTTTCATTTGTAGTAAAAAAAAAAAAATTCCTGCACCTGCAATAATTATTTTATTTTCCTTTCTTTTTTTGAACCACCTTGCCATGCAATTGTAAGATGCATATTTATGAAGAATTGAGAGAAGCCAGAATTGAATTTTCTTGTCCAACCAACCCAGCTCTGATGGCTGTCTCCAAGATAACCAACTTGCTCACATATGCTCCTGTTGCTTTCCATTATATAGTCAACAGGGAGTGTCAGTCTTTCAGCACTATATGTCATTAGTGAAATTAACAACACAGGGAAACAATGCTGCTGTGATAATAGTTGTAGCTATACATGCTTGCTGATTTTGGAAAAACGAAGGGATTTAGTAATACCTTTTCAGTCACACAAAATTTTTTGCTCTCTGGTCTTTCTCTAGTTCATGGCATTGTAAGCTTACTAAATAACCTACTTGTTAGTGCAAATAATACCTTTTAATTTCTGTTGTGAGGTATTACTTGACTCGTAAAAAACTATAGAATGACTATTTGTTGGAGACTTGTTTGTGTCCTTATGAAAAAATGAAAACATGTATGAAAAGGTAAACTGATGATTGTTCTCTACAAGGCCATCGAACACATAGTTTCAGTTTTCTGTAAATGGAATATAATTTGGCATCTAGCTCCATGTCTATGTGTATCTAGAAAAGAAAAATTTGCTTAGATGATTCAAAATGAGATTTGGTTTTAATAACACAGATACACTGACACTTAACAAAGAACTGCAGAAAGCCAGGAAATCATTGGATTAGATTGGACCTTTAGAAGAATTGGAAGCTTCCATGCTTAGACAGGAATTCTCCCGCACATCTTTCTGGTTGAGAATAATTTTCATACACATTTTGAAAGGTTGAAAAATCTTAAAAAACCCTGATTTTTGTTAACTTCTCATAGGATCAAAAAATTACCAATCCCTTGGTAAAAATGCTAATATGAGGATAATTAGCAAGATAGAGTGGTGGGGTGGATTATTCTAAGAATAAATCATGAACAAAAGTAAACTATGATGACTATGATGGTGTTATTAAATAGTCTGTATGGTAGTACAGACCTGTTAAGGGAATACTCTGGCAGTCTCTTCTATGAAAAATTTAAAAGCACATGAAACAAATTGAGACCATTTATGCATTTTTATTGTTTTCACAAAAGCATTGTGTAGTTAAATGGAAGAAAATAAAAAGAGAAAGGTTCTTCCCATGTCAAATGGTAATTTGCTTTATAGTACATGCTTATTTTTAGAGTTATTTAAATCAATGAAGTGGTAACTAATGCTTGTGACTATCACAGTTAACTCATTTCTTTGTTTTTATAATTTGTGAAGCAAACGTGGTTAATACTAGTTTCAGAGAGTTATGTTGAGTCACTATTAGAAACACTGGAAACAGTATTTGTAGAGTGCATTTGAATGAATTTAGAAAACTATTTTAGTGATCTTTCTGTTGAGTATGTTGTCATGGGTTTTACTCATTCAAGGTACAACTAGGGTCGGAGATGATTCCAAATTTTTAGCATTATGCAAATATTGATATTATACTCAAGAAATTAGTAGACACAAGGGAGAATCAGGGTAGTAAATTGATTCTATTTAATAAAATGCATTACTTGATTATTAATATCACGGCACACAGGTGTTATATAGCCCATTTGTTTTAAAAGGAAACTGCGATGCTTGAAATTCAAGTACCAACCTTCCTTTGGTGATGGTGTTCTTTCAGCTAATATTTTCATAGTGCCTGCTATGTGAAAACACTGGGATGCTTTTATTTATTTATTTTTTATTTTTTTATTTTTTTGAATTTTATTTTTTTATTTTTATTTTTTTCAATATATGAAGTTTATTGTCAAATTGGTTTCCATACAACACCCAGTGCTCATGGGATGCTTTTAAAACTTAAAGGCAAAGCCCATTAGGAAACTCAGAATGAATAGAACTAGAAATTGAAATTTGAACAGTAGTTTAATCAAATTGTCTACTTAGCAGATAATGAGTGATGTTTACCTAGTGCTTGCATGCCCAGGCCAAGTTTTGTGGCTCTGTAGATATTAGTTAACTCACGTCATCCTCACAGTGTTTCTTTGAAGTAAATGCTATCATTCTCTCTGGTTCACAGATGAGGAAACTAAGGTACTAAGGAAATAATCAGCTGAAGATGCTAAAATTGGTAAATAACAGGATGTGATTTGAACACCGATCTCTATAGCCCACTTGCTTAAACACTGTGCTGTACTTCTTCTTCACTTAGATACATTGCAGAAACAGAGGAATCTCTTTGCAAATACATCTAGCTCAGCTACTCGTGACGGTAGTAGTAACGCAACGAGAAGACACATACTGTCAATTCTACTTTATTATCTATAAGATCGATGATAATCCTTCTTCTTTCTCTACTGTCTCCAATCTCTTAATAAAGAAAATGGTCTTCAATATACTATATAGGAGATTTTTATGATACATTTCCTATTATATTAGAGTTACACTATTCTGGTAAATTCAGATAACACTGCACAATTTTCTGTTTAATTATATGAAAGGACTTTCCTTTCACAGTAAGCAGAGAGATTATCCTTTCAATACTTGATTAGAGATTTTCCTTTCAATATTGATTAAAGCATTCTGAAATCAAAAAGAACATAACATAGAATTGATATCTGAAGTTCTATACATGTGTTCTGGCAATACCTTTATTCAGAGTAGGAGGGGGAAGACTTTATTTTCTGCAAACAACCACTGGTTACCACCCACGGCCCACCATGTAGTCCAGAGAGGTAGGTTTTTCATTTGGAGAATTCATACTATGTTTACAATGATGGCATCACTAAAGACCTTTTTTCTTTGGAAGAAAGATCATTCTACCTTTCATGAAAAGGAAACTGTATGACTGTTTTATTCTAAGCGATTAAGAAGGAGCCTCAAATCTCAAGGAACATGGGGGAGCCCATAGCACACAGTATTCTTTAATATTTGGAGAAAAATATGAATATTGTATCTCCACATCTATTTTTCCCAAAAGTACTCTCATAATGAGTATTGGAAACTTTTTATGTTGCGGCGTGTTATTTCAGAATCCCTTTTTAATTCATACATTGAATAAATCCATTTTATAGATGGGGAGACTGAGAAGCAGAGAACTGAAGTCATAAACTCACTCAAATCCTCAGGAATTCAGCCCTTCCATACTGCTTACATTCATTTCCTTGGAGATATTCTAGCTGTTACAAATATTTGCATATTTGCTGCTCTGAAAATCTTTTTCCATGAGTAACTTGGCAGTAAAGCAGGTTTCATGTTGTCTTTTTAGATGTTTTACATGTTTTTAAACTTAAAGAGAACTTTACACCAAAATCTAGCTACCTTATTAGACATTCTAATTTGCTCATCTCAAATGTTTTCCATGCTACTATAATGACTATAATTGTATCCCTTCTAAACTTTATTTTGTGTAAATGTAAAATGATTGATATTATGTGGTTAGTAAATAGTCTGTCACACTGACCAGAATGTCTTGGGGAAGGTGTATTTATTTTATATCAGAAATACACTATTTGTGTGTATGTGTGTGTGTATTGTGTATAAAATATATATAAATATACATACATAAATTCAGAGGTCTATATAAATTCAGAGGGGTGTGTGTGTACACAGACATATACATACAGTATTTATAGTTAAAAAGTATTTCCATTGGGAAATGTTTGGTTGCATTATGATGATCTAATAGCCAAGGGAGTGCCAGTTGAGTACAAATTTAATAGCTTTTCTAGGTAGGATTCCAGAATTAGTGCATGAAGGGAACATAGTAGTTCTATTTGAACAGTTTATTAAATTAGGTTATATAAGCACTTATGAAATAAAGAGGAGCATGAAATCATCCAGAGGAAAATACACCAACAACCCAATTATTTATGAACCAAAGGGATTGATTTATTGTTGATTCATTATTGATTTATTCAGGGTAAATGAATCTTAATAAGTGTCATATAGACAGGGAATATATCTAATGCCAAGACATGAAGAAAATGGCTAAGTTTAAAGAAGCTATACTTAATGATTAATAAGAATTAGAAACCCTTTAATATTCTAGATATGGTTTTCCAATTAAAGATATTATAGAAAATTACCTGAAAATGGGAAGCTAGTTAGGCTCAATTGAATTTTAGAGGATCAGTTATTTTTTAGATTAAAATCTAGTGATGAAAATAATCCATGAAAAGAGATACTGGGTTCTTGACATAATTCACTCCAAGTGAAAATTTGATGACATTATGTTAAATGTCATTGAAATCATAAAAATAATGAATATGATAGGTTTCATGGTTTGTTTTACCTTGATTAATTGTGATAAAACTTTATTCCCCCCCGTAAGTTGTAGTACCATATAACCAGGGTAGTTATTTGGAATATTTACCAGGTGGTATGGCTGACTTGACCAAACAGGATAAACAACCAGAAGGCATACTAAATGTGTGTGAGCTCTGTGTACAACATAAATAGGTAGACCAGAGCAGTGAGGTACTGGCTTTATACCTACATGTAAACTTTAACTCTAGACTCTGAGAAGATGTAACATACTTAAGTTCCTTCCTCCCTTTCCTCCCTTTCCTTCCTTCCTTCCTTCCTTCCTTCCTTCCTTCCTTCCTTCCTTCCTTCCTTCCTTCTTTCTTTGCCTCTTCTCCCTTCCTTCTTTCCCTCTCCTTTTCTTCTCTCTTTTTTAAATTTCTTTCTTGCTTTTTTTTTTTTTTTTTAAGAGCAGTGGGTTCATTTCCTGAAAGTCTTGGGTCAGAATCATAGTAGCTTCACAGATAAAGGAGGGCATAGTCTGGTTAAAATATGGCTTGTGAACCTTGACTTCTCTCTTTCCATTTCAAGAGGCGATTCCAATGTTTTAATAGATCACAGTTGGCAAATCCCAGAAGTAAAACATTCAAGTAATTGGAAATAACCACTTTCAAAGTAAAATTGGCAACAGTAGCAATAGAATTACTTGATGGTAAGTTAGGCTTGTGAGCCATGGCTTGAAATATTTGTTCTTCAGCTGACTGATAAAAGTCAATTTGGCACATGAGTGTTCATTTTCGGTTGAGATTACATAATGTGTAAAAGGATGAATTATTTGAAAGTTGAACATAGGAAGGTCAAATGTTGACTGCAGTGGTGACTGATCCTTGTGCTTGATATTTTCAATGATCATTTTTAGTAAGTTTAGTAAAAGTTTATGGAATATATTTTTAAAACTATATTTTGAAAAGAAATGGGAAAAAGTTAAATTTAAAATACGGGCATGTATCTTTGTGAAAATAAAACCTTACTCATTTAAAAATACATTAGCAATATGTGATGTAGTGTGCTATGTAACTACAGGTCAAATCCAGTGGCAAACTTTTATTCTTCGGCATCATTCTATTTTATTTAAAATTTGTCTTTAAAACAAAAACACATTCATGACTTGAAATTATTTTATGGTAGTTTCTAATAGGTGATTTTTCTCACTTGTTTCAATTGTCATTTTTTTAAAAAATCAGTTTGTTGTGACATTTATTAAGCTAGCAAATCATTAATATTTCAAGAAAACTCATCCGTTTGCTGAAGTGTGTATTGCTGTCTCAGCTATTTCTTTGAGAACTTGGAGACTGCAGCATAATAAAGATTTTTATCATTGGAAATCCTTCTGCTTACCTTAATAATCACATATTGGCCTCGATAGTTTAGATGACCTGAAGTATGAGTTAGTGAACATTGGTGTGTCTCTTACAGAGCATTGTGTACAGGTAAAAAGCTATAAATAAAAACTTTATTCATTTGTAAATTAATATTCCCTTTTTATTACTGGGTACATTACTGTTAGGTATTCCCTGAAGAAGTACTTCAGAACAATGACTTTTTAAGTGGATATTTGGTTATGTTTTCTACAATATTATCTAACTTAGAATAGATACACTTTTGATAAGTATGTCTTCTTGACAGAACTAACATAAGTAAAATGAACAAAGAAAAAAATTATAATTTCTATTTTTTTGGATGGTGAGTTCACATGTCATACTGTGATGTGTAATGCTCGTGTTAAGAAATGTTGTCATGCTATAATTTTCATTCTTTTACATCTGTGCATTAACTTGAATAAGATCCTAAGATTTACTTATAGGTAGGTATCAGTTTAGAAAGATTTCCTTTCTGTGAAATCCCAGTCCTGATGTTTTAACACATAAATAGACTTTGAAACCATGTTCATTCAATACCTATGACTGATAGCTTTAATGAATGCCTAACAACTTACTTAAACCAAACAAATAATTAGTCTCAATTACAGAAGTGTAAATTTGACCCTAATTAATGAATGTGCCAGGCTTTATACATTGGTTTAAGTGTAATTGATCTTAAGGCCACAGAGATCAATTTAAGGGTTGGCAAAATGACAAGTAGGAAGTGATTCAGATGTAAGAAAGCTTACCACTAGAAGGATTAATTGGTGTATTAGTGATAAACTAGTAGGTGGCTGATGTAATAATGATATCCCCATATTAAGAAATCTCAAAATAGGATCATGAACTCCAAAGCTTTTAATTGTATACAATTACTATGTCAAATATACACTTTTGAAAGAATATTTGTCACATTCGTTGGTCGTTCATTTAATTTTAGGTTTTTTCCTTTTTCATCATGAAAATAAAACATCCTAAAGGATGCATTTATGTGTTTTACTTTATGCTTTGAAATATTCTCATTTAACTGTGTTGGTAGGCCTGGGTCTGGAAGATCAAGTGACTGTATTAAATAGACAATGACTGATTACTAGGTAGTATTTTTCCATTTCCTACCCTGCCTGTGAAGTCTGCTTTTGTTGCCATGTTAACTTCTCCCCACTTTGACAGTGAAATCTGGAGGTGGGGGGATGGGAAAGAGAAAGGTGGTTCTATTATGCCATTACGTTTCTTCTTTTTTGAAGGGCTTCTAATACTCTGAACGATGGGTTAAAAAGCTGATATATGATGAAGCTGAATGGTGAAAAAAGCCAAATTGATGCCACATTCATTTCATATCAACGTGTGAAGGGTCAGTGGCACATTGAGAGACAGGCAAAGGGAGAGAGGCAAAGTCCTAGATCAAAAGAGTCAGAGGTGGCTAAGTACGGAGTTGCAGAGATGAGAATACTACAGTCTTTGTCCCTTTTCCAAATATTCCCTGCCTATATGTTCTTTTCTGCCTTCCCCTCCCCGCCCCCTCCTAACCCCAGACAACTCTCCTAATAAAAAGATTTTTCAAGAAAGATGTCAAAGAAAATAGATTTTTTCAAGAAAGGTGTCAAAGGAAATTGTTGAATGAGGTATGGGGGCATCGTGAGACCAGAGTGGAGGAAGGTGATAAAGGCGCTATTTAGAAGTTAAGCCCAGAAAACTGGGGCAAGAATCAAAGCAATGCTACAGGCAGAAATGAAGTAACCAGGGCCTCGAAGATAATCATAAGGAGCTGGTGACTGAGGTAGGGAAAAAGGCGAGGCCAGTTAAGAGGTTTAAGGCAGAGGATGACCTACTTAGAAAAAGATCTTTTCAACAGCCAGACTTTGGACTGGAGGGGAAATAGCTCAGGAGGCTCGAGAGTGGGTTACACTGGTCTGAGTGGAAGTTGTTCTGAATACATAAGAAATTGTAATTATACTGAATTAGGAGGAGATAATTAAATTAGGCAGTCATGTGCAAGAACATTTTCTCCTTAGATGTTTTTTCTTAAGTTTTACTTTTAGGAGAGTTGTTCTTCATCTATCAGATTTTGATTTGCATTATGTTGTGTGATACAACCTGATTTAGACTACTTTGTTGGAAGAACATTCTAAATCCATGAACATGCTGAAAGAGGCACAATTTTACTTCTTGTAAATGTATAAAGATGATAAGGTTAACCTTTGTGCTTGTATAAATTCCTTTGTACTGTCTCTTAGACTTTTTACTAGATAAGTGTAATGTATATTGAAGGGATTTTAGAAACATCTGTTTTCTTAATTCAGGAAGTTAGAATAATTTGATATCCTAAGAAGTTTATCCTTTATGATACCACATTTGTACTAATTATTTTTTCAGAATACAACAGGGTGGTATAGTTTTAAACAGAAAAATTATGGAGCCAAATGAGATGGATTGAATCCTGGACCCTCCATTTTCTACCTGTGGGAAAACACTGGGCCTCTGTGTGTATGGCTCACTTCCCTCACCTGTCAAATGGGCGAATACTAGTGCTTATTTTGTAGAGTGGCTGTAACAATTTATTAGACATATATGCATATATGTACATATATGTGTACCTATATATGCTTAGGACAATAAGAGAAACAGAGAAACAACTCATTAAGTATTTACTATTATTAACATTCCTTTTTTTAAATATGAAATTTATTGTCAAATTGGTTTCCATACAACACTCAGTGCTCATCCCAACAGGTGCCCTCCTCAATGCCCATCACCTACCTTCCTCTCCAACCCCCATCAACCCTCAGTTTATTCTCGGTTTTTAAGAGTTTCTTATGGTTTGGCTCTCTCCCTAACTTTTTTTTTCCTTCCCCTCCCCCATGGTCTTCTGTTAAGTTTCTCAGGATCCACATAAGAGTACAAACATACGGTATCTGTGTTTCTCTGTATAACTTATTTCACTTAGCATAACACTCTCCAGTTCCATCCATGTTGCTACAAAAGGCCAGATTTCATTCTTTCTCATTGCCACGTAGTATTCCACTGTGTATATAAACCACAATGTCTTTATCCATTCATCAGCTGATGGACACTTAGGCTCTTTCCATAATTTGGCTATTGTTGAAAGTGCTGCTGTAAACATTGGGGTACAAGTGCCCCTATGCATCAGCACTCCTGTATCCCTTGGGTAAATTGCTAGCAGTGCTGTTGCTAGGTCAGAGGGTAGATCTATTATTAATTTTTGGAGGAACCTCCACACTGTTTCCCAGAGTAGCTGCACCAGTTTGCATTCCCACCAACAGTGCAAGAGGGTTCCCGTTTCTCCACATCCTCTCCAGCATCTATAGTCTCCCAATTTGTTCATTTTAGCCGCTCTGACTGGCATGAGGTAGCATCTCAGTGTGGTTTTGATTTGTATTTCCCTGATGAGGAACGACGTTGATCATCTTTTCATGTGCCTGTTGGCCATCTAAATGTCTTCTTTAGAGAAATGTCTATTCATGTTTTCTGCTGATGTCTTCGCTGGGTTATTTGTTTTTCGGGTGTGGAGTTTGGTGAGCTCTTTATAGATTTTGGATACTAGCCCTTTGTCCGATATGTCATTTGCAAATATTTTTTCCCATTCCATTGGTTGCCTTTTAGTTTTGTTGATTGTTTCCTTTGCAGTGCAGAAGCTTTTTATCTTGATGAGGTCCCAGTAGTTCATTTTTGCTTTTAATTCCCTTGCCTTTGGGGATGTGTCAAGTAAGAAATTGCTGTGGCTGAGGTCAGAGAGGTTTTTTCCTGCTTTCTTCTCTAGGGTTTTGATGGTTTCCTGTCTCACATTCAGGTCCTTTATCCATTTTGAGTTTATTTTTTATGAATGGTGTAACAAAGTGGTCTAGTTTCATCCTGCATGTTGCTGTCCAGTTTTCCCAGCACCATTTGTTAAAGAGACTGTCTTTTTTCCATTGGATATTCTTTCCTGTTTTGTCAAAGATTAGTTGGCCATACTTTCGTGGGTCCATTTCTGGAGTCTCTATTCCATTGGTCTATGTGTCTGTTTTTGTGCCAATACCATGCTGTCTTGATGATTACAGCTTTATAGTAGAGGCTAAAGTCTGGGATTGTGATGCCTCCCGCTTTGGTCTTCTTTCTCAATATTACTTTGGCTATTCAGGGTCTTTTGTGGTTCCATACAAGTTTTAGGATTGCTTGTTTTAGCTTCAAGAAGAATGCTGGTGCAATTTTGATTGGGATTGCATTGAATGTGTAGATAGCTTTGGGTAGTATTGACATTCTAACAATATTTATTCTTCGAATTCTGCCAATTTTTATGCCTTTGATTTCCTTTTGTTGTCTGATTGCTGATGCTAGAACTTCCAACACTATGTTAAACAACAGCGCTGAGAGTGGACATCCCTGTCATGTTCCTGATCTCAGGGGAAAAGCTCTCGTTTTTCCCCACTGAGGAAGACATTCCTAACAATATTTTTGTATGATAACAATACTCTTAATCATCATCATCATCATCAGTTCTAATCTAAATGCTAATCTTAATGACATTTTTGTGTACCATGCTTCAGCTGCTTCTGCCAATTCCTTTTTCCTCTGTACAATAAGACAAGAATTACCTATACTTGTTTTCCTTCTGTTTCTTGTAAACCTTATGCAGTCTGGTTTCCTGAACCACGACACCAACTAACATGTTCTTGCCAAGGGCTACGGTGACTTCCATGTTGCTAAATCCAGTTCACCTCTCAGTCTTTATTTTACCTTGACCTGTCAGCAACAGTTGAACGAACACCCATTTCTTTGACAGACTGTCTTCACTTGTCTTTCAGAAATTATAGTGCGGTTTCCTTCCAAAATTATTCGTTACTCTTTCTCAGTCCCCTTTGCTGAATTTTTGTCTTCTCCTAGATCTCTTAGTGATGGTAGGAGGCACACAAATCACCTGCTCCTCTCCTGGACTCACTTCCTTAGTCATTTCTATAGTTTTAGATGCTGTTGCCAATACCTGGCTAATTGATACTCCCATTCAAAGGAGTTCCCAGCTCCTCTTTCCAATTCCAGATTTGTACATCTAATTCCTTACTTGATATTCTTTAAAAAAAAATTAAGTTTATTTTGAGAGAGAGGAACAGAGAGAGTAAGGGGGAATGGGGTAGAGAGGGTGGGGAGAGAGAGTCTCAAACAGGCTCCACACTGTCAGTTCAGAGCCCAATGTAGGACTTGAACTCATGAACTGTGAGATGATGACCTGAGCCAAAACCAAGAGTGGGACGCTTAACCAGACTTAGCCACACAGGTGCCTTTCCTT
Organism: Felis catus; assembly: GCF_018350175.1. NCBI lineage: Eukaryota > Metazoa > Chordata > Mammalia > Carnivora > Felidae > Felis > Felis catus. The sequence goes on from NC_058386.1 coordinate 24,407,154, forward strand.
ATTTTATATTTCTTACCTGGAGGACCAGCAGACACTTGAATTTTAAAATGTCCAAAATCTGTTCAGATGATTTCTCTTCAAAACTGGTTCCACTTATACCCTTCCAATTATTTAAGACAAATACTTTACAGCCATTCTTCACTCACCATGTTCTGTCATGCTACACATCAAACAGTCTTCACATTGTGTGGGCTAAACCTTCACAGTAGATCTACATGGTGATCACTTCTTACTACCTGCACTGCTACCACTGAACTCTAAATCGCTCTAGGATTACTGTGGTCATACCTGGTCTGTTTGCTTCTGTTCTTCCCTCCTTCGGATCTATTCTCAACACAGAAGCCAGGTGTCAGTAAAATGATGTCAATCTTCTCCTTGAAATCTTGCACTGGGTCCCCAGTTCACTCAGAGTAAAAGCCAAAGTCTGTATAATGGCTTCTATGACATTACATGAACTGGCCTCCATTGTTTTCCTCATATCACCTCCTACTTTGGTCATCATGCGTGCTACTCAATAGTCATAATAGTGCCTCTTCACTGTTCATAAACCATCTTAGGTACATTCCCACCTTAAGGCTTGGCACTTACTGTTAGCTCTGCTTAAACAGTTTTCCCATGTATAAATCTATAATTACTTGACCTCCTTCAGGTCTGTGCCTATATGTCATCTTTTTGATGGGGTTCACTCTATAGTTGTAAGACTATAACCATCCACTCTCCCCCCGACTACCAACTCTAGCACTTCTCATTTCCCCTACTCTCCTCTGGAGTTTAGTATATCTTCCAAAATCATATGTAATTTACTTATGATTTTTATTGTTTTTTTTTTTTATCTTAACCCACTAAGAAAGTAAGTTCCATTAGGGAAGGGAACACTTTTCATTTACTGGCTCCTGTCAGTATCTGTCATGTAGTAGGTATCCAATAAATATATATTGAATGGATGACTGAGGGAATGAGTATTCTGTTGGTTTTCCCTCTCCCCTACAATTAGTATGTTGCAGAGAGTTTTCCATGAATAACACATGTTAAGCAAGATACATACCTGCCATAGACAACGAACATTATCTATTACTTTCATTTGCTAATTTAATATGCATAGCTCTACTTGAAAGGTATCACAGCATCCAGTGTTGCAGGGTGTTGTCATTTGGAATGTTTTCTCTATCTCCTTCAACACTGCCTTTCCATCAAGCTGTGCCTTAACTATGAAGTTTTTCTTTCCTGCTTGTCCTTGTCCACAGTGGTTTCCAATTCCTCAGAACTAGTGTAGCACTAATTTTCTCTAGTATACAATTTAACCATCACTTCAGTATTAAGTCTCATTGTTTCATATGAATAAGTTCTGTCTCCTCAACTAGCTTGCTAAATCTTGAAGGGCAGAAGTCATATGTTATGCTTTATGGCAAAGCAGTGTAAGTGTTTATGCCCCCAACCATTTCATATGAGTATTTTAGTTGAAGTAATTTTTTAGGGAAATTTCCTTAGAATTGTTGGGAGCAAATTGCTTTAAAAGACAAAAAAAGCTGAACCAAACATTCGCACAAACAAAATAGAGTAGCATAATAGGAAGCTATCTCAAAAAGAAATTTTGTAGAATTGATTTAACGGATTTTCTCTTTCATGTATCCTTCCTTATAGGTAAGCAATGTAAATAATCAAGTATTTTTTCTTGGATTTAATAAATATTAGCTATTTGTTATCCATAAAATAATATGCCCTTTTATGCTTTAAAAAAATGTAAGGTATTACATGGCAAGGAAATATTCATGTATTGACCAAATCAAAGGATCAAGCTGGAAATAAAGTGATGACCAATTACAGTGTGTACAGTTCTTATTTTTTTCAAATGTCTCATGGAAGACATTCATGAAAAGATTTGCTTGCCTTGTAACACTCTTCTACTCATCTTTTAATTTGCGTAGCCCATTTCCTGAAGATGCATAGAACACATGCACATTAAACAGGAAAATGGCTTAATTTATGTCCCAAACTTAGAAAACCAAATAAAGCCTGCACTAATGGCAGACCTTTAACTTTGCCCATTGTGCTTAATGACCATCACTATTAAGCCAACCTGTACAATTATTCAGTATTCAAGGTGCACAAACCGTCCTCTGGAGAAAAATGAGTAAAATGAGCTCAACATAACAGCACTGAGGAAGGTCAGGTTATATTTTCTTTCATAGAATAGGGAGTTTTTATTTTTTAAAATATATTGTCTTTCAGGAGTGAGTTTTGCACAGATAATACTTTGTGATATTTATTCACCAGAGAATTTTCTTTCACCAGAGTATTTTCTTATTTTTCTTTTGCAAAAGCATGGGTTCTTCTATCCCATTAATTTCTTTGAATATCGTGAAATTGAGTTTTATGAAACACATAACCAAAGAGACCTGTATGTTTAGAGATATGGGAGGGGTCGCTGAGCCCTCAGTGCCTCTGGTGTCCTTTGATATCTCTAAATACTGAGAAAAAATTAAGTGTTAATAATGCACAAACTCAACAAGTAAACTTTTTTTTTAATGTAGAGATTCTGAGGTGCAGTATGTGATGCCTTCAGGTTTTCATTTTTTGGTTCTTGGAGACAAAACAGATACGTAATATTGAAAATTGGATGTACAACTCCTCCATTATAAAACACATACACTTGAAAAGAATTAGTTAACATACAGTGTTGTTTTAGTTTCAGGTGTACAGCATAAAGACTCAACACTTTTATACATTTCTCAGTGCACATCAAGATAAGTGTACTCTTTTATCCCTTTCATCTCTTTCACCCATTCCTCCACCCATCTCCTCTCTGGCACTTACCAGTTTCCTCTCAAATATATTTAAAAGTCCTTTTGTCCCTTGCTCGCTCGCTCTCTAACTTTGTTCATTTGTTTCTTAAATTCCCTGTAGGAGTGAAATCATATGGTATTTGTCTTCTTTTCACTGACTTATTTCACTTAGTATTATACCTTCTAGGTCTATCCGTGTCATTGCACATGTCAAGATTTCTCTTCTCTTTATGGCTGAGTAATATTTCATTGTATGTACATACCACATCTTCTTTATTGATTTATGTATTGATGGTCACTTTGATTACTTCCATATCTTGGCTCTTGTAAATAATGCTGCAGTAAAGGTAGGGGTGCAGACATCTTTCTGAATCTGTATTTACATTTTATTTGGCTAAATACCCAGCAGTGGAATTATTGGATTCTAAGGTAATTCCATTTCGAATTTTTTAAAGAACCTGCATACTGTTTGTTACAGGATCTGTACCAACTTGTGTTCCCACCAACAGGGCACAAGTGTTCCTTTTTCACCCACATCCTAACCATTTATTATTTTTTGTGCTTTTTGATTTTAGCCATTCTGACAGCTGTGAAGTGCTCTCTCATTGTGGTTTTGATGTGCATTTCCCTGATGATTACTGATATTAAACATCTTTTTATGTGTCTGTTGGCCCTCTCTATGTCCTATTTTGAAAAAAAGTTTTTTCAGATACTCTGCCCATTTTTAATTGGATTATTTTTGTTGTTTTGAGTTGTATAAGTTTTTCATATTTTTGATTATTAACTCCTTATTGGATGTACCATTTGCACATATCTTATCCCATTCAGTACGTTGCCTTTTCAGTTTGTTGATGGTTTCCTTTCCTGTGCAAAAGCTTTTTATTTTGTTATAGTCCCAATAGTTTCATTTTGCTTTTGTATTTCTTGCCAGAGGAGACACATCTAGAAAAACGTTTCCACGGTTGATGTGAAAGAAATTACTGCCTACGTTTCCTTCTAGGAATTTTATAGTTTCACATCTCACATTTAGATTTTTAATTCACATCAAGTTTATTCTTGTATGGTGTAAGAAAGTGGTCTAGTTTTAATATTTTGCATGGACCTGTCCAGTTTTCACAACATCATCGGTAAAAGAGACTGTCTTCCCCCATTGTATATTCTGGACTCTTTTGTCATAGATTAATTGGTGATAAAAGGATGGATTTCCTTCTGGATTCTGTAGTTTCATCAAACTTTGTGTCTATTTTTGTGCCAGTATTATTACTGTTTTGATTATTGTTGCTTTGTAGTATATCTTGAAATCTGGGAATGTGATCCCTCCTTTTGTGTTCTTCATTTTCAAGTTGTTTTGGCTCTTAGGGGTCTTTTGTGGTTCCATACACATTTTAGGATTATTTGTTCTAGTTCTGTGAAAAATTATGTTGATATTTTGATAGGGATTGCAGTGAATCTGTAGATAGCTTTGGGTAGTATGGGCCTTGTAACAGTATTTTTTCTTTCAGTGCATGAGCATGGAACATCTTTCCATTTGTTTGTGTCATCCTCAGTTTGTTTAATCATTTTTTTATAGTTTTGAGAGTACATCAAGTCTTTTACCTCCTTGACTAAGTATATTCCCGGGTGTTTTATTATTTTGAGTGCAATTGTAAATAAAACAATTAAGTTAAACATGTATTGAATGCTTTCTGTGTTCTAGGCTTTCTGCTAGTCACTGGTTACACAAGCTGAATTAGGCAAAGTTACAGTTTTCATGTAGTTTACATTCAGGAGGAAAAGAAGAAAAAGGAAAATAAAAAAGAAAACATACCTATTTAGATAATTGTGAAAGCAGAAGAAAGTGCTGTGAGTAGAAATTTAGAGGCAGAACGTTATTTTCACATACATCATTTCTTATACATTATATGTTTTGGAATATCCAACTTTTCCAAATATTCAAACTTCTTAAAATCTTAGAATATCATCAAAAACTAGCATATCGGATCCAGAATGTCTTATAAGATATAAAAAAATGACCTCCAATATTCAGTTTCAGAAATCTAATTCATGTTAACATAGTTAACCTATTTGGTAAATATTAAGTACCCACCACAGGCCAGGAAGTCTTTTTTTTTTCCTGTAATTAATTTTTTTATAATTGACATCCAAGTTAGCACATGATGCAACAATGATTTCCATTTAGACCATCCCCCTCCACAACTCCTCTGGCAACCCTCTGTTGGTTCTCTACATCTAAGAGTCTCTAATGTTTTGTCCCCCTCCCTGTTTTTATATTAGTTTTGCTTCTCTTCTTATGTTCATATGTTTTATATTTTAAAGTCCTCATAGGAGTGAAGTCATATGATATTTGTCTGTGACTAATTTCGCTTAGCATAATACCCTCTAGTTCCATCCACGTATTTGCAAATGGCAAGATTTCATTTTTTTTTATTGCCAAGTAATGCTCCATTGTACATGTATACCACATCTTCTTTATCCATTAATCCATCGATGGACATTTGGGCTCTTTCTGTACTTTGGCTATTGTTGACAGTGCTGCTGTAAACATTGGGGTGCATGTGCCCCTTCAAAACAGCATACCTGTATCCCTTGGATAAATACCTAGTAGTGCCATTGCTGGCTCATAGGGTAGTTCTATTTTTAATTTTTTGAGGAACCTCCATACTGTTTCCCAGAGTGGGGGCACCAGTTTGCATTCCCACCAGCAGTGCAAAAGGGATCGTCTTTCTCCACACCCTCACCAACATCTATGGTTGCCTGAGTTGTTCATGTTAGCCATTCTCACAGGTGTGAGGTAATACCTCAGTGTCGTTTTGATTTGTATTTCCCAGATGATGAGTGATGTTGAGCATTTTTTCATGTGTCGGCCATCTGGATGTCTTCTTTGGAGAAGTGTCTATTCATGTCTTTTGGCCATTTCTTCAGTGGGTTATTTGGTTTTTGGGTGTTGAATTTGATAATTTCTCTATAGATTTTGGATACTAACCCTTTATCTGATATGTCGTTTGCAAATATGTTCCATTGGTTGCCTTTTAGTTTTGCTGATTGTTTCCTTCACTGTGCAGACGCTTATTATTTTGATGAGGTGCCAATAGTTTATTTTTGCTTTTGTTTCCCTTGCCTCCAGAGACGTGTTGAGTAAGAAGTTGCTGTAGGCAAGATCAAAGATGTTTTTGCCTGCTTTCTCCTTGAGGATTTTGATGGCTACTTGTCTTGCATTGAGGTCTTTTATCCATTTTGAGTTTATTTTTGTGTCTGGTGTAAGAAAGTGGTCCAGGTTCATTCTTCTGCATGTCGCTGTCCAGTTTTCCCAGCACCACTTGCTGAAGAGACTGTCTTTATTCCATTGGGTATTCTTTCCTGCTTTGTCAAAGATTAGTTGGCCATACGTTTCTGGATCCATTTCTGGGTTCTCTATTCTGTTTTATTGATCTGAGTGTCTGTTCTTTTGCCAGTACCATACTGTCTTGATGATTATGGCTTTGTAATACAGGTTGAATTCTAGTTAAAGCACACGGAGGCTTACTAAAGTCAATTAGATGGCTCATGGAACTGCTGTAAGTGTTAGATGACTTAGTCTAGATGCTTGGTAATAAGGATCAGAACTCTAAGTATCACATTCCCAGGGAAAACACATAAGCACATCAAGAAACTGCTTGGTACTGATGCTTTGGGTTTCCCAGCTACCCTCCACTCCCTGAGACAATTGAACAGGAGGGATTATTAGAGTGGTTACAATGAAGAGGGTAAAATGAGGTTAAGTTCAGGATATGTTACATATGTAAAACCTATACTAATGTTTCCTAACTGGTGGCAACAAATAGATTAATGGGGTAACATGATATTGACCATTTCAGTCTTAAGGGTGCCTGTGGCACTCAAAATTCCCAGGCAGTTTACCTCCAGTCTTGAGTAGCTTCCTTAGTTTACTTCAATTCGTTATAACATAAAAAAAGAAAAAAATTCAGGACCACTGGTATATAGTATTGCATGAGATATGTGTGGTCGAAAATAATTGAGGAGGAGTCCTGTGTTTGTAGCTTGAATTACATGGTACCTCATGATCACACTTACTGATAGGGAAAAACGCAGGGGAAAAGCAGGTTGATAAAAGGAGGGGAATCAAGAAGGTTTTTCTTTTTTCCCCAGAAGACCTGTGAAGTTTAAGAAACTTAAATAGTATTTCACATGTGGATGTTAAGAAAGTAGTTGGCTCTGTGAGATTGGAGTTCAGGAAGGCATTATTTTAGAAATAGAAATTGGAGAGTCATCAGCCTAAAGATGGGGTTTAGAGCTGTGGGTTGAATGAAATTAGCAATGGAGAAAAGGTAGACAACAAAGGGAAGAGATTTTAAGATAGAGCTTTTATACAATTAAACATTTCGAAGTAGAGCAGACTAATAATAGGAGGTGCAGAATTCTTACCATGAAATATCTTAGAAATAAACTGAAAAACACACTGCATACACAAAACCATTGCATTTCTATACCTGTAAGTAAAAGAAAAACTAGAGTTGGGAATAATCCACCAAATCATTAAGTGAACTGAACATGTTGGGGGAGAAAATTTCCTTACTAGGACCAAGTTAAGGAAAACCCTCTTTTTTTAAAAAATGCAGTAATAGAGAAGATAGAATAAAAGCATATAAAATGAAAAATTCTATGAGAAGGATCAACACATTTGTATTTACCAAAGTCAGAATACTAGAACTAAGAGGCACTCCCTAAGGCCTGAGAGAATTACACTGAGGACAAAATAAAAGGAAGTTCTATTTTAAACAGTGGGTAGTAAACTTATGAAATACCTTACAAGTGATAAATAGGTTTCCACAAGTGGTAGAATAAGTTGAAAAGGTGCAGTTAATGGATAATAGATATACCATAGTTTGTTTAAGGAAGTGGAGTATTTGGGTGAGTGGTATATCTCTAGTCATTTAATTTTGATACCTTATTTCATAACCTGTTTCTTAAAAAAATTCAAGCTAGGATTGATTTGGAAGGAATATAATATGACAGAATATGACTTTTTTATGTTAGGCAAAAATTTTACAAGTGAATATTCATATTAGATTACAGTTTGCTTAAAACAATTATTATACCTGATGAAGAGTTAGGATACCCATGTATGAAGAGCCCTACTTTCTACGTGTTCTAACAAGTGATTTAATGGAACATATTTTTTCACAGTGAAGGGTGATCTTAATATGATAAGGTCAGAGCATTTTCTAATAACAAATTTCAGTACTCCTGCAAAGTTCTAATATAGTTGAATTTTGGTGCACATGTCTGTCTAGTGTTGTTTTTCTGTTTTCCCTACTTAGTGACCTAATTTTATTAACTTTGTTGTTCATTTACAATGCATTCTTTCTTCTAATGCCTTCTTTTGCAAGAACAATCATATTTTCTTTATTCTCTTTTTCATCTCTTTTCTGGCTAGATGGTTATATGTTCTATTTTTTCTGACCTCTTATCCTTAAATTTATAGCATTCATGTTTAATTAAGTCATTATTCTCCTCTGAACACTGCAAGAACACCAGGATGTTTAAATTTAGATTTATCTCCTCCCATTTTCCCATATTACTGTTGTCTGCTATTTTGGTGTATACATTGTTAGCCCTGTCATTTGTCATTATTAATTTTTCATGGTAGTAAAGTATTTATTTTTCTACTTTTATGGCTTCTAATCCTTCATTATCAACTGAATTTCTTTTTTCAAGTACCCATGTTAGTAAAAACCTCTGCAATTTGTGTATTTCATTCTTAATCTGAAATAATAGTTTAACTGGGCATTGTATTCTGTACATTGTTTTCTTTTTCCTGTTCTTGAGATTTTGTCTTTAACATTTTATTTCTTGAACTATGTGATATGGGTATTTAAATACTGGAACATGGTATGGACCTTCAAATGAGCACTCCTGTGTTTCTATAATTCTAGAACATTGTCTACCATTACCATTCCAAATATTCTTTCCCATATTCTCTCTAGTCTCTCCTTGTGTGACTTCAGTGTATGCATGTTGAATATTCTCCTTTTATATTGCCATGTCTTTTGACTTAGGTTTATATGCTTCTTTTTAGTTTTCTTTGAAATATTATTAGTAATTTCCTTAAAAACACTTTGTATTTCACTAATTCTCTTCTGTTACATCCAGTGTGTGGTTTGTCTTATCTGTTGAGAACTTCTTTAAGTTCATTTTTATTATTTTTAGAATTTCTCTTTCTTTGTCTTCAAATCTGTATGTTTTATGTTGTCCAAATTTATATTTTCTGGGTTTTTTTTTGCTACTTTGGACATTGTAATCATAAAGATACTGTGAATACTATAAAAAACATTGTTTTATTCTAATTCTACTTTGGTATCCATGTGGAAAAACATATGAAAGAATGAGCCAATTAAAATAATAGAATAAGTGGATGGATTTGAAATAGTACCTTGGTGTTTTCTTTCCTTGGTTTTGGGTTTAACCATTTGAAATAAAATCTCCATCCCCTTTGTTTCAGCTTTATTGAGATATAATTGGGAAATAAATATTGTATCTGTTTAGTACAGTGTGATTTTTTTTGTTTTTTGAAGGTATACAGTGTGATGATTTAATATATGTATACACTGTGAAATGATTACCACAATCAAGTTAACTAACACACCTATCACCTTGTAGGGTTTCTTTTAGTGATGAGTACACTTAAGAACTATACCCTTAAGAAATTTTAAGTATACATTATTATAGACTATAGTTACCATGCCATACATTAGGTCCCCATAACTTTGTCATCTTAAAAGTGAATATTTGTACCCTTTGACCAACATCTCCCATTTCCCCTAATCCCTAGCCTCTGGAAACTACCAGTTTACCCTGTTTTTAGCAGTTCAACCTCATGTTTGGAAAAGAGAAAAAAGAGATTGTGGGTATACCCCAGAAGTCCTTTTGCAATTGGTCATTACCCCATACTCAACAAATGTGTGTGTTTTTTTTTTAATGTTTTAACATTTGTTTATTTTTGAGAGATAGCATGAACGAAGAGGGGCAGAGAGAGAGAGGCAGACAGAGAATCCAAAGCAGGCTCCAGGCTCTGAGCTGTCAGCACAGAGCCAGGCGTGGGGCTCGAAATCACGAACTGCGACATCATGACCTGAGCCGAAGTCAGATGCTTAACCGACTGAGCCACACCTAACAAATGTGTTTTTAAACTTGATTGAACAGAAGTTTCCACAAATAATATTATACAAATATAAAATGTATGAGTTAGCAAGAAAAAATTTAATTTTTAAAAGTAAACCTTCAGATGTAATTTTAAAGCTATTTAACTCTTAATGTAGTTATAACTAAAATGGAAAATCTTCTTAGCCACTTTAAAGGACTTTTTTAGAGATTTATTTTTTTGAGGTATAATTGGCATATAACACTGTATAAGTTTAAGTCATACAGCATGTTGATGACGGATTTTTTGACATGTGATATATTCTATCAATACATTATCAGCTAAAGTAATTGTGGGTGAATTTTTTTTTGAAATTTATTTTGAGAGAAACTGTGTGTGAGTGGGGGAGAGGCAGAGAAAGAGGGAGAATCTCAAGCAGGCTCTGTGTTGTCAGCACAGAGCCCGATATAGGGCTCAACATCATGAAACCATGAGATCATGACCTCAGCTGAAATTGAGAGTCTTATGCTTAACTGACTGACTACCTAGGCACCCCTAAACTGTTGAAATATATTTAAAAAAAGCTTTCAGAAAAAAACCACCAAGAGCTAAATTATTTTGGAACAAAGAATGTTTATTTTTATTATACATATATATAATATATATACTAATATATATATGTGTGTATATATATATACACATATACATATATACATACATATATATATATATATATATATATATATATATATACACACACACACACGTATACATATTAGTAATCTCTGTAACCAATGTGGGGCTAGAACTCATGACCCCAAGATCAAGAGTAGCATGCTCTTCCAACTGAACCAGCCAGGAATCCCAAGAATGTTTATTTTTATTTTAATCTTTAATTTTTTTAAGTTTTTATTTGTTTGAGAGAGAGAGATTGTGCTACTAGTCTCTTCTCTGTATGAATTTATTTTTGTATTTTTTTATAGTTTATTTTGAGAGTGAGAGTGCAAGAACAAGTGGGGGAGTGGCAGAAAGGGAAGGAGAAAGAGAATCCTAAGCAGGCTATGTGCTGTCACCGTAGAGCCCAATGATGTGTGGAGCTCGATCTCATGAACTGTGAGATCGTGACCTGAGTTGAAATCATAAGTTGGACACTTAACTGGTTGAGCCGCCTACCCCAAGAATGTTTATTTTTAAATTTAGCTATATCAATAAGAGGTTATACATCAAAAAAGGGAAACTTTTAAAGTGAAATTATTCATGTCACATTCAAACCATATATAACATTTTCTTATTGCCTGTATGTGCATATATATGTGTATGTATATATATATCTGTCTGTATATATTCCTTATGTGTCCAAAGTTTGAATTTTTATCAGAATAGCTGGAGATAGATGAAGTTATCTAATTGAATTGATGTTACAGACTGTTGGTGTTTCTTGGAGGGGCAGATTCTGTTTACTTACATAGAAAAGCCTTTATAGTTTGATCTTGGTATATATGATAAATAGAAATTCATCTCACTATGATTTATACATAGTAGTTCCTTAATATGTTAATCGATGAAGAATATCTGAAAACTAATCACTTTATAAGTTATATCTTAATAATGGTAGTATAATTATTTTTGGAAATTATAGGATTTTCAGACATCTTAGATATCATACAGTACCCTCACTTAAGAGGGGAAAATCAACATAAAGAAACTTTGTGACAGGTCCCACAGTTTATAAACTGCAAAGTTAGTACTGAAAGTAAAATGCTTTAATTCAGTAACAAAAACATAATTAAACAACTAGAACTATATCTGGAAAAGTTTTCATAACAGAGTGAACCATTAACAGTGGGAAGGCATCCTATGGAATGGGAGAACATATTTTTAAACAATATATCTGTTAAGAGATTAATATCCATAATATACAAGGAGCTTCTGTACCTCAATAGCAAAAATGAAAACAACATGATTAAAAATGAGGAAAAGATTTAAATGAATATTACTCCAGAGAAAACACAGAAATGCGAACATCACTAATACTCAATATCACCAGTCATTAGGGACATACAAATCAAAGGTACAGTGAGGTATCTACTCACATCTATGAGGTAGCTATTATTAAAAACAACAACAACAACAGCAAAAAAACAAAACACAAACATTGATGAGTATGCGGAGAAATTTAAACCCTTGGTTTTGTTGGTGGAAATATAAAATGGTGTAGCTTCTATGGAAAACAGTATGTTGGATCCTCAAACACACACACACACACACACACACACACACACACACACACAGGAATATTATTCCGTCATAAAAAGGAAATCTTGCCATATATGACAACATGGATTTATTGGGAGGACATTATACTAAATGAATGAAATATGACAGTCACAGGACAAGTATTGCATGATTCCACTTATATTAGGTACCTAAAATAGTCTGATTCATAGATACTGAGAGTAAAATGGTGGTTGCCATGGGTTCGTGGGAAGGGTAAATGGGAAGTTGCTGTTGAGTGGGTATAGAGTTTCACTTGTGCAAGATGAATAAGTTCTAGGAATCTGTACAACATTGTGCCTAGAGGTAACAATAGTGTAATCTTAAAAGTGATCAAACACCAGTGGATTTTTCCTAGCATGTTCAAATTTTTAAAGCTCAAAAGCAACAGCAAACAAACTGTTAAAGTTAAAACAGCTAAAAACTTTATTTAAAATGACAGAAATAATGCCCTGATTCTTCACTCCCTGTTTTTTTCATAGTCTTGCCAAATATGTGTTGCTTTCCCATTTCCCACAGTTCATACTGGCTCTGCTGTGTTAGTAAATGTGAGAAGGCTTTTGTTCAGCTCTTTATGCAGCATAATAATTTTAATAGGTACTATATATTTTAATTTATGTCATATTTGGAGTTTTAGGTTTCATCATAGTTCTTTGTTAGATTACTCATTCTTTTACTTGCTGCTGGATGATTGAATGAGCCAATTCTAAAATTTTTTTTAACGTTTTATTTATTTTTGAGACAGACAGAGACAAAGCATGAACGGGGGAGAGTCAGAGCGAGACACAGAATCTGAAACAGGCTCCAGGCTCTGAGCTGTCAGCACAGAGCCTGACGCGGGGCTCTAACTCACGGACCACAAGATCATGGCCTGAGCCGAAGTCGGCTGCTTAACCGACTGAGCCACCCAGGCGCCCCTGAATGAGCAAATTCTACGCACTTATTACTAACCTTTTAGTAGTTAAAATCTGTGGTTTCTTTTTTATAGCACCCAGATAACTATGTATTTAAAAAGGAAAAGCTAAACATTTTCTCTTTTTTTTAATTTTTTTTATTAAAAAAAATTTTTTTAACATTTATTTATTTTTGAAACAGAGAGAGAGAGAGCATGAACAGGGGAGGGTCAGAGGAAGAGGGAGACATAGAATCTGAAACAGGCTCCAGGCTCTGAGCTGTCAGCACAGAGCCTGACGCGGGGTTCGAACCCACAGACAGCGAGATCATGACCTGAGCCGAAGCCAGACGCCTAACTGACTGAGCCACCCAGGTGCCCCAACATTTTCTCTTTAATTGACTAAATTGCAGAAACTTCACAACATGATACATATATTTACATTGCTAAGTACATTGATTTAAGACAAATTAGTTTAGATGTAGTTATGTACATAGGAGAATACTTATCTGAAAATGAGCCCAAAAAAGTTTGGCAGCAATACTTTTTATTGAGATGATATTTCTTGCTTTGCCAGCCTCTAAGTCAAAGGATTATCTCTTAGCATGGGGGATGATTTAGAGAGAGCTCTGCTTCTAGATACCCTATAGAGGAGTTCTCAACTCTAACTGGACACTTTAATTCACTTGTGATCATGTGTTAAATTATATACTAAGATGCTATTTTCACAGGCCTATCTATTTCTTATAAGAGTGACATCCTCAATTTTTCATTGTTTTCCTTTCACCTGCTTCACTTCATCTTTTCTATAGTATGTTTTATTCTCCCAGAGGTCCTTTTGATCCTGAAATATTTACAGATTTTTTTTTACACTACCTCAGTGTATCGTTAGCAATAACATACCTGTTACTTCTTGCTACTTGCCTTTGTACTTTGCTTTTAATAAGCTTCCATAAGTGTTTTCTTTGTAAGTATGTTTACTTATTAATTACCTTATCGAGTCTCCTACTTAAATAGGTATTTAGCAGTTTGCTTACACGCTTAAAGTCTTAATATTAAATGTTTCTCTTAAAGTTTTCGTGCATCGGAATTGTCTTTCATCTTTAGTCCTTAGTATTTGAGTTTTACTTGATTATAAGTTACATACACAATTATTTCCTTGTGCACCTATTTTCACATCAGGAGATAATTCATTATCATCAGTGTCGTTACAGCTGTAGATAGGAATATGAGCTCCAAAGGGGCAGGGACCATGTCAGCCTTGTTTACCTGGTACAAAAAGTCAGTTTTAAATAACTATATTTTTTGAAAAAGAATGGAAGAATAACTCCAATTTCAACATGTATCTTCAAAATAATATCTAACTGAAATTCTGTGCTCTTCAGCCCAACTCTATTTGACTCCAACTGCAAAAGTGCAAGCAGCTTTTTGGTCATGGTAGAGCAGAAAGGATGCCAGTGTTGTAGCCGAGTAGTTCTTATTTCAAATCCTGGCCTTGCCATTTTATAGCTGTGGAACCTTAGGCAAGTTCTTTAACTTATCTTAGCCAAAGGATTTTATTTTATTTTATTTTATTTTATTTTATTTCATTTTATTTTTTCTGATATGTATTTTTTATTTTATTTTTTTAATATGAAGTTTATTGTCAAATTGGTTTCCATACAACACCCAGTTGAGCCAAAGGATTTTAATAGATAAGAGGAGGATAACGATGTCTTTCCTGCAGTACGATTTTAACAGTTGTGAAAAACAATTGCAATGCCCAAAGATGATACTCAGTGTATTCTGTTAGCTTTTCTGCTTTCCAGTGTGAAATAATGTGATCCATATAAACCAGTATGCACATTTAAAAAAACGATGGATTTATAAAAAAACTGTTTTCAGAAGTTCACTATTGCATAATATCCTAATGATATATTTTTTTATATTCTACATTTTCTGTTATGCAATTTTTATTTCTATATCCTAGTTGATTTGTACAACTTCCTCACCTCTAAAGCATATGCAAATACTCTGCTTAGCTCATGCTCTTACATTACATCCTCAGTTCTACAATAATATGATATTAGTTGGGGATAGGTCACAAAAAGGTGTGTTGCTGTACAGGTTTCCAGCAGTGAAAGGATTTGATATAAAGAATTAATTGCCTTACTGAACCACTTGGAAAAACTGCGGGAATAAAATTCAGGGGAAAGTACCATTAACTCTTGGTTTGACCACAGCCTTGCAGAGAGTCAGAAAATTCTGTAGACCACAGGAAACCACTAGCAATTTTCACCACTGCTTGTATCATCAAAGCAGGTGATTTTTAGGGAAATGCCTAGTGGCTGCTGTAAAAATGTCATATCTGCTGAAGCCCACACTTCTGCTCATGATCACCTGGGAAGCCACAATTAAGTCTTCAGCCTCTCCCTGGGGGCTTGCAAATCTGATACAAGATTTAGAAAATGTGTTAGGTACCCATGCTTCTGGTCCAACTTGTGACACAGGGAGGGAGCATAGCAGGAGGAATGGTTTTGAGTTGTTAACACAAAAGCTGGCACAATTTTTCTGTGACTGTTCATTCTTACTCTAATTTCTCAGGCATGCCGTATTTTGGGATTCTGATCTCCATTCTTCCTGTTACTGCAGTAATGACTATTGAATAACTAAATAGCTTCAAGACAGAGGTTGACTTGTGTTTATCATGTCATTGTCTCACATCTTTACATCTTATTTTTCTCAGAAACTTATCCTCTGCCCATATGTACACCTATTAATTTTGATTTTCTCCTGTTGAAAAAAAAGTTTGTTGACCAGAGGTATGCAAATTATGGCACATAGACCATACTTGCTGGCTGTTTTGCAAATAAAGTTTTACTGGAAAACAGTCATACCCATTTGTTTCCATACTGTCCATGGTTGCTTTCACATCCAAATGTTAATATTTGCAACAGAAGACATGAAGCCTAAATTATTTACTATTTATTCCTTTATAGAAAAAGATTGCTAATGACTGGTCTAGATAATATATAAAAAAAGGAATACCACAGGTGGCTTTTTTCACTTGCCTATTGGATTTATTTCATTATTAGTTCATTGTAGATTTTCTGATCTCATGGGTATATGATGTCATCAAATTGCACATACTTCTGTGGAACTCTGTCCACAATCTTAAGAATAAAATTGTCATGTATGCAACATAAAAGTGTTTGTTGAAATTGTCATGTATGCAATATAAAAGTGTGTTGACCCCATACAATGAATATATTGACAATTGTCCTCCTGTGTTAGAGATTGTTCTTTTACTTGTATTCTGCAAATCTGTTTTTCTCATAGTGTACCATGTCATCTTGATTCTCACATGGTCTACTAATAACTGGGTAGCCCTATTCTTTATCAAAACCTCTTGTCAACTTTGAGTGGTACCAGTGATCGTTGCTTTTTAATAACTTCCTTAACACATTTTTGAAACTGTGATATGCTAGTTAGTCTGTTTTTTCCCCCAGTAATTTGATGTCAGATCTTACTAGCAACTTGATCCTGCTGGTTTCTTTTGAGCCATGGAGACAACATAGTGGTATCAAAGCCCTGTCATCCCTTGTCACCTGAAAATTCACCCCTATCTTTCCTTCATTTTCTCCTGTATCTTTTCCTATCTTTGAACTGATTGTTTAAATAAGAGGGTTTGAGAGAGGGGGAAGAGGAGACAGAACTTTAAAGATCTTTTTTATAGCTATTATCAATTATTTCTTATCAACTATTTCTCCTTCAGCATCTTCAGTTGTCTTTTTTTTTTTTTCAACATTTATTTATTTTTGGGACAGAGAGAGACAGAGCATGAACGGGGGAGGGGCAGAGAGAGGGAGACACAGAATCGGAAACAGGCTCCAGGCTCTGAGCCATCAGCCCAGAGCCTGACGCGGGGCTCGAACTCACGGACCGCGAGATCGTGACCTGGCTGAAGTCGGACGCTTAACCGACTGCGCCACCCAGGCGCCCCTTCAGTTGTCTTTTTTAATCTTGTGGAACACAGTGCTTTCTTGTCAAGCATTATAGCTTGTCTCTAGGTAGTGTTTTTTTTTTTTTTTTTTTTTTTGCATGACCACTTACTTTGCTCATCACCTTGGCTCTTATTCTACATACTCTACTCACTTGCTCTTTGATTTCTACTCTTTTTGCTACAATTCTGACAATTTCTTAACCTCTATTTAAAAAAAAATCTTTCCTCCTCATCATCATTAAATGCTTCTCCAATGGAAGTATTCATTTTGTTCTTTAAAGCATTTCAATATTCTCCTTCCCTTGAGTATATTTCATATGCCATTTTAACCTGCTCCTTCACAGTCAGAAATCTTGAAAGCAGATAAGTTCATTCTTCCTCTTGAATATATATATTTTTATTCAGTTTTCTCACTGTTCATTAAGGATTTATTCCCTGTCCACACTGTTGAAAATTTACTAATTTTTTGAGAAAATAATTTAACTCTTACCAAGATAGAGGTTTCACTTTGTATACCACTGTGTCTTTTTTCACCTATACATTTAACCAGCTATTGTAAAGACCATCCACATCTATATTTGGTTTTGTCATAAATCTGATAGCAAATATCTGAATATAAAATCTCAAATGCTGTATTTTACAAAGTGATTCTAAGTATATTTTGGTGGATAATGTTTTCCTGAGACAACATTGAAAACCCTTCCCAAGACCAAATCAATGAAGTGGAGTTATTAAATGCTTCCTTCTTTCATATTTCTTTGAATGTAGGGCAGCTACATGTATAAATGTGATATTTCCCAATCCCCAATTCATTTACATGATCACATATCTTCCACTGTAGATCTTGTATTAATAAATATCTTCACAAAAGCGTATGTTGGCATTATTCATGTCCCATTGACTGATAAAAAATTAGCTTTAAATTTACATTGTCAAATGTGGTAGCTGGTAGCCACATGTGGCTATTTAATTAAAGTTCATTAAAATTACAAATTGAGTTTTCAGTTGAACTAGTCCTATTTCAAGTGCTGAATAGTCACATGTGGCTACCAGCTACCACACTAGACAGCATAGGTACAGAACTTTTCCATTATTACACGAAGTTCTAGATAATCTAAATAGTTGAATATGTAATTCCTTTATTTGTAGTTCATTCCTCCCAATCATACTAAGCCCACTTTTTTGTATTAAGGTTGTGTAAAGTTCGTTTCTCTCTTATGAGAATCCAAGTGCTGCAACTGTAAACTTTAGTGGTAATTTGTGCTTGGTATTACACGCTATTTCTGTCCACCCCCCACATTTGTCATTTAATTCAGTTGAATTCCCTTTTCTTGTGTTCTCCAATCTATTCCTTAGACCAGTTGTTCTCAAACTTTAAAGTGCATCACAATCACTGGTAAGGTTTGTTGTGACAAAGGTTGCAGGACCTCACCTCCCAGATTCTGATTCAATGTGTCTTGGGTGGGGCCTGATAATTTTCAATTTTATCAAGTTGTCAGGTGGTGTTAATGCTTTTCTGGTCTGGTGCATCCCACCTTGAGAACCATTGCCTGGGGAAGACTTGTACTTCCCTCTGCTTAGTTTCTTATACACAGAGCTGTGCTTCATACACCCCTCACACATGTCACTATTTTTTCTACATAATTTATTAATTCCTTCCTGTTTATATTTTAAACTTATTTTTTTTAAATCATCATGTATTTCCCTCATAACTTGAAATCCATTTCTCTTAACTGTACCTTAGTTTCCCCAGACCCACTGTGTTCTCTCTTTTTTCTTGCTTCCCCATGAGACTTAGAGTGTTTCGTTTGTACAGATGTTTCTTGTTTTCTTTCCTCTTTGCCTTGTGTGTGGGTCTTGAAAGTGACCCAGTAAATGTGCCTTCTTCCCTTTTATTGTGACATGTTCTTGAGCCTGTACTTTTTATTTTTAATAGTGGTACTTGCTTCAGGAGGCACTGTGCTATCCCTGCACTCCAGACTGAAACCACATTTCTTAACTGTCCTACACTTACGTGACCGGGCAAGTGACAGCTATATCATGTCTTTAGCTGTCTTTCATATAGTAGCAGTAATATCTCTACGTAACGTAATGAAAATCTCTTGGCAGGTCATCAGCATTCTCCCCTCTTTGTCACTTTTCTCTATCACAGTTGTGTTTTGCATCCCCAATCTCTGACTGTCTCCAACTTTGACTGGATTGGCTGATGTTAATCACCTTTTAAACGCAGTGTCACAATATCTGTAGTTTGTTCCCAAAACATGACCCTTTTTCTTACTGTACAGTGTCTAAAAATATTTTTGTTTCCATGCTGGATTGGAATGTATATCAAACTTTTTACTTCTTACTGCATAGGTGTACCCTGGATTCATTGCAGTTGAAGTAAAAAGCACATTGCAGTTTTATTCCTGCTACACTATAAGGCATCTCCTGTGAAACAACTCATTAGGATATAGCCTTGTATTGTTAAACAGGGGCCTCTAGAGTCAGAAAGTCTGTTTTCACATCATTTCTCTGCTTTTCATGTTTCTCATCTGCACAATGGGCTAGTATTAGCATCTATCTAAAAAAATCACCGGGAATAACAAACTAAAGAAGGTACTTCACACAGTGCTTGGTTCATGCTAAATGGTAAACCTTGGCTGTTACTAATAATGTTATATAGTCATATCTTCACATGAGAAAATTTATTTCTTCCTCCTTTTCTTTATCTTGCAGAAGATGTAATAGACAAGTTAGTAGATAAATTTGTAATGAAGATTTTCCTAATCTTTATTTTACTAATAGTATCTTTTACTTTTTCTTCAT
Source organism: Felis catus (assembly GCF_018350175.1). NCBI lineage: Eukaryota > Metazoa > Chordata > Mammalia > Carnivora > Felidae > Felis > Felis catus. The sequence continues at coordinate 24,427,031 of NC_058386.1, forward strand.
TTACCTCAGCTTTTATAGCCTTTATTTCTTTTTCTCATAATCACTTTATGAGTGATTCAGACAGCACAAAGAAATTCAAAGATGAAACACAATCATAACAACAGACTTGTTAGCATTTGCTAATTCCTATGGTTCCAGATGTTCTTAAAGGTTTTTTTTTTTTTTCTGTCACACCTTGATCTCTTTCCAGCCTACAAGTCCCACCAGTTCGGGTTGTTGACTAGTGTTATCTTTGCAGTAACCAAGTGAATCCATCAGAGCCGGAGTTACTATGTGTCTTTTACAGGTTTGGAAAGTGAGGCCCAAACCAACAGACATGAGGTAGCAATGATAACATAGTCATAGACTATAAATAAGGTTGCTATTCAGAGCTGTGTAAGTGGTCCGCTTCGGCCTGAACGGGTGTCCTCCCCGTTGGAGACATCCAATTCCCAATTCGTTTACAGGATCATGTATCTTCCACTATAGATCTTATATTAATAAGTATCTCTTAATGTGTGAAACACATGATATAACAAATAAATATTTGTTAATGTGTGAAAATGGTTTCCAGCAGGGTCTTGAGGAAAGGTTCCTATTTCCAGTTTGCCCATAGGTGCCACAGGAGCTCTTACTGGACCTGAGAACTGAACACACATAGGCTGCTCTATAGTTAATTCTTTATTTACCATTCTACAAAACATAGATTACTGTTTTCCTTTTGCTAGTTCCTTGTATCCTCTTACCTTTTAATCACTCTTTTTTCCCTCAATAGCCCATCTGTTTTTCTTTTTGTCAGGTAGAAAAAAATACATGCCTTTCTTTTCATTTGGGAAGACAAAATGAAAGCATATAAAACAGTTGAAAAGCCAGGTAACCTTTATTGCATGTGATTATGTTGTAGACTATGGGATGACTGATATGACTGATATATTTTAAATGGCAAGATAAAATTTAGAAAGCTTACTTGTTAACGTGAGGTAGGTAGATTGAAGATGAAAACAATTCAGGCTATTGCAAATGTCACTGTAGGAGACCATGAGAACCTGGGTTGGTGTACAAGTTAATAATGGAAATGATTTGCTTTATAGAAGGGGCTCACAGAAGAAGTTAATTGCAAATGCACATGGTTGGTTGACTATAAGTGAACAAGGGGAATAAAAATGACTGAGTTGAGGTAATTGGGATGGTGATGATGCCATGAGAAGCAATAGAAAAAAAAGTTAAGAGAAAACAAGTTTGACAGGAAAATAGTTGAAAAGAGCTGGAATTAGAGTAGAAATTCCATTTGAGTAATAGATGGGACAGGAAATTGGGGGTAAAATAAGCAATGGAACAAAATATCACAGGTAGCTCTATAGAAATGCCTTGGGAGATGTCACAGGCGTACAGTTCTCTAGGAGTGAAAGAGAGAGGCTAGTATTGTCAGAGTGCCACAGATAAGGACCTCCTGCAGGTGAGAATTAGGAAAAGGATGACTAGCAAGTACATAATTTGGAAACAGGTTCTCAAGAAAAATGGAATGCTCAGGATTGATGACTGTTGTTCATAAATTAAAATGAGGATTGTGTAAGTTTATTCTGCTTTTTTATTAGTGATTTGTCAAACTTTATTTTTACTGTATCTTGGTGTTTTTATCAGTTAAAACCCTCATCTTAAGAGAGCCCCCTGAAAACCATCTTTTTAAATCTCTTCTTCAGTCTTAGATTCCCAAATGCCTTCCTTTTCTAACCTGACCTCCTTAAATCAAACAAAGAGGTTTGATTTAAAAGTAGTGCCTTTGGCTCTCTGTAAGTATAAAAAATACTTTCTTCGTATTCTTACTGAATGGTATTTTTGTTTGCTTTGTTTTGCTTTGTTTGTTTGTTTGTTTTTTAGCACATCACAGGGTTTTAGCAGCACTGCTGTAAAGGAGCTCTGGATGCAGTGCTCTCTGTCTTCAGTTAAAAATGAGAACAGAACATATAAGTTGAGATAACGTGAGCATCAATAAGAATACTAACCGCAGTGATTGGGACACATCATATATTTAAAGACTTGTGTGTTCATAAACATGATGAAAAAAGATACCTTGTTAGTATCCATGGAAGTAACTAGGACCCCAGTTCATTTTGAAAAGAGACAAGCAAAGGAATTGAAACACACATTTGGCCTGCCTTATCTGTACTACTTGTATTTCAGACTAAACCCATTGGTAATAAGGAAAACTTATTTTGGGGTAAAAATAAGAAATAAACATGAATGTTGAATGCGGAAGACCTGAGAATGTCACTGTTTTACTGCCCATGATGAAATCAACATTAAAGATTGACGGGGTACTTGAGCATTCAGGTGTCACATCAGCCTGAAACCTCCTGAATCACTGAGGAATGTTGGCATCACTAAGGTGATGCAATCATAAATCAGGGCCTCCATAGGGTTTTGTACCAGGGAAGTATTTTTGCCTATTTATTTTTAAAGATAAATGTACTCTAGATCTTTACCTTACCTTTTTCATGAGGAATTAAAAAAAATCATTTCCTAAGCTTTTAGGACTCAAACTGATAAAAATTAAAATTTTTAAAGAGAAAAGTTTTTTAATTGGTGTTTAAAACCTGATTGATTTTGTGGACTTGTAGAATGGAAAATAGGAGGTCATGATGAAGAAGAGCCAAGCCAACTTCCCATGGCCTGATGATATTATGGTCCTCCTTATTTAGTGAAAAACTAAATAAAAAGCTGCTGTGTTCATTTATTGAATATTAGTGTAACCAAATATTTCTAAGTCCGAAATAATAATTGGAAACTGACAGAATAACTGCTCTGCAAACTCTTGGATCTGTTAACTAACTCTAACTATTGTGGGTTTTACTGAATCCTACAACAATCCTTAAATAATCACAGAAAAAATGGGAAACAGAGGTTGTTAAAAATTGGCAGATCAAACAACAGAAGTCTCATTTATAGAACATTATACTATCCAATAAAGAACAAATGTTGTTTTAGATGGGTTAAAGAAAAAGTGCCTGTGCTTTCTTCAGATCTGGGCAGCACCAATCTTTTATCATTTCATATGGATGGGTCTGAAAAGCAGTAATGTGGGTAATTTCAGTTTATCCCTATAAGAATAATTCTTAGTACCCTAAAACTAAAAAAAGTCTATCTTTTGTTTAAGTATACTTCAGTATGTTCATAATTTAAAACAGGAATTTTGTAACTTAGAAAAAGGGATTATTGAATCATATCACAGATGGTATCGTTGTGGAAGTTAGTAATACCTGGGTTTAAATTCTGGCTCTGCCAGTTAATAAAAAGTTACCTTACCTGTGTAAGCCTCAGTTTCTATGTCTATAAAACGAGTTTAATAATAGTACCAACTTTCAAATAGCTGTTGGAATAAATGACAAAATAGTTCAAATAGCTTAGCGTAGTGCTTAACACATTGTAACACTTAAAAAAGTTAACTATTATGATTAGCCTGTACATAAATGAATTCTAGATGAATTAAAAATTTAAATATAAAGAAATTAAACATAACAAAATTCTGTAGAAAACATGGTTATCAGTTGGTGATTTATGAATGGAAGGGAGTATTCTAAATGATGGAAGGCCTCATAAAAAGCATAGTAGTAAAACTTATGAACATAAAACAGAAAATACTAAGTGGAAATATTATTATAATGAAAAGTAACAAATATTTATATCCGTAATATTTAATGGACTTTGACATATGAAAAACTTAAAAAGGCATGCATGGAAAATTCTGTAACACACACACACACACACACACACACACACACACAACCATTATGAAAAAGACAAAAGAAATAGAAAAAGCCAAATAGGATTCAAAGAGGATTAATATAAAGAAGAAAAGAGAAAATCGTCTGTGTTCTTTACTTCTAATTGGTAACCATTTTTAGAATCTGATAGTTTCTTCCAGACACATCTACATACCTGTGCAAATGAATGCATGCATACACATACACATTGCATCCTGTCTACATTTTACTTGGTTTCCCATTATTCCATGATGATTTTCTTCTTTATTATTTTTATTTTTTAAAGTTGATTTATTTTGAGAGAGAGGGTAGGATAGGAGGAGCAGAGAGAGAGGAAGAGAGAGAATCTCAAGCAGGCTCCAAGCTCAGTGTGGAACCCAATGCTTAGTCTCAAAAACTGTAAGATCATCACCTGAGCCAAAATCAAAAGTTGTAAACTTAACCAACTGAGCCACCCAGGCACCTATCCATGATTATATTTTGTTGTTTGAAAATAGTCTTGAAAAATTGTTTTGGCTCTGTAGAATAGTATCCTATTAATGAGATTTCTGGATGAAGGTTCGTGAAACTCAACCTTAACTAGATTTCAGAAATACAGAATAGAACTTCATGATTCATGTAACCAAAGCATAGGAAAGACTGTATGGAAGAGGCCTTAGGAATTAGAGAAACAAGGGAATTCATTATTACGAAGTCTCTCTTTTTGGACTTTTTGCCAGCTTCAAATTCTTAGTTTTTTCCTGGGTTAGTAGGGAACATGGACACAGATGATTGTAGTCTAGCATCCTCATGACTTCATATTCAGGGAAGTAAAGAATTTCTCTCCTAACTTTAATTAGATGAACTCCAGGGAAGACCTCTGTTGGTCATTTGGGTTACTTCTTTGTTCCTGGACGTTTATGTGGCCAAGGATACGTGACAAGGAGGGTGGATTGTATCTAATGATGAGCTATGAAGATCTGTTATGAAGAGACTAGAAGTGTACTGGGTGGACAAAGCAATGATTATTACAATATGAATATCCCATAATTCAGTGAGTCTTTGCTACATTCATGGACATTAAGGATTTTTTAACGTTTGATGTTGTAGTTAATGCTGATGATGGTTCCAGTGCATGAAGCTTTGTTGAAATTATTGTTGGTTTATTTTTCAGAATGTATTTACTAGAATTAAATTTTTTCTAATCACATGTACATCTTTGAGTCTTTTAATACAAAGATTGGAACCACATCTTTCATGCACTTAACTTAAACAAATTCAACTATGTCTAATCACAAATAAATACAGCCAAGATAAATCAAGACAGAAACTAAGTGGGGAAAGAATGAAAGAGAGATAACAAGAGTGAGAAGAGTAAAATCCAGTTCAGTAGCTGGATCCCACCTACCTCAAGCCAATGACCTTACTCTTGGAAAGGAGCAACATGAGCTAGGATTCTCTAGTCCTGTGTTATCTTAGTTCTCATTGGCATGCCTCTCATAGTGTGAGATTGTTCCTAGTTGAGTTTCATTCTGGTGATTAAAGTTAGATTTTCTTTTTTTGTACAACATGGTTCCTAAACACATGCCAACCACTTTACTACTCCACCAAAAGAAACAGCAATCTGTTCAATACTGGAGGAAAATCTGGCTGTTCAATACTGGAGGAAAATCTTACCAATTCTGTGTACTTTTTTTTTTTCATTTGATAATTTAAGTGGTTTCTCAAGGATAATTTTGACAATGCTTGATTTTCAACTTCCACACCAGCTTTAAAGCTACCCGCCCCCCCAAGGAAGATTGAGTTTTGGTACCACTGGAAGGTATGTGCTCATATTTCACTTCATCTATACCTGTTTTGTCTAAGAGTTCTCTAAAGTTAGCCTGAAAATATCTAATTACTAGAAAAATAACTAGTTAATATAATTAACAAATATAAGAGTTGCCAGCCACATTTCATTTTTATTAGAGTATATGACAACTTGACTTTGCTAAATAAATGGAATATAAAATTACTAATTTCTTCTCAACTATAAGCCTAGAACCAAGATAATCAACAAAGCGGATTGATTTTTTTATAGTGATCAAATCTTCAGAAATACTCCAGCACCTTATGGTATTGTGTTAGAATGATTTAAAAAAATCAAAAAAAAGATCTATTCTTTAATGTATTGTATTAATGTATCTAAACTTAGTTCATGTCCATTAAGACCCTTCTAGTGTGCTAGAAATTGTAGTATAATTCCCAAAGTCAAATTTGATTCCATTATTCTTCTTCTTTAAAAATTCAGTCAACTTTGGAAAGGTAATTATTTGACATCGCAAACAACTGATGCTTCAATCATGTGCATATCAATTATATGATGAAAATCCCTGCATATCACTATGCCCGCTGTTGAAACACTGTAGCATTCAGTAGCCATTCTTTCTATTCGGTAATGTTAGTTTGCCCTTCTATAAAATTCTTTGTGGGGCCCACACTATGATAACAGTTAGAGTACAACATTGGGATATCCTTTTCATTTGTAGATGACTCTAATAGGGTAGTTATTTGTGGAGATAAGGGGGACTTGGTTTAGTATATTCAGTGACTTAAAGGAACATAATTCATTGCCTTTGATACTTCAGAATACTAAAGTAAGAGAGGTAGGTACTGATTTAATTTTAAAGTAGGCCATGTTATTTTTCAGTTTACTCTTTTAAATTCCCAATATTTACCAAAGCACAGAGCTCAATAAAGCTGAACTAAATTTTTTAAAAAAAATGACAGTTTTACCTTTGAAAGATAAAGAAGAAAACTTTTCCTGCTCTACCCCAGTTTACCTGTTCATCTTCCATTCTGAGCACCAAATATACCTGCCTTCTCAACAATCATCCAAATAAGGAAAGTACATTTTCTCTTTATGGTAAGAGAGATTGACATTGGGTTAGGAGTCCCTGCTAAATAGAGCTGTGCATTTGATAGATTGATGATACACTAAGAGGTGAATATGGGCAGAAGAAAGCCTTTACTGGAGGTAAAATGAATCAACTCCATGGTGAAAAACAAGGGACGTGGAGTTTTCTTATTTAATAGATATGGGGAACTTGCAAGAGTGACTCAATTTCAGGAAGACTTTTTAATGAAATCTTAGAAAATAATAAATGCTGGCAACAGCTAACACATATTGAGTGTTTATCAAGTGCCAGAAAGTATCTAGATACTTTTGTTAACTCCTTTAATCTTCACAGTGGCCCTCTTAGTTCGATAATATTGTTGTCTCCATTTTACAGATGAGGAAACTGAGATTTAGTGGACTTAAGCAGATGACACCAATTGCAAGTGGATTCAAACCTAGAGAGGCTGAATCCACGGTTCAGTAACCACTGGACACTATATTATTTCAAGAAAGAAAAAGACAGCTCCGAAGTTTTAAAAGTTAGCTTTTGCTTTGATTATTATGGAAAGGGGTGGGGAGAGATTTTGGAGAAAGCAGTATGTATTGTCAAAGCTGCAGAGACTGTTGCAAAAGACCTTGTTTTGGGGGGAACTGGAGGACATATTGAGTGTTGGGGAAGTTGTTTTGTATTATTTTGAGTGGTTAGGATTTGCTTTGAGCTATTGCATAGATTAAAGATTGAGGATTAGAATCTATAACAATTTTCTTTTCTGATAGATTTGTGGCTTGACATGAATAGAGAAATGTACTCTTGTAAAGATATAACCTGTTGAAGCAGAAAACTGTCAACTTCTCAATCATGTCTATTCAAAGAATGACTTTGCAGTACCATGTCCTAAGGAATTTTATCTGAAGTCAGTCTGAAAATCAGAGATATCACCTTCTCACTCCTTAAATTACTACCATAGAGGTGGTTGAGTTAACAAAAAAAGATTTATCTAGTACCTTTCAAGATTGTCACATGCTCCTCACTTACCAAATACAGGCACTTCAAGAGCTGCTCAATATATTCAGTAATTTATTTACCTAATATTGCGTAAATAAACCTTTATCTTAAAGTTTATGCCATTTCTAAAAATCACTTAAACTTTGGGACTTTCAAATCATCATTGACATTGGTTCTCCAATCTGTGATATGGCCTCTTTTCTCTATCATAAATATCTACTTTCATCAGTGGTACAATTTGACACATTTTAAAAAATGATACCTGAGATGGCTGATAGGGAAAATACATGAATAATTGAATAATTACATGAAGATGTAATTGTCTCCTCAGTTGAATTAGCTGAGGAAGAGGGTACAGTGGAAGGAGCTCTGGACTGAGGTATATATACACATACCCATGCACACACAGACACGCACACACGCATATAGATTTTGCTTGAATATGTGGGGTATGTATGCTCATATGCACATGTATACATGTATTCTAGAGCTAAGCAGTGATCTGTGTAATCCTTTATAACTCAGAATTGTCTAAAATACAGTGAATGGATAAAGAAAATGGAATATTACTCAGCCATAAGAAAGAATGAAATCATGTCATTAGCAACAACATGAGTAGACCTAGAGGGTATAGTGCTAAGTGAAATATACCAATCTGAGAAAGACAAATAGCATGTGATTTCACTCTTACATGGAATTTAAGAAACGAATGAACAAAGGAGAAAAATGACAAAAAAATTAGACTTTTTTTAATGTTTATTTTTGAGAGAGAGAGACAGGGCATGAGCGGGAGAGTGACAGATAGAGGAAGACATGGAATCTGAAGCAGTCTCCAGGCTCTGAGCTGTCAGGACAGAGCCCAACATGGGGCTCGAGCTCGTAAATCGCAAGATCATGACCTGAGCCAAAGACAGATGCTTAACCAACTGAGCCACCCAGGTGCCCCAAAATTAGACTCTTTAAATGTAGAATGGTGGTTGCCAGAGGGGAGGTTGCTGAGGTAATGGGAGTAGTAGTTAAAGGGAATTAGAAGTACACTTATCTTGATGAGGACTGAAGAATGTATAGAAATGGTAAATAATTACATTATACATGTGAAACTAACATAACTACATGCTAATTACACTTGAATAAAAACAAATGGCACTAGATGTGACAAAAAGACATGGAGAAGCTTGAAAAATAAAAATGGTGCAAAAAGTTAAAAAAATGATCGCTGATCAAATGTATATTCTTGCTCTTCTGGAAGTCTGAGGATTTTGATTAAATACCATTTTGAATGAATAGTATTGCTCACTGTTTGATCATGCCAATATGCATACCTAAAGTATGTGTGTTACATAGAAGACCATAATGTTGAATAAATCCCTTGATTGATTTTTGTTTACTGTAGTTAGAAACACATAGTAGGCTGTCGCTTCTCAAGTGCCCTAAATAGATGATGCATATTAAACACATGATGTAGATTTTTATTTATTATCTCTGATTTAATGTTCACGAAAATATAGCTCAGTTTAGTTGGAATTCTAACTATCGAAGTCTAGCTCTACAAAATTCTGATTTCCATCATCTTGACTACATTGGTTTTGTGCACTTTGATCTTTATTTTGTGTTATACAGAAGTCAATATGTTGATATACAGACACATCTGCTGCTTGGATAGTAATTTTAGAACTGGCTCTTTTTCCAAGCACATATAGGACATTGAGCATTGGTACTATGTGCTCCTGTTGGCACTTTCCAGTCATAAAACTTATGAAGAATTCCAAGAGCTATGTGAAGGAAATTCCCTTTGTTCTTTTTTTAAAATTTTTTTAATGTTTTCTTTTTAATGATTATCTGTGAGAGACAGAGACAGTGCGGGAGAGGGGGAAGGGCAGAGAGAGAGGGAAACACAGAATCTGAAGCAGGCTCCAAGCTGTCAACACAGAGCCTGATGTGGGGCTTGAACTCATGAACCGCAAGATCATGACCTGAGATGAAGTCGGATGCTCAACCGACTGAGCCACCCAGGTGCCCCAATGCTTGTTTATCTTTGAGAGAGAGAGAGTGAGTGAGTTAACTGGGAAGGGACAGAGAGAGAGGGCGATGGAATCTGAAGAAGGCTCCAGGCTCTGAGCTGTCAGCACATAGCTCGATGTGGGGCTTGAACCCACAGACCACATGATCATGACCTGAGCCTAAGTCAGGTCCTTAACCTACTGAGCCATCCCAGAGCCCCCTTTTTAAAAGTATTTTTTAATGTTTATTTTTGAGAGGGGGGGAGGGAGGGAGGGAGAAAGGGAGAGAGAGGCAAGAGTGCAAGCTGGGGAAGGGCAGAGAGAAAGGGAGAGGAAATTCCTTTTGTTCTAATTGAACATTAGTGTATAGAGTAAAATTGTATTTGTGAGAAACTGTATGAACAGCAAGTGGCCTTTCTGTTATTTTCTTCATTTCCATAGTGTCAATATTAATTTTATATTGTTATTAGGAATTGAATGACTGCAGCCTGAATGTTAAATCACCAAGTCATTAGAATTCCTAATCAGTGTAACATTGCTTTTAAGATAAAGTTTGTGTAATGTATTGAATTGGTTTTCTTGTTGTTCATAGCAGTCTAACTATAGACCAGCTATTTCTTTGAATACAAAGATTATATATTCATTTGTTTGAAAGAATCAAGAGTGTTATAGCTAGTAAAAAAGAAAAACAGAAAAAAAAGCTGCAACATTAAATGAGGTCATTGAGTGTGAAGTGAAATACCACAGAGACCCATTTATTTATACCTGATATGAAAAGCAATGACACTATAAGAATTTGAGTTGAATCATAGCCTGTATTTATATAGATAGATTTAGGGGAAAAATAAAAAGATTTGGTTTAGCATAAGAAATGTCCTAGTTACTGCTGCATTACACGCAACATAGAATGTTATTTCTGTTTCATTCTACTGATCATATGAGCTAAAGGGCATCTCAGATTCTAAAGGAGTGGAGAAATAGATTCCAGTTCTCCTTGGTATAATAAATGTATGTATGGAAAGGATGAAATTTATTAGCCATATTAGAGATAGCTATCCAAGAAGTAGGTATTTAATGGTACTTGGATACATTGAATATCACTATCGGGAGAACAAGTAAGGGAATATTGAAAGTAATTTACATGTAAAATATTGCTAGCTTATGCCCATAATTAAAGTAATACATATACACTGTGTTTTAGCATTTCATGAAACATAGGGTGACACAGTATATCCTATTGTGTTGATGAAGTAGTTGTCATTCTGGGGACACTTTCCACTTTGAAGATCCTGGTTATAGGTGGGCATTAGGAAGAGTTTCGTGTTGCTCTTACATCAGTTTGTTGCAATGTGACATTAAGTCTAAAATGAGTAACTTTGAAAAATATGACTAGATTACATAACTCAAATATTGGAAGCAGAAATTGTAGTGTTAATATTCAGTTATTTCATCAAAAAGGTAAAAATACTCAATCTACACTTTGCAAAGAACTTTATGTTAGCCATTGGTGTGGCACACTTGGGACTTGAATCTGGGTCTCTCAAGTTATTGCCCTTCCTGTTATTGAATGCATCCACACTCCTTTCCAAAAGTCTGTCCTGTAAGTTACGATCTGGTAATCCACATAGAAGGACTGTCCTCACCAAATGGTGAATAAGATCTTGTTATTTCATTACATTTTCAATGTTTTGTGGTCTCTAGAGGAGTTAAAATGCTTCGTCAACTTGACAAGGGTATAGCGTGAATAATTTAAGTACATACAGTGAGCCAGGGAGAATCTAGTTTTGATGGACCATGAACCTTATACAATTTTGACCCCACTTTATAAGATAGAAGGATGCAAATTTACAACTACAGAATTAAGTGCAAGGCTTTAAAAAAGAGGCCTGTGTATTTTAAGTGTCCTCAGGCTCAACTTTCATCAGCCTCTGGTGGTGAGTCAATTAGTTTAATTGAAAGAATAGAGTTTTGATTGGCATTTTGGAAGAACATGTTGTCTCTCTAGATAAAGTGTTGTTGTTAGTAGGCACAACTGAAGGAAGATTATTTCTCTGGACTTAGTGATTTCCTCTCACATTTACAGTGGGTCTTAAATGCAGTCTTGTTTACATGTATGAATGTATACAAGGACATTGAGGCAATGCTTTGTACCTCTAAGTATTATGGCACTTTGTCACAGAGTGATTTAGACATGTGGCCTTGCTTTTTAAAAACCTCCAGCTACCAACATTTAAGGTAGGAAGCAGTGCTGTTGATCTTTGGAGGCTAAAGACTTATATGAATGATGCATTAAATTGGCATGTTAAAGCAAGCTTGTGTAACTTTTGAAAGTCATCTAATTATACAGTATTCCATCTTAGTTTATCCATTTACTATGAGGATAAATGAAGATACCATCTGATGTGTTTTGAAAAATGAGTTGCTATTAGTGGGTTCAGTTGAAGTATTCAGAGAAATGATGCATATACAAGATAGCATTTTCCAGGCCATGTCCAGTGTTAATATGCCACACATGGAGTGCATGATAGGCACAGAGGAAATAAGGATAATATTTTACATTACAGAGTGTTTTGAGATAGGCAAGGCCGTTATTATGTTTCCTATTCTTGTACAGAAAATCACTTGCAGGTTATGAACTTATTTCCCTAAAGTAACATAGCTGTTATTCAAGCCCAGCAGTAGGACACAAAGGGCATCAGGCTTTTCATTATGCCACTCTGTGTCTTCTTAGAGGCCCAAGGAAGTTTATACCATCCCCACTGTCCTTCCCCACCTGGAAACAATTGCATTCCCAAGGTCTTGTAATTTAGCTTTTTTGTTATGACTGCTTTTCTCTGAGTTATTTAATTAGAATCTGCAGCTTTGGCAGGAAAATAGTCAACCCAGCATATTTCTAACAAGCAATGTATTTAGGGGAGAAAGTCAAAGTGAGCGAATAGGAGAGAACGAATGGGTGATAGTCGCTACTAGAATATATTAGTTGCAGACAAATTTCAATGGGAGTGTCAGTCACTATGAATTACATTTTTTAGTGAAGTGGCCTGAAAAACAAGAATGGGATGGAACAAGGCAATATATCATAGTACCAAATATTTGGAATTTTCCCAAACCTGTCATCTTTTAATGGAGGAACTTTTAGGAGCAGAGGCCAGGCCTGTGTTGATAGAATAATCTTGGGAAATGCACTTTAAACACTCCTATTCAGACTTGATGTTTTGAAAGGTTTTTCTATTAGGTAAGTAAGATTTAAAAGGCAATAGTTGATATATGTCACTTTTTAAAATACTCAAATTAATCTTGATCCATCATTATTCATGATAATACCATTAAGCATCCTCAGTGGTTCAATGTGGGTAATAAAACATAGTTTAGCTCTTAGAACTGTTACAGAAGATAAATATTAAATACTAGGTAACTAGGTGAAAAACCAGTGGTTTTAGGGGATACTGACAACCATGGATTAAAAGGGTTTTCTACTCCTTAAAGCATTTCATTAATGGTAGATGGAGAGAAGAAGCATGGAGGAGTCGAGTGAGAAATGTCCTCAACAGGAAAGCTGAGATACTGGTATTTGGGATGATAAGATCAGTGTGGTTTTTCACAATGTTGCCAGGTAAAACATTTCAGGTCCATATTTTGTCCAGTAAATAGTTGATGCCATGGTTCTCTGCATGATGTTGATGAGAAACTATGTTTTGATATCTATTCCTTGAAGCCCATAGGTTTCTCAAAATCAAGTTTTCTGCTGGCATGATTGCAATAATATCTACTGGAGTTTAAAATTGTGTCTATTTTTTCAAGAACAAGTTGTAAATCCTGTTAAATTGCAGTGTCAAGCCCATAACTTGCATTGAAGCTAACAGAGAGGGAGCAGTAGACTAGCTTCCAGGCAGGCAATGTGAGAGTATTTAGACCCCATCATGCCTGAAAGCATTTTTCTTAAGTGCAAACATTGGGTGTATTACCCAGGGAGTTAAAACACAGGCAGCTAAAGGGGACTGGATCTTTTCAATCTGTCAAATTATATGCGTCTGCTTCTTAATCATTATCATGAAACTGTTCTATGGGACTACTTGAACCAAGTTAGCTTTCAATTAGCATGACATTATATTGGCAGATCTAAACTATTAGAAAAAATATTGTTCTGGCATGGACATCATATACATGAACAATTTATTGGTGCAGTTTCATGTTCCAACACTATTACAATCTGTTAAACTCTTAAAACACTCTATTTTTCTCTTACACTCACTTGGAAACAACTCCAAAATGAATTAAATCCAGCTATCCACCTGCTCTGTGCCTTCACTCAAGTCGTTGAGCGTTACTGAGATAAATTATACTACCTTTAGGACTTTATCTTGGTGATCACATATCCCCAGTGGACATGCGACCTTGCTTGCAACCTTCCTCTTTCTCTAGGACAGTCATTTACTTTATTGTGCTCTGAGATATTTTGTCCATTCTCCTCTCTCTCTAAACTTCCTGCCCTCTTTCCACACCTTTCACACTTAACTGTGAATGACTCACCTTTCTTCCTACTTAGTTTTTTTATATGATGTATTAGAGTAGAACACATTGACATTTTATCCCTAACTTTACTAGGCTACTCTTCTCTCCATTTAGAGTAGTCAAAATCTTCCAGCTACTATCTGAAGTCAATGCCAAAATTTATGTTTTGAAATACTCTCTTAAAAACTTCTTCTTCAATTGTCACCTCTACTACATCACCAATTTGTCTTTGGATATAGGATCCCTCCCAAGAGCCTACATATAGAGCTTCTATTCACAAGTCTTAGTGAAAACATTCCCTTGAGCTGTGGCCCTATTGACTTCATAGAAAACCTCCTCTAAGATTTTTCTGTATTAATTGTCTTTGCTATCTCACCTTCCATTCCCTACCTAGTCAAATCTAATGAGATTTTCATTCCTGTAAAATGGCTATGTTAAGGTTACTAATGAATGCTGTGTTACAAAATCCAGTGGTCAATTCTCAGTTCTCGATTTTGCCTGATCTTTACATAATTTGACTCAGTTGGCTACAACTGTCATATCAAAATAATTTTCCTGGTTTTCATCCTACCAAATAAATTCCTACTTTCCTTTGCTGATTCCTATTTTCCATCTTACCATCATGAGATCATGACCTGAGCCAAAATCAAGATTTGGATGCTTAACCAACTGAGCCACCCAGTTGCCCCTGGCTTTATGTTTTAGTTTGAAGACCTCAGTCATGAGCTGTCTTCTCTATTTCCCTTCCAAAGTTGACCACATTTGGTTCTTTTTAAATAAAACCTATATAAAATCATTGGCTCCTAAATGTGTATTTGCAGGTCGGATTTCTCTCATTCTTCCCATCTTTATTCATTATCTATTGCTACATAAAAATATTACCCAGAACTTAGTGCGTTAAAATGAAACATTTCATGTCTTGTGGTTTCCGTGGGTTAGGAGTCTTGACATGGCTTAGCTGGGTCTTCTGGCTCAGGGTCACTCACAAGGCTGCAGTGAAGATTTTGCCTGGGTTGCCAATCATCTCAGGGTTCAATTGAGACAAGATCTGCTTCCAAGCTCCCTCAGTGGTAGTTGGCAGGATTCAACTCCTTAAAAGTTATGGGACCAAGTTTTTCTCTGGCTGTTGGCCAGGGGCCACCCTCAGTTTCTTGCCACATGAACTTTTCAATAGGGCGCCTGGCTTTATCAAAGTGAGTAGTGAGGGAGTGCCAGGAAAATGGAAATCAGTATTTTGTAATTTAATTTCAGAAGTGACCTCCCATCACTTTTGCCTGTATTAACCATTCACTAGGCCCATCCCACACTCAAAGGAAGGGGATTACACAAAGTCGTGATAACAAGAGGCAGGGATTATTAGAGGCCTGCAACAGTAATAAATCAAATGAACTTCGATACGATATAGGCATCTCAAACTTAAAGTATCCAAATTAGATCATGGCTTCTTAACTTCCCAAACTTGGTATTCCTCCAGCGTTCTTCATCTCAGTTAATGGTAGTACAGTATACCTCTACTTTGTGGCCAGACCTGGGATTGATCTTTTATTTCATTGTAACTCACTGACACACCCAACAAATTTGTGACTCCCGTAGGTATTATTTCAATATTGTACATCAATTCTGGTGATACTGTAACATTACTTTTGTTAAAATGTTGTCTTAACCAGTATCAGTGCTTGTCTGAACTACTGTATTAGCCTACAACCTAATTAGTATCTTTCTTTCCTATTTTTGTTTGATTATGGTCCATTCTTCACATGGTAGTCAAGGCAAATATTTTAAAGAGTGTATATTATCTTATTAGTACCAGTATTAGTTAATTAAAAATTATCCCTGTGGTGTCTGAGTGGCTAAGTTGGTTAAGCATTCGGCTTTGGCTCAGGTCATGAACTTGTGGTTTGTGAGTTCCAGCCCCATGTCAGGCTCTGTGCTGACATCTGGGAGCCTGGAGCCTGCTTTGGATTCTGTGTCTCCCTCTCTCTCTGTTCCTCCCCTGCCCATACTCTGTCTCTCTTTCCCTCTCTCAAAAATAAATAAACATTAAAAACTTTTTAAAAAATGATCACAAACTGGGTGGTTGAAAACAACAGCTAAGTTTTCTCTCACAGTTCTAGGGGCTAGAAGTCCAAAATCAAGGTGACTGCAGGCCTGTTTTATCTGAAGGCTCTAGGAGATGATCCTTCCTTGTCTCTTTCTACCTTCTTGGAGTTATCAGCAATATTTGGCTTTGCCTGGCTTGGAGATGCATAACTCCAATCTCTGCCTCCACTGTTAAATGGCCTTCCTCCCTGTGAGTGCTTGTGTCTCTCCCCTTATAAGGATATCAGTGGATTCAAAGTCCACCCTAATCCAGTATGATCTCATCTAAAGTTGGTTACGTCCACAAAGGCTCTATTCCCAAATAAGGTTGTATATATAAGTGTGCAGGATTAGTACTTCAACATATTCTTTTGGGTGATACAATTCAACCCCAAACAGTCCTTTACAAACTCTGGGTTACTTTTCAGTCCAAATAAAATAAAATACAAGTTTTTCCATTTATTGGACTCTTCTTCATGTCTCACCTAGTTACCATCTCCCCCTGCTCTAGTCTGCTCCAACCATGTTGACCTTTTTTCTCTTGTGCAACTTAGTAACAAGTTGTTCTGTTCTCATGGCTTTTGCATATGCTCATACTTTTTCTAGGGTATATTTTCCCCATATTCACATGTTACTGCTTCTTTACTGCTTCTTTATTATGGTTTAAGTCCCAAGTGTTAGGCAAAACCTTTGAGATATTAAAATAGTAACTTCTTTTTCTTGAAGTTTATTGAGAGAGAGAGAGTGAGTGAGTGTGTGTGTGTGTGTGTGTGTGTGTGTGTGTAAGTGAGCAAGCAGGGAAGGGGCAGAGAGAGGAGAGAGAGAATCCCAAGAAAACTCCATGCTGTGAGCTTGGAGCCTGACATGGGGCTCGAACTGTGAGATCATGTCCTGAGCCAAAATCAAGAGTCAGACGCTTAACCGACTGCGCCACCCAGGAACCCCTAAAACAGTAACTTGTATAGCACATCATTCTCTTTCCTGTAGTATTATTTAATTTTCCTCACATTTATCATTAAACAAAATACATGTCTGCTTGTGTTTTGCCTGGCAAGAATGTAAGCTTGATGAAGGAAGGGTCTTGATCTGTCTTGTTTCCTATTACGTCTTCAGTACTCCAGTATCTAGGAGTGCAGGGCATATGTTGATCAACCTGTTTATATATTCATTAAAAACTCAGCAAGATGATATGCAGAATTGCTGAATAAATTCTGGAAAGTAGTCAGTACCAAATTCCGATTTACCTCTGATCTTCTGAACCTGTGGAAAAGTAGTGTGTCTAGTAAGCAGTGTTTTTGGTAAGCTATATGCTAAGTGCTGAGAAGTTAAGGAGTAACCAGATCTGACAGGCATAAAACAGTCTATATTCTCTTTGAGGAGGTAGTGTGACTCCTGTGATGAAGAAGTAGGAGTGTCAGATAGTGAAAACCTTTTGAGTAGAGTGAATGTAGCAAGTGCCTAGTTCAAAGCCACATAAATACCACATGGCTAGAATTTCATTCCATTCAGGGATTCTGTAAAGCACACACTGTCATAAGAAGTATTAGCACTGCCTACAGGTGGATAATTGGATATGGATCCTGTGTGTTTTTATTTGTGGATACATTTGCATCAGAGGTCTAAGAACTAACTCCATTTTACTTATTTTTGGCTATTTAAAATATTGTCAGTAGAGGACATGGAAACTAATTTTCTAGTTGTGTGACCTTGGGAAAGGTGCTTTGTATATAGATAACAGTAGTATCTATGTGATTGAAAATTTGTGAGGATTAACAAAATAGTCTATGTAAAGTACTTAGATACATGCATGGCATTTAATAAGTGTTCAATGAAGGTTTGTGGTTTTTGATAAACATTGAAAACAGAATATGCAAAATCATATATGAATGTATAAATAATTATTATAATTATCTACAAATGCTAGTGATGAACTAGAATATTTCTCTTATGTTTCTGGCTTCTGTGTTGTATTACCATTCTGTTACAGCCATAACAGCTAATCACAAGCTTTGTGGCACAAAATAACAAAAATTTATTCTCTTTCATTTTTGAAGGTTAGAAGTATGAAATGTGATTTATGGGGCTATAATCAGGGTGTCTTCAGGGCTGGGTTTTCTGGGGGCTCCAGGACAGAATCTGTTCCTTTAATCTTCTGGCTTCTAGTCTTTGCTGACATTTCTCAGAGCATGGCTTCCTCACCCCAGTCTTCACTTCTCTATCCCATAGCCTTCTCCCTAGCTTTAATACTCTTGTCACCCTCTTACAAGGACCCTTGTGATTACATTGGGCCTACTTTGGAGTCTAGGGTAATCTCTCCATGTTATGATCCTTAAATGAATGACGTGTGCAAAGCCCCTTTTTCCATTTAAGGTAACATATTCAGTGAATCTGGGGATTAGGATTTGGACATCTTTGGGGGGCAATTACTTCATCTTGCACAAATGCATTCCTGTTCTTTCAATTTTAACAGTTACTTTTTAAAAAGTACAAAGCTTTATCATTGTTTTTATTTCCTTGATGAGAATTCTAATGACCCATTGGCACATAGGACAAGTGCTTATATTTCTTTTCCTGGCAACTTCAGTGGTCCTGTTGTCACTAAGTAGTACCTAGGGGTGACTGCTAAGCACCTTTATAAAAGATAACTAATTGTACTTTGTTCTTTGGCCTCACAACTGATGTATCTGTCTGATAGAGAGTTCTGATTAACATAAAACCATGTTTTCTTGAGAGTTGCAGTGAGTTTCTTCAATATGTTGAATTTTAAACACAGCAAAATGTGATAGGGTCAGATTTATCCAGCTATCCCTTAAATACATTGTCAGGAAAAACTCACAAAGGAGGGCACATCCACGCATCTAGGATCATGTTTGCAGCCCATGAGAGTGATGATGGAATATATTTGCCTTTCTTCTCTGGTTTTGTCACTTATCTCATCCAATCTGCTGACTTTGGAATCCAAAAAATGTCCTTGGTATGAGCCTTGCAGCTGAATTACAGTAGAGGGAATGGTGAATATGAAAGGCTTAAGAAAGGTGAGTTAGAAAAGTGGTAGATGGAAACTGTGTATTGTTTTTATTTATGCTCTCTATTCTTGTACACAGTCCACTTACCATTTAGCTAGTCAGGTTCATCCATTCACTGGATTTTCTCATGTCACCAAATAAGTGTGAGTTGTATTGAATTTTACAGAAATTTCTGACACATATGGGATGTTTCCATTTCTCAAATAATTCCCAGTAATTTCAATCTGGAATTACTCCATAGAGTTAGTTCAGCTATGGCTATAGTTGTCAACATAGCCCTGTAAGTGTTCAGCGGCTTATAACAATAAAGGGCGATACACTCTCAACTAAGCATCAGTGTTTAATCAGGAATATATCATTGTATTTGATTTTCACAGTAATCCTCACGAGGTGGAGAGTGTTCCCATGCCCATTTCACAGGTGAGAGGACAGGTGTTTAGAGATATTAAGTATTTGTCCACATCTGCACAGTTGGTAAGAAGTTGAGCTGGACTTCAAATACAGGCATTTTACTTCAAGTTGGATGCACTCATTCACCTTCATTCTGTATCTCTTAAGGTCTCTCTTGGCAGACCATCAGCTGGTACTGGGGATTTTCTAAGCTATAGCTGGTTACACTAAGTAAGTCTGTACTTTGCAAGGGATGATTGCATACTTTTCATCTCCCTTTTCTTTTTGAGAAGCCTGGCTAGAGGTTTGTCAATTTTGTTTATTTTTTCAAAAAACCAACTCTTGGTTTCGTTGATCTGCTCTACAGTTTTTTTAGATTCTATATTGTTTACTTCTGCTCTGATCTTTATTATTTCTCCTGCTGGATTTAGGCTGTCCTTGCTGTTCTGCTTCTAGTTCCTTTAGGTGTGCTGTTAGATTTTGTATTTGGGATTTTTCTTGTTTCTTGAGATAGGCCTGGATTGCAATGTATTTTCCTCTCAGGACTGCCTTCGCTGCGTCCCAAAGCGTTTGGATTGTTGTATTTTCATTTTCGTTTGTTTCCATATATTTTTTAATTTCTTCTCTAATTGCCTGGTTGACCCACTCATTCGTTAGTAGGGTGTTCTTTAACCTCCATGCTTTTGGAGGTTTTCCAGACTTTTTTCTGTGGTTGATTTCAAGCTTCATAGCATTGTGGTCTGAAAGTATGCATGGTATAATTTCAATTCTTGTAAACTTATGAAGGGCTGTTTTGTGACCCAGTATATGATCTATCGTGGAGAATGTTCCATGTGCACTCGAGAAGAAAGTATATTCTGTTGCTTTGGGATGCAGAGTTCTAAATATATCTGTCAAGTCCATCTGATCCAATGTCTCATTCAGGGCCCTTGTTTCTTTATTGACCATGTGTCTAGATGATCTATCCAATTCTGTAAGTGGGGTGTTAAAGTCCCCTGCAGTTACCACATTCTTATCAATAAGGTTGCTTATGTTTATGAGTAATTGTTTTATATATTTGGGGCTCCGGTATTCAGCGCATAGACATTTATAATTGTTAGCTCTTCCTGATGGATAGACCCTGTAACTATTATATAATGTCCTTCATCTCTTGTTACAGCCTTTAATTTAAAGTCTAGTTTGTCTGATATAAGTATGGCTACTCCAGCTTTCTTTTGGCTTCCAGTCGCATGATAAATAGTTCTCCATCCCCTCACTCTCAATCTAAAGGTGTCCTCAGGTCTAAAATGAGTCTCTTGTAGACAGCAAATAGATGGGTCTTGTTTTTTTATCCATTCTGATACCCTATGTCTTTTGGTTGGCGCATTTAATCCATTTACATTCAGTGTTATTATAGAAAGATATGGGTTTAGAGTCATTGTGATGTCTGTATGTTTTATGCTTGTAGTGATGTCTCTGGGACTTTGTCTCACAGGGTCCCCCTTAGGATCTCTTGTAGGGCTGGTTTAGTGGTGACAAATTCCTTCAGTTTTTGTTTGTTTTGGAAGACCTTTATCTCTCCTTCTATTCTAAATGACAGACTTGCTGGATAAAGGATTCTTGGCTGCATATTTTTTCTGTCTAGCACCCTGAAAATCTCGTGCCAATTCTTTCTGGCCTGCCAAGTTTCAAAAGAGAGATCAGTCACGAGTCTTATAGGTCTCCCTTTATATGTGAGGGCACGTTTACCCCTTGCTGCTTTCAGAATTTTCTCTTTATCCGTGTATTTTGCCAGTTTCACTATGATATGTTGTGCAGAAGATCGATTCAAGTTACGTCTGAAGGGAGTTCTCTGTGCCTCTTGGATTTCAATGCCTTTTTCCTTCCCCAGTTCAGGGAAGTTCTCAGCTATTATTTCTTCAAGTACCCCTTCAGCACCTTTCCCTCTCTCTTCCTCCTCTGGGATACCAATTATGCATATATTATTTCTTTTTAGTGTATCACTTAGTTCTCTAATTTTCCCCTCATACTCCTGGATTTTTTTATCTCTCTTTTTCTCAGCTTCCTCTTTTTCCATAACTTTATCTTCTAGCTCACCTATTCTCTCCTCTGCCTCTTCAAGCCGAGCTGTGGTGGTTTCCATTTTGTTATGCATTTCGTTTAAAGCGTTTTTCAGCTCCTCGTGACTGTTCCTTAGTCCCTTGATCTCTGTAGCAAGAGATTCTCTGCTGTCCTGTATACTGTTTTCAAGCCCAGCGATTAATTTTATGACTATTATTCTAAATTCACTTTCTGTTATATTATTTAAATCCTTTTTGATCAGCTCATTAGCTGTTGTTATTTCCTGGAGATTCTTCTGAGGGGAATTCTTCTGCTTGGTCATTTTGGATAGTCCCTGGTGTGGTGAGGACCTGCAGGGCACTTCCCCTGTGCTGTGGTGTATAACTGGAGTTGGTGGGCGGGGCCGCAGTCAGACCTGATGTCTGTCCCCAGCCCACCGCTGGGGCCACAGTCAGACTGGTGTGTGCCTTCTCTTCCCCTCTCCTAGGGGCGGGATTCACTGTGGGGTGGTGTGGCCCGTCTGGGCTACTTGCACACTGCCAGGCTTGTGATGCTGGGGATCTGGCGTATTAGCTGGGGTGGGTAGGCAAGGTGCACAGGGGCAGGAGGGGCAGGCTTAGCTTGCTTCTCCTTAGGTGATCCACTTCAGGAGGGGCCCTGTGGCAGCGGGAGGAGTCAGATCCGCTGCAGGAGGTTTGGCTCCGCAGAAGCACAGAGTTGGGTGTTTGCGCGGAGCGAGCAAGTTCCCTGGCAGGAACTGGTTCTCTTTGGGATTGTGGCTGGGGGATGGGCGGGGGAGATGGCGCTGGCGAGCGCCTTTGTTCCCCACCAAACTGAGCTCTGTGTCCGGGGTTCAGCAGCTCTCCCTCCCTTTGTCCTCCAGCCTTCCCGCTTTCCGAGCAGAGCTGTTAACTTATGACCTCCCAGACGCTAAGTCGCGCTTGCTGTCGGAACACAGTCCGTCAGGCCCCTCCGCTTTTGCCAGCCAGACTCGGGGGCTCTGCTTGGCCGGCGAGCCGCCCCTCCGCCCCGGCTCCCTCCCGCCAGTCCGTGGAGCGTGCACCGCCTCGCCGCCCTTCCTACCCTCTTCCGTGGGCCTCTCGTCTGCGTTTGGCTCTGGCGACTCCATTCTGCTAATTCTCTGGCGGTTTTCTGGGTTATTTAGGCAGGTGTAGGTGGAATCTAAGTGATCAGCAGGATGTGCTGTGAGCCCAGCGTCCTCCTAAGCCACCATCTTGCAAACCTCCGATTGCATACTTTTCAAATAACTTGATGTTGAGGCCCTTTCCTAAGAAGCTGTATCCCAGCCACCGTTCCTCTCAGAGTGGTTCCTCTCCCTTTCCAAAGCTGAGAGAAAGGCCTAGTGTCTTAAAATATACTTAGTTCTTGTTGATGTTAATGTTATGGAAATAGACTTTTTCTATGCATCTTTGTAATTCCACTGGTTTCTTATTTAACTGCCTTGGAGCTCTCTTTATATTGTTGTTCACATGGTTTCTGATTAAAACACCATGATACTAAGCACTGCCCAGAATACAAAATCTAACCAGAGGTAGCTTATTGTAATGTCTTCCTCTCAACTTAAAAAAATTACTTTGCTTATATTTAAGTATTTATTGATTAATTATAATAAATCATTGTAGTTCTCAAGCATAATTTTCAAAAACTCATGAGTCATAAAGGTATAAAATGAGCACATATCAAAGATTGATGTAATTCACTAATTAGTGAAGGAATTGGAAGACATGTTAGAGCTGGTTTAGAGGAGGTGTCAAAGCACCACAGATCTATATGCAGTAAAAAAATTTTGGAATGGATTTGCCACAACTGGTCTATATATAGGGTGGTAATCAATTGCATCCCACCAGACCACAGATAGTTTCCATTTCTATGGACAAGAATTGCTTGCGTTGCTATTAACCTTCTAGAAGTTAACTTTTCAGAGTTGTGAAATAGCATATCTAAAGACAAAGTTGCACAGATAGGGTCAGGTAGCCCCATGAAGCTCCAACTTTCTATCAGAAGATTATCTAGTAATCCCTATTATTCGTTCCAGGATCTCAAATATGTCATTAAAGTACTATCCTGTGGCTGCATCTACAGTATACGTTTTTTTCCTTCGGTTATCCACTATATACTTATGGCCTATTATCTGCTTGGAACAATTTAATAGGTATTGTAAACAGATCAGGAAATGTGTAGGTTTTTGTGTATGGGTTTGTGTCTGTTTGTTCACAATCTATTTTAATTAGCTTCTGATTGCTATCCTAGCCTTTGTATTAGTGACCCATGAAAGTGGATCTTATGACTGAGAATACTGAAAATTATTTTAGTGAAAAATTACTTAGCACAATGTAGTTTATCTGGATGACTCTTGGATTAAGACATGTTTATGATATAGAGAATTAAAATAATAGGAAACAATGTGAGATAATTTGATTCTGTAACAGCTTTTTTGTTAATTTTTCTATTTTATTGAGGTCTAATTAACAAATACAATTTGTATATATTTAAGGTGTACCACTTGATTTTTTTGATACACATAAACATTGTGAAAGGATTACCACAATGAAGTTAATTAACATGTCCATCACCTTACATACTATCATTTTTTTGTGTTATGTTTTACTCTGATAACAAATTTTAAGTATAAAATGCAGTATTATTAACTGTGGTCACCATACTATACATTAAATCATTAGATTGTATTGATCATGCCTAACTCAACCTCTGTACCCTTTGACCAGTATCTTCTCATTTTCCGTACCCCCAGCCTCTGGCAACCACCGTTATATTTTCTACTTTCTGGAAGTTTGGCTTTTTCAGATTCCGTGCATAAGTGAGATCATACAGCATTTGTCTTCCTCTGCCTGGCTTATTTCATTTATCCTAATGCCCTGAGGTCCATCCATGTTGTTGGAAATAAAAATATTTTCTTCCTTTTTTAGGGCTGCATAATAATCCATTGTGTGTGTATGTCACCTTTTCTTTATCCGTTGATCTATTGATGGACACTTAAAACCTTTTCTAAGGAAATTTTAAAGTAATATAAAATGTTTATATTTTTATGAAAAGCAGTATATATTCATTTTTTAAAAAATTGGGCAAATATATAGCAATATGGAGGAAACCAATCATTCAGTATAATTATTTATGACAACAAAGGTCATATTAAATGATGTGAGGCAGTTTCTCTGGTCATTTTTTGATCTATATTCATATTACTCATAAGAATCATGCTCTATACAGCATTGTATTCTGCTTTCATCTCTGAGCATTTTGTTGTGACTAATTTTCCAAGTGACTGACTTCCAAAATATTTGTGAAGACTGAATAATATTTTATCTTATAGATACCCCCTACACTTGATTTTAATTGTCCTTCTTAATAATTAGATACTTGAACAATAGTTTATTAAATATCTCTTTATTTATCTCCATAAATCCAGATGGAGATTTATGAGTATTCAAGGGTGATACATAGTTACCAATCACTGCATAACAAATTACTACAAATTTGTATCATAAAATGATAGAAATGTATTATCACACAATATCTATGGGTTAGAAGTGAGGGTACATGTTAGCTGGATCCTCTGCTCAATCTCACTAGGCTAGAATCAAGGTATCAGGCAGGCAGAACTCTCATCTGAGACCTGGGGTCCTTCTCCAAGGTGATGTGGTTGTTGGCAGAATTTAGTTCATTGTGGTTGTAGGATTGAGGCCCTCAGCATCTAGAAGCCACAAACCATTTCATGACATGTGGTTCTCTCCACAACATGGAAGTTTGTTCTTCAAGTCCAGTAGGAGAGCATCTCTGCTGATTGTTAATTCTCTGACATCTTCTGTGACCTTTAGATCCTCTTTTAAAGGGCCACCTGATGAGGCTGGGCCTACTGAGAGTGGTCTCTATTTTGATTCACTTAAAATCAACTGATGAGTTGATTGATTTACAACTACAAAACATCTTCTCTTCTGCTATATAATATAGCCTAACCATGGGAGTAATAACCTATCGTATTTATAGTCCTCACCCATAATCAAGGGGGTATGGGCTTCCATAGGGTGTGAACACCAGGGGTGGGAGTCTTGAGGGGCCATCTCAGATTTTTACTATCACAGAGTGATTTTATTTCTCTGTTCAGTGATAAAGTCTTCCTTTATCATATGTTCTATATTCTGATATTGGGTGCAGTGTTGTATGTGTATCTTTCATTGATAAGTGCATCAATTTTTGTGGCTGTACCAATTAACAAGTGTAGAATTAAAATGCATTTTTGGTATCTTGCAGGCAAGTCCTACTTAATTCTTTTCTAAATTTCTCTCATTTATTCTTCCAGTCAAATTTTAGACTTAATTATTCAAGAAACAAAATAAAACATCCATTTGGATTTTGACTAGAAGTAATATCAGTTAAGAAAAATGTGACATTTTTAGTCAATATTGACAAGCGGCTAATATTTTCATCTTGAAGCACATTATTTTTCATAGTTTGTAATGGAATAAAGTTTTTTAATGTCTTTATAACCATAACCTATAAATAATGAAAATTTTGGGTTTGTCTTAGCTAATATTTATATTTATAGCTATTATTCTTTCTGGTTCATGTCACTACCTAGAAGTTCTAGAAAAAAGCTAAGTAATAGGGGTGACTTAAACTACCCTTGCCAGTGTAAATTTATTTTATAAAGTTTATTAAATTTTTTATATTAGCTCTGATAATTTGTTTTGTCACTTTTAAAAGGTTTTCTTTGAAAAAAATAAAAGGTTTTCTGTGTTCTTAAAACCATAACCATGGTTTTCTGTTCCTTAGAACACACTGTGTTCTCTGAAAATTTGCAGGTACTCATCTGTGCTATTTTGCAGTTTATACTTGAATAGTATTAAGAACTTTTAAATGTTTTTGTTTGTTTCCTGTTATTTTGTTCATAAAATTTTCATAATTTACCTTCCCAGAAATCCATTCTCTAATATTTTCAAATTTAGGAAAATTAAAAGTATTCTCATTTTTTGTGTCTTTGTGTATTTTATATCCTCTTTCTCACCTTTGATTTTGTTAATATTGTTGGTCTTATTAGTCGATTTGATAGAAGTTTAGTCTTTATAACACAGAGCTGGTTATGACATTCGGTTCTGTAAACACAATTGTCTTCCCAATTGTTCAAGGATGTGGTTCAGACTTCATGAGAATTGAGCAAGCCCTTACTGTACAGGATCCTTCTACAAGTTTTCAGGCTCACCTGGTGCCACTCAACAGGTGGGCCAGTTATTCCTCAGTAAGTACAGCCACTACTCTAGTCTGTTGGTTTGCAGAACATTCCATAGCATTTCATGTCACATTGCTGCACAGCAGACTACTTTGTGTATAAGTCTCAGGACAATATTAAAATAAGGAATTCATCTATTTTGAACAGCGTTATGTGACTGATCACTATTCTTATCACTTTGTAGGAGAATCTGTCAGGAACCGTATGACTGAAGACCTTATTGACATCTTGGCCTTTTAGCCAGATGATGAATTAACCTCTGGAGATCATTATAGATCTTAGTTATAAGGTCTGGACCTTAACCTTCTCTTGCCAGCCAGTTTCTATAGGAATGAATGATCTTCAGGCTGGGTTGTGTTAAAAAAACAAAAGCAGAACCCTGTTTTGTTGTTTTGTAAAAAAAAAAAAAAAATTCTAGTGAGTTAAAACTTACTTTTGATATTCTATATGTAAGCACCTCACTACTTATTGAATAGATAAGTATTGAATATAGTATATATATAGAATATATATAGTATATAGTTTTATTTTCACTAGAGGTTTTGCAAATGCATCATAGGCTGTATTTATTCTCCTCTGCCTGCAATGTCCTGCCCATCCTGTTTTAAAGCCTTTATACCCTGGTTCAAAATTAGGTCAAAATATCATCCTAATATGAGAATGTTTTCATGGCTTCACCAGGCAGCCCTGAGCTCTTTGCATAGACTTGAGAATTCTTCTAATACCTTTCCCTTTGATGTAATCATTGATTTTTCAGGCCTCTTGTCCATGTCATCTTTGGCTACAGTTACCATTTCCTAATGAGTTTGTGTTTTTAATACTTAAAACAGTATCTGAAACATGGTAGGCCCTCAAAAATTTTTTTAAGTAACTGTATAGATGTCTTCAGAAATTCTGAGTGATTTATTTTCCACAAGATAGTTGTCATAGGTTCATGATGGAGGAAATCAGTTTCACTGGAGCTAATTTTAAATATTTTGCTTTTTTTTTTTTTTTTTTTTTTTGCTAACTTTTAGTTGGCAGGGCCTTTAAGTACAACTGATATCATGTCCATAGGAAATTTATACCACAACTTTAACATGCATTACTTTATATAAATTGTGGCTGGTAAAATGCTTTGTGCCATGCACAAATGGATACTTTAAATTTTTTTAATTATGTTTTTTGAGAGAGAGAGCGTGCAAGCACCAGCGGGATAGGGGCAGAGGGAGAGAGAGAATCCCACACAGGCTCCACAGTCAGCACAGAGCCTGACACAGGGCTTGATCTCACAACTATGAGATGATGACCTGAGCTGAAATCAGGAGTTGAACTCTTAACCTATTGAGACACCCAGCTGTCCCTAAATGTTTCTTGTTATTAGAGTGGAAATGATGTACTTGTGAGTTTAGTAAGGTAAAAACTTTGAGGACTAAATAAAATATAATAGACCATTTTTTGAGCATAAGTAATTTTTACATATCAGCCAGAAATGGAGAGAATGGAGACATATGGAAAGAGCGTTTTAAAATGTCTATAGTGAAATGTCACTGTTAAACACTGATAGTTATCATAAAGACAAGTACTTAAAGGTTGTAAATGTTTGAAGTAGGTATTTGCTCCCTCACTGTGTTGTGAATAATAGGTCAAAAATGAAATAAACCAAAAGGAAATAAACCTCTCACTTATGTCCATGTTTTGTAGACGACAAGTGTAAGGAGATGAATTTGCTTGCCTGACATATGAGTGAGACTCTTAATCCTCTTCATTCTCATTCTAAAACCAGTTCTCTCTGTTTTACGATGTAAGTAGAATAAAACAAACCAGTGCTAATTTGCTCCAGTTTACTTCCAATCTTTGTATTTATCCATGTGTATTTTCTTTACTTCTGCCTCTAAAGGGTGTCTCAACTTTCCTGTACTAGTATCTCTTCCTTTCTCCATTCACTTGCCTCCTCTAGCTCTTCTCTTTGTTTCAATTTACATACAAGTTCTTACCTTCCTCGTTCTCACCTAGAGTTAAGCCTCAACTTCTCTACTCTCAACTCTGGGTTTCACATCTTCCTGTTTAGGAACAAGCAGATAAAGCTTTTTTTACTCATTAAATTTTCTTATTTGTTTAATTAAAGGAGTGGCCAGTATGACTGGCAGTATCTTAAATCTAATGCTAGTTTTGTCTCTTTTTATCCTTATAATACATAAACTCTGCTGATTTCATCCTTAAATATCCTTGCTCATATCATTGACTTGGCTCCTTGACTGATTTCCTCCATTTTCCTATCCTACAAATATTTGTAGGCTCCAAAGTGAAAATGTAAGCCATCTTCTCTTTGTTTTCTATGCTTTCTTCCTGTTTATCCTAATCTATGTCTTTAATTTCAGCTAAAATTACAATATTGTTATCTCCATCTTTACACTGAGTTTATGGCTAATATTTTTAGTTAACTACAAGAAAATTCTAGTAGGGAGTTTCCATAAGCTGTTCAAAATCTGTGTGCCTTAAATATAATTACATATACTTCTCCATCTTCATTGCCCAGAAGGTCTTACCTAGTTCTATATATTGGTAAATAGGATCATAATAGACCTAGGTGCTCCAAGTGTATGCCTCAAACCCACTTTCAAAGCTTGCTTTCAATGCCACTTCCTTTAATATCCCTGAACTCTATTTATTCCCAAATATATTCTATTCTTGCAGCATGCACCTCTACTGCTTTAAGTCTGACCTTCTTCTTTATCTTCCTATACTACTGCCTGCTAACTAGTTTCTTCCAACTTCGAACTATGCTTTATGAAACAGTTAAGGTTTTTCACTTAAAAGCATCCTTTAGTTCTTCATTGTCCCTAGTACAAAGGATCTTAGGACTGTGTGAAAGGGGGATAGGTCAGAATTTGGGGTGGGTCATCATGTGTATTCTAAGGAAACATTTTCAATATACATAAGTGTTTTCATGATATATTCAATATACGTAAGTGTTTTCATGATATAAATGTTAAGAAAGTGAAGCTGCGTAAAATATCCTTGGATAATGAAGTTACACAGTATATGAGTGAAAAACATTGTAGGGGGCATTGAGGGAGGGGAAAAGTGATGGTTACCTAGCATATCTTGTTATTGACAATCCTACATTGACATCTTCAACTTCAGTCACCACAGCCCGTGGTCTGTTTACGCTTCATTCCTAGCATTTGCCATTTCACATCCTTTCCATATTAGTTTTTGTTGTTGTTGTTGCTGTGACAAATTACCACAAACTTAGTGGCTTAAAACAACCCCGGTTTTTATTCTTACAGTTCTGGTGGTTAGAAAGTCAAAATGTATTAGACTTACTTGATAAAATCAAGGTGTTGGCATGATTGCCTCTTATGTGGAAGATCTGGGGAAAATCTGCTTCCTTGCCTGTTCCAGCTTGTGGAGGCTACAAATATCCCTTGGGTCATGTTCTGTTTGTCCATCCCTAATGTGCATCACTCCAGTCTCTGACCTTTGCTTCCATCCTTAGAGTTTCTTTGAATATCATTCTTCTACTGCCCTTTTATAAGGATGCTTGTTATTACATTGGGTTCACCTGACTAATCTCCCACCTCAAAATCCTTAATTTAACCACACATGCCCAGTCCCTTTGACATGTGAGGTAAATGATCACCAGTTCCAGGTTGTGAACATGTTTGCGGGGTGGGCATTATTCTCTCCACCAGAGCAACAATCTCAGTCATACTTTATTCTAGATCCAGAAGTCCCTTTACCTTAAAAAAATCTTTACTTTATGACCTAACTGAAATACTTCCTCCTCTGAAAGCTCTTTGCTATGACTTCCCCAGAGCCAACCTGAAGCAAAATTAATAGATTTCTCCCTCTACTCCCTCAGCCCAGTATACTCACCATATGGCAGTAGGGCAGGTCTAATTAAGTAGGTAAGCATTTGTCTCCTTTACTGGTCTATGATCCTTCTTTATTGGAGTGCATCACATGGTCTTTGTGTCCCCACTACACCTTAGCACAGCATCTTGTAACTAGTACATGCTTAATAAGTGTATACCAAATGATGAGTTTGGATACTAGAATTCAACTGTATACAATACCAACCACAGTCAGTCTTTCATTCAGTCCCTTTTTCAGCTAACACTTAGCATTGGAAATGAAAAGATGAATAAAGCACACATTCACTCTGGTGGGACTTCAAGTCTGGGAAAAGAGAAAGACATAATTAAAGAGATGAGCTAATAGCTTGAGGTAGGACATAAAGAAAGCTGGTAAATACAAAACGTGTCACAGGTGAGAGGATGTGAGTTGAGTCTCTGATAGTGTTAACATAACAATAATGGCAACAACAGTCAACCACAGTGAAGACAGTAACAACAGCAGCTTCCATTTCTTGAGTTTGTTGTATGTGCCAGTACGGTTCTAGGTACTGTGCTATATACTGTAATGATACCTATTTTTTAAATGAAGAAACCAGTCACAGGTTATGTGCTCAAAATCACACAGCTAATGGGTGGTGAAACTGGTATAAGAACCTAGACAGACTGATGGCTCATAACCATTATAGTATGTGTTCATTCTGCATAAGATTTAGTACTGGTTTATGTGAAGCCAAGTCATGATAGTATTAAGAATATTAATTATGCAACAAGTACAGCAAAGCTTGGATGTCTATGACTAGATATATTTCATCGGTCTTTCAAGATAAGATGTAATAAATGATATCAAAGAGGTTTATGAACATTACTGTAGACTGACCAAGATGTTGAATCTGTGATACGCTACATACTTTTCCCCCTAATACACAGCATTTCAAGAGATTCAATTAAGGATCTTGATGTTACCAAATTGATGCTTTCCAAACCAATTTAGTTTCAAGAAATAAAATTGCAAACGAGCTTGTGTGCTTATAGAAATGAAACGAGTGAGGAAGTAGTATTTAGAACGAGAGTGAAGTAATAAGACAGTTAAGCTTGATGGTCTCGCAATGTGTAGTTGGATCCTGGAGTTTCTTGGGCAGTGCCGATTAAACTCACACTGAGAGAGGAACTGATTATTACTGCTAACCTGAAGGCTGAAGATATCAGCTTGAAGATTTCCTGCAGCTCCAGTTAGCGCAGTGGCTGGGAAATGGGATTCAGATTTTAGGAATGCATGACTCAGGCTTGAGCTGTAATGTGGCGGTTCGTCAGATATGTTTGATGAGTTGGCTTTTCGGACTAGGTTTCGTTTATGTCTTTATGTGAACTCAAAGCCCTTGGTTAGAAAACTGAAACAGGCTATCATCATTTAAAGGAGCTAGAGTTAAAATAGCTTATTCTCAATACTTATTTTAAAAATTCACTGACTTTCTGACTAAAATGATGATGGTATCACTTTACTGCAAGTGAATAGATAGTGATTTTGTTCTGTGAATTAAAATGTGTTTGAACAGACTTATTAATGCAAATGAATTAATCATTTAAAAATATTCAGAGGTAAAAAATATTCAGAAGTATCTCAGGTGCTATGAGAGCAAAATATGTGACTGTCAAACCACCATTTCAGCTTCCTCGTTTCTAATAAAGTCATAGTGATTGAAAGCTGAATACAATCAGTCCTCAACTGTCTTGCAAAGAAACTTGTGCTGTCATGGATTGACAATATATTTGAACTGTGTTCTGGCTTGATACTTTTTGAAGTTCAGTCTTTCACCTGTACTATCACAGTCCTACACAAAAATGAAAGAGTGATGATTTTCCCAGGAAGACAGTGTTCATTTCAGTTAATTTCAAATGAAACATATCCCCCTTTTGAAATCCAAACTCTAGACTAATGTCCCTTCTAGTACCCCTCTGAGAGCCTTGTAATAGGACGAAGTCATGTATCTTTCTGTAGCTTTCAGAGACCGTATACTTTCTTTCAATAGAGACAAGAGTCTTAAAATTCTCTTTAAGTATCTTTTAGAGATTTTTGAAAGAGAATTGTAAAATTATAATTAAATCTTTAGAGGCATAGAATTTATGATTTCTTGATTGGGAAGAAGGATATAGAATAAAATCATATTCCATTGTAACCTGGAACTTTAAAATACGTTAGTATTTGGTAATTTATATTAAAAATAGTGAAATAGTCCTTTTCAAGGGATTGTTTTCACTTAATTTAAGTGCAATTAGGTCCTCTAAAAAGATAAATTTTAAACCTTTAAGCGATCATAAACTTTTAAAGCATTTGGGGGGCCCCTTGGAGACAGAATTTTGCCACTACTGGTTTGGATTTTACTTAGGAACCACAGCATCTAGGGAAATAGAATACAGATCCTGTTCACATTCTTTCCTTTGGTGATACTCATTGCCCTAATTGTGTGCATGATCAGAAGTTGACCAAAAATCTTAAAATATTGCTACATATGTTTTTTTAAATGTGTGTTTTTTCTTTTTGTATGTTTGATTTAGGGAACAGCCTTTAAAAGCTGGAAGATGAAAGCTCTGATTCCACACTTGATTCTCTTATATGCTACTTTTACTCAGAGTTTGAAGGTGGTGACCAAAAGAGGCTCTGGTAAGCAGTGTATCTTCCTTTACTCTCATGTTTATGGCTTAAGGTGATGATGCTATGTTCACATATGTGCCATTTGTGGAGAGAATGAAAATTAAGCGGGGAGGTCCATGTTGTAGAAATATTGCCGACATATCTTGAAATGAATGGAGCTTACAGGGAATTAGAAAGGTGGGACTAGGTTGAAAAAAAATGGGGCTTATATCATTAATTACTATGAATTTGAATGGATACTATACCAAAAGCTTGTATTTTTACTTCATTTTATAGTATGATTTTCAACATTCTTTTATGAAGAGTGTCATTTTAACTTGTGCGTGGAAATATTGTGACTTAGTTTCATGTTAACTTTACTGTTACCATTTCAATATCAGCTGTGCTTAGAGCAGATTCTTTTTAAGGGTGTACTTAAGCTGTTTTGCTGGATTATTTTGCAGGTATTTAAAGAAAGCTCCAGAGTTAGTTACGAAAATGTTTTGGGGAAACATCCTAATATGTTAACAGGAAACATAGAAGTAAAATAGAATGGTAATATGAAAGGGGCTGCTAAAGGGAATAATGTGGAAACAGGGAAAACTTAACATGTTATAAGACATTTTGGTTTTCAGTTGACAGTTGATACTTGGAATTAGTGAAATTAATGTATGCGGCAATTGAATAAATACTACTACCAATTTGAAGTTGCATTTTGTCTACTAACTCACCGATAATACAAACCCTGCCACACTCACATTTTATGTGGGGTTACAGAATTTTTTAGTATTATGGCTTTTGAGTATAATGGAGAAAGTAATGTATTGTGTTTAGGTGCTAGAACTAGAATGTGTTGTATATTAGTTCTAGAGAGACAGTGGGAAAAAGAGATAATGTGCAGGAGGCTGCAAGGTGTTGGGATTAACAAGAATTGCATTAGCCAAAATATCTTTGGAATTCAGAAAGGAGAGGGAATGAAAGGGCCCAGATGGGGCTACAGCAAACATTTTCAGTTCCTTAGGTACAGAGGCTTCAAACTCAAACTGATTATCTAATGAGAAGGCCAAATGTGAAGGAAGTGGAGAACATCTGCTCTCATGAGCCCCCCTTCCCTTGAGAGAAAATCTAGGGAAGAATTGAGGGGTATTTCTGCATGGGCGAAGAGGTGGTGCAGGGTTGAGGCTTAAAGGAACTTTACTGAGCCTGTTGGCTCTAGAACTTTTTGGCTATTATACAGCTGTTGTTTCTGTCATTGATGTGGTTGTAGACGATGTGAAAAAATAGTGTTTCTATGTTGACACATTATATCGTATGTTTCCCTTGATGGATTTTTTTTCTTTTTAATGGGAGAAATCCTAGAGCAGGATTATGATGCAGTAGTTTTTGTAATTTGGGTGGATTACTAGCAAATACCAGATGTTTTGATTATTTGTCTGCTACTTGCACAGAAGGTTGAGCATACCTATGGGAGTTACAATAGGTAGAAGGGAGAGCAAATCTTGTTTGAAGCTGCTAATGTCTACAAAATTGATAGCTTCTACAATGGCAGTTTGCGTTAAAAACACTTAACAAGGATCTGAGATTCTGGCCATATAGAAGAGAAACACTTAACTGTATACCTATTGTAGCAAAATGAAACTATTTAAATGAGAGATATTAATTGAATCTTAAAAACTTAATTTTTTCTGGCTATTATACTTGATAATATAAATTTTTTTCAGTTCTTTTTGTGTATGTCAGATTTAAGATTTATATATTCAAGGGCAAATGTGACTTTTTTTCCCACCATCACATGGTGGTGATGGCTCCATTCTATATAACCTCTAATTTTGGGGAAAAACTTTTATTAAATTGGGATTTACCTTTGTTAGAGTAGCATGGGAGCAGAGCTAGAAATGTGGGACAGTTGGAAAATTCATTTCTCCTTCTGCTCCAGAGACCTGAGAAAACTCAATGACCTGTCTCAGAATCAATTTTTATTTTAATGATATAATTATTTTAGGAGGGTGGTAATAAAATGCTGTTCTCAGTTTGGCAGAAGTTCTGAGACATTGTTCTCCACTATTTACAAATATAGTTGTCAAATAGCTACTTAATACCTCCCAAGCCAAATATGTTTTCTGTATCCTAATATAAAAATGATAAATAAGGCAGATACTGAGATTTGATTTGTTTACTTTTCTGTATAATGTGAATTAAGACAGCTTCTCTCAGTATCTTTGTTGAGACCCAGATGGATGCGAGTTTGTTTGTTTGATTTTTGAATATTTAGTGTGCAATTTAGGAATATATAACATTACTTTGCCCGTATACTCTCAAAGCCAGCATTCATTTCAGCTGATGCCTGTTACCATGGCACCTTTGTTGAGAGAAGCAGATATGTAGCTTCTTGAAGGGCATTGTTACTGATTTCCATAGATCAAGTAGAAGAGGAGTGCACTTGGCATCTCCTCCTTAAAAGATGAATGGCTCAGTCTTCAGGCCCAGCCCAACCTATAAAACCAGAGGCACCAAGGCCAGGGAATAAAAATCAATTTTTGATGTTCGATGTCGCATATTAACTGAGAGGGCTACTTATCCTTCTTCTTCCTTCTCATCATTTAACTCTGTTTTATTTTTAGTTTTATAAATCTTTTTGGAAATTCACTAAACATGATTTAGAACCCAATTCCTTCCATGTGTGTTTCGCTAGAATATAATTTTTAATTGACTCTGAGCACTAGAGCACCAGTACTAGATATTTTAATAACCAAGAGCATATTAAATATGGTTGTAATATGCAGAGTAATGTTAATTTTTTATGCTGCTTTACTTGTGTAAAGTGTTGACTTTAGAGAAACACATATGGTCTTCCATGAATATGTAGAAGTAGATATTGGTTTCTCATTAATGGAACTAATTTGAAAGCAATAGGAGCTCTTTCTTCATAAACAAGCTGAAGATATATTATTTTTATCACGTCATCGTACACTCCCACTGCTATGAATTTAAGGGACAAATTAAATATAATGTAGTTATGTCATCATAATATCCTTGATTGAAATATTAAAAATTCATTTTTATGATGCTTTGGTTTAAATATCACTTTTGGTGTGTATGTAATAATCAAGGGTTGAATCTGGTTTCTCAGGTCATGGTCTAAAGTTTTGCCTACGTTTAGAATGAAGGCCTTTAATATCAGTGGAAGCAGATATTCAGCCTTTGTACCCAACAGATTTTCTTTTGGAACAGTTTGCTACCTTGTTTTTAGTTTTTATAAGCAGCACTTGAAGAAAGCAGTAATACCCATTCTCCTCTAGTTTATGAAGCATTGTAGCAATTCACTAAATGAACATTTGACTTGCTGTCATTTGTAGAATGCTGGACAAAAAACACACGTAAAACAGATGCTTGCTTGGAGAGTCTTTATCTCCACCAGTTTAGAAAGGTGGGCTTAATGTTTTTGTTGGTTGGTTGGTTGGTTGGTTGGTTGGTTGGTTGGTGTGTGTGTGTGTGTGTGTGTATCTTTCCTCTCCTCCCTCTCCCTTTTTCTTTTGTTTTTTTTTTTCTTGTGTTCCATCTTTTCCTCCTCTTGGCTGCCTCCTCTCTGCTTTCTTCTCTTTTCCTTCCTTCCCTCTCTCCTTCCACACCTCTTTCCTTCTTTTTTATTAGTGTATTTGTCTGTAAACAAAAGAATCTATTTTGATAGATTAGGTCTTTGTGGACCTTTTTTTTTACTTTTTAACTACAAAAATATTGTTATCACCTTGTTTGAAGGGTTAAAGTCCATGAAACACTATGTCTTCACAAGATTATTTGAAGAGTGTAGTATGGTCTCTGTTAATAATGACTTAAATTTTTTTTTAATTTTGTGTAAGAGGATTTGGGATATGATTCAGGGACAGGGAAATAATGTAAACTGTTGAAGGACACTTATGTACAGAGTATAGTATCTTTGGGGAACTAAAGCGTGAGTTATGATTTGGCTCAAAACTTGGGGTCACTGAATATAAATGAAGCTACAGGGAACTGGATATTGAGACTTGGGAAAAGAAAGGAATCCAGACCTTTTGTTTGTTTCTCTTTGCTCTCATACCCATCTCTAAAATACAGGATGGTGAGTGCAAGTACCATGGTTTATATATGCTTATAACCTCTACAGTGCCACATATGGTATGTGTTTCAGAGTCTGTATTCAATAAAATGTCTTCATGAAATAATGATTACATGAATATAAGAGTGAGTGATGTCAGTGTTTAGGCTGGTGAGGATGCTACAAGACCAACACAGTATTCAGAAAATAAAGGTAAAGTAAAATAGAGAGGCATTTATGAAAGACTTTTTTCTTAAAGAGAAATTAGTATAGTGTACAGTATGAGACTATTGAAGCAAAAGATAGAAACTCAGAATAAGCAATATGTAAGTCACACTGAGGGTTTATATGGAGACAGTGAACCTTGGCACATCATGAGTGTTTTCCTGAGCTTGAAGTACAATTCAAAATCTGCTACAAGGAAAGGAAAATGATTGTTTAAATACCAGTGGATTGGAATTTTACTACATTTAGTGCTGCTTTAAAGAAGTATTGTTATTATGCAGACATTGTCGTTTTAATGGTATTGCTCAGTATAGACCACCGTGAGAAGGGTGTAGTTCATGATTACTGAAACACTATAAATAAGCAACTGACTTCAGTATAGAAAAAAATATTCACAATTATTAGAGCATATGGGGAATAGTAAGTGTCTATATTACTATAAACCCAAGGGTACAACTTATTCTAGAAGGTATTTAAGATGTATAAAAGGTACCTAAAGCAGCTCACTAATAGAAAGTAAAAGGATTACCACAGGGAGTGATGTTCTTTTCATTCTAGAACCTGACAGTGGACACGTGTTTGTGTAAATTGAGTTAGATGCACTTCTTTCTGACAGCAAGAGGAACTCTCTCAGGAGGTTTTCCTCAACTTGTAACTCTAATCTCAAATAATTTATACAAAATAAGGTTAGTTAAATCACCAAAGATACAGTTTAGGTTTTAATCTTTGTATTTGTTATTTCTGGATCTTCATTTCTTTAAGTGAAATAAATTATACTGTGTAAACAAACTGAGATTTAACTGAACAGGAGTGAGAAGTTTGGTGGGGTGTTTCCATCTCCTGCCAATGTGATTTATGTGTTGGAGCTCTCAGGGGCATTCCAGGAAGTCAATGAGCTTAATTCCACATGATTAAGAGACAACCTAGTCCCCCAGCATCTGCCTTTTATTATGTTACCATGTGTTTATTCCCAGTTTGTCAAATATGTCAAAAAGTATGAAACATTTCTCCTATTTTTCCTTTGGGATAGCTGATAAGACCAAACTTCTGAGGCTTTGTCTCTTTACTTTTTGAAGGAAAAAAAATGTACTTTATTTTTTCTTGGAAAACATCTCCCTCTTGTACTTACCTTGTTTTTATAATACATTTAGAAATTAGATCTATAATAATTTTTGTATTCCTTTGAAATGATGTCTTGAATCAGAGTAAGTCTAACAAACAAATGGAACTTAACCCTGACAAATAAAATAATCCAATCCAAAATAATCTAACATATTTGTTTAATAATTACCTAATATATCACAGAATTTCACCATAAACTTGTTCAGTTTTAGTTGTCAGTACAATTTTATATAAAGTTGGTGTAGATTAATGTCATCTGTGGAGACTGATGCCTGGTTCATGATAAATTTACATGGAGAATATAAAAGTCAATATGTACCAATCTCAAAAGTTGAAAAGGATTTAAATGGAAGGGGAATATTCCAAGTTAATAAATATATCAGTGTGACACTATATCAAAGGGGCAATAAAAGATACATCCTGCTGTGTATTTAAAGGGAAAAGTGAGGGGTAGAGGCAGGATTGAGGAGCCAGTCAGTGGTGGGCATTTTGAGACCTGTTAAGAAGTTGATACTCATTCTAGAGATGGCAGAGAGGGGACTACTGGTGAATTAGTAGATGAGAACCTGATCCACAATGAGTTTACTATAGGCTTGAAGATGATCCATGAGGTGGCTTGCAAATTAGGGACACTTTTGTATTAGTTTCCTATTGCTGCTTTCACAAAGAATAAAAATCCACTCTCTTAAAGCAACACAAATTTAACATTTTATGATTGTGAAGGTCATATGTCTGAAATAGGCTGGCAGGACTGTGTTCTTTGTGCAGGCTTTAGAAGAGAATTTGATTCACTGCCTTGTCTAGCTTTTACTGGCTATCTGCATTTTCTGGCTCCTGGTCGCCCATCATTCCAACCTCTGCTTATGACATCATATCTCTTCTGTGGCTCTCCCTGCCCCCCACCTTCCTCTTTCCTTGAGAAAAGACCCGTGTAATTGCATTGGAACTGCATAGGTAATCCAGGAAAATCTCCCTATCTCTAGATCCTTGATGTAATCAGACCTACAAAGTCTCTTTTGTTGTGTTACATAACTAAATCATGTGTTCCAGGGATTATGATGTGGACATCTTTGGGGGAGGTGGGTGCATTATTCTGTAACCACGACTGATAATTACCTAAGTTAGTAAAACTAACTTACTGCGTTTCGAGTAGAAATTAGAGAATGGGTGGTCAAGAGGTCAAGGAATGGAGGAAGATGAAAAATTTCTCCTGAAGGGACCATGTGATCTATGGAAAAAGAGAAGGAGTAGGGGAGAAAAGGAGGACAAAGGGAAAAGAAAACAGGGTAGAGAGAGAGGAATGGAGATAGGGAAGAATAAAGATAAGAAAGGATCTGGTGATACTTTGGATCTTTATAACTTTTAAGTTTCAAATGCACCCCACAAATGTGCTCTTAAAAATATCCCCCCTTTCTTGTGATATCTTAAAGGAGTCTGTGTTCCTTTCATCTAAAACTGCCCAACACAAAAATGATTTCCTGACTCAGAGTAATAACAGTGAGAACAGGAAAAAGGAGAGAGCAACTTTCAAGTTAGAATCCATTGAGTTTGATGATTAGATGGACATTTGAAAAAATAATGGTAGAGAAAATAATTCTGTAATAGGATTAGATGCCATCTACCATATTAAAGGTTTCCAAAGAACAGAAACTCAAGACACCTATTTAAATAAAACAGTAGGGAAGTCTTTGTGATTGAGATGAAGCCCCAAAAGTGGATTGAACACAGAGTATGAAGAGTTTCATGTGTCTTGCCAGGGGATTTTGGATTTTATCTTGTAGAATAAAAAGTTTTGGCTGAGATATTTAATTACTTTGCAAATCTCTTTAGTAGTATATTCGGTCTGTGAGGGTAGGCCTCAGATTTGGCACATGTGTTCATTGTGGTGTCTTCTATACACTACAAAGATGAAACTCCTTGATAGTTATGCAATAGTGCTGCACAAATGTTTGTACCAGTCCATCAGTGAAGCTGCCTTTACAGAGAAGAAGAGACACAAACAGTCAAGCTGTAAAGGCTCACACATGACAATGACATGGTCCCATCTGTTTTTGAACAGATAGTACTCCCTGTAGGAAAGACTGTATTGGGATTCCAGAGTGCTCAGTCAGGAAAACAATAAAAATCATACTGAGGTACACTAAGGGCCTGAATAGCAGTCAAAGGACTGAAAACATGTTTCTGTAGAAAAGTAAATGGGATTAAGTGAATATTTTGAGAAAGAATATGAAATAATTAGAAAAGAAGTTAATTTTGAGGGTGTTGCCAATTAGGAGGAGGGGCATTTCTTTTTCATGGAAATGAGATGGAATGAGTTCAGTTTGGAACATATGAGCTGTGGCAGTCACTGAAAATATTCAGCTGATGGACTTATTGGTCTGGAGTTACAACTAGTTTCCTGTGGATGCTGTGACAAATTACCACCAAGTGGGTAACTTAAAACAGTAGAGATCTATTCTCTGACAGTTAGGGAGTCGAGAAGTCCAAAATCAAGGTGTCAGCAAGGCCACATTCCTTTTGAAGACTATGTGGGAGAATCCTTCCTTGCCTCTTCTAGCTTCTGGTGGTTTCAGGTGTTCCTTGCTTTGGGTCTGCATAGTTTCAATCTCCCTGCCTCCATCTTCAAATGGCCTTCTTTTCTGTATCTCTAATCTCCCCATGCCTTTTTTTTTTTAAATCTACTTGTCACTAGATTTAGTGTCCACTTCAATAATTGAGGATGATCTTGAGGTCAGAGAGTTACTGTCACATTTTATTTTTTTTTTAATTTTTTTCAACGTTTATTTATTTTTGGGACAGAGAGAGACAGAGCATGAACGGGGGAGGGGCAGAGAGAGAGGGAGACACAGAATCGGAAACAGGCTCCAGGCTCTGAGCCATCAGCCCAGAGCCCGATGCGGGGCTCGAACTCCCGGACCGCGAGATCGTGACCTGGCTTAAGTCGGACGCTCAACCGACTGTGCCACCCAGGCGCCCCATTACTGTCACATTTTAAATATGTGTGTGTGTATACACATATGTATACATACATATCTGTGTGTGTGTGTGTGTGTGTGTGTGTGTGTGTGTGTGTGTGTAAACAAAATCAGTATAAGGGCTGTTTATTTTATAAAGTTTGCTTAACTCTTAGATGTTATATTATTATTTTTTACACTTTGGTAAAACAGGTGTAAACCTGTTGGTCATCCATGAAAATGACAATAATTGTAGTATAGAAAGGATAAAATTTCTCCAACCAAAAATTTGTGAATTAGATTTGAAATAGTTTGCCTCTCTCCTAAAGGTAGGGTAATACTGACTCAACTTTCATTCCCTTATTTCATACAGACGAAGGGTAAAGGTGGCTTACAAGGGTACTAAAGTGTGTCCTGTTTAATCTTCATGTTGACTACTGTAAGTTGTCAGCTATTTTTACAGACAACTGATAGTGACATGCCAATTTTTTTCCTACACTGATGATGACTAAACACACACGCTGTGAGTTACTTTCCCAGAAGTACTTTAGGTTGTTCTTATGAGTGTTATGAGACTTAAAGAATTGGAAATTAAAAGTTGGATTTCAGTCCAGTTTTGTTCATTGGGACAAGTCCTTGAACCTTTCAGACCTCAGTTTCCTTTTCATAAATTAAAAATTTTGAGCTACATCATCATCAGTAGAAATAGAAGTTTATCCTTTTGTTCATTACACAAAGCATTTATTGAACACCATTGCATACTCAGTACATAAAATGGCACTTGTTCTTCAACATATTGTACATATTTACAAATCAATCAAATTTAGATGGCCAGAGTTTTTAGTCAGAATATTCCCTGGCCACATTTACCTTTA
This sequence comes from Felis catus, assembly GCF_018350175.1. Lineage (NCBI taxonomy): Eukaryota > Metazoa > Chordata > Mammalia > Carnivora > Felidae > Felis > Felis catus. The sequence continues at coordinate 24,469,666 of NC_058386.1, forward strand.
TATTACACAAATTGTCCTAGTACTGCAGGGTGAAGGATATTATCAGTTTAAAACAAAGGTTCAATCAAGAAGTAATTTTTTTGGTCTGATAAGCCCATGCCATATAGTTAGAACAGTAAATAAAGATAAGCTACTTTTCCTTGCAGGTAGTGATGTGTCTAAGTGAAATTAGGTTTGGCAGTTTACAGTGCTTAAACTGTTTTAGCCTATTTTTGCTTATTTGTGGCAGATTTCCATTTGTAGAGTTGTAATCTCTTAAGATAAGTACTCTTTAGAGTACTGCCTTGCATGGAAAATGTTGCCTTAAGGCAATGACACTGGATAACTTTGCCAACTTTTAAAATCCCATGGGTTATATATAATCATTTCTTTAAGAAGTGTCTGTCTGTAAGCCTCTCGTGGGCATCCTAAACACTTCAGTTATTATTTATATTTTACTAACTGTACTAAAATATTTCCCAATTAACATTGCTACCTGGATTTCAGTAAAGTTCTATTGTTGGCATTTTACTTTGATTACTAGAAGCATATTCCATTTACTTTTTATTTTACTTGACATAAATGTTGTGAATGATAAAGGAAAATTATTTTAATCACTGATGAAAAAAGGGTTTCCATACTCTGAGGACTTGATATTTTTTTCTTCAATATATTTTCCCATTAGAAAAAAAAGACAATTTCAACTTGAAAAGAAGATTATTCCAGTCTTCCCTATAAATATGTTCTATAAAGTAATTGGATGGACTCTCCAGTGCCATCTGGTGGCTTTTCAGAGTTGGTGAAAATACAGGAATAAACAAAAAGGAGAAAATAAACATGGAAAGAAAATTTCTAATGAATTATTGTTCAGAAGTTATTGTAGTTGATTTTAATATTTTCCAAGCCTTTTTTTCTACAGTTTATTGCCTTAGGTTTAAATAAAAGTGTACATATTTCTGTTCTTTCTTGAGTATTTTCTATAATAGAAATTTGCAGAGTTTTTCAAAGGGACAGAAAAGATACTGTATTTTAACAATATATAATCATGTCAGTTTGTAGCCCTATATTATCAGAGTTCAAGTTATATACACAAGTACATTCATATCATAAAGTATTTAAAAAATTCCTTCTTGTAATATGTCACTGCCATTAAGGTCTTGTCATTATAATGATTCAGGTATTAAAAAGAGAAAGTAAAGATTTTCTAGTTCACTAATATATATAAGAGCTGCTGGTATAAATATGGAAATGAAGAATATGGGAGAATAGCTCTGTGCTACACTGTTTATGTTTTTCTAGAGGACTGGGCATGAAATATGAGGTGGAGGGTCCTAAGTATAGTCAGGCTAATATATGTAAATTACTAGTCACCAGGTAAAGTTACCCTGAAAAAGCACCTGCCCTTATCTGCATAGCCTAAAAGAAGGAGGTCCAAGTTGAAAGGAAATCCCTGGTTGGCCATGTGTCATTTTTTAAAAAGGTAAAATTTCCATAAGGCCTTAGCTGTTCTAAAGTATCTTAGCAAATTAAAAGAATATGGTACACATACACAAATACTAACATACAATCTATTTTTCAAAAATCTTTGTAGACTTTGAAGATTATCTCCAACTCTTAGCATTTATGAGTAACCTATATATAACGTGTACAGCTGTATTTGTTAGTTTCTTTTAGGGTTTTATGCATTTATGACCTAAGGTCACACAGAAGCTCTTTTGCCTTCCCGATGGACAAAGTAATAGGGTCTGTATACAGTTGTTAACATTTATTGAATTCTTACTGTAGTAAATGATCAGTAACATTGACTGACATCAGTTATGCCTAGGTATAAAAGAGGTTAAAATGTTTAGATATTTGGTTGTAAGGATTTGACTTTTGGATTCCTTATTTTAACCACGAACTTAGAGTAAGTTTTAGTAAAAGAAACAAGGTGAAGTGATTTATCATTGTTAGATTTGATCACTTCATCCTTTGTTTTCCATATCCATGAATTGTATTCTGAAAATTGTTGATACGGTTTCCTCATAGCTTTGGTGATGATTGCTTTGGAAACATATGGATTACTTATTTTTGTAGCTGCATGCTTTTTCACATCATAAAACTCATGTATGTATCATAACTTTGGAAGTGATCATGCTAGAGACGTTGAACTTTCATATTCACTAGACCTTTCTAGTTACTCTTTTATATTTAGCAAGTATTTTCACACAAAGCACTCCATAAACAAACCACTGGATTGGATTCTCTGGGGGATTAACATGAAGAACAATCTACCTTCTCTGTACTATCTCTATTGTTAAAGATCTTACTAAAGAAATAAATCATATGAGATACACTAGTATATCAGTTTGCTCTTGCTGCTGTGAAAATTACCACAAATGTCATGGCTTAAAACAACATATTTATTGTACAGTTCTGGAGGTCACAACTCCTAAAACCAAGATGTCAGCAGGGCTGCATTCTTTCAGGAGCCTCCAGGGGAGAATCTCTTTCCATGCATGCTGCAGCTTCTACAAATCGTCTGCATTCCTTGGCTTGTAGCTCCTTCCTGAACTCAAATCCAGTGACCTGTCTTCCAGACTCACTCTTTGACCTCTCCTTACGTTGTCACAAATCCTCTGATTGTGACTCTGCTGCTTGCCTGTCGTAAGGATCCTTTTGATTACTGTTAGAATCTACACGGTCTAGAATACTCTTTTCCATCTCAAGATCCTTAATCACATCTGCAGAATCACTTCTGCCATATGAGGTAACATTGACAGGTTCTGGCAATTAGGATGTGGAAATCTTGGGGGAGGGGAGGGCATTCTGTGTATCACAGACATACACTACAGTACTTGAAAGAGTTTGATATGGTTGGAATACATGTACAGGTGGGCACAACATGAGTGAAAGGAGGGAATGTGTCAGGGAAAAAGTGGAAAAAGATAGGTGGCAACCATATCACAAAGGGCTTTGTATGACATGACAAGAAATGTGAATATTATCTTGTAGGAAACAGGGAACAACCAAAGGAATTTCAACAGGTGTGTAGCAGGAGTGGCCTGACCAGGTAGATTGGAAATATCTCTGAGACCAGAGGGTGGGAAATGAGGCCAACAGTCTAGGCCAGGAAGTTATGAATTGAGGCAGTAGCATTAAGGGCAGAAAGGAAGGTGCTTATTTAGATATAGAATTAATAAGAACTAGTGGCTGACTGTACAAGTAGAGAGAGAGAGGTGAAAGGTGATTTCAGTTGCTTTTATTAAATTTAAAGTTCTGTTGAGAATTAATAACTGATGTTGCATTTCTAGACTGAATTCTTCCTGCAAAGATACATTTTTTACTTTTCAGTATGATCTATCCTCTGTGGTTTGGCTTTGGACCTGCCTACTGTACATCTGACATAAAAGTCTAGGTTTGGAGCTAAATCCCTCTTTTGTCGTAGATCTCTTACATAGAGCATCTTCCTAAAGTCAGCATTTACTCGTCATAGTTCTTTCAAGTTTCTTCTGTCATATTGCTTGTAATGCAGGATTGTATAAATGAGTGTGTCTTCCTTTGTTAATTTCATCGAGATACCGCAGAGGAACATAGGGGTATTTTTTAAAGGCTTTTTTAAAAATAGAGTATAACGTGTATGTATACCATCATGCATATACACATATGCACTGACATAGATACATGTATACATATATGATTATTCACAAAACATATTGGTCGAGGAACTAGTATGTGCCAGGTGCTGAGGGTTCAGAAATGATTAGGCCGTGTGATTGCTGCATATGTTAACATCTGTATTTTATTTTCTCTACTAAATAGTAGAGGCTCATTGAGTATAAAAATATCTTATATGTGCTTATATATATGTCTTTTAGAATCCCTTTGCTTGAAAGAGCCATTGTATAATTAGTGCTCAATATATATTTGTATTTGATTGCTGGATTTAAACATGTTGATGAATCTCATCACAACAGTCTGTATTTTCCCATGACGATTTATGTGCATAACTCCTCCCTGATAACGGAAGCACCTTGAGGAATGATCTCCGTGTATTTTAACTTTGTAATCTTTTTTTTAAGTTTATTTATTTATTTTGAGAGAGAGAGGGACAGGGACAGGGAGAGATGGGGGATCCCAAGCGGGCTCTGCACTGTCAGCCCAAAGCCTGATGCAGAGCTCAAACTCGTAAGCCACAAGATCATGACCTGAGCTGAAGTCGGATGCTTAACCAAGTAAGCCACGCAGGTGCCCCATAATTTCGTGATCTTTGCAAAGCCTCACCCAAGGCCTTGCCCAGAACATTATGTGACCGACTGTTATATGAACAAATGAATGAATTTAAGTTATGTGAAATGAATAGTTGGAGTTTACATTTCTCTGGAAGGGGAGAAATAAATAGGATCTTTAATGTCAGGGTGATCTGAAAGTTCATGGCTATTGTGTGTAATTCCCTGCTGGAATTGTAATAAGTGAAGCCAGAAGCCCTGAGACTATCCCGGGAAGTGGATTGTGAGGTGGCATCTCTTCTTCTGCTCAAAAGGGCCGCTTCCAGTTACTTCATTGTAATGGGAATTGTGCAGCTTTTTCTTCTTACCGTGGAGTTTTTGCCACATGTATGCATGTGTAGGTTAGTCCATGAAGGAGGACTAGATGCACAAAAGGAACCATGCATGGAAGGGTGCCTGCCAGGAGTGGGGCATGAGCCAGAGCAGCTGCTCAGTGCCTCCATGTCTCCTAAGATCACAGCGAGCCCTAGGAATGCTGGTGAATAGAAGTGGCCTACAACATTGAGGGTGTTTTATTTTAATTCAGAACATGAATTAGTTCAATTTGGCAACTTGCACATTCATTCTGCCACTCTGTAACTGACATGCCACTCTGCAATGAACAGTGGTGACTTACTGTTTGTTTCAAAGGCATGTTTTTGCTTCTTTGGGAGACGTGCTTGGTTTGTTTTGTTCAATTTTTAATGATACATGATTTTATTTTAAGTTTCTGTGGAAACTGCTTTGTATCCTAGGGTTTCCGGCTTTCTATGAATTGAGGGGAGGTTATTACCTTCGAAGTTTTCAATTAGGAACACAAAGCAAGTTTGGAAGCTCCGTTGGGATCTTGTAAACCCTCTCAAAGCATGTTCTGAATGAGACAATTTTTGTGCAACTAGCTCTAATTGTCTGAGATGAGACAATCTACAGAAACTAATTGGAGAGAGTCTCATTCTGCAGCACGCCTGGGGTTGATACAACAATAATTTTTTTCTTTGGGTTCTTTTTGTTTGTTTTTTATTTTTGAAGGTTGCTGTTTGTTTGGTTCCCTCTTTCAGTACATGGTATTTTTAAGGGACATTTTCTCAATTTTAACTTACTTATTCTCCAAAGATAAAGATCACACTTTGGGTTCACATATATATCCTTCTCAAATTCTATGTAATGTTCCTAAATCCAGATCTGTTTTTTTATTTAATAAGGAATTAATAATATTGATGACCTTGTATCCACTTGTTCTATACCAGCATTTGAGATTGGATTCTGTTTCAATATAATGTTTGTGTTCTGAATTACGGGTGGTAGGTAGAGAATAGTATTTATCCCATTTTATTTCATGTGAAATAAATCAACACCTGAGTGATTACACTGTTGACATATTCTGGATTAGACAAGAACATATGCTTGACTAAATTGATGCCTCACATAGAAACTTGAATGTAATGAGTTTGGTGTGTGCAGTTATTTTAATTTTTGAATACATTCTTTGGTTTTAGATTTATGTTTTTTCTGTTTCCTCAAATCTGTTTCTTTATAACTTCAAAAACAAGACTTCTCTGAAACTTGGAAACTTAGGCAGACTTCAAATCATCCTCACTTAAAGAAGTCATCCTCAGTATAATTGAGGAAAAATAGTTAAATTTTACAGATGCATGCCATTAGTTCTCATATCATCCTACATTTGATTTGTAGTTTATAATATTTATCCTAAAAGTGGGAAAAATAAAATCATAGTGACACAGTTTGGATATAATTGGAAAGTTTTCTGGAAAGCTCTCTTGAGTCAGACTATCATCTCTTTAAATCTTGTGGTGATGCCAGACATCCAGAGGAAAAGTCTCCATTAGGTGGAAGGGAGGAGAGAAGTCCCATTAAGGAAGTAGCTGAGAGTGCAGGGTAGAGAATATTTATGAGGATGAATATCTAGTAACATGTGAGGATAGAATATAATCTTCCACTCTTTCCTTCCTGTGCCTAGTGCCACACTTTGCTATTTAACGCAGTTTTGTCATAAAATTAAACCAATTTTCCTCATAGTAGGAAGAGGTAGGATTTATGAAGAAGAGAATGGAAAATGCAAATGGATAACATGGCTTAAGTCACACATTTTCTCTTGTAAAGAGAATTTTTTTGGAGAAAAATTTGAAGCCTAGGAAAAATGATGTTACAGCCAGATATTTTGTATTAAGGAAAACATCTAGATGCTATTTGAGATTATTTTTAAATGAACACTTGGTTCATGTTACCATTTGGTTAAGCCATGCCATCTATAAATTAGTGTTCAGTGATAAATTATTAAAACTTCTATTCAAATTCATAGTTATATTTAATTTAGATGCCTGTGTCTCTGAGAATTGAAACACAAAACACAAGTGAACTCGCATTAATACACGAAGACTTAGAATCTGCTTTCCCATCTATATGAATATAAGTGCATATTCTATTTTATATAGGTAATTTAAATATTACATGATCATAAAGTTATATAGTTGAATTGGAAATGGCTAGTAATCTGTGAACTTTTAATAAGAAAAAGTTAAATATTTTCTGAGAAACAAATTTGGTGTTCATTGGAAGCATATAAATATGGGGTCTTTTATATTTGCACCCCACTTTGTAACCAAAAAAGCGGTTATATTACCTTTTGCAATTACTGTTGGTGGAAGGAGGAGGGTATTTATTCCTCTACTATTGCTACTTTTTTTCAGCATCAGGGAATCAATGAGTAGAATGCTTTTTAGTTGGTATTGTTTTGTTCTTGAATAGCCTAAGTCATTACAGAGATAACACTTTTAAAGAAGTATTTTCGAAGAAAATATTTTGAAGTGTGCAAATGAAAAAAAGTAAATCTATTTTCTGTCAGATTGTACAAATTCTTCTTAGAGCCTTAAAGCGATTTGCTTTTGTAGTGATTGTTTGGCTTGTGGGTTTGTGTGTTTAACAGAACAGGCTGGGGGGGTTATTGAAATACGATGTAGTCCTTTGCTTCAAAAAGTAGAAGATCTAATAGTTTTTTTTTCTCAATACCCATTCAACATAGAATGTTTTCAGTTGTCTCTGTGCCAGCTGCTGTTCCAGGCACAGGGGATAAAATGATAGGTGCTTTTCTCATGCAGAGTACAACCTAGTAGGCTTAAATCTATAAGATACTCTCATAATACTTTATGCTGCGAATAAAGTACAACAAGATGGTATGATAGTGACTGGCAAAGTATGCTATTTGAAATGGGAGGGTCAGGAGAAGCTTCATTGAGGAGATACTATTTGAGTTGAAATTTGACTACAAATAAAGAGCCCATTATGATACGAATGCGGCAAAAGCTCTTTCCATGCAAAAGGAAGAGTGGATGCCAAAGACACACAGCAGGAGCAGACATGACATGTATAAGAAATAAAAAGAAGGTTATTATGGCTGGCTGGTGACCAACATTCATACAATGAATCAAACACTTTGAAAGGCTGTAGAGCAATGATTGGAGGGGTGAAGTAGAAGGAAATATTGGAGAATTAGCTGTGACCCTCTAGGTCATGATTTGGAGCTTACATTTTATTCTTACTGTAATGTGAAGCCACTGGAATCTAGTAAATGGAAGAATGATGAGATCTGATTCACATTTTCAAAGATTGATTTGGCTGTGGAGTAAGAAGCTATTGAAGTCATCCTAGCAGAAGAGGGCAGTTGTCAGGTCTAAATGCAAGATGGAGAGAAAAAGACTGGCTTGGGTGACAGTTGGGAAAGAGAACCAAACAGGACTTGATGACAGACTAGATGTCACAGATAAGGAATGTATGAGGAATATATAATACATAAGGAACCATGTATGGCTTCTGAGTTTTTAGAACAACTGAGTTCATGGTTGGGGCTGTTTACTGAGATGGGGCCAAGTAGAGGAGGGAGAGGTTACTGTTTTAGATATGTTAAATTTGAGATGCCCATTCAGAATATACACGGATTTTTTGAGGAGTTTACAGGCAGCTCAGTAGACAAGTCAAGATGGGATATCTTAATGGAAGGAGTCATTGGCATTAATTGGTATTTAAAACCATTTTCCGAGATGAGATCACTCAATCTGAGCACAAGTAAAAACAAAAAATAGAGGTTGTAGGATGGGGCCCTAGGATGCTTCAGAACTTCAACACTGGCAGAGAGAACTGAGGTGTAAGAAAAGTGAGATTAGAAGAAAAATGGAGTGATTTCATGGGAGTTCAGAGTGTTTCAAGAACATGAAATCACATGTATTAAATAGAGCTGAGAAGTGGAATAAGATGAAGATAGAGTACTGTTTGTTGGATTTGGGCATTTATACAACTATTAGTAACGAAAAGCAAAGAATGATCGTGAGAAAAAAGTGGTAAGAAAAAAAATGGTGGCTAGGTGGAGCCTATTAATAGCATTAACCTCCACAAACAAGTCTTCTTTATGTTGGTGTTATACTGTGGCAAATTAAAAGTCATCTACTATTTGTAACATGTTTGTGGAGGTTAATGCTATTAGATATTATGAGGTGAATATGTAGGCCAAAGGAAAGTGAAGAGAATAGAAGCATAGAGCTCAAAGTATTTTAGGGAAAAAACTAGTTAACATCAAATTGATTGAAATTTATTTCACAAACCCATATTCCTCATGCCCACTGTCCTATTATATCTATTATGTAATGAAGAGCTGTGTTAATTATTCCTGCCACCTGGATCTAATGAAATTAGATGTGAAATTTCTGATAGGTACAGATGGTCATTTGAAAAAAAAAAATTTCCCTATCAGCTGGTCAGATCTCATAAGTTAGAAATGTTCAGACTATGAAGTTAATCACCAGCCTTCTACAGATAATAAGCACAAATGACAACTTCTTCAGGCCCAAATAAACTTGTTTTATTTAGATTTAGAACTTAAATAGTATCCAGGTAAGCATACCATGATGACACATTGTGTTTTAAAACTGTGTTTGGTAGAGGTTTAACATGCTTGAGTTATTTCAGTTTAAAAAATCTGACAACCCTGTTTCAATTTAATTCAGTAAATTATAAGCCAATATATGTTAATAGCAGGGAGCGTATAAAATATAAGACCAGAATATGGCATGTACTGGTTAATAATAAAGCCTCTGTTATTAGAATAAGGCTAATAGAAAAGGCGTGGCCTGTTGTAATGAATAATGTGCACCTTTGACAAGTTGTAAAGCATTAATTATCCTAGCAAGGAAATTGGAAATACGTAGTAATGATGGTCAGAATCCTATTCATTTTTCACAGAAAGATGCCAATATTCGCAATGTGAGGATTGCTAGAATCAGGATTTAGAAGACTGTGGGAAGATGCAGGCTATCTGTTAGGAGTCCACATAGACCTACATGGTCTGATAAAGGAAGGCTGACAAAGATATGGCTTGGTTACTTGAGTTGAGGAGATGGAAAAAAAAAAAGTTGTACTGGACACAGTAATTAGAAACGAATAAACTAAGCCTAGAGATGAGAAATACGCTGATTAGGAATATGTTCAGACCTACATGTATACCAAATGCAGTGGATATCAGACATCTCACTGTAAAAACGGGCTGAGATATGCAAGGCTTAAGATAACCACAAGCTAAGAGAGAAGCAGAAGCATACTAAGAATCCTTTAGAAAAATAATGTTGAAGGAAACAGTGTTGAAGCCTAGAATGTCAGAGGTCATCTGGTATAGCTCCTTCATATGAGGTGAAATAACTTGCTATTCAGCTGGTTGTGTGGCCTGCTAGTTTAGACCATCAGAGATAATGGGGTTCTCTTTGTAGGACCTGTTCAGGAGAATTATATGTGGCATAAAGGGAGGTCACATCTGTGGGTTAGAGACCAATCTTTGTGCATTACTCCTTCTGCAGGGTGCCAGAATAAAAGGTAGTTGTTGACTAAGTGGCATATTTGAATCACAGAGATCAGCAACAGTACAGCTATTGCAAAAAATTTATTTATCAAGAACCTACTTATGTGCCCACCTATTTAGTTTTTATTAATTTTGTCTATACAAAATTAAACAACCTATTATACACAGATTAAGTCAAGCACCTGATTGAATTTCAGAAACCAGAATACACATACTTTAACCTTGCTTTTTAATATATTTATATCGATTTGCCATGGCATCATTCTCTGATAAAGTTGAAGTATCAACCCTTTGGGTTTGGCAAAAGATGTAATTTTAGGCAAACTTAACCATGTATTTTTGGATACTTAACCATTTTATACTCCTGAATATATAATATTTGAAATATGTCCTATTTTTTTGTAAGTAAGTGTCAAATTTCAAGATTTTAAAATATGTATCCTCTGATACTAGTAATATTTTTCTCTTTATAAAAGCCTGTGTCTCTTATTTAATATCATACATGTTTGTATTTGCTTAGGCAAATATAGAAGTGCCTGCTTTTAGAATTAGGTTATAAGCAAATATAGTTAAATAAATAAGGCTCAATGTATATGATAGATATATCTTCATAAAATGGAATGTGAAAAGATTAAAGATATTCCCTAAGATTTAAAAAAAAACTCAGCAGTTTGAAAGAGACGCTTAAGGATGATACTATCTATACATAGTGTCAGAAAAGTCTCTGTTCAATGTCGTATCTTCAGGCACAATCAATTACTCGAGTCACATCAAGTGTTACTTCTTCCTTCAACACTTGTCACGTTACCCAGTTCTACTTTATTTACATCACTCAGGGCCATCCAAAGGCATTTTCTTTACCCATTTACTTGTTTAATGTTCACCTGTTCCCACAAAAATGTGAGTTTGGTCATAGGAGGGGTTTTCCTTTCTTGTTCATTCCTGTATCCCAAGCACCTAGAACAATACCTGGCATATAAGAGATGGTCAATAAATATTGATGAAATTAATGATAACATTTTTCTTAATTGTAATTTTCATTTTAAAATTCAAGTCCATTTTGATTGATTTTAGGTCTTTGCTATTAATATTCCTCTAAGCACTGCTTTCACTGCATCCTACAAATTTAGATAAGTTGTACTGTCGTTTTCATTTAATTCAAAATATTTTTTAAAATGCTTGAAACTTTGTCTTTGATCATGGATTATCACTGTGTTATTAAATTTTGAAATATTTGGGATTTCCCAGCCATCTTTCTGTTGTTGATTTCCAGTTTAATTCAATTATTGTCTGAGATAATACATTTAGTTATTTCTATTTTTATAAAAATCTTAAGGTGTATTTTATTACCTAGAATGTGGTGTATTTTGATGAATGTTCATGTGAGTTTGAGATAAATGTGTATTCTGTTGTTGGATGGAATATTCTATAATGTCAGTGAGTCTAAAATGAGTGATAGTGCCATTCATATCATATATACCCTTACTGCTTTTATGCTTTGTCAGTCTATTAATTACTGACATAAGGGGTATCAAAGTCTCCAAATAGAACAGTGAATTTGTTTATTTTTACTTTGACTTCTATCAACTTTTCACTCTTGGATTGTTACAATTGTAATGTGCTCTTGAGAAATTGACCCCTTTATCATTAAAGTACGTCTCTATTACAGCTGTTTACCACTTTTGGAAGATGGTATTATCTAAAATTAATACATTAAAATTTTCAAAAAATACTTTAAAAATAAAGCTTTCTTTACAAGTGCTGGGCAGCCAGTAGATTCTGATCTTCTGGCCTTGCCTCTCCCATTGTGGGATCTCTGTCCTGTGAAAGAACTAAAGCCAGAGTGTTCCGGACACCAGTATTCTTGATCTGTTGCTCTTAGGGTAGAGTTTGTGTTTAAAGAGAGGAGGAGGATGAATAAAAGAAAGGATGACCCCAACTTCTCAGCTGTACAAACAAGCAATTTAGACTCTTCATCTTAGAACTGGAAGGAATGAGAATTGCTGGCACCCTGCTCCTTCCAGTGATAGAGAGTAACCTTTTATTGGGAGCTGAATAGGGAGGGAGCATTGTTTTTTTGGACACACCCACATGGAATGGAGCTTTTCTCAAGCTGAGCTGAAGGAGGGAATTGTGGGAAGGGTGGAGCGGGTCATAGTTCAAATGTCATTGAATTTCACTGTTTCTACCAAGTTTTGGAGTGTTTTTTTGAAGGGATGTTTCTTTATTTGCTGTATTCCTTTACAATTATCAGACATTTAAAATACAATTATCAGATATTTAAAATTTTTAATAGTTTGACCACTTTCCCTTGTTTTACTGGGGAAGAGTCTACAGAGCTCCCCACATAATAATTCTAGAATTATAATTCTCTTTATTAATGGTAGCATGGTATATATTTTTTTCTTGTTCTTGTAATCTGTGACTCTTTATGTTTAAGGTAGGTTATTTATTGAAAACATATACTTGTGTCTTTTTTTGTGAACCCACTCTGACAGGCATTATTTTTAAATTTTTGACTATTCACATTTAAAGTAATTATTGAAAGACTTGGATTGATAGTCACATACCTGTAACTTTTATATATGTGGCATTTGTTCTTTATTTTTATTTTCCCTCTTTTTCTGCCTTTTCTCATGATAATTGAGCATTTATATGGTCCATTTCATCTCCTCTCTTAGCATTTCAATTACACCTGTTTTCAAAAAAATTTAGCTGTTTCCCTCGTGTTGGAAATACATGTTTTTATCTAATTTGAGTCTTCTATCAAATACTTCATGTGTAGGGCCGTTATTTATAACAGAATGTCCCACTTGTTCCCTTCTCTTTTTCGATACTGTCATTTGTGTCACTATACTCGTGTTACAATCACTCAATCCATTTTTACTGTGTTATAAATTTAAACAATAATTTAGATCAGATAAGAATAAGAAAAATAAAATACTCTATCCATCTCTGATGCTTTTCCTCTCTTCATGTAGAACCTAGTTTTTGACCCATATCATTTAATTCTTCCTGAAAACTTTTTTCTAATACTTCTTACAGGGAAAGTCTGCTGCACTGAAATACCTCAGGTTTTGTTTTTCAGGGAAAGACTTCATTTCTCATTTCATTTTGAAATATAATTTCACTGGATAATGACTTCTAGATTGGTGGGAGTTTTCTCTTTCACCCTTTAAGTATATCACTCTGCTGTCTTTTTACTTGGATGGTTTTTGATGAGAAGTTTGCTGTAGTACTTGTCTTTGTTCCTATAAGATACCCCTCCCCAACCATGCCCCACAATGGCTTCTTTTAAGATTTTGCTCCTTGTCTTTGGTTTTCTGCAGTATGAATATGATATACCTGGATGTAGCTTTTAAAATATTTCGTGTTCAGTGAGTTTCCTGGACTTAAGATTTCATCTCTGTTTGTTGGTTTTGGATAATTTTTGTAATTATTCCCTCAAATACTTATTCTCCACTTTATTTCCTTTCCTTCTTGTAATTCATTTACATGTAACCCATTTTGAAATTGTCCCTTGGTTCTTTTTATTTTACTTTAATTTTTAATTTAGAAAGAGGGGGTGAGAGAGGCAGAGGGAGGAGGAGGACAGAGAGAGAATCTTAAGCATGCTCCATGTGAGCCCGATGTGGGGCTAGATCCCCTGACCCTGGGGTCATGACCTGAGCCAAAATCAAGAGTTGGAAGCTAAACTGATCCCCCCAGATGTCCCCGTTACTTGGTTCCTGAATGTTCTTTGTGTTTCATATTTTTTTGTCTTTGCATTTTAGTGTGGAAAGTTTTTATGGGCCTATCTTCAATTTCAGTGATTCTTTCCTTGGCTTTGTGTTGCCTACTGATGAGCTCATTAAGGGCACACTTCGTTTATGTTACTATGTTTTTGATTTGTAGTACTTCCATTTGATTATTTCTTAGAGTTTATAGCTTACTATTTACATTACCCATATTTATTGCCTTTGCTTACTTTTTTCCTTACAGACCTTAACATATTAATGATATTTATTTTAAATTCCTCATGTGATAAATCTCTGCGTCATATCTGAGTCCTGTTCTGATTGCTGCTTTGTCTTTTCAGGCTGTGTGTGTGTGTGTGTGCGTGTGTGTGTGCGTGCGCGTGTGTGTGTGTGTGTGTGTGTGTGTGTGTGTGTGTGTGTTTCTTGCCTCTTGTCATGCTCTGTAAGTTTTTGGTGAAAGCTAGAAATGTTGTATCAGGTATTAGTAACTGAGGTAAATTGGCTTTCTAATACAAGGATTTAGGTTAATCTGGATAGTAATTGATGTGTGTGTAGTATTACCTCTATCTATAAGTGCTAAAGGCTCCAAATGCCTCTAATGTCTTTATTTTTCTTTTGTCTGTTGTCTTTAGTTTTCTCTAAGTATTCATTTTCAGGGAAAGTTTGTCTTATACCTCTTATCAGTTGAATCTTCTGTCATTACACTAGACCTTGTTGGTGTGGTGGTATGGTGTGAGGGAGGGAGAGCGTTCTGTAGTCTTATGATTAAATCTCATTCTTTTATTGTCGAGGAGGTGATCTTCATAATTGTTTCTCTGTCATAGCATTCCCCCTCACCCCTACTCCCCTGCTGCCCTCTTTGGCTACAGTGTTTCCATTCTTTTTCTTTGAAGATTTGATTCCCCTTAGCTGTGTTTTATTTTTTCCACTTTGAAACAGGATTTCTAGAGAATTCTACAGGAATGCCCTCCATCAGCAGAGATAAGGCTCACAAAATCTTTTCCTTGGAAAGTAGACCTTTGTTGTTCAAAAGGTTCTGAGCTTATTTCCTAATGGTTATTCTTCCTTTTCCCCTGTTGAGCCATGATGGGACCTTCCTTGGATCTTTACTGTAAGAATTCTTACGGAGTTCTGGCAGATAAAGCCCATAAAAATTTGGGAGGTCATGCAAGACTCTGTCCCTCAGTCTCTCACTTTTATTCCAGTCCACGCTCAGCCTCCAGCAGTTAGTCAAAATTGCCATTTAAAGTATTCTTAACAATGTATGGTCCCATTGACATCTGTTCCAAGTAAACATATCTTGGCTGTGACTTTCCATGTGCCAGTCTCTCCGGAATTCAGGGTGGCAGTTTGCTTTGCTCCCTCATTTCTCTGCTGGATCCCAAAAAAAGTAATTGATTTTCACTTTGTCTAGGTTTCTTTTATTGCACATACAGGAGTGACAACTTCCACACTTGGGTATGCAGGAGGTGAAACCAGGAGTCAAGTCTCTTTCAGTTGGATGTTGGATGGAGGAAGTTGTGATTTTTCAAGGTGCCATATGGAACGTGGTTTTTTTTTTTTTTGGTTGTTGGTTTTGTTGTGTATCTTTGAAGTGATTGTGCCAATTTCAAATCCAAAATGACTTTTACTACTTTTCACTGTGCCACTCTGGACAAGAAAGTTAATATTTTGGAACATTGTTTTCTAGTTTGAATAAATTATGATTAAAATGGTAACCTCTTACGTTGGTGGTGAGGATTAAATGAGATATAGTACGTAAGTAGCATAATATGGCCCGTGTCACAAACAGGTACATAATGAAGACATTAGTTTCCTTTCTAGTTTTCTTTCTCTACCCTCTCCCTGTGGGTACACAGAGAAATCTACTTGATCTGGGTTAAATATCCTATAGAGAGCTTGTGGTGATATTTTGTTAGACAGAAAGTCATCTTTGAGGTACTGGGTCTCAAGTGAAATAACCACTTACTGTAGAATCATAAATGCTTTGTGGGAGTGGGCAAGTCTATAACCAAATGGTATTTCACACAAACCACAAAAGTTATTCGAAGTCAGCAAGGAAGTTACACAGTCCCATTCTTGTACTAGTAAATACCATCCACCTGGTGGTGGTTACTGAAACCAGTTGCATCTCCTGGATCCATGGACAGAGTTGCCGGGCCCTAGTCTATAGCCTCTCGATTTCTTTTTGTCTTACTAGTGTCCTGAATCATTGTTAAACTGGCACCAGACTTTTGCATGTGCACTGCTGTATGCCCTCAGGCATCTGAAAGATGATTCATGTACCGTAATCTTTAGCTGTGATTCTGTCTTTGTTTTGTTGGCCAACACCAGTGATTGGATGTGTTTCTTACCCCTTGCCATCTGCATCTCAACATTTGTAGACTGCATCTTAAAGTTTGGTCTAATATCCAGGATCCTTTGGCAGAATTTGCTCTTAGGACTTCATTTCCATCCTTTTTTTTTCAATTTATTTTTCAGTATATGAAATTTATTGTCAAATTGGTTTCCATACAACACCCAGTGCTCATCCCAAAAGGTGCCCTCCTCCATCCTTTTATTCATAAACCATAGATCTGATTGTCAACACTATCTTGGCCTGACTTATGTCATGTTTACTTAAGACCAAGATTTAACCAAATTCCTGAAATTAAGGGAATAATAGTTTTCCAACTGATTTTTCAAATACCTCGTCTTTGTGAATTTATGTTTCAGTCTATAATTTCCAGCAAAGTGTTTATGTAGCCAAGAACAGACAGCTATAGTTTTCTTTGCTTAGACTGCATCTTTTATCTAATCTTCCAATGGTTTTCCAATGCTGGAAGTGGTGTTCTCAAGAACCCTATCAAAGAGGGGCGCCTGGGTGGCTCAGTCGGTTAAGCGTCTGACTTCGGCTCAGGTCACGATCTCACGGTCTGTGAGTTCGAGCCCCGCATCGGGCTGTGTGCTGACGGCTCAGATCCTGGAGCCTGTTTCAGATTCTGTGTCTCCTCTCTCTCTGCCCCTCCCCTATTCATGCTCTGTCTCTCTCTGTCTCAAAAATAAATTTAAAAAAATAAAAAAAAATTTAAAAAAACCCTATCAAAGAAAAAGTATTGTGGTATGTTACATTAGGTTTGTCTTCTGTTCAGGTTGTGGCCTGCTTGATCTCATGGAATGAAATGCAAGAAAGTCTTCCTCTCCTTTGATTTTAGGCTATTACCTGGGCCCAGCAATGACTAGAATTCTAATACTACATCTTTATTCTTGAGGCAAAATGGTTATTTCCTGTATCACACACAGATACTTCTTGGAAGAGTGATGCTTTATATCCAGGACAGTTTTGGTAGAAAGGAAAGAAAAGGAGAATGTGACTGTTGAATGGAAGAAAGGTATTATGGGAAAGGAGGAGTCAATAGTTAGACCAAAGGATGATGGAAAACACAGAACCAAAAATCTAGTGATCTTAAGGACAAACAGTATCTTTTCCACAATTAACCTAGAACTCTTAATTCAAAAGAAAATCTAAATTTGAAGGTCTCCATCACCACAAATTATGAGACTTGAGAAGAGTTACTTAGACTCCATAGTCCACAGTTTTCTTATATATGGGTAAGAACTTAATAGTACATCTCAGAGAATCGTTGGTAATACAGGTAAAGCATTTAGCATAGTATCTGATACATATTCAGTGTTCAGTAAATTTTAGCTATTAGGCTATTAACAGTAACAATAATTCAGTTATAAAGCCCAGTGTAAGATATTACATATATAAACCTAAGACAATGTAGAGAAATTTATTCAATTGCACATATATGAAATTTGATCAGATGGCTCTTTATGAAACTTAAAACTTATCTGGTAATCTAATGATGATAAAGAGATCCTTCTTTATATAAATAGTGGTATTTCTAGAAATATGTTGTAAGTGATTATTGTGTAAGGAAGACGTAGAAAAAAATCAAGTGTTTCTTATGACCTTATGTCTTCCCACCCTATCCCTTGTAAGGCCTTAGATACTGAATTTTAAGCGCTGTAACCTGTAAGTCAGTAATCATGAACTCCTACTATCAGTTTATTTGCAGTGGATCCCCATATATGAGACAGATCTTTCAAAATGATGGATGGAAGGAGAGTGTTTAGAACCTACCATGCTGAGAGAGCAACAGGTTGTCATAATCTCCCAGAACAACACTAACAGGAGACTATTAGTAGAATCAACATCATATTTAATGTGCTTAGAGACGTCTCTAAACCAGTTGTACCAGTTGTACACCAAGTACAGGATACATAATGAAATGTAGACATTTACTGTGAAACAAGAGACATGTTGTCTTAAACCAGAATATGCAAACTAGAAAAGATTTGGGGTGCCTTTTGGTACTGTATTGAATGTCCTTGTCTAAGTGTTGTGACCTTTTTCCCCAAGTGCACATTGCTAGTCGTTGTATCTTAGGATTTAGGAAGGTAGCTAATTAATTAATTTTCACCATAGAGGGTCTAAGTCTCCTCTGGAAGATGACCTTTTTGTCATGTTGAACTGACATGTAACTGAATGATGGACATGCCATTTTATTGGTGAGCAATTTTCTGTTTCGGTGGGGAGAGTTTTAAGATCATTGGACTTGTAAATGGTGACAGGATTGTTGGTCTAGATATGATTGAGCAGTTTAGTAATGTACATAATTATCATGACTGCCTGAAAGCTCTAGGCACCTCTTCACTTTTGATCATGATTCCAACTGCTGATGCCTAAATTACAAACCAAATGGTAGGAAGATAAATCATGAGGCCAGAGGCATAGCTTAGTCATGCCAGCAAGCTTAAACTTGGGTTTTGTGCGGTGTAGTTCCAAACTGAAAAAGGTTTTTGAAAGAAAAGTTTTTTTTTTACCTGTTTAGAATTCACCTGAATGTATAATTTTAGATTTACAAAACGTTAAGGACAAGAGGGATTGGTATTTAGTAGAGGCTTATTTTTTGCATGTGAAGTCTTGTGATTTCAGTCATATGTGGAATTTAAGAAACAAACAAAAACAAAGGGAAAAAAAGGAGAGGCAAACTAAGAAACAGACTCTTAAGTATAGAGAACAAACTGATAGTTATTAGAGGGGAAATGAGTGGGGAGGATGGGTGAAATAAGTGATGGGTATTCAGGAGCACACTTGTGATGAGCACAAGGTGATGTACAAAGTGTTGAATCACTATATTGTACACCCGAAACTAATATTACACTGTATGGTAACTAACTGTAATGTAAATAAAAACTTTAAAAATACAGCCTTAAATTTTGTGTTTTAAAATATGGTTAATATTACTTGGGAAAACAAAGATTTTAGAGCTTGAAGACGGGTGTGACCTAAAGTATGTAATTTGCAGCATAACCAAATTACAGGCGTCGACAGTTACTGGTGAATAATGAATAAGTACTCTATTGTAAAACTAGCAGTAAGAATGGGTATATTTTCCTAAGATAATTTCACAAGATGAGTGGCCAGAAACAAAAATTTTATTTCATTTATTTAATTAGTTGTGTTTTATATTGGAATATATGGTTACACATATTTCAAGTATGCTTTCATCTTGGACTCTGAAAGCTGACAGTTATGGCCTGACAGTCTCTGAGTCCTAGTTGAAGTTTATTGTTTCTCATATGATGTAAGGCTAATGATTTATAACTTTGTTCTTAGAAATTCTCTTCATAAAATAGATTCACTTTCTAGTATTTTATGGAATTTTTAAATGATTATAAGATTTACATTAGCGTTCCTGACCTAAATAAGACTAAGTTTCTTTAGTCTGACTGGTGTCTCAAGAGCATGACATCTACTTTCTGAGCTTCAGTTTTCCCCCAGGACTTTCTGTGATTATACACCCAAGTATTTTGGAAATTTTTGAAGATGAAACTGAGTTTGTACAAAGTACTCATTGTGTTTATATTGAGGGATCATTGGAGGCCTTTTAAAAGGTGCCATAGTTCTACTTACCCGTATTCTTGCTATTTACTCCAAAACTGCAGGAACTCTGCAGAAGCCATGAGAGCACAGTCCTGTATCTGTGCCTTTCTGCGAATTGCAGGTCGGTGCCACAAACAAATCTGGACGTGTTCATCATCTTAAAACTGCTCCAATATTGTAGTATAAAAATAGTCAATTATTTCCTTAAAGAAATACAGTTTTGGCTGAGAAAATGCAAACACCGACATCTTAGGATACTTTAATTGAAAGATTTTTTTTTTGAAAATCTTGGTATATCACATAATTTGAAATATTTCTTGTATGTATGAAAGTTACATAAGATATCCTAAGATAGGACTTGGAGCAAACGAATTTATTTCTTAGCTAATTAATGTTTCCTTCCTTTACTGAAGGAATTTTTAGTGACTATTTTTATAACTAAAATTGTCCTGTAGAATATATTGTAAACTTACCAAGATTTCCCTAAGCCTGTGTAAGCAAACTGGCTAAAACAAATATAACAATCTTAGGTAAACTAAAGTGAAGTTTAAGCCAGACACATACTGTTATCAAGTCCAAATATTTGCAATAAAATATAGGAACCCGTTGCTGACAAGAGATTTGCTTAATTGTAAATGTTTATGAAAGTTTTACAGTAACTTAAAATTTAATTCAGTTTGAGGCTCCTGGGTGGCTCAGTCGGTTAAGCATCCAACTTCAGTTCAGGTAATGGTCTCACGGTTCATGAGTTTGAACCCTGCATCTGGTTCTGTGCTGACAGCTCAGGGCCTGGAGCCTGCTTCACATTCTGTGTCTCCCTCTCTTGTTGCTCCTTCCCCACTCATGCTCTGTCTCTCTCAAAAATAAAAAAATCACATTAAAAGAATTTAATTCAGTTACATAAATAGTGAATCATCTTTGTAGAAAATTTGAAAAAATTATGTAATATCATTACTGTCCTCAGAAACCTAAGATTCAGAGTTGCTTGTTTAGGATATGTACAGAGTCCCAATAAAATTAATAGGTTTTATATGTTCATTTATAGGTGCATATATAACAATAATAACTGCATGCATTCTTTGCTATTTGGGTACCTTAATAATTGCTGTGCATTATTGTTTAATGTTTATGATTTACTAAATTTGCTTTAGACCAGGGGAAGGATTAAATTAGACTGTCTTTAGCTAGATTTTGATTTCTTAGTTTTTCTTCCCATTGTATTTACCATTGGACTTAACACATAAACATAGTAATGTATATTCTATATGTAGAAACAAAAATTTAATGGAATTAAGGTACCTTATCCATGGTTGGTTTGTGCTTGATAAAATACTACCTATTCAAATTATGCTTATGTGTAATCATGAGCATAATTTGAACAGAAGGACTTAAGAAAATATATGAAAATATTAAACACTTTTGGGACTGTGTGTGTGTGTGTGTGTGTGTGTGTGTGTTTTGCCTCATATTGATAGTTTATTCCACCATGGTATCAGGGGATTTTGTCTCTGACATATCATTGATACATACATAATTAATTAAATGATTAATTTTGGAAATGACCCTTGAGATAAACTGTGCCTGGCCTTTTCGTACAGTTGAGGAAACTGATGTCTGTGGTAATGAAGTGACTGACTTAATAGTACGTAGCTAATTGTTTATAGAACCTGGATTAGAGTTGACTACTACTTGCTATGTATTTCTTCTTATTTTGGTGTTACTGATATATATCATCTAGTGCGGTATTAAGTTCCACTACTCACTGCTTGATCCAGCTGCTTTGTTACTTAAATAGCTACAAAAAGCATGATCTCCCAGGGCTAGTAGAAACAGTGAATGTATGTAGTAGGGTTGTGTCAGGAAGGTAAAAGCCACCATAGGTTTTGCAACTTGGAAGAGTTTCAACTCAAGGAACTAGAGGACTTTACAACCATTGGAAAGATGGAAGACAGGTCAGGGAACCCCTCTTAGAATTCACAAAATGAGAACATGGGATAGGAGGGAAGCCATTGTTTGTTATCCATGCACCTTAGCACATGATTCCCTGGAGGAGCTCTCTGAGAAGCCGCTGTTGACTCCACATGTGCGATCTGTTTTGCTGTAACTGGTGGAGAGACCAATGGCCCATCCTTGTCTTCAATGCCCTAATAAAGTATAACTGTTTCTAATTGGCCAAAACAATCTTGCAACATAGAGGGAAAGGGATTCTAGAAAGTTTAGTTACAGGTTTTCCCTTGGAAACACAGTGCACAGGACAAAGGTGCCATGGCCATGCTGAGGTCATGACAGGCAACACACAATCCAACACAAAAAGATGGCATTAAAAGCCATCAAACACAGAAAGGTTAGTAAAAGATTAAAAAAGAAATACGGCTAATGCTCATTCCTGTCTTGTTTTAAAATTTAAAAACAGCAATCTGGAATTGAGCCATTTTAACTTGACTGAAAACTGAGCAGGAAAGGATAGGTATTTACTGTATCTTAGATGTGATGAATACACGTGCATGTATATAGGTAAAAGTTAGAGAAGTTCCAGTATATTTCTTATTGTTTGCAGGGTGTTTTTCTTCTGAAAATTTTGAATTTTTTAAAAAATAATAGTTATTTATTGTACCATTCACAGCTTCTGGGGATTAGAATGCAGACATGTTTGTAGGGCCACTATTCATTCTACTACAAAACTTAGACTTCAATGCCATTCTCTAAAATTGCTAAGTTCTGGGGCCCCTGGGTGGCTCAGTCGGTTGAGTGTCCGACTAAAGCTCAAGCCATGATCTCATGGTTCCTGAGTGTAAGCCCCGCGTTGGGCTCTGTGCTGACAGCTTAGAGCCTGAAGCCTGCTTCAGATTCTATGTCTCCTTCTCTCACTGCCCCTCGCCTGCTCGTGCTCTGTCTCTGTCTCTGTCTCTCTCTCAAAGATAAATAAACACTAAAGAAATTTAAATTGGAGAGTTCTTTAGGCTTCCCAAATATAGAAATTTCTACAGGACTAATACCTGTAAGCAGTGTTATGACTGTAGACAGAAATCAGACCCATATCTTAAAGCAGTTTATTGTAGTGTGGATTATTTTGACTCAGGACATTTTCCCTAGGTAAAATGAAACATTTTTTTTTTCTTTGGAAGCTATATTACCAAGATATTTCCCAGCCTTCCTTGATCTCTGAGCCTCACTATACCCCTGGCTCTCCTAGGCCTCGGGAAAAGATGATTGATGGGTTGTGCATCTGAAGATGCCATGTGCCACGTGTTGGGGGCCTGAAATTGGATGAGGGTTAATGATAGAAGGAGGCATCTTTTCACATTGTATCAGTTACCATACTTTTGATCAAAAGAAACAAAATCCAAATCCAACTGGTTTAAAGTATGACAGAAATGAATAGATTCATTATTTAACCAAAATGTGCAGATGTAGGGGAAGCTTTAAGCATGGTTCATAATTTGAGCCAAAGGTTTTGATAGCTTTAGGTCTTCAGCTTTCTTTGTTTATGAATGTGTTGGGTCTGTTCCCTGCCTCCTTTCTCCACCACGCATTTGGTTTGCTTTGTGACGATACGGGTTTCACTTGAAAGATACCAAATTGCACACAGAAAGAGTTCCTTCACACAGTCCCATGTCATGTACACGAAAGCATTTCCTAAGAAAGTCTCCTCTAGAGTCTCATAGTACCTTGACTCAGTTTTCCTTAACTGCCTTTACATTAAATTTCATGCTCGTTCTCTGTATCCACGTTGATAATGACCTATTAGACCAGGGGTTAGCAAGCTTTAACCCATGTGGCTAACAAACATGTAGCCCACAGCCAATTTTGGTGCAGCCCATGAGGTTTTTACTTTTTTCAAAGTACTGTAGGTAGAAAAAAAGAACATGGAATACAGAACTTATGTGTCCCACAAATCTTAAATTATTTACCTTGAGGCCCTTTATAGCAAAATATTGCCAACCTCTGTGTTAGGGTGTTATATGGTGTAAGAAACTGTCTTCTTGACACATTCCTGTTGTATGTATTGCAGTTCCTTCCACATAGCACTCTCATTATTAAACGCTTAGTCCCACCTACCCTTCTACATCATGTTTTCCACTTTTATTTGAGGAAATAAATATTTATTAATTTAGGAGAGAGAAGACTTGGAGGAGAGGATTAGTGTAGAGGGAGGAGATGAAAATACCCATCAGTGTTAAGGAATATGAGAACTAAAAGAACGTTAGAGAATGCTCTGTTTAACTGTATCCTGTTACAGAAGAGGAAGTAAGGTCCAGGATGGAAGGAGTTTGCTTAAGGTCAAAGTGAGCTAGTAAGTCTTCTTAGGGCCCAGCATCATCATCCAGTACTACTTCAACTGACTCCTATTGCTCTTTTGACACAGCGTATTTGACTTACATCCAACTCATACATAAACTCAGCTGCTGTATCCATGGCAGGACTATCTTAGAATGTTCTTTTCACCTTAAGGAATTTCCCAGTAATCCACAGTTGCTGCTGGAAAGAGCAAGAACTTTCCTAAAGGGATTTCCTCTTTTGCTGAGCCTACCTCTTAACTCTCCAGATATCCCTGGTCCTCTCAGCTGTTCTTCTTTAGTAGTTATTCATGTATTTCAGTAGCCCTAGCTTCATATAGACATTACTGATTGCTTTCTAGGATGTCTTGGTGCAGTATTCCCTCGTTTATTTAATGTATTAAAGGCGGTGACCAAAAGATGTACTGGGTGATGAATGTAACCTCTCTGTTTATTCAAAGATAGCCAGTGCCCTGTTAAAGTCCTTAGATTTATTAGTTTTCTCAGGTCTCCTCTTTTCTCTCTCTCTGCTTCTACTAACCAGTTATATATGCCATGATACCTGCATCTCTAACTTACCTTCTGATTGTTCTGATGTTTTCTCTCTCCCTTTGGTTCTAATTCCTACTTCCACCCCTAAGCATGAGTAGTCTAAATATACTAGTTTCCTGTTGCTGCTGTACCACATTATCACAAACTTAGTGGCTTTGAACAACACAAATGTGTTATCTCTTTCTCTGGAGGCAAGAAATCCAAAATGGATCGTACAGGCTAAAATCCGAGTGTCAGGAGAGCTGTGTTCCTTCCGGAAGCTTTATGAGAGAATCCATTTCCTTGCCTTTTCCAGCTGCCTCCATACCTTGCCTCATGGTGCCATCCTACATCTTTGAAAGTGCTTCACTCCAGGCTCTGCTTCTTTTCTTTTTCTCCTTTTTTTCTCTTCTCAGTCTTGAAGGATCCTTGTAATCATGTTGGGCCCACCATAATAATTAAGGATAATCTCCCCGTCTCAAGTTTCTTAATCACAAATGCAAAGTCCCTTTTGCCATACAAGGTAAAAATTCACAGGTTCCTAGAAGTAGGATGTGGGTGTCTTTAGGGGTTATTATTATGCCTACCATGGTTAGGTTTCCACTATAAAGTCTCAGCTGCATTTGGTTTTTCAGTCTAAGGGTCACTCTCCCTCTTTATTTTTCTTTTCTTTTCTTTAATTTTAGTGTGTTAACATAAAGTGCAATATTGGCTTTAGGAGTACGATTGAGTGATTCATCACTTAACATACAACACTCAGTACTCACTACAACAAGTGCCCTCCTTAATACCCATCACCCATCTGCCTCTTTAAAAAAATGTAAATTGTCTTCCAAAAGTATATCTGAATTCTCTTGTGTCTCAAATTTTTTATCTGCAGAACTATTCAAATCTATACATACTTCATTTTATCTGCAACTCAGTTTCAGCTCATATTGCCTCTTGAATGGATTCCATTTAAATAGTGTCTCGTGACCCCTGATACCATCATCTGGACTGCCAGCATACTCTGAAAGAGTAGCCTAAATTACCTTCCTTTGCCTTGTGGTTTATATACCTGTGTAGTATCCTATCCTGCTACCACCTAGAGGAATACATTTCCTGCCCAGAGTTTTATCTCCCGAGTTCTGGCCTAGTGTTTTATATATAGAAAGCACTCAATAATAACATTACCATGATCTTATTTCAAATTATAATATACTGCAGGGGTACATGGATTTAAGACGTGTTGAAGTATTCAGCTGCCCGCAAACTATGCCTGAATGTCTCCTGAAGTTTTCCTTTGGGAGATTTTTTTCTGATCTTAGCAGACATCTTTTGGCATAGCCTGTGAATTGTTTTTGAAATAAAAATCATGGCTGCATTGGATAGATCAAGTAATTCTGAGTATTTCATGCAATGTTTTTTGTCCTTCTTTCTGTATTCATTAATTGAAGGTGTATTAACTGAGAAGCGCTGTGCCAAATATTATGAAGGAGATAAAGATGTGTATGCAAGGTGGTAAGCTCTCAGGAGGATAGGTTCCAATGTGACTTTCCAAATACACAAGTGTAGAACTCTAGCTTTAAGCATGTTGTGGAACTCCTGGAAGCCATTAACACAGTACCTGACTGATCCCACCTTCTTAACTGTACTAAAAATGCTTTTGTGAGGCCAGTGAGAACCAGATGTATGTCAAGATAGTTCTTTAGAAATCTTTTTTGATTTGATAATTATGAGAAATGAAGTTGCCATCAGGAGGCATGTGTCTGTGCTGCTGTAAGGTAGTCCTCTGAGGGATTTTGACCCTGCATTGCTTTTGATGGAGAATGAAAGAGTAGCATGGGAGCCGACACAGCTTTCTCTAAAGATGTTCAATATAGCGGTATCGTCATGATGCTTGCAATATGAGTCAAATGTTGGGGAAAGTAACTGCCCCTCACACTTAAGTATCTACTCAAGTTTTGGAATATGCAATTTTGTGTGGTGCTGACAGATAAATAAATCATTGTTTCCCCAAACTTTATTATTACCTCTGTCAGTCCCTTTTTCTTTCACTGTTAGAGAACCACTTTTTACTCTTTACTTTCAAGGATTAGTTGTGGTACTATTTTCATTTGAATGCATATATCAGAATATTTGAGAATCTTAACATTTGAATATATGACATATATTCAAATAAACGAAGCCTCAGATATTGAAAATGTACTTTTGAATAACCATATTGGCTTTCTGATAATCAGGGAATAATAACTGTACTGGTATTAACGTACTGTTGTGCATATGATAACAAAGACTCTGTGAGATGTATTTGCATTCCTGTAAACCTATGGGTGTTTCAAAAACCACTTTTACTTGTAAGTAATTTGAATTGGTAAGACTCTAAATTGAGTGACATAGATTTAATATGGCATGGCATTTGAATTTCAGCTTTTCTCAGTACTGATACTGTGTTCCATCGCGGGAAAAAAAAAAAAAAAGAGAAAGGCTGAAAGAGAATGAGTTTGCATATATACCGGCACAAATCACCAGTGTCAAACTGTCATCAAAATCACTATTGAAATTTATTCGGTTAAAATTTTTCTGTATGCTTAAGAATATGCAGTGTTCAGAAAGTAGAATCTTAATTGGTTTGTCAGATGCAAAAACACATTTGTTATGTCCATTCACTTCTTAAAGAATACTCATATCATTTTGGCTAACTCTGTAGGGGTGAGGTATTTCACATGGAAATAAGAGACACAGAGAGCTTAGAGTAAACTCTGAGGATAACCATAGGTAAACTAATATATGAACTTTAATATATGCCTTCTTACGTAGTTTAACTTTAAAGGGCTTTAATCTAAGTAAGAATTACTTGAATAGATACTTTAGTTTTCCCCTCTGAAAGTACAAAGATAAAAGAAAAAAATAAGTTCTCTGCCCCAACTTCTAGGGTGAAGGGAGCTATGGACAATAAAAGAAACTTGCTATTCACAGGACAAATTCTCTCAAAGGCGATGTGTTACTGTGGCTATAAAATTATGTCAGAGGAGCTTTTAATTTTTTTAATGTTTATTTTTTGAGAGAGAGAGAGAGTACGAATGGGGCAGGGACAGAGAGAGAAGAAGACAGACTCTGAAGCAGACTCCCTGTGGTCAGCGCAAAGGCTGACACGAGGATTGATGTGGGACTCAAACCATAAACCATGAGATCATGACCTGAGCAGAAGTCTGATGCTCAGCTGACTGAGCCACCCAGGCACCCCTGTCGGAGGAGCTTTTAATCTGGATTTCCTTTTTGATAAGAAGGAATATCACTTAATTTTTCAAAACTCGTGTATGTGCTGTTTAATAAATAATCATGGGCTATGTATAAGATATGCACTGTGTGTGTGTGTGTGTGTGTTTGACAATATATTTCGTACATATACATTGTACCTAAAAATTACATTATAAATTGTTGACTGCTACTTCTCGTACCTGGAGTGTTCATGTCGTAGCCTCCCAGACTTATTCAGAAGCTGACTTAACTTTCGAGATGAACATTCGTTTCTGAGACTCTGCCACTCCCTAGCAACAAAGATGTCCTGATTATTGTGATTATCAGGCACACAGTCAACACCTCTTTGACAGGGTAGCCTTTATGGGAAGTTTACATCATATTTAAAAATTTGACACTACCAAGACCAATTGATAAGGTCACGGAGCCAAGTTCTTCAGGGAAGTAACTTGGGTCCTTCTGCAACACTCTACCAGTACCAACAGTACTCTTGAGTCCAGATACTATGTTGCTATTGTAGGCATGGATATTTCAGCCCTATTAGTAGTGGAGACAAGCTTACCTTCATCGTAATCGTAGAGCCAGAGAGAGCTGGTGTATTTTGCATGACAAATTTCTTTGGGTATTCAGGTGGTTTGAGAGGCAGTACAATTATAAGAAGCAGGTCTTTGGTCCTAAATTTGCTGAGAAGATCATTAATTATCTGTGTAAATATTGGAGAAGAGCAGTGTGGATAATTAAATTGAATTTATTTGGACACAGGCAGTTTTTACATTGACTGTTGAAGTTGCTATTTGTGCAAAATTAAAAAAAATTAATTAGGACACTTTCTAAGAAGATTTTTACATGCACCTTATTTTCATTCTCTGTGGAAATATATTTGGAGCATAAATGTTTTATTTAGCTACATATTTTGAATTAAATGACCTCCACTTGCCTAGATTCCTAAATATTTATATTGTCTAAAAACCTGAATTAATCTCGTTGTTAACTAGTTTTATAAGCTGAAAAGAAAAGAACTGCATATAGCAAAGTTTGTTGGCTTTTTATTCATTCATCTCATCAAGACTAGACTTGGACTAACTTGAGTTTTCACTCATTGTGCAATATCAGAGATGTGACCAAAAATAGAATATTTCCAAATACCACATTTAAGATGAAATAGGAAGAGATTTTCACATAGGCTATAAAAAGGTTTTCTTCTGACTTGATGAACTTATTTTCTCATTCATATAAAGAACCCCGAAGTGTCTTGATCTTTTTTCTGAAATTTGAGCAATTAAATTTTACCTTTATGTACAGAGGCTTTGAAGAGAATTGGTATTATGTGGTAGCTATTTGTGCATTTAATTAACTTTTCCTGTCAGCACTATTGCAAAATTTTATTCATTTATTAGTACTTGCAGCAAAGTTGAAGTTAGAGAAGTAATTAAGATGTGGGTTGTTTTGCTCTCCTACAAATATTGAATATCATTAACATTTTAGTATCTCTTCTGTTAGCTTAATTAAGAGTTGAATTATTTTAAGCAACAGTTGTATGTTTTAGTAATTTCAAAAGTTTAATCTACCTGTAAAATACATTTTTCTTTTCATGTTCTGCCTCACAATGATTTCTTTAATGACATCTTTATGTGTACAGCTTGTTTTTCTGTGACATGATAATTTTGCTAAGGGCCTGAGAGTTTCCATTGTTAATATATCTTCACCAGTTCATTCTTCTTTTTTGGACTCTGACTAGATCCTAGATTGGTTTGTACACTCACCAATTATTTTGCTGCTTTAAAAGTCACATCATTGTTTCATTGTTCTAAGTTGAGAAACTGACTTAGAATTAGTCATTCCAGACCACTAGCCAATGAGTTCACACAAGATCAGTCAAGTTCAGCATTTAGTGTGAGGAAATTAAATGTGAACTAGCACCTTTAAATAAGATTCTAGTATCTGAACAC
This sequence comes from Felis catus, assembly GCF_018350175.1. Lineage (NCBI taxonomy): Eukaryota > Metazoa > Chordata > Mammalia > Carnivora > Felidae > Felis > Felis catus. The sequence goes on from NC_058386.1 coordinate 24,499,421, forward strand.
CAGTTCTTGTAAATATTATTTCCCATCACAGTGAAATATCTGATAAAATATTGCCTGTTAATGGATGCTTTTTTTTCAAGTAGTTTTTGTAGTATAACACTTTACTAGCACTACAAAATACTTAAGAATGTGAAAAGCCTCTTTCCATATGTCTTCTAAAGAAATGTCTTTTCAAATCCTTTGCCCATTTTTAAATTAGGTTGGCTTGAAAGATGATTTAATGTGTTCTAGATAGAAGTCCCTTATCACAAATGTGTTTTACAAGTATTTTTTCTGAGTATGTGGGTTGTTGTTCTACTTGGTGGTATCCCTTAAAGAATATAAGATTTTAATTTTGATGATGTCCAATTTATCTATTTTTTGTTGTTCAGGCTTGTGTGTGTGTGTGTGTGTGTGTGTGTGTGTGTGCACGCGTGTGTGTGTGTGTGTGTGTGTGTGTCATATGTGGGAAACCATTTTCTAGCCTAGTGTTTTGAAGTTTCACACCTGTCTTTACCATTTTAAATTTTATAGTTTTAGCTTTTACATTTATGTGTGTTATCCACTTGCAGTTAACTTTGGTGTGATGTGAGCTAGGAATGCAAATTCCTTATTTTGCATGTGGATATCCTGTTATCCTTGGACTATATGTTGAAAAGACTATTTTGTTTTTTCATTGAATTCTCTTGGCTTCCTTGTTACAAATCAATTAACTATAAATATAGGGGTTTATGTTAGGATTCTTATTTCCCTTCCATTAACCTGAAAGTCTGTTCTTATGCCAGTACCACACTTTTTTGATTATTGCAGATTTCCAGCGTGATTTTCCATATGAATTTTAGGCACAGTTTGTCAAGTTCTGCAAAAAAAAGGAACTTAAGGTTTGGATAGGGTTTGCTTTGAGTCTGTAGGTTACATGGGGAAGTATTGTCATCTTGACAATCTTAAATCTCTTGATCCATGAACATTGGATATCTTCACATTTATTTAGGTCCTATTTAATTTTTCAACAATATTTTCCACTTTTCAATATATAAGTCTTGCACTTACTTTGTGAAGTTTATTTCTAAGTGTTTTATTAATTCTGATGCTATTGTAAGTGGAATTTTAAACTTTCATTTTCGGATTGTTCATTACACGTGTGTAGAATTCAAATTGGGGGGCACCTGAGTGGCTCAGTCTGTTAAATGTCCAACTTCAGCTCAGGTCATGATCTCCTGGTTTGTGAGTTCAAGCCCCACGTCAGGCTCTGTGCTGACAGCTCAGAGCTTAGAGCCTGCTTCATATTCTGTGTCTCCCTCTCTCTGCCCCTCCCCTGCTCATACTCATTCTGTCTCTCTCTCAAAAATAAATAAAACACAACTTAAATTGGTTGTTGTATATTGATCTTCAATCCTGCACCCTTGCTGAGCTTGTTTATTATTTCTAATAGATTTTCCTGTATGTGAAGATATCTTAAGATTTTCTTGATATAAAATTATGTTTTCTACAAATTATGATAGTTTTCTTATTTCTTTCCATTCTGGATGCCTTTTATTTCATTTTCTTGCCTAATTTTCTTACCTGAAATCTATGTTATGATGTCGAATAGAAATTGCTAGAGTGTAAATAAATTCTTGTTACATTTCAGGTCAAGGGGAAAGCATCTAGTATGATGTTAGCTTTGAGCATGTCATAGGTGGTTTTTATTTGGTTGAAGTAGTAGTCTTCTTTTCCTAAATCATTGAATTTTTTATCATAGAAGGCATTGGATTAAAATTTTTTCTTTATCAATTGAGGCAGTCACATGATTGTGGTCCTTTATTAACATGCTGTCTTACACTCATTGGTTTTTGGATATTAAACTAGCCTTCATTTCTTGGGAAATACCCAATTTTTTGTGGTGTATAATTCTTTTTATATGCTGCTGGATTTGATTTCCTATTATTTTCTCAGGTTGTTTGCATCTATATTTGTAAGAGATACTAATCAGTAGCTTTTATTTGTTAGGGTGTCTTTGTCTGGTTTTGGTATTAGGGCAATCAGGGTATCCAAATGAAATGGGAAGTTGGGGCGCCTAGGTGACTCAGTTAAGCGGCAGACTTTAGCTCATGTCATGAACTCAAGGTTTGTGAGTTTGAGCCCCACATCAGACTCTGTGCTCACAGCTCAGAGCCTGGAGCCTGCTTCAGATTCTGTGTCTCCCTCTCTCTCTGTCCCTTCCCCTCTCACACTCTGTCTCTCTCTGTCTCAAAATAAATAAACATTAAAGAAAAAAAAGTAAAAAATAATAAATGGGAAGTGTTTCATCCTTTTCTGTTTTTTGGAAGAGTCTATAAAGGATTTGTGTTCATTTTTTTTTTTCATTAAATACGTGGTAGAGTTTACCAGTGTGCCTGAGAATTTCTTTGTGGAAAGTTTTAAATTATTAATTCAATGTGTATGTTTGTTACAGCTTTTACATTTAAATTTTCTATCTTTTGAGTCTGTTTCAGTCATTTGCATCATATGGGGAATTTCACCATTTTAATTATTTTCCATTGTTACTCTTTCTGTTTTGAAGTATCTTCTTAGTGGTTGCCATAGGTATTACAATTAACATATTAAAACAATTCATCTTGGATTAATATCAACCTAATTGTATACAGAACTTTGCTTCAGTCTGTTTTCTCCTCCACTCTTTGTGCTGTATTGTCATACAAATTACCTTTTTATTTTTTAAGAGCCTATCAACACATTTTTTAAATTAATGGATTATGCAGCTTTGGTTTAAATGAAATGGGAGAAGAGTATGACAAGCAAAAATACACTTAAACTCTCCATTATACTTAACTATGTACCTGTCTTTATTGATGGCTATTCTTCCTGTGGATTTGAATTCTATCTGCTGTCCTTTAGCCCAAAGGTCTTACTTTAGTATTCTTGTTGGGCACATCTCCTAGTGACAAGTTATTTCAGTTTTTATTTGTCTGGGAATGTGTTGATTTCTTCTTGATTTTTGAATGATTGTTTTGCTGGATATAGAATTTTTGTTAGCTTTATTTTATTTTTGGCACTTTGAGTATTTTGTCTCATTGCCTTCTGATTTATTTAATTTCTGATGAGATGTCAGCTGTTAATCTTGTTTACACTCTTTTCTTTGTGGTAGTCATTTTTCACTTGCTACTTTCTTTTTTTTTTTCCTTTTTTCTTTTCCCCTTGAATTTTGGCAGTTTTACTCACAAGTGTGTAGGTGTAGATATTTTTGGGTTTACTATTGGAATTTGTTGAAGTCATTTGATATATAGATTAATGTTTTGCATCTAATTTGGAAGGTCTTAGGCATTATTTTTGACAGTATTCCACTGAAATCTCTGCTTGGTTAGCTTTTTGATCAGCTAGTTATTGGACAGAATTTTTTTTAAAAAATGCCTTGAGCTAGTAGGTCTCCAAACCTTTGCCCAATGGTCCTGTGTGTATGTTGAAGTGTACCTTCAGCACTGTGGCATATGACAGCTCTGCCTTAGCCTTTACTTACTGCGTACACAGAAACTCAAGTCACGAGAGGTGAGAGATTAGGGCTCTCCCAGGCCTTTTCTAGGCATGCACGCAGCCCTGCACATACACATGGCCAGTTAATTCCCCAGAAATATGTCATGGCTTTTGAAAGCTGCCTATGGCCATCTTATTCCCTGCAGTGTTCAGTTAAGTGTTTTGTCTGCCTTCTGGTTTGTCCCATCTTGTTTCACCACCTCATGAATCTGAGACATTTAGCAGTTGTTGCTGATTATTTTTGCAAAATACTCTAGGGATAGCACTGTCTTCACTGAGCAAGTTCTGAGTTAGGTCAAATAAAGAAAAATCCTTGAATGTAGATTTTTAATGGAGCTTCAAGACCCATGAAGTAGTGATAGTTTTTTTGGTGTTGAGCTTCCCCTTTTACTGGCTAGTAAGCTACTGGTTTTTCAAGGGTAATGCAGAACTGGGATGAGCGAAATGGGAATAGAGAAAGTTAAAATGCCACATAGCTCACAGAACTTGAGACCCAGTCATTTTTCTTGAATGAACACTCTTGAGATTGTTGCTAGACTTTGGTTAAATTTCAGAGGTCTGAAAAAGTTGATGTGGACAATTTTCTTCAATAGAATCCAGTGGATTTTCAAAGGTCGATATTCTACCATTCAGGAGGTGCTTCTCATTTGAATATTTTTATTTTCTTAATGATTGAATATTTTGAACAATTCTCATCACCTTACTTGATTTAAAAACTTAGTAGTGCTTACAGCTTTTTATAAATTGCAGTGCACTGATGTATTGTTAAAAGCTTAAGAGTTAATTATTTGAAGAACTACATTTGCTGATTGTTCTCTTGTACTTAATACATCTTAACATAAAGATTTGCAATTTCTTTAAATGCTCTTTTTAGAATCCTGTTAAGATAGTTATTCATTTGGTCATGAAAGCTGTTTCTTTGCAAAATTAAACATCTGTTGTCACTCAATAAAAATGAACTAGAAATGGAAGATCTGAGAAAAAATGTTCCAATTTCATCTGAACCTAAGAAGTCTAAATCAGAAATATTTTGGAGAACATAGAGTTGGATGACAGTAAACTTCAGTAAGTTATCTTTATTTAGAAAACAAGTAACCTGATTTATTTTTTCTATACTCTATTTTAGAGAACTAAAATCAATTGAAAGCCTTTTAATTTTAGCACTGTATTCAAAATAACTTCTATCATATGCCTTTAGATCAATACCAATTCAGTCCATTTCACTGTATATTAAGATGTCGCTGAGTTTCTTCATAATCCCTGTAATACTTTAAAAAATTTAAAGATTTAACGGTACTCTACAGAGTTCTTCTACAACTTAGAACTTAGTAACTGATAGGAGATTAATAGAAAAAACAATGGGTCTTTTCCCCGATATCTCAGGTAAGCAACTAAGAAAAAGAAGTAGGCCCTGATGAAAAACGTACTTGTGACCAGTACATAATGTAATGAGATTAAGGAACATTTTGGTTTTGTGGATTCAAGTATTTATAATTTTTAAAATCCATTTAAGTTAATATTGTTAGTGTTTTGGGGGAAAATGCAGCCAGTATTTAATGCAATAATGACCTTTTATTTTGTATGTTTTTAGAAACTTGATCAACCTTATTAGTAATTAGGGAAATAAAAACTAAAAACAAAGATACCATTTAATACACAAAAGATTGGCAAAAATTTCTTAGATTTACTTCTGATTCTATTTAGTCACCAACCTACAAAATGGAAACACACAGAAAAAACTCTAAACCATTCCCTATCCTATGTGCTCAGGTTGGAGAATTCCAGTAATGATCAGGTTCCATGTAGGCAATTTCCACATCTACTGTACTATGTTTTGTGATTACAAATGTCAAGAAATCAGACATTTTTCTCCTGCTCATTCTAGAGCTGAATAGCTTTCTGTTGTGGGAATATTTTGATTTTGGAATTTGTTTTGCTCAGGATAGGACAGTACTCAACATGAAAATGATTTCTTATGACCTATCAAAATTTTGTGAGCTTGGGGTGTGGTTCAGCAATTCATTTCTATGTGAGAAGAACATTCTGCCAGTCAAGTGAAGACTCAGGGGAGATTGCTTTTGTTAATCAGTGCATAGTCTGGGGGTTAGGATATTAGCAATAAGAGAGTCCCTTTTAAGTCCCTCAACCTTCCACAGACTTAACCTCCTGCTTTCCTTGTGTGTAGAAGCTTTAGCAGAAGAATTGTCAGAGACAACTTTAATAAAATCCCTGCATTAATGTTTTTAGAAAAGGAACCTCAGCAATAACCAGGAATTGCATTGGGAACTTAATGGGAATTCAAGCTGCATGGTTATTCTTTTTACCTTTTGACCCCATTCACCCATGTTTACACCCCCTACCACCTCCCTCTGGCAACCACCGATCTAGTCTCTGTATCTCTGAACATTGTTTCTTTTTAAAAAGATTTCTGGTATTAGAGAGATCATACAATATTTGTCTTTGACTTATTTTGGTCCATCCATGTTGTCATAGATGGCAGTATTTCATTCTTTTAGTAGCAGAGTAATGTTCAGTGGTGTGTGTATATCTTTATATATTTCTTTATCTTGTCATCTAAAATTTCTTTATTCACCCATTGATGGATGTTGAGATTGTTTCCATATCTTGGCTATTGTAAATAATGCTGCATTGAAAATGGGCATGCATATAACTTTTTGAGTTAGTGTTTTCGTTTTCTTGGGATAAATACCCAGAAGTGGAATTGTTGGATCATGCAGTAGTTGTATTTTTATTTTTTTGAGGAACCTCCATACCACAAACTCCATACTTCCTTTAAAATGCATTTATATTAGTTCTGGCAGTGGGATTTTTTTTTAAAGTAGGCTCCATGCCCATTATGGGGCTTGAACTTAGGACACTGAGATGGAGTCTCATGCTCTACTTACGGAGCCATCCAGGTGTTACATGTTAAGTTATGAATCACTAAATTCTACTCTTGAAACCAATACTACATTATATGCTAACTAACTTGAATTTAAATAAAAACTTCGAAGAAAAAAATACAAATAAATGAAAAAATAAAATTCACTTATGTTAATATCAAATTGGTATTTTCAGAAAAATTCAACAAGTATTTAATGCATTAAAATCACCTTGTAAATTCTTGTATTGAGGTGAAGTTTTCTAACTATGAAATTTAGATCTTAAGTAAATGATTTTATTTTTTAGTTTTATTAACTATACTGTTTACATCCTAATCAAGAGATACGACTCCACATCCTTCTCTCATGTCCTTTCCATCCAATTCCTGCTTGCCAAAGGTAACTTATATTCTGAGTTCTATTACTGCTGATGAATTTTCACTCTGTTTGAGCTTTATATAAATAGAATTATACAGTTGCTAATCTTCTGCATCTGGCTTCTTTTGCTTACTGTAGTGTTCCGGAAATCAATCCATGCTGTTGTGTATATCAGTAGTTTATTTTTTTGTTTTAGTTTTTCCACATAAATACCAAGCTAATTTTTATTAATCCTCTTGGAATGCAACTTTTCTTTGTGGGCAGGGGGGGGTGTTTCATGTTTGGGTGTATAATATAGAAAATCCTGGCTATGATTTTGCAGAAGTGGCATGAAGTGGGAACAGAAGGCATACTTAAAATTCTGTAAGAAGTTGATGTGTTCGTTCCATATTAATATATATACATACATACATGTACACACTACATGTCTAATAATAATAGAAATAATAGTGGCAATTAACATTTGTTTCAGGGTTCCCTTGTGCTAGGCCCTTTCCTAACTACTGCATATGTTTTACCCCATATACTTCTCACAGCTTTCTATGAAGTAGGTAGAGTATGTAGTTATCTCTGATGAGTGAAGTGAAAATATTAGAGGATAAGCAATTTGATTAATATTGTACACCTAGTGAGTCATCATTTGGGGATTTGAATTCTGTTTCTTGCATCATAAAACATACTATGGCTGTCGTTAGATAATGGTTAATATTTATTAAGTTATTATATCCCAAATCTAAGTGGGATATACACACATGCACTCATGCACACAGTGCTATACTGCAACATAGAAAGTTGATGTAAAGATTAACCAAATGATGCAGCCACTCTGGAAAACAGTGTGGAGGTTCCTCCAAAAATTAAAAATACATCTTCCCTGTGACCCAGCAATAGCACTGCTAAGAAGTTACCCAAGGGATACAGGAGTGCTGATGCATAGGGGCACTTGTACCCCAATGTTTATAGCAGCACTTTCAACAATAGTCAAACTGTGGAAAGAGCCTAAATGTCCATCAACTGACGAATGGATAAAGATGTGGTTTATATATACAATGGAAAGCTACTTGGCAATGAGAAAGAATGAAATCTGGCCTTTTCTAGCAACGTGGATGGAACTGGAGGGTATTATGCTAAGTGAAATAAGTCAGGCAGAGAAAGACAGATACTATATGTTTTCATTCATATGTGGATCTTGAGAAAGTTAATAGAAGACCATCAGGGAGGGGAAGGGCGAAAAAAAGTTACAGAGAGGAAAAGAGGCAAACCATAAGAGACTCTTAAATACTGAGAACAAACTGAGGGTTGATGGGGGGGTAGGGGAGAGGGGAAAGTGGGTGATGGGCATTGAGGAAGGCACCTGTTGGGATGAGCACTGGGTGTTGTATGGAGACCAATTTGACAATAAATTATATTTAATATAAAAAAAGATTAGCCAAATGAACCACGTAGAGATCACTTCCTCTTGAGATGATTATATGAGTTAGGAGCCACAAATGTATTCAAGAGGCAGAAGCCAGACATTAGACTTGTACTGTTTTGTCTACAAAGCGTTTAGAATTTATATTCTTTTGTGGCCAACATTTAAAAATGAAGATATCACACCTTAAATTGTTGATTTCTGGCATGTTCCATGAAATCATATTATCTGAAAACCTTGCCTATCGTAGTGATCTGGAGCTGATCGTCAGCTACCTCCCTTGGGCCTACAGCCTGCCCCCAGATGCTTATTTATGCTTCCTCGAGAGACGTGTGAAGTTTGTAAACCTTGACATAGTTTCTCAAGGAAGTGGCTTTAAGCTTAATCCTTCAAAAAGGACTGCAATGGGCTATTCCAGGCTCAGTGAGGAGAGAGCACCACTCTAGGAAGGAAGGACACTTGGTGGGTGAGCTAAAGGAATGGGAATTAGGCAGGAATAACATGAATTGGCCAGAGACCAGGATGGAGTGGAGCAGTATGCCAGACTGTGAGCCCTGGCCTTAGTGTCTTAGGAAATGTCATATTTTCATTGCAGAGGAATGGCAGAATCAGAGTTTTAATTTTGTAACAGGAAAATTGTAGCCTAAAAATTGCTAATTGCAGAAAATGTCATTCAGTTGTAGTTATTTGAACTGAACAGATGGTTGAAACTTACCAAATTGCCATTTTTGTAGGTCAAAAGGAATGAAGTTTCAACAAGTATGTATAGTTTGACCTTAAAAGTTTGCTGGTAGCACTTTAAATGAGTCACTTATTAAATAGTTCGTTTGTATTGTAAAGTTCATTTATATTTTCTGAACCAGGCAAGGAAACCAGTACAAATATATACTATAATACCTCCTCAGTTGTGGTTTTCTTTAAGTTTTATTTAAATCTTGAAAACATTTTCTTATATTTATTTTTGGACATGTTGAATTTCCATAATACCTATTAGGATATTGATTAAATACATTGAGATGGTATTTCAGTATGTTAGGGAGAGACTATTTGAGTTATATAAACAAATAATACCGTTAACTAAAAATAGAAGCTCCTCTTTGTAATGTTGATACTTAAAAGACAAAATTATGTGGATGAACATACGTAAGCTTCAGAGAGCTTTTCTTGTACCAGGCATTTAGCTGTCTTGCAACTGTTAATCAGCACAGGCCTTAAAACAGCTGCTATCAGATTAATTAGAGGGAATCCAGGAAATAATTCAACTGAATGTAGCATTCATGTAAGTGTGTTGAAAGCAATTAAGAGTAACTATAGTCATTACTGAGACTTCCAGGAAGTATGCCAAAGGGCTCGAAAGTTATAAAATGCCTTCCTAGTTTATGTGTGTGTGTGTGCGTGTATCATAAAAATCTGATTTATATGTATGATCTAATGACACACTCAGAAATTCGAAATAAATACAATTGGAATTATTTGCTTGAATTATGGGATATTAACTCACTTCTTTCTTTGAAGTTGAGGGAATGAGGAAAATAGGCCTTTGAAACTGGTTTAGAAAGAAAAGAGTTTATTTGGTGGTGTCATGCAAAGTATTAAAATATAATAGATGAATTAGGTTTCTTTTTTATTATTAATTTTTATAGCTAATGCAAGGCTTCAAATACAGGGAGCTGGTGTTTCACCAAGGTCATGTATTTACAAGATGGAAACTCAACAAAATGTCTCACTAAGGAGTTTAAATCCTTAAGAAGCTTTATGCTTCCCCCATGGCACATCTACAATACCTGGCTGCTCTGATCTGCCTCATCGTGGTCGTCACCACTGCCCTCAGCAGCAAAGGCTGCTGGTCTAGCATCTGATTTTATTTCTACCTTCTGTATGTCTCTTGACTACTTTACTGGTTGATAGTAGTTTACCCAAAATGAAGCAGTAGGAAAATTATGTTACTGTCTTTAACCAATTTTGCCTTGGTTGGCTCTGAAAGAAAGGAAGGAAAAAAGAAAGAAAAGAAGAAAGAGACTGAGGAAGAGATAGGTTGGGGACAGGGAATGTATATTTAAAAGAGTAAGTGATAATTCCTTTTTAGTAAAAGTACAAGTTGAACTCAGGTTTATCTATTTTTGAGAATGGACGTTTGGTGCATGATTGTCTTTCTTTTGTGTTACATAGTCTTTTAAATCTGTTTGCATGTCTTTTCCAAAGTATGGCTGGAAGGAGGAGATGGCTGAACTCCACATTTTCAAAGTTCTGGCCACAGTTTTTCAAAAGGGGCATGAAGTAGGATCAAAAGGCTTACTTGTAATTCCATAGACAACGTTTCAATGTATTTTGGAAACATTTGTTTGTTTTAAGGAAAAACTATTGTTTGGGAACAACTGAAATGAGTTTATTAGAGTGTTACAGTGGGACAAAAGACATATGGGAAATGCTCCTCTTGTTTCTTTATGTCCTACCCCTCATAGGTAGGGTGATCATAGTTCCCAGGGGAGGTAGAAGAGGCCTAATGGATCCTAAAGCACAGTGCTTTAACAGAGTGCTAGCACTTTTTTTTTTTAACGTTTATTTATTTATTTTTGAGACAGAGAGAGACAGAGCATGAACGGGGGAGGGTCAGCGAGAGGGAGACACAGAATCTGAAACAGGCTCTGGGCTCTGAGCTGTCAGCACAGGGGCCCGATGCGGGGCTCGAACTCACGGACCGCGAGATCGTGACCTGAGCCAAAGTCGGTGCTCAACCGACTGAGCCACCCAGGCGCCCCAAGTGCTAGCACTTTTAATGGAATATTCATGTCACTGGTTGAGACCTGTATTTTGATTAGTAGGCCTTTGGTTCACTGAGCATCCATTTCACCCATATTTGATCCTTCTTTCCTTACTTCAGGCTCCAGCACCCATGCCCACTGCCACTGTGCCCTCTCCCACATACTAACACCACATACCTTTGTTCTGTAGGTCCCATCTCTCACTCCATGCGGATTCTGATAATATTTTTCATTCAGTTTGAATGCCCTCTCACCAATGAAGATTTCACACACTACTCTTTCCCAACCATGTATATTCTAGGTGTTACTGTCTTCCTTAACTTATCAGCTGTAAATTATGTATCTTCAGGTATTCATGGATTCTTCTTGTTAGTTCCACTACACCACTGGAAACAAATACCCTGGAATCACTCTAGGAAGAATTGTTTCCACACAATTAGTTGTTGTGTGGAAATGAAGAGAAAAAAATATCTTAAGAGATATCACAGGACAGTAGTTTCCAAAACTGGAAGGGGTCTTAGAATCCATCTAGTGTAAGCCTTTCATTTGAGAGTTCTAGAAATAGAGCCCCAGAGGCCTTGGCACATCTGGTAAGCAATGGAGTGTATTTTTTTTTGACAGTAAGTACAAGAAATTAGGTCTTATAATTCCCTATCCAATATACTTTCCACAACACTACACAGAATCTAATCCTTGGATTATAGTGTTTGAACAACTTGAAGAAAGATGAGAGATCATATTTTGACAGCTGTAAATAATGGGAAGTAAAAGGGGTAAGTAGTCCCTAAACAAGAAATAGAGAAAGCACAGGTGCAGAGAAGAGAAATGAGTGTGGTCCATTTAGGGAAGAGCATGAATGAAGTTCAGTACAACATAGAGTGCCAAGGCTGGGTGAAAGGACCTTGGTAAAGGAAGTAAATGGAGAGTGCATTTCTGTAAAAGAGAAAAAATTAAGCAGTAATACATTTTTCTTTGATTTTTTTTTTATTATTACCATGACTTGGCAATTCCAAATAACACTAATGCTAAACCACTTCCCCTTGGAAAAAAAAATTTCATTGTAAATTCCAAATAATTGCTGTTGTGGTTTATGTTCAATAATATATATGTTAGCTTCAAGTTAATGCATATTTATTACTTACATGCTTGAATAAGCCTAAAATTCTATTTGGAAGTCTATGGGGAGAATTCCAGTTATATAGTAGCCCTGACCCAGGCACACTAAGCTCTACGTGTTCATTTTGAGAGTAAATTTATAAACTTATCAAATCACTAGAGTTTTTTTAGATGGAGTTCATGTTTCCAGTCTCTACAGTACTATATAAACTTGAACTTAAGCAGTAGATTTGAAATAAGCCAAACTAGCTCATTTATTATAAAGGTGAGGAAAAAGAAGTTACTTCCTTCTATCTTGTTTTTCTGTGACCACTTGTAGTTTTTATATGTGCTTAAAGTTTAAAACAGTGAAACATGGTACAAACCAGGTGGATTTTTTTGATAAATGCAAATTTTAGGTCATAAATGAAATAGGATAATGAATTTTCATAATTCCCCAAATTTAAATTTAACATTGTATATTAGCATATGTACTAGACAATGGTAGGCAAAATAGATTGTATCTAAGTGAAAATATGCTTACAAGTAAAATGAATATACTCATATATAATCTTATATTTATAATATTATAAAACTGTCCTAATTCTTAAAAATTAAACACATTTCATTATTAGGAAGGATTTAAAATATTGCTATGAAGTGGTAGTCAAGAAATTAAAGTGAAACATATTTAGAAGCAGTTTTGAAATAAGATTTTAAAATGATAGCTACTTGTAATTATACACAATACCAAATTGTATTTAAAACTTTTTATTGAACAGCTACAGTGCTCAAGACATGGAACAAGTCCGTGTTGATGGTTAGAGCTAGAAGCCACTTCTAACCACCAAGCTGAGACAGAATTTATTTAATTTATGATTTAAATGGAATATTTTATTTTATTTTGTTTATATTGCATATTTCAGTGACTTGTCTTCATGAGGGTGATTCAGGTTGTAAGTTTTATCCAAAGATATCTGAGATAATTCACTCATTAGGAAAATATGAGGAAGAAATATTATCATTTACCTTCATTAAGTAATCTCTGAAAAGACCTGCAAAGTAAAAAGGCATTTCAGAAAATAGGGTAGAGTTTAAAATTGTGCAATATTTTCTCATAAGTGTGCTTTGACGGAAAAGAAAAAATACACAAATTAAGAAGCGCTAGTTACATTTTTTGCACCACAATGATATTGGATATTGGAGCCCTGATTTTTTTTTAATCACCTGAAGAGACTAACAAATACAGAATTCTAAAACAATAGAAAGTCTGAAAGCAACTTATTTATGAGTAAATTTCACAAAATACATTGTAAACCTATTATTTTAAAATAATACTGTGTTCACAGAAGTTCCAAAAATACTAGCGTTATTTTGTGTTTTCAACCAATTTCCCCATTGGTGATAACATTTTACATAATGGTCATCCGTTATCATAACCAGGAAATTGACACTGGTGCCATGCTGTTAACTTCGTATAGACCATATTCAGATTTCATGAGTAAACACACTTTTTTAGCATTAAAACTTTTCAAGTATTTAAAAATAATCTGTTTAGAAATCTTATTTTTAATTATATTAGAAAAAACATTTAAAATGAATTGACTTTGCTTCATCATAAGTAAATACATATTTCTTTATTGCTCTCTGAGATGTCACATCTTTGGACCTCATCTCTTTTTTCCATGTTTTAGGAAGACTTAACCTGCTGTGTCCACGTTGTACTTCCCAACGGGTTTACCACCAGGACTGAAACCCCTGGAAGTTAGAATGAGACAGATATAGGAATAGTACGAGCTGTGGAGAAAGCTTAGGTTATGTTTCCCCTGCTCTACTACTTAATGGCAACAGGCATAGTACCTAATTTACAATGGAAATACACTTTATGTGTGTTCTTGTACAGTGGTCTTGTTTATGAGCAAAACTACTTCGCCGTAACATTACAAACCCTGAATATTAGGTCTTGAATGTGTAGAAATGATTTTGGAGGAAAATAACTTTCAGTGTAATATGAAATATATTGTCAGTGTTTGTCAAAGTGTGACTACTTGAATATTCTAATATCCTAAGCTTGAAAGAAAGTTATAAATCTTATTGAAATGTCTTTTTCAATTTTTATTGTAGCAAAGTATGCAATACTTAATATTCCAGTAGTCTACCATTAGATACATTTACACTTCTTATATTCACCACAAAGCCTTTTATGACTAGGAGACTGAGAAATTCTTATAAGTACTATACCACAGCGCATAACTTAACAGGATAATTTACATTAAAAAATCCAACTCATAGGCTACACTGATCACCTTCCTCCATCTCTCTCTGCCCCTCCCTCACATGTGCTCTGTCGCTATCAAAAATAAAATGTAAAAAAATAAATAAATTTGCTGTATTATCAAACTAATGTCTTTCACTCAACCAATGTAAAATCTTGGATTGATACAAAATAAGTGCAGTCATTTATGTTGTGATACTAAGGATTATTGGGATAAGGGTTCAAGGTAAGTTATAGAATTTTGTTCTGAACTTACATAATAGGGCTCTTTTTGGGGGGGTGTTGTACAGTATAAGTATGATCCTCTTAAAATATTCTCATGTATTCATGATGAATTCTCAAGGTTGATTCTGAATTATACACATAAACGGTTGAAACAATAAAGACATGGGCTATGAGAAAAGCAGGCAAGTGATAGAATGTTTCTATTTACCATGTTTTGTTCTTTTTTTCTTTTTTTTCTTTTTTTTCTTTTTTTAGCTCGGGTAATTCTACAGCTTATGTTTATGGATAAGTGGAAATAAAACTTTTACTTTTTCTGTAGAATTTAAAGGGTTTGGGGCTTAGCTGCACAGCATATTCTTTTTGTCTTACCATTTTTAGAGCGCTTGAGATATATTTTATACCCATTAAGGAGATATATGCAAGATAATTCATTGCTATTTGAGATCATTGTCTCTTATAATTAATGAACTGAAATTAAAAGATAGGAAATCTGCAAAAAAAAATTACTGTAAATGTCTGAAGTACCATCCATTAAAGCAATGTTGCTATTGCATGTGCTAGCTGTCACATGTACGGCTTTCATCATTATGAAGAGTTTGTTATGTTCCTATTGTCACTTCAGTGGTCAATATACTTGTTGCTAGATTGGCTCTTTGGTGAATCATTTATTATGGATTTTTTTATAACTTCAATCTTCTGATTTCCTGAAGACAATTACATACAAATTTAAAGTACTATATCTTTGGAGTTTAAAAAAGCATGTTAATTAATTGAAAATTGTAGGAATTGCCACACAGTCAAATTTTACTTTATTTTTCTATTCCGTATCTTGCCTTGTCATAAAAACTAAACATTGGTGGCAAGAACAAGGGGATTAGAACATGAAAACACAAGATATTCAGAGTAGGACGTTGGTGAAGCATGCCTTGTTTGAGTTTCAAATGCTTTCTCCTTACGGTGAAATTTTTTTCAGGCAACATGTATGGCAAGCTTGCTACTTGAAAATCAGTGGTTTGATTTCTTTGCTGGATTGTTTCCGTAGCCTCTGATCTGGTCTCCTGGCTTTCACTGTTGATAGGTTCCCTGCTTAGGTCTGTGACCTCATCTCCTAACACTTCCCCTCTTGCTTTAGCCTTAGTAACCATACCCCTTCTCTTGTCTCTCCCTCCTGCCATTTGTGATATCTTTTCCTTCCTTCAAGAAGTGGAACTTACTTTTCTACCTCTTGAATTGTGTCTGGCCTTGTGATTTGCTTGTATTAACAGAATGTGGTAAAACTGGCATCATGCCTTTTCTAACCTTAGCCTCAAGAAAACTTGAATGCTTCCATTTGTTCTTTTGGAAATATGCCACCACCAGGTGATGAGAGGCATGTGGCTTAGTTACACCAGCCAACAACTAGGCAACTGTGAGACATGTGTAAGATCTTACTAGTAGATGAACCAACCCTTTAGTAGTGGGTAGGCTCACTTAGCTGTTGTGGGTATTCATGTCTTATTTTAACACATGGTCACTTCCTAGCTTTGTATTGTTAGAATTCCTCCAAGATGATAGGAGGTTAATGGGCTTTCACAGAGTTATCTAGGACTCTTTAGGTCTCATGAGGAAGAATATTTAATTAAAAAAGAACATTTTGTCTAAACAATTTACTTTCCCATAGACTATTTTTTTTAGGATTAAATATTTGTGTTTGAAAATGTAGCTTAAACTGGCTACATTAAGGAAAGAATGTATTACTTGACAGATAGACAGGGTTTCCTTGAGAATCATGAGGTGTAGTTTGTGTTGAAATTGTGTTAAGGCATCATCTATAGTTTGATAGCATTTAAGTATTGAATATTCTTAAGATGACCAGGGTGGAAATGGAGGTAAAAGGTATTATTTGCAATGTTGTTAAAGGTAGATTCCACATGTACAGAGTAAGTCCATGCAGGAGGAATAATGTGACGCATTTCATATTAGGCATCTTCCCCCAGGGTTTATAGAAGTTAAGGAATGGTCACACAAACATAAGATATATATATAGTCCAAAATTAAGGTCCCATATTGAAATTGATAGGTATGTTTAGCCACTAAATATTGTTATTTTTCTGAAATGTTCAATTTTTAATATTGTTTTTGACATACATAACCTTATTTATATCTACTAAAAAGATAAACATGTTTCAAAATCATCAATCTGAAAAATTTCTCCCCTCAAATGACTTAAAATAATCTAGCTCTATCATAGTAAAGGGCGATTATTCAGTATCTCTACATATCTTGGTTACATCAACTTAGGATTTCACCAAGAGAGCACAGAGTACTTTTGGTCTGATTAATAATTTTTAAAAACAAAGAATTGAAATTAAAAAAAAAATAATGTTTATTTACCTTTGAGAGAGAGAAAGAGAGCACACAGGCAGAGGAAGGGCAGAAGAGAGGGAGACACAGAATCCGAAGCAGGCTCTAGCCTCTGAGCTGTCAGCATAGAGCCCGACGTGGGGCTCTAACTCACAGACTGCGAGATCTTGACCTGAGCCGAGGTCAGACACCCACCTGACTAAGCCACCCAGGTGCCCCAAGAATTGAATTTGTTAAGGACAGTTTTAGGTCAAGAGCAAAATTGAGAGCAAGGGACAGAGTTGCATACATCCCCTGCCCCCACACATGCATAGCCTCTCCCATTATCATTGTCTCACCAGAGTGGTGAATTTTTTACAATTGATGATCCTATATAACACCTCAAAATCACCCAAAGTTTATAGTTTACATCGTGGTCCACTCTTCGTTTTGTACATTCTGTGGGTTTGAACAAATGTGTAATGATGTATATCTATCATTATAGTATCATACAGATTATCTTCACTGTCCTAAAAATCCTGTGTTCCTTATTCTTCCCCTCCCCTAACCCCTGGTAACCACTGAGCTTTTATTGTCTCCATAGGTTTGCCTTCTCAAGAAGGCCATATAGTTAGAGTCAAACAGTTTTTAGACTTTTCATATTGGCTCTTTCCACTTGGCAATATGAATTTATGATTCCTCCATGACTTAACATGGCTTGATAGCTCATTTATTTTTAGTGGCAAATAATATTCTTTAATCTGGTTGTACTGGTTTATTAATCTATTAATGTTGCTTGCTTCCAAGTTTGGGCAGTTATGAGTGAAACTGCTATAAACATCAGTGTGGAGGGTTTTGTGTGGACTTAAGTTTACAGCTTCTTTGGGTAAACATCAACCTGCATAACTACTAGATTGTATGACAAGAGTATATTTAGTTCTGTAATAAAGTGCCACACTGCCTGCTATTACAAACTGCTGTACCGTTTTGTATTCCTCCCACCAGTGAATGAGAGTTCCTTTTGTTCCATATTCTCTGTGGCATATGATATGTCAGTGTTCCAAATTTTGGCCATTCTCTTAAGTGTGTAATAGTATCTCAATGTTTTAGTTTGCATTTCTTTGAGATGTATGATGTGAAGCATCTTTTCATATGCTTATTTGTCATTTGTATGTCTTCTTTGGTGAGGTGCATTAATGTACTTTTTATATTTGTCACTGATTTTCATGAATCTAATGGCAACTTTTTGAAACATCTACCAAATAAATGCTTAAATTTAAAATCCAAGAAGCAATTTTTTTACTATAAGATATTATCTGAACAGCAAAAGATTGATCCTCATATGTGAGATATACAAGTCATGCTTATGCATACTTATATTAAAAATTCATTTATTACAATTTTATGAGGATAAAGGAAGATTTCATTACTAGTCATAAGATCTTACAACATTTGGAAGTAATTTTAGAAAGCATCTTGTTAAAATCACCACTTAGTGTATGATCTTACTTTGTAATATTTTGTTTTATCTTTGGAATGCTTCTTTTCATGAGTTCCGGATAAACTATATGCTGCTCAACACTGAAGGGCCCTGGGGTTCAGTCCTTGGATGCTTTGCTTGTGTGTGTATGCTCACAGTCTTGGGGATCTCTTTGAATACCATGACTTTATTTATTTATTTATTTATTTATTTATTTATTTATTTATTTTAATTTTTTTAATGTTTGTTTATTTTTAAGAGAGAGAGAGAGCAAGAGAGAGAGAGAGAGAGCGAGCGAGCGCGCATGAACAGGAGAGGAGCAAACAGAAAGGGAGAAACAGAGTCTGAAGCAGGCTCCAGGCCCTGAGCTATCTGCACAGAGCCCCATTTGAGGCTCAAACTCAAGAGCTGTGAGGTCATTACCTGAGCTGACCTAAGCCTCCGACTTAGTTGCCAAGTCACCCCCGAATGCCATGACTTTAAATACCCTCTATAGTTTGATGATTCTCAAATTTTCATCACTACCCTGGATGTCTCCTTGGATCCCCAGACTCCTCTATCTGTCTGGCTCATCTGCATCTTTAGTTGTGGTCTCAATACGACTATCACACTTAGGCAACCCCAAACACATTCCTTATCTTCTCTCCCACACCTGATACTTCCCATTCTTCTTCAGTGGTAACTCCATTCCTCTAGGTGCTCAGGCCAAAACCTTAGATTACTCTTGACTCCTCTTTCTCATATGCTCCAGCCCAACAACAAATTCTCTCAACTTTGTCTTAAAAATAGATTGAGAATTTGACCACTTTTCAGGTCATTTGCTGCTACATGTTGGTCCAGACTCCCTCATCTCTCACCTGTTTAATTTTTACCATTTTTTTCTGCTTTCACCATTACCCCCTTTTAGTTTTTTCTCCATATAACAGCCAGTGTGAAGTTTTGAAAACAATTTTATGATACCTTCCTCTATTTAATATCTGCTTATGAGTGGTCTCTCATCTTTCTACGAATAAAACCCCAAGTCTCTACAGTTGCTTACAACAGTACATTTGTGTGGCTCCTACTTGCCGTGGTCTGTCTCCCTCTTGATTGGTCCACTCCAGGGCACAGTTCTTCTCTCTAACACCAGACATGTCAGCGCACCCACTAGCTCTTCCCTTCACTTGCTTTTTCCCCAGCCTGCCTAATGACTCATGCCTTCCCTCTAACCCACCTTACCCTGTCACCTCCTTCAGACATTGCCTCATGTATCAGTGCTTTGTGAGACCTTGGATACCTATTTAAAATTGCAAACTACCACCAACCCCCTTAGCTCTTAACACCACTGACATGTTATATAATTTATTTTTTTATTGTCTTTCTCCCTTCACTTGGTGTGTAAGTTTCATAGCAAGAGCGAGATTTTCACCTGTTTTGCTCAGTATCCCCAATCCTTAAAAGAGTGCCTTGCTTAATAAATGTTGATTGATGGAATGAATTATTTCTAATATATTTTAAATACTAGGGAAGTATTTACTATATACTCTTTTCTCAAGTGTGTCCTTTTACAGTAGAGAAAACAATCAGTATGTTCTTTGTTTTTAATTTCTGTTTTCTTATTTAACAGATTCATCTGTTTTATTTTTTTTCCTTCACTTAACCTGTTTATTTAAAACCTGTGCCTAGCCAAGAGCTGTGTACCCTTTACTTAACAATATTCTTGTATGATCATGGATTCTTGGGATGCTTCCAGATTTGAGTTCAGCCTTTCACAAATTTGTTCTGAGTGAAGGACCAATGCTAGATGAGAAGTAAGGTGTTAGTAAGACAGAAATTCCAGCTCAATCTGAAATAATTAGAAGGACAGAACAAGAAAAGGAGACTACTTTCAGTGGGTCACGCCTTGTTTTCATAACTACTGACATAAGCCTGCCACTAAAATGGTCATATTTTTTCAAATGTTGGACTTTCAAGTGCAAAGTGAGCACACGGTTCTGTTAACGTGACCTAATTTTCCAAGATGGTGTTGTATGTGCTTTCATTCTGAGTCTGTAAGACATTAGACTTCAGATTTTTCCTCTTTTCTCCATGGTTGTATAGAGCTCAGAGCTTTACTGTCCTAGGGAGGAGGAAAAAAGGCAATCTCCCCCTAAAAAACAACCCATAAAACTATATTCAAAGTTAGAATGTTTAAAAAAGAATCTATTCCTTCTGAAAAGGGAAAAATTACCATTGTTCTGCTGGCAGGAAGTGTTGGAAATATCTCACAGAAACACAATTGGACTAATTATATTTTCATCTTTCTCAAGTCTGAGAATATGCACTTCATTGAAGTTTTACATCCTTCTGGATTATATGAGAAGTTGCAAGACTATCAAAATGCCTTAGATGCTTTTCTAGAGATAACATGTAACCTTTACTATGAACTTTTGTGGGTCTGATGTTCTTTCTCCAAGAAAATCAAATGAAAGAGAAACTTCAAATAGGCCAGGTACCAAGTTTGAGATTTTTTTAAATTCTGATTTAAGAAATATTCTACTACATCAAACTGACCTTTAAAAAATACGATAAATACAAATATGACTTCAGAGTTTAATCAGTTTCTCTAAGAACATATTTTTTAAGTTTATTTACTTATTTTGAGAGAGAGAGAGAGAGAGAGAGAGAGAGAGAGAGAGAGAGAGAGAGAGAGAATGAGAACACAAGCAGGGGAGGGGCAGAGAGAGGGAGAGAGAGAATCCCAAACAGGCTCCACACATAGCATGGACCTGGATCCCACCATCACAAGATCACAACCTGTAAAAACATCTAATCAGGGGCACCTGGGTGTCTTGGTTAAGCATCTGACTCTTGGTTTCGCCTCAGGTTGTGATCTCATAGTTCATGAGATCAAGCCCTGTGTTGGGCTCTGTGTGCTGACAGCACAGAGCCTACTGGGAATTCTCTTTGTCCCTCTCTCTCTGCCCCTCCCATGCTCATGTTGCTCTCTCTCTCTCTCTTTCAAAATAAATAAATACAATTCAAAAAAAAGAACATCTAATCAAAGGACTTAGGTTGTTCTGAATTCATCTACAATTTTAAGGTCAAATAATATTCTTATAAAATACTACTCTTGTAAGATCCTCTCTTCCAAATATGCATGCCCTCTGTTCCAACGTGTTCAGCCCAGGCACTGTTGACCTAAAAGTAATAGGTGAAATGTTCTTCTCAAAAGTGTTCATAGTGGTGTATTTTATAGTAGTTTAAAAGTAGAAACAATCCAAATGATCCCAGTGGATGAATTCCTCTGTGATTATCATCATAGAGCAATAAGAATATCCAATGTAGCAATATGAATAGTCTGTTACAGACAACAGTATAGGAGAATGTGAAAAATAAAATGTTAAGCAAAAGTTGACAGAATCAGAAAAGTATATATTACTCCATTTAGATAAATTACAAAAGAAGAGAGTATGAATCTTTTGGGTGTTAGAAGTGAAGATAGTGGTTACCATTAGAGGTTAGTGACTAGAAGGAAGATGAGGCTTGCTTCTGGTATTACTTATATAAGCATATTTACTTCATGAAAATTGTGTTTACTTAAGATTACTTTTCTGTTCATATGATTTACTTTAATGAAGTGTTTACTTAAGAAAAAACCGTCTTCTCTTCCAGGTTACTAAGATGGTAACAAACGAATAGATAATACATTCTAAGAATTAATTCAGCGATCTTCACAGGTGACCTTATAACTCTACCATCTCCATTTGTATTTGGCTGGCTTGCATTGTTTCCAGAAGGTGGAAAATAGGACATGAGAGAAAGAGAGACTTTTGCCTCTGTAGTAGATTCCTTTGGTCGCTGCAACAAATTACCACAAGTTTGGCTTAAAACAACAGACAGGTATCATCTTATAGTTCTGCAGGCCCGAAGGTTTGAAATCATTACCACTGGGATGAAATCAAGGTGTTGGCAGGGCCATTGTTTCTTTGCAGGCTCCAGGGGTGGGGGATCCATTCATTGCCTCTTGCAGCTTATAGTGGCTGCTTGCATTCCTTGGCTTGTGGCCACATCAATCTCAGTGCCATCATCTTCAAATCTCTCTGTGTCCCACCTTGTTTTCTGTGTCACATCTCTAACTGCCTCCCTTCTAAAAAGATGCGTGTGGGTCGCCTGGGTGGCTCAGTCGGTTGGGCGGCCAACTATAGCTCAGGTCATGATCTTGTGGTCTATGAGTTCGAGCCCCGCATTAGGCTCTGTGCTGACAGCTCAGAACCTGGAGCCTGCTTCTGATTCTGTGTCTCCCTCTCTCTCTGCCCCTTCCCTGCTTGCTCTCTGTCTCTCTCTCTCTCAAAAATAATAAATATTAAAAAAATTTTTTTAAAAATAAATAAAAGGATGCATGTTACTGCATTGCATGCCCACCTGGAAAATCTTTCCATCTCAGTATCCTTAACTTGACTGCATATGCAAAGATCCTTTTATTGCCTATAAGGTAACATTTGAGGGTTTTGGGGAATTAGGATGAAGAGATCTTGTGATATTTTTCAACTTCCCACACTATGTGATACTCAACAGGATGTAAATGAGATCGTATTGTTCACCCACTGCTGCTGTTTGGGTATACTTGACACAACAAGGTGCAGGTGTAGAAAGTTATTTTCTAGGATCACCTCACTCTTTGTAAATCCCCCATTATTTATAATTCTAATCAAAAGATTGGAATAGTATAGCTGCAGACACTTTAGAAATCACATAATGTAGATATTTTCAGTCTTCAAAGTGTTCATATGATATCTTTTATGCAGCACAAATAACATAGTGCAAACAGCACTGCCCCACCATCTCAGTTTTTCTTTGATTCTAGAGTGATCTCAGGAGGTACACTTGGAAATTCTTTGGGCCCTGTGGACCTATGTGAAAAATGTACCTATTGTAATGTCCCTATTTTACTGAGAGCCGGCAGCTAGCATTCATGGTATGGCGACTGGTTTTCCAAAGATCGTTCAGAAAGACTGGGAATAAATCCTTTATCTCTGATACTCTGTGCACAAAACTACCTTCAGATGCCTGTACATGGAAGATAGCATATGGTTGCCACAGTTACATCAGAGGGGCCGCGTAAACCTTTGGCCCAGATTTCTGGGTATCACAGAAAATACACAGAATGACATAATGTGGCAAAACATGTGAGCAGGTGTCTAAATTATCAGTATCAGTACCCGTGCATGTCATTGTGAGAACTACTTTTGTGCACTCAGGAAAAAGAATGTCCCAGGTCAGCTGTTATTCGTGCAAACAACCCATATATTCAAGTTTCCACCAATATAAAACAGATGTCATGAACTGAATGAAGCCAGCCCTTTGACAGCTTGCAGTATCAGAGCAAAATGGAACTCCTCCCCTATTATACATAGGCTAGTAAATAGGTGTCTTTCTTGCTCACCTTTGTCCCTTGTTCCAAAACTCCTAGCATAGAGACATACACATTTTGTACTCTACATCTTAATCCCATAAATTTCGGTTTCCCTTTGTTCCCTCTCCTATGAAACTTTGTTTTCTTTATCTGAGCAGTTTCACTGATAACGCTCTGGTGGTTTTATTCAATTGATACCAGTATTTTTGTGCCAGACAAAGATCTTAAAAGTAATGTGTGCTTACATGTATTAAAAGCTGTTAATGCCAGTAAACAAAGAATACATTTGAAGGGACTAATTAGGATGATTTTACATTTTTATGGTTAATTGAAATCTTTTGTTTATTCTAGCTGTACTTTGTGCAGTGATTTTCATTTATCTGTAGGAGAAACATACTTGATTTTTCTAAGTGTGCGTTAAATCACTCATTTATATAGTTGAGGCTCAGACTTTTATTAAAGGGGTTACTTTCATGAAGGCATAGTAACTGAATGCTTTGTGACTGTCGTGAAAATACCTGGTCACATTTCCCAGTATGGGGAGTGTAATTGACTGCTGGCTCCAGGTTCTGCACTCTGTTCACAGGCTTTAGTGCCCAGGCCACCTCTCACCAGAGCTTACCTCCAGTGACTGAGGCGCGAGGGCAGGCCCGTTCCTGTAACATGTGTGATTCCTCTCATAGAGACTTTGGCTCAAGGACTCCCTAATCAGTTTGGCTGAAACTTTTCTTAGATTTGTACTCCAGTTGAAAGCCTGCTTCTCTGCTCACTCCCTTCCCCCTCTCCTTCAAAGAGGTAAGACAGGCATTGTAGTGGGATGGTTCTTCCAACCTCCTCCAGCTTCCTCCTGTTTTCTTTCATAGGTGCCTCTCCCACCACCCCAGCAACCCTTTGGCTTATGGAATCCCATCTTACTATCTGCTTCTTCGGGAGGAAGACGTACACTACCACATACAAAAAAGATTCTTTTCCTCAAATGGATAAATATTTAGGACCCTTTATTCATATTTGGTTTCAAGTTTTAAAGCCTAGTCTCTCATCATACACTTAAATACCCCTGTGCTTGTCCAGGAAGCTGTTACTAGATGAACTTGCATGTTGTGTTGATTTACTTTGTCGAACCTAATACTTCCCTTCAATTTGAACTCTGCCAGCTAGTCCAGAAAAGTATAGTTTCTCTTGCATCTGCCAGTCAAAGGACGTTTGTTTACCCTGTTTGGCAAATTAAGACCACTTGGTGACTCTTTGCCAGGTCTCCTGTGATGCTGATATGTTGAAAAACACTTTTGCATGCTACTAGACCCTATTAAGCAATTTTGTAACGGAGGCTTCAGTTAAGGACTCACCCACCCTTGCCTAGAAGAGTCTTGACACCCTGCTATTTAGGATGAGCATGTTGGTGCTTTGTTTTGTTGTGTGTCTCCAGGATCAGGGAAATGGGAGATCTGCCATCCCATTGCAGGTCATTTTGCCACGTGTCACTGAGATGGAGGCTGAGGGAGGTGATAGTTACTAACTCTTTAAATGCATACTTACTTTGCAAAAATGAAATTTTACTGGTGTACAGCCTCCTAGATCAGTTATGGTGTTGCATTCACAATAATTTCTAGGACCTGAGTATCAGTACAAATTATTTGGGTGCTTTGGATATTAAGCGTTTCTAAATCTTGGTGAAAATTCCTCCCTTAGTAAAGTGTTATCTGCGTACAAAAACAGCTCGCTCTGTCCATCCACAATTAATACCCCGATTTTATGAAAAACAACTGAGAATGCTGAATGTATAATGTGAACTTTAAATGCAGAGAATCACTGAGGATGAAACAGTACAGTAGTTGCCATCCAAGGAGCACTTAAAGGTCAGGCTATGAGACCGTGAGGGGCATTAATTCTTGCTACATTAAATCTGAGAAAAAAATGGTACTTTATTGTTATTAAGTAGAGGCCTCCAAAAAGGCCTATTAATTCTGGTGACCACAAAATGGCACATCAATTAAAATTTTTGTGTAAATGGAATCCCCAAATGATGCTATAATTGTATTGCTTTTTACCTATGATCAAAATAGCCAAAGCTACTATTTGACAGTATCTTTGCTTGAATTCTCAGACAAAATCTGGGGATATCTGAGCAATTCATATCTCATGCATTGAAGACAAATTGCCTTCATGAAAATTCTATTAGAGCTTAAAAAATTATCTCCCTGAACCTCAGGCACTGAAGTGGCTGAGAATATAGTCATCTAACACCACCTGCCTAAAATGGCAACAAGAGGTGTTTGGGAACCTTTGTTCCACTCAGTTGCTACATATGACCTTTGGAATTGCAACAGTTACCTTATGGCAGAGAACAGGAACACACCAAGATTTCAGTGGAAAGTAAGACGTAAATGATACTGGACTTTTGGTATACACACACATTTTAAATTAGACAACTATTGCACATTATACAAATGAAGCTAATAAGATGGTATGATGTATAGTATTTATGACTATTTAAAATATTTCATTCCCAAGAACAAGCCAGCCCCATAACTGCGGAGTTAAGTTGCTAAATAATAGCTTCTGTTATTTGTATTACATTGCATAAAATTGGAGGAATATAAAAGATTTCTGTTTGATACTGAGCAGTTTGTGGTCTTGTAACAGCTTTGGTTCACTCCCATGTTAACCTTCATAGCCTGCTGTTTTCAACATTCAGAACCAAAACTACTTAATATTATTAAGTTGGCAAAGCTTGCCATTTTGGTGTTTTACCTACTTTACATTTTCTTGGTACTGATTTTTCCACACTCTTAGTATTTATATATGGGCATAATTCATGTGCATAAATATAAGTCAATGTGTTAATCTCCCAGAGATATTTCTATGTGAGGTCTTAAGTAAGATATTAAAGGAATGAAAGACATGTTCTTGTTGTGTTGGACTTGCAGTCATCAAAAACCATAGGGTGAATTATGACCGAGGCTATGTAGGGTATTGGTTAAGTATGCAGAGGAGTTGGTCCCTGATTGCTTGACTTCACATCTTGCCCCTATGATTTGGGCCAAGTTCCTTGAGCTCTCTGCACTTCCCTATCTTCACTTGTAAAAAGGAGACAATGGAAACACCTCCTCACAGGGTTTCTCTGAAAATTCAGTGCATTGATATTTGAATAGCATTTAGCATAGTACATCTAGTACACTGAGAACTCTTAAGTGTGATTATGGGCTGCTGAATATCCTGATATATATAGATATAAATACATGTCAATCAGAACAGTGCTTGGCACATAGGAAGTGCTCAATAAATAATAGCTACTGCTAAAAATACAGGCAGGGTATGTGTCCAGGTTTTTTAAGTTTCTGAGTTATTTCAATTTGGGGAGAGGTGCTTTATGAAAAAGAAAACAAAATTATGAATGCAAAGTGCCTACAGCAACTTCAGTGCTATTGCATAAAATAAATTATGAATGTAAATGCCTGCAATTTCGATGAGAAGGGCCCATGGTATTGAAAGGGCCCTGAAATTTATGTGTCATTGGCTTCCCAATAAATCTACATTTGAAAAGGAACTTTGCCAACCCCATTGAAATTATCCACCTTGACTATGAAATAAATGTATGGAGGTCCTGAAGAGTAGGGCTGTGGTTAAATAGCAAAGATTTTGTACCAAATTATTACACTTTTATATACAGTTCTCTATCCCCAACACACACACAGGCACACACAAGCGCGCCCCCCTCCACACACACAGGAGCATATACACACGTAACATATACACGTGTGCCTCTAACAAAAGTTTGTTGTTACAATACATATTCTCAGAAAATGTTTGCTAAATGCAGCTACTATGTTTGTTAGCCTGTAATTAGTGTCAGGAAAGTAGGGCTGTAGAGGTAATCAAGATGAGAAAAATAAACAGTAAAATTAGGGGGAAAATAAGGCTGGGGCACCTTGGTGGCTCAGTCCATTAAGCATCTGACTCTTGGTATGTGCTCAGGTCAAGATCTCATGGTTGTGAGATCTAGCCCTGTGTGTTGGACTCCACGTTGGGCGTGGAGTGTGCTCAAGATTCTTTACCTCCCTCTCCCACTGCCCCTCTCCCCGCAATGTGCGTTCACACACACTCTCTGTCAGAAACAAAAAAAAAGAAAAAAGAAACTGGAAAAATGATTTATTTTTCATCCAGGAATCACTTATCAACTACCTGCTAAATATACTAAATGCTAGACATAAAAAGATAATGAAGATAAGGTAGCTGCCCCCTGGGACTTTACTGTGTAGAAGGAGTTAGAAGATCTATAAATATAAAAGTGTCAAAGGGTCTGTCATAGAAACTCTGTAAGGTGGTAGTGTTTAAGTTTACTGACTGTGGTAACGAGGAAAGTTTTGAGGAAAATGTACCATGTCTGATTATTCAATGAAAACCTCACTATTTTGATAGACAATGGAGGGCATGGACAAAGTAAAGAGGTATGTGAAACTTAGATCCCTCAGAGAACTCCAAATAATTTGACATAAATATTAGGCTATCTCAAGCAAGAGATAGGGTCAGATCATGGTCTCATTATATACATTACTAAGGAGCGCTTATGTTCTCCAGTGAATCATGGGGAGTCAAAACTATCAAGATAATTTAATCGGATGTGCACTTTTGGTAAGTCATTTTTACTAATATTATTTATCTTTGTTCTCCAAATTCCATTAGAAGAAGAGTGAATCATTCTGTGAAGGGTAGAGAGTGTACTTTATAGTTGGTTAGATTTGATTCCTTAGGCAATTAATACTACACAGAAATGCATTGTAAGTGTGCAGTTTAACTTAATACATGCAGGCATGACAGACAATGATCACCTACAAAAATCTGAACTATTTTGAAAGTTTATTTCAAAATTTCCAAAAACCTAATATCTATCTTAGTTTGAGATGATTGTTATAATAAAAATTTGAAATATTACAAGTAGTTTATTGTGTTTATGTTTTAAAAATAATTACTCGATTGAGGATACCACTTCACATTATGTGTGTGTGTTTTCAAAAAAACTATCCTCTAAGAAAACAGATGCTAGCTAGATGTTGACATAAATTGCTTTGCCCAAACTGTGATTATCTTGTCACTGTTTTGCAGTCTATTATAACGCAGAAAACATAATCCAAACTATTTATGTGAAGGTGAAAACCATGGGTAATAGTAGACCATGATCAAGATGAAAGCCCTTCTATGCTCCTAAGCAAGTTACTTGTGTGCTCAGTCTTTTCATCTGTCAAATGGAGCTAATAATATTACCTAACTCATTAGGTTGTTTTGAGGGTTAAGAACAAAAATACACAGCAAGTTCTCATACTGCTGTTGAGCATATTGAATGCACTCAATATTTGTAAATTATTTGGGGGAGAGAGTATATAATGCTAATTACTTATTTATTCCTTCTCTTTGCATAGTGAGCAGTGGTGCCCATTGAGCCTAATTGTCCCTGTGACCTTACTAGTCCGACTCTTTGTTGACAGAAACAGACCAATAATCAAGGCTAGATAGACTTTAAAGCAACATTTTCAGCATTTACCTTAGCCATATTTTCAACCCTGTTAGAACATAATATAATGTGTAAAGTATGCTAAACTATGTTTTATTGTTGCCTGGTGTAATTTTTCATTAATTTAGTAAATCTCCTTGTAAGATCTCTTCTCAATAACACTACTGAAAAAAAATTTCCTCAAAAATAGCATGAAGTAGACTAAGAATTAACCCTGTTAATTTAAAAGGCTCTGTTAATATTTTCCCTTAAGAAAACAAGATAGCCACTTAAAATATAACCGAATAAGATAAGAATGTCAAAAGGGCTCTCAACCTGTCTTCTCACAGCATAAAAAAATGAAGAAGATCAGTCTGTCTTTCACAAGAGCCTCTGTGGAAGAGAACAGCATACTAATAACAGTAAGGTCAGGAAGTCTATTGAGTTGTTTTCCACTCCTTATTTCTCTGACTTTCCCAATGGTTACAAGCTGGCATGTTTGACCCATGGCTAAAATTCAAGATGAATAAAACACACAAAAAAAGGGCAAAACATGGAGGGGCCAGTACAGAGAGACCATTTCCTGTTATAAAGGCATTAACTTGTTTTTTGAGACATGTGACTGGGATTTTTGAGCTGAAGATACAGGCATTTAAAGTGGGAACATCAGATTGTGAGGGTTGCTTGGAAGAACGCTTCAGTCTACAAGGAGAAATGCACCTTGTAATGAACTGTAGTGGGCTCTGAAATGAAATCACTGTACCTACATAGGAGAAGAATAGAAACAGAATGAAGAACATCCAGATCTACAACATCCCTGAAGGCATTGGAGGGGATGACCCCATTACTTTCATTGAGCAGTTTTGTTCCATCTCTCCTCACATATACCCTCACCAAGACTTCTAAAATGGAAGGAAAGATGTACAACATCGTTCATCTCTTTCCACTAGCTGAAAAAAGGTCCCCAACTTTGTTTACTAAGTTTTTAGTATTCCCTCATGTTGTGCTCTTTTTAGTGTTTGGTTAACATTTTCTTTTTTTGTTCCCCCACCTTATTTTTCTCCTTGACCTAGATCATGGAATCATATACCAAGAGGGCATTTTTCTAAATACAAGTTGTCAGAAATGACTTGGCAAGGACTAGCAAAACTCAGAGTATCCTGCAGCAATAGAATTAATGAATAAGTTTTTTTCGAACTAAAGTGATTAATTTTTTTATGTTTTTGAAATACAAATGCCAAGAAAAAAATTTGAAGAAATAATTTTAGAAAGATAATTTGTACATAAAATGTCCAGAGTTAACATTTAAACAAGCATAGTGAGTTTAAAATGAGCATTAAAAAAAAAAAACACTATCTGATTAATTGGCAGGTTTTTTTTTTTTCTTTACCTTAAGGGTTATCATTTACAAAATTCCACACATTTGATTTTATGTTTAGAAATGTCTTTATGAAAACTATATTAAGATGTCTAGGAGAATATTGTACAATGTCATTACCTTTAGTGACATTTGATCTTTGTTTCTCATGTCTTGTGCCATACTAATACTTTCTCCTTGTATAAAATAAAGTCCTCTCTCAGGAAAGATTATTTGGACCCAAATTTTTAAGGAGACAATGTATGGGCATGAGAACTCTAGAATATATCATGTAATATTCAGTTGTGCAATCTGATGATTAAATTGGGTGGAGGAAGGAGTTCCATTTGTATGAAAAGGATCTACTTTGTTGGTGGATCTGTGCCACATATTCATAGAGGTCCAACCTCATGCCATGCACTGTGTTAAGTGCTGGTGGTACAAAGATACGTAAGCCAGACATCAGCCACTGGACAGCTCAGGGTGTAGTGGGACTAGCTGCTTTGCAGGAGGAATGCATTGCTTTATTTAAGAGATTATTAAAACAAATAATGCTTTTATTATAATCTTTTACTTTTTACATTTTGACTTGGCTAGCATTAAAGTTACAAATGTGGGGGCACCTGGGTGGCTCAGTCAGTTAGGCGACCAACTCTTGGTTTCAGCTCAGATCATGATCTCACGGTTCAGAAGTTTGAACCCCATGTTGGGCTCTGTGCTGGCAGCCCAGAGCCTCCTTAGCATCCTCTCTCTCTTCCTCTCTCTCTGCCCCTTCCCTGCTTGTGCTTTCTCTCTCTCTCTCAAAATAAATAAGTAAATAAAAAAATTTAATAATAAAGTTGTAAATGATGGGCATTGAGGAGGGCACCTTTTGGGATGAGCACTGGGTGTTGTATGGAAACCAATTTGACAATAAATTATATTTAGTAAAAAAATAAATGTAAAAAGACAAAAAATTAGTTGTTGACAGCAACTTTTAGGGTCATCACTACAACTAGTTTTGGTTACCTCAATAATACTATTAAAAGCAATCAACCAAATATTCAGTAAAAAGTTAGCACATGGAAAATTAAGCCACACCTTGTATTGATTAGGTTAAACCATGGACCAGCAAACTCTGTAAAAGCGAAATCAGGAACATTTTTTGGCTTTTATGTAGACCACATGATATCAGTTGCAACTACTCAGCTCTGCCATTGTAGCATGAAAGCAGTCATAGACAATATATTAATGAATGAATGTGTCTATTTCCAGTAAAACTTTGTTTACAGAAACAGATGGCTGGCCTCATTTGGCCTACAGGCCTTTGTTTGTCAACCCCTGGATTAAGCAGTGAACATGACAGGTTTCTTACTAGCAAAGGGTTTGTTATGAGGGTACGTGATTTAATATATGTAAGATGGCATGTAGTAAATGCTATAAATGTGTCAGTAATAATAGTAGAAATAGCACTATCATTAAACAGAAAAGAGAAAAACATATTCACACTATTTCTGAGGCTTACAACTTGCGTATCTATTTCTTTAAGACTTCGGTTATTGACCACTTTTGTGTCTGAATTTCAGTGAATCAGACATTCACATACATGGTGAGGGACTTTGTGGGTGAAAACCTTCAGATACTAAAATTGCATATTGCATATATTGTGGCTTACTATAATAATAGATATGAATAAATTCAATAACACTTCATATTGAAAAAATTTTAATTTGCCATTTATATGTTCTTAATACTTCTAAGAATTTCCCAAAACTTGGCTCATTCAACTGACCTACTTTGGTTTTCTGTCTATACTCCTGCTTTAATTTTTTGGGAATTGTATAGATAAAAACAGGTATTTCTGAGCAAGAAAGACAGTGGAATACCAGAATTGAATATGTTCTTCTCACACAGTGGCATCCGCAGTGACGACTTTATGTGATATATATACACATACATAATTTTTGGTTTTATCCAGATTTTTAATAAATCTTTGAAATGTAAAATTTTACAGTTTTTGTTTTCTTTTGCCACTGTAGTCTACTAGTAGAAGAAAAAAATAAATTTGACTTATTGGCCTGGAACAGTAGTGATTTAATTAAGTATAACCAAGTTTCAGGAATGTACAGATCTTGTTGATATTTAGGATTCTTTATTCCATCTTCCTATTTGGAGATAAGGTTAGATAGAATATATGATACTTGAATTTGTGAATTCAGAAATAATTTTTGGATGTCTTTGCCATATCCAAATTAAGCATTGGCCATGTGGCTACTGCTACATTTTCATAGGCTAAGATAACAGATAAATACTTAAAATTTGCTATGATTTTTACTGTGGAATTGCTTTCATGAATACTGGAGAGAGTAATGAAAGGACTTGTGGGAAATAGAGGAAAGAACCATTTTATATAGGGAGGTCTTGAGAGGCTCTTCAGAGAAGGTGGCATTTGAGCAGAGAGAGTTCTAAATGAAGTTAGCAAATGACTCATGTGAAGATTTGGTGGTAGAGTATTCAGACACTAGGGATTACAGTGTAAGCAGCTCTGAAATAGGAATGGAACTGATATATTTAAAGAAGAGAAGGAAGCCAGTGGTGAGCATGGGGGAGGGCAATATGAGACAAGGTCAGTTATCATGCAAGTCCTTGTGGGCCACTGTTAGAGTTACATGGAACTCTGAGACAGACATGAGATGGTTGTGGATAGGGCAGTACTAGGAAGTATATTGTTTTCCAAGATTACTCTATCAGCCTCAGTGGTCTCAGGTATACCAGTCAAGAAAATACTATAGTATCTCATTAGGAAATGATGGTCATTGGATGATAGTGGAAGAAATGGCAGTGGTGGGAAGAGGTGATTGAGAATATGTGTAGATGTAGAGGGAGAATTAATGGGACTTGCTGAACTGAAGGTAGGGTTTGTAAAAACTGATGGAAGGTTGTTTACTATGATTTGGTCTGTGTATCTGGTGAGTTGTGATGTCATTTAATAAGATGAAGAAATTTGTGGGGGAAGGGGTTTTCATGAATCAAGAGTTTAGTTTTAGCTATATTAGGCTTGTGAGGCCTTCTCTGTACCCACATGGAGCTGTTGACCAGGCAGTTAAACATTGGAATCTAAAATTCATGGGAGAAAACTTAATTTTACATTTAATCCTGAGAATCTCCAGAATGTAAATGATTCTTAAAACTATGAGTCTATATAACATTGTCAAGACACTAAGTGTAGATAGAGAAGTTAAAATACTGAGTTCTGGGTTGTTTGAAGTTTAGATGTTTAGCAGATGAAATGAACCTGCACACAGGACCAAGGAGTGGCCAGGGAGTGAGAAGGAACATAGGGATTGTGTTTTGGTCCCCACTCCAAATAGAATGTGCTTCAAGATGGAAGGCATTGTCAATCAATAAATGCTAAGAAGAACTTCAGTGAGATGAAAACTGATAGAACTGATCGTTAGATTTGGCAAGATGCAAGAGATTGTTAGTCTTGAGAAGAGTTTCAGTGGAGAAATGAAAAATTACAGAAAAAAAAGCAGATGTGAGAAAGTTGAAGTAGGGAGTGTATGGACAACTTTCAAGGAGTTTGCTATAAAATGAAGCACAGAAACAGCCTAGCAGTGTAGTAAAGAAATGGAACCTGGGAAGTTTGTTTTTAAAATGTTGATATTATAGCACATGTGAATACTAACAGACATCTCTGGGTAAAGGGGGAAATTCGTGATGCAAGGAAAGAGGATTTTTAAACAGCAGGTTTTTTGAGTAGATGTGAAGGAGTGGAATCCAGTGAGCCAGTTGACAGACAGCTTGGCATCCAATAGTGATAATAATAGGGGTGCCTGGGTGGCTCAGTTGGTTGGGCATCTGACTTTGGCTGAGGTCATGATCTCATGGCTCATGAGTTTGAGCCCTGTGTCAGGCTCTGTGCTCCAGCTCGGAGCCTGGAGCCTGCTTCGGATTCTGTGTCTCCCTCTCTCTCTGCCCCTCCCCAACTCACACTCTGTGTCTGTCTGTCTGTCTGTCTGTCTGTCTCTCTCTCTCTCTCAAAATAAATAAACATAAAAAAATTAAAAGATAATGATAGTAATAGCCATGATTTAATATATACCGAATGCTGTTCTAAGTTATTTACATTTATTAACTCATTTAATTCTCAGAATCTCCCTATAGTCTAGGTTCTGTTATTTCCATTTTACATGGACAGAAACTGAAATGCAAAGGATTAAGCTGGTAAATGGTTGAACTGGTTTCCAAACCTAGTATATCTGGCTCCAGAGTCTACGCTTTTAACTACTCAAGAGATTTCATACATGATAGCTGGAAATAAGACCGACAACACAGGTGAAGTTAAGGGAATATTTTACATTTTGTTGTAACAACATGAGATAGTGAAATTCTTGTTCTATTTTTCACTAAAGTTGAAAGCAAGGTTATCATTTGAGATGAGTAGGAATTGGCTAAGGGCATTTTGAGGGAGACAAAAGGTAAGAAATACTGTTCAAATACAAGAACTTAAAATAGGCATGGAAATAATTTTCATCGCCTGCTATTGCCAAGGAGACTTGGCACTTGAAGATTTTTGTCATTATTTTGAAGTGAGATGTGTCTTTATGGGAGGCAGCTGATTTCCATCCACCTTTGCTCTAAGGTGTCCCCAATGAAATATAAATGGTGAGACTGACAGGCAATCAAGGCAGAGAGCATGCCCTCTGTCTTCACATTTATCATTCTGTTATTTGAGGGAGAGGTGTAATGGCTGGAACTTTGCCAGTAATATTTGGACCATGGAGGTAAGTACCACACTCTTGGGGTGGTAGAACATTAAGCTGACAGAAGTTTGCTTCTTGGTGATTTCATTGAAGTGTCAAAGCAGTCCTCAACTCTTTGCCTGAAGACTTTTCCAGTGTGAGCCTAAAATAAACTTCTGTCTTTTCTAAGCCTGTTTGGGAGTCTGTCTTTGTTAGAGGCAAACTTAAGTTACCCATGATTTGTTTCCAAAATGGAATTGCTAAATGGGCAAACTTAAAAATATGACTTGGGTTTACTGGAGTCAAACAGGTGGTTTAGCAGCAAGACTCAGATGTTGTGGAATCTTTGAACATAAGCCACTATTCTAATGTACACATGAAGTATGGGAAAATTATTTTAAATATGCCTGAATTTTTGTTCAGGTAAAGAAAATGGAGAGAGAAAATAAATTCCACAATTTTCTTTGGTAACAATTGTCAATGTCTAGCAATCTTCCCTTTTAGGAACTGCTTCCAGGTAAGTTCAGCTTCATCCAACTCCCATTTTCTCGTTACTAAAACCAAGAGACCAATTCAGTTGAAACTTGTAACAAAATTTTAGGTTTGTCAGATCTTTTATATATTATTAAATTTACTGCTGTCTGTCATAGGAAATCTAAAACTGGCTTATATTCATCTTCTTTCAATGTGTTGTATTCTCACAATCTACTATTTAAAGAGTTACTTCAGTTTCTAGCAGTGTAACTGCAAAGAAACTATAGTTACCAAACTGAACAATAGCATAATTTATTAAACAATAGCAAATTTTATTAACAATAAAACAATAGCAAAATTTATTAAATTTATGGGTCTATCCCATTGCTCTTCGCTCTTGTTTCTTATTTTGCCTTTTCTCTCTAAACTCTTTGAGGGAACATCATCAAAGGCATAGCAAGCCGAGGCAGAGCTGTGCTGAAATTCATTTAGTCATATACTAGTTCTGTGACCCTTAGTCAGGATTTCTTTTGATCCTCAGTTTTTATCCTTAAAATAAATTGTGTTTGTATTCTTTGACCAACATGCTCCCATTTCCCCAACCCCTCAGTCCCATGGAAGCCACCATTGTATTCTCTATTTCGCTCAGTTCCATATGTATAGATTCCGCTTATAAATGACATCATACAATATTTGTCTTTGTCTTTCTGACTGTTTCTCTTAGTGTAACACCCTTGAGAGTCCATCCACATTGTCTCAGATGGCAGGCTTTCCATCTTTGAGTGGCTGAATAATATCCCATTGTTTATATTTACCACCTCGTTCATGCTTCTGTCCGTGGACACTTAGATTGTTTCCATATCTTTGTGAATAGTGTTGCAGTGATCGTGGAGGTGAAGATACCTCATGGAGTTAGTGATTTCATATTGTTCATACCTTAAACGTACACAATGTTATATATCAAGAATATCTGAATAAAGCTGGGAGAAATGAGTTGTATTTAATAAGATGGAGTAAGGTAATTTTGTACAATAATATTTATTTTAGGTAGCTAGCTTTAATTTAGTCATACTATGTGCCACCTCCATCATTACCTAGTATTTGCTCGGGTTTCACATCTTTGACCCTTTATCTATTTCTGTGGCCGTTTCTCAAGTCTTCACCTTAGTATTCCTGTCTATGCAGTAGTTCTCTGCTGCCTGTATCTCTGCCAGTTCTCCAACTGCTTACAGAGAAGCTGTTCACCTCTTCGCAGGCCTGCCTCCTTACCGCCTTCTGAGTACCTTGTGCTTGCACTCATTCCTCTATGTCTTTTCCATTGCATCATTTTCCTTTCACAGGTGATAATCTCTAGTTCACCAACTTAGATGTATAACTGCTCTCAGGACTATATGTGTTTCATGTCTTCCCAGAGGTCTTTCACTTACTAGTTTAATTGCAGTGGAGATGTCCACTTAAATCAAGCTCCTCGAATGTATGTATATTTTTTATCATCTTCTGCTTTAGAAATTCACCAATTCCTTGTTGATTTTAAGTTAAACTTGTATTAGTCATTTAAAGTATAAAATCTTCATTGTCTGCATGATATATTGAGGGTGTAAAAACCTTGTTTATTCAAGGGAAGATGAAATAATTTCTTCTCTGCTATCCCATGTACCATGTACAGTGTTAGGACTATGGGGAGAATTTATTAATTTATACATACCAAATTTGATATTTAAAAAACCATTAAATAAATGAATGTTGGTACTAAAATGTCGCAAATCTTTTATTTCTTGCTCTCTAACACTCTTTGTTACCTTTAAACTTCTTACCCTAGCTTTCTTTTTCTTGTATGTTTCCTTTAATTTTTCTTAATGTTTATTTATTTTTGAGAGAGACAGAGCATGAGTGGGGGGGGGGCAGAGAGAGAGAGGGAGACACAGAATCTGAAGCAGGCTCCAGGCTCCCTGTATGTTTCCTTTTAATCTAAATTTTTATATTCCTCTTTACTTGAGGTCCAAAATTACCCATACTGCCATCATATGTCAAATTAAGGCAGAATAAGTTTGGAAGTTTAATTCCCAACATCTAGAAGTTTTGCTTCTAATTTTTAATTTTAGTTTAATTTTAATTCTAAATTTCAACGTAAGATCAGTCATATGTTAAAATATATAAAGAGTTGATGCATTGTTAATTAGTTATTTCTTTATGGTGCATTACCATCAAGCTTATAGCTGAACATTGCATACCTTGATATGTATAAGTAACTACTTGCATAATGAGCTAAAATAAAGGAATAATTAAAGTGGGGTATTTTAATCAATTAAAACTTACTGGACATAGACAAAATGCAAACAAATTGCAGGTTGTATTTTATACTTTTTATTGACATAAAGTTCATGTAATGATAACCATTTTATTTTTATTTTTCATTTTTTTTATATTTTTAATGACATTATTAATATGCAGTGTTCTTAGTTTCAGGTGTACAATATACTGATTCAGCAATTCTGCACGTTACTCATAAGTGTATTTTTAATCCCTTTCACCCATCCCTTCCCCTGTCTATTTTGTGGCAGATACCAGTTTTTCTCTATATTTAAGAGTCTTCTTTTTTGCTTGTGTCCTTTTTTCTTTCTTCATTTGTTTTGTTTCTTCCACACGAGTGAAATCCTGTAGTATTTATCTTTCTCTGACTCACTTCCCTTAGCATTATGCCCTCTAGATCCATGCATGTTGTTGCAGATGGAAAGATCATATTCTTTTGTATGGCTAAGTCATATTCCATTGTATATCCATACCAGTCTTCTGTATCCATTCATCTATCTCATCTATTGATGGACACTTGGGTTGCCTTAATATATTGGCCATTGTAAATAATGCTGCAATAAACATAGGGATGCATATATCTTTTTGAATTAGTGCTTTTGTTTTCTTTGGGTAAATACTTAGTAGTACAATTGCTGGATCCTCTGGTAATTCTGTTTTTAATTTTTTGAGGAACCTCCATACTGTTTTCCACAGTGGCTGCATCAGTTTGCATTCCCACCAATAGGGCCCAAGGTTCCTTTTTCTCCGCTGCCTTGCTAACACTTGTTATTTCTTGTGTTTTTGATTTTAGTCATTCTGACAGTGTGAGGTGATAACGCATTGTGGTTTTGTTGCAGTTCCCTGATGATTAGGCTGAACATCTTTTCATGTTTCTGTTGGTCATCTGTATGCATTCCTTTGAAAAATGTCTGTTTATGTCATCTGCCCACTTTTAATTGGATTGGTTTTTTTTTTAATTTTTTTTTTCAACGTTTATTTATTTTTGGGACAGAGAGAGACAGAGCATGAATGGGGGAGGGGCAGAGAGAGAGGGAGACACAGAATCGGAAACAGGCTCCAGGCTCCGAGCCGTCAGCCCAGAGCCCGACGCGGGGCTGGAACTCCCGGACCGCGAGATCGTGACCTGGCTGAAGTCGGACGCTTAACCGACTGCGCCACCCAGGCGCCCCAGATTGTTTTTTATATTAAGTTGTAGAAGTTTTTCATGTATTTTGCCTATTAACCCAAAAGATATATCATTTGCAAATATCTTCTCCCATTCAATGTTATGTTTTCATTTTATTCATGATTTCCTTCACCATGCAAAGGCTTTCAATTTTGATGTAGTCCCAATAGTTTAATTTTGCTTTTTCTAACTTAAGTTTTTATTTAAATTCATTAGTTGATATACAGTGTTACATTAGTTTCAGGTGTACAATCTAGTAACTCATCACTTTTCATACCTAACTCTGTGCTCATCATGACACATGCACTCCTTAATCTCCGTCACCTATGTAACTCATCCTCCCATCCCTGCCCATCGGGTAACCATCTAATTGTTCTCTATAATTACGAATCTGTTTGTTTCTCTCTGTCTCTGTCTCTGTCTCTCTCTCTCTCATTTTTGCCTTTTCTTGTGTGTTTTGTTTCTTAAGTTATATATATGAGTGAAATCATTTGGTATTTCTCTTACTTGGACTGACTTATTTCAGTTAGCCTTATACTCTCTAGCCCCATCCATGTCATTGAAAAAGGCAAGATTTCATTCTTTTTTGTGGCTGAATAATATTCCATCGTTTATATATACTACATCTTTTTTATCCATTCATCAGTCAGTGGACACTCAGAGTGCTTTTATATCTTGGCTCTTGTGCTGTTAGAAATGTAGGGGTGCCTGAATCCCTTTGAATTAGTGTTTTTCTATTTGTTAGGTAAATACCCAGGAGTACAATTGTTGGATCACAACGTAGTTCTGTTTTTAACTTTTTGAGGAACCTCCGGACTCTTTTCCACAGTATCTGCATCAGTTTGCATTGCCACCATCAGTGCACCAGTGTTCCTTTTTCCCTACATCCTCGCCAGCACCTGTTGTTTCTTGTGTTGTTGATTTTAGCCACTCTGACAAGTGTGAGGTGATACCTCATGTGGTTTTGATATGCATTTCCCTGATGATAAGTGATGATGAACATCTTTTCATGTGTTTATTGGCCATCTGTATGTCTTCTTTGGAGAAATTCCAGTCATGTCTTCTGTCCATTTTTAAACTGGGTTATTTGTTTTTTGTGTATTGGGCTTTATAAGTTCTTCATATGTATTGGATACTAGCCCTTTATCAAATATGTCATTTGCAAATTGCTTCTCCCATTCTGTAAGTTGGCTTTTAGTCGTGTTGATTATTTCCTTCACTGTGCATAAGCTTTTCATTTTGATGTAGTCCCAATAGTTTGTTTTTGCTTTTGTTTCCCTTGACTCAGGAGACATATTGTGAAAGAAGTTGCTACAGCTGATGTCAAAGTTGCTGCTTGTGTTCTGTTCTAGAATTTTGATGGGTTCACGTCTC
This sequence comes from Felis catus, assembly GCF_018350175.1. Classification (NCBI taxonomy): domain Eukaryota; kingdom Metazoa; phylum Chordata; class Mammalia; order Carnivora; family Felidae; genus Felis; species Felis catus. The sequence goes on from NC_058386.1 coordinate 24,540,012, forward strand.
ATATTGAGGTCTTTAATCCATTTTGAATTTATTTTTGTTTAAGGTGTAATGAAGTGTTGGGGTTTCATTCTTTCACATGTTATGGTCCAGTTTTCCCATCACCATTTGTTAAAGATACTGTCTTTTTCCTATTGCATATTGTTGCCTCCTTTGTAGATTAATTGACTGTATAATCATGCATTTATTTCTGGGCTCCCTATTCTGTTCTGTTGATTTGTGTGTCTATTTTTGTGCTGGTATCATGCTGTTTTGGTTGCTACAACTCTAGCGTAACCTGAAGTTAGAAATTGTGGTATATCTTCTTGTTTTTCTTTTTGAAGATTGCTTTGGCAAGTCAGAGTCTTTTGTGTTTGCATACAAATTTTAGAAATATTTGTTGTAGTTCTGTGAAAAATGCTGTTGGTATTTTGATAGGGACACATGAAATCTGAAGATAGCATTGGTAGTATGGACATTTGACAATTATTTATTCTCCCAGTCCAGGAGTATGAATATCTTTCCACCTGTTGGCATTATCTTCAGTTCGCTCATTACTTTTATAGTTTTCAGAGTGCAGGTCTTTCACATCCTTGGTTAACTTTATTCCTAGGGATTTTATTTTTGGTGCAGTTGTAAATGGGGTAGCTTTCTTAATTTCTCTTTCTCCTGCTTCATTATTAGTATATAGAAATGTAACCAATTTCTGTATATCGATTATGTATACTGTAAGTTTACTGAATTCATTTATCAGTTCTAGTAGTTTTTAATGGGATCTTTAGAGCTTTCTCTAGATAGTGCCATGTCATCTTCAAATAGCGCATTTGACTTCTTATCAGTTTGGATGCTTTTCCTTTCTTTGTGTTGTCTGATTGCTCTGACTGGGATTTCCAGTATGTATTGAATAAAAGTGGTGAGAGTGGACATCCTGATCTTAGAGGAAAAGCTGTCAGTTTGTCACCATTGTGTATGATAATAGCTGTCGGTGTTTTCAAATATGGCCTTTTTGTTGAGATACGTTCTCTGTAAACTGTTTTGTTGACAGTTTCTATCATAAATGGAAAATATATTTTGTCACATACTTTTCCTGCATGTATTAAAATAGCTTCACCTGTGAAGCTATTTGGTCTTGAACTTCAGTTTTTTGGGAGGTTTTTCATTACTGATTCAATTTCGTTGCTGGTAATCTGTTGAAATTTTCTATTTCTTCCTGATTCACTTTTGGGAAGTTAACTTTCTAGGAATTTATCCATTTCTTCTACAGTTTCCAATTTGCTGGAATACAACTTTTCATACTGTTCTCTTGCATTCTTTCATTTCTTCTTGAAGAGTCTTATTAAAGGTTTAACAATTTTGTTGATCTTTTCAAAGAACCAGATCCTGGTTTTATTGATCTGTTCTTTTTTTTTTTTTTTTTTTTTTAGACTCTATTTCATTTATTTCTGCTGCAATTTTTATTATTTCCTTCCTACTACTGGTTTTGGGCTTTGTTCTTCTTATGCTAGCTTCTTCAGGTGTAAGTTTAGGTTGTTTGAGTTTTTTCTTTTTGAGATAAGCCTGTATTGCTTTGGTATTCCCTCTTAGAACAGCTTTTGCTGCATTTCAAAGGTTTTGGACTATTTTTTTCATTTTCATTTGTCTGCATGTGTTTTTTTAAATTTTCTCTTGGATTTCTCGGTTGACCCATTCGTGGTATAGTAGCATGTTATGTAGCCTCCATGTATTTTTGTTCTTGAGAATTATTGTTGTGGTTGATTTCTAGTATCATAGGATTGTATTTGGAAAAGGTACATGATAGGATTTCAGTCTTTGAATTTGTTGAGACTTGTTTTGTGGCCTAACGTGTGGTCTATTTTGGAGAATGTTCCGTGTGCACTTGAACGTATTCTGCTGTTTTTGACGGAATGTTCTAACATTAACGATTTTAAAGTGAACAATTACATGACATCTAATGTAAGTTTTATCTTTATTTTACTTCACTTTTTAACAGGTTTATTGAGGTACAATTTACATTCCATACAATTACACTCATATAAAGTATAAAATGTAATAGCTTTTAGTATATTTACCAAGTTGTGCCACCATTTCCACTTTGACAACATTTTAATTAACCGAAGAAGAAATTTTAGACCCATTAACAGTCTTTCCTTATTTCCTTATTACCACCACTTCTAGGCAACCACTGATCTTTATTTTTCCATAGATTTTGCTGTTCTGGACGTGGCATATAAATGGTATTGTACAATATATGGCATCATGTGTGTGCCTTCCTCCACTTAGCATAATGTTTTCAAGGCTTATCCATGTTGTAGCATGTATCACTGCTTTATTCCTTTTTATTACTTAATAATCGATTGTCCATGTTGTGGATAGACCACATTTTATTTATCCCTGCATTAACTGATAGTCATTTGGTTCTTAGTACTTTTTGCTTACGGTGAGTAGTGGTACTGTGAGGATTTTTGGACAAGATCTTACTGGAGTACCTGTTTTGAGTTATCTTAAGAGTGTACCTAGAAGCACAATTGCTGGGTCATATGATAACTCTACACTATAACATTTTGAGGATTTCCCACACAGATTCTTTACTCTTCTTATTTGGGTTGTCTTTTTATTGTAGGTTTTATATAAATAATATTTGACCAGTAGATTGTTGTCTGATATTTTATATCTCCTGATTTCTTTGTGCTTAGGTTTGATCACTAAAAACAACTTTCTTGCACTTTTCAGGCAAATTAAGTCATTTGTGGAATAGAAATATGATTTGTGATTCTTAGAGGTGGACACTTTGTGAAACATGGTACTGTTACCCTGGTGGTGACAGCTTAAGAAATGGAAAATTGTATTTCTAATTAGATTTCTAATATCTCTGTGTATCTCTTTTATGATGGTGTCTCTAAATACTTGGCCTTAATTCAGATTGTCCTGTCACCTCGCTAATGGCATGCAATTGAGAATTCACTTGTGCTAGGTTTTTCCTGAAAACGTGTGTATATGTTTTATGCTAACCCCTTGCTAATTAAATGGCTTTGTGATACAGTTTGTGTTATTTAATTCCATAGGGAATCTGGGGAAAATATTGTAATTTGCTAAGTACAATGGAAATAACCACATTGGTACTGTACACATTATATGGGAATTGTTCTCAACTTAGTCCTATATGGAGCAGTGGTTTTTAAAGTTTTTGTGTTATGAATTAAATGAATAAATATTTGGGAAGTACCTATTTACTATGTCCTGAAAGTTACTGAACTAAGGTGAGTAAGTAAAAGTATTACTTTATGGCTTGCTTTACATTTTTAAAAAGTAAATGTTATTTTTTGTCTTTAGTTGGAGTTTGTTACTTAAAACACAATTTTTTATTTTTACAAGTAAGAAAGGAAAGAATTCTAGCACTAAGCTGGAAAGAGAAAAGCAGCTTGATTTTGCTTGGAATGAATGGAAGGAACATAATAGTAAAAGGAACATATAAAGAAGTTTGAGTGAACAAGAAAATATTTTTAAAACATTTAAAGGCATGCTTTAATGAGATGAGATAACACATACTAGGTAATTTAGCCCCAGTCTTGACAAAGCACTTTTAGTTACACTGTATATTTTTCAGTTTAACAGGTTGGTAATTTACAGTAGAAGCAGGCCCAGTCTGCACTGTTCTCTTTTCTTTTCGTTTATTCTTCATTTTTGGACCATGCGGAGTTTAGTAAAAAGAGCTATTAACTCCTAAGTGCCTGTTCACAAAGGAGAACAGTGCATCTACAAATTTAGCAAAAGCCAACCTTCATCAGAATCTCCTAAGAGGGTTGTGCTTGGAAAAATTTAAATTTTCTGACCCCTACAACAGAACTGTTGTGTCACAACCTCTTGGGGTAGGGCCCAAGAATATGAATTTTCAACTTATTTCAAAGTGATTCTCACACATGCTAAATTTTGAGAACTATACTGTACTGTACATTCTGCTTGGAGTGACTACAGTTTAGCAAAATGTACTTTGATGTCAAGCTTATCTGAGGCAAGACTTGGATTTGTTAGTCATTGTGATATAACCAGGGACAAACTACTTCAAATTGTTTGAGCCTTCATTTTATTCAGCTATAAAGTTGGAGATAAGAGTCCAATTTTAAGACCATAGTGCTGCTCCACTATTAATAGCATCTTTTTTCATTCTCAGAATGATCCTAGTTCAGAATATAAATTGTATGGGCACTCCAGAATGTTTTTGTGTTAGTATATTGTGATGATTATATAACTTCTATCCATTTAGCACAGTTGGCAGATAGTACATATTTGATAAATGTTCTTATAAAAATGCTATTTTTAAAAAAGCAAATATGTATTTATGTATCTTAACAGCATATTCTGGACTGCTTGTTGCTTTAATTACTTTTAAAAATGGATTTCCGTGGAAAAAAGTCACTGATGATTGATTGTTGGCTAGTTTTGTCCTCTGTGGTAAAAGGTCCTTAAATTAGGTCATTTTGTCTTCGTGTTTTTCACTAGCTTGGTCATTTCAGTTGGCATTATCCTGTGCTAAAAGGCATTCTGGAATCGAGACTTTGGAGTAAAAACATTCAAGAGAAGGATAATAAAAGTCTGTAAAGTGGAACTCTAGTATAACATAAAAAAATATCGTCTAATCAGCCCCATTTTCTACCAAAGAGAATGACAACATTTTTCTTCTCTTATTAGCTTCTTGATGGAAAACCCCTATACTGCCTTCTGTTTTCTTTTCATTTCTAAGCAAGTATGGCTTACAGCAAGGAGAAAGAGATGTTCTACAGTTGTTCTTATAGATAGATGAGAAAGTCATACTTGTCATCTCTGACACACTTATGTTTGAATCCTTGTTCAGCCACTTATCTGAAGGGAACCTTATTTAACTTCTCCAAAGTTAAGTTTCTTTATCAGTACAACATAAACATTAGTGTTTCCTTCATTGTGTGCTTTGAAGATATGAGATAATGCAAATCCAATACTTAGCAGCATGGCTCTGCTCTCAGTTATTGATATCTAATACCAGTATTTAAAAAAAATTTAAATGTTTATCTTGAGAGAGAGAGAATGAGAGAAAGAGAGAACAAGAGGGGGAGGAGTAGAGAGAGAAATGGGGAGAGAGAGAATCCTAAGTGGGCTCCATCCTGTCAGTGCAGAGCCTGACATGGGGCTTGATCATATGAACTATGAGATCATGACCTGAGCCATAGTCTAGAGTTGGACGCTTAACCAATGGAGACACCCAGGCACCTCTACTGCCATTATTAAGAAAATTGAAGATAATCTTAAAATTGTGTGAACATTAGATATGAAGACTGCAGCTTGGAACTTATTTGGTCTGTTGGCCTCTTTCTACTCCATCTGGACATTTACTTCTCCGTTGTGTAATTATTGTTCTTCCTTATGAGAAAAAGGACAAAACAAGTAACATGGCATAAGGAGAAAAAATAAATCACAGTATCTTAAAATAGGAGGGAGAGGAACTCAAGAATTGATAGGCCAAGTGATATGGTAGATCAATAATGTATTTGGAGTGCCTGGTTGTCAACACATGCCAATAAGTGTTTGAGATTTTATGTTCAAGCCTTATTCCATTGACTTTATGTAAATATTTTTATTCTATTTTATTTATTTAATTATTTATTTATTTATTGGGACAGAGAGAGAGACAGAGCATGAATGGGGGAGGGGCAGAGAGAGAGGGAGACACAGAATCGGAAACAGGCTCCAGGCTCCGAGCCATCAGCCCAGAGCCTGATGTGGGGCTCGAACTCACGGACCACGAGATCGTGACCTGGCTGAAGTCGGACGCTTAACTGACTGCGCCACCCAGGCGCCCCTTTTATTCTATTTTAAATGAAGTCATCATTATCCATGAAATGTGAATAATTTTATGTTCAACATGTAACTAAAATATTTAAAATACTATATTATCATGGAGCAAAGATAGACTTTTTAACAAATGATTGTGGAATACCTGATCATCCACATGCATAGTAAACCTAGACACAGGCCTTATACACTTTGCAAAAATTAATTCAAAATAGATCACATACCTGAACATTGAACCCAAAATTCTAAAATTCCTAAATACAATCACGGTTGCAAAGAGCGATATCTGCATTCCCATATTCATTGCAGCATTATTCATAGCAGCCAAAATACTGAAGCGATCTAGGTGTCCTTTGACAATGAATGGATAAAAGAGTGTGTGTGTGTGTGTGTGTGTGTGTGTGTGTGTGTGTGTGTGTTTATGTATAATATTCAGAACCACGCAGGCACCAAGCTGAGTGCAATAAGCCAGACACAGAGAAAACTGGTTTTATCTCACATATGTAATCTTAAGAAACAAAAGTCAAACTCATAGTAACATTAAAATTAAAATAGTAGTTACCAAAAGTTGGAGGTAAAGGGGAAAAATGGAAATACTAATCAAAAGGTACAAACCTTGAATTACAACATGACCAGCATGATGACTATAATTAATACAAATATATCGTACACATGAATTTTGCTGAGAGTAGATGTCAAATGTTCTCACTGCACAGAAAAAAAATGGTAACTGTGTGAGGTGTTGGATTTGTTAGTTTGAATCTGATAATTATTTCAGAATGTTTACATGTATCAGAACGTCATGTTGTATACCTTATGTATAATTTTTTGTCAAAAATAAATAAAAAATAAAAACCAATTAAACCTCTAACAAAATCCTCATAAAATTTCTAGAGGGTAACATAGGAGAAAACATCAGAGACGTTGGGTATGGTGCTGACTTTTTAGTTAAAACCCTGAAGGCACAATCCATGAAAGAAATAATTGATAAGCTGGACTTATTAAAATAAAAATCTGCTCTGCAAAAGGCAATATCAGGAGAGTGAAAAGATAAACCTTAAACTGAGAGAAACTATTTGAAAAAGATACATCTGATAATGGACTGTTATGCAAAATTTAGGAAGAACTCTCAAAACTCAACAGTAAGAAAGCAAACAACTCAAAAAAAAAAAAAAAGGATTTAAGACCTGAAGAGACATTTTACCAAAGAAGATACATACATGATAAAAAATGGTGTGAAAAAAATGTTCCACCTCATATATAATGGTATAATGCATATTACAATGAGCTACCATTACAAACCCATTAGAATGGCCAAAATCCAAAACACTGACACCACCAAATACTGGTGAGCATATGGAGCAACAGGAAGTTTCATTCATTTGCTGGTGGGAATGTAAAGTGGTACAGCTACTTTGGAAGACAGTTTGGTGCTTTCTTATGGAACTAAATATACTCTTAACATAAGATCCAGCTGTCTCACTCCTTGGTATTTACCCAAAGGAGTTGAAAATTTCTGTCCACACAAACTCTGTACATGGAGGTATATAGTGGTTTTATAATTGCCAAAGCCTGGAAGCAACCAAAATGTCCTTCATTAGGCGAATGGCTTAATAAATTGGTACATCCAGACAATGGAATATTATTTAGCACTAAAAAAGAAGTGAGCTATGAAGCCATGAAAAGTCATGGAGGAAACTTAAATGTCTATTACTAACTGAAATAAGCCAGTCTGAAATTACTAACTGAAATAAGCCAGTACATACTTTATGTTTCCAATGACAGGACATTCTGTAAAAGCAAACCTATGGAGACAAAAATAGAAGTCATTGGTTACCAGGGATTGAGTTGGGGTGAGGGATGCTTAGAGCACAGAGGGTTTGTAGAGCAGTGAAAATACTATGCATGATTCTATAATAGTAGATACGGCATTATACATTGGTCCAAATCTGTAGAATGTATAACACCAAGACTGAACCACGATGTAAGCTGTGAAATCTGGATGATTAAGATGTGTTGGTGTAGGTTCATCAGTTGTGAAAAGTTTACCACTCTGATGAGTTAGAATGCTAATGGGGGTAGATGATACATGTGTGGGTGCAGGGGTTTTGTGGGAAATCTTTTACCTTCTCAGTTTTGCATGAACCTAAAAATACTCATGAAAAAATCTTTAACGAAAGTAGAATGAAGTCTGAAGGATCCTCCATAATGTTTATTCACATCCTGATACTTAAAATATAGAAAGAAATTAGAATTCTACAGGTATTAGTTCTGGATTTTTAAAAAATTTTTAACATTTATTTTTGAGAGAGAGAGACAGAGTACAAGTGGCAGGGGGTTGGGGGTTCCAGAGAGAGAGAGAGAGAGAGGGAGACACAGAATCTGCAGCCAGCTGCAGGCTCCGAGCCTGCTCTGGGGCTCAAACCCACGAACCATGAGACCATGACCTGAGCTGAAGTAGGATGTTTAACCGACTGAGCCATCTGGTGCCTCTACAAGTGTTACTTTTTTAAGTGACAATTTTCATGGCTGTAATAATGTTGCAAATGCCTGTTTCACTTTGTGCAAATGATGATGAATTAGAGAAACTTCTGAAACATGGATTATCTGATTGGCAATCGTATACACATAGGTTATTGCGAATTAACTATTTTGTGTCAAAATTGAGTGACTATTGAGAAACACATGTTTAATGTGTAAGTCACACTTTCAATAATGTTTGCATCCACTGCAATATTTTTCAATGAACCAGCATCCTTATAATGAACATGGTGTTATTAAAAGGAAGCTGGCAGTACAAGTGGTACTTTGTGTTTTCTCATTGCATGCTTTGATTTAGATTTAAGATGTTCTTGGTTTTATTTCCAAGTTGGCATGAATTAGCAGTAAATAGGATTCTGCTGGCTTGTGTTAAATATGCTTTTCACATACCTCTCAGGAAAGAATAGGGAGAATTCAGAACAGTAATCAGTTTTGATTGAGGTTATCTAGATAGAAGTCTTTCCTATATCCAAACATCACACCAAAATTCTTAGCATGTAATCAGAAGGAACCGTGTTGACTTCACAACTTATTGAAGGGTGTATGCTTTGATTAGGGAGTAATAGGGAAAGGAGATGGTGGTATTCCCACAGATTAATGATTGTGGATTTTCAGCAGTTGAGAATTTCATTCAACCTAAAAGACAATTTCTAATACTTACTAATCGTGGAAGATCATAGGAATATGGTTGATTAAAATTATGAATAATGCATAAAATATAATATGTGGCTAGAAAAACACATTGGCTTTAACTCACTCATGATTAGGCATACATGATTAATTTCAGGTCCTTCCTTTAGCATTGACTTTTAGATTTTGGACTGCCTCTGGAGAGTTAATCAATATCTCTTCCCACCCTTCAAAAAAAAAACTAAAGGTGAATGCTCCAAAGGTAGATACACGTGCCCCTGATAACTTTGCATCGGGTAATGGGTTTCCACCAACCTGACTTGGTATTTGCAGTAAGAAAAAAATTCCCAAATAGCAGTGGGCTGAAACTAAAGAACCAAAGAAGTGTTTGTTTTTGCTTTTGGCCATTTGTCCATTTTAGGAGGGAGATAAGGGTTGGGAGCTGTGCTGCATATTGTCCTCACTAAGACTCGGGCCTGGTAAAGACTCCACCAACTGGAGTGCTGCTGGTTTCTGTGGCAGGAGGAAGGAGAGTGCTGGCAGATCTTCCAGTTAAGTGTTGTGGTCCAGAAGTGACCCGCACTGCTTTTGTTCTCAACTCTTTGACCAGAATTATTCTCGTTATCCTACCAGTGAAGAGGTGGCAAAGAAATAGAATTGTCCCTTGTGGCTAGAAGGGGGAAAGAACCAGCCTTAGAAGGGCATTAGACAGAATCTCTACCACATCTGAGGAACAAATTAACTGTCAGAGCAGAGGTCCAGTCATCCCACCATGGCAAACAACATGATTAACCCTAGAACTGACAATTCTCAGGTCACATTTGACCTGATTCCCTCCACTCACCGTAAGCTGGCAGCTGTGGCTTTGCAAACAAGGCTAATGCCACTGTGGTCAGAACTGAATTGAGTATTGGCAGGAGCAGAACCGGAAAGCTGTAGTCCTTTTGTGTATCCATGCCTAATCTAATTCATATTGAATGAAAGGTATACTCATTTTATTCTTGGGGCAAAAAATGATAATGTAAAACCCAGTCCAACTACTAAATCAAGATTTTCTGTAAGATTGGTATTAATTATTGTGCCGGTCCTTTCGTATGCCTGAAACTGATTTTATTTTTTTGATTCTGATCTGTTTTTCACAGTTTGAGTGTGGAGAGCAGACCAACTATGCATCATTCTTTTTGAGAGAGAGAGAATCCTGTTTAAGGCAGGAAAAGTGCAGGTATCTCTAAAAAATATAGTAACCTAGTTCTTTTGATTACCACAGGCAAAGAAAACTTTGTGACTTTATGTCTTGCCTAATCTTGAGAGTGCACCAAAATCACCTGGCAAAATTTCTGTATTTTAACATAAATTCCTGACCCTGACTTTCAGAATTTCCATTTAAGGAGGTTTAGGGGGAAGCCTGAGCATCCATATTTTTAATATCACCAGGTCATTCTCATGGGCAACCAGAAATGAGAACTGCCGTCCTGAATCCTGACATGTTGTGTAAGAGAAACTTTATTTTGAACATGTTTCCTGTAACGGGTAACCAAATCGCATTTTTTAACATATTCCAAGAATATGTTAAACATATTCTTAAGAATAAGACCATCCATGTAGTCAAACAGAATCCATTTTTGCAGTATTTCTGGTTCTCTTATGTGAAAAAAATATTGAAGTTATTAATAGTTTGTAGATTTGTTTGGGAATCCTTTCCATCTCTATATATTTTATATTCTGGTTTATAAGTCAAGTGAGAAGGGAATATATGTATCCTAAGTGTTCTACACAAGGTCATACTAAGTGTGTATGGATCCCATTAACATAGTTACCCTGATTTAGGATTTACCAAAATAATGGGGGGGAAAAGGTTGTAACTAACAATAGATATGCCTGCTCTAATCTCTTTCTTCAAAATAGGATAATCAAGCATGAAACATGCTTTTTAAAATCATATTTTGAGTCCAGAAAGCAGGATTAAAATGATTCCTAGAGAGAAAGAGAGAAAGAGCATTGAAAACTCCAGTTATGAAGCTACTAATTACAGAAACCCATGTGATAATAAGTTTGTTCTTTTCTTTCTTTAAAGGACATTTGCTTCATCCTTTTTAAGGCTACCAGTTGCAGGCATGTCTGTTTCAAAGTGTTTAAGACTGAATATCATTCTGATGTCCATAGTTCAGTGTAATAAATACACATGCTGTGAAAGACTGTCAGTAAATATACATTTTTATTTGCTTTAAGAGATTCTTCAATTTATGTAGAGGAGTATTTAATGGAATTAAATAGTAATTAAGCCGAATAATGTTGATATTGTCAAATATAAGCAAATCTGGATGTAGGTGAGGATAGATTTCATTCACAAGGATTATTATAAGAGTGATTATTACTATAGGGAGAATGCTCCAACCATGAGATCTATAAGCATTTCCATGATCAGGTAGGTAAGCTCTTTTATAGGGAACAGTGAACAAGGCTAGAAAAGAAGCCGGGTGTGGGTAAAGCAGGATGAAAAGGTGGCATGATCTCATGATCATATAGTTGATTATGGAATGTTTTTCCCTAAGGATAGTCAGTGCTCTGGAGCAACTCCTAAGAAATACTTGTATGCTGGCTCACGCTGAACGTGTGTCAAAATTCAGAGGCCTTGGAGAAGGAGAGGTTTAGTTAAGTCTATTCTAGCCATGGTAGTAGATATGTTATCCACATTGGTCAGTGGGTACAAACGTTTCAAGTAATCAATTATTAAGCAAAGAATGGGAATTTGAAGGGTCTGTTTCAAGCTTTGTCATAGGTAGACAAGTTGGGATACCTGTGAGTCTAAGTCATATGGGGAAGGCAGTGAACTTTCAGAACACAAAGGGTAGGGAAATTTATTTAACCGTCTGTGGTTTGCAGAGTCATGGGGCTCAGATAAAATTCATCATTGACCCTATAAAGCAATCAGATCTAGCTGATTCTCATACAATAATAGATACCATTTGGTGATGGCCTGGCACTTGACTGAGCACTTCACATGCTTACTTCACTATCATCTTTTGTGGTATGAATGATTATCCATTTTCCAGATATGGAAATGGGGGCTTAGAGAGTCCCAATATGTCATAGGGATTTAGTGTTTGCTCTCGAATTCAAACTTGGGTTTCCATATTATATAGGTCAAACTTGTAGGCTGTAGAGTACATATTCAAGAAAAAGACACCCGGTCTTTAATAATAGTATTGAATTTAACATTAAGGCAAAGAAAAATTCTGTGTACAATTTCAGATATGTATTTTATGTTCTGAGAGACAGAAATTAGGTGAGAGGAAGATGTGCATGAAGAGGACTGTAAGACTGAAATCTTTACAAGCATGACTATTAAGGAATGCACTGCTTTGATTCTCTTCATTTTAAACATTATGGCAGGCTCTATTCCTTTCCTTTGGACCATGCTGTGGGATCATGCTGAGAAACTTCTCTCTGCAGTCTGCTAACAGACACTTATAGCAGGATTTAAAATTTTTCAATTCATGTACGAATGAGCATATTGTATCCAGAACTTAGAAATTGCCATTGTCAGTGTATGATTTGGAACTGTTTCAATTAAAAAATGAAGTGAAAATTAAAAGGTGACCAGGACTTACTTTAATCTGAATTGTTTTTAAGGAGAGTAATAGGTGTTATTAGACTAGCTAGCTAGTATCTAACTGTAGAGTTTAGAATTGCAAGGGAACTTAAAGGTCATGGAATCCAGCCTCCCCCATAGTGCAGGAATTCCCTTGTAAGACATTCTTAGTAACTAGTCATTTGAGCACCGTTTGAATATCTTTAGTGTTGGGAATTTCACTCCAGGGGCAGTCATGCCATTTTTGAATAGCCCTAATTGTTGAAAATTTTCTTATTCTGAACTGACAAATAGCTATCTAGCAAAAGAAGAGTACTGTATTTTTATCAGTGCTTTGAAAATATAAAAGGAAATAAATGCAAACTTTTAAAAAAAATCTCTGAATTTAATACTAGCTACAGGGGGCAGAATTAATCTTTGTGTCATTCATTATTCTGGAATTCAATACTGCTTCCCTTGTAAACCACAATTTCTGTAACATAGGTTCTGTTTTCTATTTTATTTGGTTTGCAAATAAATTTTGGTGGGAGGAAGATGTGTGTTTCAGGGGAAAAGTATGCATTTTCACAAGTAGCACATGCTTCAGACCTTTTATTGTCTCTGAGCTATTTGTACAAATTTAAGTAAATTCTGTCTTGTTTCATGGAGTTTCTACTGACTTGCCTCCCAATTTTGCCTCCATTTGCAATTCAGTTCACATACTCCATAGAAATTTGTGATTTTCCATTTTTCCTTTGAATCAGTGATAACCCGTTTGTTTTCCTCATTTAATGAGTACAAATACAATTTTTAATGTGTTCATTTTTATTTTATATCTGTATTAGTCATTATATTATTTTTATGAAAATTACCTTTTAAAAGTTTTGGAGGTCTTCCAAAAGATGCCTGATGGATTCACCTACCAGAGCAAGGTAAATCCCCTCAGCAGAGAAGGGCACCTCATCTGCAATTTAAATGTTATTTTTCTTGGGTTTCAAAGGTGAATCCTTAGTGGCTCAGAAATTTGTTAACACTGTTTTTCTTGTTTTTATTTTCTGTTCTACTAATTTTGTGTTTTGGTTTGGTTTTGGCCAGTACATCATTTCTCATTATTGGCAGGAGTGGTTGGAATTTTTTTTTTTTTTTTTATCATCTAACCCTTTAGCCAAGTTATTCCCTATCACTGGCAATACTGGTTTGTAATTTGACTTCAAAGTCTTATCATTTGATGAGGTCTGTAAATGCATTAATGGTTTACAGAGATCTTTATTGGTGCAAGATGACAGAGTTTTTTTGTTTGTTTGTTTTGATGTCTATTTTTCTAGTTTGAGTTCAAATCAGTTAGGAATTTCATGGCCACAAGAGAGTGGTTATCTAGACTGGGGAGTTTTATATTTCTCTTTATGCTTGAGTCAAGGCTAAAATTTTAGAGTTGAAGTTACAAACATTCCCTGTATGTCTGTAAATTTACATGTCCACAATTTTGAAAGGTCTTTTCATTGTGTGAATGTAAAATAGTTTCTTCTGGATGGTATTGCCAAATTAGACTATAAAATCTCTTAAAGGAACTGTATACTGATTGGCTTAGAAATTAACAAGTGGCTGTGTAAATACAAACAAATTCCTGTAAATTAAAGAAATTGAATTTCTAATACTTGGTACTAAAAAAGAAAGTATGTTTACAGAAATTGACTTGAAATATTTAAAAATTTTAAGTTTACATACAATTTAGGTAAATGTTTGGCATATGACACTAGTTTAAATTTATCTAAACCTTTTGCATATGAGATTAGTTTAGACTAGTTTCATTTAAGAAAAAGCTATGATTTGGGGTGCCTGGTTAGCTCAGTCAAGCTTCCATCTCTCAATTTCAGCTCAGGTCATGATGTCACAGTTGGTGGGTTTGAGCCCCACATCAGTGGCTCCACACTGAACGTGTAGAGCCTGCTTGGGTTGTTCTTTCCCTCTTTCTATGTCCCCTGCCCCCCCCACCCTGACTCTCTCTCTGTGTCTCAAAATAAAGAAATGTAAAAAATTTTTTAAAAAGTCGTGTGTTTTTGTGTTCATTCTATATGAATATATTCTTCTGAAATGTTTCAGGTTTACTAATTGAATATAAAACCTTACTTTTACTTAATGTTTACAATTATAAAAATTCAGGGATATGGAGAAAATGGAAGCCTTTGGTCATTGTTTATCCATAGAGTGAATGCCTAAACAATATATGGACAAAATTGCCTTTGTGAAAACTTGAAAAACTAGTTAAGAGGTTGTAGTATACCGAGTGAGCACAAAGCCAAGGAGAGTGTCATCTAAATGGATAGGAAAATCTTGGCATTTTGCATGCCCTAGCCCATCCCCTCTCTGGCATAGTGTGGCGTGATTGGGAGGAAATTGCCAACTCCTGGCTTTTGCTTACCTAGTGCAAAAGAAGAGTAGAACATGCATCCATTTTTCTGGCTTTTTGGCAGGCTACCTGAAGGACTGGTTTTGTCTCACCTGACTAGGAGTGCTTATAGGAACAGCAATGTGGACATCAAATTGGGCTGCTCAGAAGAAAAATGAGCACCATGGCTTATTACAGCACCATTGAGACTATAGTACTGCAGAAAGATACAGGAGGAGTGAGAGATTACAGACTCCTGAGTAGAAACGGGAAAACCTCTTGAGGAAATTAGATGCATAAGCCCGAAGAAGATATGTCCTCAGAAAAGGTTTGTGAGGCCCCTAAACTCTTTATCAGGCTGATTGGTGAAGGTTTTCCCTTGTAGGAAGCCAGTATCTAAAGACTGGGTAAGGTATTTGTTTTTTTCAGGTGCCCACATCTCACTGAAAGATCATAAGGCATCAAAGAAACAAAGAATCATGGTCCCAATTGAAGGAGTCAAATTAATCTCTAGGAATTGGCTCTAGGGAAAGAGAGAGCTATGAAATACCTGAGAAACAATTGACAATAACCATCTTAAAGATGCTCAATTTCCTGAAAGAGAAAAGAGACAACATTAAAGGTAATTAAGAAAATGTTGTATAAATAAAATGAATATCAACAAAAAGAAACTATAAAAAAGAACCAAATGGAAATTCTAGAGTTGAAGTATACAGTGATTAAATTGAAAAAGTTACTAGATTTGTTCAAGAACAGACTTAACCAAGCAGAAGAAAAGATCAGTGAAATTAAAAATAGCTCATTTAGGGGCGCCTGGGTGGCTGGGTCGGTTGAGCGTCCGACTTCGGCTCAGGTCATGACCTCGCGGTCCCTGAGTTCAGGCCCCGCATCGGGCTCTGTGCTGACTGCTCAGAGCCTGGAGCCTGTTTCAGATTCTGTGTCTCCCTTCCTCTCTGACCCTCCCCCGTTAGTGCTCTGTCTCTCTCTGTCTCAAAAATAAATACATGTTAAAAAAATTAAAAAAAATAGCTCATTTAAAATCATGAAGTCACAGGAGAAAAAAGAATGAAGAGAGCCTAAGAAAGTTACTGGACACCATCAATTGGACTAATATATAAATTATGGGAGTCTCAGAAGGAGAAAAGAAAGATAAAGGGCCAAGAGCTGATTCGAAGAAATAATGGACAAAACAGGTATTTATAGTGAAAATAATTGGCTTTTGTTTGATCTTTTTAATGTTTATTTATTTTTGAGACAGAGACAGAGCATGAATGGGGGAGGGTCAGAGAGAGAGGGAAACACAGAATCTGAAGCAGGTTCCAGGCTCTGAGCTGTCAGCGCAGAGCCCGACCTGGGGCTCTAACTCACGGACCGTGAGATCATGACCTGAGCCGAAGTCGGACACTTAACTGACTGAGCCACCCAGGCGCCCCTGTTTGATCTTTTTAAAGATAGAAATTTTTAATAGTGAGTGATATAATATGACTCTATTCAATAGGACTTTTTGCAATGATGGAAATACTTTCCATCTATAGTGTGCAATAGAGTAATCACAAACTATTTAGCTGTAAAACACTTGACAGTTGGCTTTTGCATTTGAAAAATTGGATTGATGTAATTTAATTTAAATTTAAGTAGATATAAATGGCCACATAATGGACTGAGCAAATCTAAAGAATGAAACTTGGAGATAGTACTAATGGCAAAGCTGACTTCAAAGAATGTTTACTAGGTTGTTCTATTGGAAACTTTGTAACTATCTTACACGTAAATAGTTTTGAACTATTTACGTTTGCATTTAATAAGTCAAAAAGGAAAACTTTTGAAAGAATGCTTTACAAATAACGATTTCAAGAACATTTCAGTAAACAAAAATTTATTTGAAAATTTTAATCCAAAACTTAAGATCATTTAAAGCAAAATGTTACGTTTCATTTTTTGTACTTCATATAGTAATATAAATATAGTAGGATTTCTTGGAAACCAAATAGATTTCAAATAACAATTCTTAAGACTTTTGTGTAACTGAGAGCTTTTATCAGTATAAAATAAAGATACGTTGTACTTCATTAAAAGTGATTTAAATGATTCAGGAAATGCGATATTGGGGGAAGCTAGATTTGAAATTTGAAGGGTAAACTGAAAACCTAAATGAATATGTAATTGAAAGAGCCAGACAGTATCATCCAGAAATAGGACTATTAGTCATACCAGAAAATAATCATAGAGAAAATTATATAACATCAGAATATAGAAACAATATCAGAAAACAATAAACATATGAAAACTATATAATATAAAAATTTATAAAAATATATTCATTTACTAAATTATTCTATAGTTAGGGGGTTGATTAGTATCAAGGCATTGAACTTGAACCTTTACATTTGAAAAAAATGTTGAATTATGACTTCTGAAAAATACTACCTAAATAACCTGTTGCTGAAGCAAAGCCAAGTTTATTCCTTATTGATATAAATGAAGATGATTAAACTTAACAGTCTTAATCTGTAAGTAGAATGGCATAGACCATGTATCTTCATCCTCTGATTCATGAAACGTGCAGGGAAAAATAGCACATAATCCCAAAATATCTGTATTAGAGAGTATTTTTTGAGCTTCCTTTGCCTGATCTCCTGCTTTTATACATAATGTCTTTAATTTTGGCATTGCTTACTAATAAACATGCATTGTTTGATGTAGCTTGCTATGAGTAATTATAAAAATATACATTACTATTTTATTCAAACTGGAGCTGGATGGCAGATAAAGGACACAATATATCATTTTTATAAATTATTTAATAAAGTAGAGGCATTTCACACCTGTCACATTTCAATTAACCTCCCCGAAATTCTTGTGTGGACTTGTCCTAATGTGATCTATTTGCCAATTGGTATGTAGATTTCATTAAAAAGAATAATTTTTTTAAAAAGATAAAATCACGATTCTCATGAACGTAAAAAAAAGAATAGGGTTAAAAATTTTATTTAGCTCACTAATAAATGAGGAAACCAGTAAATTTTTACAACTGTTTACAAAGAAAATTGACAAAATACAAAAACCTAGATAAAGCCAATTAGGAACTTGGAAATGAATTTAGAAATAGACACACCATTCCTCATTATGTATGGGACAGTAATCAATTACATCACCAGGAGGTACTGTTCATTTATATTTCAATGGACAAGAATCTTTTGAATGATACTCAGTTGTCTACAACTTAGAGTGGTGAAATAAAGATAATGAAAAGTGCAGAAGAAGCAGAGGCATGAATTAATGATGTATAAGACAGAGTAATAGAAAGTGATCAAGCAGAAGGGAGGAGATAAAAAAAAAAGGAAAATGAAAATAGAGAATTCAGTGACTTCACAATATTTGTATTACAGGATTCTAAGGAGAGACAGAAAAGAGGGCAGAAAATTTATTGGAAGAAATAATAGGTGAAAATTTCCCTAATCTGGGGAAGGAAACAGTTGAGTAGATCTAGGATGCCTGGAGAAACCCCAACAAAATCAACAAAAGCAGATCTACACCAAGACATACTGTAATTAAATTGGCAAAATATAGTAATAAAGAAAAAAATTTAAAAGCAACAGAACAAAGGACAGTAACACATACAAGGGAATACCTGTAAGGCTAGCAGGGGACTTTTCAGCAGAAACTTTGCACATCACAAATCAGTGACATGATGTATTCAGTGCTGAATGGGAAAAATCTACAGGCAAGAATACTCTGTCCAGCAAGGCTATCATTCAGAATAGAAGGAGAGATGAAGAGTTTCCCAGACAAACAAAAACTAAGAAATTTATGACCCCTAAACCAGCCTGGCAAGAAATATTAAAGGGGGCTCTTTGAATGGAAAGGAGAGACTAAAAATGAAAGTATAAAGGTAAAAAAGTCAAAAGCAGTACACATGAATATTTCTGTAAAAACTCCATCTGTGAACTCACAAAAGAGCGTAAAATATAACAACATAAATGTAAAACATGGGAAAAGAGTAAAGAATGGGTTCAAACTTAAACAACCATCAACTTAATACAGACTGCTATATGCAGAACAGGATATATACAAACCTAACATTAACAATATATGAAAAACAACTAGAAAACATGCAAAGATTAAAGAGAAAGAAATCCAAATATATCACTAAAGAAAATTAGGAAACCACGAATGAAAGACAAGTAAGGATCAGAGAAAATCTTCAGAAACACCACAAATCACCAAATAACAATAAATATATAACTATAAATAATTACTTTAATGGCAGATGGACTCAATGCTCCAATGAAAAGACATAGGGTGACAGAATGGATTAAAACATCAAGATTCATCTATAGGCTGCCTACAGAAGACTCATTTTAGACCTAAAGACACCTGCAAATTCAAAGTGAGGGAATGGAACAACATCTGTCATGCAAATGAATGTCAAAAGAAAGCTGGAGTAGCAATACTTAACATCAGAGAAAACAGACTTTAAAACAAGGACTATAACAAAAGACAAAGGAGGACACTATATAATAATAAAGAGGACAATCCAACCAGAAAATATAACAATTAGGAATACTAATCCACCCTACATGGGAGCACCCAAGTACATAAAACAGTTAATAACAAATGTAAAGGAACTAATTGATAAAAACACAGTAATAGTACAGGACTTTAGCATTCATCCTTATATCAATGAACAGGTCATCTAAACAGAAAACAAGGAAACAATGGCTTTGAGTGATACACTGGACCAGATGGATTTAATATATTCAGAACATTTCATCCTAGAACAGCAGAATACACATTCTTTTCAGGTGCACATGGAACATTCTCCAAAATAGATCACATACTGGGACACAAAACAAGCCTCAATATATTCAGGAAGGTCAAAGTCATACTAAGCATCTGTTCTGACCACAACAATATGAAACAAGATGTCAGTCACCAGACAAAATCTGGAAAGACCACAAATACAAGCAGGCAGAATAACATGCTACTAAACAATGAATGGGTCAACCAGAATATAAAAGAAGAAATAAAAGAGTACATGGAAACAAATGAAAATGAAAACACGCTGGTCTCAAGCCTTTGGATGCAGCAAAAGCAGTTCTAAAAGGGACATTTATAGCAATACAAGCTTATGTCAAGAAGCAAGAAAAATCTCAAAACTTAAACTTGTAGCTAAACGAGTTGGAAAAAGGAAGGAGATAATAAGCATTAGAGCAGAAATAAATGAAATGAAGACTAAAAAAGCAACAGAACAGATCAGTGCTGCCAGGAGCTGCTTGTTTGAAAATAATCAGTAAAATTTATAAATGTCTAGCTAGAATTCTCAAGAAAATAAGAAAACAGACACAAAATCACAAATGAGGCAAAATAACAACCAACACTATGGAAGTACAAACAATCATAAGTAAATAGTATGAAAAACTGTATGCCAACCAATTGGACAACCTAGAAGAAATGGATTAATTCCCAGAAACCTACAAACTACCAAAACGTAAATTGGAGGAAATAGAAAATTTGAACAGATTGATTACTAGCAAAGAAATTGAGTCATTAATCAAAAAACTTCAAAAAGACAAAAGTCCAGGCCAAGATGGTTTCACAGGTGATGTCTACCAAATATTTGAAGAAGAGTTAATATCCTGTCTTCTTAAACTATTCCAGAAAATAGAACAGGAAGGAGAATTTCCAGAATAATTCTGTGAGGTCAGCATTACATGGGTACCAAAACCAGATAAAGGTAGGTGGGTGTATGGGTAAAATAGGTGAAGGGAATTAAGAGTCCACTTATGCTAATTATAATAGAATTGAAAAAAAAAAAAAAAAACCCAAAAACTATAGGTGAAGTTAGAATTTGTCTCCCTCTACTGGTCAATGTCTTTTACTAATACTGTTATTCTAAAATCCAAATATTATGGGCATTTTATTTCTTATCTATAATGAAAAATGATTTTAATCAAGATACTAATTTTATAATCATGTCTGTCAAATTTAACAGTAATAAGCTACCAGGTACATAATCTTGAAATAGATACATTGATATCTATGGCTTAAATACATTGTCCAAAATTCCATGAGGCATTCTCTGCTCCAAAACAAAAACTGATTTCTTCCTATTAAATATAATTTTATAGTTTGTCCAGGTCTACCTTCTGTTGTTACAGAAAGATACATTAAAAAATTTGATTTTAGTTTCATATTAGGCATTTTATTTTGACACCTACATGTAAAACAATATTCATTAACATATACTGAAGATTGATGACACTGTTTAGGACTGTTCTTAACTAACAGAGTATTATGTCTAATTAAATTTAAAATGTTATGCTTATCAAATAAAGAGAGTACATCCTAAAAAAAAAATAAACAAAAACAGAAACCAAAACAAAACTCCATGAAAAAGAGAACTACAGGCCATTATCTCTTATGCATATAGATTCACAAATCCTTAACAAAATACTATGGCACCAAATCGAACAACACATTAATTTTTTAAAATGTTTATTTGTTTATTTTTGAGAGAGAGAGAGAGTGACATAGTGAGCAGGGAGGGGCAGAGAGACCCAGAGACCCAGAATCCAAAGCAGGCTCAGGCTCCAAGCTTATCAGCACAGAGCCCGACCGGGCATGAACCCACAAGCATTGAGATCACGACCTGAGCTGAGGTCCCCCCCGCACCAACAACACACTAAAAGAATTATTCACCATGATCAAGTGAGATTTATTCCTGGATTGCAAAGGTGGTACAACATTGACACATCAGTTGACATGATACATCTCATCAGTAAGAGAAAGGATAAGAACCATATGACCACATTAATAGAGGCAGAAAAAACATTTGACAAAGTGTAACATCCATTCGTAGACATAAAGTTTCAACAAAGCAGGTTTTGAGGAAACGAACCTCAATTTAATAAAGGCCATGTATGCAAAAACCCATAGTTAACATCGTCAATGGGATAAAAAAAATTGAGAGCTTTTTCTCTAAGGTCAGGAACAAGACAGGGATATCTACTGTCATAATGTTTATTCAAGACAGCACTGGAAGTCCTACCCATAGCAATCAGACAACAAAAGGAAATAAAAGGCATTCGGATCTATAAGGAAGAAATAAAACTTTCACTATTTGCAGATGACATGATTGTGTATATAGAAAACCCAAAAGACTGCTCCAAAAAACTGTTGAAACTGATAAACAAATTCAGTAAAGCTGCAGGATACAATATCATTGTACAGCAATCTGTTGAATTTCTATAAACCAGTAATGAAGCAGCAGAAAGAGAAATTAAGAAAACAGTCTTGTTTACAGTTACCCCCAAAATAACAAGATAGCTAGGAATAAACCTAACCAAAGATGTCAAAGACCCTGTAGTGTGAAAACTTAAGCACTGATCAAAGAAATTGAAGATGGCTCAAAGAAATGAAAAGACCATTTGGAAGGAAAAATACTGTGAAAATGTCTGTACTACCCAAAGCAATATAAACATTTAAAAGACTGCCTATGAAAATACCAAACATTTTTCACAAAATGAGAACAAACAATCCTAAAATTTGTACAGAATAAAAGACTCCAAATTGCCAAAACAATCTTGAAAAAGCAAACCAAAGCTTGAGGCGTCATTAATTTCAGATTTCAAGTTAAATTACAAAGCTGTAGGAATCAAAACAGCATGGACTGGCAGAAAAATAGACACATAGATCAGTAGAACAGAATAGTAAACCCAGAAAGAAATTTACAACTGTATAGTCAATTAATATTCAGTAAAGCAGGAAAGAATATACAATGGGTAAAGACAGTGTCTTCAACAAATGGTGATGGGAAGACTGGAGAGCAACATGCACAAGAATGAAACTGGACCACTTTTTACACCATACACAAAAATTCATTCAAAATGGATGAAAGACCTAAATGTGATACCTGAAACCATAAAAATCCTAGAAGAGAACACAGGCGGTAATTTCCCCAACATTGGCCATAGTAACATCTTTCCACATTGGTCCCCGGAGGCAAGGGAAACAAAAGCAAAAATAAACTATGACGATTGTATCAAAATATAAAACTTCTCCACAGTGAAGGAAACAACACAACTAAATGGCAACCTAATGAATGGGAGAAGTTATTTGCAAGTGACTTATCTGATAAAAGGTTAATATCCAAAATATATAAAGATCTTAGAAAACTCAGCACCCCCAAATGAAATCATCCAATTAAAAACAATAGGCAGAATACACGAACAGACATTTCTCCAAAGAAGACCTACAGATGGCCAACGGACACATGAAAAGATTTTCATCGTCACTTACCATCAGAGTAATGCAACTCAAAACTACACCTGTCAGAATGGCTAAACTCAACAACACAAGAAACAACAGGTGTTGGCGAGGATGTGGATAAATAGGAACCCTTGTGCATTGTTGGTGCGAGCACAAACTGGTACAGTCACTGTGGAAAACAGTATGGAGGTTCCTCAAAAAGTTAAAAATAGAACTGCCGCATGATCCAGCAGCCCCACTACTATCTACCCAAAGAATACGTAAAAAATCATTCCAAGGGATACTTGCATCCCTATGTTTTTAGAAGCAGCACGATTTTCAGTACACAAGGTATGGAAGCATCCCAAGTGTCCATGGATTGATGAGTGGATAAAGAAGATGTGAGAGAGATTTGGAAGAAGATGACGGCATAGGAGGACGCTGGGCTCACCTTGTCCTGCTAGTCACTTAGATTCCACCCACACCTGCCTAAATAACCGAGAAAACCGGCAGAAGACTAGCAGAACAGATTCTCCAGAGCCAAGCGTAGACAAGAGGCCCACAGAAGAGGGTAGGAAGGGCGGAGAGGCGGTACGCACTACACAGACTGGCCGAGGGAGCCTGGGCGGTGGAGGGGCAGCCCGCCCAGCAAGGCAGAGCCCCCGAATCTGGCTTGCAAGGGGCCGGACTGTGTGAGTTCTGACAGCCAGTGGGACTTAACATCTGGAATGTTATAAGTCAACAGCTCTGCTGGAGAGCAGGAGGGCGAGAGGACACTGGGAGGGAGAGGTGTTGAGCCCCGGAAGACAGAGCTCAGTGCCGCGGGGAACAAAGGTGCCGGCCAGCGCCATCTCCCTCTCCCATCCCCCAGCCGAAATCTCAAAGGGAATCAGTTCACCAAACTTGGTTGCACTGCGCACCCAACACTGTGCTTCTGTGGATCCATCCCTCCAACAGGTTGGCCTCCCTCCTGGTGCTTGCAGGGCCCCTCCCGCAGGGGAACACCAACAACAAAGCAAGCTGAGCCTGCCCCTCCCACCCCTGTGCACCTTGCAGATCCACCCTGGCTGATAGGCCAGATTCCACCAAAGCAGCACCACAAGCCTGGCAGTGTGCAAGTAGCCCAGACAGGGGCCACATCACTCCACAGTGAGTCCCGCTCCTGGGAGAGGGAAAGATAAGGTACACACCAGTCTGACTGTGGCCCCAGCAGTGGGCTGGGGACAGACATTGGTTCTGACTGTGGCCCCGCCCACCAACACAAGTTACTCCAGACACCACAGGGGAAGTGCCCTGCAGTTCCGCACCACCCCAGGGACTATCCAAAATGACGAAACAGAAGAATTCTCCTCAAAAGAAACTCCAGGAAGTAGCAACAGCAAACGAATTGATCAAAAACGATTTAAGCAATATAACGGAACAAGAATTTAGAATAATAGTCATAAAATTAATTGCTGGGCTTGAAAAAAGTATAGAGGACAGCAGAGAATTTTTTGCTACAGAGATCAAGGGGCTAAGAAATAGGAGGAGCTAAAAAATGCTATAAATAAATGGAGGCGACCACAGCACCCATTGAAGAGGCAGAGGAGAGAATAGGTGAATTAGAAGATAAAATTATGGAAAAAGAGGAAGCTGAGAAAAAGATAAAAAAAATCCAGGAGTATGAGGGGAAAATTAGAGAACTAAGTGATGCGATCAAAAGGAACAATATCCGTATAATAGGAATTCCAGAAGAGGAAGAGAGAGAGAAAGGGGCTGAAGGTGTACTTGAACCCATCATAGCTGAGAACTTCCCTGACCTGGGTAAGAAAAAAGGTATTGAAATCCAAGAGGCACAGAGAACCCCCTTCAGAAGTAACTTGAATTGATCTTCTGCACGACATATCATAGTGAAACTGGCAAAATACACAAAGAGAAAATTCTTAAAGCAGCTAGGGATAAATATGCTCTAAAATATAAAGGGAGACCGATAAGACTAGTGACAGATTTATCTACTGAAACTTGGCAGGCCAGAAAGGAATGGCAGGAAATCTTCAATGTGATGAACAGAAAAAATATGCAGCCAAGAATCCTTTATCCAGCAAGTCTGTCATTTAGAATAGAAGGAGACAAAGGTCTTCCCAAACAAACAAAAACTGAGGGAATTCATCACCACTAAACCAGCCCCACAAGAGATCCTAAGGGGGATCCTGTGAGACAAGGTACTAGAGACATCACTACAATCATGAAACCTACAAACATCATGATGACTCTAAACCCATATCTTTCTATAATAACACTGAATGTAAATGGACTAAATGCTCCAACCAAAAGACATAGGGTATCAGAATGGATAAAAAAAAAACAAACAAACAAGACCCATCTATTTGCTGTCTACAAGAGACTCATTTTAGACCTGAGGACACCTTCAGATTGAAAGTGAGGGGATGGAGAACTAGGACACCTTCAGATTGAAAGTGAGGGGATGGAGAACTATCTGTCATGCTACTGGAAGTCTAAAGAAAGCTGGAGTAGCCATACTTATATCAGACAAATTAGACTTTAAATTAAAGGCTGTAACAAGAGATGAAGAAGGGCATTATATAATAATTACAGGGTCTATCCATCAGGAAAAGCTGACAATTATAAATGTCTATGCGCCAAATACAGGAGCCCTCAAATATATAAAACAATTGATTATAAACATAAGCAACCTTATTGATAAGAATGTGGTAACTGCAGGGGACTTTAATACTCCACTTACAGTAATGGATAGATCATCTAGACACAAGATCAATAAAGAGACAAGGCCGCTGAATGATACATTGAATCAGATGGACTTGACAGATATATTTAGAACTCCAAAAGCAACAGAATATACTTTCTTCTCGAGTGCACGTGGAACATTCTCCAAGATAGATCACATACTGGGTCACAAAACAGCCCTTCCTAAGTATAAAAGAATTGAGATCATACCATACATACTTTCAGACCACAATGCAATGAAGCTTGAAATCAACCACAGGAAAAAGTCTGGAAAACCTCCAAAAGCATGGAGGTTAAAGTACACCCTACTAAAGAATGAATGGGTCAACCAGGCAATTAGAGAAGAAATTAAGATATATATGGAAACAAAGGAAAATGAAAATTTAACAATCCAAACACATTGGGAGGCAGTGAAGGCAGTCTTGGGAGGAAAATACATTGCATTCCAGGCCTATCTCAAGAAACAAGAAAAATCCCAAATACAAAATCTAACAGCACACCTAAAGGAAATAGAAGCAGAACAGCAAAGACAGCCTAAATCCAGCAGAAGAGAAATAATAAAGATCAGAGCAGAAATAAACAATATAGAATCTAAAAAAAACTGTAGAGCAGATCAATGAAACCAAGAGTTGGTTTTTTGAAAACATAAACAAAATTGATAAACCGCTAGCCATGCTTCTCGAAAAGGGAGATGACCCAAATAGATAAAATCATGAATGATAATGGAATTATTACAACCAATTCCTCAGAAATACAACCAATTATCAGGGAATATGAAAATTATATGCCAACAAACTGGACAACCTGGAAGAAATGGATAACTTCCTAAACACCCACACACTTGCAAAACTCAAACAGAAAGAAATAGAAAGCTTGAACAGACCCATAACCAGCGAAGAAATTGAATCAGTTATCAAAAATCTCCCAAGAAATAAAAATCCAGGACCAGATGGCTTCCCTGGGGAATTCTACCCCAGGGAAGCAGAGATTATACCTTAATTAAAGCAGAGATAATACGTATCCTTCTCAAGCTATTCCAAAAAATAGAAAGGGAAGGAAAACTTCCAGACTCATTCTATGAAGCCAGCATTACTTTGATTCCTATACCAGACAGAGACCCAGAAAAAAAAAGAACTACAGGTCAATATCCCTGATGAATGTGGATGCAAAGATTCTCAATAAGGTACTAGCAAATCGAATTCAACAGCGTATAAAAAGAATTATTCACCATAATCAAGTGGGATTCATTCCTGGGATGCAGGGCTGGTTCAACATTCGCAAATCAATCAGTGTGATGCATCACGTTAATAAAAGAAAAGATAAGAACCATATGATCCTGTCAATCGATGCAGAAAAAGCATTTGACAAAATTCAGCATCCTTTCTTAATAAAAACCCTCGAGAAAGTCGGGATAGAAGGAACATACTTAAACATCATCAAAGCTATTTATGAAAAGCCCACAGCTAATATCATCCTCAATGGGGAAAAATTGAGAGCTTTCTCCCTGAGATGAGGAACACCACAGGGATGTCCACTCTCACCGCTGTTGTTTAACATAGTGTTGGAAGTTCTAGAATCGTCAATCAGACACCAAAAGGAAATTAAAGGCATCAAAATTGGCAAAGATGAAGTCAAGCTTTCACTTTTTCCAGATGACATGATATTATACATGGAAAACCTGATAGACTCAACCAAAAGTCTGCTAGAACTGATACATGAATTCAGTAAAGTCGCAGGATACAAAATCAATGTACAGAAATCAGTTGCATTCTTATACACTAATAATGAAGCAACAGAAAGATAAAGGAACTGATCCCATTCACAGTTGCACCAAGAAGCATAAAATACCTAGGAATAAACCTAACCGAAGATGTAAAAGATCTGTATGCTGAAAACTATAGAAAGCTTATGATGGAAATTGAAGAAGATATAAAGAAATGGAAAAACATTCCGTGCTTATGGATTGGAAGAATAAATATTGTCAAAATGTCAATACTACCCAAAGCTATCTACACATTCAATGCAATCCCAATCAAAATTGCACCAGCATGCTTCTCGAAGTTAGAACCAGCAATCCTAAAATTTGCATGGAACCACAAAAGACCCTGAATAGCCAAAGTAATTTTGAAGAAGAAGACCAAGGCAGGAGGCATCACAATCCCAGACTTTAGCCTCTACTACAAAGCTGTAATCATCAAGACAGCATGGTATTGGCACAAAAACAGAAACATAGACCAATGGAATAGAATTGAAACCCCAGAACTAGACCCACAAATGTATGGCCAACTCATCTTTGACAAAGCAGGAAAGAATATCCAATGGAAAAAAGACAGTCTCTTTAACAAATGGTGCTGGGACAACTGGACAGCAACATGCAGAAGAATGAAACTAGACCACTTTCTTACGCCATTCACAAAAATAAACTCAAAATGGATGAAGGACCTGAATGTGAGACAGGAAACCATCAAAACCCTAGAGGAGAAATCAGGAAAAAACCTCTCTGACCTCAGCGTACAAATTTCTTACTTGACACATCCCCAAAGGCAAGGAAATTCAAAGCAAAAATGAACTATTGGGACCTCATGAAGATAAAAAGCTTCTTCACTGCAAAGGAAACAATCAACAAAACTAAAAGACAACCAACGGAATGGGAAAAGATATTTGCAAATGACATATCGGACAAAGGGCTAGTATCCAAAATCTATAAAGAGCTCACTAAACTCCACACCCGAAAAACAAATAACCCAGCGAAGAAATGGGCAGAAAACATGAATAGACACTTCTCTAAAGAAGATATCCGGATGGCCAACAGCCACATGAAAAGATGTTCAACGTCGCTGCTCATCAGGGAAATACAAATCAAAACCACACTGAGATACCACCTCATGTCAGTCAGAGTGGCTGAAATGAACAAAATGGGAGACTATAGATGCTGGAGAGGATGTGGAGAAACAGGAACCCTCTTGCACTGTTGGTGGGAATGCAAACTGGTGCAGCTACTCTGGGAAACAGTGTGGAGGGTCCTCCAAAAATTAAAAATAGACCTACCCTATGACCCAGCAGTCACACTGCTAGGAATTTACCCAAGGGATACAGGAGTACTGATGCATAAGGGCACTTGTACCCCAATGTTTATAGCAGCACTTTCAACAATAGCCAAATTATGGAAAAAGCCTAAATGTCCATCAGCTGATGAATGGATAAAGACATTGTTGTTTATATACACAATGGAATACTACGTGGGAATGAGAAAGAATGAAATCTGGCCTTTTGTAGCAACGTGGTTGGAACTGGAGAGTGTTATGCTAAGTGAAATAAGCCATACAGAGAAAGACAAATACCGTATGTTTGTACTCATGTGGATCCTGAGAAACTTAACAGAAGACCCTGGGGGAGGGGAAGAAAAAAAAAGGTTAGAGAGGGAGGGAGCCAAAACAGAAGAGACTCTTAAAAACTGAGAACAAACTGAGGGTTGATGGAGGGTGGGAAGGAGGGGAGGGTGGGTGATGGGTATTGAGGGGGCACCTTTTGGAATGAGCACTGGGTGTTTTATGAAACCAATTTGACAATAAATTTCATATTAAAAAAACTAAAAAAAATGTGAGATATATATGCATACACACACACACACACACACACACACACACACACATACACACAGAATATTTGGCTCAAAAAAGAATGAAATCTTAATACTTGCAACAATGTGGATGGAGTGTTATGCTTAGTACAATAAGTTCAAGAAAGTCAAATACCATATGATTTCATTCATGTGGAATTTAAGAAACAAATGAGCAAAGGAAGAAAAAAAAGAATGGGAGAGACAAATCAACAGGCTCTTAATTACAGAAAAGAAATTCTTGGTTTTCAGAAGGGAGGTGGGTGGGGGGATGCTTAAGTAGGAGATGGGGATTAAGGAGCACACTTGCTATGAAGAGCCCTGGTTGATGTAGGGAAGTGTTGAATAACTATATTGTACACCTGAAACTAATAGAACACTGTGTTAAAATAACAATGACAAACAGGTATGACAGAGAGACATACATTAAGAGCATACACAGTAAACTTTTTGGCCGTTTCAAGGAGTTTAACAAGTTTTCCTTATAGTTGGAGTGAGGATGAAAAGAAAAAAGTTTCTACCTTCCCCTAGTCCCTTCACTCCATTATTACATGTTGCCTATGTGACTCATTTGTGTTATTTGTTTGACTCTTACAGCCATTTTAATATAAGAGTTTGATATTCCTACTGTTGAGCTACAGATAAAACATAATCACTTTGCTAATTTTAAAAGGCTTAAAAACCTAAATATTTTTTTTAAATTGTAACATTACATTTGACCCTTGAACAAAACAATGTTGCTTTAATAAGAGCATCTCTTAGGTAATATCTCTAATATATATACAGGGTTAAAAAAGTTCTAGTGCTGTTTTATAGTTCTGCCAAATTTAAATTTTTTAATGTTTATTTTTTAGAGAGAGACAGAGACAGAGACAGAGACAGCGTATGAGCAGGGGAAGGGGGGAGGGAGAGGAAGATACAGAATCCAAAGCAGGCTTCAGGCTCTGAGCTGTCAGCACAGAGCCCAGTGTGGGGTTCGAACCCACAAACTGCGAGATCATGACTTGAGCTGAAGTTGGATGTTCAACTGACTGAGCCACCTAGGCGCCCTAGTTCTGTCAGATTTTAGACAAGATTTTAAATTTGTGTGATCTTAGTTAACAAATATTTATGTAGGTCATTAATGGAAAAAAAAACTTTCAGTGAGGAGTAGCATGGGTTGATTTGTAATGATTAGCATGTTTAATTTGAAGGGTATGACTTCAAAACACTTAATAGGTTTTGAATAATTGATCGTGCAGTATTTAGGGCATACTTAAGCACAGTTAACATCACCCAGCTTAAGTAATAAAATATTGCAAAAACAGTTAAATTCCCTTCTCTGTGTCCCTTCCTGAATTATCTCTACTCTCCCCCAGAGATAGTTACCATCCTGATATAGGTGTTTATCATTTCATGGATTTGTTAGTATTTTTAAAAAAAAATACAGGTGTGTATCCCTAAATAATATGCAGTATTGTTTTGCAGTTTTTAACTTTGTGTAAGTGCTATGATAAAATATATATTCTGCAACATACTTTTGTTTGGCTTTATGTACTTGTGAAAGTTGTTCAAGCTAATAAGTATAGCTCCAGCTTATTCATTATTAGTGACATATGATATTCCATTGTTAAATTCTATTTATTATCAAATAACTGCCTATCCAGGAAATTCAAAAATGTGTTAAGAAACTCAAGTTGAACAGTCTTCTAATTATTATAATGATTTTCATGACTATTAAACTAATTTTATTATCAGTAAGGAAAAAATATTGATGTTTAACATGGAGCATAAATAAGTTTCCTGTTGCCTTTGTATCAGTAATTTAAAAATAAGTAAATATTGTGCTGATTCAATAGTGAGATGCTGTTTATCTGAATTCTACTTAATTTGGAGGTAGTAAGTAGGAAAAGAAAGAATATCCATATTGAATAGTAACATGTGATGCAGGAGACTTGTAAAATAGGTAGGGGATTGCTAGGGAGGTTCTGGTCTCAATTGTGATGAAGTGACTTGGTTTGTTATGCCTAAGGATCCTGTTCAATGAGTGGTTTCATCTTAATTGGCCACACACTGGTGAAAAGCATAAAAACAATGTAATCATAATGATATCTTTCAAAAGTTTATCACTTAGCCAGATAGCACCTTAGCCCAAAAGTTTCTGGTCATCTGGCTTTTACTCCACTTAACCATAACAATTAGAGAAAGGAGATAAGTGAGAAATGTGTCTGCTACTAATTACCTATGAATGGCCTGCCCTGTATGGTATTGGTGTAATACAGAGGACAGTAAGTACAGAAAACAATGCACAATGCACGTTAACTTGCCAAAGTGAGTGCAACACAATGAGAACATGTACTCTTTCTGCAGTATTCCATTATGAATGGAGGAACAATGTTGGAGTTGTGGAGAAAGGAAGTTTGGTGATAACACAGATCCAAGTCATTCGTGTATGTTTCCCATTGTGCAAAAATCTTTTTTAAAAACAGTCTAGTGATTTCTTGCTAGGAAATTCAGTTTTGTTTGAAACACTTACTGATGTTTCTCTGATAATATAACATTAGATATTTCTATTGTGTTACAATCTAACTAGAACTTGATTTTCCTTTTTTCAGATGAGACTTTTATGTGGTAGTGATTATGTTGTCATGGAAAGGTAACCAGAACTGACAACAGTTAACAAAGACAGATCTTTTCTTACCTATTTCCCAAACAGTATTCATTTTATTGACCGTTTGACAAATACAATCATATTTTATAAGTAGCAACAACTGCGTATGCTCAGTGCCTTTTTATACTATATTTACATGAAGACATTTAGGTTTTAAAAAAAGTTATTTCTATTAACTTGAGGATTTTTGATTATAAAGAAAAAGGCAGTGTGTGAATTTTCCTAAGTTAAATAACATGATATTAAAAACTATATTCTTAGTGTAATACTAATAATACATTATTAGCATTTATTTTTGCCTATATATAATAGAATGTATATTTGAATTTGTATTTGCATAAAAGGCATATTTTCATAAGTTCCAATATTTCATAGGCATAAGACAAAACTACATTAAAGTGAGAAGATATGTTGGAGATTCCACATATACAAACTTAAGGTGAATAAGTGTTTTAGCAATATAGAAACAGAATTTTTAATAATGATATTATTAATGCTAAAATATTTGCATTTGTGGCCCAGATTCAATATCTGCATGAAGAAACTGGTATTTGCAAGTGAAACATTTTCATCTGAACTTGAGAGCTTAGGCTAGAAATTAACTACTTGGTACTATTTGGAATGAAGCACTTTTTTCCTGAAGATACTATTTTTTCACTCATTTCCTCTTTTCAACATCTTTCAAGTTGTTAATCAAGTTGCCTAAGGGAGAAATCATCTCTCAAAAAAATTTAATAATTTCTTTAGGGGCTTTTCATACTTGGCTTCAGTTTCTCTTACCCTTCCTAATAGATTCACCCTCTTTGTTCACCTTTCTAAAGGAGGCATTATAAGGAATCTTTCCTGCAGGGCATATACAATATCTTGTGATGTCTGATTTTTTTTCTTAGGTTAGACCCTTCATTACTAAAAAAAGTCTTTTATCATCATCTATTATACTCCTTTCTCACTGCTATAAATCCTCTGTATTTTCTTAAATAGGACAGGTTACGCTGGGAATCCATTTCCAATGCCATAATACTTGAATTTAGTTTATGGGTGTTTTGTTTTCCTCCTAATCTCTATAAACTATGATAGTTGCTTGAAGAGAACTTGCCTTTTTTGTTTGCCTTGTTTGATTATTAGGCTTTAATAGTAAGTGATGAGGGAACACAGATAAAAGAAAATCTTAAAAAGCCATGGAATCCTCATTCAGTTTGGAACAAACACCTTAGCTTAAATATTTAAG
The DNA here is from genome assembly GCF_018350175.1 of Felis catus. Lineage (NCBI taxonomy): Eukaryota > Metazoa > Chordata > Mammalia > Carnivora > Felidae > Felis > Felis catus. Next base: position 24,573,431 of record NC_058386.1, read on the forward strand.
TTCTTTGGTGTGTAAACACTTGCCCACAGTTTTGAATTGAGTAGGACTTGAAAGTCAGGCATTTTTAGGATAAATTTTGTTTTGGATCATGTATTGTTAAATGGTGTGCTTGATTTCAGAGCTGTTTATTACCACTTTGTTCCTCAATAGCCTATCTGCAACTTTTTTTTTGATGGATATTAAATTCAATTGAGTTTCAAGAGAGAAATAGGTAATTGTCAATTTAGAATAATTCATTTTACTTAATATCTTAAATTTAGATTTAGAAAGTGATTCATTATATTTAAATTTTTCAAATATTGAAGCACAAAGGAAAATCATAGAGAATAATTGTCCGTTATTGATTTGAAGTCCTATATTAAGGTTGCATTTATTTTTCTATACCGGGCAATCTTTCTTCTTTTACTTACCCTGTGTGGCCTTGTTAAAGCAAATAAGTTTTCTCATTAGCTTAACAATTATGAACACCTTTATTTTGACATTATATTTGGTACCAGGTCATGTTATTGGATCATGATTGAATAAGTGATAAACCATTGACTAGTTTATATTTAACCACTTTAGTTACTCTGTAATGAAGACCCTCATCAGAGATGTTAGTTAAGGTGAAAATTATTCCTGTCAGTTTTAGTCCAAGAAGTCTTGTCAGTCAGTGAAGCAGCAGTCATTGTATTCTTATGGCAAGCACTTTGGTAGCTGGTTTATGAATGAATGATGCAATTTCATTTTGTAATTAATAATATCTGAAGGCAAGTGAAGATATTTGTGTTCCTAGTTGACAGCAGGCCTCTATGAAATACAGAAGCACTTCTCTGCACGTAGTATTCATTAGGAATATTGTACTTGTCTAGGTTAAGTAGCTTTAGGTGGCATACATGAATAACTATTTCAAAAATGCTTCACAGGGGCACCTGGGTGGTTCAGTCAGTTAAGCGTCAGACTTCATCTCAGGTCATGACCTCACCACTCTTGGGTTTGAGCCCCATGTCGAAATCTGTGCTGACAGTTCAGAGCCTAGAGCCTGCTTCAGATACTATGTCTCCCTCTCTCTCTGCCCTTCCTCCACTCTCTCTGTGTCTCTTTCTCTCAAAAATAAATAAACATAAAATTTTAAAAATGCTTCACAAAAATTCATTATTGTGATAGGTTATTGGGTTATCCTGTGGAATCCAAAGTTAGCAATCATAGGCAGGATTAATAAAGGAGAGAATATGTAATAGGAATGCTGTCAGGAACTAAGGCAGAACTTTGGATCTACTTTCAGTGGCTCCTTGGTCTCTTGATTTCATTCATTCATGTGTTTATTCAATAAGGGTTTATTAAACTGTGTGCCTAGGCCAGGCATTGCATCTACATCATGGAACAAGAAAGATTTGATGTATTAAAAAATGTAACCTGTAATTCACATATTGTACCATTCAGCATTTTACAGTGTACAAATCAGCGATTTTTAGTATATTCAGAGAGTTGTGCTACCGTCACCACAAATAATTTTAGAGTATTTACCCAGAAGAGAAACACATCAGTAGTCAGTTTCTTTCTCCCCACCTCTCTACCTCTGGAAACCATTCTTCTGCTTTCTGTCACTATGGATTTGCCTAATCTTGATATTTCATGTAAATGGATTCATACCTTATCTTTTGTGACTGGCTTCTTTAACTTAACATAAAATATATCCTAGGTACTTCATTCCTTTTTATTGTGGAATAATATTTTGTCATATGGATAAGAGCACATTTTATTTATTTTGTCATCATTTAATGAACATCTGGGTCTTCAATTTTTGTTTTGGGTATTGTGAATGACCCTGCTGCTTTGAACATTCACGTGCAAGTTTTTGTGTGGAGATATGTTTTTTGTGCTTGAGTTTATACCTAGGAGTAGAATTCTAGGTTATAGACTAACTCTTTAACTTGTGGAGGAGCTGCCACTTTTCCAAAGAAGCTACACTATTTTTCATTCCACTGGTGTTATGTGAATGTTCTAATTTCTTCAGGTTCTTGCCAGCACTTGTTGCTGTCTTTGGTCATAGTCATCTTAATGAGTATGAAATGGTATGCCATTATGGTTGTAATTTACATCTCTCTACTGGGTAAGAATGTTGAATAAGTTTTCATGTACTCATTGGCCATTTGTATATCCTTTCTGGAGACGTGTCTATTCATAAGCTTTGGCCGTTTTTAGATTGGATTATTTGTGTTCTTGTTGAATTGTAAGAGTTCTGTATGTATTCTAGATAAAAGTCCCTTAAATACACGATTTAAAACTATTTCCCCATTCTCTGGGTTCTTTTTTCATTATCTGGGTGGTGGTCTCTGAAGCACAAGAATTTTTAGTTTTGATGAAGGCCAGTGTATGCACTTTTTTTTTCCTCCTGTGCTTTTAGGTCATAACTAAGAAGACTGCCACACTCAAAGTCACAGGAATATTGTTTCTAAGAGTTTTATAGTTTTAGCTGTTATATTTAAGTCTATGATTCACTTTGATGTAATTTTTTATGGTGTGAGGAAGAGGTCTCTCTTCATCATTTTACATGGGAATGAATATTCTGTTTTCCCAGCTCAACGCCTATTTTTCAAATGTGAAAAATAATCACCTGAAGTGCTTTTTAAAATGTAGATTCGGGTTTAGTACTGGGACCTGGGGTAGGGGGTCGGGGGGTCTGCTTTTCTACAAAGCTTGGAAGTGATGCTGTTGATAGTGATCCTGGGACTATATTTTGACCAGCCAGGGGATAGACAACTACTTAACAAGCACTTGAAAATGCGTTCTAACTACATCTGCTCAGAATGCAACTCTGGACTGCTTTTCTTTACTGCTCCCACTTAGTGGCAGACAATAACTTCTCTACTGCTGAGACCACATCCTATTAGGTCAACTTAAAGAGTGAAGATAGTTAAGTAGCATCACTAAGGCTGAATTTTTAATTCCCAGCAAAGATGACTGTGGAGCTACATTGGGACCAGGTGTTCAGTTCTTACGCTTGTCAACTATGGATAGGGGTTTGGCTTGTTGATGGCTCATTGTATAGGTGGTAGATATCAGAGAAGAGAGTTATAGGCTGTCTAGAGACTGAATACTATTCTAATTTCAGAGTGATCTGGTAATCTTTCCCTTTTAAATTTGGAAATTTCTACATGGCAGTAAGAATGAGAAAATCTTCACATGACTGTTAATGAGTAATTCTGAGCTGATACAGGGGAAATAGAGTTTTCCTTGAATACCAGTTAACCTCTATCCACATTTTATCTTCAGCAACACTGGGTGGTTTGTGTGATTTCAGTAATGGCTGTTAATGGAAGGCACGCAGTCCTGGTGCAAATGCCTTGGAGAGGGCAATCAGTGGTGAGGTACTGAGCCTTTGTAGAGGCTTTCTCTTCAGTAGACTGAGAATAATAGCTGTTATGCAGAGACATTTTAATGACTGTTTCTGAAGCAGAGTGTAGGTGCTGAATGTGTTAGTTTTCCTGCCTTCCTACTTCCAACAAAGATTTTTAGTGATTTACATATAAATGACCAAGTATATAATAGGGCCATTAAATTAAGGATAAAACAAAAGCTGTCTAATGGAAAGAGAACATAGTTTTTTTTATAAAATCAAGTCTAAAGATGGCTACTCTAGGTGAATAAAATTATAACTATGAGCTTTTTGGCAAACATCATAAGATTTTTTTTAACGTTTATTTATTTTTGAGACAGAGACAGAGCATGAACAGGGGAGGGGCAGAGAGAGAGGGAGACACAGAATCTGAAACAGGCTCCAGGCTCTGAGCTGTCAGCACAGAGCCTGACGCGGAGCTCGAACTCATGGACCGTGAGATCATGACCTGAGCCGAAGTCGGACGCTTAACCAACTGAGCCACCCAGGCGCCCCTTGGCAAACATCATAAAAAGAAAAACATAGATAGCTCTTAGTATGTAAACATAAAAAATGTATACTAGTTTGTTAGGAGAGAGAAAAATCTATCTTTTAAAATTAAAGTTTAATGATTTAGGATAACCAATAAGAAAAATAGAATGACCTATTTCACAATGTTTAAAAAATAACAAATGGTAGACTTTTTTCTATTATGGTCCATAAAATTCTAACCTCTGCCCATTGCCCAATTTCAGACTTTTAGGTATTTATTAAATCAGCATCCTACTTTCACTTACCAAAATCTGTATTAGTTTCCCCTTGCTGCTATAACTAAATGCATCAGATTTTGTAGCCTAAATACAAGTTTATCATCTTACAGTTGTAGACATCCAAAGTCCAAAATGGGTCTCACTGGGCTAAAATCAGGATATAAGAAGGCTGAGTTGTTTCTCCAGACTCTAGGGAGAATCTGTTTTCTTGCCTTCTTTGGTTTCTGTAGTTTGCATATTTGGCTTCTTGTCTTTTTCTTCCATCTTCAAAGTCTGCAACATCAGCCTGGTCCTTATCACTTTTCCATTTTTTTAAGTTTATTTATTTATTTTGAGAGAGAGAGAGAGAGAAAGTGCGAGTCATGGAGGGGAAGAAAGTGCGAGAGAATCCCAACCAGGCTCTGCACTGTCAGTGCAGAGCCCCATGAGGGACTCAAACTCACAAACCATGAGATCATGACCTGGGCTGAAGTCAGTCGCTTAACTGACTGAGCCACCCAGGTACCCCATCTCTTTGCCATTTTTATTGGTTCTTTCTGCCTCCATCTTCTGTTTTTATGGACCACTGTGATCATACTCGTTTTACCTTCCAATTCCAGGATAATCTCCCTACTTAAAATTCACCTGATGGGTAATCTTAATACCATCTTCTACCTTAATTTCCCTTTGTCACATAAACTAACACATACACAGATTTCAGGAATTAAGAAATAGGCCTGTCTTTTTGAGGGGGTGGGGTGGACATTTTTCAGCCTATGATAATGACCACTTTTGATACTAATCCTTGACAAAGTCTTTGAATACCATACTCATTTCTGGTTGTGGAAGGTATATCTGTAAGGGGCTTAATAAATAGAATGTAAGTATATAACTTTTAGTTTTATATAATCTAAGAATTAAGAGATTTTAGAGAAATGGATATTTATGCCTGGCTTCTGTTTTCACTTGTAAACATTGGTTGTCTCAGTTTGCCTTCTCTTCGGAGTTATATATCTGATCTTCTGAGGCAAGATTTGGATTTTTAAATTAGAATCACTTGAGCAACCAGTTTTACCACATCTATCTAATGACTATTCACTGTCTTTTTCTTTCTTATGAGTGAAAAACAATGGTCTTTTAGTGAAAAGAGTGAAGTACTTATTGCAAGGATATTGACTTTTATATATCACATAATGAATCTACTGGATCCCTTTTACAGTACAAAGAATAAGTTGTCACAGTGCCAGTAAGCCTGCAAATACATTTGGTATTCAACACCTGCTAGGATTTCTTCATTTACCCATTAATCATCTGTTGAGCATCTAATATTGGAGATTTAGTAGTGAGGCCTGACTCACATGGTATCCAAAGAAAATTGGTTTGCCGAGAGGAGAATAGTATGAACCTTACTATCAAATATGCTCCCCAAACTGTACAAGTTCCTAAAATAGATTGTTTGAATATTTTTATTGACAGGCAAAAAAAACTTATTTAAAAATTAAAATACAGAAATTCAATTTCTAACTTAAAATTTTTTTCTTGCCATTTTAACAATTTTATTACACAATGTTGTATACTTGTCAGAGTCAAAAATAATGGTAACAGTTACCTTGGTAACAAACTATTTTATACCATGTACTACATGCTAGGTCCCTTTTATAGCTGTGAAAACTGATGCAGAGAGAAACTCATAAGTGGTGTTGCCGCTTGAATCCAATAGTCCGGCAGAATGGCTTTAGATTCTATGCAGGTAAACACTCAATAAGCTGCCAGTTTGTGGTATGATGCATATTCAGACAGCCTACAACTGTGTTTTAACAAAATTATTGCTACAATAATGTAAAATCCTGACATCTCAGAATATATTCTATAAATGCTAGATAAAACATTGTTTTTCATATTAATACATGTAATCTGTATTTGTAACTCCAGTTGTTATTTTCGGGTAAAAATCAACCTCATGATTCTGTAAGTATTAAACTGTCTGTGTCCTTCCCTATAAAAATAGTACACTAGCCTCGTGAATGATTGGTACTTTGGGTAGATCATGAACTCAGTACAAAATCAATGATGCTTATGAGGTTTTCCTTTATTTCCTCAGTCTCCTAGGGTCTGGGATTAATGACGAAATATTTGAATCTTGTTTCTTTATAAAGAGTTTTATTTTCTTCACTTTGTTCTTTTAACAAGTTGCTCACTATTCTTATTTTTTAGATGGAAATTTTTTTGTTTAAGTTTTGAATTTATCCTTACTATGTTCTTTTATTCTCCATCAAGTCAATAATTTGTCTGTAAATTCTTGATTTTCTTTATTGAGGAATTTAGAAAATTTATCTAATTATTTTCTCTTCTGTGTTGCCTGTATTGTTCATTTTCATAAATGACTGTTGGACCTCCTTATTTATTTTCTGCATCTCTTTACTAGCCTTTTAGTTTTTATGTTTGTTGCCTTTTTTGCTTTAACTTGTGGAAATATGTTTTTAAATTATCACTCACATTACCTACCTTTGTCCAGTCTATTATCCAGTCTTCTAATTAAAATTTTTATTTTGTTAGTTTTACTCAGTAATGAAGATGAGCTGAGACTCAAGAAAATAGTGTCAGTTGGTTATTAACTGGAGATAAAGAGACAATTTAAAAACTGAAATTTCTGTGGCACCTCGGTGGCTCAGTCAATTAAACATCTGACTCCTGATTTTGGCTCAGTTCATGTTCTCATGGCTCGTGGGTTCCAGCTCCATGTCAGGCTCTGTGGTGACAGTGTGGAGCCTGCTTGGGATTCTCTCTCGCCCTCTCTCTCAAAATAAATAAATAAAATACAGTTTAAAAATGGAAATTTCTATTATGGATCTTGATTCTGAGAACATTTCCCTTCATATACCAATGGTTTGTTGATAACATTTTATATTCCTGGCTTTATGGGTTTACTTATACAATTTGCTGATAGACACATAATAGTAAGACAATAAATGCCCTTATTGTAGAGTTTTAAAATAATCTGTGCACAGTATTTGGAAGACTTAAAAGTTATGGGGTGCCTGTGTTACTCAGTTGGTTACGCATCCAACTTTGGCTCAGGTCATGATCTCACGGTTTGTGAGTTCGAGCCCCATGTTGGTCTCGCTGCTCTCAGCGCAGAGCCCTCTTCAGATCCTCTGTCTCCCTCTTTCTCTGCACCCCCCCATCTCTCTCTCTCTCTCTCTCTCTCTCTCTCTCTCTCTCTCTCTCTCACACACACACACACACACACACACACACACACACACACACACACACACATAATATATCTCAGGCTGCCAGGGTGGCTCAGTTGGTTGAGCATCTGACTTCAGCTTAGGTCATGATCTTGCAGTTCACGAGTTTGAACCCCACGGTGGGCTCTATGCTGACAACTCAGAGCCTGGAACCTGGTTCAGATTTTGTGTCCCCCTCTCTCTCTGACCCTTCCCCCTCATGCCCCCCTTCTCAAAAATAAATAAGACATTAAATGATATATATCTCAGTAATATAAAAATAATATGACTAAGATGGTTGATCTTAGAGACAAAGAGGAAATTATTGGTTCCAGAAAAACAGTAAATTCTCACCTTCAGTACATTTTGAAGGTACTACCCATGTTTTCAACCAAAAGAAATCTATAATAGAATGAGCTAGTAATTGATTTCTTTAAAGGAGTGATTGTTTCTGAAGTGTGGGCAAAGGAGAGTAAGAGGGGAAATATTTTCCCTTTTTATTTTAAACACCTTTGTTTACTTAAATATTTTAGTTGTAGGTGACAGCATAATAACCATCTTTATTATATGTTTTTAAGTATATAGTTTAATGATTAATATCTGTATGCACTGCAAAGTGATCATTATCACAAGTCACTTACCCATCACCATGCACTTGATCCCCTTCACCCATTTTGCTCTTTCCTTGCTCCTCCTCCTCCTCTGGTAACTCCTAGTCTCTTCTCTGTATCTATGAGTTTGTTTTTGTGTTACTTTTTTTTTTAAGTTCATTTATTTATTTTGAGACAGAAAAAGACAGTGCAAGCAGCCAAAGGACAGAGGGAGAGAGGGAAGGAGAGAATCCCAAGCAGTCTCCACACTGTCAGCATAGACCCCAATGTGGGGCTCAATCCCATAAACCATAAGATCATGATCTTAGCCAAAATCAGGAGTTGAACACTTAACCAACTGAGCTACCCATGCACCCCACTTGTTTCTTTTTTAATTTCATGTATATGTGAAATCATGCAGTATTTATCTTTCTTTGTCTGACTTCATTTAGCATAGTAATTTCAAGATCTGTCCATATTGTCATAAATGTCAAGATTGTGTGCTTATTATGGCTAAGTAATGTTTCATTGTGTAAGTGTACCACATCCTCTGTATCCATTCATTTGTCATGGGACATGTAGATTGTTTCCATATCTTGGCTATTGGAAATCATGCTACAGTAAACACTGGGGTGGATATATTGGTTTGAATTAATGTTTTCATATTTTTCAGATAAGTACCCAGGAATGGAATTGGCTGAACCATGGGCAATTATTTTATTAATTTTTTGAGGAATGTTTATATTGTACCAAGTTACAGCACTGCTATCATTGTATGTAGGAGGGTTCCCTTTCTTCATATCCTCCTCAACACTTATTTCTTGTTTTTATTTGGATAATAGCCATTCTACAAACATTCAATGATATTTCATTATGGTTTTGATTTGCATTTCCCTAATAATTAGTGTTGAACATCTTTTTATATGTGCGTTGGCTATCTGTATGTCTTCTTTGGAGAAATATCTACTCAGCTCACTTTTTATCAGGTCATTCATTTTTGTTTGTTTTTGAGTTGTAGGAGTTTCGTAGGTATTTTGGATATTAACTTCTTAGCGAATATTTGTTTTCAAATATCATCTATTCACTAGGTTGTCTTTTCATTTAATTATGATTTTCTTTACTTTGCAGAACGTTTTTAGTTTGATCTCACTTTTTTTTAGCTTTGGTTTTGTTTTGCTTGCCTTTGGATTCAGATACAGAAATATATCACTAAAATTGACATCATTGAGTCGGCCACCTATGTTTTCTTTTGTGAATTTTATAGTGTAGCTATTATATTCCAGTCTTTAATCCATTTTGAGTTAATTTTTGTATAGCGTAAGGTAGTGGTCTAGTTTGATTCTTTTGTATGTGGCTGTTTAGTTTTCCAAACCCTATTTAAGGGACTGTTCTTTATCCATTGTATATTCTGGGCTCCAGTGTCAAAGATTAATTATCCGTATATTTGTGGCTTTTTTTCTGTGCTCTCAGTTCTCTTTCATTGATGTACATGTCTGTTTTTGTATAAATACCATATGTTTTGATTACTGTAGCTTTGTAGTATAGTTTGAAACCAGAGACCATGATACCTCCAGATTTGTTATTCTTTATCAAGGTTGCTTTGGCTATTTAGTACTTTTTTGGGTTTCATACAAATTTTAGGATGCTTTTAAATTTATGTGAAAAATTCTGTGAGAATTTTGATAGGTATTGCATTGAACCTGTACATTGCTTGGGTAGAATGGGCATTTTAACAACATTAATTCCTCCAATTCATGTAACAGATTTCAGTATATTGATTTTATATCTTGTAGTTTTACTGGATTTATTTATTCAAATATTTTTTGTGGTGGATTCCTTAGAATTGTCTACATATAGTAACGTGTCATCTGCAAATAATGACAGTTTTACTTCTTCCTTTACAATCAGGATGCCTTATATTTCTTTTTCTGGCCTAATTTCTTTGGCTAGGGTAGCCAATACTATGTTGAATAAAAGTGATGAGAGTGTACATCTTAGTCTTGTTCTTAGCTATAGGATTGTTATATATAGCCTTCATTATCTTGATGTCTACTCCATGTTTTCTTTATGGAGAATTTTTATCATAAATGGATGTTGACATTTGTCAAATGCATTTTTCCATCTGCTGAAATGATCTTGTGGTTTTATTTTTCATTTTGTTAATGTGATGTATCACACTGAATGATTTTCAGTCTTTGAAACATCCTTGCATACCTGGAATGAATCCTATTTGATTATTGCGTATTGGCCCTTAAATGTATCAGTGGATTCAGTTAATATTTTGTTGAGGATTTTTGCATCTATGTTCGTTAAAGATATTGACCTGTAATATTCTTTCCTTTTTTTTTTTATCAAAAATGCTGGCCTTGTAAAATGAATTAGGAAGCTTTTCTTCCTCTTTAATGTTGTGGAAGAGTTTGAGATCAACAAGTATTATATCTTTGAATGTTTGGTAGAATTTACCACTGAAGCTATCTGATTTTGGGCTTTGGTATTTTGGGCAATTATTAATTACTGTTTCAATCTCTTTATTCATAATCTATATTCATATTTTCTGTTTCTTCATGACTCAGTCTTGGAAGATTGCATGTTTCCAGGAATTTATGCATTTTTTCTAGGTCGTCCAAATTGTTGGTTGATAATTGTTCAGAATAACCTCATGAGTTTTTGTATTTTTTTGCTCCTACTTATGACTGCTCCTGTTTGATTTGTAATTGTATTTACACTTGACCCTTGAAGAACACAAATTTGAACTGTGCCAGTCCACTTACATATGGATTTTTTTTATATAAATACGATATGGTACTGTAAATGTATTTTCTCTTCCTTGTGATTTTCTTAACATATTCTTTTTCTAGAGTTCTTTATGGTAGTGTTATATAGTACATATCACAGAAAATATGTGTTAATTGACTTATTGGTAAGGCTTCTGGTCAGCGGTAGAGTATTAGTAGTTAAATTTTTGGGTAGTCAAGAGTTAAATGTGGATTGGGGGTGCCTGGGTGCCTCAGTCAATTAAGCGTCTGACTTCAGCTCAGGTCATGATCTCATGGTTCCTGTTTGAGCCCTGTGTCTAGCTCTGTGCTGACAGCTCAGAGCCTGGAGCCTGCTTCCGATTCTGTGTCTCCCTCTCTCTCTCTCTGCCCCTCTCCCACTTGGGCTCTGTCTCTGTCTCTCTCTCTCAAAGATAAATAAACGTTAAGAAAAAAAAAAGATATATGTGGACTTTCAACGGCACGAGAGCTTAGCACCCCTAACCCTTTAGATAAAAAGTCAGTTTGTTTATTTGAGGTTTTTGCTGTTTCTACAGGTATACTTGTATTGGTATAAATTTCCCTCTTAGAATGGTATTTGCTAAACCCTTTAGATTTTGGTATGTCATATTTCTGTTATCATTAGTCTCTGGTATTTTTTTATCTCTTTTTTTCATGTCCCTTTCTTGTTCAGTAGTGTGTTATTTAATATCAGTATTTTTGTTTTTTTCCCCCCATTTTCTTCATGTAATTAATTTCTACTTTCACACCATTCGGTTTGGAAAAGATGCTCGGTTTGTTTTTTGTTTTCTTGAATTTATTAATATTTCTACTGTGGTCTAACATGCAATCTATCTTGGAGAATGTTCCATAAGTACTTGAGAAGAATGTTTATTGTGCTGCTTTTCAATGGAATATTCTATATATATCTATTAAGTCTTTTAGGTCTTGTGTGTCACTTAAGGTCAATATTTCTTTATTAATATTTTTATCTAGATGATCTATCCATTAATTGAAAGTGGAATATTAAAATTGTATCATATTTTATTCTTGTCAATTTTCACTTTAGATATGCTTACACTTGCTTTATATATGTTGGTACTCCTATGTTGGGTGTCTATATATTTATCAACTTTATATCTTTTTGCTGGATTGGAAACTTTATCATATAATGCCTTTGTTTGTATTTTATTATAGTCTTTGTTTTACAGTCTATTTTGCTTGATGTAAGTTTCTCCTGTTTTCATTTCCATTTGTGTGGAATATCTTTTTTCATCCCTTCACTTTCAGTCTGTGTGTATCCTTATTTCCGAAGTGTGTTTCTTGTACACAGCATGTATATGGGTCTTATTTTTTTAAGTCTATTCAGTCTCTGTGTCTTTTGATTGGCAAATGTAGTCTATTTACTTTTATAGTAATTATTGGTAAGTATATAGTTGTTGCCATTTTGCTAATTATTTTCTGGCTGTTTTTGTGCTTCTTCTCTGTCCTTCTTTTTTTTCCCTTGTGGTTTGATGCCTCAATTTAGTGTTTTGTTTTAGCTTCATTTCTCATTTTCTCTTGGGTGTTTACTATATGTTTTATTTCTGTGATTTTCATGAGGTTCACATAAAATATCGTATGTAAATATTACTCTGTTATAAGTTAATAAGAACTTAGTTTTAAACACATTTCAAAGCTTTACCTTTTAACTCTCCTCCCCTCACGTTTTATATTTCTGATGACACATTTTAAATCTTCTGTTTTGCTTTTCCTAATTATTTATTGTAATTTTACTACTTTTTCTTTTAACCTTTATGCTTGCTTTATAAAGGATTGATCTACCAGCTCTGTTATATATTTACCTTTTCTATGGAGATTTTTACTTTTTTAGGTTTTCTTACTATTATTTAGTGCCATTTTTCTTTGGGTTAAAGAATTTCCTTTCACACTTCTTATAGGGCCAGTTTAGTGGAGATGAACTGCTTCAGCCTTTATCTATAAAGATATTGATTTGTTCTTCAATTCTGAATGACATTATTGATTGGTAGAGAATTTTTGTAGCTTTTTTCTTTCAGCACTTTGAATATGTTTTCCTTCTCCTTTGTGCTAGTAAAGTTGCTGTTGAAAGTGTGCTAATAGCTTTATGGGATTTTCCTTGTATGTGACAAGTTATTTTTGTCTTGCTACTTTTAGAATTCTGTCTTTATCCTTAATTTTAATAATTGAATTATAATGTGATCTCTTTGGTTTCATCTTGGAATTTTCTTGGGTTCTTGAACCTGGATATCTGATTCCTTTGCCAGATTAGGGAATTTTTCAGCCATTATTTTTTGAAATAATTTTTCTAGCCGTATCTCCCTTCTCCTTCTGGAATTCCTATGATATGAATGTTACTCCATTTGATGTTGTCATAGAGGTCCATTAAAGTGTCTTCACCTTTTAAAAATATTTTTGTTTCATTTTGCTGCTGTGTCTGGGTGAGTTCCATTGTTTTGTCTTTCAGCTCACTGATTCATTTTTCTACCTTATCCATTCTGCTTTTGAACCCCACTAGTATATATTTCAGTTGAGTTATAACTTCTTTTTCGGTACTTTTTAATATTTTGTCTCTGTTGAAGCTCTCATTGTGTTCTTCATTTCTTCTCCCACATTGGTGGAGCATCTTTCTGACCATTACTTTGAACTCTTTATCAGATGGTTAATTTATCTCCATTTTGTTTAGTTCTTTTTCTATAGGTCTGTCTTATTCTTTGGTTCAGAACATATTTTTCTATTGCTTTCTATTGCTTATTAATTTTGCCTAACTCCCTGAGTTTGTGTATTTTTCTAAAAATATTTTAGGTAAGGTAACTACCTCTCTCCCTCTTCTTATGTAGGGAATGTCCTATGGACCCCAGAATCATGGCCTCCTCTGTCCCCAAAGCTACATACTCTCAGAATGTCCCCTATGTGTGCTCTGTGCACCTTCCTCTTGTCACAGGGTTATAGCTTTTGGTGCCTTGGTGGATGGGCGTTGGCCCCTGCTCTCGCTTCCGGGTGCATCTGGCACTGCTGGGGCATGTTGGTGGCAAAGCCTGCCTCTATCCCAGCCTCAGGCACCTCCCTGACTGCTGCAGCATGTTCTTGGGTGGGTCTTTCGGCTGACATTCCCACTGTTGCTAGCAGATTAGAGGGAGAATTGCCAAAAGTCACCCACCAGTGCTGATATTAATAAGGTAAATTCACACCACAAAATTACCTTCCACCATTGTGTCAGTACCCAGGGAGTGTCCTGTTTATTGCTCTTGGGCAGGTACTTTAAAGTTAGTAAATGGGTCTTCTTTATCTTCTCTGTACTGTTCAAAATGATGTTTTTGTACTGGTTTCTGGTCAACTGAGTCTGCATGAGCCCTTTGGGAGCAGATTTTCCATTCTCTACAGTTGTTTGGTTTTTCTCATCATAATCCTTGTTGATTTTCAAAGCCCATTTTTGGGGGGGCTCATCTCTCCTATTCAGGATCTAAGGGTTAGGGTGACTGATGTGGAGCTGGAATCCCCTTCCCCTTAGGGAAAAGGACCATTACCTTTGATATCCCCCCCCATTGTTAATTGCCACAGCTGGGTTGTTGTTTTTTTTCCCCCCTGGGGAGTTTGTGTCTCTCCTTCTTTCCCATCTTGGTGGCCTTTTATCCTTTAATGGTAATGCTTTCTTTCTTCATTTTTCAGGTCCCTTTCAGAGGGAGATATTGCATGTGTAGTTGTAGATTTGTTGTGTCTGTGGGTGGAGGTAAATTGAGGATTTTTCTATGCCACCATCGTGAACCCCCTTGTTCCTATGAAATTTGTTTAAACAAAACAAAAAAAAAATAAACTTCAGGGTTAATATATTTTGGCTTCCCTGTCACAAATAGAAAGAAATTCAAGAATTTGGCATAACTTCTTTAAATTATAATGTCCTAGGAATTTGAAATAAAATATTTTCTTTATTGTGATTATTTAAAAACACTTTTCATTTTGTCTACTTTTTAAGGCTATTTAAGTTGTGGTTTAGGTCTCGAATTTGGTACATTATTTATTTAGAATCTATTTGAATGAATTTTTCTGTTATTTGTCAATTCTTTGAAATCTGAACAGTTATTACAGAAAAGTATTTGCTCATTTTTTATAGAAACTTAAATGAAAATGAAAAGGGATCCCTGTATCAAATCAGTGCCAGTTAACACTTCTTTGAAAAGATTCTTTTTAACAGATTCTTCGAGAATCTGTTTCCTTGAAATTTGTGAGAAAGAAAAAGTCTCTAAAGATGCTAACATTAGATGGCATACAGATTGGAATTGGTTTCTGAGTGCTTGAAAGGAGACTTAAATGTGAAAATGTAAATGTCATTGTTCTTTCCTTTACCTTTTATTTTTTCTAAACAACAGAACAATTTGGTGTCTGTGTGCTGATGTCTTTGACCCTTAGCAGCAAATCTAACCTGTGTGTGTTCAAACTGAGATGTATAATAACATGACTCTTGAATTGGGCTTTAATGTCTTTCACTGTTTCTAACTTTGGTACAATTGAAAATTATAAAAGTCTCATGAAGGTATGGTGAATAGCCAAACAGTGGACCGTAGTTTGTGTATGAAATCTTCATGATTTCTTCTAAATGAAGGTAAAAAGAAATGAAGATCAAAAAAAGATAAGTTGTGGATTTACATGCTAAATCTGGACACTAACGTGGAACCATATTCTAGGGTACTATTTAATAGACATCAGTGGTTTTATACCACAGAATGAAAATTTTTAGGTGAAAATAAATAATATAACAGAATAGTTAATTTAATAGAACTTAATTTTGCCTGGTTTTACTGTTAATTTTTCAAAATTTATCATCATGTCACTTCAAATGGCATTAATATATATCATTGATATAAATATTTGATAGCAGTTCTGAAAGACGATATTTCAAATTGTTTCTATTTTGCTTTTCACTTAACTTTATCATCCTGTTGGGACATTTAATTCTTTTTGCTTGTAGTGTTGACTGTGTTATAAAATCTTTCTGTCTTAATTTCTGCTTTACTTAAAACCTTCCTGAATATTACCATTGGAGTTAAGAACAGCTGTTTTGTGAGGCTCCCTTACCCAGCATCTTAAATTCTGATGGCTGAAATTCAAAGCTCTTTAAGAAATGGCAACAGCCAGCCTTTCGGATTCACAATTGTTAACACTACATTTATGAAACTTGGGAATATAATACATTTGGGCAGATTCACTATGTGACATTTCACTATGTTTTTATTAACAGAATTCTTCATGAATAGGATGACAGTTTCCATTCCCATTTCCAAAATATTACTCAGCCCCTCATGCATAGATCACAGGCCATTTTTGCAAAACTTTGTAAGATGAGTTCAACTTTGAAGAATTTCCTTTAACTGTGAAAGTACTTGGGGTTAATTTATATATAATCCAGGAATAAGCCATGGCTCCACATAGTCCAACACTATACACAACATTCAAGAAACAAGCACATCCAGTAATCTTAATGTGTATTTTTTTGTATAGATTACATCATAATATGCTGAAAGTTCCCCAAAAAGCCTTGTTAAGCAGCACTTCCTGAAGTTTGACATTCGTGTCACTACAAAAATTAACTCTCTTCTTTCCCCTAGTCCGTGTCTTTTTCTCATTGTCTAGATTATACAACCTCACCTTTCTCTTTCATTTTGTCACATCATGACGCTGTCTTCTTGCTACCAAGTGATCATTGGAATTTCTCCTGCCTCCCATTACTTAGCTCAGAAATTCCATGCCTCATCCTCAACCCATGGGTTTCCCCCAGAAAGAACTTAAAGGAACCTCCAGATAATAGTAGTTCTTCCATTACTCTGATATTTGTTGTGAGACATGCATATGGAGACTGTCTAGCAGATAACAATTTCTTCCATTGTTTTTTCTTTTATCATTTAATAATTTGGTAATAGTGTGTGGTTTATATACCCTTCAAGACTTAAGAAAAATTGCGAATAGGTAGCACTTCTATTACTCATAGCTTAAATCTAGAAATTCCCTATTATATTTATTTCATGAATAAAAGGAAATATCTCTGCTATACCTCTTTAAATTAAATACCAAATAGCTAGGTCAGGTTTAGTCACAAACTTGAAACACAAGCCGATTGTCATTGATACCTAACATAGGTCCTCAAAGCCCTTGTACCTTCTGTATGTGGTATTTAAGAAGATCTAGACAAAATTCTTTTCTTGGCTTTCTTTCCTAAATATGCATTTTTTCTTCTCCCTTGATGTACATGAAGGTGGCTTAATCAATTGAAGTAAGTTATATTTATGTGTCATATTACAGATTTTATTTTTAGAAGTGATTAAGACAAAGCCTAATCAAATATCTTAACATTGGTATTTATTATGAGTTACTTAAATAAATGTATTCTATGGGTAACATATAAAATGTACATATAACACATACATAAATGTATTTTGAAAATCACATTTCTTTGTTTTTTGTATGTAAACCATTTATGAAGAAAATTAAAATATAAATCTATATATGCACACACACATCCATTTCCTTCTCTGTCACACACACAAAATAGACCTATAGTTTGTTTTTACACAAAGTTCCACTGATGATGTAGAATAGAAGGATTTACTATCTTGCTATTAAATTCAAGCATCATCATAATCATCACAACAATGATAATAATAGTGCTTACTGTGCTATTACTATATATCCAGTACTAATGTAAGAAATTTATAAAAATTAACTCATTTAATAATCTTAAATACATAAAGTGAATTGAACACAGGTAAACCCAAGGCCACACAGTTTATGAGCGGTTGAAATAGAAAAATATACTATGAGAATTGCTCTGGATTTGCCAATGATAATTTCCAACATTTTTACTTGGAGCAGTGTACGTAACACTTTGTGTGGAGTTCAGAATTATTGCTGTTATTTGTAACTGTGGTTTTCACAGTGGGTGCTTATTTGAGCTTCAGGTATCAGAGTCAGCCCCTTTGTCACTGAGTACAGAAGGTGGTTGTGAATGTGACACGCCTAAGCTGTGTAACCAGTACAGTACTTTACCACATTCTTTAGCATTAGAAATTAGTGAAAATTTAAATATTTACATAAAGGAGGTTGCATTATCTAAAAAAACATAAAGAACATAGAAACCTATTTCTATGTTCTTTGGAAAGTCACAGTTCTTAGCTTCAGTTTTCTTGTTTATAAAATGAGGGTGTTTGTTAAAACTATAAAGATTATTATAGCTCTAAAATTTCTACATATCTCTGGTATCTTTTAATTAACATTTTATCACCAAATCTAATTCTCAAAAGGTTGACACAGTGCAAGGTGTAAACCCATTGTGTTATTGTTTACATTAAATCCAGAAGATCTATAGAGGGGGAAAAAAAGGAAAATAAACATACATTTGTATATATTTAATATAGATTATATATAATAGAGAAATACCTAATATATATGTTAGGTATCTGATATTTCAGTTTTGCCATAATATTTCATCATGTATGCATACATTGAAATCAGACCTTTAATATTTCTCATTTAAGTAAAATCATCTTTTGTAACTTAGGGAATTAAAGTTGTTTCTGAGGAATGGAATAATTAGACAAATAGGGACTTTTTTATAGTGCGTTGCCTTAAGATTCTCTTTTGATTTCCTTTGAAGTGTACATTACTTCTTTGAAGTTTGTTTTTTTTCTTTTAGTTTCAGATCATTTCTCTTCTATTACTTTCTTTTTCCAGAGTTTGTGAGATAAACACATCTGATTTATTACTGAAAAGTAATGGGTTTCAAAAGATCTTTAAAAATCAGTTACAAAGTATCAGTTTCTCAACATTATAATTACCATCACTGATCTATAGTTTGAAAGTGTTTGGATCTCATTATCTAAACAATGATGAAAAAAAAGGGCTTCTAGTTAACAATTAAAAAGTAGTGTAGAATTAGTGATTTATGTTTGTTGGGGACAACCTTCATATCAGTGAGCTTTTGAATATAGTTTTTATGTTAAACATAAAGTGCATTAATACTGATTTTTTTTTCAAGAGAATTTACCACAAAACAGAACTAAACGAATCACAATGATTCTCCTTTGTGTAAATATGTGGTAGAAAAATCTACCAATTGTTTAACAGTGATTTTCCTACATTTGTCATGGGAGTGGGAGGGTACATTCTGAGTGGATTCCATTGTCCACCTTTTGTACTTTCGAATTAGAATACTTTGAAAGGACATGCCTTTCTGTAATAACTACCAAAATGTGTAATTATATTAAGAATATTTACAGTTTCGATACTGCTATAAATTCTGAAATCCAAATTGCATGTTATATGTAAAGAACAATTTGGAAATGGATAAAATATTAGTTATTTCCCCACCTACCAGAATAGTTTTATAAAAATTAATTAATCATGCTTCAAATATTTGTGCAGTCTATTTAGATGAAGAATTTGATGTAAACTAGTGAAGAAATTATGATTTGCAGTCTTTCACTGTTAATTTTTTTATTTGTTAAGTATGTGTTATGTAGCAAAAGACTAAGACAAATAGTCACACCATATTCTGGAGCTTTGAGTTTAATAGGTACATAATATAAGTCGAATATATCCACCACAAATTAGATTAATATTCTTTTTGTTTGATGATCAATGTTAGTTAAAGTAAACCAGAAAGGCGAAACTAAAATGGAAATGTTCAGGGAGTGAAATGAGTTGTTTTTCTTCGGTTGCAAACATCAACCTTAGTTCTGAAAATAGCTTTGATAGTGCTTTGCGGAAAGTATCCATTTTCTCACCATTAACTAAGATGTTAGCTGCAGACTTTTTGTAGATATCCTTTATCATGTCCAGGAAGTCCTCCTCTATTCCAAATTTTCTGAGCCTTTTCGTCATGAAAGAGTGTTGGATTTTGTCACAGGCTTTTTCTGTGACACCTAATGCAATCATAAGAGTTTTCTTCTTTAGCCTTTTGATGTGGTGGAATACATTCATATTTAAATGTTGAAATAGTACTGTATGCCTGGGATAAATCTCATTTGTTCATAGTATGTTATTTATTATGCATGGTTGTATTTGATTTGCTACTAGTTCATTAAAGATTTTGACATATACCTTATGAGAGATATGGATGTCTAGTTAATCTTTGTTGTGATCTCTATCTGGTTTTGGTATTAAATTAATGGTGGCCTTATAGAATGAGTTAGGAAATAATTCCTTTGCTTCTGTTTTCTGATGCTTTATAACATTTCTTCCTTAAATGTTTGGTGGAATTCACTGCTGAAACCATTAGGACCTTGTGCTTTGTTGTTGGAAGGTTGTTAATAATTACAATTTTAAATAGCTATAGACGTATTTAGATTATCTATTTCTCCTTGTATGAATTTAGGTAGTTTGTGTCCTTTAAGGAATTGATCCACTTCATATAATTTATTATTGGGCAGATTATTGGGCAAATAATGGTTTATTGTATTCCTTTATTATCTTTTTAAGTCTGTGGGATCAGTAGTTAAGAACCTTGTTTCATTTTTTGTGTGGTAATTGGTGTGTTCTCTTGTGTTTTCTTTGTTGGCCTGGCTCACAGTTTATCAATTTTATTGATGTTCTCAGAGAAGCAGCTTTTGATGTTATTTTTCCTTTTTCCATTTTCATTGATTTCTGCTCTGAATTTTATTATTTTATTTTTCTATTTGCTCTAGGTGTAAATTACTCCTGTTCCTCTATTTTCCTATGGTAGAAGCTTAGGTTATCAGTTTTTAGATCTTCCTCTTTTTTAATACAGGTACCTTGTGCTATAAATTTCCCTCTAAGCATAGGTGCTTCTGCTACATCCCATAAATTTTGTTAAATTTTCATTTAGTTGAAAACATTTAAAAAATGCTTAAGACTTCTCTTTGACCCATGCTTTATTTAGAACTGAGTTGTTTAGTTTTCAAATATTTGGTTATTTTCATGCTATCTTTTCATTACTGGTTTTTAGTTCAATTCCATTGTCATCTGAAAATACAGTACATAAGATTTTTTACATGTTTTTAATGTTGAGCACTGTTTTATGGCCCAGGATGTGGTTTATATTGGTGAATACTTGAGATGAGCTTGAGAAGAATATGTATTTCCTTGTTTGATGGAGTATTCCATAAATGTCAGATAGGTCACGTTAATCAATGATGCTATTCAGATCAACTTTATACATACTGATTTTCCGTTTGCTTTGTGTATCAATTATTTAAATGAATTCATTAACTTCAGTAGTGGATTTTTTTAATTTCTTCTTTCAGTTCTATCATTTTTACCTCTTGTGTTTTGACACTTTCTTGTTAGGTGCATGCACATTTAGGATTGTTATGTATTGGAGAATTTATTCTTTTTATCACTATGTGGTATCCTTTTTTATCTCTGGTAATTTTCTTATTCTGAAGTCTACTTTTCCTGAAATTAATATAGCTGTCACATTTTTCTAAAATATTAGTGCTCACATGGTATGTTTGTTATTCTCCATTCCTTGTAATCTATCTAAGTCTGTATGTTAATTGTAGACAAAATATAGTTGGGTCTTCTTTTTTTTATCTCAGAGTCCCTGTCTTTTAATTGGTGTATTTAGACCATTCACCCTGAAAATAATTATTGACACCCTTGGGTTAATATTTATGTTAAACCTATTTTCTACTTACTGCATTTGTTCTTTGAGGACAAGAGGTGAAAGAAAATCCTGAATTTCGGCTTATTACTGCTTAGAATATAAATTAATGACTGCAGGGGAGGTGTGTGCAGGTCTCTTCGGGAAGCTTTTTTGTGAGCTTCCAGTTTTCTTTTCTCACAAAGCTCTATCCATGTAGAAACATGAAAACATTCATACGGCATTGCTTCCTGACAGTTTTTAGCCAATTTCTGTCACTTTTGTAATCTTAGAGGGTTTCATTTAATCACTTTCTTCCCTTTATGAATGTTTTAATATTTTAAGCATTGTATCTAACTTGATTCTGAAATTCATTCAAAAAGTGAATCAAGTCTTTTAGGAAGATAATGAATTTCTGGAAAACTTTGTTTTCCAGGAATATTTTAAAAATGATTGGTACTGGGGCGCCTGGGTGGCGCAGTTGGTTAAGTGTCCGACTTCAGCCAGGTCACGATCTCGCGGTCCGTGAGTTCGAGCCCCGCGTCAGGCTCTGGGCTGATGGCTCGGAGCCTGGAGCCTGTTTCCGATTCTGTGTCTCCCTCTCTCTCTGCCCCTCCCCCGTTCATGCTCTGTCTCTCTCTCTCTGTCCCAAAAATAAATAAACGTTGAAAAAAAAATTAAAAAAAAATAAAAATGATTGGTACTGTTTTTACTTACCATTCATGCTTATATTTTATAAAATACCATCATTTGTATTCAAGTTTATTATATGTATATACCTTATGTAATATATGTGTATATTATATTGTATATTTATTTATTATTATTACTATTAATGTTTATTTATTTTTGAGAGAGAGAGAGAGAGAGAGAGAGAGAGACAGACAGACAGTGCAAGCAGGGAAGGGGCAGAGAGAGAGGGAGACACAGAATCCAAAACAGGTTCCAGGCTCTGAGCTATTGGCACAGAGCCAAATGTGGGGCTTGAACCCACGAGCCATGTGATCATGACCTGAGCCGAAGTCGGTTGCTTAACCGACTGAGTCACCCAGGCACCCCAAAATAAAAGTATTTTTTTGAAGCCCATATAACCTCTGTCTTGGTGTCTTTTTGTGTGACTCATTCTTTTTTTTTTTTTTTTTTTTTTTTTTGCTTTCTTTTAGTGTTTATTTATTTTTGAGAGTGAGAGAGACAGAGTACAAGTAGCGGAGGGACAGAGAGCGAGGGAGACAGAGAATCTGAAGCAGGCTCCAAACTCTGAGGTGTTAGCACAGAGCCCCATGTGGGACTCGAACCCCTCAACTGCAAGATCATGACCTGAGCCGAAGTTGGACGCTTAACCGACTGAGCCACCCAGGTGCACCTTGTGTGACTGTTTCTTAAAATTCATATCAGGATGAGATACTAATTCATATCAGGATGAGATACTAATGAGATGTGATGACTTGAACAATTTGGAGTATTTTATTTTAACCAGGCTAGTATCCTCGCTCAGTTCTGTCAACTTACATCAACTACAAACAAATGTTCTTATTTAAAATAAATAAACACTCCTAATTATCTCTTAATTCTGTAAAGTCTGAGAATGTATGAATCACATAGTAATCATTTAGAAAGACAATTCAGAATGCTGTTATTTGAGCTTAATTCTCTTGGCTCTCTGACTTGAAATGAAGCCTTTCTCTCAAAAACTCCAAATCTCCCTCCTTCAAGGGATTTTCTTCTTTTGATCTATGAATCACTGACACCTTTTGCCTTTTCAACGTCTCTGAACATACATCCCTTAGGGTTGCTGTTAGGATTTCAACCAAATTAAAAAAAAAACACAACACAAAAACAAAATAAAACTTTGTAAGTTAGTAATATATGGGATCTTAGGGTCTGTTTCACTCCTCTTATTTTATAGGTCAACAAATATTAAATTCCTACTGCATATATAGAAAAAAGAATGGTGATGTTTTTATACAAAGCATTTAGAGTACTGGGTCCCAGAAGCAGGAAAGAGTTTCAAAAAGGCAGAAATAATCATCAATGTTAATAAGCACTTATGTCTCATTTTAAAAAAGTAATGTTCATTTAAAAAGTGAAAATATTTCTGAAAGCTTTTTGAATGAGTCTTACTATACTTCACTTGTCTTGTAAAACTGCTTGACCCTGGAAATTCTAAGATAGATGAGTAATGTAGACAATGGTTGCCTCTTAAGTGTGCTTTTGTGTGACCCTAATTCATCATTGTCCAATGGTTAATAGATGGAGTGTGGCTACGTTAAAAAAAACACATACACTCTTGTTTTTAAACATAATCTGTCTTGTTTTTGTCATCTTGGCAATGGAAAATATAGTTTTATTTTGATAAAGGTTGCAGAATTCATTGGAAAGGGTAATCGGATGGTATTAAAAATGTCTTTCTAAAAGCAATTTTAGATATCAAAGTTACTTACTGATGCTCAATCTCTTGACAAGATATACACCAACAATTTCCTAAAGCCAGTACAGAATAGTAATGGGTGATTACTTTTTTAGCAAAGAAAATGCAAATGGATTTTGAATTGAATGAATGTTGTACTAAAACTAGGTGATGAATATTTGAAATGAAGTAGAAGGTCCTTTGGAGAAGAATACCATGAATCAGTAATATTTCCACTACAGTACAGCCTGATTTTTCAGTTTAGTACCATAGTGCATACTATGAAATCAAATTGTCTTTTGTTTATGTGGTTGAAAAATGCTTTTCAGGAAAGTATTTTATTTCATAAAGACTTCTATAAATGAAGCAATTTTCCTGGAAGTGATTTGGGTGACATATCATTGTCTTCAGTTTCATTAATAATCCAGATGAAAAGAAAATAAGCACAAATTTTGGGAGAAGAAAAATACAGATTTTGTATACATCAATAAATTAGTAGGCTTGTAGCATATGGTTTGTGGGTCCCACATGCTGTGCTATTTTCTCTGATAGAATTTCTCTTTGTTCCATAATTCCCCCTTTATTTTATCCATGTTTAAATTTTATTTCAAATATCATTCCCTCAGGGAAGAATTTCCAGATTCTCAGATAAGGTCAGGGCCTAAAGCATACTTAACTTCTTACTAGTACTTATCACATCTAAAATTAAAGATTAGTTGTTTAATGGTGTTAATTATTACTAGAAGAAAGCTGCCTGCCCATGGGTATAGGCCATGAGTACAGTGTTGATGTATGTATCCCTATGCCCAGGAACACTACTCTGAACATACTTTGTAATCAATAAATGTTTTTGTTTTTTTTTTTAAGATGAAGAGATGGAAAAAGTGAGATTAGGAGGTATAGGAGATTCAAATCATGGACTTTGATTTATTTGGGGGATTTTTGTTCATTAAAATTTTTTTCCTTGGTAAGTATAGGGCCAAGAAGAATTTATAACATTTGATTGACAAAAGCAAAGTAGATCTCATGTCAGATTGTATGTGTAGACAGCTTTGAGTGTAGCAAGCCTGGAATGAAGTAGCCTATCAGAATATGATATGGCAACCATGACACAAGAGACTGTGGCATTGGGAATGGATTCATGATAAATTCCAAGAAAGAATTCTTAGCACTCTGATTGGGTATGGGAGGGGATTATCCAAGATACTGTCAAGGTTTCAAGTCAAGGGAGATTAATAATGGTAATGACATTATGCAAGAAAAGACAAGTCAAGAGGAAGAACATTTTTGAGGAGGAATAGCAGCAATAATAACAAATTTCCACTTGAGATTTTGCTTTTTGTTTGATACTATACTAGACACTGCATATGTTTTTCTGATCTGTGTACCAATTCAGTATTATTCTTCCATCGTAACTATTAGGGAAGGTAAGGCTTTCAGAGATTAAGAAACATGCCTAAAGTCACACAGGAAGTGTCAGAGTTTGGATGTGATTATGAATTTTATGCTGGCTCCATTATGCCACATTAGGATGAGATGCTAAGGTAAATGATAGAAGCCACACACACACACACACACACACACACACACACACACATGCAATATAGTAATATGTGTATAAGTAATTATACTTGTGTGTGCATGTGTATGTATATGTTTGAGAAGTTAAAACAAATTTATGGATATTCAGCAAGTGGTCATAATTTTGAGGCAAAGTTTTAGAGTGATACTGAAGTTGAAAATTGACTGTTTTCGTATCAAGTTTTTATATTAAAAAAAGCCTGAATGTGTATGAAAACTTATCTTGCTAGCTCTTAATTCTTTTTTTTTTAATTTTTTTTTTCAACGTTTATTTATTTTTGGGACAGAGAAAGACAGAGCATGAACGGGGGAGGGGCAGAGAGAGAGGGAGACACAGAATCGGAAACAGGCTCCAGGCTCTGAGCCATCAGCCCAGAGCCTGATGCGGGGCTCGAACTCACAGACCGCGAGATCGTGACCTGGCTGAAGTCGGACGCTTAACCGACTGCGCCACCCAGGCGCCCCTAGATCTTAATTCTTTAGATTAATAATAGCCATGGAATACATGAAGGATGTTACAACCCAGACTTAGGAATTTTTTTTTGTAGGTAGAGTTGAAAAAATAAGAATCATAAGTAATAGAATGAAAACCCAGAATGTTTTCATTAAAAACGTCTTGTGATTATTTTATTCTTTTTATATTAAAAGCAAATTTATAAATTCTACACCTGAAACTAATACTGTGCTGTATGGTAACTAACTGGAATTTAAATAAAAACTTGAAAAAAAAAAGTAAATTTCTCATTTTTATTTCTATTTTATTTATTTAGTTGAATTTTTTTGTGGTGACAGATAACTCAAAGCCTTTAAAAATAGCTATGTATAAGATGCCAATTCTGATATTGTGGGTTTGTCTTCCATTGGGAGGCCCTAATGAGCAATGAAATGATCCAAGAAGATGAGAAAAGGGACTTAATAAATGAAAATTGACTGTAAGGATAATTGTGTAGTATATTAAAATCATCAATCATTAAGTATATTGGAGGTGATTATTTCACATCAGAGTAGAGAAAATGAAAGTATGAGAAAGGAACATGTGCAATGATTTTGTCTTTCATTGTAATTTCTTGAGCTGTAGCTCTAGAGTATTGTCTCTGACCAGTCTAGACTGAATATTTGCATTTTTGATTTACACATGTAATTTTATATTGTATCCCATAGTTTCATGCTTAATAGTGTGATGCTTTGGAAAGATATTTCAGTTTTAGTGTATAGCATGGTGTATCTGTTCAAATTGATGGGATTACTTCCTGGAGCATTACAGATTCAGTCCTTAGTATTTTTCCAGGGTAGAATTCAGGCAGGAGACCAGAAAGCACAAGCTAGCAGAGTTTCTTGAGTACATTTACAAGAGAAGTGACTTAGCAGTTTGGGAGAGGCTCAAGTGCATCAACAGAACTGGTCCTAGGGTTTTTGTTGACTAAGGGGCAGGAAGCTGGGTTCCTTGGGGCAGGAAGCTGGGTTTGCAGTACTGTTTCTTCCTTATTTGGACAGTGGTTTCCTGTCATGGCATCCACCATCTTGAGTCTTTCTGATTTGATGAGGCTTGTTGTGGAGCTCTGCCAGGACAGGACTCTGACCTTTCACACAGCTGGCCCAGAAAGTGAGCTCCTTCCTTCTTGGAGTGTAGCAGCATGAAATTGTTTTGCTTTACTTAATACCTAGCATCTCTTGAGAAAGTCCACTGGGGTGCATGCGTATCCCCTTGCTTCCATATTAAAATTCCACTTGGCCATCTGAGAACTAATTGGACATCTTGGATGTCTCCCGCCTAACATCTTCCCCCTTCCCTGCTTTCCTATAGGACCCAGGCCTCACACAACTATCTAAATACCTACCACTTTGGCAAGTTTTCCCTTTAGAGCTTGCATGCATTTAGTACAAATATTTATATACTTGTATAATGCCTAGTGATAAGCTGAATATAGAGTAATAAGTACTTGTTACGAAATTTGGTAAGGACACTATCACTACTGGCATAGAAAAATGGGAATATTTATTCCTATCAAACAACTCATGGAATATGTGATGAAATGGTACAGACTAGTTTAAGATCTATGACTGAAGTCATTTATCACTATTTTATAGATGAAAAGACTTAACAGTTTTGTTTTATGAAAAAGGGAATTTTAGTTACTTTTGTGAGCATTTAGAATGTTGTTGTTACAGTTTTTCTTAATACTATACTGTGGTATATACCAAAGAGAACTTAACAGTACTACTTTGAATTTTTATACCCAGAATACTCCAAAATAGAAAAATAACTAGGGTAATTTGAATGAGATGATTTTCAGTGATTAGACAGCTAAAAAAATAGAAATGTTTCTACATTTTTTGATATGTTGAATGAACACCTAGGAAACTCAGTGGGATGTCAGCAAATACTTAGGCACTGTGCTTGGTCAGTACTTAAAGGTGAGTGATGGGACCATGGTCCCTCTCTTCATAAAACTTAGATAATGAACATAGGAAAAAAGGAAAATGAAGTGCAAATACCAGGAAGTGTAGAGTCCTAAATCCTTTAAAAGATATACAATGTTGATAGCCATGTGCCATTGAATAATTTAGATGATCTTAAGTCTCATTATTATTAAATCACCTATTTTCCCAATAGTCTTAAATAATTCCACCAACTTTATATGTTATTGCTTCTTGTCAGAGCGAACTTTGGTAAATAAAATCAGAAATGAATTGCTTCAGAATCTCACTATGTTACTTCAAACTTTCAGATTAACTTCAATGTTTAAACCTTCATGTATTCATCTACTTAATAGGGATACAAATACCTATACCAGCAATATCACAAGTTGTTATTTGAACATTTTGAAATGATAAAATACTATGCAAATATTGGATATTATTATTTCACTCTAGCTAAACAAGGTTGATATAGATGATCTCGATGTTGGTGCCTGCCAGCAAACATATGTTAGCTCAGCAAGAAATATTCTTCATATATTCTATGAAAATATTTACATCAGGAACTTTTCATTAATAAAAGTTAATCACTTAACAACTTGACTATTTGTTTCTTCTGTCTCGTTTGTCACAAATTTAGGTATATGAACAAAAGGCATACGAAGGTCTAGGCTTTACAGTGAAAAATGTATTCTTCTTTTGTTTTTTTAAGCTCTCTGGTATTGTATTATTTTAGGAAGAGTTAGTGAAAGTGTAGGCAATCCAGTATAATTGTCAGCCCTCAGGCTCCAAAATCCAGCAAATTTTGCTTTGCATCCTGGCTCCAGTTGTAAAGATGCTTACTTACATGAGTAGCTTAAACATAGTATGTTTTGAATTCTTATAATATCCTAAGTACTGTTGCAAATTCTTTGCATATGTGAGCTGTTTAATTTTCCCAGCAATGTTGGAAGTAATCTACCATTGTCCCTGTTTGAAAGATGAGGTAACTAAGCTAATAAACATCGGAGACTTAACAATGTTTACTAGGGCCTGTGCTTGTTTCTATAAATCACACTTCTCATCTATAAAAGAGTTTTGACTCTTATAAGTTTTTGATGAATACATGAGACAGTAGGTGGTAATAACAATTCAGCACACTGTAAGCACTCAACAGTAGGATTAGAGTGATATATTCCAAACATTTGTTGGTCAATATATTCATTTTTTCAATTTGGGTAGTGATGCTAAAACTAGCATAACTTATGAACAGTGAAAAAGAAAAAGAGAATACAGATAGTTATTAATTTCAAGTAGTTAATAAAGAACTAAGTGAAATCACTTATCAATAGAATGAAAACCTTAAGTACAAATCAAGAGGATATAGTGGGGTGTTTTTTGGTAAAAACATTCTTTTATTGAAAAACCATATTTAGATATATAAAAACTATATAATTATTAAAAACATCTTTTATTCATTTGAGTCTATATACTGTTTCCATTCAACAGTGTCACAAACACATCCTTAAAAGAAATAAAACTGCAGTCATTCACATATAATAAAGAGTATCATTCTCTTTCATTAGTCTTTAGAAAGTTATTAAATACAGCACATGTACTGAATATGTTCTTTCACTGAAATAATGGCCCTTGGATATAACAGAATTCTGATATTATTACAAAATATTTTATAGGTGTTACTTTACATAGTATATTCCATGCACCACAGAGTGTGAGCACATTTACTTATTTACTTATTCATATATACAACTTCCATTATTAGAAACATCTTTGCTTCATGTGCATTTATAGTTTAATGTTTCTGTTTTCTATATTTTTACTTTATTGAGGAATAATTGACACATAATTGCATATATTTAACATGTACAGTGTGATGATTTGATAGACATTTTCATGTAAAATGTTTACCTACGTCACGACAATAAATGAAGACATTCATCACCTCATATAGTTAACTCTTTGTTTTTGCAGTGAGATAGATGTTTAAAATGTACTCTCAGCAACTTTTAAGAGGATATAGTGTTTAAGGTGTGCCTGGGTGGCTCAGTCAGTTAAGTGGCGGACTTCAGCTCAGGTCATGATCTCACGGTTTGTGAGTTCAAGCCTCACGTTGGGCTCTGTGCTGACACCTTGGAGCCTGGAGCCTGCTTCGGATTCTCTCTCTCTCTCTCTCTCTCTCTCTCTCTCTCTCTCTCTCTCCCTCTCTCCCTCTCTCCCTCTCTCCCCCTCTCTCCCTCTCTCCCTCTCTCCCTCTCTCTCTCCCTCTCTCTCTCTCTCTCCCTCTCTCTCTCTTTCTCTCTCTCCCTCTCTCTCTCTCTCTCTCCCTCTCTCCCTCTCTCTCTCTCTCTCTCCCTCTCTCTCTCTCTCTCTCTCTCTGCCTCTCCCCTGCTCACACTTTCTCTCTGTCCCTCTCTCAAAAATAAATGAACATAAAAAAAATTAAAGAGGCTATAGTGTTTAAAATTTTTTTCTGTTTATATTTATTTTGAGAGGGAGGGAGAGAGCAGGTGTGCAGGGTAGGGGCAGAGAGAGAGGGAGAGAGGGAGAAAGAAAGAGAGAGAGATAGAGAGAGAAAGAGAAAGAGAGAGAGAATCTTAAGCAGGCTCTGCCCTGTCCTGTTAGTGCAGAGCTTGACTTGGGGCTCAATCTCATGAACTGTGAGATTATGACTGGAGCCAAAATCAAGAGTGGAACAGTCAACCAACTGAGCCAGGCACCCCAAGGATACAGTGTTTTGATGGGCTGATGGTTAGAATGGAAGGGATCACTTTTCTTCTCCACTATCACTCACTGTTAAATCACATAAGTTTATACTTATTCGCACTCAAGAATATGAATCTAGAATAACCACAGAGCATGTAACAGATGCAGTATACATGTTGGCCCTCCAGTATTCCTAATGAGGCAAATGGCTCCAAGGAACAGGGTCACCGTTTTACAGAACTCAGTTCTTGGGGCAACTGGGTGGCTCAGTTGGTTGAGCATCCCACTTTGGCTTAGGTCATGATCTCGCAGTTTACAGGTTTGAGCCCTACATTGGGTTCGCTGCTGTCAGAGCAGACCCCACTTTGGATCCTCTGCCCCCCTCTCTCTGCCTCTGCCCCACTTGGGTGCTTGCTCTCTAGCTCACTCTTTCTCTCTCAAAAAATAAACATTAAAATAAAATAAAATAAAATAAAATAAAATAAAATAAAATAAAATAAACACACCAAAGCTCAGTTCTTGCTGGGACACTGGCTTTTTATTTTCAAGGTTTATGTCACCATCCAGGAAGTTGTAAATTAACAGTATATTAATGTGCATTTAAAAGGAATAATAACAAGTTCAGCATTAGCCAGGGCCACATCTTCATCTGGGTTTAATATTGTCAGGAACCAGTGAACCCCAAGTCTGGAGGTAGAGACTACCTCTAGTGCTTCAGGTAAGGACAGCTCTTTATTCTCAAGTTCTTAACAGTCTATGATGGATGCTCTGTAGATGTTCTTTAGAACTGTGTTGGAGATGTGTGTCTCAAACTTTAATTTGTGTAGGAAGCATCTGGGGAGCATGTTTTGGGGCTGTGATTCAGTCAGCCTGTGGCGAGAACTGAGCCCTTTGCATTTCAACCAAATTATTAGATAATGCTCATGTAGGTGGTGAGTACATGATACCTGGAATAGCAAGGCTTTAAAGCCCATATGATGCATTACTTAGATGAGTGTCATATATCTGTAAGTAATTTTAAAGATCAGTCTTGTTTGATATTCATGAGCGAGATCACTATATTTTTTTAATCTGTGTTGTTAGGTGTTTTAAGCTCTATTTTATATTCCAGGGAACATTTATTAAGTATAATTTAGATCTGAAATAATTTTTCTTTAAGCGGCTCCCAGTGTATACTGAGTCCACAGGTCCACCAACCAATCTAATGCATTAGATTTGGGGTTTGTTTTCCTTACTGAAAAACCCCTTTTCCTTAAGTCATCTCTGATAAACACCATTATTTTTTCTTGTATGGAATGACAGTACTTCAGTATTGAAGCATGAGGCCAGGATCATAACTTCATCAGAATGTATTTTAACTTGAACAAGACTCTCTTCATTGCCTGAGGGAGGATGCATTATTAATGACATGTATTTTTTTTGCTTGCTCCAGAAAAGATCATATAAAGCTGTATTTCTACTGTATCTTTAAGAGAAAATCAGCTTCATATGAGCCAACTTTCTTTGAAGATATTGTAGCAAGGAAAAATGTTGACACAACTCATTTAGCATTGTGTTCAATATTAAATCATAATTTTGGAGATTCCCATTTGGTTTATCTTAAAATCAAATGAAATCCTTTGTGATGTGATACATGATTTGTAACAGTTTGGGGCCAACAATATTGTAAGTTTTGAATTTTAATTCAGTTTAAACCCGGTGCCTACTTGTGATTTATTGAGGCCAAGTACCATAGACAGTACCTGGCTTGGAAATCTCTGCCTGTGTGGTTCCAAACAGGTATGTGATTATAAAGAGTTATTGACTTTATTTATTTTAAAAAATTGTTGTATGATATATGTAACTTAAAATTTGTCCTTTTTCCCATTTTGCGTGTATAATTTTATAATATTAAATGCACTCACAGTGTTATGAAATCATCATCACAAGTCCATCTCCAGAAGTGACTTAACTGTTTAAGATGTATTTTTTTTTCATTTAGATTATTCTTTTCTAGAGTTGGTTACCCACATTTAATTAAATGTACATATTTTAAATTTGAGATTACTTTTTAAATGGGAGAGTTGAGTTCCATCTGTTTGAGGGCACTGAAAGAATTTGACTTTCAAAAATGATTCCTGTTTTGCTGTTGTTGTTCCTCATGACTTCCTTTTTATAGGAATATTTTCTTTAAACATATTGACAGTCAATTTGACAAGCTGTCACTTCTGGCAAATGCCACTTTTTCCATGAGTGGTTTTCTTCTTTCAGCAAATAGTATTAGTCACTATGTCTTATTGTGTTGAATATCCCCTTTTAACACTGATAACGTAAAGTCTTTTGACTAATAATTCTCACAAAAATCATATTGAAGAAAAAATTAGAGGACCAAAGGCATTTACTCAGAAAGATAAGGACAGTGGCCAAACCGATGAAATAAATAGAAAATTAAACAAAATGAACAAATTTTTATGTGAAATGCATGCTACCAGGAACATTTGGGAATTTGAATAAATAGGCCTAATACTCTCATGCAGGTTTAACCTTTCAAGATAATTTACAGAGTAAGGAGATTAAAATATTTGTTACTTTACTGGGACAACTCTGAACTAGCTGAAAGGCTGATCATATCCTCTTCATCTCCTAGTCTTGTAGGCTCTGCGAAGGAAAGGTGCCACATATTATGAAAGTATAAACAGGGGTCATTAACCTTTCATCAGTGTTTCCAAGGAATTATCAAGGATCAAGGAAACTTCTCTTAACGGAAAAACAGAGACTTGATGCTAAATAGATGTTTGCTAGGTAAAGACTTAAGGTTGGAGCATTACTGGTAAAGGAGAAGAGGAGACCTGATCAAAAGCCCTGGGTTGAGAAGGCAACAAAACAAAAAGCTAGTAGGACTCAAGCCTGGCTCAGGAAGGAGAGATTGGTCTGTACATAGGTTGGAGACCATGTAAAGCCTTGTAGAAAGTGTTCAACTTTTTGGATCTCTAAGTACAATGGGAAGCCACTGAAATGTGTCAAGAAGGAAATTAACATTTAATTTTTTTTTTTTATTTTTAGGGGCACTTAGGTGGCTTAGTGGGTTAAGCCTCCAACTCCTAATTTTGGCTCATGTCATGATCTCACAGCTCGTGAGTTCGAGGCTTGCATTGGGTTCTGCACTCATGGTGTAGAACCTGCTTTTATTTCTCTCTCTCTCTTTCTCTCTGTCCCTCTCCCACTCACATGCTCTCTTTCTCTCTCAAAATAAATGAACTTATTATTTTATTTCTAGAAAATAAACTGTAGCTACTAAGTAGTGAATATGAGGCAAGAATCTTCATGGGGATAGAGTTAGGCTATTTTTGCTGATGTCCAAGAATACTTATTTCCTCTCTCTTGGTGTAAATGAGATGAAAGATACTACAGGAACATCACATGTGCTTCAATAACTGAGGGAGTGATATACTTGCCGAAAGGGACATTAACAATACTTGAACAGCTGTTAATGTCTGTTGCCTTTAGGAAATGTATTTCATCGAACATTCAATGTTTCAACCCTTATTAACTTATTTCATAAAGCATTATATTCTGACTGATACTTTCACTCAGTGGTACTATGCTTTTTGTGTGAGTATGTGAAACCCAACTACTGTCTGTAGTCATAGTTTACAAATATAGAATTAAAAGTATGTATCTTATCTTTGAAAATGCCTCTTACTCCATAAAATAAACATCATATTCTCAGGTAAGAACAGACTTTGGAATCAAAATTATGTTCGAATTCTGACTATGCCACTTTTTCAGTCATTTGAACTTGAGTAAGGTATCTATCCTTTTTGAACCTCGCTTTGGTCATCTGAAAAAGGCAGTAATAACATGGACCTAGTAAAGTTGTTTATATAAAGCCATCTATGAAAAGCCCTTAGAATAATGGCTTAACCATAGTAAGCATTCACTAAGTGACAGATGCACAAATAATTCAAATTTAAAAAAGATGTCAAAAAAGGATACTATAACTTACAAATATGCTTAAAGTCTACAACACAAATTATTGTTTATCTAAATGGTCATATGAGGGGTGTCTGGGTATCTCATTTGGTTAAGCATCTGACTTCCTCTCAGGTCACAGTCTGTGAGTTCCAGCCCTGCCTCGGGCTCTGTGCTGACAGTCGAGAGCCTGGAGCCTGCTTCGGATTCGGTGTCTCCCTCTCTCTCTGATCCTTCCCCACTAACACTCTGTGTGTGTGTGTGTGTGTGTGTGTGTGTGTGTGTGTCTCAAACATAAATAAATGGTAAAATTTTTTTAAATAAATAAGTGGTCATATGAATATATTGGGCAAAAATGCCTTTTAGATTTTTGACTCAAAAAATATATTAAATTTATACTTGTGTTTGATTGGGTAGCATTCTATATTTACATGTGATAATTTAATTATGTCTGTCTTACAATAATGGATTGTCAAGCAATAAATTGTTAAAATAAAAAGACTTCCAGTATAAAGAGAGAAAAAAAAAAGATCCTTTAATAGTAAGGTCTGATCTTTTTGTAGATGCGGTGTATCTGCACAGGATCAGAGAACTCTTTGGCAGTCTCTTTTGTGTACCTAATACGCCTGTCATTTCTCTTTGACTCAGACCTTTAGAACTATTTATTTAGTTAGCTAGTTAGCTAGTTCTTTGTTTATATTCATATATCATTAACGTGTTTTTCCTACTTTCAGTATACAATCTAATGTGAATCAGCCTTTTTCGTAGAACTACTTTGTGAATAATTTCATCAGCTTCCTCAACACCTGTATTTTAAGATGCAAATCATACTTGAATGGCATTAAGATAGGGTCCTCTGTTAAGATGTAAAACCAGCTTTTTTCTATATAGTTGAGGGTTGATTTTGAACGTTTCATGTGACCTATATTGGTCCTCCAAATCTTTCTAGGATGCTCCAGTGATGTGGTAATTTGCAGTGGAGTTATTCTTAATAAGGAAGTAACACTATTGTTTTTTGGACATCATTCAGCCTGAAAAGTACTATTTTTTCTTACCCAGAGCTATAAATGTCTATAAAATCCTTTCTTCTGGCAGCAGCAGCAGTAGCAAAAAAAAAAAAAAAGTCCTACTACACATGTCTGGATGTTGTGGTTCTAGGCTAAAAGTTCCCATTTTTCCTTCAAAACTTAGTATACACAGAGCTGACACATGATGACCAAAGCACTTGATTTATTAATGTCTTGCAGTCATCCAGTATCTACCAGAATGAAAACTTGGTTAACGGTAGCTGAGTCAAGAGCAAGCAACTATTCCTGAGCATAACGTAAGGACTTCTGCTGCCTTCCCATTAATTGAAGACAAATGGCCAGCCGTGGCTTATGGTTATCAAGCACAAATAGTGAATAGGCAGCTGTCATCCTTAGCAGTTTCTCCATGATTTTTTATACTCAGAGGTATTGCCTTTATGTGTTTAAGGAAGAGAAATCCCCTGGCCTGATTCTTACTTCAGAGAGGCTAACCCATTTCGGTCATAACCCTTTTTCCCTCATGTCAAATTCTGACCAATAAGAATAGGGATGCTGCCTTCTTGAGAGGAGCAGGTAAGAAGATGGGTTGGGCGGGGGGAGGAAAGAAGGCCAAAGTACACTGAGTGTGGGACTGAGACTAGAATGTGAAGAGAGGACCTAAAAGCTTCCTCTCTACACAACTAAAGGTTATGTGGATTCATCCTAGAAACAAGGCTAAAAGGAAAAGTAGTAGAACTACAGTTTGTAAAGTCCATGGAGTTAAGACAGACTGTCATTTAAAAAATGTGAATACCCACAGTTCTTTAATTTGATTGTGCCACCATTGAAACCCTAATTTTGAAGGAAATGATCATCACATTAGATGGGAGATATTAATTACAAAATGCAGCCTTAATTTCAAAATATTAACATAAAAAAACAAAAGGTGATTGTTAAGAATCAGAGAATTCCGAGATCTTGCAAGGTTTAACTGACAGGTTTCTAAATCACTGGGAGTTTTTGCCCTTTTTCTTTTCTTCCATTCTCTTCCTCCCCCCACTCATTTCCCCCCACTATTTCTCACTAAAAACCACCTTGCTGTCGCCAGCTAGTTCAAGGAATCCATGTGTCCTAGGAACAAGATAACACTGTAATCTAAACTATCTAGAAGCAGTTTGGGGAAAAAAGGAAGGCCAGCTTTCTGGTTAAGTGAAAACATTATCCTGCTCGCTCCTGGCAAAGTGTTTTGCTTGCGGCATATGTGGATTCACCCTGTGGGTTTAATTCTTTTCAGTTAATCCTTTGGTTGACTTTATGAAGTCAAAACTAAAGACACGCTGCTGGCATTGTTGAAAAGAGATAACTGATTTGTGTGGAACCTGCAGGCATTTGATCCTTTGAAGAATCAAATTGGGCTCAACTAACAGAAATGAATAGGTTTCCTAAGGCAAAAAACTTGGTTGGGAGTGAACTATGTGCTTCTGTTTGGGAGATTTTTATTTGATTATCATGTTAATTGATTTTCTGTGAAGAAAACTTGCCTTAGATTT
This sequence comes from Felis catus, assembly GCF_018350175.1. Lineage (NCBI taxonomy): Eukaryota > Metazoa > Chordata > Mammalia > Carnivora > Felidae > Felis > Felis catus. The sequence goes on from NC_058386.1 coordinate 24,610,340, forward strand.
GAATAGAATGGTCAGTGACTAAGAGGAAACAAGAAGTTGGTTCCCCCCCTCACCTTTTCCCCCACTTTCATAGTTCACATGGGCAAGAGATTGTAATGTTACGTAAGGGATGTATAGCATTTTTGTTCACAGGTTGGTAGCTAGCCTAGGATATGTATAATTTTAAAAAAAACTGTATTTTAAAGGAATTTATAAAAAAATCTGTATTCATTAAAAATGTGTTAATTTAAATGTGCTTAGACTCTGAAATATGAATTAAGTCTCTTTACATCTTAGGATTTCATTAGATGCAAATTGGGTTCAATTTTAAGTACTACTTGTGTATAAATACAATGTGAAATCCCTGAATCTTTTGTGAAGGCATTTAACCTTCATTCATTTATACTTCTTCCACCTTTGCATATGTTTGTACTTCCTTGCATTTTTATAGAAATGCATTTGACTCTGTCTAAAATGTGGCCACTAAAACATTTTTATATTCCCTTTCCTATTCAGTGCCATACTGTGTACGTGGCAATTATTCTGTACATATTTAATTTGTTAGCAAAACTGTAAAAGCCCTATGTGTTTTTAAGATACGGGACCGAGGTAACTTTCTAGCCCTGTAACAGAAGAAAAACACTCTGAGAAGTCAGGTAGATGGGGAGATCATTGTGTTCTTACCTGAGGAGATACTCTTTTCAGTAACTTACATGCCCTCACAACCTCAGGTTCTTGTACAACAAGTAGTTTGAAACCAGGTTGTTAAGTTTCACTTTCGCTAGTAGAGTTCAGACAATCAAAATCAATAATGTGATTTATACATTTCAAAAAGCTAGTGCCAGACTTCAACAGGAAAACAGTCGTACGTCTCCAGTGGTGACAAACTGAGGGCTTGTTATTTGGGCAATGTAGTCATGGAATGTGAAATTCCTGTGTGCATTTCTTCCTAAAAAGAGGCAAAAACAGGAAGCTTCTATCTTCAGCCTATAGCAATAACCGTGCCAATGCTCAAAGTAAAGAACTTACATAAAATCTTTTTTTTTTTTGCTTAAATTTAAAATATTTGTCACTGTTTTCAATTACAGAATCCTACTTCTTTTACAAGGTATAATACATGCTTGATTTACTTCAGAATTGGGTCATTTTTTAATATTCCTTTGGAATGTTTAAAAATAAAATTTGGTCAGCAATTATTTGAAACCTTCTTAGCTCTTTGCTCCCTAAAGTTTTAGTAACACTATCATTTGGATTAGTTCTTAAGAGTTGGAAAACCATAGAAGACTGTTATCAAAAAATTAAAGTCCTTTCTTGAATGACTAAATTGATACCACCTAATATATAAGAAGACTGTATTTTTGATTAACCCTGATACCTGTGCTTGGAAAGTTTATTCTAGTATATTTTACTGGGGTTTAAATCCATGACACTTGAAAAATATAAATTGTAATTAGACATTGAGATTACTTCTCATGGTTATTATACATATTTTAAGTATTCCATGGTAAATGTGACCCGTAAAACTGTTAAATTAAAAGGTTGACATTAAATTTACCTTCTATGGGAACATTTAGATTACTAAAGGAGTAAAAATAACAGATTGATAACATAGCATTATTAATTTCCAGCTTTCACTTTGATTTAAATGACATCCGAATGCCAATGAATAAAAATCATACTATATTGTCAGATTTCATGGAATGCTACGCTTAAGATTTGTGTATTTGGTTGTGTGAAAAGTTTACATGTAAACATATCATAAAAAGCATGAACTTTAGTTAATGATACGTTATGCTAAAATACTTAAGGGTGAAGAGCACTGATGTCTGAAACTTCCACCTAAGTAAAATGTAGTGATGGATGGATAGAAGGATGACTAGATGGCTATACATAAATGTGCTAAAGCAAGTATGATGTTAATTATACAGTCTATATGGTAGGTATATGGGTGTTTACAATTCTTCTAACTTTTGTATGGGTTTGAAAATTTTTATAATAAAATGTAAGGAAAGAGTGAATGAGGAAGATATGGAATGTACACATACACACATACACACACACTGGAATATTACACAGCCATAACAGTGGATGAACTTGTGTCATTTGGGACAGTATGGGTGGACCTAGATGGTATTAGGCTAAGTGAGATAGGTCAGAGAAAGACAAATGCCATATAATTTCATTCATAAATGGAATCTAAACAAAAACAGAATCAGACCTATAAATACAGAGAATAAGCTGATGGCTGCTAGAAAAAGGTGGGCGGGTGTGGGCGATTGGGCCGAATGGATGAAGAGGAGTGGGAGACACAGGCTTCCAGTAATGGAATGAATAAGTCATGGGAGTAAAAGGCACAGCATAAGCAATGGTGGTATAATAGGGCAGATGGTCCATTTGCAATGAACATAGAATAATGCATAAACCTGTAGAATCACTATTTTGTATACCTAACACTAGTGTAAAATTGTGTGTTAACTATACTCAAATTTTAAAAAATGATGGGAAAGCTTAAAACCTGCTTGAATTATAATTATGTAAAGACTATTAAAATACTGTAAATACTCATTTTTCAGAGTTTATGTTCACAAAATTTACTGTTTTTTGTTGTCTCAAAATCATGTAAATAATGATTTTTTAAATTAAGTAGAAAAATAGAACTTTTGTTGTTGGGCATTTAAGATATCATGCTACACATTAAGTTTAAAGATGCATTGTTGTTTATTTTTCGTTGTTAATGGAGTCATTACCTACCACTTGTTACTGAACAATTTCCATAATGCTTTAGACATCCTTAGCTATATTTGATAAGATTTTCAGTTGGAACGCTGTAAACAACCAGTTTTAACTTTAGATTTATAAGTAAATTCCCATTGAATCATGAATAACCAATATAAAGGTATAGTTAGTAAAATCTTGATATTCACTAAATGGCTTGAACTTCATTGTTTGAAGATAGTAATTGGATTAAACTTCTAAATGGTATGGTCACTTCATAGCCATGATAGCATTAGGTAGAGTTACTCTAAAAAAGTTATACAATAGTCCAGCAAGCAAAGTTAACATCTAGCACTTTTCCTATCCTTGCTCTTTGAGGTGAGATCTCTATTTGAACCTTTATCTTCTTCCAGTGACTCATACATACAAGACTTCAATTCATAGCTCCCTCACTAGAAACAACATTAGCAACAACAAACTGGGGTTTGGCATTAGTCACATTTGCTATGCCAACATTTCAGAAGCAATCTGTGGTAGATCATTTGGCTTACCAAAGTTTTTTTTAAATATAAGGACTCCATTTTAATGTTTAAAAAAGACTACCCATGTTAAATTTTAGTATCTGTTAATTGAGTTTATGAAACAATTCAGTACCTCTTAAGATAAATTTGAATGTCACTACAAAAATGATTAACACATCTAATCAAGAGTATATGTGAACACAGATACTTGTGAACCACTTTTTTTCTACTTATGAATGCTGAATGACATACGGCATTATGGGAGTCATGCAGTTTTGCCAGAGGTTAGCCAGAGACCCTGGGCTGCTAGACTGATAAACATAGTTTTGGTGCTTTGCCTGTATGGGGAGCTTTTCTAGAAAATTTCCAAAGAATGTATGTCCAAATATGGATCCTGAAAACAAAAGAGATCTTCTAAATTTGTAAAGGCAAGATTTATATGGCTGTCTTGTGAAACACCCTATGGTAGGAGATCAGATACATGTTAGGAGTACAAAGATTTCAACAAGAAGAACCTAAAAATGTAAATGGAAAAGTATGTCATGTATACTATTGGAATATTTACCTGAGGGAAATAGATTACTTTTAATTTGAAAGAAGCAAAGGCCTGTGAAAATTCTCCAAGCCATTTCCTTTTCTGATTTCCTTTATACTGATATTAGCTGGGTTTTTGTTACATCAATATTGCTACAGATTATTTGTGCCATTTTGGCTTTTAATAGATCACCTGTTGGGAGGAATTTTTTTTCATTCCATTATGTACATTATAGAAACATTTACACAGTTGATATGAACAAGAAAGGTAATTTTCAAGTGCACCAAATGCTTTAATTTTGGTTGCATTTCTAAGTGTTACTATGGCATAAAATTTCCATATGACTTAATAGCTGGAGGGAAGCGTTAATGTTTAAATATTAATTTTAATACCAAATTTAAAACAGATTAATACATTTGATTAATACATTTGACATTTAAAATTCTCTAATGACACTATAATTATATAAAGTTATGTATTTATAATTTGGAGGGCTAAGTCCTTCATGGTGCAGGACAATACTATCCACCAGAGTCATCTCTTTTTGCCAGATATTTCTCTGTGGGTTCTTGATGGCACTTCTCAGCGTGTATCACTTTATAGTCTTAAGATGGGTGAGGGAGTGGAGAATCAGACTTTAGTGTGCATTTGTAATTTATAAATGTTAAAATTGCCAGTAGTTGAAATTAGCATAGAAAATCTTGCAAATCATCTGAGTATTTATGGTCTTTTGTATGTGTACAGCCTGGTATGGTAATTATCAAACCTACCAGTTTTAAAACAACCAAGCTAAACTTAAAGATCCAATGGAACACTATTTTGCAGATCTTTGGATGTTCAAACTCTTTTCTTTTCAAATAACTATCAAATACCTAGTGGTGAATGAGAGATGAATAGGTGATTCTAGAGCTTAATTGTTCAGTAAGGTAGCCATTAGCTACCTGAGGCTATTTATATTTAAATGTAAGTTGATTGTAATTAAATGAAATAGACAATTCACTTCATCTGTCTCATTAGTTACATTCAGGTGCTCAATAGCCCTATGTGCCTGGTGGCTACTGTATTGAAAGGCACAAAAAGACATTTCCATTACTATAGTTAGTGCTTATCCCAGGATATCTCCATTTTCTTTAAAGCTTTGACTTCTGAAAACAACACCACATTGTTGGGAGGGTTACAGAAGCTTTTTGTGAACCAGGTCATCTTTCAGGGCAATCAGTTTAATATTTTAGATGTTGGTTTTCTTAAACATAGTCAATATTTTTTATTTTTATTTTTTTGAAACCAAATGTGCATAATTGGGGGCTTTTTAAGTTTTTTTAATGTTTATTTAATTGAGAGAGAGAGAATGAGCAGGAGAGGGGCAGAGAGAGAGGGAGACATAAAATCCTAAGCAGGCTCCAGGCTCTGAGCTGTCCACACAGAGCTCCATGTGGGGCTTGAACTCACGAACCTTGAAATCATGACCTGAGCCAAAGTCAGACGCTTAACGAACTGAGCCACTCAGGCACCCCTCAATTAAATTTTAAAAAAGGGCACTCTTGAATAGCATTTACAGGTGCAGATACTGTACATTCATTGTCATTTAAGAAAAGGTGGTCATCACCTGGAGAAAACCCCCCTGTAAGAGTCTGATGAAAAATCACTGTTTTTCTCCTGAAATTATTCCTTAAATTGTGGTTTACAGCCTTGGTTATAACAATCGATCTCAACACCTGCCTGCAGGTAGCTAAATATCATTGATTTCACTTTAAATTCAAACCTACAATTCTCACATGAGCACTCAACATCCCCAGGCATCCTATTCCATTTCTCTCTCTTATTTCCAAAATGATTTTACACGTTCTCTCTTCAAACAGCCCTCCCACAGTAGTTCCCCACTTGCCACATGACTAACCTTGCTTCTTAATTCATTGAGAAAAATAGTTGTCATACCTGACTTCCCTCATCCATGTAACTGCACATCTACCAAGTCATCTGGTTCTAAATCTAATTCTTTTTTTTGTAAGTTTTTAATGTTTATTTATTTATTTTTCTGAGAGACAGAGAGACAGACAGACTGTGAATGGGGAAGGGGCAGAGAGAGAGAGGGAGACACAGAATCTGAAGTAGGTTCCAGTATCTGAGCTGTTAGCACAGAGCCCTGTGCAGGTCTTACACTCACGGACTGTGAGATCATGACCTGAGCCAAAGTCAGATGCTTAACTGACTCAGCCACCCAGGAGCCCCTTCTAAATCTAATTCTTGACCTAACGGTTGACACTCATCTCTTCTTATTTCAAATCCAGCCTTTCCTCTTGGACTCTGGATTTCATTTCCTCTCACCTTACTCATGCATTTTCTCCTGAAATTATCCCTCTCCTTTTTAAATATCGATTTTTTGGTTTCTAAAACACATTTTGGTATCTACTAACATAAAAAACAATAAGTAAACTCTTTGGATCATTTTTTGTTTCCTAGGTATTAGTTTGATTTTCTATTCTTCTTACCACACCCAAACTTACCCCACACTTAAATCTTTGTAAAATTGTTGGGGTTTTTTTTGTTTTATTTTTTTAATTTTAGAGAGTGCACACAGGGAAAGGAGCAGAGGAAGAGGGAGAGAGAAAGAATCTTAAGCAGGTTCCAAGCTCAGCACAACACCCAATGCACAGCTTAATGCCATAACTCTGGGATCATGACCTGAGCCAAAATCAAGAGTTGGATGCTCAACCAATTGAGCCACCCAAGCACCCCAGTTAAATTACTGTTAAAGGTGGGGCACAGGGTGCTGGATGGTGACCCTTGTCTCAATAGTAGAACATAAGAGAAATTAAACTAGAGAAGTTTATTACTCATGGGTGCTGAAGGAAGTACAGGGTATGCCTTGAGGGGACCGCATGGGGAAGATTAAGGCTGAATGTGGACAGATCTGGAGGTAGGGCCTGGGACAAATGCCTTAATTAGGGTCTATGGGTACAGTGCTTTGAGGTTCCTGGACTAGGACCAGATTGGCCAAATCAGACCAGAAGCATGATTTGGGTAAGTCCCAAAGGGGTCTTTTTTAAGGGGAACATAAGGGCTGAGAGACAGGGGAGAGTGTTGGTCACAAGGGATGTTAAGCAAGTCATATAAGGAACTCAAATTTGATTATGACTTGGCAGATCACTGTCTAGGGCATATGCTTACCTGAAGAAGCAAGTGTCATTTTAAGATCCATGCAGGCCTTTTGGCCAAACAAAATGAACACCAAGGCACCAATTCCATGAAGCAGTTTGCTAAACTTTTGATACATGCACACACACAGACACACACTAACACTCTTGAAGGAATTATAAATAGTTTATATTGCAGTTATTTACCTCATAATTTCTCTTTAATATGGTTCGTTAAGTCTGCCTTCCTCTCAAAGACAGTTTTGTTGTCTACCTCCTTCCTTCCTTCCTTCCTTCCTTCCTTCCTTCCTTCCTTCCCATTATTCGTTCATTCCTTCTTGCCTTCCTAAGGTCACATGACCATTTTATTGCTAATTCCAATGGCCATGTCTCTTCTGAGAGTCTCTTTTTCTTCTGAGTCTCTGAGTCCTCTTCTGAGTCTATTTTTCTCATCATTTCTTAACCTTCAAATGTTAGTATGGGTCCTAGCTTAATACTTGTTCTAGATTAACTGATCCAATCTAATGGCTTTAAAAGACAGCTACATGCAATTGCTACTGACAGTTTTTTATGATTCATTTTATCTTGTCTCTTGAACTCAAAATTTATTTCTTAAATAACACTACTTCACAAACCCATCGGGAGTATATCTGAGATGAATCTCAGACTTTATTTACATAATCTAAGCAGACAGCTTGATTTTATCCAATAGCCCTCCCCAAATAAATAACAAAGAAGCCAACTTAATGTGCTCCCTTTCTAGGCTCCCCACCTCAGTATGGCAACATTATGGCCTAGGGGCTAATGTCACATTTATATATGCTTTTATAAACTTGATGTTTAATCTGTCAGTCAGTCAGTCTTGTCTCTTCTACCTCACATATCCCATCTCTCTTCCCTTCTCCATTTCTTCATGATCAGTACCTTAGTCCCCCCTTGTTTCTTACCTAGACTATTATAGTTGCTTCCTATAAAGTCCTTCTACTTCTGTAGAATTGTACACTTTACTCAAGTGTAGGGTTTTGTAGAACCCTACCATTAAATTTCTCTTCTCTTCCCTACAGATGAAATCAACTTTGTAAATAACAGGTAATATTACTCTAAAGACTTTCCATTACTCTAAGATAACTATCTGAATTCTTCAACCTGGCATATAATATTCTTCCTTATCTGGCCCTTGCCTAGCTTTTTACCTCACATAATTATGTTTCCCAATTCGTTGTAGTCTTAGGCCTAGCTTTCTTTTGCCTTGGAGTCTTTCTGCACCGGCTATTCACCTGCATGAAATGTTCCTACGCCAGATAATTTTAATGTGGGCTTCCTTTTGTTTTCCAAATTTTTAGATTAAAGATAGTTTCTCAGAAATTTGCTTACCAAATTAAAGTAGCCACTATTCACTCTGAATTGTTTCACTTTATGATAGTTGTTGGTGGGGAATTTACACCCTGTACAATCTTTATTTTACTTGTTTACAGGTTTATTATTTATGTTCATCTGTAAAATAATCTCGATTCTGTCCCAGTGTCTACAGCTTTGCCTGTCCCAGAATTTTAATTCTTTGAATAAATGAATGTCTGAAGCATGAAATCAATATAAGCTGCTCTCTTGGTGTTAAAGTGCCAGGTGATAGCTAACTTGGAGATTCTGAGGCTACCAGAGATCCTCAATCTGATTGACATTTCACGGACTCAAACACTGATGATGAGAAAATTTTATATTAGGACCTGAATGTGGTTGTTTCCATTATATCACCTCCCTCTCCTCTTCATCCTTTACTGCAGTCACCATGGCAGTAACGAATTTCTGGAATCAGAATTATAACACATCCCACTTGGTATATGTGACTGTTCTGAGAAACAAGTATCACAAGGCAGCCAGACAGCCTGATGATTATTTAGTAGCTGTCTTTCTTCATTGGACAGCAGTGAATAATATGTTCCATCTCTGCCACCAAGAAAAAAACAACCCATTCAGAATTCAAGCCCAAGGAATGATTTTCACATTTGCTGATATACAGATGTTTGTTTTTGAAGCTCATCTGGTTCATGTGATTTCTATGTGTTTGTTTTAAAATAGGTAGTAAATCATTCTTATGATTAATATGAAGAATTTATAGAACAATCCCGCCCTCCTAATATTGCTGTTTTGTTCAAAGAGGACTTCTTACATCCTAACTTCATAGCCTTTTCTTCTGTGTTTCAGTGCAACAAAATGGAAATAAGGAGGAGTATTTTGGTTTAATTTGTTTTCATTCACCTTAATCTCTATCCAGAGGGGGGGAAAAAAAACAGGAAGTGCCTTTTTTTTTTTAAGGAACAATGTTAATTTGTATTCTTGAGGTGGTATCTTATCAAAAGCTTAAATAAGGAAGGTGAGTCAGTATTGTGTGGATGGCTTAGCTCCACACTAGGCCATCTGTCCATTTTACCAGTTATTTTCCATAGTTTATGGAAATTGTCTAGAAGGCTAAGCTCATATAAGCTTTCTACCCATATTATTATGTTAACAGTCATTCTGATACTCAGCCCCTTACCTAAATGGGAGCTGGAGACCACAACTACCAGCAATTAAAAAAAATAACACAAAGTAATCACTTGTAAAAAGTATTTGTCAAGAAGTATTCAGTCTGAATAAATAAATCTTTTCTTTTTATGAAATGATGAGACTGATTTAGTTGTACGACTTACGGGGTTGGTTTTTACACTGTATGCATTCAGTATATAGTGCTACTTTGACTTAAGCATTACTTCAATAGTTTAGTCTTTACATTTCTCCTAAGTGGAATGGGTTAAATAGGTGATGGGCATTAAGGAGGGCACTTGTTGTGATGAGCCCTGGGTGTTGTATGTAAGTGGTGGATCACTAAATTCTACACCTGAAACTAATATTACACTGTATGTTAACAAACTGGAATTTAAATAAAAACTTGAAAAATGATTTAAGGTAAAAATCAGCTTTAACCCATACTAAGAAATTAATCTCTAAGTATAAGAAAAATAATGAAATCTCTTGAATGTAAATTAGAATCTTGACTATGAATTTCTACTACCAAAGTGAATTGAGGAGGGTATTAGGGTTTACATTGAAGTACTGTTTATAAGCTGTGCTGTAACATTGGATATTTTGGTAGCTTAGGGTTTTTGAAAATTTATATGCAAATAAATGAATGATGGTGTATAGGAACTGTAATTATTTAGATTAATTGTTTAAACTTGGCTAGTATAAAAGCAATGAAGGAAAGAGTCTGCATTATTACTCCATCACTTTTTTTTTTTTAATTTTTTTTTTCAACGTTTATTTATTTTTGGGACAGAGAGAGACAGAGCATGAACGGGGGAGGGGCAGAGAGAGAGGGAGACACAGAATCGGAAACAGGCTGCAGGCTCCGAGCCATCAGCCCAGAGCCTGACGCGGGGCTCGAACTCACGGACCGCGAGATCGTGACCTGGCTGAAGTCGGACGCTTAACCGACTGCGCCACCCAGGCGCCCCCACTTTTTTTTTTTTTTAACGGTGTTTCATTTACAGTTCATTCTAACCAAGTCTCAGGACCTTGGGCATTTTATTTCACTTCTCCTGCCACCATGACGGAGCCTTGTCTTGTCAGAGAGTTTGAAAGTTCTTTTAGCTCTGAAGAATAAAACTATGGGAAAAATATTCAATTCAACTAGGCAATAAGTGATATGTATGAAAATATTGATAATTTACATTACTTTTTAAAGTCAGTTTTTGGGGTTTATTACGAACACAGTTCCTAGTATGTATAAATTACTTACTTTTAAATTATTAAAATATTTTCCTCCACATCACATTAATAACAATAAATGTAAAATATAACTTTTAGGTAATGTTTGGTAATATTTCAATAGCTATTAAAAGGAAGACTTTAACCACACTGTTTTAAGTTAGTTATAATTAGCCTATGATGTATAAATTATTAAGTTGAACTTAGAAATTTTATTTGGAAAAGTATTTGGTTAATTGAAAATAATTAAATTGTAATTAAATTGTTATTCAATATTTAATATTTAATTTCCTGTCAAATGATAGCCACTCAAACTTATATTTCAAACAATTTTATCAGTTTTATATTTAATATACAGTTGGATTTGCATATGTGAGGCAATTATACCTAGAGAGAGAGACTTGCTGAAAATATTTAATACTTTACTTTTAAATAGTAATTTTTGTAATATATTTCATACAGATAGAACCTAAGCCCTATTTTCATGCAGTGGATACACAAATTAAGAAGTTCTAGTGAAATATATAAGTTACATACTTTTATTTGTATTCATCACATTAAAATCATTGTAGTCTTTTATTCTTATTTGCAAATATCTTTCTTCAAAGGCTCCTTACCTACTGTCTCAGTTCTAAAGAATCCCTTCTCTTTAAAATAATAGGTCTGATAATCTGCTTGTACTTTAATACAGAAAATTTTATAATTTAAGAATTTTCTTGATCCTGCCTATTCTACTGGAAAGAAATGTGTTCTTCTGCATCTTAATTGATATGTATAAATACATCTTCAAATTCAAGTGCTAGGGTTTTGGAGAAGTAATATTTTGCTTTTGTTCTGTTTGCTCTTCAATATTAGTAATAAAGAAACACTTTACCTAAATATAAAGCAGTGTAGTAAAAGAAAAATGTCTTCATGAGTCCCTTGAGAAAGAGCTATTTAGACTTACATTTCTTACTTTTACCACTGAGTATATAACTACAATTTCTTGCATTTCAGCTTATTTGTGATGCTAACAGGTAAAGTAGAAAAAAAATCATTAAGAAAAAGACAGTGGGAAAGAAGTAAAAAGGGTAAATTCATCTCCCAAATAACAGCATACATATTTGAATTATTTTCTTATAATATTTAAAATATTCTATATACACTAATTTTATAATACTTAAAATATTTTATATGGACATTTTTATTTTGAAAGTGCTAATGTTCTTTTAAATTCTAAAGGTAATGCTGACCTTTCTTATGTAATTCTGCTAAACTTTTACTCATAAACGCTTCATTCAGGTACCTCCTTTTTGCCCATACACTTAAACCATATGCCTTTTACATGATTTGTTGGATAAATTAATTCACAGAGTTAATTGGTTAATTCCAAGAATGGTATTTATTTTCCATGAGCTAGCACCTTTTCTTTAAATGTGCATTAATCATATGCTATAAACTTCATCATGTATTAGATCAAGGACTTGGTAGAACTTTCAGTGGATTTTCAGCTTGTATTTACACATCGTAATTTTCATTGGTTTGTTTTTACAGTCCCAGACCCCTTACTATATAGATAGAGCTTGGAGAGCCAAGCCTTTGGGCTTTACTTCACTGGAGTTTCTCTCCTATTAAAGCTTAATGGCCACCATGGTATCTATCTGAATGTTCAGTTTTCTGAAACCCTGTAGTGGCAGTGTTAGAGAGTACCTTCCACCAGCTTTATGAATTTGTAATTGAATATAGCTGGTAATCAGTAAGTAGATTTGTTTTCTTCCATCATTTAAAGAGAATTCTACAGTAAAATAGATTTGACGGAGTGAAATCTTTTAAGTATATATGAATCACTATCAAACCCCATTGAAAAATTAATCTCCTTGGTATTCTGAACATAGTACATTACCTCATATCTAGAACTATTCATGAAATCTTAATCTGCTTTGTTGTTATGGACATTTTTCTTCCTTCACATTAAGAAACTTTTTTTCTGGTAACTGCTTCATTGAAATATATTTTACATACCATACATTTCACTCACTTAAAGTGTATATTCACAGAGTTATAGTCTATCACCATAATCACTTTCACAATATTTTTATCACCACAGAAAGAAACAGTGTATCTATTAATAGTTCACCCTCCATTCTGTCCCCAACACCCCCCATTACTAGGCAACTAGCAATCTTTGTTTTTATATATTTGCCTATTCTCCCCAGTATCTGTAATGGTATTGTGATAAGTGATGTGACTGAATTCTTCCAGCACATTGTTTTTGAAGTCCATCCATGTTGAAGCATGTATCAATACTTCATTCTGCTTTATTGCTGAGTAATATTCTACTGAATGGATATACCACTTTTATTAGTGTACCAAATGATTTTAATTTGGGTTGTTTTTCTACTTTCTGACGATTATAATGCTGCTGTGAATGGTCATTTACAACTTTTTGTGTGGATGTATGTTTTCACTTATCTTGAGTATATACTTAGGAGTAGAATTTCTTAGTCATATAATAACTATATTTAACTGTTAAACTTTTCCAAAATGGTTGTACTATTTTACTTGCCACTGTGTTACGTATGAGGATTCCAGTTTTTCTGCCTTCTTCACCAGCACTTATTATCTGTTTTTTTTTTTTTTTATTAGAGCCATCTAGTGGATGTGAAGTTGTATCTATCTCATTGTGGTTTTGCTTTGCATTTCTCTGATTCAGTGAGATGATTGATGTTGATCTAATGCTAATGTTGATCTAATGCTAATGATGTTGAACTTTATTTCATGTATTTATTGGCCATTTGTGTATTTTCTTAAAAGAAATGTATATTCATATGCTTTATACTTTGTTAAATTGGGTTGTCCTTTTATCATTAATTTGTATATATTCTTCTTATATTCTATATACAAGTCCCTTATATGTATGATTGGAAAGTATTTTCAACAGTTCTGTGTGTTGTCTTTTCATTTTATTAATGATATCCTTTGAAGTACAAAAGTTTTAAATTTTGATGGAATATAATTTATTGTTATTTTATTATAATTTTAGCATTATATATAGTAAGACTTCATTGTCTAATACAAGTCACATTTACCCCTATATTTTTTTAAGTTTTGTTTTAATTTTAGCTTTTAATTTAGCTCTTTCATCCATTTTGAGTTAAATTTTGTATATGATGTTAGGTTCGTTTTTCTGACTTTGGATATCCAGTTGCCCCAGTACCATTTGTTGTAAAAACTATTCTTTCCCACTTTGAGCTGCCTAATACCTTTGTTCAAAAATTAATTGACCACAAATATAAGGGTTTATTTCTAGAGTCTCACTTGTAATAATTGATGTGTATGTCTTTGCTTATGTCAGTAGCACACTTTTAATTACTATAGTTTTAAAAATTGGAGAGTGTGAGTTTTTAAATCTCTTTTTTTTTCAATATTGTTTTGGCTATTCAGGTTTCTTTTCAATTCCATACAAATTTTAGGTTCATTTGTTTCCATTTCTGTTGGGAAAAAAGGCCCCTGGAATTTTGATAGGGATTTCATTGACTCTGTACAACAATTTTGGGAGTATTATCATCTTAACAGTATTAAGTCTTCTGATCTATGAACATAGAATGTTTTTTCATTTATTTAGTTCTTTAATTTTTTCACAATTTTTATAGTTTTCAGTGTGCTTTAAATTTTGGTAGTTTATATCACTCTAAAAATTTTTATTGCATAATTCATTTAATTTATTGGCATATTAGTGTTATAGTACTCCTTATAATCCTTTTTAATTTTTGTAAGATCAGTAGTAATGAATGAAAGCACTCTTTCATTCCTGATTTTTATGCTTTGAGTTTGTTTGATCTCAGAAGCCAAAGTATCATTCTTTGTTGGTTGCTTGACATTTTTTTTGCTTGTTTAATAGTTTTAATACTAATTACATGATAAAGGATAAACTTGTAATTAAATTAAAACTTTTTCCTTACATCCTCTGATAACCAGAGGATTGGGGAGAGTGATCATGATCTATAACTATACATGTGTTTTCTACTTGCCAACTGTGGTTTTGTTTCTCCTATATTGGAGTTTCATGTCTCTCATTGAAAATTTTTCATGCTCAAAAGTGGAAATTTGCATCAAAGGCCAGAAGAGAGGAAAATTGACAATCAACCTGTACTATAAAGTTAGGAGGACAATTTCAGGATAATAGGTTGCCTCTCTGACCTCATCTTACTACTCTTTTTGTAGCTATTTTTGTTTTAACCACACTGACTTCCTTATAGTTCCTTGAATTCAAGCACACTTTTATTTCATGGCCTTTGTAAGGCTCTTTGTTCTGTCTGGAATATTCTTCCATAGGTATCCCTGTGGCTTTCTAACTCATCTATTTAAAGTCTTTGTTCAAAAGTCATAGTGAAGAAAAACCATACCACCTTATTTAAAATTGCAATGTCCCCTCCCAATACCAAGAACACATTATATCACGCCCATAGTTTATTTTTCTCCTTAGTATTTTGTCACTTTTGAGCATATTATATAATTTGTTTATTAGTTTTTTTGTGTCTTTCCCACTCTTCTACAATATAAGATGTATGAGAGCAGAGATGTTTCATTGTGTTTCCTCTGCAATAATAGTTGTGCCAGAAACATTTTAGTCACTGAATAACTTTTAATAGGAGATGAGTAAATAAATAGGTGTTCAGAAACTACACACAGAACTGTTTTAGAAAAATATTCCATCTTCAGCTTGAACAGAAAGACTCAAAGTGCTCTTATTTCTTTAACAGCTGTGAGGATGCATTGGTAAGTTAAAAATAAACTCTTATGCATGACACTTTGACCTAGAAACCTGGATTGCCCTGGAAACCTGACAAACTTTTCTTGTATGCAAAGTTTTCTAGTATACTATGCCAAGTATACTAGAAGACAACATTGATTATATTAAAAATGATCAATGATAGGTAAATTTTGTCAGGACTGGGAGAACTTTAAATGGCTTTTGGGATGGCAGTAACTTTGGGTTTTTCTGAGTGTTTTGACTTTTAAAACTGGCAGCTCTGCCATGGCGCTGTTCCAGGAGATACTGGCTTTTACATGACATGAGACTTTGAAGCCAGGGAGACTCCCATACCTGGACAGTATGGACATTGGCTTTCTTCTGGAGAGTCATAGAAAATACCCCATGGATGACTTTATGGACTCTGGACTGTGGACTTTTGAAGAGGCTTTTACTGGAGAAGAATGCTTAATACTGCTCTGCTAGCCTGCTGTCCTCCTTTGTTACATTCTTCTGAATGAATCTGAGACCGAGTATGAGCGGTGGTGGTCTTGTGTGTTTGACTATTCAAGAGAGCCTAACATGCAGGTTGGCGTTGTTTGCAGGTATAGAAGCAGGATGTAAAAGTTGAAACTGCTTGGCCTTTGTCTGCAAGAAAGTGCATCTTGCATACACTTGCCCAGTATGTTTATAATTAGCCAAATGTAGGGCACCTGCATTGATTTACTGTGAACTATTTGAGTTATTGTGAGAAAGTCCCTAAACCATTGAGCCACAGCCTCTTCAACTATACAAATAACATTGTCATTGATATTCTCTATGGTTTATGCCTAATTGAGCATTCTGTAACTTCTATAATTTTTTTCACACTGTATTTTTTAATTTTCTTATGTATTTGAAGACATGAGGTGTTTTAGATCATTTCCTCTATGAGAAAAAATAGTGTAGAGAGCATTCTCAGGCTCCCAAAAGAGATAACAGGCTACTCTTTGATCATCGTACCTCTAACAGTATATATTGGAAATGCCTGTTTTGTATGTTCCTGAATATAATGTTACAATAAAATAACTCTGTGTGTGTGTGTGTGTGTGTGTGCGCGTGTGCACGTACGCACGTGCGTGCAGGTGCCTGCACAGGCACATGTATCATATTATGGTAATGCTTTTGATTGAGAGACAGGAGAACTTAGGTAAGAAACAGTGGTTTAGACTTTGGCTATGCTGCAAGCTTTGTGTATTAAAATGAGTGATGCGGATTTAAGTTCTTTGAATGTTAGTTTTCTCCCTTCACAGTAAAAAGTTGGCATCACATGAATTCATTTTCCTTTAAGTTACACAATCATGTGATTGATGACATCATATTCTTCATATCATTGCATGCTGCTTTGACTATTTAGGCCATAAGAACACACGGAATGATAGTCTTAATACAAATTTGCAGAGAATTTGCCAAATTAAGTTTTTCAGACATTCTTCCCTGAAGCTCTGCCTGTGACAAACATTGTTTTATAGTTGTTTTTATCTTTTCTTATTGGCTCTAACACTATTGATCTTTGCCCTGTTGTCTGACCTTGTCATTATGCTATATCCTGTGTAAGGATGATGATAGATTTTGTCAATAAGAAATATATTGAGAATTTCCAGTTTTCTTTATCATTTATTATCATGCCTTTGGAAATACATTTATGTATATATCTGCATAAAAATTTATTCTGTGAAAAGAGTAAATGACCAATGGCTCTTTGTGTTGCTGCTTCTATTAAATAATTACACTCAGTTCCTTTCTCACACCAAAGAGCACAGAAACCTGTATTACATGCTGAACGTCCCCAAATGTTATTTGTCATGATGTATGGCTATGTCATATCTAGACATAAAGTAAAATCCATTATTTGCCCTAATTTTTAGGTTGTGAAACTGACTGGATTTTACTCTCCTGCCCACTTGAGTATAGAAACTACCATAAGGTAGAAATGAAAATGATCTAAGAACACAATGTGGGTAATGTGACTGCCACGTTGGATGATATTGGTAGTTATTCTCTCCTATATCTGAAAAATTAGTGACAGAGGCAGGAACAGGAGAGAAAGCATTTCTTCATTCTTAGAATCTTTTTCGGTGTTCATATGCTATCCTGCACTCTGGAATAAAATCATACAAGTTTCTTAGGCTACAGAGGGCACAACGTATTTCATGGATTTTAGATCACTTGCCTCCTTACATTTAAAGATCTCCGAAATGTGGAAATAATTTATTTTAGAGTAAATTAGCACTGCTTTTCTTGCTTCCTTGAACATAAAATAACACTGAATTTTGCTATCAGAGAAATTTGCTCTGTAACAAAGGCAAATTTAGACATGTAGTGACAGACCTCAGATTCCATGCTGCTGTATCACAGCGTTATCAAATAGCAGTATGGTACTCAGATTCCCACTGATGAATTAACATATAAAAAATTGAGATTTTATTGTACATGTATGTGCTTTTTTACTTGTGTCTTCTTCTTTAGAGCAGGTGCAGCTTCACACCATGAATTCAACATGCATGATAAAAAGTCATAAAACAAATTTTCATATTTAATATGTGCATACAGAAATAATAGAAAAAGATAAATATGCTCACCAAATGCAAAGAAAATTAGATTTATATAAATACCTGTTATTACCTTCTCCTCAGCTCTGCAGAAAATATGAAACCAGTTGGAATGTTCATTTTATGTGGTTTTCAAGGTACTGTTCTCATAAGGATAAAATGAGAAACAGTAAATTATTGTGAAGTTTAGTAATAAGAGCAAAGAAGGCATGTATTTATGAGACCAAAAATACTGAGTAGCATTTGGCCAAAGGATCTTGAAACTCGTTTGAACTGATTTCTTTTAACTGTTGAAATAAAAATGATTTATTGGTTAAAGCCTATTTATAAGTTTTTTTTTTCTCTTTTTACCATTCTCTTAAGAAGTTTTCCTTTCCTTATGAACAGTTTGGAATATGGTCTTCTTATCTCATAAAACTGTCGCCACCCTGCAATATCAGAGATGATTTCCTTTTTGGAAGTTTTAGAAGATGTCATTATGTGTCATTCTAGACAAATAAGATGTGGTTGGCTTAAATGTTTTAGAAATCTCTAAGGAAAGAAATAACCTGTTGATTATATTATGCCCTGCTTGGGGAAATGGAAAGTCGCAGCCAAGATAATGCTGTCTCTGCCAGTCACATTTGATTGTGTGGTGTGCTTGCCTTTGGCTCTTACTCTGCCATTTGGAGGAGCAGATAAATATCAGTTAAATCCTACACATTACTTTTGGGATGTATCTGCAGATGATGTAAATGCCTTAATTCATGAATGGATAATTGAGTTGAGCATGAGCACGAACTGATTTTTCCCTACTCAAAAAAGATAAGCCAGTATAATTTTTACTTTTGGTTCTTTTTTTCTTCATATTATTATTTCATAATAGTTATGGTAGTGACCAAACCAGATATTTAAAGTATTAATAGTTTGACTAGCTTTAAAAAGGAAAATATTTGGAATACCATTCTGATGTGAAATAAAGCATCAGTGAACTTCATCTCCCAATAAGCAGTCTTAGATGTATGCTTGTCTTAATAATCGATAAATAGGCATATTTGTACAGGGCACTTTGTAAGGTTCTCTGGGGAATACTCAGCATTTTCAAAGGGTAGAGGTAGGTGTTTTGTTTTTGGCTTATCGCTCATTTTAAAATCCTTACCAGATGGCTACTTAGATTTAGATGAAACTGGTAAATTTTAAGAAATGTATGAGGCAGGATGGGAATGCAGGCCAGTGCAGCCACTCTGGCAAACAGTATGGAGGTTCCTCAAAAAACTAAAAATAGAACTAGCCTATGACCCAGCAATTGCACTACTAGGCATTTATCCAGGGGATACAGGTGTACTGTTTCAAAGGGACACATGCACCCCCATGTTTATAGCAGCAATATCCACAATAGCCAAAGTATGGAAAGAGCCCAAATGTCCATCGATGGATGAATGGATAAAGAAGATGTGGTATACACACATACACACACACACACAATGGAATATTCCTCAGCAATCAAAAAGAATGAGATCTTGCACTTTGCAACTACATGGATGCAACTGGCGGATATTATGCTAAGTGAAATTAGAGAAAGACAAAAATCATATGACTTCACTCATATGAGGACTTTAAGAGACAAAACAGATGAGCATAAGGGAAGGGAAACACAAATAATATAAAAACAGGGAGGAGGGCAAAACAGAAGAGACTCATAAATATGGAGAACAAACTGAGGGTTACTGGAGGGGTTGTGGGAGGGGGAATGGGCTAAATGGGTAAGGGGCACTAAGAAATCTACTCCTGAAATCATCGTTGCACTATATGCTAACTAATTTGGATGTAAATTTAAAAAAACAATAAATAAAAAAAAGTTATGAAGAGACCATTTGTTGTCTTCTGAAAATACATTTTGGTACCAATTTTTTGGCACTTCAGTCTAATCTAGCTCCATTTCATTTGGTTCCATCTAATGGACTATAGAAGAGACCTATGCTCTGTAGTGATCAAACAGATGTACACCTCAGCATCACCATTTAAGAAGGGACAGAAATGACTAAAGCCCCTCAGGAAGATAATGTTAAAAATTTTTAAATGAAAGCTTACTAACGTTTTCTACAGAGGTAACCATATTATTTAATTTGGCTCCATTCAGCCCTCATATATATATCACATGCTTTCTGCTCATCCTTAAGAGAGTGATTCTATTATTTGCATAGAATTCCTTTATCTCTACTAGATTATAAATTCCTTAGGGAAATCCATGCTTTATAAAGCTTTAGTTTGTAGAGAGTAACTACTTACTCCATAAACTTACATAGAATAGGTCTTTAACAAATCTAATTAAATTAGAATACTAGTGGCCTCTCTTCTTGGTTGTCTGAGATATTAAATACTTGAGTCTGCAGAATTTGAAGGACTATCATGTAGAAAAGGAGAAAAAAATGTTATAAAGAGAGTAAAATAGAAACAGAGGATGGGGAAGAGGATAAGATGCCAGATGAGGATTTCTTATGTTGAGATTAAATATGGTACTCTCAAAGCCTTAATGAATTGCCGGGGGAAATACTAGCCTGCTCTTTATTAGCAGTGGTCAATATGTCCAGACAAGTATTTCAGAGGAATTTTCTAGAGAGAATTTAATCTAATTGAAGGCTGGTTTACTTGATCTTTTGTTTTCTTTATCCTTGATTGTAAAGAAAAGAAATAGAGCATAATGTATTATAATATTTCTTATACAGGTGTGAAATATATACCATAAACCTAAATGCATATATAGAGACTATGTGTAAAAGTTTATTCCAGGAAATTTTATTAATAATTAAAATTTCACCAGTTTTGGTGCATCTGGGTGGCTCAGTCAGTTGAGTAGTCAACTCGATTTTGACTCACATCATGATTCCAGGGTCATGGGATGGAGCCCTATGTTGGCCTCTGCACTGAGCATGGAGCCTGATTAAAATTCCCTCTCTCCTTCTGCCCCTCCCCTCTGCTTACCCTCTTTTTCTCTGTAATAAAACAAAAACAAAAACAAAAAAGTGTAACGGTTTTGAAGATCTTGAAACCAAGAAGATCTTGAAAATGCACAAATAAAGTGTCACAGAAGCCCCTTTTTAACTTCTCAGAAGCAGCCCCTCAGTTGTTGGCTGTCTTCTAATTTCACATGAAATTCCAATATGCCTGGTTATCTTTTTTTATGTCTGCATAAACAAAAAAGATTGACCGTAGCAAAGTTCCCATAGTGGGAACTGGGCCATAAAATAGCAGTATGAAACATTAGGTAGCAAAACAATGTTCATAATTAAAGACCAAAGTTTTATAATGACTTGGAGGCATCATATGAGAGAGGAAACTCGTTCAGTGTGGACGAAGAATTAGGAATAAAGGGGCCAAAGCTGAAAGAAGCACAGATTTCCATTGAATATAAGAAAAACACTAATAATATTTATGTTTTCTGAAAATGGGTATTTTTCCTTACGTGGTCTCCTCATATCAGATATTTTTATGCACCAAATGAAAAACAATGTAATGAAAACATAACAAAGGATCTCATGAGACTATAGAAAAAGTGACCTGTAAATTCCTCTGATGTTCAGTGTCATTAACAAAAAGTTAATTGAACATTGTACACTGTTTTAGAAAGGACAGAACTGAGTAAAACGCTTAAGAAAGCTACTTTAACATTTGTTTTCTGCTTTACATATTCAACCTTCTTAAAACATACTTCTGTAGATCACTACATTGTTTGATGGTTTCACATGCATAAGTTTTGAGTTTGTATTCTGGCATTGACTTAAAAGTTAAAAATGGTAGCAGTACCTTTTTTTCTTAGCCAGTTGAATCTGTTTCTCTCTGTATTGCTCAGATACATTACATGACATCTAATTGATAATGAAAGGGTTGATAATTAGAATCATTTTTTTAAAAAACTCATTACAGCAAATAGAATCTTTCTTGAAGGAAGTTTCAAATGATTGGAACTGAGACTTTGGCAGGGAGTGCGATACAGAAGATTAAGGTGCGGTCAGCTAAAGAAATAGTATGAGTGTTGCTTTGATGACTTTGAATTTGGTAGTGAGCATTATAAGCTGTTGTTCAGGACAATAAAGTGCAAAAAGTGAGATTAATCTGTCACTAACATACAGTAACTATTAAAAGGATAGAGGTAATCATGGAAGTAATGTTCAGGGCTAAGAAGGCAATGATACCACCCTAACCCTTGCAGTTAGAGGCATTATGGAAGAAGACCTGGCATAATTTCATGACTTAATACACTGAGAGGTGGAGAAGACAGGGAATTGGGGGGTGGAGGATAATTTTTTCTCTTAGTAAAATTTCAGCATCCTCTAAATAGGATGTCATGTTATCTTCAAATTTCTCATTATTAATGATTGTCTAGAGTTACCAAGCATATTAGTAGGCACAGAAATTA
Source organism: Felis catus (assembly GCF_018350175.1). NCBI lineage: Eukaryota > Metazoa > Chordata > Mammalia > Carnivora > Felidae > Felis > Felis catus. The sequence goes on from NC_058386.1 coordinate 24,632,687, forward strand.
TTGGCATTAGTTTCTAATGGAAGACAACAATGAATCCACTGGATGTAATTAATGTGCTAGATTATAAAGGACCTATTGTAAAGGACTAGTGAAACGCATTCAGTACTTTAGTTTGAATTCCATAAACTGCCAAAAGACCGATTCCTGTCCCCAAATTCCATTTGGTACAATTGAACATTACTTTTATTTCTTTAATTTCTTTACCAAATTTGATAATCCATTCCCCTTAAAATATTTTTGTAAATCAGAGAAGTTGGGCAAGTCATCTTACCTTAGAGCTCACATCCTCCTTAGTTGTTGGGAAGGTAAAATTAACTTGTTGACATATTTTATAAATAGAAGTAGATTTAGTTTTTATTTTTTTATGTTTTTTTAAAAAATGTTTATTTTGAGAGAGAAAGCAAGCACTAGCTTGGGAGAGGGGCAGATGGACAGAGAATTTTACGCAGGCTCCACGCTCTGCAGAGAGCTCAACACAGGCCTTGATGCCAGACTCTGGGATCATGACCTGAGTCAAAATGAAGAGTCGGACAATTAACCTATTGAGCCACCCAGGCACCCCTAGTTGTTTTTATTTTGAATAATGGCAGCTGAAGCTCAAAATTTTATTAATAATCATGGATAAATGGGTTGTTTTTATTTTTATTATGGTAGAAGATCATAATATTATTCTTTTTAAATAATCATGGAGAAAGCAAAAAAAATCACAGATTCCTCAGGTAAGGTAAGATATGATAAGTTTTTTGTAATGATTTGATACTTTCTTAAACCTTGTATTTTGTGTCTCAGGTAATGAGACATTAGGATAATGATTTGAAAAGTTTTCTTCTGACTTGTCATCTTTGATTATCTTTCAAAGTTTCTAAGAAAATCTTGTTATGCTTGCCCTCCTTGTACCATTTTTATGAATATGTCTTATGTCAACTGGGAGTGCAGTTGAAGTTTAAAAGACTTGACAGTGTACTTTGTTTTCTAGTTCTTAGTGCATTATAGGGTCAGATGACAAATAGTTAGAAGTGCATGTAATTTAAAGTAGTTATTATGTCAGAGATAACATAGAAGTTTCTGGAACTTCTTCTATTTTGTTTCCAGTTATGTATAAGGAACAATTATTATAACTAAATGAGTAAATTTTCCAACACAGAAAATATCTCCATCAAATATTTAGTATACTTGGAATTTGAGTGGAAGAATAAAGACAAAGTAAAAGTAAACTGCCTGGGATTTTCATTTAAAATCTTCAAATGGGAAAAAATATTTTAATGTGATAGAAGGATTAATTTTTTATGACAAGACAGAAACAGATAATTTTTACCTTACTTTAGTTTTTAATAGTGTTCAATTAATAAATGCAAGACATGTTATTTTCATTATTATTATCCAATTATATTCCAGCACTATGATTGGCATTTTTAGTAAGGTCTCTCTGTGCCATTGATAATGTATGTGTTTGTAGAGCTCCCTTGCTTATCACTGGCTTTTGATGGAATTCACTTTAGTTAGTTGGTTATGTAGGCTCTAGAAATATTGGATCCTAGTTACAGAATATTGAAAAGAATATGTGTAAGATATATGCCTATGTACACACATTTATGTACTAGTTTCCCATGTTTACTATATATTGGAATACATACACAGTTTTCAGGCATTTAAATGCATGTATTTGTCCAGTAAGTAGAAAAAGAAATTATAATAATGTCTTAATATATTTAAATGAAGAGTGCTTATGAATAACTGATGCAGTGCAATATAAACATAGATGGCATACTAATTAAGATTTGATAAAATATGAAGTATAGAGTTAATCTGATCCACAGATAGTTTACATGAGTCTAAATAGTAGATCAGGTTTAAAATTAAATAATTAATCTATACCTGTTGTAAAAGATGTACTCATATTTCTAAAGATTGATTTGATGAAATGGATCTGCAACATTGTCATTTGGTGCTATCTTTTCACTATTTGTATATTTAATAATTTACCTTATTAAGCAAAATTCATTGCGTTTATTAAAGTGTTTAAGGTAGAGTAGGAAAGTATACTGATTTAAAGTATGGTCTCTGGGGGTGCCAGGGTGGCTCCATCAGTTAAGTATCTGATTCTTGATCTCATCTCAGGTTATGATTTCATGGTTCATGAGTTTGAGCCCCACATTGGGCTCCACACTGGCAGTGTGGAGCATGCTTGGGATTCTCTCTCCTCTCTCTGCCCCTCCTTCACCCCCTCAAAACAAATAAACAAACATTTAAAAAAACACTGCTGAAAAACAGCCTCTTTATAAAAAAATAAAGTATGGTGTCTGAAATGATGATGCATCATTTGATATCTTGGCTCTACTACTTATTAAGTATGCATTTATGAGAAAATTATGTGTTTCCTCAGTGCTTTACCTTCCACAGCTGTTGTTGTGGGAATTAAAATATGAGAAAATATTGTGAGATGACCTGTATAAACCACTTGGAAGAGTGTGTGGTACCTTGTAATCATTTGGGTTAACCATAATTATTAACGAGAATCAACTTAATCTTCAGAGTATTGTTTTTATGGAATATTAGGTATCTAATAGATTTTCCCATTTCAACCCAAACACTATTTTTTGGTTCCCCATTATGTTCAGGGCATTGTGCTAGAGTAGAGACTTAAACATGATTAAGAGAGGGTCTTCACTCTTAATTTTTTACGATTTCGTCTACTTTTGAAGGCAATGTCCATATATTTTAATGATCTGCAACGTTTGATTAAGGACATGGGCATGATAACACTTAATAAAAAGCACAGGGTGGTTTACTTATATTTATCACATTGTCTGTTTCCTCCTAAAGAGTTCAGTGAGTATATGTCAGTGCCAATTATCTTACCCATTTAACAATTTTGAACACTAAGGAGCAGTAAAACAAAAATAATGAATGCTAATAAGTACTAACAGCCTTTAGCAAAGTTATATGTAGAATTGCAAGCCAGGTAAACATGAATCAGAACCAAGGTGGTTAAGGTGTTCCATTTTTCTTTCTACAATGCATAGTTGGATACCTTTGATTGGATGAATTTACCTTGTGGCCCGTTTAATATGTCAGAAACACAAAAGAAGTTTGTGTGAGTGGAGTGCTATAGGAATGCTAAGAGTGTGTGTGTGTGTGTGTGTGTGTGTGTGTGTGTGTGTGTGTGTGTGTATGCAAGAGTTTGTGGAGGTTTGGGGAGCTGGGTGTTAATATTCATCACTCTAAAGTTTAATTTTCCATGAGAGTTGACTTACATACCAAGGGGTATACTAGCCTCTCCACTTAATGAAAGTTTATTGTATGGCTAACATTATGTTAGGTGCTGTGAGAGTGATAAAGAAGAGATTAACATGATCCATTTCCACAGAAATCTCTCCTAAAACTTATTTTTTAGCAGCACTATAAAGCAGGCACACAAGTGGTTCTAAGAAAACTGTGATGAATGTGGAAAAAATACATTTGTTGTTGATGCTCAGGGACTGCTTCCTGAGGAATGGAGCATTTCTCCTGGAAATCGAAGGATAGCATAGGCTTTGGAAATGGGAAATAGAAGTACATTCTAGCAGGTGAACATGGCTACAAGATTAAACTGGCTGAGTGTTTCCTTCACCACCGTGATTCTTATGAGACCTATCAGGCATGAAATAATAGACTGAGTTAATCAGCTTTTAGTTAACTGCAGAAGACTGATCTATAGAAGTATGACTTTTGACTAACTAGCAGTTAACTATTATGGCATACAGCCACCTATAGAATTTATAATGGCTGCCTAAGGTTAAAATGAGAATGAGAAATTCTGTTGTGATTCAGTATGTCATTTTTTTAAAGTTTTTAAAATTATTTAGTGGATTTACTTTTTCCATTTAATTCTAAAATTAACGAAGATCCTAATTATGAGTACGTGAGCTTCATTCTGCTCACTTACCCCTCATATCTTAGAGTGGGTGACTGTTTTTTTTTTTTTTGACTCTTTCCCTCAAGCATATTCTCCCTCTGGCCTCTGGGAAAAACCCACTGTTCCTGGCCTGATCAGGACCCAGAGTCCTCTTCCCCAGTGTTTAGGAAACAAAGAGGATTGGACACCATGTAGATAGAAGGCAGCAATTAGTAATCGAGATGTGGAATTGAACTCTGGCACTTACCTGCTATGTGGCATTGGTCATGGTACTGAAGTTTAATTTCCTCATTTAAAAAAGAATTAAATAGTAGTCTACCTCAACTGTTACCAGAATTTGAGATAATACATGTAAAGCAGCTACAACATTAAGCATTCTTAAACAATAAAGTAGTGAACATTCAACACATATCTAAAGGGAAGTTGCTGTTGTTATCATTATTACTAATATGTATTTGAGTGAAAGAATTAGTCTTTAATAGGTTTTGGTGAATAGATCTTTATTGAATCCCAGAGTTCTTTGGGTTAAGAATGAACACAATTATGGGGCACCTAGGTGGCTCAGTGGGTTAAGCGTCCGACTTCAGCTCAAGTCATGATCTCACGGTCCGTGAGTTCAAGCCCCGTGTCGGGCTCTGTGCTGACAGCTCAGAGCCTGGAGCCCATTTCAGATTCTGTGTCTCCCTCTCTCTCTGCCCCTCCCCTGTTCATGCTCTGTCTCTCTCTGTCTCAAAAGTAAATAAACGTTAAAAAAAATTAAAAAAAAAAGAATGTACACAATTAAACAACACTGTGACATGTGGTCTCCAAGATGGCCTTTTTAAGAAAAAATCCTTCATTTGGGTTATATTTTATATAGCTTTCCTGCCTGAAACTTCTTCAGAGATAATTCCTTCAAAAAAAATAATTGGAGGAGCAGTTGCATGACTCAGTCAGTTAAGTGTCCAACTCTTGATTTCGGCTCAGGTCATGATCTTGCAGTTGGTGAGTTTGAGCCCCACATTGGGCTCTGTGGTGACAGTGTGGGGCCTGTTTGGAATCTTCTCTATCTCTCTTTGCCCCTCTCCCCCACTTGCTCTTGCTCTCTCTCAAAATAACTAAACTTTTAAAAAAATATTAGTTGGAAAAAGGAGATTTCTCTGATTAACATGAAGAAACCTATGTGTTTTCATTCATTGTTTATATCAAGGTATGTAGACCATCAGCAAAGTACTAGCAGAGTAATAGTGGTATACCTGGTAGGATCCTAGGAACTGGCAAATTACGGCCTCAGGTCTAGTCTTCCCCTCAGCCTGTTTTTGTAATTAAAGTTTTATTGGAACACAGCCATGCTCATTGGTTGACATATTGTCTGTGATAGCTTTCAGGCTACAATAGAGTTGATAGACCATATAACCTGCAAAGCTGAAAATGCTTACTCTCTGGCTCTTTAAAGAAAAATTTTTGCAGTGACTAACAAACTTACAATTATTGTGTTAGAGAAAAATCACTGTTTCAACATTTGTGTTGTATAGAATACCAACATCTTATGACTACTGTTGATAATTGTAAGTATTAAATGTTATCCCAATGTCTGAGTAAAAACTTACTCAGATTTAATGCACTTGGATATTTAAGGGTTAGAGTTGATAGCTACTTACTCTCATTGTAGTGAATATTGGGAGATTCTACTTTGATCACTTGCACCACGGTCTCAATTAAATTGTCTTGCTATACTTTCTAGGGCTACTGAAAAAGTACCTAAGTTTGATTGATCAAAACACTACAATAATTGAGCATCTTAGCTCTACCAGGCTAGATGATAAAGGAGAAATACAGTGAAATAAGTTTTTATCAGGAGAGAAGAGAAAGTATACCAGCTGCCATAGCAAAAAAAAAAGCAAATTCTGCTGCTGGCTTTAATGACATTTATTAGATGAGATGTTGTGAGGCAGTAATGGTGTTGAGAGGAACAGAATTGGTACCAGGGAAATTTGAGACTGGATCCCAGTTACACTATTTACTTACTCTCTACCTGTGGGCAACTTATTTATCCTCTCATAATTTCAGTTATATCTAGAATTGGGAGAAAAGCATGAAAGATTGCATATAATATTCTCATTCATATAATGCAGTCATTTTCATATTGTGGTGCAATTTAAATGGCCCCTCAGAAACTTGAGGATTAATACAGCATGTATGTTATGGCTAGTATGGTTTTTAGTGTGTTTATATATCTTTCCTCAAACTTTGTCTTAGAAACATAATTTTACAACTCTGTCTTCCTTGTAATATTACTATCATTGCTAACCCTACTCAAATATTACTTGATGATCAGTATCATTAATCATTATCAATATCATTAATATTTGCTTGTACATTTTAAACTTCAAATATTCAGAAAAAACCTCAAGTATGTAAGAATACTTAATTTAGGAAATAATATAGCAATGTCAAGTTGTTAAATTTGTTACTCAAAAATATTTAATTAAAATAATTAACTGTAGTTAAATACCAATACATTATTAGGACATACTTATTTTGTACTTATAGCAAGTAAACAAAAATTTTTCACCTGTGTTGTTGACATAATGAAAATTGAAATAAAAAGTTATCTTTAAGCCTGTGTATTTTTATTATGAATATAATCTCTATTATTTAAGTTCCTTTTTTTTCCTAAAGTAAAATCTGCATGTTTTTTGATGGTGTAAGACCTAGAAGGAAAGGAAGATAAACTGTGTCTTAATTCACATTGCCTAAATGTAACTTAATTATCTTCTACAACTGAAGACTGGAAAGATACAAAATGAAATAATAATAGCCAATGTTTCTTAAGTTTGTTCTTTGAGCCAAGCATTATTTTAAGAATTTTCATGCATTATCTGATTGGATATTCAAAACAACTCCATGAGGTAGGTACTGTTATTATTTCCATCTTAAAAGTGAATAAAATGAGGTACAGATTAAATAACTTTCTCAGTGTTATAAGGCATTAGAGCCAGGAAGCCCAGTAGACCAGGGAGTCCAGTTCAAGAACACCTGTACATAAGGGCTGTGATATAGCTACATAAAATAGAACATAGAGAGTGCCCCTTAACAAGTTTTTATTTGTCTCCATTTGCATTGAGACTGCCTATAAAAACTGAAAACATTCATTTTAAATATTAGTCTGTTGAAAATTATTTTAAGCTAGAACAAATTTCCAAGTATTTATATTTTTGTTTAAATCTGGCATTTAATAAATTGGTGAATATCTTGGATATTAATTGGTCTTCAAAAGCAAAGAATTGAAGGAAATCTGAAATTTAGAATACTTAGTGGACAGTTTCAAAACTGAAGTTTAAGAATTACAGGGTTATATATGCACACAAAGAGATACTTAACGTAACGATGTGAAGTTTTCTTAGCCTTGCTAATCCACTTAAAACACTGAAAAATGATCTTCCTTGAGACACATAGGCCAGACTTCTTCCATTTACCACCAAGAAGATAATTGGAAATACATAATACAAATGTTCTCAGCTAATATAGTAATTTTAGGAAGTTATTTAAAAATTATTTCCAGTTGGAAAAAATACAGGTTGCATATTAGGGATTACAATCTGCTTAATGTCACTAGAAATGAAGAAACTAATATTGACACATTTGACTTGAAGAAAACAAAACATTTTTTACTATGATCATCTTTGAATAAAAAGGAAAATTCTGTTCAAGGAAACACGTAGGGTTAACATTCTTATGATAAAATACAGTTGGCAATATTTCTAAAATGATAAAGGCCAATATTTGATATGATGACATCTCTTTCTATTTTGTTTTTGGCTTTTGTTTGAGTATTAATAGGAATATACGCAGAAATGTGTTTGTAGCAGGATAAAACAAGGGTCATAATGATATTGGATATAATTTTGTAAGAATTATGAATAAAAGGGGCGCCTGGGTGGCTCAGTTGGCTGAGCATCTGACTTTGACTCAGGTCATGATCTCGAGGTTCGTAAGTTCAAGCCCAACATCAGGCTCTGTGCTGACAGCTCAGAGCCTGAAGCCTGCCTCAGATTCTGTGTCTCCCTCTCTTTCTGCCCCTCCCCTGTTCACGCTCTGTCTCTGTCTCAAGAATAAACAAACATCAAAAAAATTAAGAACTGGGAAGATTCTTTAAAAAAAGAATTATGAATATTATATAATAATGCTGAACCATTACTGTGATTTAATTTCTTAACAACTTGGTCCATTTAGTGGGTTTTCCTTTTCTTTAAAAAAATTGAAGTACTATTTTAATACTTCAAAAAAAACTATAGGCAGATTGAATTGTTCAGTAACACTCATTTGTATTCACTATGGACTCTTGAATATGGAATGTAGCAGCCAGTTATGTGAAATTGATGATGTTTACATATTATGAGTAATACCAGGAAAATCCAAATCTATTCAATTAAACTTCTTGTGTAAAATTTCTGGTATATTAAAAAATCTTATAATAATTTATGTTACAATAATTTTATCTAATCAGATACCCAGTCATGTTTTAATAGATTTCCCTGGGAGAATAAATAGGATTTAAGCTTATAAGTTGGTATGACATGCAGATATATGAACATTGAGATGATCAAACTATTATGTATTATTTTATTTGTAATAAGATAGCTTACTTAGAGCACTAGATATTTTTGAACTTAGAACAAAGAAAATGTGCATTCATGAAAGATTTTTACTGCTTGCTTGACTCTTCATTTTTACTTCTGTCTTCCTCCTGAAAAGATTTCAGGTATCTTACAGGAATACACACATGAGGTAAGAACAAGTAAAAGAGGGAGTTGGGACAGGTGTCAGGAAGAAAAGCCAATGCTGGAAGTGAAGCTGTCCTGAGTTTTTTGTATTCATTACAAAAACATACTCACATGAGTCCACCTTCATGAATGAGTCCTGTGTATACTAAGGGAGGACAAACTTTCCTTCAATTCTAGAAAAAAAACCCTATTTTTTAAGTTTTATTTATTTTGAGAGAGAGTGAGAGAGAGCGTGCGCACGAGCTCTTGTGCACACACACACGTGAGCGGGGGAGGAGCAGAGAGAGAGGGAGAGAGAGAATGCCAAGCTGGCTCTGTGCTGTTAACTTGAAGCCTGACCCTGGGTTCCATCCCATGACCATGAGATCATTAGCTGAGCTGAAATCAAGGGTCAGACGCTTAACTGACTGAGCCACCCAGGTGCCTCAGAAAAAATGTTTGTTTGTAATGGCACATCATTTAAAGGTAGTTATTTTGAAAGTGCATCCTCAGAAAATACATGCATTTTGAGTTCTTCCAAGGCAACTGCCTGTCAACTGACAGTTTCCACACATCTGTGCATTAAAGAAACCAATATTTAAAGTAATTAACATTAAATTATCTCAGTATCTGAAAGTATTTCATGAAACATAAAGGAGAGATTCAATTATGTCAAGTGAAGTTTTGCTATTACATTTAACACTTGAAATAATTTGTTTACTTCCATGTAGTGCATTTTATATAGAGTACTCGGTTAACTCAAATATTTTGATTATCTATAGAATTCCAAGTTATCAATCACTGATAGCTGTCAAATGCTCATAACCAGACAAATACAATTGACATAGTATAAAAGTTGAATTTCATTCTTCTTATATTAAATCCCCTGAAAATTCAAGCACTTAGAAGTGTAGAAATAGTTGTGTATAGTTTCTTTTTATATAAGATTTATGAACACTGGCATGGAGTCAGAAAACCAGGGGTTTGAATTCCAGTTATGTTCATTTTTTTTTTTTGCTGTTTCAAGTATCATTTTACCTTTTCAGCCTAAAAGGGAGAGAGATGTGTATAATTCGTAATTTTTTTCTCTTTCTGAGATTTTATGGTTCTCTGGGTGACTGAAGTGCTCCAACTTTATTTTTCTCAAGTATTATGTCTTTCTCAAAAAGTTGGTCTTCTAAATTATGATATGTTTCTGTGAATGCTTAAATTACACATTTTATTTGAGTATAATTAAATTTCTATTTTTTAAAGAAAAGATCTCCATTGCTATCTGAAATGTCTTTGAGTTTTCATTACAATGATTTTCAAAAATACTCTGAATCTGGATCAGTAATTTGCTATAATACATTCTCACTCACATTTCAGAAAAACTATTTGTTATTCACTAGTCCAGAAGCAAGAGTGTACTGTGTCAGCAACAATATCTCAGCGATTCACCAATAGAGTAACATGTTATGCTTACACTAACATGTACAATCTCATTGTCACCTTTTCCCATACTATTAACAGAAAATGTCTTCAAAGACAATGAAAAGATTATGAGAAAAGTAAGGTTTAAGAAGCCTAAAACTATCTATGCATAACAAGTTGAAAGTGATAAAACAGAAAGAAATGCCATAAAGACATAAGCATGACCGTTCACACGACCTCATTTACCTTACATTTATGTATGTTCTTGGTTTGTTTACATTAGAGTATATCTTCATTGCAATGAAAACGCGTTTTGTTATTGTATGCCACTCATTAATGAATGCATTAACATTTTACATGATTAGCTTATTCATCATGTTAAGTATATAATTCATTTTTAAATGTTCTATATTATGGAGAAATTCTTTGTTAATTGTTATGTAGGTGTTCAGAGCTTTTATGATATTTGGAAAATCATTTGGGGATTTTGGGTGGTCTGGGTAGGCATTATTGTTTTTATTATTTAAAATAATGAAGTGTAGACTCCTACTACACTTTGAAAATCCAAAGTTTCCATCCAGCACATGACAGGAATGGATTATATTGAGATAATGAAAGATATCTGTAATTGCTGTGGTCCCTTCATATATGGCCATAGAGAGATGAGGACAAAGAATCCAGATACTTTAACCTTAACTTAAAACTTTGTGCTGTTTTTATTTTTTCTTGACATACCGTGTTTTTTCTTTTTTCTTTATGATAGTTTGGAAAATAGTCAACTTGTTTTACATTTACTTTGGATTTTTATCAAACTACTTCACACATCTTAGGCATTTATCTAAAAATCAAGTTCTCCTGAACAATTGGATTCAATCATTTGAAATTGCTAACATTCCATTGGTTTTTATCTGTAAGAATGACAGTTTTGTATAGTTAAATTAATATTAAATTGGTTATTGTTTCCAACCTGGCATTTCACTAAAAATGAAATGAGGTTTCAGTACTTTTTAAATTTTAATTCCTGTTTTTTTTAATGTGTTTAACTTTTATTTTTTATTTTATATTTATTTTTGTTAAATATATAATCATTGGTTGCATATATTTTATATATTCCTGTGTCTTTTACTGGTTTCATTGCTCATTCTTACTTCTTTTCTACAAAACTATCTGTAACCCATTAATCCTTTTTTTAATATATCATTGATTTTATCTCTGATCACTTTTTGTAGAATGTGAATTTGGCAATTTTTTCTGAGGCTGTGCGTAAAGAAAATTTCTTTTCTTATGGGTGTTATTAAAAACCTGCATGTATAGAAACTCCTGGGTAATAACTTCTTGCAAAAGTCTATGAATATGGTTCCAAGTACATACTGAGGAATTAAGCTACATACTGTCTCTGTCTTGTGCCTTAGAAATAAAGAATTAAAAAAAGGGGGGGTGCCTGGGTGGCTCAGTAGGTTAAATAATCTGACTGTTGATTTTTGATCAGGTCATAATCTCACAGTCATGAGATTGAGCCCTGCGTTGGGCTCTGTGCTTACAGCATGCAGCCTGCTTGGGATTTTCTCTCTCTCTCTCTCTCTCTCTCTCTCTCTCTCTCTCTCTCTCTCTCTCTCTAAGTGAGTAAATAAACATTAAAAAAAAAAAAGAAAGAAGAGGAATTGATGAGTAGTAGAGGAGAGCCAGCATCAGGTTCTAGGGTGATGGAGGAAAATGGTTAAGAAAAAGTCTTCCTAGTAATAAAATGGCAACATAAAATGTTTACTATTGTCTTTTTTTGTTGTTGTTACAGAGGAAAAAGTCAGAGGTTAAATATTTTCAGCTGTTAAAAAAATTAAACTGTATTGATGTTTATAGAGAAACATGACAATCAGAATATTGTACCTATAAAGGAATGTACCATCGTTTTTGAAATGGAAGAGTAAGGACAAAGAATTAAAATTGTTTATAATGTTACTACTGTGAGATTTCCAATTTTGACATTTTTGGTGTGTCTTTCTAAATCTTGTTCCATGAATGTTTCTTTTTATCTTTTTAAAAAGTGAAATTTGGATGATTTAATGCAAACCATTGATATCTTGCTCTTTGTTACACAACAGTAAGCTTTCTTTAGTATTGTTTAATATTTTAAGAACTTTGTTTATAATGGTGCATAGTCTTTCATCTTAGTAATGCATGTTTTATTATTTTCCTTATTAGAAATAATAATGTGATGAGTATCCTCAGATATAAATCTTTGCATGAATCCCTAATTATGAAAGGAAATGAATACCTTAATGTAGTTACTATCTTTAATTCTTGTCAAATAGCTTTTGAAAAAGATTGCACCTTTCTACACACCCTAATTTCATAGCAGAGTATTTCATCCTCTTACCACCAATATTATTTTAGCCATTGTCAATTTGGCAGATAAAAAATAGTATTTTGTTATAATTTCTAATCACATGATTAGTAGTTCATTTGAATTTTACCATTTTTTTTTCACATTTAATGGCAAACGAGCTGCGAGATCATGACCTGAGCCGAGGTCAGATGCTCAACCGAGTGAGTCACCCAGGCGCCCCTTGTTAGCTGTTCTTTCTCCAGACAGTACCACTGCATTTAAGATAATTTTCCTTTGTCCTCAATCCTTCCTTTCTAAGTTTTGGCTAGTGAAATTTAGCATTTAAGACCTAGATTCTGATATTGAGACTTTTGGTTAATTTTTTCTCCCAAGGACTACATTTGATTTTAACTTTATACATATTGTTTCTTGGCTTCATTAGGTGCTATCAACTCTTTACAATGTGGCATTTTTTGATCCATCATTCTGATAATATCCTCAGTTATTTGGAGTATTTTTTCAGGTAGTGTACACAACAAAAATACATGGGTAATCTCTTTCCTAAGGTGCTATAAATTAGAACATATATTCCTCTTCTGTAGTTTCATGGCTGGTAGTACACTTTTTGAGTTGCAACAGTTTTCTCTGAAAAAAATCTGTGGGTACTTCTTCCATGGTATTTGACTTTTAATGTTGCAGAAGAAAATGAGGACAATTTCTATTTTTATTTGTTTGCATGTGCCTTGTTTTTCCTGGCTACAAATTTTTGTTTTTGCTTTTCTTTTTCTTCTACGTATCTAGCCAGAATATTTCCATTTGTAGTTGCCTCTCATAAATGTTGCTTGAAAAAGGCCATCTTCAAGTATAGCACACATTCTTTTTCATCATGCTTGCAAGGTATGTAGATTCATGTATGAATTATGTACATTTTTCATCTTATATATTTAAATTATGTAGAAATTAATAAATGTATATACAAGAAACTGAGAAAGAAATAAAAATAGAACTTCTGGTATTTTCTTCCTGTACTGCAAGGGATTGATCAGTAACACCTCGAGGAGTGTACTCATCTGCCTTTGTAGACCCTTGTTCTGGATAATGGAGAAACCTTAAATTTACCTGTTGAGATCCTTTTACTTTCTTGGAAAGTATTCAGTAGTATGTCATTTTGTCATTCCAAAGCCTTGGCAGTCCTTAGGTTGCTTCATTTTCCTGTGCATCATTTTTATCATCTTCTCTTACTTCTTATTAAAATTTTCAATTTTAAATGTGATAAAATAAATACACATAACCTAAAATTTATTGTAACCTTTTTAACCATACATTTCCATATATTCGCATTGTTACATCTCTCTTATTTCTTGACCAAGTTTTTTCTTCTCTGCTTTGGAAACTTAAATCATTCCTATATATCAGTTCTATCTTTAATTTTATTTTTCAGAATTACAAAAATACTGCAGGAATTCATGTCTCTTATAATAAAAATTTCAAAATAGAAACGTATAGCAGAATAAAATGCAGGAGTCACAGCCTGCTTCACCTCACGCTATATACCCTACCATACCTTCTGGCACAATCTTACTCCTTTCACAATTTATGATACTTTTCTTATGTAGAGTTCTGGAAAGTTTTCTCTGTGTACTTGGGCATATATACGGACACATATACTCTACATAAATTATATTTTACTTATTTTTCTGTCTTGTTATTGTGCCCTAATAATGTATCTAGGAAAACTTTTCATGAGTGCCTATTTAAATATAAAGAAAACGTTGATAGTACTTCTAATACTATTTTTCATTCTGTAAGTAAGTGCTAGTGGTTAAAAAATTCTACAGTACAGAATGGAGCATAGTCAGAAAAAGCCATTCTAAAGGGTAACCCCACCTGCTGACACCACTTTTCTTCCTAGGAATAAAGGGTTGAGACTTGTCTGTCTATTCTTCCGTAAATTATGTAGGCATATGAACACATATGTCCTTACTTATTTGTACAACATTCTGTTCTGCGACTTGTTTTTCATAGAAAAATAGAGGTTTATCTCTGCACATATAGATTTCCAACTTTTCTTTGTATGCTGCATAGTGTTCCATGCAGCGGATAGATTTTTCATCTAATGACTTTATTAGCTATTCCTTTCCTCTTGAATGGTTGGTTTCTGTATATATTTTGTTACTATGAACCATACTCTGGTGCACCTACATTAACACAGATTTTTGCATACTGCTGGGAGTTAAGCTGTGGGATAATTTTCTAGTAGCCAACTTTCTTGGGTGAAGGGTGGGTACGTCTTTGTTTCTAGATATTGCCGAATTACCTTTATAAGAGATTGTCGTAGTTTATGTAGTACAGGTTTGCTTGTTCGAGCTTATAGTGTGACTTTAATTTTTCCATTTCATTTTTTCCTGGATTTCTTTTTGCTGCATTTAAGCATCTCA